>NC_073243.2:83175000-84425000 GCF_029281585.2 Gorilla gorilla gorilla
TTCATGTGCTATAATTCATTTAGCTTATTTCATATTCAGAGTGGCCAAACCGTTATGCAACTGTGATCAGAACTTTTAATCAAAATAGTTTGAACTATCTGTCTTCATTGCAGTGCAGTCACAGCAAATGGAAGTCAAGACTTTTGTGCATCCAACTGGCATGAAACTTAAGTTATTAGTTTAATCAAAATGCTGCTGCTGCCAAGGTTCTTCAAGACATGGACACTAAGATTTAGATAGAAATATATCGTATCCCAAAAATCACACGGGACAGGTCATTCTTTCTGAACTCTGAAAAATAACAACAAAAATCTGTGTACTGGAGAAGCCAAAAGTGCCATGGAAACTGACAATTGTGTTTAAAAAGAAAGCAACAAAGCTAAATGGATGAGCACATACAATTTTGGATAAAAGTTTTTAATATATTGGTTACTTAATGTTTTAGGAAATTTTCCGTAACTAAATTACAGTGTCAAGACTTGGAAAAAAGAATTATCTGCGAAAAATGTTTTACCTGAGTTAAGTTGCTTAAGAAATATTTATTAAGATTTAAGAAAATAGCAGTAGACTTCAGGATTAACACTAACACTTCAATGTGGGTTTTAAAGCTTTCAGATCAATGTCTATAACAAGAATTTCATACAAACTGTAAATTACAAGGATAGAAAGTTTTCACACAGATTGAGGAGCTTCTCCATACCCTAAAACCTTTCCATGGTACGCCTCTCTGGTCAATAGATCCAAGATAAAGCAACATGATGGATCGTGTGTCCTCAATATAGGTAGTCTCAGGACTTCTTTTTTTCATGTAATTAATATACTTTATTTCTTAGAGCAGTTTTAGATTTATGGAGAAATTGAACTCAAGAGATCTCACATATGCGACTCCCACTATGTTTAATTTATTATTAATATTTTGAATTAGCATAGTACATTTATTGCAGTTGATATTGGCACACTATTCATAACTGAAGCTCATAGTTTACATTAAAGTTCATTCTCTGTGTTAAAAAATTATATTAGTTTTGTCAATTGCCTCATGTCATGTATCCACCATTACATTTTCATACAGAATGGTTTCACTGCCCTAAAAATCCTCTGTGCTCCATCTTCTTAGCCTTCCTTCCCTCCCATCAACCCCTGGCAAAAACTAATCTTTCCACTGCCTTTAGTTTTGCCTTTTCCGGAATGTCATATAATTGGAATCATACAGTGTAGTCTTTAAGATTGCTTGATTTAACTTAGTAACATACATTTAAGATGTCTCCATGTCTTTTCATAGCTTGATAGCCATTTCTTTGTATTGCTGAAAAGTATTCCATTGTATGAATATAACACATTTCATTTGTAAATATATTTATTGAGGAATATCTTGGTTGTTTCCAGTTTGGAGAATTATGAATAAAACTGCTATAAACATTTATGTGCATGCTTTGTGATATGTTTTCAACTACTTTTGGTAAATTGGATTTCAGTTGTCATATTATAAGGTAAGACTGTATGTAGTTTTGTAAGAAACTTCCAAACCATCTTTCAAAGTGGCTCTACTATTTTAAATTTCCATCAGCAATGAATTAAAGTACTTTTGCTTTACCTCCTCACAATCTGATATTGTTATGGTTTTGGATTTTCGCCACTCTAACAGATATGTAATGGTATTTTGTTGTCTTAATCTACAATTCCCTAATGGCTTATGATGAGCATATTTGCATATGCTTATTTGGCATCCATGTATCTTTGCTGAAGTATCTGTTCAGATCTTTTGTCTATTTTCTAATTGGATTATTTGTTTTCTTATTGTGGAGTCTTAAGACTTATTTGTATATTCCAGATACAACTCCTTTATCAGGTTTGTCTTATATAAATATGTGCTTCCAGTCAGTGGTCTGTGTTTTCATTTTCTTAATAGTGTCTTTCATAGAGCAGAAATTTTTGCTTTTAATATAGTTTAATATAAAATTTGTTTTTCTCGTGAATCATGTTTTTGATGTTGTATGTAACATTTTACTGGGAAACTCATAATCACCTGTATTTAATCCCTTGTTTTATTCTAGAAGTTTTATTGTTTTGAGTTTTGTGTATGTTTCTGATCTGACATTTAAAGACATTGGAGATTCTCGCTGTAATCTTCACAACAAGAACAAAGCTGGACTAACTGAATATCAACAACATTTAGATTCAACAAATAAATGAGTAATAGAAAAAAAACTTTTGCCCTGAAAATGGTGAGAGATGGACAGAGAGATACAGAGACTCACAGTTTGTGGGTAAAGAAGTCCAGGTAAAAAAGTCCAGGAGCAGAAGCCTGCAGCTAGAAACACTGTTGGTAGAAGCACTTTAATCTGTAATTGATGGATTGCTGGAGGGTCAGTGTGGAGTAGTTTGTGAGTTAAAATTTTAAGGGGGCATAAAGGGGAATACGAACAAAACAAATGAACAAAAAAAAATCCCACAGAAGAACATGGATATGAATTATACCACACTGTTCCTCTGAAACTGTGCAAGCAAGAAGAGAGTGAAGTAAAATATATAAAATGTTGAAAGAAAACAAAAATCACCAACCTAGACTTCAGTAAGCAGTGAAATTATCCTTCAAAAGTGAAGAAGTAGACTCTTTCAGAAAACTAAAAATTGAGAGGGAATTTATCACCAAGAGACCTGCCTTGCAAGAAATGTCAAAATAAGGTCTTCAGAGAGAAGGAAAAAGATACAGGTCAGAAACTCTGACGTATATAAACAAAGGAAGTGTTAGAGAAAGAACAAATGAAGTAAAAAATAAAATATTTTATTTTTCTTATTCATTAGGGCTTGCAGAATTGTGATATTCTAATTATGTCATTTATTTTAATTGATTGGAATAATTTTACAAAGACATTCTTTCCCTTATCTACTATTTGGTCATGCAGTACTATCATTTGTAAGGTGATAAGGGCATTATTCCTTGCCTGTAACCAATTTTTTAATATTACTACAATCTCATGAATTTAATAAAACTCTACAATGATTTATGATAAACATCTCAGCAAACTAGGAGTAGAAAGGAAACTTCTCATCGTGATAAAGGGATACTACAAAGTAACTGTAGCTAGCATTATACTAAATAGTGAAAAACTGAAAGAAGATATGAAAAATCATATATTTGATAAAGGATTTGTATCCAGAATATATAAAGACTTCTTACAATTTATTAATAAAAATAATTTGATAAAAGTTGCCAAAATATTTGAAGATGCATTTCACCAAACAAAATATTTGGATGATAATTAAGCACAAAGCAAGGTTCTCAGGGTTATTAGTTATTAGGAAATGCAAATTAAAACCATAATAAAATGACTTTACACCCCTACCAAAATGATTGAATTTAAAAAGAATGGCCATTACCAAACACTGGTGAGGAAGTTCCCTGCATTGCAGTGACAAACGGGCTAGCCACTAGAAAGTTAAACCTATGATTATTATGGAATCAACAATTTCACTTCAATGTAACTACCAAAATAAGTTAAAACATGTGCACCCCCAAGGCAAGACCTCAGACATTTATAGCAACTTTCTTTGTTCTATCTAAAAATTTGATAAATTGTATATGCATATAATGGAATGTAAATCAATATTAAAAATGAACTTCTGATATATACATTAGCATAGATAATTCTCAGAGGTATATAAAGCCAGTCCCCAAAGATTACAGATTATACAATTTTATTTAATGTAGTGTTAGGAAGCAGTTTATTGATTGCTAATAGCTAGAGGATATGGGGAAGAGACTGACTGCAAAGGAGCATGAGGAAACTATTTGAGTGATGAAAATGTTCTATATCATAATTGTGGTAGTGATTAAATAATAGCAAACATTTAAAAAATGTATCAAACTATTTGTTTAAAACTGATTAATAAGGTTACATTAAAATCATGCTTCAATAAAACCTAAGTAAAAATAAATAAATAAAAGGACAAATCATCTGAGTAAAGTCATCTAAGGATGAAATGTTTGACAGTATTCTACACTTCCTTCCTTGGCAAACGCTATGACATATAATCATTAAGTTTTCTGCAAGAAGCATCTAATTTTTTTAAGGAACTTATTGATGATATAATCCTTTCCATTAGTGAAACTCTGTTTTTTCCAGACAACAATTTTTTCAAGAGATTCATTTAGTCTGGTGTCACATATAGATTGCCTTATTTCAATATATTCTGTGTATAATTCCAGATTCCAATATTAATTTTATTTTGAGCCATGTGTTGCAGCCTTGATTTGTCACATCTTTAAGCTCTACACAGCTCTGTATTTTGTTTTACAATCCCATGAAACATGGCTTCAGTCACTGTCCCAACCCCCACGTATCTTGGATTTAGAAAAACCTGTGACTTACCTTTGAAATTCAATTTTTCCATAAGACGTTCAACCACAAAATCTTATCTTACTCTCCAGCATACTGAAAGCAGACAAACAAGGAACTCATAAAATAATCAGCACCTAATAAAGCGTGTGTGTGTATCAGTGGCTGTGTATTTAAAAAAATTTTCATTTCAGAAATTACATTTAGTTTTGATATTTGATAATATGCTATTCAAAATAAGTATTATTTTATTTATACATTTTATAGCCTAAGAATAAATAAAAAATGCTAGATGTTACATTTTTTTCTAATTGATAAATATCCTATACATATAAATGGTTTTGCCATTATTTGAAGTGATTATGAATGATCTCTCTCCCTCTCTCTCTCTCTCTCCCTTCCTTTTTCTGTTCTTCTCTCAACCATGGAAAAAAGCCAGATAATAATAACTAAATAGCACAACTGAAAAAGTTAAACTGTTTAATATGGGACAATATTGTCCAAATTGAATGCCTTTAAAATTCTAGAGTTAAAGACATTGCACTAAATATTGTGCAAAAATAGAATCATGTTTCCTTATATCCTAATAATAAATTGCCTTGACTTTCTAAATGTGACAAAATTCTTTCGCTTTTGGGATGATAACTTGGTAGTACTGTCAGAAAGATCAAATTTCCCTCAAAGTATTAGACTTTGTCATAAAATTTGGAAGTACCAGCTCCCCTGAGGCAAATGTAAATACACTGTCAGTTTTTTTGTGTGTTTGTTTGCTCTAACACTGTGTGATCCACTGTCTCTAGGGAAATAAATCTGCTTCACTTCTCAAAGGATTCACTGTGGACTAATAAATATTACTTTAAAAAATTCAAGGTAAAATGATTCTTAATATTTTAAAATTGATACTTTTAGACTTCAGAATTGTTAACCTTTTCAGATATAAACTAAGATTACTTAATGGATTAAAATTGTAATATTATAAATTTTTGTCAGTAAACTAATTTTATTCAGCTTAAAACTATTACTGGCATCAAATAATTAACCTTAAATTGTTATTTATTTGAGAGGGATGTATACATTTTTATCCTCAACTAAATTGTGATGATAAAATAAATCAACCCATGATTACTTAATAAAGTATAAAATGATGATTAAATTGTCTTTCTTAATTTTAATTGAAATATAAAATTATCTCAATAAATGACCAAAAGGTAAGAAGCCAAAGACAATCAAAATATATAAATATTGTCTTTAATATCTAAACTTTAAGATTTAAATAGAATTCAGAATCATATCTAAATTTGTAGTAAAATTTTAAGCAGTAGATATCAAAAGTATTAAGAGTTACAAAATATAAACTACAGAAAAAATAGGTACTTTATACACACATTTAAATACATCTATGCATAACTATATTCAAATGTACAAAGTCTGAACTTCATTCAAATGCCAAGGACCTGGCATGGGGATATTTACTAAGCACTTGCCATTTAATTTTATCCTCACAATACTTTAATGTATGTGCATTTTTACCTATTTAACAAATTGAAGGCACCAGGAATCATTGATGGCATAGCTTGTACAATCTTGTAAGGAGCTAAAATGTTGAATAATGTTATCAATTATTTTAAAAAACACAATTTTTCATTGTTGATATTCTCTGTCATTTTTCTATTCTCCGTTTTATTTATTTTTTTCTCTAATCTTTAAAATGTCTTTTCTCTTCTTTTGGGTTTTGTTTGTTCTTAACGTTCTTTCTAATTTCTTGAGGTGGAAGATTTGGTCATTATTTGAGACCTTTCTATTTTTAATATAAGCATATTGCAGCTATAAATTTTCCTCTGAGCACTGATTTAGCTGTATTCTATTTAATTTATTATGTTTTGTTTTCATTTTCCACTAAATCAAATTATTTATCATTGCTGTCATGATTTCTTCTTTGACCCATTAATTATTTAGTGGTACATTTTTAAATTCCCACATATTTCTGATTTTTTAAATTTTTTCTGCCATGTTTGATTTCTAATTTTGTTGTGTTTTACTCCAGTAACATACTTCGTGTGACTAAACTTAAAAAAAAAATAACTTTACAGTGTGATAAGACAGAAATAAGATAGCACTCACGTTCCAAAAGGGAGAAATTGGAAACATAAAATGGGTCTTGGGTCCCAAGCAACCCCAAAACCTAGCCAGGCAAATTCGATTAGGCTTTAAGGCCACATACTAATTCTCTGTGACCTGATGCTTCATTCCCTGGGTCCTACAAGGCAGTGACCCCATCTCTTAGCTCTGGAGTCCCCATTGAGCTGCCCAGACTCTGGGCCCACTGCTCTGTCCTTTCTGGCCTCTGCAACTATGGCTCTTCCCTCAGTATCATTTTTCCCTTATTTCTTGCTATCTCCAATCCTATCAGTCCCAGCTTATGGTGTCTGCTGGTATAAAATTATCATAACCCTTATCAGTCTTCCATGAAATTCATGGGATTCTAAGCCACCAGACATAAAAGTTCTCCACAGATCCTTCCTGAACAGCCCAACTTTTATTCTTGGTTTCTCGTTAGATGTTTGATTAAATCCATAAATCACATGTCTAATCTCTTTACCAATCTTAAATAATGGTTGTCCAGCCATAGCTTTAATGTTCTCTCCAGAGCATCTATTTTTCTCATCTTTTGCTGCTGCCTGGATAAGCAGAGAATTTTCCAAATCCTCAAGTGTTGGTTTCTTTTTGCTTAATGATTTATTCCTCATTTTATCTATTTTCTCTCATATTAAGCTAGTATAAGCAAGAAGGAGAAACCAGAGAGTTTGTTCCACACTGTGCTTGGAAATATCGGTTCTTTGCTAACAAATTCTACTTTCCTCCCAACGGCAGAATGTAATTCAGTCAAGTTCTCGGCACTTTATGACCAGGGTCATCTTTCCTCCATTGACCAGTAACATGTTCTTCATCTCTTTCTGAGACCTCACCAGAAGCACCTTTAGGATTCATATCTCTACCAACCAAATTGAGTGGAAAGTGTGGAGTTCTCATATGCCCTTTCAGTTGCAAACCCATTTACCAGTTACTTCTATATTAGAAGAAATGAATGTGGTACCTTTGTTACAATTTATGAGTCAATATTGAAATACTATCAATAGAAGTTCACGTTAGTGTTCACTCTTTGCTTTGTACAGGCTATGGGTATTGTCAAACGTATAATGACTTGCTTACACCATTACAAAATAATGCAGATTCACTGATTCAAATTTTTCATTTTCTAATTCATAATTTGTTGTTGATGTGTTATTTTCTAATGGTTCCTTTCCATGGGTGGGATCACTGATTCTGCATTTCTTAAACTCTTTAATGCTTAATACTTTCTATCTAAATGGACTTTATACTTGAAGGGAGCCTGACTGTATTAGTTTGTTCTGACACTGATATAAAGAACTTTCCTGAGACTGGGTAATTTATAAAGGAAAGAGATTTAATTGACTCACAGTTCCATATGGCTGGGGAGGCCTCAGGAAACTTACAATCATGGCAGAAGGGGAAGCAGGCATATCTTACATGGTAACAGGCAAGGGAGAGCAAGTGGGAAGGAGGAACTATCAAACACTTATAAGAACATTAGATCTCATGAGAAGTCACTCACTATCACAAGAACAGCAGGAGGGAAACTGTCCCCGTGATCCAGTCACCTCCCACCAGGTCTCTACCTTGACATGTGGGGATTGTGGCGATTACAATTTAAGATGAGTTTGGGTGGGGACACACAGCCAAACCATATCAGTGATTCTATATTTTTGTCTGTTTCTGTGACTCAAAACTTTCTAGATAGCTGCTCAACTTTATGCTTTTTCTCTTGATTCACTTACACCTTTGATTGCCTATGAGATATGAATTACCTTTATGATGTTAAGAATCACTTGGCTTTCCTAATAGGTATTTCATTCAAGTTCTTCTCTGAGCAATTCTTTCTGAGAACTCTGTGTAAATCAGGTTTATAGAAAGGCAGTTGGAAGGCAGAAGACATAATGCCAAGCTTAAAACAAAATTTTCCCCCAGCTATCAGCTTCCTCTAAAGAAGTCTTCGCTTTCACCTAAATTCCTAGTTCATTTTACTTAGTGGGAATGCATTTTTTTTTTTTTTGTAATGGAACATCCCTTTTATCTGTGCTCTAAGAGGGAAGAGACAAGAATGTGGGGCTGATTAGCACAACTATTTTTCTATATATAGATTTCTAAATAATGCCCCTGTTTACATAAATGTTTCTCACTCTGTCTTCTCTGTGATCTGTTTATTATGAGCCTGACATCTCTTAAAACAAATGGGCATATTGGTTATTACTCACCAAACAACTATAGTCCTAAATTGTGGCAGTATCTAATATCTTTATTTGTAGGCCATTTCTACATTAGCTTCTGTCTAACAAATAATTTAACTAAATTTCCCCAACTAAAAATCTATAGAAAAGTTACAAAAACAGTGCAATTAATAAATTTCTACTCTTCACCTAGATTCATCAATTATTAACGTTTGTCTCATTGGCTTTATATCTCATGGAATACATTTTCATACTATTTTTTTGTGTGTTGCTTTGCTTAGTCTTACTTGCCTTTGGGTGTTTGTTTTGCTTTGTTTCTTAACAGATTGTTCAATTAAAATCATTAAGTTTTAGGGCAATTCCAAAGCCTTCGTAACACATTTTTTAAATTGGATTGGACTTCCTTTATTTCCAGTCTGCCTCTTGGGTTTATTTTTGCATCTTACTTCCATTTTTAAGGAAATATGCTTATGTCTCACAATTACCCAGATCCAAGCCCCCTTCTATCCTCTGCTGACTCTGCTGCTATAGACACTATGTCTTCTTTTACTGACAGCATATCTTCTTTAACCAGATGTGTTATCATCTTGGAGTCCTCAAATACTGCCTAGTATTTTTGCTGAGATCTAATATATGTGTTGATTTAAAAAAACACAAACTCATGAATTCTGCCAATTCATGCACTAAAAATATCATAACTTATAGGAGGAAAAATGATATGGCACAGTAATTAAATCTTTGACAGCCTCGTAATCAGGGCTTCAACTGAGCTTGTAACTATCCTACTAATTATACAGCATATTAAAGATTCACTGGCATTTCCACCCAGAATCAGCCAGTCCATCATTTGTAGAAAATCCAAGATTTTATGCATTTTCTTTGGAGACTGTCCCTTAGGGTAGCTACTCAAAAGAAGCATGAATTCCATCACAATTAAAAATCTTGTAGAGTCTACCTTTGTATCATCAGGTTTTATTTAAGCATTTTTTAGCACAGGGAAAATATCCTTTCATCTATTTTATTTGTGTATGCAGTATCATAGTATCACCAAACAGTTTGATGTCATAAAAAGAGGTGCAGAGTTTTTGGCCACTAAAATGGTTACTATGACTCAGAAAAGAACCTTGGCAGGTCTTTTCAACTTTTTTTCTTTTTCTTTTTTTTTGGTCTTTATGTATGGTGTTGTTTAGGCTTTCTCTTTAATTATGAGAAAGAGTATCCTTGATGACTTCTTAATTTGGGTAAAATTATTTAAATCTGGGAAAATTATGTTTGAGACTTTGTAACTTCTTTTTATACCCTTATCATTTCTTTATAGGCAGTGTCATCAGAACTAATTTGCATGCACCATAGCAAATGAAGGGTATTTGATCATTCCACATTGATGCATTCTAGTTGACATCAGTATTTGGCCCCATTCCTATATGAGCAGATGATTCCTCTTACATAGATCATCATCTTGCCACTGCAGCTCCCCTTTCTGCTCAGTAATGAAAAGAAATAATAATTCTTCCAAAACAAGACTTTCATTAATTTCTGCCGCTTCCAGTATAGTTAAATCAATTGGCTTTATGGCTGCTGTGCTTCCTTCTAGAACACTTTGAAAAAAATACATATGGATATTTACTTCAGTAGCAATGTGTACTATATGAAGTGCAGGTGGTTGGTTTCTAATCTGAAGTTTCTGCCTTCCTTCTCTAATAGAGTTACATTTATTAGGCTTTAATTCATTTAACTACATATTTATTTATTTGTTTTAATATTGTAATAATAGTAGGAGCATTAAAAACACCATCTTAGAAAGATTGCTTTTTTGTTTTTGAGTTCTCGCTAAATTTGTTCAATGTCATGGCAAACATATATGAAACTATTAATAACTTAAGGTATTTTCATAACTTTATGGATAACAATGTGTAGACGACAAAAGTATTTGGTATAACCAAGGATGAAAATAACATATGTTGTAAAATTGAGGAGGAACATAATTGTATTGGACACTGTCATTTACTCTTTTTTTCCCTTAGGAACCCAGCTTTTTTTTTAGTTATAGAAAGCATAAACTTATACCTTGAATAGTTAATTTGGGGCCAAGCATCTGAATTCTGCCTATTGAAATATGGGAGAAAGGAATGCACATCACTTTCCAGGTTCAGCTTTTACATTTTGTAATGCAGTATTCTCTATTATTTCTTCCCTTTGCATGGCAAAAGTGAGAACAATGTGGTTGAGACTGGGCATACCAACAACAGAAGGACCTATGGCAGAAATGGCTAATTCTAACAGCTTGCGTTGAACTCTGTGTTGTGGAAATGAATGTTTAGTGTGCCCATACAAATTAGCTTTAGCATGACTAATGCGAAGACAAATTGCAAGGGCCAGAAGGCAGAAGTATAAAGTGGAAATAGCTGATCTGGAGACACCTGGAGGAAAGAGTTGACTATATAATATTAATATCCTTTACTTCTGCCCTATTCAGTGTGGTTGGCTACTAACCCACACCATTTTGTAACATCATAAATTACTTCAAATGTGTTTTTTCCACATGAGCATGCTTAATGGCTACCCACAGTTTCTGTGGATCACTATAATAGCCATGTAAAAGTGCCATCTGTATGCTTGTCAGCAACTGCTGTCCTCAAGAAGGTTTTATTTTCCCTTGTTAGTAAACTGAGCTTTAATAAGAAGATATAATTAGCAACAATAAGAATCAAATTTCCAATTCTTATAATATTTTAAAAGTAAACAAACACCGATAAATAATTCTTTATTTCAGATGCCACAGACATGTGAGAAATGGAACTTTTGACAAGATCTGTGAAAAGAATGGTATTTTATTGTATTAGGATTCTCCAGAGGGACAGAACTGATCGGATATATGTGTATATGAGAGGGAGTTTATTAGGGAGAATTGGCTCACATGATCATAAGGCAAAGTCCCACAATAGGCCATCTGCGAGCTGAGGAAGGAAGAAACCAGTGGTGGCTCAGTCCAAGTCCAAAAGCCTCAAAAGTAGGGAAGCCGACAGTGCAGCCTTCAGTCTGGCCAAAGGCCCAAAAGCCGCTGGCAAACCGCTGGTATAAATCCATGTGTTCAAAGGCAGAAGAACCTGGAGTTTGATGTCCAAGGGTAGAAGGAATGGAAAGAAGCATCCAGCATGTGAAAAAGGAGAAAGCCAGAAGACTCAGCGAGTGAGATTATCCCACCTTCTTCCATCTGCTGTGTTCTAGCCACACTGGCAGACCACTGGATGGTGTCCACCCACATGAGGATGGGTCTTCCTCTTCCAGTCCACTGACTCAAATGTCAGTCTCCTCTGGCAACACCCTCACAGACCCACCCAGAAACAATACTTTACCAGCTGTATAAGCATCCTTCAATCCAATCAAGTTGACACCTGTTATTAACCATCACATTTATAAAGGTGTATATAACACATTTATATAACATAAACTGATTTCCATTTATGAAGCATATTACGTGCTTACTCCAAAAACATAAAAAAGAAGAGAATGTATAATTGAATTCCTATAAAGGGCATAGAGGTACTGAAAGAAATATCTCCAATACTTTTAGGATTCCTTACTAAATTTTATCTCTGTTTTTTCTATGTGAATTAACTCTTAGAAACTCCTAATCATACACGTTGACATAGCCACTCACAAATATCAGGTTTTTTACCCATAATACATCCAACCCCCAATCTCCTAGTTTTCAAAACAAGTCCTAGAAATGGCTTTAATTGGTTTATTTTATGACCATAAGTATGGTATACCATTGATTACTGTATCCAGTAAATTAACACCCCTGGGTTTAGGGGAAGAGCCATTCCCAAAACACAGATGGTGTGGCTCTCAGGTGGAGGAAAGCATCTGGGCAGACAAACCATCAGCAGGAGCAGGGATGAATCTTCTCAGTTTTTGGATGCAAGTTGTGCTTTCTGAGACCTTTGTGTGTTGAGATCATCACTTAATGTGCCTCCCAGCATCTAATTTTTGTTGTTTTACTAAAAGTACATTGATTTCTCTGTGGTGAACTGTTTCTGCCCACGCTAGCTCTACACACATCAGATTAGGCATCCCTTCATCCTGGATAGGCATAATCCAAATTGAGGCTCCTTCCAAAAATGACTGATTCAAGATGAGTCAATTTCCAAGCAGCTCTATTAGATGCAGTCTTGAAATTTGTAATGAAAATATAAAGAAAAATGGTATATCATTCTACTGGCCATGATAGAACAAAAACCTGAACCTACTAGTTGCAACTTTCTCTCCACTTGGAAAGAAAATACCTGAAAATAAAGCAAACTCAGAACAAGTAGATACTAAGAGTTGAAGAAAAAAATCTGCAGTCCCGGCTAGCTACTCAGGTGGCTGAGGAGGAAGGCCTTGAGCCTAGTTTGAATTCAGCTTGGGAAACATAGCAAGAATATCTCTAAAATAAAATAAAATAATTGAAGAAAAAGAGATTTCTGATGATGGTTTTCAAGCATTTTGACCCAGTGTTTTTAAAGTTTGACTTTTCTGTTGACTTCTTTTTTTTTCTGTTAAGCAGTATGTTTATATTTCTGCTTAAGCTAGTTTGAGTTTAATATCATGTTACTTGAAATTGAGTCCTCACTAATAAGTGAGGATGAGGGGAGGTTATGGTCCAATTCTCAGATGAAAATTTGAATCTTTATTGACTGCCTGGATTTTCTTTTCATAAGCAAGTAAAGTAGGGAACACGTGATCCACAAAGACTCACCACTATGGACTATATCAACAACCCTATCCAACAGATGAAGGAAATTGGATGTAATAATAGAGTTGCTTTGGAACCAAGAATCAGAGATGATACTTAGAATGAAGAGACAGAAGTAACATGAAGTTGGTACAGCTTCCTTTTTCTTTGTCCACGACACTCCTAATTATTAAGCCATTTATTAAGAGTTTGAAAGTACCTCCACATGATATATACTTGCAGGTATTCCTGTTTTATTTTCATTTCTCTGGTCAAAATTTCCCTAGTACTATCTGAAATAACAGTATAGGTTATCCTAGATATTTGTGATAAAATATTTAGCTTATATTTTTTCATTTCTTCTACCCGGAGTAGTTTACTTTCTACCTAAACCAGGTTATAAAACATCAAGTCACCTAAAACGTCTGTGTTAAATAAAGCACAAAATTTATTGTATGGATATTAAACATTTTTCTGGAATTCAACTAAAAATTCATCAGTTTACATTTTAGTGAGAAACATACTAAAAAAGAAAAAGCAAGGAAGGAAGGAGAAAAAGAAACGAAGAAAAAGAAAGAAAGAAGGAAAGAGAAAGAAAGAAAAGAAAGAAAAAGAAAGGAAGGAAGGGAAGGGAAGGAAGGAAGGAAAGAAAGAAAAGAAAGAAAGAGAGAAAGAAAGAAAAAGAAAGAGAAAAGAGAAAAGGAAGGAAGGAAGAAAAGAGAGAAAAAAAGAGAAAGGAAAGAAGGCAGGAAGGTAGGAAGGAAGGAAAAGAAAGAGAAGAAGGAAGGAAGGAAAAGAAAGAGAAGAAGGAAGGAAGGAGGGAAGGGGAGGGGAGGGAGGGGGAGAGAAAGAATGGCCTGAAATTTAAGTCTAATTCACTGACTGTCTGAAATTACAAAAGTCACAGGTGTATTGAAGGGCCAAAATAAAGATTTTCTTTGTTAATGTTGAGAACATGTTGTATAAATATGATTATTACCACCACATATATCTTTTACAAAACTGTAGTGTATCATAGTGATTCTGCAGTTTCAAGATAAACTGTGAAATTTCCACTTAAAGCTTTTGTCTGATTTTTTTTCTTTAAAGAAAGTATGAATATGACTCAAAAGTGATTATACTGATAAATATATACTACATTCCACTATGAGAAATGCTTGTGTGCTATCCTTTCTTATAGGTTTGTTAACTGCTCAGGGAACTGATCTCTCAATAACTTATATTTTACAATAATATATGTAAAATATTGTTTAATTGTACCACTGAGAATTGAGGACTTTACCAATTCCTAATATAAGCTTAATATATAATTAGAATTTGTTTTCATTTTTTCTCCTGTGCTATGAGCTGGCTAAAACTATTGTTCTCACTACTTTTTATGTTGGAACATATTAGTTTGAAACAATCCCTGATTTTTTTTTTTCAAAAAAGCAAAAGCAAAAGCAACTGAGATGCTTGGAGTGTGTAAGAATGTAGTAAAATGTTCAGTTAATTGCTAATCCACTGGAGTTAAGTGCAATCTCTGGAGGTGCTGAGCATGATCTAATACTGCAGCCTTCTGCCCAAAGAGCATCATTACAGTAACAGCCCTGCCAAATATTCTCTGCTTTTCACTTACACCTAATAATGCTTCTCAAGATACCCCTTATAATGTTACTTAGACATGCACACAGGTGCGCATTGAAGACTTTGACTTTAAAATGAATGCCATTTACAATGGCAACACATTTGGCAAACAAGTGAAAACTGAAAAATGCCAATGAACAGATTGAATAAAGTATTCTGAATATGCATTTATTTATTTTTTTTCTTTTTTGATGTCATATATTTTGAAATGGACAGGCTCATTCATATATATACATCCTGCACATTTTACTTTTCATAATCAGAGACAGAATATCTTAACTATCAGTCATAGGATCTTTGTGAATTTATGCAGATGGGCTGACTTCTTTGATAATTTCTGGTATCAAAAAGAAGTGTTAGGTTGCTTATGATTCCTGAAAAAGTTATTGCAGCAGCACAAATTATAACTCAGTATTTAAAAATCAAACATTTCTTTTTGTCTTTTCTTCTCATCTCTCTGTTTTCAGGCCCACGTGTTCTTCACATGGCTCTGAAAACACGGAAATGAAAAGGAAAGACAAAAAGGAAACTAGTCGGGATGTCTTCACAATTACTCATCACTGCGCACACTGAATCCACTGTATGTCCCTACTCATAAACAAACAACTGCCTGTGAACAGTAAAGCTCTTCTTTTACTTTCTTCTTCAAAATATGATGCTTTGAATAGTAATTGAACTTGGCTTCTAGAGATTATAATGTAAGAAGAAACTGTATTCCTCATTTAGTGGGAAGAATTCTCAAAATGATTCCGATAACTCACCTTTGATTCTCAACCCCTTTGATTGCAGATGGACCCTCTAAATATGAATGTCATTCCTGTGAGTGTGGCACATTATGTGGCAAAGAGAGCTTATCTAGGTGGGGTTAACCTAATCAGAGGAGCCCTGCATGAGCAGAGTTTTCTCCAGATGGTGGCAGAGAGATTCAAAGCATGAGAATGATTCAAAGCACCATTGCTGGCTTTGAAAATGGAGGGGGCAACATAGACCTTAAAAATGTTCCCCTCAACTTGACTCTATATGAGGTTTCTTTCTGACTATAGGCCCCTTACTTCCATTTTCTTAAAGCATTTATTTCAGAAAATTTGCAATTGTAAACTCTTTATCTGCTCTATTCAAATGTGAATCTACTATAACACAAGAATAGCTTTATCAATGATCTGGGAGTTATTCCTTTGACATTTAATCATATAAGGAGAAAGAGATAGCATCCTTTCCTCCAAGTCCTTGTGGGAGGGTAGGAGCCCAAGTTCAATAAGTGACAATAGGCAAACACAGGTGGCCTAATCACATTGACCAACCTCTCCACTAATATCTTCCAGTAGTTTTCCATTAACTCACTCCAACATTTAAAAATCTTCCTGTCTTTTGCTTCAGCAGAATTAAATTCAATCCTTCTCACATAGTTTAATAATCTCTTTCCATTATTCCAATAGTCGTGAATAAATTCACCTTTGTATATTTCACTAGTCATGTGTAATTTTTCTTTTATGGTATATAAAAACTTGAGAATGACATCTAGAAGCTGAGAGAGATGTCTGCAGACAGGCAACTAGCAAACAGGGACTGAAGTTTTCCAGCTGCAAGAAATAGATTATACAGACAATCTAAATGAGCTGGAAATGAGTTCTTCCCCCAGAGTCTCAACACGAGTTCAGCTGAGCCAACACCTTGATTTTGCTCTTGTGAGACTCTCACAGAGAACCTAGTTGAGCCTACGAGGACTTCTGACCTACAAAACTTATTTAAGCCACTAAATTTGTAGCAATTTGTTACAGAACAATGGAAAGTGAATGTGCATTAGTGGAACCCAACAGAATTGTAAATTCCCTGGTTTGAATATAGGGAGTATAACAGAGATTGAAGACTTTGGGGATATAGTTTTGGCCATGCCCTAAATGGCACAGAATGTTTTCTAACTACCTTAAGTGGCACAGCAGATTTTGTTTTAGTTTTGTTTTTACGTAAATCAGGTACTCCAATATAAAAAAAAATTTTTTTTCACTGTTTTGGATTTTTATAATTTTCTGAGCCAACTTATGTATTCAAATATAATTATTATCCATTATACATAATAAACCACACTTTAATAAAAGAAATTCTATTGGAAATAAGTAATTTAAATAATCATATGTATTTTAACATGTCTGATATTGGTATATACGTAAGTTGGAAAGATTTGTTATTACTATGGCATAAAATAGGCAAATATTTGGTGTTAACTTACTTTCAAATAAAGAATACTTTTTAGAGTCTTTAAAGTATGTCCTTTCAGATAATCTGACACAGATTATCTAAGGAAACAGGAAAACTAAGAAGGCCAATTTTGAGAATTCTTCAAAATGCTTCCAAGTGTGTGTAGTATGGAATGATGTATTTTAACTCTGACAGGCTTTATAATCCTAGCACTTTGGGAGACCAAGGCAGGCAAATACCTTGAGCTCAGGAGTTAGAGAACAGCCTAGACAACATGGAGAAGCTCTGTCTGTACAAAAAATGCAAAAACTAGCTACACATGGTGGCGTGCACCCGTAGTCCCAGCTACTTTGGAGGCTGAGGTGGTAGGATGACTCAAGCCCAGGAGGCGGAGGTTGTAGTGAGTCAAGATCACGCTAGTGCACTCCAGCCTGGGCTACAGAGCCAGACCCTCTCCCAAATATATATATATATATGTACACATATATTTTATATATTTAATATAGGTGTATATATATTATTTTACATATATTTATATATATAAATAAAGCCTTTCAATTGCTCACGTCTGAAATCTTTTTGTTAAAATGTCATTCTTTCAGCTAGAAGACATTCCTATGCTTAGCATGGATATTGGTCTACAATGAATGTAATTCATTAGGTAATCAACTAGAGTATATTAACAAAATAATTGTTATCGTAATTACATTTAAAGTTGAGATTTTATGGCTTCATTCATGCAACAGAGAGCACAATCATCAAAACTATTTATTGAGTCATAACCTAGCTCATATTTCCAAGAATGTTACATGTTTCTTTGCTCCAAGTATTACTATGCAATTAATTCTAGGAACAATGCATTTCAAATTGCATTATATATTTTATTAGACCAAAGGGAACTGAAGTCCTGAACCTCTTCACACTTTACACACTAGTGTTCCTTTGTTAAAACCATTCTATAATCATGCCAAATGTTCACTTGCCACACAATCAGATTATGATCATTGAGTTTGTCATAGAGAGCCTGAGACATGGAGCCAAGAAATGATTTGTAATCCTTCTTTGTAGCTTTCTATTGTTCCATCAGAGAACCTTCTTAGAAGATCCAGTTTTCAGACTATGCATTGTTATTTTCTTAAGCCTTTCCAAAAGGCCCCTTCATTCTTATTTTTAGATTTGGTTAAAGCTTTCCCATAGCCTTGAAATAGAAGCCCTACCGACATCATACATTTTAAATATACCAAGATGTTTTACTGAAACAATATGAGCCACATCTTTTTCTCAGTAGCCATTTTCCTTTATTTCTAATATCAAATGTAAACTACTCAAAAATGAATAATGTCTTGGCTAAAATAAGTTTTTGTTTTTGTAATCATAGTTACACTCTTATTTTAAACTTCCAGAAACAAATTGTTAGGGATATTAAACAATGCTGATTGAATTCTAGTTATTTTAATGAGGAATACCCCCTCATTCTTTTCACCAGCCTGCTATTTACTGAGCATCCACTGTATTCACAGCACTATTACAAGCACTTATGGATTTTAACTAAAAGAAATATTCATCGCACTCTTTCATGTGACAAAGAAAGTGGAGCTCTAACACATTGTGTTTATCTACTTGTGTTAGATGACACTTACTGAGAAAATTAACAAAGTCATGCCTTACAGAGGTAAAAGGAAAATGAAAATGTAGTTAGAGAAATAAGGGTGAAAAATGTGGTGAATTTTGGAGAACTGAGCTATAAAGTTGCCAATAAATTGAGTGATTTAAAATATGTCATGTTATTGGATTACCTGACTCTTAATGACTGTATAATGAATGTAAGTTAACTTTGAAATTATTAATATTTTTCTTAGCATGAAAACTAAATGTTAAACATTCAAAACATACTTCACTATCTGCCTTATATTTGTGATTCTTTTCTACTATTCATAAGTTCATTCGCCTAATGAAATATGAGTTTTAAGTCAACTATCTGCAAAGTGTGGTGTTAGTGTGGTGAAAAAGCAAGAAATGATCCTTGCTTTTATGGCTTCTCAGTATAATCAGGAAGATTGACAGCAACATAAAATTATTTAGATAAATTAGGGTATAATTCTGACATTTTCTCTAAAAAAAATGAAAGAAATATGGAAACAGGCCCAGGATATCTTGGTTGAAATAGAATATTTAAACTGGACTCAGAATCAAAAAGTGTCCCTAGCTAAGGAAAGAGCAATCGTGAAAGACCTGAAGCAGAAAGAAAGGAGCCTTGTACATTTGAGGGGATAGAAATATACCATTGTGACAGCAGCCTCTTTCAGAATTCTGAGAATGAAACAGAAAAAGCTGAGAAGTTGACATGAGGCAGTTAGCACCTTACAGAACAGGTTAATGATTTTAGACTTGAGGCTTAAAACAGAAAATTGCTGCAGGGTTTTAAGTTTAGAAGTGACATGATCTGAGTCTTTTTATGAACACTTTGGGTATGCATAGAAATTCAACTGGTCTGGAGGTGAAGTAATTGTGGGAAGCCTATCTAGAATAGTATAGTTACAGGGGCTCAAGCTGAGTTAAGTAAGTGGCTGTTTAGATAAAGAAAAGACTTCAGGAATATTTAATATGTAGTAAAAACAGGAATATTGAATTATTAGATATGCTACTGGAGGGAAATGCAATCGTTATAAGGGCAAACTAATGGTATAAAATCAAATTAACCAGGCAGACAGTATACAGTAGGATAAAGGAAGAAAAAGTCTGTGGTATTCATTATGAAAAAACTGGATAATGGAAAGTTTTCCGTAGTAGATTCAGGCCCACAGCTCTGAATTTCTATGAAAACAGCGTAGAAAATAGGTAGGAAAATGGAGAGAAGTTTGTGGAGAGGGAAGAAATGGTAACGAGTGAATGTTAAGAGTATAGAGTGAGGCAGGAAAGTGTCCAATAATTTTAGCCTCAGATGTTATTAATGAGTTGATTTAAAAATTTGGTAAAATGCTGCCAGATTGAAGTAGGCCATGAGGGAATTAGGCAAAGAGGAAGTTCGGGGTACATGGGGACAATTGTTTGTAGAAGTTTGCATGTGAAGGATGATAAATCAGTGGGAATGGTAAGCAAAAGAGGAGTTTGCCTAAGATGTTACAAATCTATCAGGGTATTAGTGTTTGAAAATAGGTCACTCATTACATAAAGTGTTTCCAAATTTCCTAGCATTCAGAAGACACTGAGTAACATCCCACATCAATAGCTTGACTTTTATTTATGTGTATAGTTTACCAATATTTCTGACAAATCCCAAATAATTTTTTAAGTTTCTGCAAATACCTCTTGGCCATTTATTAACTAGCTTCTCCCTCTTCTATGGTAAACTACGCCATTTTGAATCAAATGTGGATTTGGGTAACTTAAAGTACACAAAAATTAAAGTTATGATGTTTAACAAAATTTAATAAAGGTCTCTGGTCAACATAGGCAAAGCACAATTCAAACACTGAAATTTTTATATTGCGTACTAGATAATACTGGAAATTCTTAATTGATACTCCACCAGAGATCTTCTAATGTGGCCAACTTTGCTTACTTCCTTACCTGCTACCTTTTTAGAACTGCTAACCTGTTTTCTCCCAGAGATAGTCGTATTGATTATTCCCCTGAATTTGTAATCCTGTCTTTCCAATGACAGGCATTGGACCAAAGAGAAGAGAACAAAATTAACATTTTATTTTTTTCATCTCTGCTTGTAGGCTCAACTTCTATCCAACTTAAGAGAATCTGTAAAAATTCAACTAACATCAAAAACAGACAGATTCTCACATTATTAATCTGAGCAGTTTTGCCTCTCATGGAAGTTCTCCATTCATATTCTAGTCTATGATTTCCATATTATGTTTGCATAAACACAGAAATCATTTACTAGTTTTTGATCTTAATAGGTTTTACTCTCTATTAAAAAGAGAATGTGGCCAGGCAAGGTGGCTCACGCCTATAATCCCAGCACTTTGGGAGGCCGAGACGGGCGGATCACGAGGTCAGGAGATCGAGATCATCCTGGCTAACACGGTGAAACCCCTTCTCTACTAAAAATACAACAAATTAGCCGGGCGTGGTGGCAAGTGCCTGTAGTCCCAGCTGCTCGTGAGGCTGAAGCAGGAGAATGGCATGAACCTGGGAGGCGAAGCTTGCAGTGAGCTGAGATGGCGCCACTGCACTCCAGCCTGGGCTACAGAGCGAGACTTTGTCTCAAAAAAGAAAAAAAAAATGAGATTCATCCTTACAAGTAAATTTTAATTTATCCGCTGGAAAAAAATTCAACTATTTGGAATTTCAAAACAGAAATTTTCATTTTCTTTCTATACATTATTTCATTTGCATTACAGTCCAATGTTCTACACGTGTTATTATGTTATACTTGAATCAGTTAGGGAAGTCAAAATTATTCCAAAGAGTATAATGAAAAGTTGATATACTTTAAAAACATAATGGAATCTTTGGAAATAATGATAGGAAAAAGTGACTCAGAGTTGATCCTGAGAATATAAGCAAGTACTTCTAGAGGAAAAAAAAATTGGTAGAAAACTATTAATACACTAATCTTCACCCTCAACCAGTAAAAAAATAAATTCTTTGGAAAATGAAAAAACTTTGGAGTTCATTTGCATCCTAAATGTATATCTTTATAAGTACCTATTTAAATCTGTGACTATGATTTAACTACTGGCTACACATTTCACTCAATCATTGAATTGTACTTCTTTCAGTAACAATAAAACACAGAAGAAGTAAAAAGTCCATTTGTAACCGTCAGCGGTTGGGTTGTAAATATCAAATAGTAAGATAAACTACAGTGCAACTGACTTTACTGGAGAAAAATTTAGTGGCAGTTTTGTTTACTTCCTCATAATATGTGGTAATAATTGGCCCCGTAGAACTTCTTTAAGGCCATTTATGATCGTAATTAAAAGAAGTATTACTTTAAATCATTAATCTACAATCAGCCAGCTTTTATTCATAAATCAAAATGTCCTTCTCAACCTGATTGGTCCAACCTTCAGAATGCATTTTGCAAGTCCCCGCTTGATTCAAAGTGGTCTTACATCCCCAGTGAAAGTAATAAGTAAAAATTATTCTCTAACCCAGTTTCCCTGAAACTGTAGTTATCTTTCTCTAAACCAACTTTTAGAAAAAATAAGTAAACTAATAAATTGTTGGTTTGTAGGAGGTAAGACAAAATGTTTTGACACATTTTTTCTTTAATGATAGAATCAAATAATTATTTTTGATGCTCAGTGGAAGCAACCTGAATATATCACAAAACTTAATCCAGGCTCAATTTCACTTTATGTAAAGAGGGTCTAGTCTAAGCCACACCTACCACCTACAAATCAAAACTCAGTATTCAATATTTGGGCAGGAGGAAAGAAATTTCCGATAAAAATTCTGAGGTAGATTAAACAATAAAAAAACAATAAAAGTGGGACATATGGATAATGGTTAATAAGCCTTGACTATTAAAATCAGTATATTTAAAATAGAGGAATTTAAAATACAGAATCAATAACATGGTATTTTGAAGGAAAGATGGTAACAGAGTCCAAGTGTTTAGATATCCTTTTATTCAGAAGATATCAGGTAGGGTAGCACAGTTATTACAGAAACGAAGGAAAACACATGTTGTTATTCTGACAGTCACAGTGGGGTCAGTAATTCCGCAGTATAAAGTAACTTTAAAATTTTGCTTGCTGGACAAATGGAAAGTTTGCATTTCGTGTACATGTCCTATGTAGATCATTAGAACAATCTGCCCTTGGAGTTACTCAGGGATGTGAGATAATGGAGGCTTGTTGACATGAGCATCTGTGATCACCAGAGCTGTGGGAAGTGCAAGCAGTAAATTATTAATTGGCTTTTAAAGATTCTTTTCCAAAGTGAGCCATATCACTCCTGATTATACCACAATGATTATACCACAATGGCCAAAGCAAGTCATATGGCCACAGAAAACGTCAAAAAACTTTTTTAATAAAGAAAACTTCGAAAATGTCTACCATGTTTCTTTCTGCAAAGAATAAAGCTGGAAAGATTGTTTGAACAACTTGGATCCTTATCACAGTTGGTCTGTCTGTTCACTAGATATTCTGGTTAGGATTCCTCATCCAGGCAAAATATACTCTAAATGTTTTTTTCCAGCCCTAGATCCAAAGACCTGGAAGTGAATGGGGAAAGAAATTATCCCCACATATACCAAGTGGAATTGGAGGAATCAGGACAATGAAACTGAAATACTGTCTTTCAAAAAGAGGAATAATGAGAGAACAAAAGATTTTATGGTTAATAGCAATTCTGTAATTCTGGTCGGAATTAAAGGTGACCTATTTTATGGCGGTGTTTCGGACATATTCTTTGTTAGAGGTCCAGATCTTCTCTCTGGGAGAAATTCCTAAATCTACTGTTCCCTACAGTCCTTAGTTCTATATAAGATAAGAGGAGGGGAGGGCAGGGGAGGGGAGGGGAAGGGACGAGAGGGGAGAAGAGGAGAGGAAGGAAGGGAAGGGTCTTCTTTTTCCACTACTTTCTTTGTCATATCTGAAGTGAACAATGTGCCCTCCTTAAGAGCTGAGACGTTTGTCATTTACTTCCTATTTGTAGACCATTAACTCAAACAATGTTATAGATATGGAGATAAAGAGATATTTTATATCCAGAGTTCTGGTTATAATGGTAGCTTCCCTCTCTATATACATGGTAGGCTTTTTATTCCATTCTACTTAGGTTTATGTGCCAATAAACATTCATTTCAGCTTTTTAAAAAACAAATGTCTTGCAATATTCCTCTGCTATTTTGTGCTCCAAAACTTCTTTTTCTTTCTCAAATTCACTTGCAGAAACCATGAGACTATTAGACTTCGAGGTCAAGGTGCACCTTTAGTATCATTTCCTGAATCATTTTTATTCCAATTGAAAAAATCTATTGAGCTCTCCCGTAAGCCATTCAAAAGTATTAACAATAGAAAGATGGTTAATATCCTTGATTTGATCCTTATAGAAAAGTTGACTCTGATCCTCCCTTGTTATCAAAGTACATCTTAATAATATTTCATATTATATTGTGGTCGAAAATTTTTTAGGTCTCTGAGCTTTTTGACAATATTCTATTTCATTTCTGATTATTCATTTGTACATTTGTCTCTGAGTTCATCTACTGTAGTGATATTTCATTAAGTACAGTAAACATCAAGGTATTACTATATCAAACAAGATATTTCAAGAAGATATAACTCAGATATGAATATGGAATTGGGCAATCAGAAATGAAATAGAACGTAATCTGTTCCCAGACTCTTCCTACATTGCTACCTGTTGTTCCTTATGAACCTGGCATTATACTTGCATGCACACACACATACACACATTTATATTTTATGGTGAGGGTTTTACTAAATATTTTGTCATTGCCATAGTAATCGTCTTACAGTGAATTGCCATCTTTCTGCTACCCATTCCCTTGCCCCTTAGCTTCTTGCATTTTTATTTATTTATTCATCCATTCATTCATTCATTTATTTATTTTTGAGACGGAATTTCACTCTTGTCGCCCAGGCTGCAGTGCAATGGCTCAATCTCAGCTCACTGCAACCTCCACCTCCCGGGTTGAAGCGATTCTCCTGCCTTAGCCTCCCGAGTAGCTGGGATTACAGGTGTGCACCACCACCCCAGGCTAATTTTTTATATTTTTAGTAAAGACAGGGTTTCACCATGTTAACCAGACTGGTCTCGAACTCCTGACCTCAGGAGATCCACCTGCCTCGGCCTCCCAAAATGCTGGAATTACAGGCGTGAGCCACTGTGCCCGGCCTATATTTGTTTTTATTTTCCCCAGAACATGCTTTACTCTTTACTTTGCCTGGAAACAATCTGCATTCCAAATATGTTTAGAATTGCTATAAATGAGTAAGAGAAATAACGTAGCGTAATATTTTTAAATGAGCACAAAAATGAATTATGTATTCTATAATTCTATGAAAAGGTGTGTTCAATCTTGTAAGCATCAAAGCAAAACAAATTAAAACAACCATCAGAGTGGCAAAAAATGAAACAAAGAATTTCACTGTGCAGTGTGGATAAGAGAATAAGTTGATACAATCATTTTGGTAATTAGGATATAATATATACTAATTTGGAAGATGTACATAACTTATCACACAGAAATCCCACTGGATTTTATCGTAATAGATTTGAACTAGAAGAAAATCCTATGTCTATCAATTACAAAATAATTATTTCATATTGATACAATGAATTACCATAGAGCAATAAAAATAAACAGCATCTCTAATATATAAAATTATCTAAGATAATTTTCACAAACCTCTTGACTGAAACAAGATGTCAAATAAAAAACATATATTACCATTAATAAGCATAACAGACAAAACAAAATCAACTTTTAGGATGAATACAAAGGTGTATACCTTTTTTTAAAAAAGCAATATTTGGAGGCCAAGGCAGGCGGATCATGAGGTCAGGAGTTCATGACCAGCATAGTGAAACCCTGTCTCTACAAAAAATACAAAAAATTAGCCAGGCATAGTGGCAGGTGCCTGTAATTCCAACTACTCAGGAGGCTGAGGGAGGAGAATTGCTTGAACCTGGGAGGCAGAGGGTGCAGTGAGCCGAAATCACACCATTGCCCTCCAGCCTGGGCAACAGAGCGAGACTCTGTCTTGAAAAAAAAAAAAAAAAAACAGGAGACAATTATTATAAATTGTAGTGTAAAGTTTACACCCAAGTCAGTTGCAGAAAGCTTTCATATTTATAGATGCATTGGTGGAGGCTTCTTGAATACTGATTATAGTTATAGCCATGGCTCTTTGTTGTACCTTATTTTTTCCAGGCACATAAATTTTTATGTATATTCTTTATGTATGTTAAATCCTAACAAAACAAATACAGATTAATTTTAAAATACTAATTGGTTCTGTAATAAAGTAAACCTATTATGATTCACCTGCATAGAAAACTAAAATCCTAAATAGGATTCACAGAATATTATTTTTCAATGAGCAAGCCGAATCCCAGTAGTCTGCCTGAATGTTCCATATGTGGCATATACTAGTTGTTTGCACTTGGCAAAGTTATTTTGTATCTCTGAGCCTGTTTTGTGATTTCTACAAAACTGATAGTAAAGGAACGCTTATCATCTCATTGTTGTGAGGATTCAATAATATGTGATATGAAAACTGCTTTACAATGTGGCTTATGATTATGATTATTTTATTATTATTATTTAAACCATACTGTTAATTAAGAATGGAACTGGAACTGCTCTTGAGCCTTCCTGCTTCACAATGTATCCCTCACTTCTCTAACACATTCTGCTTTTAGGTTCCTCAAGGGCTCTGTGCAATTTAGTTTTATTTTCAGAATCATTAATCATCTCTGTCAAGCCTAGCATGTCTAGGCAAACATCCCATTATGGTGAGATTAAATTTTAATTTTTTGGAAATAAAAAATATCCAACAAGAATAACAACCTCATTAGATAAAAATGCACCTCCTGTGAGTTTGTGTCAATAATAAGACTAAGGATGTGATCTGCACTCTAGAATATTAACATATCAACTCTACCAACCAACAGTTGTCTTCAATAATTTCATTTAAAAATTTTCGGTATAATCAGTTTTGAAATGTTTGTATATGAGTCTTTCTAAAACAATATTTGACAATATTCTATTTCATATCTGAGTAATCTATTTTACATTTGTTTCTGAGTTTATCTACTCTAGTTGTATTTCACTAAGTACAGTAAGCAGCAAGGTATTGCTGCACCAAACAAGGTATTTCAAGAAGAAATAACTGAGAAATGAATGTGCAATTGGGTAATCAGAAAAGAAATAGAACGTAATTTCTTCCCAGTGTATTTTTTCAGGACTACTTATGGTTTCTTTTGAATATTATGTAGAGGTTTTGTAATTGTATGACAGTAAAAGCAAATCTTGGTTTATAACTTAGGGTTAAAAAATCCTAATTGTGTTCACACAGTAACCGATTGTCTGTTTGTCTATTTGTTGAGTTTTTATGGCCTTCTTTATATTCACAGTATTAAATTTATTGTGGTACAAATGGATGGTTAAGGCAAGCAGAAACGCATACTTGTCTAATTTAAATATGTATTTGCTTTTATTTTCTATTACATTTCAGATCATTAATTTAATTTAGTACATTTTCTCTTGTGCAACCAGAATGTTTATTAATATGCTTATAACAACATAAATGAGCAAGCCACACCAAAATATAGATTTTTTAGTTAAGACTTAAAATTTCCACCAGATGGCAGCCCAACCCCTAAAATGCTAGAGCTTACTAGAAACAGTAGAATGAATATGAAAATTTAATACTTGAGTGTCTGATAAAATATTTTTTAATCTCTTAAAAATTAGTTATAATATATTGAATTATATTTAAGTTATTAAATGGGTAGGTATATAGGTATGTTAATATTTTGTTTTTTAGTCTTGATCTTATTTCACATTAAAGTTAAGAAACAGTAAATAAAATTTTTTACTAGAGACTGCATATTGTTTTCAAAAGTAAATAATAACATTAAACAGTATGTTTTCCTGAATGATGCACAAATTTCAAAATATTAGTTATGTACGTAAGGATCAGTGAAGGCAAGTCATATTAATTATGTCAATGTACAGATTTTTTAAAAATAATACACAATTGATAAGAGCTATCCCTCTACTAGGAAAAAATAAAATAATAAAAACATTGATAATTTTAATAAGACATGCTTTTTGAATATAGAGGCAGAAGTTAATTTTAGTGCAAAAACTATATTTAGCTTGGGGAGGAAAGATATTTTTATAGAGGGGATAATGCTTTATCTGGGCCTCAGGGAAGGTAAAATCAGTATTTATACATATGGGAAAAGGGAGAAAGCTATTCAGGAAATGGAGACCAGTGTATGTAGAGCCAAGGTTGTGAGAAATGTCCTGGGTTGTTTGGAAAATGTGTAAGTTTGGGAGTAATCAGAAAATAAAATGAGTGCATCAAAATCAAGAGACAGAAGAGAGAAAAATATAGTAGATGATGATTTTGAAGGCCTTGGAAACATACTAAAAAGTTTTAAAGCATAAACTATTTTAAATAAATCCCATTGCATATTTTAAGCAATGAAAGATTAATTGGGAAGCTGGAAAATCAGAGGCAAATTGTGTGCCCTGGGAAACAGTTTATAGAGTCTGATTCAAACCATAGGATGGAAAATGAAATGAAAAGAAGGTGACAGATGAACAAATGCACATTTCATTGGCGACTTCTTGTTATACTCCTTCAGTCACTAATAAGGAACCAATGCTTGCTCTTGGTTCCCAGGAAAGTGCCAAAGACTGTCCTGGGTTATTGTTTATCCCTTTTGCCTATTTTAATGAACAATAGCAGTATTATTTTGGTAAGGGAGAAAAAAAGTATTTCTGAGATTTTTAATTTGAGAGACAGGACCATGATTGCTTTAACCAAGGTAGAGAATGCGTAAGTAACAAGCTGAAATGATGTTAAAATGAAGGAAGGGAAGACAGTGGTAGTTATCTTAGATTTGATATATTGATCTTTGGAAAGACAACCTAGTTGTTATAGCTAATAAGTAGTTGGGAACACAGATGAGACTGAAACTTTATAGAGATCTGGGCTGTAACAAAGATTTGACAGTCAAATCTGAAAAGCAACCTTTTGGGAGTGAATGAGGTTGTCAACGATAGTAGTAGGGAAGTGAGTAAGGAAGGACCCCAGAGAAGCTTGACACTGAAGTAGAAAGAAAATACATACATGCACACATTAAATAATATAACATTAATACTATTTAATGTGTATTGAGGATTTATCATTGGTCAGATACTCAATAAAATGCTTTAAATTTTAAAGAATATTTTGTCCTCTAAACAACTCTCTGAGGCCATATTGCTATTCCAATTTCACAGATAAGGAAATAGGTACAGAGAAGTTAGAAAATGTGGACTAGATGACACAGCAAGGATGTGGTAAAGTCAAGTTCTAAACTTCTATTATCTGATTCTATACTTTGAGCTTTTCTTCTCCAGGTTGTACTGTCTTTTAGGATAAAGTTCTAACTTCTCACATATTTTCCTTCCTTAATAAAATGATGAATTACGTTAACAAATGATAAAGCATGCTTTCATTTTTGCTATACACTCTACTTGAGAATATTATATTAAGCTTTTGGTATTATAGTTCCCTCCCTCCCTCCCTTCCTTCCTCCTTCCTTCTCTCTCTTTCTTTTCTTTCTTCTTTCTTTTCTCTCTCTCTCTCCCCTCTCTCTCTCTTTCTTTTTTGTTTCTTGGGATTTTTACCTCTATATCTGTAAGTAAGACTTGGTTAATTTTTTTTTGCTCGTTTGCTTTTTCTAGAAGATGTTTGATAAAAGATTCTGGGAATGTAGACTGTCCTTAAGTCTTATACATATTTATAATTCTTACATCCATTTATATGTATTTCAACACATGAAAATCGGAGCAACTTCCTTAACTACGAGAGTGTCTGTTGTTTTTTTAGTTGTTGTTGTTGCTGCCACTGTTGGTTTCTGTCATTCCTGGCTGGGAAAAACGTCAGTTTGACTTTAGACTTGGGTTGAAAGTAGGAGTCAGTGGAAAGAGCAGTTGACATTACAGGTTGGAGAGGAATTGATGGCAAATCCTGGTCCTGGCAACACAGCTATGAAAGGAGATGCTAACAGTGGGACACAGGTTGACCTTGGGATTAGGGTATATATCTCTCCTAAACAAAAGGAAGAGAAAAGAAAGAATGAGGATGCAGAGTAATTTCTTCTGGAAATTTCTATCTCCTGCAACAAAACTGGATTAAGCAATGGGTGAATAATTGTGGGCCTGGACATTTACCCATATCATTAATTCAGAAAAAAAGGTGTGATAAACAATAGATAGACACCTTTTTTATAGAAAAGTTGGTTTTGAAATATAGTGCTGTGCAACTCCAGCACTGAGTGTGGAATGATGTTGTAACCAAAGCAGAAATGCAAAATATGGAAGTTTATTTACTTTTCTCTCTCATGGAATTTCCTCATGCACTGGTACCCTTTGGGTGTGTGGAAAATGAATAATTGAAAACAAATATTTGCAAATTAATAAGTCAGGGTGTGTTTAGTTAGTGACTCTTTTGATTATTCATCATAAATGAAATCACATGACAACAAACAAATAACTAATAAAGAGTAGCAACACAAATTAGTACATAAGCTATCCTAAATGTAAAGGCAGGTGCTTTATGTATCAATTATGTTTCATTTTTAACTAAAGATTTTACTTTTGTTCAAGATAATAACTATTGATTATGTATCCATGTATATGTATTGCCCAATACTGTAGCCACTAGCTACTTATTGCTAATTAATTTAAATTTACCTCAACTACATTTAAATACAAGGAAATATTCAATGACTTCAGCCATAATACCCACATTTCACGACCTCAAAATCCACAAGTGGTTAGTCACTACTACATTGTCTACTGAAGAAATAGAATATTTTTATTAATCAAGGCAGCCTTAATGTTCCTCTCAGCTTGACTAAACTTTATACAGGCTTTTTCCTATTTCTAATCTCTGAGTTCCCTTTTCTTGGAACATTTTTTAGAAAACTTGTAATTATAAACTCATTATCTGTTCCTTTGAGATGTATGTAAATCTATTTAAAATCCTCTCGCTACTATTTAAACCCAGGAATTTCTTTCTCCAGGATCTGGGAACCATCTTCTTGAAATGTAAATAGTAAGAATGATAGCACTCCTATCTCCCAGTCTTTGTAGGAGTGTAGGAGCCTAACTTCAGTGGGCATATCATTCCTATGATAAAGATATGGGAAAGTTTATTTTTCCTTTGGGAACACCTACTAGCAAAAATAGCTTATGATCTCCCCCACTCCCCCAGCTCCTTCACCAACTTTTAAAATCCTCCAGCCTTTTATTCCATTGTAGTTGAGTTCAAATTGAGTTCTTATCTGTCCTCTTGAATAAAATATTCCTTGCCTATGTAATATTGATACAATTTTTGCTTTGACATCATCAAAGTAGATAGTTGTATTACAAAGGGATCATCTATATTATGAAAAATGATAAAATGTTTTGTTAAAACTTGGCTGATACTAGAACATAGTCTTTCCTGGATTATCAAGAAAAAAAAAGTTAACCTTGTTTATATATGCTTCTATGTTCTTTGTGGTAAAACACGTATGCAGAGTAAAAAAAAAAATCCTATTTTCCTCAAAATGTGCAAGATTTAATGTGATAGACTTAAGAGCATTAGGAGCTATTGCTTCCTAAGCTACAATTTTATACTTCATTTTTAAATATAATGTTAGCGATAAAAGATACAAAACAAAGATAACCCAATTCACCTCTCTGTCTTTAAAAACAACCAGTAAAACTGTGGCATCAGTCTAAAAACTTCAAATTTACCATCCTAAAAAAGTAATTGGTGAGTGTTTTTTTTAATGTGTCTACAAAGACTAAGTAAACTAGAAGTAAATATTTGAATCAATTAGAATAAACCCCTATTTTTTTTTTTTGGTTCCTTGAAATAGTGAGTTCAAAAGTGCATAGTAAACATATATGCAGCATTGCACATATATGTATGGGATATGTGTGTTTATGATTGTGTATAGGTACATGCATACACCTACAGATAGGTGTTGATATAATGTATTATACAATAATACATACATTTTTATGAAGAGAATACATTTTTGCAGACAGGTTGGCCTAATGACAATTGATATTATAGTCATTACATAAGACATACTCATGATACATCATTTATTGCTTTTGGGTGTAATCCATTCACTCTGTAGAGAGGATATGAAAATACTATGTGGCAATCTCAGTGGAGAAGCATTTATATTTTTACATCCCCAATCTTTCATAGTTATCTGGTCCACAATTATTATCCCATATATTATGTTTATTGCCTTACAAAACAATGTAAAATAATGAATATCTTCTATTTTGAATGTACCTCAATTTATTTTCATAACATTTAAGTGACATTGCTGTAATTGTAAGCATATATGGCATAACAAGCTTTGAAAGAAAGACACCTCAATTTTTCTAAGTAAAATTCAAGTGGTGGAAGCTGAAGTTAATGGCCATCCAGGGAGGGAACTGACCTGCCATGGGCAAGTGATATGCCCTAGGCATCAATCAGTTTGATTTACAGAGGCAACGGGGCTCATCAACTGGTCCAGCAAGTGGTTAAGTGTAGAAGGCTGACCGATAAAGTTTGTAATGTTTAAAGCAAACTCTGCTGAGGAAGATCGTTCTTACTGAATTATCTAGAATGGTTAAATCTATTAAGTAAATATCCCAGGTTGTATGGTAATATTATAATTTACCTTACACTGATACAGCATGGCATCATTATCAGCATCTTTCTTCTAGTAATAATTAGTCTATCTATTAGGATAAAATAATATTGATTTAGTTTTTGGAAGAGCAACAGGAAACCCAATTCTTATTCAAAAATAGGGAATATATTGCAGAAACTAAATTATAGATATTAACGTATAACAGACATGTAGAAAAAGTCAGTATGTAACTCACATTCATATTATGTAGTAATGTAAACATCTAAGTGTATGGCCATCCTTATAAAAATCATAGTTTGATATTGGGCAGTTAATGAAGATCACTGCAGAATATAACACGAAGAAAGATAGCATGCTAGAGAGTAGTAAGAAGAAAAAATATTTGAAGTCAATGAAAGATCCAAGGCATGAGTGAGCCAGCGAAAAGCTTCTGGCAGGTTAGGTATAGATGAGTTCTGTGTGCTTAAAAAGTACCTTTCCCCAAGTTAATATTGTATTTTTTTCTAGAGAAAAAAACAGAGTTTAAAAGTTTCTTTTTATTATTATTATTATTGTACTTTAAGTTTTAGGGTACATGTGCACAATGTGCAGGTTAGTTACATATGTATACATGTGCCATGCTGGTGTGCTGCACCCATTAACTCGTTATTTAGCATTAGGTATATCTCCTAAAGCTATCCTTCCCCCATCCCCTGACCCCACAACAGTCCCCAGAGTGTGATGTTCCCCTTCCTGTGTCCATGTGTTCTCATTGTTCAATTCCCACCTATGAGTGAGAATATGCGGTGTTTGGTTTTTTCTTCTTGCGATAGTTTACTGAGAATGATGATTTCCAATTTCATCCATGTCCCTACAAAGGACATGAACTCATCATTTTTTATGGCTGCATAGTATTCCATGGTGTATATGTGCCATATTTTCTTAATCCAGTCTATCATTGTTGGACATTTAGGTTGGTTCCAAGTCTTTGCTATTGCAAATAGTACCACAATAAACATACGTGTGCATGTGTCTTTATAGCAGCATGATTTATAGTCCTTTGGGTATATACCCAGTAATGGGATGGCTGGGTCAAATGGTATTTCTAGTCCTAGATCCCTGAGGAATCGCCACACTGACTTCCACAAGGGTTGAACTAGTTTACAGTCCCACCAACAGTGTAAAAGTGTTCCTATTTCTCCACATCCTCTCCAGCACCTGTTGTTTCCTGACTTTTTAATGATTGCCATTCTAACTGGTGTGAGCTGGTATCTCATTGTGGTTTTGATTTGCATTTCTCTGATGGCCAGTGATGTTGAGCATTTTTTCATGTGTTTTTTGGCTGCATAAGTGTCTTCTTTTGAGAAGTGTCTGTTCATATCCTTTGCCCACTTTTTGATGCGGTTGTTTGTTTTTTTCTTGTAAATTTATTTGAGTTCATTGTAGATTCTGGATATTAGCCCTTTGTCAGATGAGTAGGTTGTGAAAATTTTCTCCCATTTTGTAGGTTGCCTGTTCACTCTGGTGGTAGTTTCTTTTGCTGTGCAGAAGCTCTTTAGTTTAATTAGATCCCATTTGTCAATTTTGTCTTTTGTTGCCATTGCTTTTGGTGTTTTAGACATGAAGTCCTTGCCCATGCCTATGTCCTGAATGGTAATGCCTAGGTTTTCTTCTAGGGTTTTTGTGGTTTCAGGTCTAACGCTTAAGTCTTTAATCCATCTTGAATTAATTTTTGTATAAGGTGTAAGGAAGGGATCCATTTTCAGCCTTGTACATATGGCTAGCCAGTTTTCCCAGCACCATTTATTAAATAGGGAATCCTTTCCCCATGGCTTGTTTTTCTCAGGTTTGTCAAAGATCAGATGGTTGTAGATATGCAGCATTATTTCTGAGGGCTCTGTTCTGTTCCATTGGTCTATATCTCTGTTTTGGTACCAGTACCATGCTGTTTTGGTTACTGTAGCCTTGCAGTATAGTTTGAAGTCAGGTAGCATGATGCCTCCAGCTTTGTTCTTTTGGCTTAGGATTGACTTGGTGATGCGGGCTCTTTTTTGGTTCCATATAAATTTTAAAGTAGTTTTTTCCAATTATGTGAAGAAAGTCATTGGTAGCTTGATGGGGATGGCATTGAATCTATAAATTACCTTGGGCAGTATGGCCATTTTCACGATATTGATTCTTCCTACCCATGAGTATGGAATGTTCTTCCATTTGTTTGTATCCTCTTTTATTTCATTGAGCAGTGGCTTGTAGTTCTCCTTGAAGAGGTCCTTCACATCCCTTCTAAGTTGGATTCCTAGGTATTTTATTCTGTTTGAAGCAATTGTGAGTGGGAGTTCACTCATGATTTGGCTCTCTGTTTGTCTGTTATTGGTGTATGAGAATGCTTGGTACTCCTCGAGAAGAGCAACTCCGAGACACATAATTGTCAGATTCACCAAAGTTGAAATGAAGGAAAAAATGTTAAGGGCAGCCAGAGAGAAAGGTCGGGTTACCCACAAAGGGAAGCCCATCAGACTAACAGCGGATCTCTCAGCAGAAATTCTACAAGCCAGAAGAGAGTGGGGGCCAATATTCAACATTCTTAAAGAAAAGAATTTTCAACCCAGAATTTCATATCCAGCCAAACTAAGCTTCATAAGTGAAGGAGAAATAAAATACTTTACAGACAAGTAAATGCTGAGAGATTTTGTCACCACCAGCCCTGCCCTAAAAGAGCTCCTGAAGGAAGCACCAAACATGGAAAGGCACAACCGGTACCAGCCGCTGCAAAATCATGCCAAAATGTAAAGACTATCGAGACTAGGAAGAAACTGCATCAACTAACGAGCAAAATAACCAGCTAACATCATAATGACAGGATCAAATTCACACATAACAATATTAACTTTAAATGTAAATGGACTAAATGCTCCAATTAAAAGACACAGACTGGTAAATTGGATAAAGAGTTAAGACCCATCAGTGTGCTGTATTCAGGAAACCCATCTCACGTGCAGAGACACACATAGGCTCAAAATAAAAGGATGGAGGAAGATCTACCAAGCAAATGGAAAACAAAAAAAGGCAGGGGTTGCAATCCTAGTCTCTGATAAAACAGACTTTAAAGCAACAAAGATCAAAAGAGACAAAGAAGGCCATTACATAATGGTAAAGGGATCAATTCAACAGGAAGAGCTAACTATCCTAACTATATATATGCACCCAATACGGGAGCACCCAGATTCATAAAGCAAGTCCTGAGTGACCTACAAAGAGACTTAGACTCCCACACAATAATAATGGGAGACTTTAACACCCTACTGTCAACATTAGACAGATCAACGAGACAAAGTTAACAAGGATACCCAGGAATTGAACTCAGCTCTGCACCAAGCGGACCTAATAGACATCTACAGAACTCTCCACCCCCAATCAACAAAATATACATTTTTTTCAGCACCACACCACACGTATTCCAAAATTGACCACATAGTTGGAAGTAAAGTTCTCCTCAGCAAATGTAAAAGAACAGAGATTATAACAAACTGTCTCTCAGACCACAGTGCAATCAAATTGGAACTCAGGATTAAGAAACTCACTCAAAACCGCTCAACTACATGGAAACTGAACAACCTGCTCCTGAATGACTACTGGGTACATAATGAAATGAAGGCAGAAATAAAGATGTTCTTTGAAACCAACGAGAACAAAGACACAACATACCAGAATCTCTGGGACACATTCAAAGCAGTGTGTAGAGGGAAATATATAGCACTAAATGCCCACAAGAGAAAGCAGGAAAGATTCAAAATTGACACCCTAACATCACAATTAAAAGAACTAGAAAAGCAAGAGCAAACACATTCAAAAGCTAGCAGAAGGCAAGAAATAACTAAAATCAGAGCACAACTGAAGGAAATAGAGACACAAAAAACCCTTCAAAAAATTAATGAATCCAGGAGCTGGTTTTTTGAAAGGATCAACAAAATTGATAGACCGCTAGCAAGACTAATAAAGAAGAAAAGAGAGAAGGATCAAATAGATGCAATAAAAAATGATAAAGGGGATATCACCATCGATCCCACAGAAATACAAACTACCATCAGAGAATACTACAAACACCTCTATGCAAATAAACTAGAAAATCTAGAAGAAATGGATAAATTCCTCGACACATACACTCTCCCAAGACTAAACCAGGAAGAAGTTGAATCTCTGACTAGACCAATAACAGGATAAGCAATAATCAATAGCTTACCAACCAAAAAGAGTCCAGGACCAGATGGATTCACAGCCGAATTCTACCAGAGGTAGAAGGAGGAACTGGTACCATTCCTTCTGAAACTATTCCAATCAATAGAAAAAGAGGGAATCCTCCCTAACTCATTTTATGAGGCCAGCATCATCCTGATACCAAAGCCGGGCGGAGACACAACCAAAAAAGAGAATTTTAGACCAATATCCTTGATGAACATTGATGCAAAAATCCTCAATAAAATACTGGCAAACCGAATCCAGCAGCACATCAAAAAGCTTATCCACCATGATCAAGTGGGCTTCATCCCTGGGATGCAAGACTGGTTCAATATACACAAATCAATAAATGTAATCCAGCATATAAACAGAACCAAAGACAAAAACCACATGACTATCTCAATAGATGCAGAAAAGGCCTTTGACAAAATTCAACAACCCTTCATGCTAAAAACTCTCAATAAATTGGGTATTGATGGGATGTATTTCAAAATAATAAGATCTATCTATGACAAACCCACAGCCAATATCATACTGAATGGGCAAAAACTGGAAGCATTCCCTTTGAAAACTGGCACAAGACAGGGATGCCCTCTCTCACCACTCCTATTCAACATAGTGTTGGAAGTTCTGGCCAGGGCAGTTAGGTAGAAGGAAATAAAGGGTATTCAATTAGGAAAAGAGGAAGTCAAGTTGTCCCTGTTTGCAGATGACATGATTGTCTATCTAGAAAACCCCATTGTCTCAGCCCAAAATCTCCTTAAGCTGATAAGCAACTTCAGCAAAGTCTCAGGATACAAAATCAATGTACAAAAATCACAAGCATTCTTATACACCAATAACAGACAAACAGAGAGCCAAATCATGAGTGAACTCCCATTCACAATTGCTTCAAAGAGAGTATTTCTTTTCTTGTTCACCAGTCCTCATCTATTTTCTTCGTCCATTCACTCTAGCAATTTCTCCAATGACTAATTCAAAAACCTCTTTCTTTCTCTCCACAGCTATTGATTTTGCTGCTTTTTCTTTTTCCCATAGCAAATATCAAAACAATCAAGAATATTTTCACAATTTCCTGTCTCTACATCTGAACACCTATTTGTATCTGAGAACATATTCTTTCTTTTTGCAACTGCAGATAAACTCTGTGACCTACCTATGGCGGACTGTTGCATTTATGTGCCTACTGAATCTCATCTTCTCTCACTTATTCATGGATTTTGTTCCAGTGATTTTCTTTGATTTCTTTTGTTTCACAGTGTTGACCTCCCCTTGACTAAACAAACATGCTATTATTTCTCGTATTAAAAAAACTTGCTAAACCTTCCTCATCAATTCTCTTTTTCTGCTCCTCTCTCCAGAAAGAAAATTGTCAAAAGTGGTGATAGTGTGTCTTTACTCATTTTCTCCTTTTATTCTTTGCACATGAATACTCCAATTAGGTGATTTCCCACCAATCTGCTAATTTTTTTATCATTGATCAATATCAATTCTCTATTCAGCAATATTTATTAGAGGAGTATTTATTCTTTTTCATAAAGTACTTTCTTCATTGAACTTTATTCACACTATTCTCCTAATTTAATTTTTACTTCACTTGTTGCTTCATCTTAGTCTATATTTTTCTCATCATCTTCCAGATTCTCTTAATAAAACATGGAGTTTTCTGCAGCTCATGGCTTGGAGTCCACCCTTACACCTAACTTTCTTTTTTATCTACTTTCCAAATATCCTTTAAATGCTGATGGATTACAATATAATTTTTTCATTCTGGAATTCTCTGCAGTGCTCAGATGCATACAGCCAACTGCAATGCACTGAATGCCTATGTCCCCCTAAAATTCATATGCTGAAATCCAAAACATGTGATGGTATTAGGAGAAGGGGCCTTTGGGAAGTGATTAGGTCATGAAGGCGTTCTTTCTGCATGGGATATTGCTCTTATAAAAGAGACAACAGAAAAATCCCTTACCTTTTTAGCCATGTGAGGTTACAGTGAAAAAAATGGCTATCTATGAGGGAGCAGGCCCTCCACAGAACCAAATCTGTTGGTGCCTTGATCTTGAACTTCCCAGCCTCCAGAAGAGTGAGCAATATATTTATGTTGTTTATAAGTACCCACTCTGTGGTATTCTGTTATAGCAGCCTGAGTAGACTAAGCCCCCAACTTTCTTTAAAACATTGTTATTTTGTTCTGTTCTGTTCTGTTCAACCATTGTGGAAGTCAGTGTGGCGATTCCTCAGGGATCTAGAACTAGAAATACCATTTGACCCAGCCATCCCATTACTGGGTATATACCCAAAGGATTACAAATCATGCTGCTATAAAGACACATGCACACATATGTTTATTGCAGCACTATTCACAATAGCAAAGACTTGGAACCAACCCAAATGTCCAACAATGATAGACTGGATTAAGAAAATGTGGCACATATACACCATGGAATACTATGCAGCCATAAAAAATGATGAGTCCTTGTCCTTTGTAGGGACATGGATGAAGCTGGAAACCATCATTCTCAGCAAACTATCGCAAGGACAAAAACCAAACACCGCATGTTCTCACTCATAGGTGGGAACTGAACAATGAGAACACATGGACACAGGAAGGGGAACATCACACACCAGGGCCTGTTGTGGGGTGGGGGGAGGGAGGAGGGATAGCATTAGGAGATACACCTAATGTTAAGTGACAAGTTAATGGGTGCAGCACACCAACATGGCACATGTATACATATGTAACAAACCTGCATGTTGTGCACATGTACCCTATAACTTAAAGTATTATTAAAAATAAAAAAGACATTGTTATTTGACCATGAACAATACTAGATGATACCACGACAACATAGAAAAATGTATTTGGAAGCAAAACTTTAATTTCATGTGACATATGCTATAAAGAGCTAAGAAAATTTAAGGAGTACTTGTTTTCTTTCCTTTTTTTAAAACAAAATAGAATCCGCTATGTTGGAGACTTGATATTATGTGCTTGTCAAACTATTCTCTTTTATAAATGAGGATACAATCTAGTGTGCTCATGGTCATCAAATGGATTTGCATGAAAAGTTACATTTTATTTGTGATTTTTAAAACATCACAGTAACCATAAACTGAGCTGGTTTACTCAACTTTTCATTGTTTTGTTGTTGTTGTTCTTGGTTATAATACTTGCAAACTATGGAAAATCACATTGACTAACAGGATAAACTCTATATGCATTTTATTTCCCAAGGAATTGTGTTCACTTTATTTTTGCTGAAGGTTGTATGTTAAATCAATGTCATGTTTTTATACTACTTCTTGAGTAGGAAATTCAGATTTTAAATTGTATTATTTCCTCCAAAATGAAGAGCAGTGCTTAGTTAAATAAAAGATTGATGATATGTTTCAAAAATTATTATTTGAATATAAATAGAGCTACATCACTCAGAGCACGCCATGTTGAACTCCTGACATTTTTCCTTCAATCTTCAAATTTCTGTTTTAATCCTCAGTATATGGTAATTTGATTATTACAGTGGCTCAGGTCATGAACTTGTGAAGTTATTTCTGATTCCTCTTTTTCTGTCTCACCTCAAATTTACTTTCAAAAATATCCAAATTCTGACAATATCTTACTACATACACCAACGCAACCCTAATCCAAGCCACCTTGATCTCCTGGATTATTGAAACAAACATGTAATCGATCATCTTGTCCCAAAGAGTATTCTCAACACTACAGCCAGAGTGATCACTTTAATTCTTAAGTCAGATCCTCTCATCTTATGTTTAATTTTTTCCAACGAATTTCCATCACACTCTCATAGTTATGATGATAAAAGCCAACAAAAATTCAAAGTCTTCAGGGCTCTACAAGACACAATCTGGCAAGACATTAACTCTTTTAACAAATTAATGCTCTTTTCTTGTCGATTATTTTCCTGTTCCATTCTTCTGGCATTCTGCAAAGGCTCCAGGCATTGTTAAGCCTAAGGTCCTTTGCCTTTACTGTTTTGTGTGCATGAAAACTTGAGTCTCAGGTATTTCATGGCATCTTCTGATATCTTTTTTAGATTACTCAAATGTAACCCTTACAGGGTTAATATAGAAAAATATAGTGATGCTTTTCCTAATATTTATCTCTATGTTACTTTACTCAATAAATCTTACCACCCTTGGCAGAACATACAGATATATATATATATCTATTCTGTGTGTGTGTATATATATATATATACACTATATATATAAATACATATACTATATATATAAATACATATATCCTATATACATATTACATGTAGATATCCTGTGTGTATATGCATTTAATAAATATGTGCTGTTAAATAATGAATAAATGGATGGATATTGACAATTAATTTGTAAAAGAATGGTGTTAATCAGTAAAGCAAAAAGAAGTATTATGTTTGAAACGCGAATAGGACTTTATTATTTCATATAAACTGCATTTTTATTTAAATAAAATATACAATAATATTGTTTTTGTCTTTTTTTTTCTTTTCTTTCCTTTTTTTTTTTTTTGTTGTTGTTTTTGAGGCAGGGTCTCACTCTGTCACTCAGGCTGGAGTGCAGTGGTGCTATCTTGGCTCACTGCAACCTCCGACCTCTGGGCTCAAGCCATCCTGCCACCTCAGCCTTCCAAGTAGCTAGGAACATAAGCACACACCACCATGCCTGGCTAAGTTTTTTTTGTATTTTTATTAGAGACGGAGTCTCACCATGTTGCCCAGGCTAGTCTCAGACTCCTGAGCTCAAGCAATCTGCCTACATCAGCCTCCCAAAGTGCTGGGATTATAGGCGTGAGCAACTGCACCGGGCTCCAATAATATTGTATGTATTAATTTTAGTACATTCTCTATAGATGCTTTTCCTCTCAGTTTTTGTATTCAAATGTGTGTGATAAATATAATAATTCATGATACCTAAATTGAATTATTGGATTAAATTCAATTGCAAATATAACTACACTTAATACACATGTAATTCCATATCAATATCTAAGAGCTGACTTATGTATTATAAAAATTCTTAAACTTGCTTCCATAGCAAAACATACAAAGAAAAAGAGAATCAGTACTGAAGCAATTTTTCTTGGTGAATTCTAAGAAAATTTCAAAAAGATAGTGCTTTACAGATAATATGGTGCTCAGAACAGGATTTAGCATGGAATGCATAAGCCAAAATAAATACCACACACAGACACACACATACACATGCACACACACACACACACATGGTGACAAAAAAAGTGGAGACATATCTGCAAGTATAGCTCAGCAGCATAAAAAATATGTTAATGTTAGTAAATATGTTGCTAAGCTATAATTCTGTTTTTATTTGACATATGTAACATAATATGGCTTTAAAAATTTATACTAATCAGCATCTAGCAGTATGCTAACTATGACTAAATCTATATTCATATATGTTCCCATATCATGAAGAATTAGTATATACAAATGTCCAGCTTTCATAGTTTTAACACATTTTTTTCAGAATGTACACCAGCAGGTTTTCTCCTAATTTCTAGCATATATTTAATTAGTTAATATTTGCTCTTACTATTTGCAGTGTACTGAAAGAACTACCTTGTTACTGGAAACATTTGGGTCATGTATGTGAATGCCATTCTTCAATTTGTGATTATCAGAAAGATCCAAGGACTATGCTAGTGTGTGTGACAGCTTCTTCGTGTCTTTTGCTTGCAATTCTGAATCGAGCCAACTTCTGTTTCAAGTAGTTGCACACTGGGATTGTCTGCTTGCAGTACCACACAGTGCTCTCACATCGTTTGATGTGTACTACAGTGATTTATTTTAGTGACTCTCCCCTGTGTATACAGTTACATTATTGCACATTCCCCTTAGAATAAGTGCCAGAATAGGCTGCTAGAATCCATCTCTTCTCAGCTCCTGCTCATTTCATTGTTAGTCCCAGTACCAACTTTTTTGCTATAGTATGTGTCATAGTTCATTTGCATTACCATAAAGAAACACCTGAAGCTGGGTAATTTATAAAAAGAGGTTTATTGGCTGGGCATGGTGGCTCATGCCTGTAATCACAGAACTGTGGGAGGCTGAGGTGGGTGGATCACGAGGTCAGGAAATCGAAACCATCCTGGCTAACATGGTGAAACCCGGTCTCTACTAAAAATACAAAAAAAAAAATTAGGCGTGGTGGCACGTGCCTGTAGTCCCAGCTACATGGGAGGCTGAGGCAGGAGAATCACTTGAACCCCAGAGGCGGGGTTGCAGTGAGCCGAGATCATGCCACTGCACTCCAACTTGAGCAACAGAGCGAGGCTCCATCGGTTTTTAGAATAAGTGCCAGAATAGGCCATTTTGTTCATGGTTCTGCAGGGTTTCAGGAAACTTCCACCAATGAAAAAAAGTGTAGGGGAGCAGGCATCACATAGGGAGAGGAAGGAAGCAAGAATGAGAGAGGAACGGAAGTTGCCAGGCTCTTTTTAACAATCAGTCCTTGTAGCAATTAACACAATGCAAACTCACTCATTCCTGTGAGAATGGCATTCATAAGAGATCCGCTCTCATGAAGCAAAGGATCTACCTCAACCAGGCCCTACCTCCAACACTGGAGATCAAATTTCAGCATAAGATTTGGAGGAGACAAATATCCAAACCATATCGGCATGCTATAGGAGTTCTTTAAAAATTACCATGCTATGTATAATTGCATAATAAAACTACAGACTTACGAGAAGAAAGGGAGGTTGGGAGCACCACCCTCAAAACTTCCTTGGTAACATATAAAATAAAAATGTAAAACATAATAACACTTTTTTTAACCTAATAAATTGTATATATATATGTGTGTGTGTGTGTGTGTGTGTGTGTGTGTATAAAATAAATGTGGCTTGACCTTGAAAAAGGTCTGAAGTTGACTCACAGAAATCTGCATAAGAAAGATTACAATTTGTGAGTTATTGGAAGTCATGGAAGGAGAGTCATCTGATTTGGACTGAATAGATGGTACCAGATGTGAGTGGGTGAGCTCATAACATGCAGGGAACTTAAGTCACTGGTATTTGTTTGGGATATGTGCATATGTGTGTTTGATATATTCTTATGTGGCTCTGTCCAGGTGAGTGTAGTTTTCTGGGCTCACCTGATGTTTCTTGCAGGCAAAATTGCACATAAGCAAACTTGCAATTCACATTGTGTTTGCATTGTTTCCTGGTATATTGTTTTGCAACACAGTCACATTTACAAAGCAAGTATTATAACAAAACTGACTGCACTTATTTTTTGTAGATAAGCTTGCATTACCTTCAAAATGCTGAATTTTAACCACGTCTTGTTTCCAAAATTTTGACTTTTCAATTGTTGCTCACTCAATTAATTTATGTTAAAATAAAAGAAAAAGAACAGGAAAAATAAGTAAAAAAAAAAATTAAATCCAATCACACAATTTACTTGATGGATGAACTGCTCATAAAAACAAATGTTGTTTGGTATCATAATAAATGTTTAAATTGCTTACTATTTACATAAACCCAGAGTAGAATCAAAATGTGGAGAAAACACATGACTGTAATCATTGTTAAAAAAAATTTAGGCAATAAGGAATATGGCAACTGAAAGGATGTTTGTAGGTAACAAATCTTATCAAACATGTTGTAGTTGGGATATTTGAGTGATATTCTAAAGGAGTCTGGTAAAGAATAAAGAGCAGATTATTAGGCCAAATAAAAATGGCAGTAATACAAGTTAAGCACCTAGGCTGCACCCAGAAAATTCATCAATAGTTATCAGTTTCTGAGCAAACAACCCAATTCTTATGATCATCTCCAAACTCAAGGGTGATGGATATGAGAAAGAAGAATAAAAAAGCACGAAGGGACGTCAGTCTAACATGTCAGAAATATTATGTAGGTTTTCTGGTATAGGGAATAAGGAAAAACGGAGTTATTTGGCTACCATATAGTTTTAAGGGAAGGTATTAAGCTAGAGTAGACTGTGTTGGAATATTAGAATAATAAACTCACTTTAAAATACCTGTGGCTAAGCCAGAAAAGATGTGTGTGTGTGTGTGTGTGTGTGTGTTACATACTCATTGTGCGTGTGTTCATGAGTGAGACATCTTGTGTTCAAAGTCACCAGGAGCACTGGTTTACTGAAACTGTGATCATCTTGGGGACTGGGTCCACTCTCTGTATTATGTGAATTTCTAATCACTGAGGCAGTGGGAAGAGGGCAGTGAAGGATTAGGCACCAGCAATTCAGTGCTCTGGCCTGAATTTGAAGCACATTATTTCTACTCAAAATTCATTGGCCCATAGTAATCATATCACACTCCTTCCTTCAATTGATGAGAGAAAGAAAATATAATATTACTAGGAAACCAGTAGGAAAGAAAAATCAGATATGGCTGAGTTCTTGAAGTCTGTATGTTTACCACAGATAGAGACTGTGTTTCAGGAGAATGCAAAATCTCATTTATCAACATGTTAGTAAAAGCTGAGTGTTGGGAGAAGCCGAGTCAAGGCCTGCATGTCTGACATAATGTAAAGGAGTCTTGGAACACGTCCGGGGACCAGGGTCTAAAACCCCTTGTGGCCTTTGGAACACTAAGCTCTGTGCTAAATGGTTAAAGGCTACCCTGACACACCATCATCTAAGCCCAGGGCATAAAATCCCTCGTGGCTTGGATAGAATCCAGGGCTTGTGGCTCTGGAATGTGTCTAGACTTGCTGGATCCTTGCTCCTTGCTCTCCCAGGATCCATTTTATCTTGAGTTAAAAGAACCTGCTCTCCATTATCAAGTAGCAGAGCAAATGCTAAACCATCACAGCTGTAAATCATGTGCTTAATGCAACGCTCCCTTTCGAACTCCACATTCTCACCCCCTGTTTCTTTGTTGGATTACCAATAAATAGCATGAGCTCTCAGAGCTCAGGGCCTTTGCAGCCTCCACAATCACGATGGCACCCTGGTCCCACTTTACTTCTCAAACTGTCTTTTTCTCAATCCTTTGACTCCACTGGACTTCATCGCCCCCAAGACCTAGTGTTGGGTCTGATCACCCCAACATCAACATAAGCAAAATCAGGCTTAAGGGTAAAACACAGACTTCCAGCCGTAAGCATAAGACACACACTGCCAGAACATAAGATAATTGATTCAGTTATTCATTAATTCTCTAAGGACAAACCACCTTTGTTGACTAGCAGAGGCCTGAAAATGCAGACTTGGGCAAGAGCCTCAGAAATAATCAGAATCATCCCATGTTATCTTTATGATGTGTTAACATTGTGGTTGCACGTGCATTGGAAAACATGATTTTTGTGGTTTGTTAGCTTTTAATGGAAGGTGGAGGTTCATTACAATTATGGTTTTCAGCCTTCTTTTGTAACCCTTGATGAATAATTATTTAATATTTTATAATAAATTTCATAAAGATATTTCTTCTATTTCAGGCATTGTTATGTTAAAGTGAGTGCTACTGGATTAATATCCAGAAGATAACTCCAAAAAAACTTTTGAGAGTCCATTTGAAGCTAAATATTAATATTTAGGTTAAAATAATCAATCGACAAAACTTTGTATTTATATATTTCTTTTCATTTTATTCTTCTATTCTGACAAGTATCAGCCAAGGGCTCATAAAATATCATTCCACATTTTTTTCTTTTTATATTACTCTTATCATTTATATATTGCACTATTTTTTTGAGTAAATTAAAGTAATAAACTATTTCCTGTCAAAAACCACTTCATTTCTTTTACAATATGTTTCACTAGCTTATTCAAGTAAAGTTTATGACTAAATAGAAAACCCACATACATTTGAAATTAATTTTGTCTGTTTGTGTTAGTGTATATTTAAATATCTGGTCAGGTTATGTGGTTAATATCGCAAGGCATCTAGTTGAAGTAAAGCATATGTTTTAATCTCTGAACTATGAAATAGGTAAATGAGATATTCTAGAATTAAATCATTGTGCAAAATATTTACATTATTTACAATGATTTTGTTAATATAGTAAAGTATTACATGTTTTAAAAGTGCATTGGATAATACCTCAATCATATAAGATGGTGGTGCTATAAAATTAGAGAATGATCGTATGTAACAAATAGCTATGGAAAGAAGAATATTTGCATGGACTTTAAAAGCTGATGTAATAACATTCTAAGTGAGTGTCATATTATGTGAACAGTCCTATTTATTTACGGGAAGATCGAATAGGTCATAGATCCTATAAAGCTGCAGAAGCTTTCTGAAAAATTGAACTCCACATTTATATCAATCAAAATTTTGGCTATCAATTGCCTACTTGTGCTAAAAATAGTGTAAAGCACTATATATACAAAATAAAGTCATGCCAGCTTAGTACACATTCTGAAAGGTTTGAAATCCAGATGGAGATGACAAGTCAGTATTAAATAAAAAGTAGAACAGTGGGTAGCTGACATTTTGACCAGCAAGTGAGGCATTAAGAAAATATTTATTTATCTATTTAATTAATTAATTTTTTTGAGACAGAATCTCGTTCTGTTGCCCAGGCTGGAGTGCAATGGTGTGATCTCACCTCACTGCAACCTCTGCCTCCCAGGCGATTCTCACGCCTCAGCTTCCTGGGTAGCTGGGATTACAGGCACCTGCCATCATGACCGGCTAATTTTTCTATTTTTGTAGAGATAGGGTTTCACCATGTTGGTCAGGCTGGTCTTGAACTCCTGACCTCAGGTGATCCTCCCACCTCGGCCTCCCAAAGTGCTGGGATTATAGGCATGAGCCACTGTGCCCAGCCCAGCACTAAGAAAATATAAGCTAAAGGCAAGAGAGAGGACTATGAAGATATACATAGCTTCATATATGCATATGTGTGTGTGTATATATATATGCAGCTATATATATGTATATATATATGTATAGCTATATATATGTATATATATGTATATATGTATAGCTTCATATATGGACATGTGTATATACATATACATACACACACACACATATATATATATAAAAATTAGAGGATGGGTAGTAATTTGAGCGGACACTTAGAAAACCACATTTAAAAAATTAACCACCAAAAATACAAAAATTTTTAAAAAAACTACTGTATTTGGTCAAATCATTATCAATTCTATAATGATTCTTGACTATCTTAAATCCCATGCCATGGTACAACTCAGTAGTTACACAGAGATTATTTAACATTTCTAATCCAGTGTTTTAATTGCAATATTAGAACACTCAGTCTTGGTATGAGCAATTTTCTCACAACTAATGTGAAACACTTCAATTGTTATATGTAAATTATGGGGGAATTTTGCTTGATGTTTTCAGGGGACATACAAGATATCTTAAAAATGAAAAGGTTTTGGTTTTCTAGAAAACCTTCAAGCATCTGGAACTTGAGCTTCCTACCGCAGTATTGAAATAGTTTCAAGGGGTGTGCAAGTGAACCCAGCTTGTGCAATAAAACTTGTCTCTCCTCCCAATTTCTGTCTTTAGTTCGTCCCTGGCTGAAATTAGAGACTGACAATAAAGACAGTTATGTAAGTTCTTGACTGTTCCAGCCATGCCCACTTGCAATAATAACTTATATTTACATTAACATGTATTCAAACTGTACCCATTGCTTGAGATTTGCTTGGGATCCTTTTCCCCATTAAGAGGAAGATCTGCCGGGCACGGTGACTCACGCCTGTAATCACAGCACTTTAGGAGGCCGAGGCAGGTGGATCACCTGAGGTCAGGAGTTTGAGACCAGCCTGACCAACATGGAGAAACCCCATCTCTACTAAAAATACAAAATTAGCCAGACGTGGTGATGCATGCCTGTAATCCCAGCTACTCGGGAGGCCGAGGCAGGAGAATTGCTTGAACTCGGGAGGCAGAGGTTGCGGTGAACCGAGATCGTGCCATTGCACTCCAGCCTGGTCAACAAGAGCGAAACTCCATCTCAAAAAAACAAAAACAAAAACAAAACAAAACAAAAAAAAAAAAAGAAAAGAGGAAGGTCTGCATTAACTTGCAAATAAATCTCAAATTCCCTTCCACTATTAACCTTCTAGTTACTAGTTGCTATCTATTGAAGACAATTTATGCCATTCCAGACAATTAGCCCTCTTCATGAGCCCTCCTTATCTGTAGTATTCACTTGGTCCCCCTTAGTGAGTTCTTTCTTGGTCCAATTACCAGGCTGTGTTTAATATACTTACTGAGACTGTAGCTCAATGAACTCAGGTTTTAATTGTTTCATTTAAATCTGTGTCATCTGGGGTTTTTTTAATGGCTAACCCTTGATTTGAGCTTCTCATAATCCGACTCACTCAGTCAAGCATTTGTGATCTGTGGCTCAACAGGCTATGCATAGGTTTCTAAGGATGAGTGACATCAAGAATCTGGCTACCAAACAACACTCTGTGTTTTTGAATCTGTAAGTGAGATTCATTTCACATAGCTTCAGTCTGTTTTTAATGGGTTCAATATTCTGTCATCCAGACATAGATTAGATATTCAATAATTGTTTAATGGACTTAGTGGCTGCCTATGGTTTGTCACATTTTAAGTATTCCCATGAGCCTTTTCAATACTTAACTATGTACATCAGTTATGATAATTTGAATTAGTAAATAAAAATGCGGAGAACTAAGGATTGTGATCCCGCCAAAAACAGCAGACCAGAAAATTCAAACTTTGTACTATATGACATTCCTATGGAGATTTTGACAGCCTGGAGTGAGTGAGTAGCAAGCCCAAAATCTTGACTGGTATAAGTGAAGTAAAGGATCTTTTTGTAAAGTTCTCTTTTCTTTTTGTTCCCATAGCATTTTCTCCTCCATGACCTTAGCATGCATACTTTGATCTCTGCATCCTCTGTTCTTCATGCAGTTTGGTATCAAAATTCGGAAGGACAGATATTACACTTTATTAACTATTTTTACTATCAATGTGCCACAATATTGGCCCCATGTAGAAGTTTAATAAATGTTGGTTAAAGGCACATTCCAGCTATGAAAGAAATCCAATTCTTAAATATTTATGTTTAAAGAATTTTTTTGATGAGAGTATATTTTGAATATGGACCCGTTTGTATATGAGTAACACTTTTATTCATTTATACAAACATATTTTGACATTATTTACATCACATTAGCTTATTCCTGAATGGAGTGTACTTTATTTTTCTAATTTTTTGTCATCTAATAATCCTATAGAATTTGGAAACCTCACTAATCTTAAAATTCTTACCTACCTATTGGTTTTTGATATGAAGTTTCTTTGGATGCAAAGTACCTCATCAGTATGTGAAGCAAACCTTCTATTTTCTCTCAGTTCCATAGATCTATTAAAGGTAAAAAAAACTATCAGCAATACATATAATATATTCATACAAAGTTTTTTCTAGGTGGAAAGTATAAAAGATGAACAACCCCTGCCCTGTGGTTTTGAAAAAGTATCTGGTGCTCTTAGGCATCTTTATGAACAATCCAAGTACAACTGCATTGCAAAATTAATGAGCCAAGAAAATGAGTCTTGTTAGTTTTCCGCTCTTTGACTTCTAACATTACACTTGTTCCTACAGTTAACATTAAAAGCACTACATTAAATTTACATGAAACATAGCTTTGTCTTCTGATCTATTGGAAGTTGACTAAACTCTTATAATAATAATCTTACCTGGCTCTATGTCATTATTTACAGGAAAATAATAAAGATTAAAAAATAAATGAATCTGGAAACTACAAGCCACAAGAATGGCTGTGGAAATGAGAGTATAATCTTGAGTTTCAAAAACATGGGCTCTATGATTTGTAAAGTTATTTCAATCATGTAGCTATTTTTGGAACTAAGCAATATGACTCACCCTTCCTAATACCAGTAGAAATATAAAGCATAAAGTTGGAACTCCGGCTACTTCATGAAAATATTTATCTTGGAATTGACACTTAGATGCTCTGACCTGTTGGATTTTGAACAGAAAAATATACTACAGACAAATGGGCTATACATTTCTGTCACTGCATCTTGTTATATTGCTGGCACACAGATGAAGTCAGAGGCAGCAGAAACCACTGATGGGGAGAGCACAAATGAAGCAGTGCTGAGGAAAACTACCTCTTGCCAGGAAAGAGAAGCTTGAAGATGACATTGATTGTGAACACAGATTTCAATTTCGGTTCACAAGGCAGAGATTGCACAATATGGCAGCTTAAAAATATATACAATTTTGCATTGAAAAAACAATAAAATATATGTTTACAGGCAAACACACACATATATCATAATGTGTGTGTGTGTTGTATGTGTGTCACCTATAGAAAGAGCACTGAAACTCTTAATATCCTTAGTTGAATAATGGCAAAAGGAAACCATTTCAGCTACCTTGTACCTGAATCATATACTACTTTGGGATGCCATATGCATCAGACAAACTGGAGCATAAGATGGTTTTGAAAAATGACACTAGACATGTCTAGAACCTTCCTTTTTATCATCTGACAACATACGAATCTCATTACTGTGTTAGTTTGTTCAGGATTCTTCTAGGCAAAAAAATAATTACTCAAATTATTTTGAGAAAAGTTTTAGTGTCTAAAATTCTTGTAAAGTATCATATTCTCCAGATACTATTTCAATTACAGGAATTACCATGACTTCGTATTAAGAGATTAAATTGGAACTTTTATTTAGCATTTAGGGCTGCAGAGGGAGATTATTTAGAAGTTAAGGGAATAAGTTTGGCTCTCTCAACCTCTATGAATACCTGAGTTTTGTACAGGCACTCAAAGAACTGTCTTATTATTGGATATCCCACAGCACTCTCTAATTATCCATCCTTGATTTTCCATAATGAATTGGACTTCCCCTGATCATTTTACTAATTAATACTTAATAGCTAATAACTGCAGATATGATACTGTAAAACACGCTTGATCAAATATTATTATTATTGTCATTTTGAGACCGAGTTCCGCTCTGTCACCCAGGCTGGAGTGCAGTGGCATGATCTTGGCTCACAGCAACCTTCACCTCCCGGGTTCAAGTGATTCTCCTACCTTAGCCTCTCGAGTAGCTGCGATTACAGGTGCCTGCCATCACGCCCAGCTAAAGTTTGTATTTTTAGTAGAGATGGGGTTTCACCATATTGGCCAGGCTGGTCTCAAACTCCTGACCTCAGGTGATCCACCCGCCTCGGCCTTCCAAAGTGCTGGGATTACAGGCGTGAGCCACCATGCCCGGCCAATCAAATATTATTTTTAAGTGCATCTTTTCCATTTGTTAAAATTTTATTCACAAACAACTATATTCATTATGTAGAATAGTGGTTAAATGCACAAAGTTTTATTTCAAACAGTAAGGATTTCATAGCAAATGAAACTGGTAACCACAGGCCCCACTGAAATGTTCCTTTCCACCTGTAAAACAATGAATATTCAATAAGGTGAAATATGAAAAGAACACATAGTTACCGGTATGTAGTAAATGATCAACATACATTAGATATGGTAAATGTGAAGAAGAATAGCACAGTGATGATAGGATTATATATTAAATTAAACTTTTTCAAACTCAGTTTTCTCATATTTAAAATAATACTACATTGCCTCAAATCTTTTTAAGGTGAAAATGAGGAAATTTTTGTAAATTTTAGCTTTTAACTTCTATAAGGCTTGAGTATCTTAGCTATTATAAATGTTGTAAGTAATAAAATTAGAAAATTTTTTTCACTGAATTTTTTTATCCATTCCTTTGTTGATGGACACTTAGGTTGCTTCCAAATCTTAGCTAGTATGAACAGTGCTTCAACAAACATAGGAGTGCAGATATCTCTTTGATAGACTGGATTTCCTTTCTTTTGGGTATATACCCAGCAGTGAGATTGCTGAGGAAGCTTGCTGAGGAAGCTTTCTGAGGAAGCTCCAAACTGTTCTCCACAGTAGTTGGACTAATTTACATTCCCACCAACAGTGTACGAGGGTTCCCTTTTCTCCACATCCTTGTCAGCATTTGTTATTGCCTGTCTTTTGAATGTAAGCCATTTTAACTGGGGTAAAATGATATCCCATTGTAGTTTTAATTTGCATTTCTGATGATTAATGATGTTGAGCATCTTTTTATATCCCTGTTTGCCGTTCCTATATCTTCTCTTGAGAAATATCTATTCAAATATTTTGCCCATTTTTTCTTGGATTATTAGATTTTTTTCCTATGGAGTTGTTGAGCTCCTTATATGTTCTGGTTATTAATCTTTTGTCAAGAGATTTTGTACGTATACACAATGGACTACTATTTATTCATAAAAAAGAATGAAATCCTGTCATTGGCAACCACATGGGTGGAGCTGGAGATCATTATGTGAAGTGAAATAAGCCAGGCATAGATGGACAAACATTGCATGTTCTCACTTATTTGTGCAATCTAAGAATCGAAACAATTGAACTCATGGACATAGAGAGCAGAAGGATGGTTACTAGAGGCTGGAAAGGATAGTGAGGGATTGTGGAGAGGTGGGGATCATTAATGGGTCCAAAAAGAGAGAGAATGAGTAAACTTACTATTTGATAGCACAATACGATGATTATAGTCAATAATAATTGCGTATTTTAAAATAACTCAAATAATGTAATTGGATTCATTTTAACTTAAAGGATAAATGCTGGAGGTGATGGATACCCCATTCTCCATGATGTGTTTATTTCACATTACATGCCTGTATCAAAGTATCTCATGTATACTTTGATAAATACACATAAATATATACACCTACTAGGCATCCACAAAATTTTTAAAAATAATAAAAATAAAAATATTCACTGGGTATGGCATAACCATGTTTATTTTTTATTTTTACACATAAAGATTACCTCCTATTTTGAAATATAAAGTGTCTGATGAGTTATCAATTTTTGATTTAATATTGATTGTTATTTTTCATTCTTGCACAGCCTAGGTTTAGCTTATCACGAAACCAACAGCACAAGTAAATAATAAGGATTAAATATAAGATATGACTGCAATTACATTGTCTTTCAGCACACTGTCTTAATCTTAGTTCAGATAACGGGAACTTTATCTGGCTTGTGCCCATGCCCAAACTGTTTTGCTGAACATCTGAGCTTCATTTATTCTCGTCAAAGGGACAGAAATTAAGTGCTTGTTTGTGAAAAGCTAACTCAACATGCTTGCCATAGTTGTCTTCAATTTCAAAGTGGATAATAATTAGGCAGTATCTTCTGCACATATTTAAACTGACCTCAGAGCATTTCCTATGCATGTGTTGGGATAGCAAGAGAAATTGAAAATGTCTTAACCAATTTGAAGTGTATTTCATTCATATTCACAGTCTGCATATCAGCAGTTTGTGATTGGCACCTCCATGTTGTTGAGGACCAAGACTGTCTAGGCGTTTGCTTTTTATCATCAAATTGTGGCTTAGATCTTGTGTTTCAAATTGCCTCTTTGCCTCCCACTTGGAAGTGCACATTCTATTCGGTGTGACCTGGAAAGTAAATACATCATTTCTGCTCATATTCCGTTTATAAGGTCGTGCACATCTGTGTGGGAACCTGGGAACTTTTGTTTTGCCTAGACGGTCACACACTCTACTAAAATGTATGTTATTATAGAAGACGTGGCCAGAAGGAGACAACTAGCTGGCTGTCTCAGTGGGTCTCTCTTCTCATTTTTCAGGTAAAGATGCAACTAGATTTGTCTTCAATTGTGTCAGAGTGCAGTTCATAAGACCCCGCAACAATTGCGAGTTCCTGTCTTGATAGTATTAAGGTTATACGATTTAACCAGCATCATTCTAACAACAGTGGAAATCGATTCTACCCTAAACTCCTAACTGAACATCCTAAATTCCTACGAGCCTGCTTAACTTTGAAAATACTTAAAATGCTTGAAATTTGGGGCTATTCAAGGACTGGATGGAGATTGAAATCTTTAACTATGTGACAATTCCTTATTTCAATGTATCTTAAGCCAATCTCTATATTATAGTCCATCTTATCCCATAAGGTCACCTGCTGCCTGTATTTCTACATTTGTGATTTTTCACAGCAGCCACCCAGTTACACAAGTCTGAAATTGGAGTGTGCACATACATTTCTCTGTTCTTTTTCTGTCACATGAGAGGAATCACAAAGGAAAACCACTTTTCCACTGTAGGCATTTATGCCTGAGTCCTCTCATCTCCGTGTTTCTCGAGAGATGTTTTCCTCTCCGTGATTTGGCTTCCCTGTCTCTGCTTTTAGCCGCACTGGTGTCAGAAAAATCTCTCTAGGAGACTGCTTTGAAATTACACTTAAATATTAAAATGGCTTCCACTATACAGTGAAACAAAATCTCTAACTTCGTAGTATGTTACAGAAGGAATTCATGTTTTTTATTCACCTGTCATTCCTGCTATCTCCATCTTTAGGCAAGCCTTTTTTCACTACCTGTACTTTCCTCATCATGCTACGTTCTCTCTTACCTACGTTTCTTTGCATATGTCCCCTGGCAAAGCCCTGACAAAATATCTAGTAAGTCAAAAGTATTTCCTCCACAGAAGTCTTTCGCACATATGCCCATACCTAAATCCTCCCCTGTTCAGCTATCTTCAGACACTGCATTTATTCCTACAGCAACTGTTACTTATGAACATTGCAGAACTTATCAAACTTCCTTGTAGTATTCCCTTCCAAAACTCCCCTCTAAAAGGGAAAAAAGTGTTTTCTTTTTTTTTTTTTTTATGTTACTTATTGCAGCAGCCCTGTCTGGTTCATGACATATAGTCTGTGTACCACATACGTTTGTTAGATAGTATTATTCTGACTGAAAGCTTTTCAGTTTGATTGTGATATAAAGGGTTTTCATTGTCTTCCTACATCTATAAAATATTTCCTTCTGTATTTTAAATATGGTATTCCAAATATTACCTTCAATAGTGGGTATAATTTTAGTGCAAGTACTTTGAAGTAAGGATTTATGATGCAATTTTAGATTCTTGTTTTTATGATCAATTGAAAAATAGGAATTAAAACATAATGGTAATTTTGGTTGGTTTCAAAAATAAAGTATATTTTATAGTATTTAATCTTGAAAATTTAAAATTCCAGGTGATTCTAAAAATTATTCAATGGATCTCAGTGAGCTTTTGTGCTTTTAGTATGACCCTGGAGGCACTTACGCGTAAGTATTAATAAGTACTTTGCCTTCAGTCAAGGAAATCTGAAGAATCTCATGGGACAGCAGGAACATATTATGTTTCTCTAAACCAGGAAAATGAACAAATCAATTTGCATTTTGAAATCCACAGAGAATGAAAACCTCTAGTTAGAGTGTTGTGAATCCCTCTAGGAGCAGTAAGTTGAAGTATTCCCTGCAATATCATATGGTGACATTTTTATTATCAGGAACCATTTTTACACGTACAAATAAAAATATGTTCTATGCTTTGCTTTCTCATTGTGTGCATATACTTAGAAATCTGATTCATAATGTTATCCTTGAATGTTTATTGCTTACCAAGGCTGCTTGTCATGGCGGGGGGTCCTAAGGGCTATTGCAGCTTTTATTGCTACACACATACTGGTCGTATCATATGAATGTATAAGGCCAATTAAGAGAGTCCTTTAATTCATAACTTTGGGTACATTCATGGGAAATTTGCTTTAGAGTTGGCAAGAGTGCATCCATAGGTGTAATTTAAATTAAATATCTCAACTGAGAATTATTTTAATGGGATATTTTAGAGGATGCTATCAGTAAATTGGGCAAGTAATAATGAAAAAGCAGTAAGTTTTCTATGCAAATTTAACCTATTAAGTAACCTAGGCACAGTAAATCATTACATAGTAAAAATGATGGAATACTTTTGCTCCTAGCCTTATTTTCTGTTTCCAAAGTCCTGTTTCAGGGAAATAATAACATTGATCATCTCTATAATATTTTTCAACTGATGGAGCACCATTTTTTAAAATATTTTTACACAGTGCTCTGTAGATGAGTCATGTGTGTTTATTACCCACATCTCACAGATAAGGAAATAGATCCCAAGACATTAAATAATTTGCCAAAGGTTACAAAGCTAATGCAATTTTCAATAAAGCACAGCTCTAGGGATGTTGCCAGTCTAGTTAATTTGTACTCTTCTCTTCTTTCCAGTACCAAATTACTATATTTAGTAATTACCACTCTAGCATTTGATCACATATGTTCCTGCCTATCACTTTCTCTTGTATCTTCAATTTTTCATTTTCCACTTGTTTATTTCACTCGCAATCATGTTTAGTCATTCTTTTGCTAAAAGTCTTCTCCTCTCCGATTTTTAGTCAATAATGGCCTCAACCTCCCTAGCAAACTTACAAAAAATAAAAGAAAAACAAACTTCAAAACTTCTGCTTCTTCTTCATCACTCCCCATTTCATTTCATAATTCACTACTTTTTTTTTCTTATTGCCAAACGAAACATTTTCTGTAGCCTCTACATCTAATTTAAGAGTGGTACATTTTGCTCTCTGGTCAACCTTAAAATTCCGTCTGCCTATGTTTCTGTGATGCTGCAAAGTATTGCAGATTCTTTGATTTTTTTACTGCTATGATGTTGATTGTTCTCTCTATATGGACTTTATGTGTCACATTCCTATTTGTGATTTCCAAAACTCTTGCTAGGTTATTTTCTATTCTTTTGCTCAGTCTATATGTTCTAGAAACACTCACCATTATGCCAATGACAATAAAATCCAGGATTTATATCATTCCTGAACAGATACAAATTTATAATTGCCTAATTGCATTGCAGAAGGATATTCACTGCCATTTCCACACATTTATTTAAATAGGTCTAAAACTGATTAATTGAAGTTTCTGCAGGTTTTCTGCTCTGTGTTGTCCTTGCCTATTTCCCTTTTTGAGCAGCATAGATACTATGAGTAGCTATCTATGAGTAGCATAGATAGCTCCCCAGTCACTCACATAATATTCTAAATAATTCTTACAACTTTCTACTATCTTCCAATAGTCAATTGCTTATAAATATGCCCATTTTTCTGTTTGTTTTTTAAATACCCATTTTCACCTCCAGCATCTGTCCTCACCTTACTATTGACCACCATAATGGATTTGTTGATCATCACCTAAATATATCTTATGACTTGAATGCCTTTTACCTAGATCACACTTGAGGGACCTTAGGTGAACCTAAACTTGATATTAACGAGTATAGTTACCTATACTACACATTTTCATATATATGCACATTATGCTTCTGCATAAAATGTTTTTCGTTTTACTACATTTTGGTGCCATGTATGTTGATTCTTTTGTTATTGATAAATGTTTAAATGCCTTGGATTAGTAGCTTCATTTTACTTTTATCAAACATAAAATATGTTTTGTCAAATAAAAATTCCACAGTTGTTACTGGATAATTTATTTGGAAACACATTTTTTTGGAACCTTGTTTTTCTACTGAAAAAAATTGGGATTTTGGTTGTAGTAGATTCTTTTTATGAGTCTGTGTTTTTTTGCATACTCACATAAGTTTGGCCACTGAAATATTCAACCTGAGATATAATCTGATTTCTATCATCTATGGTTTTATTCACTTTCCATTTTGACATATGAGAAATCTGCTTACCCCTTATTTAGAGAAAAACCATGTTTTTTTTGTTCATAACAAAAAAAGCATCCAGGCCTATTTTATGCTAAGTAATGTAATAATCAGTAAATATACAAGGTCAAAAAATGAATAAAGTCTTTTTTAATGAATTCTCCGAAGGTAGGGAAGAAAACTCCTTTATTTTAAGAAGTGCTGTGTGGTAAATAAGAGCTAATAAAACAGTATTAAAGAAATACATGTGACTTCTTAATTAACCAACTTTAATGTCTCTGTGGTATTTCAGATAATTGTATAGACATCTTCTCTGGATAGTGAGGGTAGAAACTACTCACAGTACTATAGAAAAAATCTGTAATAATTATAGGCTGAATTTCTTAATTATGTAATCACTTTCATGAATGGGACTGGTTTTATTCTTTTGAAAATTGTATTAGGTGGACATATTTTGGAAATATCTTCTTTATTATTCATATGAGAAAAATAAGGCTGAGCTATTTTTAGTAAGCTCTCAAATGTAAAAATTGTAGTAAATGAATGTACCAGGACTAGGGCTCTTCGCTAGAACCAAGAATAGAAAGAAAAAGAAATCCTCTGTTTCCCAACAATCAACTATTTCCCTTTTCTCATTTTTTAACACTAGGGTGTCTCCTTCCTTCACACTCCATTGCAATTGGCTTGTCTGTTGTCGATGTGGTATCCTTTAAATTATTAGGAATTTTTAGTCTTCTTAAGGTAGTTTGAAAGAAGCCAAAATAATACTAAAGTTTCAACTCCATCTTCATGGGAAAATGAAGCAGGGCATCGGGGTGAAAGAAAATTGAATTAACAATCTAGTAAAGCTATAGCACTTGTTTTTAAGAGCAAGTATTAGGCCGTTTTTGCATTTATAGGATTGCATTTTGCATTTATTTATTTCTATAAAGGAATACCCGAGACTGGGTAATTTATAAAAGAAGTTTACTTGGCTTGCAGTTCTGCAGGCTTTACGGGAAGCATGGTGCCAACATCTGCTCAGCTTCCAGGGAGGCCTCAGGAAGCTGATGATCATAGTGGAAGATGAAGGGGGAGCAAGCACGTCTTGTGGTAGAATCAGAAGCAACAAAGAGAAAAAAAAGAGTAAAAGAGCACATTTATTAGTAACTACCACTCTTATTTGATGAATGTAAAGGAAATTGAGTCATTGTTTGAGTCACTGCAGGACAGCAGGAGGTGCTACACACTTTTAAGCAACCAGATTTCCTAAGAATTCACTCACTACCTGGAGGGCAGCACTAAGGTTATGGTAGTGTATCATTCATAAGAAATTCTTTCCCATGATCCAATCGGCTTCCACCATGCTCCACCGCCCCAACATTGGGGATTACATTTCAACATGAGATTTGCACAGGGATACACATCCAAGCTATATCAAGCAATGATTCAAGTTTTTATTTAGAGAAACCAAAACATGAATTTGAATAAACCAAATGAAAAATGACATTATGTCTTACTAACCCTCTTGCTGTGCATGGCTCTCTAACTTTTAGGTGTACTATAAGGAAGCAAATTTTAGCTTCCTTTAAGTTCATCAGATAACAGCTGTAGTTACTTATAAATATACTCCTTTATTTCTATGCAAATAAATGTTTCAAGTAAGCTTTTTAAGTTAAAAAATACAGATATTTCAAAGAACAATAGTTGTTTTTCCAGGTATTCAAATGTGACTAAGGACAAAAAGTCATTTAATTTTAAAGGGTATTTTTGATAACTACTCACAGTCAAGGCAGCACTATCTACCAAGTTGAAAAACACATTCAGTAAAATTTATTTTCCAAGTGAGTCACCATTTCTCAAATTTGAAAAATATTTAACAGGAAACACTTCATTTGGTGAATATAGAAAAAAAAGTTAAAAATCAGTGAAATGGTAACTGTAAGTAATTGTAAAAAATGAAAGAAACAGCCTCATATCTTGAACAGAAAAAGAGGCTGGGACTTAAGCAGCACAATTATAAAGACAAAGGTGGGATACTTTAAAAGATCAGGTAAATAAAAGTGTTTTGCATAAAACTTTGAACAAAGTGCGGCTTTGGAAGTACAAATACAGCAGTACTTTCTTTTTATCAGAAATAAAGATATGTGTTCCATAGCTAACAATACTTGTGTGTTCTCCACCAACTAGATTTTTATTATGGGATCTTTTAGGGACAAAGACAGAGGAAGAGAAAACATAGATGAGTGAAAGCATATGAAAAAATTAGCACACAGTATCTAAGGAAAGCTCTTTGGAAAAATGTCTATTCAGGTCCTTTGCCCATGTTTTAGTCGGGTCATTTGGATTTTGCTATTGAGTTGTATGAGTTTCTTATATATTTTGGATTTAACACCTTATCAGACATATGGTTTGCAAATATTTTCTCCCATTCTCTAAATTACCTTTTTCATTTTGTTGATTATTTTATTTCCTGTGCAAAAGCTTTTCAGTTTGATGTAGTCCTATAAGTTTATTTTTGTCCTATAAGCTTCTTTCTGCCTTTGTTTCTGGTGCTTTTGAGATCATATTAAAGAAAAAAAATCATTGCTAAAACCAATGCCAAGGAACTTTTCCCTTATGTTTTATTATAAGAGATTTAAAGTTTCTGATCTTATATTTAAGTCTTTATTTTGTGATATATGTATATGGGTATTGTGTTTATACATATACATATACATACAATAAAATGTATTTTTATTTGGCCATATAAAATTCCTGCCATTTGTGACAACAGGGATGAACCAAGAGGACATTATGTTAAGTGAAATAAGCAAGGTACAAAAAGACAAATATCATGTGATCTCACTCATATGTGAAATCTAAAAAAGTTGAACTCATAGTACCAGAGGTTAGAAAGATGGTTGCAAGGGTATTGGGGAGTGGGGATGGGGAGATGTTGGTGAAAGCACACAAACTTTCATTTAAAAGATGGATATGCTCTGGGAATGTAATGTACATCATGGTGACTATAGCTAATAATACCATATTGTTTACTTCAAATTTACTTAGAGAGTAGATCTTAAGTGTTCTCATCACATGCACAAACACACAAACATGCAGGTTACTGCCAGGTTATGAATATATTAATTAGCTTCATTGTGATAATCATTTTACAATGTATCTATATATCAAATAATCAAGTTGTATACCTTCAATACACATAATTTTCATTTTTTTAATTTATACCCGAATAAAGCTGGGAAAAAAAACCCCAAAACACCCAGAACCTAAAATTAGACTTTTGCAGGGATGTTTAAGTGTCAATTGAATATTTGTGATATAAATAATTATTTAATATAACTCAACAGTTTTACAATTGTTTTGCCATGTAATTCTTCAAACTGCAGTTTCTTGCCAGCAAAATAATACCATTAAAATACTTTATTGATATAAATGTATATACAGATATTTATCATCTTTATCAAAACAGTTTTGCAGCTTATGAAAAACACAATGCCCTATCTGCCTCAACACTGCATAGAATTTTTATACGCTTTTAAAATATTAACATTAGGGTCATGACATGAAGATTACTGGAATGTGAGCAATTAACACCAATCTCAGATTTTATATCTTGTGAGAACTTGCTACTGTGCAAGTATCTTAAGAAGCCTTGGTGTTAAATGGTTTCTGATAGTGTCACACAAAATTCAAACACATTTTGTTCACTGAGAAAGACTGAAAAAATTGTATGGCTAACAAAATGGATGAAAACATTAATTCAAATCTTTAAAAGGAGCATTCACTGAACTTTCCACTTATGCTGATATAACGTATAACTTTTAAGCCACTACTCAGAAATATACTTGATAAATACTAAAGGTGCTTAGAAAAACTGAAGCTAAAATACAGCTTAACTTTTCCTTTAAGCCAATTCTTCTAACCATACAAGAATAACCAACCCCATTTTAGCCTAAAACACAAAGTGAATATAAAATTCATTTTACACTCAAAGATAAATACATTTATATAAATATAAATATATATGCATGCAAATACATTGTAGAAGACACCAACAGCTTGTAAGGATTTTCATTAGATGGTGGTCTTATGATTGATGTAATTATTTTTCCTTATTGTTATATTATTTTTGTGACTTATTTGTTGCTTTTGAACAGAAAAATAAGTATGATAAATATAATGTAAAATTCTATTTTTTGTTGAAACAGAGAGATTAACTCTCAATGATAATATTTACCAACTATTTTTAAATTATTTTATATTTAAACAAATGGAACAACCATCCTATCACCTAGTTGTGAAGGGAAACCATGAACCATTTTTTAATTAACAATTAAAAAAAAAAACAAAAAACAAAGATGCTATTCACTGTGGAACATATTATCAAGTGCTGACAATACAAGAGGTAGCTCAGTTACAAGTTAATACACGCATTCAGAACACCTACTTTTATACGATTTAAATTGCAGATCATATCTAAAACTTTATTTCAGGTGTTTTATTTTATGTTTTTAATTTCAATAGGTTTGGCGGAAGAGGTGGTGTTTGGTTACATGAATAAGTTATTTAGTGGCGATTTCTGAGATTTTAGTGTATCCATCACCCAAGCAGTGTACACTATACTCAATACGCAGTCTTTTATTCCTTATCCCCTTCCCATGTATTACCCTGAGACCCCAAAAGTCCATTGTATCATTTTTACTCCTTTGCATCCTCATAGCTTAGTTCTCACTTATAAGTGAGAGCGTATGATGTTCAGTTTTCCATTCCTGAGTTACTTCACTTAGAATAATGGTCTTCAATTTCATCCAGGTTGCTGCAAATGTCATTATTGTATTCCATTTTGTGGATAAGAGTATTCCATGGTATATACCTATACCACCATTTCTTTATCCACTCATTGATTAATGGGTATTTGGACTGGTTCCATATTTGTGCAATTGTGAATTGTGCTGCTATAAACATGCATGTGCAAGTATCTTTTTTGCATAATGACTACTTTTCCTCTGGGTAGATACCCAGTAGTGGGATTGCTGGGTCAAATGGTAGTTCTATTTTTAGTTCTTTAAGGAATCTCCACACTGTTTTCCATAGTGGTTGTACTAGTTTACATTCAAACTGTACTATAAGGCCATAGTCACCAAAACAGCATGGTACTGAGGAACAGAATACAGAACTCAGAAATACACCCAAATACTTACTGATCTTTGACAAAGCAAACAAAAACAAAAAGTGGGGAAAGGACACCCTATTCAACAAATGGTGCTGGGATAATTGTCAACTCACATGTAGAAGAATGAAATTGGATCTCTTACCTTATGCAAAAATCAACTCAAGATTGATCGAGGACTTAAATATAAGATCTGAAACCATAAAAATTCTAGAAGATAAACATCTAGACATCGGCTTAAGCAAAGACTTCATGATCAATAACCCAAAAGGAAATGCAACAAAAACAAAGATAAATAGATGGGACTTACTTAAACTCAAGAGCTTCCGCACAGCAAAATAAATAATCAGCAGAGTTAACCAACAACCCACAGAGTGGGAGAAAATCTTTTCAATCTATATATCTGACGAGGAACTAATAACCAGAATCTGCAAGAAATTCAAACAAATCAGCAAGTAAAAAACAAACAATTCCATCAAAATTGGGCTAAGGACATAAATAGACAATTGTCAAAAAAAAGATATACAAATGGTCAGGTGTTTTATTCTTAACAGAATGTTAGGATTTCTGGAATAACACTTGCATTACTTCTATTATTGTTGGCTCTCGGTTTCTTTGGCTACAGTATCAGTAGTCTCTGGGAATAATATCCTATGTCTTTGTAGTATTCTCCTAAGGCCTCAGAAAGCCTGTTTTTAAAAGTTTATTGATACAAAATAATTGTACACATTTATGGGGTACATGTGATATTTTAATACATGCATACAATGTATAATAATCAAATCAGGCTAACTAGACTATACACCACCTCAAACATTTATCATTTCTTTGTGTTGGGAACATTTCAAATCTTCTTTTCTAACTATTTTGAAATATACAATAAGTTTAAAATTTTGATACCACAGTGGGTGACTAAAAAGTATATTTTATATAAGCTATGAATATTAAAGTTTCACTCATCCAAATCTTACTATTTTCAGCAAAAGTTGATTCTGTCATGTTGTGAAATGCAGAAATATTTATTTACAGAGATGAAATAAATATTAAATTATTAATTTTATAATGTTTTGGTTCACTGATGCATATTTTCCATTATCCCAAAAATGAATCTCCCTGAAATATTCTCCCCCTTATGCCTATCTTAATCCTATAGAATGGGGAAAAATATCGAGTATAGTGATAGTGGTGACAGACCGGCACCTGTCTTAGAACTCAGGTCTCTCATGTTGCAGTATTATAAATTTAGATATTTTACTTAATTTCTTTAAGCCTATTTTATCTATAAATGAGGGCAGTTATGATAATGACTACATAAGAGTGTAGTGAGAAGAGAATGAGCTGATAATTTAGAGAGCACTTCACTTAGAACTTGGCATACTGTAAGCATTAAATCAATATTGGTTAGTTATTTGTAGTAGTAATTTTAAAGCCCACATTATTGAGTTCTGTTCTCATGTTTCTGGGCACTTAAAATTTTAACTTCCTTTGCAAGTACTTAAAGTCACATGGAATTATGAGAAATGTATCATAAAATGTATATAAAAATTAGTAAATACGTCATTTGTAGAACCTATTGAAAGAAACCTTAGAGTCACAGTTGTACCTTCCTGAAAAAAATTTGATATGGTTTCTAATACAAAAGATCAATAACTTGTTCTATACAAAAGTGTATCGATGTTACATTATTACCTTTAAAGCTATTTGGGTAAACTAGTAAACTAAATTTAATTGTGAACAGATGTCATCTCATGTTGTCTTAACTTTTGAAATTCTGATAAATTCAGTGCAATCACTATGTTCTCCATTCCTGTAAGAATCACTTGAATTCCCTGATCTACCTCCTGGTATTTACTAATCCCTCTATGTCTGTGTTTGAATTTTTATCTCCTTCACATCTCATTTTCTGTGGCTGCTCTCTCAGCTGTAGCGTCCCATGAGGTATGGTGTTGTCATCACTTCGGTCTTGTGTTCAGTCTTAGCTTTGATTACCATAGGCAATAACTGTTCTACAAGTGGCTTAAGAACAAGGTGTTGTCTTGTTCACTGATTCATTCCCCAGGACCTGAAATATCATTTGGTAAATTGTAGGAACTAAAACAATATGTATTGAATGAAAGATGAATAGAGAAGGCTTCATTTGTCTAGTTGTTTTTCATCATATTCATGTTTTTTCTTCTCGAAACACTCTTCGCAAAACACATTTGACACCTATTACCCAAACTTAACTGTCCACTACTCTAAAATTTGACTGGACTTAAAATAAACTTTACATTTAATACATTAATATTGATGCCTTACACTTTATGGCTACATGTTTTTATATGAAAGTAAATATACCTGTTTATTATTTTCTTGACTATCTGAACTTATTACACCATTTTTAGGATCACAAATGAGACAGTAGTACTAAATTTAGATTGATTTTTCATGCTCATAATAGCAACAAATGCATAGAATATTGTGTTTCTTGTTATCTACAGGAAGTTATATATTCAATAATCAAAAAGTAAGTTTTGTCATTCAAATACTAATTGGAAAGTAAATTTTTTTCTGCTTTTTGTGTATTAATTTTCAATGCTCTTTTTTCTATTCAAGTAATTTATGTTTTTTCCATCTGGTATAGAATTTGATGTTTTCACTCACACTGTTATCTGGATTGTTTATGTGAAGACACAGTAGGGGAGTACCCTTGTTTGATCATTGAGAGTTTTGTTAAAATAACACAAATGAATGTTTGCAGTAGCTCATCATGGTGACAATTATGCTGTCTTCTCAGACTAGAAGTTGAGGAATAAGGAATCAAAATAAAAGTAAGGAAACAATGATGTCTGCACATAAAGATAAAATGAGCAAATCAGGAGTATGCTAACCATGGAATTTAAGTGTAATAAATGAATATTTGAAATGTTATGATGTTCATTTGTTTTTTATAGTAATTTCTCCATCCTTATCAAAAAGTGCTAAAGTAAGATTTAGAATACAAACATAAAGACCATTCTCTGGGAAACAGAAAATTGCCTACCTTATTTTCTTAAGTTCTTCTACACAAATGATGTAATTCCACATGTGATGAGCTAAAATAAACGTAAAATCAAAAACTGGTAAATATTCTTAATCCTCTAAAATATTCATTTTTATCAACTCTTTACCTTATAACAGATATATTAGTTAGGGTTCTCTAGAGGGACAGGACTAATAGGATAGATGTATATATGAAGGGGAATTTACTAAGGAGTATTGACTCACGCGATCACAAGGTGAAGTCCTACAATATGCCGCCTGCACCCTGAGGAGCAAGGAAGCCAGTTAGAGTCCCAGAACCTCAAAAGTAGGGAAACTGACAATGCAGCCTTCAGTCTGTGGCTGAAGGCCTGAGAACCCATGGTAAGCCACTGGTGTAAGATCAAGAGTCCAAAGAAGACGTTGCAGTCTAATATTTGAGGGCAGGAAGGATCCAGTACAGGAGAAAGATGAAGGCTGGAAGACTCAGCCAATCTAGTCCTTCCAGGTTCTTCTGCCCGCTTTATCTTAGCCACACTGGCAGCTGATTTGATAGTGTACACCTAGATTAAGGGTGGGTCTGCCTCTCCCAGTCCACTGACTCAGATGTTAATCTCCTTTGGCAACACCCTCACAGACACACCCTGGAACTATACTTTGCCTCCTTCAACGCAATCAAGTTGACATTCAATATTAGTCATCATAACAGATACCTGTCACTTATTCATTTATATGATTTTAGAAATGTCTACATCAATTGGAATGAATAATATGAAACTTTAGTTCTAACCTGAAATAATTCCCAAGTTTGGCAATCCAGGGCAGGTAGGATGGCTCCACAAAGTCATTAAGAATATTTGTTTCAACTGTTATTCTACCCTGCCTACCTCAGCAAATGGCTTTTAGTTTCAAAGTTGTTCCAAGGCCTTACATAACTGTTGGAACATGTATCATTACCACTACATTTGAAGAAGCAGGAAGGAAGAAACATGAAAAGTGGGGGTAAACAGCATGTTTCCTTAAAGAGTATTTCTAGAAGTCCCATTGCTATGGTTTGAATGTGTCGCCTCTAAAACTCAGGTGTAGTCAATGTGATGGTATTAGGAGTGATGCCTTTAAGAGGTGATTTGATCATGATAGCTGTTCCCCCATTAATGGGATTAAAACTTCCATTGAAAAGGGTTCAAACAGCTGTTCGCTAGCTTTTCTTCTTTTCTATCATGTAAGGATTTGGTGTTCCTCCCCTTTGGAGGATACAACAAGGACACAATAAGAACAAAGACATCACTTTGTCTTGTTACATAGATCAGTAATGCATCATCCTTGATATCTCTCGCTTTAATCCAAGTATCTATATTATAACACATCCACTGTCAATCATCTATATTCAAATAAAAGCCATTCCTTTCATGTGCACAACAAGCCTCATTCATTCAGCTTGCACATGGCAAATACATTGGGTTTTGTTGTTGTTGTTTTGTCCCTTTCACAATTGTTATTAGCATGGCAGGTAATTTTATTTTTCTACTTTTAAACAATCAAACAAACCTCAATGTCATTTCTAGATACTGCTTATTACACAAATCCTCTCATGGTAAAATTCCTTGAAAGAGTTGTCTATTTGTGAAGGGCTCAATTTCCTTTCTCCCTTTCTCTTCTGAACCGATTTCAGTGAAGGGATTTTGTCTCTCTCTCTGTTTCTCTGCAACTGCTCTGTCAATGACCTTATGGCCCTCCGCATTGCTAAGTCCGGTGGCCATTTCCCAGGCTTCATTTCAGTCATCATCAGGAACATTTGAAAGAGATGATCACACATTCTTCCTCGCGAAACACTCACCTTACTTGGTTTTCATGCCAGACACCTCTTTTGTTTTTCTCCTCTTTCACCACTAATTTTCAGTGTTCTTCACTGAATTCTCCTTTTGGCCTGACTGTTAATGTTGCACTGGGTTCAACTCTTTTTTATTTATTTATTTTTAAAAGTCTGTATACAAACTTCATAGGTGATTCTATCCAGTTTCATGGTTTTTAATATCATCAATATGCTGATGACCTCCAAAGTTGTATCTCTAAACTAGCTGTCTCCTCTGAACTCCAGATTCAAGCATGCAATAGTTACTATGTTATCTTTATGTGGATAGCTTATAGACACATCAACCTAGCTCAGAAAAGTCCTCCCAACTAGACTGAACATGATCGTTCTCTTAATTATATGCTTTCATGTAATCATGTTCTTTGTCCTATATGTATATATTTTTTTTCTATTTTTACTTATTAGACTGTAATCTATCATGTAAGGACACGGTGTTCCTCCCCTCTGGAGTGTACAACAAGAAGGCCCGCACAAGATACTGGCTCCTCAATGTTGACCTTCCCAATACCGTGAGAATTAAATTTCTGTTCTTTGTAAATTACCCAGTCTCAGGTATCTTGTTGTAGCAGTACAAACATACCAGGAAACTTACTGGACAATTTTTGCTTATATCAGATTAGTAAGAATTAGTCACAATTTCACATCTACCGACAAGAGAGACAGAGATGTATATTCTATTAACTTGGAGCATTACTACATTCTGAAGTACAGGGTTATTGTTACTAAGATGGAAGGGGTGAAAGGACATTAGTGTAGGGAGACAAAGGTCTCTGCCAAGATCTTTAGTGCAGATACATCACATTTAAATTTCTAAGTATTTTTCAAATTACTATTGTTTGTTTTTATTGTTGCTATCTTTTTTTAATAAACATTTTACTGTGGGATTATTTTCCAAAACCATTAGGCTTCACTTCTTAATAAATGATTCATTTTAGAAAGAAATCATCTGGGTTCTAGTCTCTGTCATAAATGCTTTGTATAATCTTGGCAAATTGTTTTATAGCACTGGATTTCAATTTCTTTAATTTGAAATATACATGGTTTTAAAATTTAACCATAACATAATTTTACCATCTATTTTTCACTTATCTATGTATGATGCATGTAAAATAATTATATATTAGTAAACACGTTTCTAATGCATACCACAGACCCAATTCTGGAAAATATATCAATACAAAATTAAGGAACCCATTATTCAGCTCTGCATTTAATTGTAACTTATCCTCAAAATAGTAAATAATTGTTCTAAATTTTTATTTTTTTGGCATATTTTGTTCTGAAACACAAAGGGAATCTTATTATTTTTTAAAATAAGTTATTAAATTCATTTACTACATTATTTTACAAATAATTATTTAGCACATCCTATGTGATGGCTATTGTTGTACGTATTTATATTATATATTAAAAGAATAATCAGATCCATACTCTTTAGTAGATTAGAGTCTAATAGGTAAGAATAGAAAAATTACATACTTATAAGACAAAGGACATGATTGTATGAAAGCATATAATTAAGAGAATGATCATCTCAGTCGAGCTGGGAGGACTTTTCTGAGCAATGTTGCTGTGTTTATAAGCTATTCACATAAAGATAACATAATAACAATTGCATGCTTGAATCCGGAGTTCAGAGGAGACAGCTAGTTTAGAGATACAACCTTGGAGGTCATCAGCATATTGATGGTATTAAAAACCATGGAACTGGATAGAATCACCTATGAAGTTTGTATACAGACTTTTAAAAATATGTTAAAAAAAGAGTTGAACCCAGTGCAACATTAACAGTCATGCCAAAAGGAGAATTCAGTGAAGAACACTGAAAATTAGTGGTGAAAGAGGAGAAAAACGAAAGAGGTGTGTGATGTGAAAACCAAGTGAGGAGAGTGTTTCGAGCGGAAGAATGTGTGATCATCTCTTTCAAACGCTGATGATGACTGAAATGAAGCCTGGGAAATGGCCACCGGACTTAGCAATGTGGAGGGCCATAAGGTCATTGACAGAGCAGTTGCAGGGAAATGGAGAGAGACAAAATCCCTTCACTGAAATCGGTTCAGGAGGGAAAGGGAGAAAAGAAATTGAGCCCTTCACAAACAGACAACTCTTTCAAGGAATTTTACTATAAGAGGATTTGTGTAATAAGCAGTACCTAGAAATTACATTGAGCTTTGTTTGATTGTTTAAAAGTAGAAAAATAAAATTACCTGCCATGCTAATAACAATTGTGAAAGGGACAAAACAACAACAACAAAAAACAACAAAACCCAATATATTTGCCATATGCAAGCTAGAGTGAATGAGGCTTATTGTGCACATGAAAGGAATGGCTTTTATTTGAATATAGATGATTGACAGTGGATATGTTATAATATAGATACTTGGATTAAAGCGAGAGATATCAAGGATGATGCATTACTGATCTATGTAACAAGACAAAGTAGTATCTTAATACAAAGGTGTGAAACAGTAGAAATGGTCCAGTTTTATGATGAATGGATTGAGTTTGATATGACTTTCAGATATTGAAGTAGTGATCTTTAATAGTCACTTGACTATATAGGAGTAGATTTTGAGAAGTACATGAAATCTGGAGGTATAAATTTGTTATTTATCTGTAAATTGTCATTAATGATTGGACATCAACTGACTAGTCTTTGGAAAGACTATGAAGCAAGTATAAGAAAGCTTAAGTATAAGCCTTGCCATATTAAGGCACTACACATATCCCTTTCTGGAAATTTCTAAAAATGTCAAAAGTGCATTACATTATTTTATTTTAATCAGATAACTTAATATTTAGGTTTATTTTATGTTTACTATTATTATAGTAACCTCTTTAACCTTGTTAATAATCTCCTTAGACTGACTTCGAACAATTTTGTTTTTTTGTTTCTTTGTTTGTTTTGAGACAGAGCTTCACTCTTATTGCCCAGGCTGGAGTGCAATGGTGCAATCTCACCTAACTGCAACCTCTGCCTCCTGGGTTCAAGCAATTCTCCTGCCTCAGCCTCCCAAGTAGCTGAGATTACAGGCATATGCCACCACATGCAGCTAATTTTTTGTATTTTTAGTAGAGACGGGGTTTCACCATGTTGGGCAGGCTGGTTTCAAGCTCCTGACCTCAGGTGATCCACCTGCCTCAGCCTCCCAAAATGCTGGGATTACAGGTGTGAGCCACTGCGACCAACCTGAACAGTTTTTTAAGAAAAAAAATATTTTCTTAAAATGTTATGTTAGTAAATGTTTCTGTTTTTCTACTATCTCTACTGTGTCTGAAATAAGTTGTTTGAACTATTGTTGAAATAAAGTACTGTCAATATAATTCCAATCTCTAACACACTCTACAGTTTTTGTTTCTTTTGCCCTCTTTATTCAGGGTCTCTTTATATTTTTGACAAATATGTTTTTATAAAATAAGTCCTTCGTTTGCCCCCACAGAATGTAATATTTATTTTTGGCCACTTTTCTCTCAATTGTCATTGTACAGCTATACCACATCACTCCAGTTGTTGCTGTTGAAAAAGTTTAACCTTTTTATATTAGTTTTAAAAGATGGAATTTTTCAATACAAAGGGTAAATGCTGCTTTAATTCAGAGAAGCAAAACATTATCTAAAATAGAGAAGGAAAACTTTTTTGTAATAACATATCTTTTAACATTCTCCCATGTGTAATTTACCCCAAATTTTCACTGCCTTTGAAACTTATAAAATAATTTTCGCTGAATAAAAAAAGTACGGAGGAATTTCTAAAAGACTTACCCTTTGACTGTAATATACAGTAATGCATTAGACTTTAGCTATAAGTCTTTTAAGAACATATTAGTTTGAAATTCTATTCCCTCTTTGAGAAATGCAAGATATTGAAAATGTATTCTGAAATTGTTCTTTGATACGAGGCCTTCTATCCAGAGGAAACAATACTTGCAGAAAGTTTCCAACTCATGTTGAGATGTATTGAATAAAAGCATTTTTGAAAAATGTTACAAGGTGAATGGAGAAAACTCCGTATACACTGCTAACCAGGAATATGTTCAGATCAATGATGTACACTGGCCCAAGTGGGCTGTTGTATATATAACACTTTGTTCTCAATATAAAATATGTAGGTTAAGGCAAATTAAAATTATTAGAAATACTGAAATATATCTTTTAGGAATATATTTGCATATGTAGGGTAAATTAGTTTTATTTGGTATTACTTTTAACAAATATGTATTATTTCTTAGTTCATAAACGTGTGTGCATGTATATATATGCATATATAGATAGAGAATGTGTAAGCAAAACTGCTGGCACTGAAATATCTCAGCATAATTTTCATAACTATCTTTAAGACACAGTCTGATTATGAAAGATTTAGAGACTAGAATAACTACTATCCAGGATTCAATATTTTAGAGGCTCTTTTCCTGAGTTGTGATAATACATAATATGTCAAAATCTTAGTTCACTCTGAATAAATTCTTACAGAGAAATATTAACCTCAAAGCTATTTTTTTAAAAAAGAGAGAAAAGGTTGGCTTTGTGAAGCTGATCATTTAAATAATTCGTAACTGCTTCTATAAGACTCACAGATTTTGGACTGTATCTCTTCAGGAAGAAAAAATTTTTAGTACTAAAATTAGATGTGGGAGCCCAAAGGATTACCGTAATGCTGGAAAAACTGGCGACATAATCTAGATCTGTAAGAACATTGTAGTAAGCTAGTTCCCACCTTCTTCTCTTGGAAGCAGAGACAGGCAAACTGGTAGTGGTTGATGTAGTATTGCCTCTGACTTTTTACTTCTTCCCTATGATATAATTAGACACCGATATTTCTTTCCATGTAACTTTGCAGTGCTTCCAGCTAGGGAGAATTGGGGCTCGGCCATGTGAGTTGCCTTGACTAACGTAATATAGTTATACAGTTCTAGCTGAAGCTTTAAAACGTATGGTGAATTTTTATCAGGTATGTTGAGCTAGCATGAGAAGAGCATGCCCCGTGTAGCCATGCTCTTTCAGTCTGAGAACCGGAATAAAGACACGTGGAGTGGACCTGTAGCGATTCAGCCTAGAGTCCTTCAAGCCTGGTTGAACCCCTCAATGATCCGCTGAAATAGAGCTACCTGGCCTCATTAGTATAAATAAATATAGTTTTAAGCCACTGAGAGTTTGGGAGTGTTTGTCATGCAGTACTATTCAGGAAACACACACTTGCACATAGTCCACCTAACCTTGAAACTTTTCTCCTAGTTTTCAATCAGATCTTTAGAAATTTGGTGACAAAGGAGGGAATAAAGACAACATTGGGGAGCTACAAAAAGCAACTGCCTAAAGACAGTTGTTCTTGGGCAATCGTATATATGACCATAGGAATAAGCTTTGCCTGAAAACCACACTGTCTGAACTTTGATCATGAATAAGAACTATTAACCGTTACTGACAATTAAGTATTATTTTAGTAAATGAAATTTATTTTATAAATTCACTACTACAGAAGTATTCAGCAGCAGTTTTTTGTCATTTTACACATAAATATTTGTGGAATGACTTTATTTTATTTCACTATTTTTTAGAAATAACCATTGCTCAGGGCTTTTCTGGCTTTTATTCTCTTTAGCTTGGTGTGCAGTATTTGTTTATGAGTAAGGATCCAACAATTATCTAGTTATTAATGTATATTAAAATGTAGATATTGAAACTGCTTTGAAAATCACCATTGGAAGTAAACTCTTCTTAATGGGACAGAAAATTATTTCCACTGTGTGGAACTAGAAATGCTAGATCTCTACAATTTAGAATGCACGTTCATAACTAGTACCACTTCTGGATGAATTAGGTGCTTGTTTTCCCCACTACTTGCCACACACTATTAAATTCAGAAAGAGCAGTTTTCTGTTTTCTGGAAACATTTTATTTACAAATGTAAAAAATGTACTCAAAAAACCGTAAATTTTTCTAATTGCATGACATAAATTAAGAATCACCCACCGGGGACTGTTGTGGGGTGGGGGGAGTGGGGAGGATAGCATTAGGTGATATACCTAATGCTAAATGACTAGTTAATGGGTGCAGCACACCACCATGGCACATGTATACATATGTAACAATCCTGCACATTGTGCACATGTACCCTAAAACTTAAAGTATAATAATAATAATAATCAAAAGAATTTAAAACATACTTTGTGTAGATAATTTTTAATATTTAATTGGAATATAGTACAAAAACACCGTGTAGTCAATTAATTCAAGCATCAAAAGGTCTATCCTGTTTATCCATATTTGTTTACTAAAAATGTAATGAATATTTTAGGTAACATATTATTTAATAAATACTAGAGCCATTGCAATGAGTCTCCACAACATAAACATTTGTACCCTCAGACACAAGTATCTTGGAAAACACTCACAACTTTTTGCTAAGAAAACTGGATTCCAATCTTGAGCAACTTCTTAGACAAGTTTTCTCAACTTTCAAAGTAGTGTGATTATATTTGTACAAGTTAGTACCTGCTTATTACTTTTCTAATAGTTTATGGACCTATTCAATATTGTTATTTTATTTCAGCATTTTTAATAATTTTTATTTTATTATATTTTAAGTTTCAGGTTACATGTGCAAGATGTGCAGGTTTGTTACACATGTAAACATGTGCCATGGTGGTTTGCTGCACCTATCAACCCATCACCTAGGTATTAAGCCCCGCGTGCATTAGCTGTTTATCCTGATGCTCTCCCTCCCTCCACCCCTGACAGGCACCACTGTGTGTTGTATCCCTCCCTGTGTCAATGTATTCTCATTGTTTAGTTCCCACTTATACATGAGAACATGTGGTGTTTGGTTTTCTGTTCCTGTGTTAGTTTCCTGAGGCTTCTAGCTCCATCCAATTCCCTGCAAAGTGTATGATCTCATTCCTTTTTATGGCTGCATTGTATTCCATGGTGTATATGTAGCATTACTTCAACCATTGTGGAAGACAATGTGGAGATTCCTCAAAGACCTAGAACCAGAAATACCATTTGACACAGCAATCCTACTGGATATTTAAGCTTTCTTAATCAGCAAGTTGGAATACTCAACAATATTGATTTTATCTTAAGAGACAAACTACATGATGAATTTTATAATCAATGGTTCTATTTTTTTTTTTTTTTTTTAGCAGGATGGACTTCGGCATAAATAGAAAAAAAAAGCCTAGGCAACATAGGGAGACCCTTGTCTTAACAAATAATAAAATAAAGTAAAGTTAAAAAATTAGCTAGGCATGGTGGCACATGCCTGTGGTCCCAGATACTCAGTAGGGCTGAGGTGAGAGAATTGCTTGAGTTAAGATTGAGGCTGCAGTGTTCTATGATTGTGTTACTGTATTACAGCCTGGGCAACAGAGTGATTCTCTCTCTCACCACACACACACACACACACACACACACGCACTCGTGTTTTTAGTTTAGATTGACAATATTTACAAACAAAAGGACTTTGAGTATTTTTCCTATATACAGAAATTCAATTTTATGCTCTCAAAATATTTCTGTATGATCTTACTCTCCTGTGCCAGAGCCAGATTCCTTTCATTCTAGCTAAGCTCCCCAGAACTATACGATAATACTAACAGTCAAATTAGAAGGTTATTTCAAAATTATCTTAAACCTACAAAAATATTATCTGCAATTTGAATTTGCAGTTTTTATTTTGATAGAAGACATCTGTAATCTACTTGAAATTAATGAATATGTCTATGCTTATAAAAATTATAAAAGTGTGTTACTTTTACAATTATAATCAGAGTAGGCAAGCATTTAGACAACTGATTTTACATATTTTAGACAACTGATTTTACATATTCGTATACCTTTAAATGTTGTCTCTCTCAATATTTAATAATATGCACTTATATTTTTGCATTGTATATGTATGCAAATATTACATTTTGTTCCATGAATACATACAATTATGATTGACACATAATAATTGTACATATTCATGGAGTAAAATGTAACATTTACATGTGTTTGTATACATTGTGTTATGATCAAATAAGGCTTTTTAGCATATTAATTCCCTTAATCTTATCTTTTCTTTGTGATGAGAATATTCAAAACCTCTCTTCGATATATTTTGAAATATACAATTCATTATTGTTAACTCTAATCATACTATTATCCAATAATAAGTCTGATAAACTTATTATTTCTACCCTACTGTAGCTTTGGACTCACTGAAAAATCTTTCACCATTTCTCCATTCTCCTACCTTCCCCATGCTCTGGTAACTACTATTCTTCTTTCTACTTCTATGAGACCAACCTTTTAAAGTCCACCTGAGTGGAGTAGGCGTCCATTTAAATCACAGTGGCCTATGACTGGATTAGACTATTTCTATTTACCTTTGGAGCTGGTAGAGGAACCCAGATTTCTTAAGAACATTACCACAACTTTATTCCAGAAATTTGATAGGTATCACTAAAGAAGAAAAAAAAAGAAAATGGAATATGTCCTTGATTTTTAAGCAATGAGCAGTGTCTGAAACATAAGATTACTCTGTAAACCTAAACTTAAATTTCTTTAAAATTTCTTAAACTTAAATTTCTTTAAATTTTACTCCTGTTGTGAGAACTACTCTTGTTCTGGAAGAACAAACTGCTAAGGTTGACGTAGCAATAGAAGTGAGGCTTTTATTTTTTTAACTTATAGACTATATTACACTTCTACATACTGCCTTTTACTAATGTCAGGCTCTATTGTGTTTATAAACTTTGCATTTTTAACATTAAAGTAAACTTATACTTTTGAAAATCATCCTCAGGGTCTTGTAAGTTTGAGAGACTAGAATAGAATTTGATTATAAACATTGAGTTTAATTGAATGGCTGACTGAAAATAGGAAGACTTTTGAAATTATTACTAATTATATAGAAAATGATGATTTAATTTCAGAGAGAAAAACATATTTGGTATGACCCAATGAAAATATAGTTATAGACATTGTTTTAAAATTGTAATTTTACCATCCACCTTATCTTTTAGAAACTAACCAAGAAACAATTTCTACACCTGTAACTGAAGAATACAGTTAATATTTTAAAGTTAACCCTCAATAAATGTTAAAAGAACATGCTATCTTTTCTCAACTTCTCATCATTGAGTTCAGTAAATCATTTTTATATTTTAAGCAATAGAAATTATACAAATACATTCTCTAGGAAATTTACTGGAGGAAATGCTATTTTAAAAATGGTTGGTCCATAGTTGGTAAATAGTTGAACCAAGGGAATCACTGAACACTGTACAATTATATGCAAAATTGTGTATACTTATGGTTCACATCAGTTTACACATACGGTGCATCCAAAACTATTATTATTAAATCAAATATAAAATATTAAATTTACAAATGCAGTAAACCATATTTTGGTGTTCAAATCTCTTTCTTTCCAACTTAAATATTACATGATATTTTATAACTCCATGCATGTTATTGAAATTCACATTACATTTCATTTGCATTAATTTAAAAATATCTCTCTGGAGCCAATAATTAGTTAAAAGTTTTACAAAAGCTAGCTTTTGTAAGAAGCTTTTTTAAAAACATCATATTTTATATGTAAAGAAAATAATTAAAATTTAAACACAATCCACTTTGGAAAGTTCAGTCATATATAATCAAGTTAATAATTAAGGAATATAACCAAATATAAATTAGTTTGGGTATATAGTATGGTAAAATCAAGGTGTTATATTATATTTAAAACTGTTTGATGATATTTGATAATTCTAGTATCAAGAAGTACCTTGATTGTAAAAGTAAGCAAGAGATCTAGATTATTGAAAGAGGCATGCATACCACCTTAGAGAAATATATTTAATTATAAAAGACTTACAAACACTGTAACATTAGACAACAAACTATAGAGTCCAGCCTTCTTTTACAAGGACTTCTAGCTTTAGAAAATTAATCCATGGCAGAAAGTACATTGATTTCTATAAAAGAAAATATACAACCAAATAGGTGTAATAAATATGCATACTTTATGCCTGTTTTTAATATCTCTTATTTAAGGAGCAGTGAAATTTGCACTCTGTTATAGTACTTTTACGTTTAACTATCCAAAGATTTTTTTATTATAAACAACACTATTTTTTTCTATCCCTCCAGAGGCTCACTAAAAATAGAAAAATGAAACACAAGTAAGGCAGAAGCAACTCAATTCAGCTATTTTAGCATAGACAGCCAAAAGTGTGGGAAGTAGTACTGAAGGGAGGGAAGAAACAATGATCGATGTCTTTGTTGGAAAGATAGATGATATCAGTCTGACAGTTTCTGTCTAAAATTCAATTTCCTGCTGCTCAAGCAACTTAATTTCATTTATTGTTTTTTAAACACTATGGCTTTATAGAAAATATTTCAAAAGGTAATTTGATCTTTATAAGTTTGTAATTATAACATGAATGTTCAAAGATATTTTTCATTTGTTAATTTTGTGTTTTCTTTGTGCGTTTAGTTGGAAGGAGGTATACTTTATGCTCTTGTCTTAGTGTCAGTATATCTAGTATATGTCTTGGGTTGAAAACACAACAAACATGCATTTATCTGTGGAGTTGTCATTTGTCTTTCTTGCCTATATTTTCAAGACAGTTATCTCCTGAGAAGACTAAGTGACATAATAGCAGATCAGCAGGAAATTTAAGCTCCATGTTCTGTGTGTTAATGTATCAAGCACACCAACATTAAGATGAAGAATGGCGTCCTGGGATGAGGATTGGAATGTGGTTTCAAAGAAAAAAGTATCCCCGTGTGAATCATGTTTCTTGCTTAGAGACCAGATGCAAAGATTAAATTGTATTGTTAATGTACTTTTCATAGAGACATGAAAATATGTTTTCTATTTTTAAAGCTTAATATTACGATAATTAATGAATTCTCTGCTTATCTCTTCCAGTCCTGTGGGAGGTCTTAAGTTGAAAATTACACCCTGATTAATGAAGAAAGCTGAGTTAGAATTAAAGAATGCTTTCAGAACCTATATAATTGAATGATCACAGCATTAAACATTAGAGAAAATATTGCACTCTTTTTTTGTGATGATACAAAACCTGGTATAAAGAAGGTAAAGGAAATATGAAGCAACACTTCATTTTTGCAGCTATTCACTTAAGATTGATCATATAAATAGAGGCTTTTGAGCATCACTATAAAATACAATAAAATATAGATATTAATCTTTGAGGTTTCTGGAACTGTATTTGTTAATTAAACAAAGGTTAATTGAGTGGCAAACATATTTACCTTTGATTATAGTGAGATAAACAAATAGGCAAGATTATTACCCTCAAACATATTAGATACCGTGGTGGAAGGGAGCATTAGAAACAGTAAAAACATAACACAAACATGAACACAGTTAAGCAAGGTTTAGCTGATAGATTGAATATGGGGATCAAGGGGTGAAAAGTATGATTTCTAGGTGTTTGCCTGTTTATCTCCCAAGAGAATACGTAATTTACTGAGATGAGAAAGAGTTGGGGAAAAAAAGCAAATTTACAGGATTGGAATCAAAATTATCTTTGGGACATGTTAATTTCATAAGTCTACTAGACATCAAAGGTGAACCCCTGACCCAAAGGAGATTGGCCATGGCCAATGATACAGCCTATCAAGGAAACACTTCCTAAACTAGCTAGCTTTTCTGGAATAGGGACTTTGGAAGCTAACTGGATCAATTTCCCCAGGATATTGCACCCATTCCCCAGCTGCCATAAATGTTGGCTGTCTGGCCCCACACTGGATCCTCCTTTGGAAAATCACCTTCTCTAGCCTCCTTAGAGGAAAATGACACTGTGTTGCAGATGTAGGAGGCCTGTAACTGACAGGGAAGTGGAGTACAAGAGTCTAACTCCTGGCTTTAAGGTTGGATAATCTTTGTGTGTAGACTGTACTCCATGGTAACATGTGGCACAAGCCTGAAGCTAGTTTGTAGTATAGATCACATCTTTCCTTAGCCATTTTCCTGCCCTGTCCTGCTTCTTTCAGTCCTGCTTCTGAGAACACTTTAAAATATTTATGTATGTATTTATTTATTTTTAATTGATACATGATGTTTATACATAGTAATGGAGAACAGTGTGATGTTTCAATACATGCATGCATCGTGTAATAATCAAATCACAGTATTTGGCATATCCATCATCTTATACACTCATCATTTATCTGTGGTGAGACCATTTGAAATCCTCTTTTCAAACTGAAAATACACAATACGATATTATTAACCATAATACCTCTACTGTGCAATAGAACACCAGAACTTATCTCTCTCATCTAACTGTAACTTTATACCTGTTGACCAATCTGTTCCTAACACACACCTTTATTCTCCCCAGCCTCCGGTAACCACTATTCTCTATTTTAATGACATCAAGTTCTTTAAATTTCACATATGAATAAATCATGCACTATTTGTCTCTCTGTATCCAGCTTATTTCACTTAATGTTCTCTAGGTTCAAATGTGGTGCTGCAAATGACAGGATTTCATACTTTCTATGGCTGAATAATATTCCATTGTGTATTTATACCACATTTTCTTTATCCATTTGTCAGATTATGAACACTTAGGTTGATTCCGTATTGTGGCTCTTGTAAATAGAGGTGAAATAAACATGGGAATGCAGATAACTCTTCAACATATTAATTTTCCTTCCTTTGAATATATATCCAATAGTTGGTTGCTGAATCGTATGGAGTTCTGTTTTAAGAAACTATCATATAATTTTTTTAGAACGCTCCACCCTGTTTTGTATAATGGCTATACTAATTTACCTTTCTCACAAACTGTGTATAATTCCCTTCCTTCCACATTCTTACCAGCATGTATTTTTCTCATTTTAATAATTGCTATTCTAGCATGAATGAGATAATATCTCATTGTGTTTGATTTGTATGTCTCTAATAATTAGTGATGTTGAGCATGTTTTAATATACATGTTGGCCGTTTGTCCTTTTTTGAGAGATATCTATTTAGCTTATTTGCCCATCTTTAATTAAATTATTTCCTTTTTTTTTACTATTGAGATGTTTGAATTCCTTGCATATTCTGGTTATTAAATTTTTTGTAGATTGAATAGTTTGCAAATTTTGCTTCTTAGCCACATTGTCTCTGTATTTTCCACTTAAAAGGACCCTTGTTTCTATATGGCAGAATTGCTTTTATAATTGAACTGTATTCCATTTTGTATATATACCACATTTTCTTTATCCATTAGGCTGTTGATGCACATTTAGGTTGATTCCATATCTTGGTTACCGTTAATAGTATTTCAATAAACATGTGAGTGCAGACATCTCATTGACATACTGATTTGATTTCCTTGGATATACACACAATAGTGGGATTGCTGAGTAATAGGGTAGCTCTATTTTTAACACTTTGAGGTACCTCTATATTATTTTTCAGTATCATTGTACTAATTTACATTCTTAAAGTATGTAAGCATTTCTCTTTCTCCACATTTACACCAGCATTAGATTTTTTGTGTGTGTTTTTGATAGTAGCCATTCAAATTAGAGTGAGAGATCACATTTTCATTTTGATTTGCATTTCTTGGATGATTAGTAATTTTAAGCATTTTTTATATACCTCTTGGACATTTGTATATCTTCTCATGAGAAATGTTGTTTAAGATGTTACTTTTGTCTATTTTTAATTAGATTATTTGTTCTTTTGCTATTGAGTTATTTGAGTTCCCTATAAATTCTGGATGTTTACTCCTTGTCAGATAAATAGGCTGCAAATATTTTTCTCACTCTGTAGGTTGTCTCTTCACTTTGTTGTTTACTTTGCTGTGCAGAAGCTTTTTAGTTTAATGTAATCCCATTTGTCTATTTTTGTTTTTATTTGCCTGTGCTTTTGAGGTCTTATTAAAAAAATTTCTTGGCCGGGCGTGGTAGGTCATTTCTTCACTTTGCTGTTTACTTTGCTGTGAAGAAGCTTTTTAGTTTAATGTAATCCCATTTGTCTATTTTTGTTTTTATTTGCCTGTGCTTTTGAGGTCTTATTAAAAAAATTTCATGGCTGGGTGTGGTAGCTCACACTTGTAATCTCAGCACTTTAGGAGGCCAAGGTGGGCGGATCATTTGAGATCAGGAGTTCAAGACCAGCCTGGCCAATATGGTGAAATTCCATCTCTACTAAAAATACAAAAATTAGCTGGGCAGTGGTGACGCATGCCTGTAATCCCAACTACTTGGGAGGCTGAGGCAGGAAAATTGCTTGACTCTAGGAGGTGAAGGTTGCAGTGAGCCTAGATTGCACCACTGCACTCTAGCCTGGGTGACAGAGCAAGACTCCTTCTGAAAAAAAAAAAAAAAGTCTTGTTTATCTTGTTTAGACAAATTTTATAAAGCATTTTCTCTGTATTGTCTTTCTAGTAGTTTTATCATTTTATCATTTCAGGTCTTACCTGTAAGTCTTTAATCCACTTTAAGTTTATTTTTACATATTGTGAAAGATAGGGCTCTAGCAATGGAGCATAATAGAGAACACAGAAATAAAGCTATTCACTTACAGATGACTGACTTTTGACAAAGGCACCAAGATTACACATTAGAGAAATGACAGTCTTTTCAATAAATGGTATTGGAAAAGCTGAATATCTACATGCAGATGAGAACACCTCTTTAAGACTTTCACAGAAAGCATTAACTAAGAAACTTCTAACAAAATTGATTTAAGATACTAGTGTAACACTCAACTCCTGCTAAAGAACTGACAAAATAATAGGCTCCTAAAGCTGAGCTGTATCTTGAACTATGACTCAATTGATAAATACTGTGTTAATTTCCAGGAAACCTGCTTGAGGAACAATTCTTATTCTTCCTTAAGACTTGACTGTATATATAATATTATTCTCTTCTTCAACTTCTTGCACTTCAAAAATTTTTTATTATCTAAAATAACTCTGAATATGTCAGTGTCTCTAGCACCATAAAAGAGAAAAAGGGACAGAATATATGATTCAAAAAGGCATGCTCAGAAATAGTATCATTTCTTGTTTATGTAAATATTCTATAATTAAATGAGTAAAACTTTTTTTTTGAATTTTTAGAATATAATTTAATTGAATGATTTTCTATAAGTTGCACTTGGAGAGATGACTCACGAAACTCAAAATAGAAAAACATTATTCATGTCAATAATTTTACACCTTTTCTAGTCCTTTGTTTATTCTAATTAGTGGGTCCTAATGATTTGGAATATCACAGGATTTTAGAAAACAAAGTGGTAGCAGATTGACATCTCTGATTTTCCATATTCCCTTTCCCAGCTTATGTAATACCTCCTGCCATCACTGGGGGGACATTATGGAATATGACCACCTCAAGCTGTAATTGAGGTGACATGGAATATGGCCACATTCACAACCACATCTTCAATTGGGAGACTGTGCTTTGTTAGCTTTTATTTTTTAAAAAACTTCCACAATTAAACTGAGAAATTACAAAGCAGCAAAATGATGCAGTTAATCCACTGGGAAAAATTATGTGCTTATAAAGTAAAATACACTGCCTCTTTCATGAACGATATGTGAGCTACTTGAAAATTTTATGCCATTAGCGCTTTCAATATGTCATTAACCTGGAAAATAAGAGGGAGTAATGAAAGTCATTAAAAGCAGTTGAGTGTCCTGCTGTAGCCTGGCCAATAAGGGTATAAAGAATGAGAGACAGAGCAAGACATTCTGCTATATTACAACTTAGCAGGGCTGTGTCTTCAAGATACACACACACACACACACACACGCAAACACTCACATGCAAATGTGCGTGTATTTTTCTTCCTCTAAGGTATGCTTCATGTAAAGCAAAAAGGTATTAAATTTTTGACAAGAGTACCAAGTGCCATTCATAAAAATGTTGACTAATCTAATATAAATATAATTATTCTTAATTTTCAAGGTACTGAGAAGATCACATACTGCATGTGCTCCTAAAACCTGGTCCTGGCATAACCTTCTAAGCTGTTTTATTCAGGTAAAGTTTGATGATAGAAGATACAGCTTATTGTATTATAAATAACAAGATAATATGTTTTTTCTTTAAATACTACCCACTACTGCCAAAATTGTTTTTCCTATAGACTGCCTATAGATACACCTCAACCTACCCCAGGAAACTCTGAATTGGCTGATTTAAAACTCACTCTGATACAATCAGTGATTATTTTGTGCAATGCCCAAGAAGTTATCAGCTTTATTATCAATATTAGGCTGAAGGGAGATCCAAAATCACCACCAACTTGGTACATAACCCAGGATAAATTCATGGAAGTTAATGCTCTTTTAGGCAATACAGATGGCTGAATATATGCTGTAGTTTTTCTTTTTCTAAAAGAAATTATACTAAATTATGCTAAGAAATGCTAAAAGAAATTATGCTAAGAAATGCTAAAAGAAATATACTAAATTATGCTAAGAATAGAAGAAAAAAGTTAAAATATCAAAATATCAGTGGTTGTTCTGAATAATAGGATAAGAAAACATTGGATACAATCAATTAATATGTGAAGCAGTATGAGATAGACATATCAGTACCAAAAATCATGTGTTGAAGGAAGTCATACACTTGAGGAACTAACTCAAAGTGCAGAAAAATAAAGAATTTAATATAATTTACAGTATATTTCACAAAAGGTGAAATATATAGATAGAAGTATAGATAGAAATGTATATACTATATAATAGAATGAACATATGTATGTATATATGATATGTGGTATATGATATATACTGTATAGTAGAAGAAATTTTGTATACATGACACAATACTTGAGGTTGGATATAGTGGAAACTGTCACATGGTACAATAAAGAATGATGATAATATGGGGGAAAAATAATATAATGCTTAGAACAAATGAATGCATTTTACAAGTTTTAAAAATTCTAAAACCTAGTAGTTTCAATTTACCCTGAAAAACAATAAATCTCACAGAATAGTGAAGACTTTAGAATATCAAATAACTTGGATAAAAAAATGAACTTTGAGACCCTCCTGGGCAATGCGGTGAAACCTTATCTCTACAAGAAAATACAAAAATTAGCCAGGAATGGTGGCACACACCTGTAGTCCCAGCTACTCAGGTGAGCTAAGGTAAGGTTAGATAATCACCAAAAGCGCTGAAGGTGGAGACTGAAGTGAGCTGTGATTGCGCCACTGCATTCCAGCCTGGGTGATGGAGTCAGACCCTGTCTCCAAAAAAAAAAGAGCAAAATAAAAAATTTGATGCTTTGTCAAGTCGTCATTTTTTTGGAGGAAAAATGGTTTTGTACATGGAATTAAACAATGTAAATTCAAAACTTACAGATAAGGGGTTAACTCTATCACTCAACTGTTTAAAAAGTTTATATGAATATCCAGTCAAAATCAATGTGGTATTGTCCTTGAAATGTTATCTATACGGATTTCCAAGGAGACCACAGGACTGTGTACTGTCTTGGAATGTCCTCAGAAGGCTCTGTCATTGATCAGGTAACAGTAAAAACCCCAGAGTCCTTTCTTACAAATGGAAAAGGGAAAGCAGAGGGACAGAAGCTATTCAAACTTCGTCTTCTTTCCTTGCAGCTAGTGGTCATTGTTTAAAGTGATAAAGTTCTTTCAAAAAATCCAAGAATTTAAAAATTTTCCACTCAGGCATCATTTAAAATAATAAATTTCCATTTATATACTTTCAGTTTAGAATGTGGCTAACACTTAAATTGATTAGGTCAAGCTATGTTGACACTGTGACTGCATTTAGGGAATATTCCTGTATACATATGTGTGTAATCAACAAATCATATGGCAAAAGTTGTATTTATTTAGAACCTAAGCATTCTCTCGCAAGATGATGTCATAACTGAATGGAACTCTAAAAGTGAGAAAGTTTTTTTTTTTTTTTCTACCAGCATATATGGGTTTCTGTACTGCACAAGTGACCACAAGTACAGCCCCGGAACACAAGAATTCCTTTCTTGCCATAAAGGAATCATGACTCTAGTACATCCAGATTATCAGTGGCCATATGACTCAGAATAACAGAAAACAAAGCAACCATGTGGTGTAAAGAAAAGGTTTCCTATTATGTGTTAAACATTTCTGGGGCTCATAAAGCCATCAAAAAAGAAGAGACATTAAAGAAAGAAAGAAGACATGTTTCAGATATGCTGAAACATGTATTACCTCATCAGATATTCCAAGACAGTGAAATGAAAAATCGTTATTAGGTACATCAGAAATATTTGCATACATGTGTTCACACAGACATACACAAACACACAGACACTATTTTACATGTATAAATTAATATATTTATTTATAATTTATTAATTTTATACAAACATACATTGATATATATTTATTGATATAAGTCATTTATAATACAATATAGAATATTGTGAAAGAAAATAGAATCTTGGGACCAGAAACTCACTGTGCCAAAGAGAAAGTTGAGCTTGGGAACTTGAATCATGAAAAAAATGGTCTTCCTCTCACTCCCAAACAGATAACTGCAATTTCATAACCTTGTGTCATAGCCTCAAACATAAGCCAGGTTCCAAAAATGATAAAAGGCAACACAGTTCCCAGATGGCCTCTCTCACAAATTGCTCACAGAGAAATTCCCTGTGGGCCCCAAATCTTTCAGGATGCATATCCCCCCTGTAAACTAACCCTAAAACAGAGTTCTGTTGACTCTCACCCTGACAATGTAAATTACCAGCTTATCTTCACAGGTAGAGGGCAAGGTCAAGTCTAGAAATCTTTCCTCTACCAACGTCAAGGTGAGCACACAATGGACTTCTTCCTCTACTCCATCTTTTCACAAGTTTAGTTTCTTGCGTGTAAAATACAGATTTCCTGGGCACTAGATGAAGGCATAATTGACTTTTCCTCTACCCACCTGTTTACACGTAAAACGTAGATTCCCTGAGTGCTAATCAAAGCCTCATGAGACTGTAACCCACTTGTCTCCATTGCCTATCCTCCTGCTTTTATTTACTTTCCTCCTTCCCCTCCTGCTTACTCTTTCCCCTTTAAATATTGAAGTCCTCAAAATTGTCTTTGGGAAAAGCACAGATTACAGATGCTCCTGTGATTGTTTTTTTCCCCCCTTCCCCAGGTGCATCCTCAACCTTGGCAAAATAACCCTCTAAAATGATTGAGACATGCCTCAGTCAATTTTTGGTTTATAATCTGTGTGATGTATATATGTGTGGGTGCAGTTGTGTGTGTGTGTAAATTCAAAACCTGGAAAGGAACAAATACAAATTTGTAACAGATTCTGCAGGCAGTTACTGAGCCTCTCGTTGCACCTTCCACAATAACGTTATGGAGATATTCCAAAGAGAGGGGGTAAATTTGTAAAGACTATTTTTTTAAGTTACATACAAACTACACATTAAGTAAAGTTTGGAGAAGGATGATGGATGTTTGGCAGGGATTCTGCATCTTCTTGGTTCAACAAGCAGCTTCATACAATAATGCAACAAGATACTCTCTATTTAGCTATTGGCACATCTCCCTGACAGTGGGACTCCACTGATATACTGCAGCTTTTAGGAACAGTGATGATTAATTTTATATGTTAACTAGGGTAGACCTGGTACCCAGTTTTTTGGTCAAACACTAGTTTAGATGTTGCTATGAAGGCATTTTTTTCAGATATGATTAACATTTCAATAAGATATTGGGTAAAGCAAATTACCTCCCATAATGTGAGTGGGTCTTATCCAATCTGTTAAAGGTTTTATAAGAAAAGACCTGAATATGAACTAATTCTGCCTCCAGACTGCCTTTGTATTCAAGACTATAATATCAACTCTTGCCAGAGTTTTCAGCCTGCTGGTCCCCCCAGCACATTTCGGACCTGCCAGCACCCATAATAATGTAAGCCAATTCCTTAAAATCTCTTTCTCACTCACTTTCTGCATATATATGTATATGTTTTACATGCACAGAGGTATACATATGTGTATATATACATACGTTTATGGTACATGCTTTATATATTATTAAAATATACATATATAAAATTATATGTGTTTCTCTAGAATATATCTATTATATCTATTTTCAGAGAAATAGATATAATTACATCTATTTCTATGGAGAACCTTAATGTGAGGGTTAAATCCTATTTATGGAGAAAATTATAAGGCAAAGGAAACAAAAGTGAACAAGGACAAGACTTAAGTGCAAATGATTCAAAAACAGGTATGGGATTAATTTGAGAGGAATACAGCACACACAGTAAGTAATAGCAATCAGGTAACAAAAGGTCATGAGGAAATATCATTATAGTTGAGACACAGGGCAATCTGCAAAAAATTTCCTTGCTTAACACAGTAGCTCATTTGACAATTTCCTGAAATAAAATTTGACACTATCCTAGAGATCCTCTGTACTGTTTTTTTTCTTGATGAGAAGTCTTAGGAAATTAAATGTATACATACATATAGATTTACCACACATACAAATTGTTTATTCAGTAACTTTTTGAAATAATGGTATTTGAAAGCTTTTTGGAGAAAACCTTTAAGAAAAGTTTTATCATTTTTGCATAAATAATTTTTTCCTTGATAAGCAAACTGAACAATTGCTTTAAGAATTGCTATAATATCATTACAATTTCAGCCAAACCATTCTCAAATTTACTCAATACCACAGATTCTAGTCAGACAATATCAGAAAAATTTTCAATTGTCTACTGGGTTTTGAAAAAAATCTAAAAAAAGTGTGTGTGTGCATATGTGTGTATTTGTGTGTGTATACACTGAGTGATAATGATGTAACATCCATTATCAATCTGTGATGTGTGTGAGCTTCTTGAATGTGTTTTGAAATGACTTTTTAAGCCTAGGCTAAAAAAAAATTTTTAGCATTTGCTAAAGCCTACATCAGTGGGTTACATTCATCAAAGTCTCTCAGAGAAAAAAAATTATCTGCAAGAATCCCTGATTTAATCACCTGACACTATCACTTTCCAAATGACGATCATTTCATACCCTTTCTTCACCACCTGCTACTCATCACCAATCATCAAGCTGTTTCTTCTTTCTTTGACAAGTTAAAACACATTTGTTAAATTTTATATACTAATTATATTTACTTTCAATTTTATGTTTATTACTGATATAAACTTTTTAAATTATTTCATTGATATATTTTATTATCTTTGAAAATTAATTGAAAAACTTCTAGAATGGAGGACATGCTTAATTTTTTACCTCATTAAATTGTCGGCCTTTCACTCTGGCAGAGTTTACATGAACTAATTTAAGACTTTAAGAAAAAAACAGAAGTCATGAAAAACAGCTTTTTACAGTGTTTCTTTTCTCTTATGAAAATGGAATAAATATTTTTACCGTGTGTATTAGACTTGTGCAGAGAAACAGAAGCTGTGGGATATGGGGTGTGTCTATTTAAGGCATGCATGCCAACCTGTTTTATTGTAGGGAGAGATTTATGATTTTAAAAAAGTGGTTCATGGGATTATGAAGGCTGACAAGTCCCAAAATCTGCAGGTCAATTGGCAAGCTGCAGAGCCAGCAGTGCCGATGGTTTAATTCCAGTCTGAGCCCAAAGGTCTGAGCGAAAGGAGAAATGATGTCGTCATTTCAGTTCATTAACCAGCAGGCTTCAGACCCTGGAAGAGCCAGTGATTCCCTCTGAGTCTGCAGGCGGGAAAAAAGTCAATGTCCCAGTCTAAAGGCTGTCATAGAGAAAGAATTCTATCTTTACTTTTCACAGGGGAGGATCAGTGATTTGTTCTATTCAGGCCTTCAGTGGATTTTACAGGACTACCCATGTTAAGCAGAGTCACTTGCCTTACCCATTCTATAGATTTAAATGCTAATCTCATCTTTTAGTATTCTTATGTTTTATTGTAATATTTACTTTAGAAAACTTGTAAATTCTTTCTCTTCTTCTTTGAGATGTAAATCTTTTTAAAAAGTTCTTGTCAGTGTTACAACCCAGAAAAGTCTTTTTCAAGAAACTGTGAGCTATCCCTATGAAATGTAAACATCAAGAAAGATAACACCTCTAGCTCCTAGCTTATGTGGCAACATAGCAGTCTAACTTCAGCCTAACTTCAGGCTCCCAGTTCTAAGTGGTAAAACTGTCTTGTCATGAAGATGAGAGAAAGTTTATTTTCCTGAAGGTCAAGCCAATTAGCAAAGGTAGATGGCCTAAATCCCTCACTTCAGTTCTTGAAATCTTTCCAGCTCTTTGTTTTAGTAGCGTTGACCTCAGAATAAAATTCTGGCTTCTCTACCTACTACGGTAGCCTTGAATACAGTCTGTCTTGCCTGGATAACATTGTCTTTTACAATTTTTGCTTTGATAACACTGAAGGAACAATCACAATCAGGTCTCTACAGCAGAAAGAAATGTGTTTTTAAGTAACAGAAAAGTGTTATTCATGGTTCTGTATAATAAGCAAAATATTTGCGAATATGCTTGTAGATATAATCAAAGCCAAATAATGTAAAGTCTTCACGGGTTTCTTTTTGCAGCTAGAAACTATGTGAATATTGATTACTAGAATATGGCATCTTTTGGATTGTTTGTAATCATGCACTTTGGCTGTCATATGGGATATAAACTTTATGATTCAAATTTTAGAAGAAAAAAATTTAGTCATAATTTTCACAGTTCATATGAATCTTATGATGGCTTATGACATAGTAGTGACAAATATAGAAAGGATTTTTTTTTTTTTTTTTTGAGACGGAGTCTGTCTCTGTCGCCCAGGCTGGAATGCAGTGGCACAATCTCAGCTCACTGCAAGCTCCGCCTCCCGGGTTCACGCCATTCTCCTGCCTCAGTCTCCCAAGTAGCTGGGACTACAGGCGCCCGCCACCACGCCTGGCTGATTTTTTTGTATTTTTGATAGAGACGGGGTTTCACCGCGTTAGCCAGGATGGTCTCGATCTCCTGACCTCGTGATCCACCCGCCTCGGCCTCCCAAAGTGCCTGGATTACAGGCGTGAGCCACCACACCCGGCCTAGAAAGGATTTTTTAAAAATGATACATATTTAAGGTATAATTGGCAAATCTGATTTTCAGATTGGAGAAAGATAAAGAAAAAGGAAGATTTTGTGTTTCAAAAACTACCTAACTATCAACTAAATTATATTCAACAGCAAGAGAATGAGAGTCAAAGTAACAGTAGCTTTCAAGACATAAGCTTATTTACCTTTCATGCAAACTTCAGAAATGAACTCAAGGCTAAGTTTTTCAAAGTTCTCATGGGCCATGGCTCACTATTCTTTCATCTTTAAGATGTTTTCTTCATCTTCCTAGTCTAAGAAGACAAAATCTTCATTACAGAAAGCAATCTGGATGTATGTAAGAGAAAAAGGAGAGAAGCTAGAGTATACACCGAATGATTGTTTTTTTAAAGTTCCTGGAAACTGCCACATAAAACTATAGCTTATATCTTAATGAATGGCTTATGTCTTAATAGAAACGTGACTGGCCACATCTAGCTAATATTTATTTTTGGTTTTAATAATAAATTATTTAATAATTTTTAACATAATATTTTATAATATTTTCTTCCATTTGATTGGAAGTTATCGAGAATGAATATTGTAAGACCAAAAGGAGATTTGAGAAAACACCTAATTATGGTTCTAAGTTTACCCAGCTGAGGGTACTGGCACACAGATGGCCAGATGATTCAAACCTACATAATTAGCATACTAACCTGGGGCTATGTAATAAAGTGGTAGCAAAGAACAATCTCTCAATCTCATGTATTTAGTATTATTACATTGGGATGATATAAACTGACTATATCTATGCCGACAAGATAGTGGCAAGGTAACAGACATGAAATTATGATAAAAGTTGTACAGAGGAGAAAGAGGGAGAGAGACCAGAAGAAAGGAAGTACCTTAGTGACATTGAAGAATGGCTTTAGTTCCCCCTTTCCCTGCGTATTCTCTCTCTTTCTCTTCTCTCTCTCTCCCCATGATTCTCCCCTCTAATCTTAAGCTTTGTTTCTTTTATATGCAATAAAATTACTTCTGAATTATACTTCCGAATATGCTTGCAAGAACATAAGGTAAATATGTATTCCAAAAGTCAGAGATCTTTGTTTTTATACATGGATATATCGCAAGAGAGCATGTGACAAGACCTGGAAGATGCATATGCATGTGCAGGCTCATTGTGTGTGTGTGTGTGTGTGTGTGTGTGTGTGTGTGTGTGTGTGCGTGCACGCGCACATATTGCAAATTAAGAGACAAACGAATGGTAGAAAAATAGTTATCACAAGTAAGTGAATCTAGCATGTAGAATTGGCCAAGCTATTTTTGGGATGGAAGCAATGCAGATTGTTTCTAGGTAGCAGTCATTGTTATCTGTTGTTGAAGCAACTGAATGTACTATTACCTTTTCTTTTCTTTTTCAACATATTTTAAATTCCAGGGTACATGTTCAGGTGTGTTACATAGGTAAACTTGTGTCATGGAGGCTTATTGTATAGATTGTTTCAACTCTTGGGTATTAAGCCTAGTACCCATTAGTTATTTTTCTTGCTCCTCTCCCTCCTCCTACTCTCAACTCCTTGATAGCCCCCAGAGTATGTTGGTCCCCTCTGTGTCCATGTGTTCTCATTATTTAACTCCCACTTACAAGGTAGAACATCTCTTATCTGGGTTTCTGTTCCTGCATTAGCTTTCTAATGATAAATGCCTACATGTCCATCTATATTCTTGCAAAGGACACGATCTTGTTCATTTTTATGGCTGCATAGTATTCCATGGTGAATATGTGTACTATTGCTTTTTCTATCAGAACTCAAGAAAAGTACTGGGCAAGGCTGAACTCTAGGAACATTTTCAGAAATATTGAAGGTGACTGTGAATTGTCTATTTCCCAAGAGTTTCATATGCTGATACAGAAGCGCATATTCAAAGAAAACCTGTGTGACGGTTTTTTTTATAGGAAGTGTTTTATACCTTTAGAAAAATATCTGAGAACATTGAGAGAAAATCAAGCATCTTGGGAAAATCTCAAATTTTATTTTCATTTCCTTAACTAAATTTTGTAAATCAAAGGCAACGTCATAAAATGCATGATTGGTGGGTATTAAGATTAGGAAAACCAAGGGAAATAAGTAAAATCATATATCTCGTCACACAATTTTCCTGCTATATTATGCTTATGGAAATAACAGTCCCCCATTATTCTATTCTAAGTGGAATGACATGCTTTCCATCTGGGAAATAACAGTGGGTTAACATTTCTTACTACTCCAAACTGTTGTTTTATAATTCTGAGCGTTTACATCAAGATCGAAGCTACAAAAAATGAGGCCTTGCAATGTAAAAAAAAGTCCAAGATTATTGCTAATATACATAAATTATTAGAGAAAAAAGCAGCTTATCAGATTACAGTATCATAAATTGACAAGAAAGCTAATATTGTATAATTAGAATAGAATTCTAAGGTGGAGGAATGCCTACTTTTCAACTCATTCTATAAGGCCAGAAGCCAATTATAGTATTAAAAAAATGCAAATCACATAGATATAAAAACTTTTCTAATTTTAGGATGTCAAACCCATTATCCATTTTCATAAATCTCTTACAAATTGAAAAAAGAAGGAAACTTTTTCTACCTGATTAGGATTCTCTCCAAAGCTCTTTTAGCTTTTAAAAAGCTATTTGATAAGGAAACACCAAAAGTTTTTTCCCAGTCCAGAAAAACACACAGACGTTTGCTTTCACCACTTGTATTTAATATTATACTAGCTATTTTATCCACTGCAATATGATAAGAAAAGCAAATAAATTACATAAAGATTGGAAAGGAAGAAGTAAAACTTTTTACCATCAATGTAAAAAGTTTGATAGAATCTACAAAATAACTAATGAGTAAGTTTAGAAAGACTGCAGAGTTCAAGGTCAATGTACACAAATAAACACATGGTATTTCTCTACAGTAGCAGAGAAAACCCCAGTAGACATATTTGTATTAACTGGTACTCTGACTCAAAAATTTATCCTAATATAAAAAGAAATATTCAGGCACTATCATATAACAATACACAATTTAAATGAAAATATATCACAGACTTAAATATTATAAAATTTACAACTGTCTCAAAACATATGAAAGTAAAATCTTGTATTTATGTGAAGCAAAGGTTTTTTTTAATGTATGACACCAACACACCTCAATAAACAATTACAAAATAACTTCTGCTCTTTAAAGGCATGTTCAGAGAATGAAAATACATGTTATACAATGGAAGAAAATAGTTTAATGGTATATGAAGCAAATATTTTTATCTAGAATATAAAAATGATTTTGAAACTTCAGTTAAAGAAACAAAAACAAATGAGGAAAAGATGTAAACAGATACACTACAAAATAAGATACACTGAACAAGATTAAACATGAAAATGAAAGATTCTAAAAATCATTAGACACTAGGGGAATCCAAGTTAAAATTGCATGAGATACTGCTCCAAACCTATCAAAGGGTCTAAAATTAAAGAATTATCACACCAAGTGTTGGCAAGGATATAGAGAAAATTATGACTGTCATTAATTGTGGATGAAAACACAAATGATACAACTACTTTGGAAAACTGTTTGACAGTTTATTACAGTGTTGAACATATGCCCACTATATGACCAAACCATTCTATTTCTAGGTGTTTACCCAAGATAAATGAAACTATATAACCTTGGAAATACTTATAATTTCATTTTCATAGCAGCTTTATTTGTACTAGCACCAAGCAAGGTCTCACTCTGTTGCCCAGGGTTGAGTGCAGTGACATGATCACAGCTCACTGCAGCCTCAACTTCTCTGGCTCAAGCTATACTCCCACATCAGCCTCCCAAGTACCTGGGACTACAGACACATGCCACTATGCCAAGTTAATTTTTTCTATTTTTTTTCTAGAGACAAAGTCTCACTATGTTGCCCAGGCTGGTCTCAAACTTCTGAGCTCGAGAGATCCTGCTGCCTCAACTTCCCAAAATGCTGGGATTACAGGCATGAGCCAGCAAGCCTGGCCATGAATGAACTTTATGAAATAAGAAAAGCAATATCAAAACAACATCCACCAAAAATATAGTCAATATAATAAAGAAATAGAAGCATCTTTTGAATACATATCAGGATATTAAAGTAATATTAATAAATCAAAAGTTTGTTAAGTTTTAAAAATTCAAATATTGGAACTAAAAATAAATAAAATTATGAGTTGTTCAGTGATTTAAAAATAATACAATAAAAATATGAATACTTAATGATCAAATAAATTCATATAAGATGGTTATATTTCTAGATACATATTCTTTTTTTTAAATTTTTTATTTTTTATTATACTTTAAATTTTAGGGTATGTGTGCACAATGTGCAAGTTTGTTACATATGTATACATGTGCCATGTTGGTGTGCTGCACCCATTAACTCATATTCTTAAACATCTATGCAAATGTAATTTAAAAAGAATTTGATAATTTGAATAATTTTTTATCATATAAGAATCCGAATCACTTTACAGAGATCAAATATTGCTTTAAAATATTTACCAAATACTTAAGAAAGACAAAATTCCAATCTTACACAAATTTGTTGAGGCTGTAATATAAAAGAAACCTACCCTTAGATTTTATGCTGATATAATATTGTTTTGGTTGGGTCCTTTTCAAAGCAGATGCCAAGATAATAAATCCTGTAAAGAAAAAAAAAGAAATTTTTCTAAAAAGTTCAGATTTGTAGGTAACATATACCAAATTTCTAACAACAGAAAATCCCTAACTTATAAATGCTTTTATGGAAAACAGGAGAATAGAAAAAATTTACAGCACTTTTTCATAAAGGCATTATTAATCATTATATTCAAACTGCATATAGAAGAATATAACATTTTAGATAAATTTCCCTAAATCCTTGGATAAAAATATGTTTTTTAAAATATTGAAATTTCTACTAATGTGATCTCTAAATTCACTAGTATTTCCATCAAAATTAAAGCAACATTTTAAGAAACTGAATAAACATATTCTAAAATGTATGGAAAAGTGTATAGAAAAATTTGGCAAAGCAGTATAATAAAAAGAAGGTGTTCCTAACAGATATTACATATTTCACCATGAAAGTAATTTTAAACTTGTAATAATGGCAATGAAAGAGAAAAACAAAAAATGAAATAGAACAGAGTTAAAGACCCATACACACACACACACACACACACACACACACACACACACACACACACACACGGGTTCCATATATATATATATGGAAACCTGGTATACAAAGAGCTTTTTTGATTACTCAGTGAGAGTAATCAAATTGGGAAATTTGGCTAATTCTATGAGAGAAAATTAAACCAGTTCTGTAATATACACCATGATAGAAAAACAAACTCAAGCTATATTAAGAGCATAATGGGAATAACTAAAATCAATGTGAAATGAGAAAGAATTTCATAAACAAGACACAGAAAGTGAAAATCATGATAAGGCTTTTTTGTTTACTAAGTACTAGAATTCTTAATCTGAATGAGATGGATACCACTGAATAGTTTTGAGCAGAGAGAGACATGATACGATTTGGGTTTTAGAAGGACCACTATCTGTGTAGTATTGAGAATACACCCTAGTGAGTTGGAGTGCAAGAAAGGAGGTCAGTTATGAGGACATCATAGAAATTCAGCAATGAGATCAACTAGCTTGACTAGGTGGTGGCAAAGAAAGTTAGGTTATGTGGTTGTTTATGGCATGTTTTGAAACTATAGTCAATGAGATTTCTTGAAATATCTAATATGGGCATATGAAGAAAACAAGAGAGGGTGAATAACAAGCTTTTTTGCGAAAGAGGCTGGGAGACTAAGGAGGCCAAAGGCAGGAAGACTGCAAGTTGAAGTAGATCTGATAAGAAATTAGAAATTCAGTTTGGTCCTGCTGATTTTACAATGTCTTTTCAAGCGGAGATCTTTGAATTTGAAGTGGAAAATCTGGTGATACAAATTTATGAATAATCAGGGTAAAGACAGTATTTAAAGATCTGGATGAGAGTGGGTGAGATAAATATTGGTAAGAATGAAGATAAAGAAAGAAGAAAGAGAGCAAGTCCCAAGAACCATAGCTTTCTCAATTTAAATTGGGACTGTTTCTTCATAAATGGCTTTAGCTTAGATATTTTAGTCTGCATTATACACAGTATCAAGTACAATATGTGCCACTAAAATTTATAAGTATATATTAATGAATAAATAGAAAATATTTGATTATAAATGGGGTAAAATTGCCAAATAGCATCAACATGTGTGTGGTCAGGAACCCAAAAAGAGAAAGCCACAGAAATTGTCCTAGATGTGCCCAAGAATCAGAGCTGAGAAAGCACTCAACAATCATCTTTCTCAATTCCTAAGGTCTAGAAAACAAAAATTCACATGTCACAAATTAATCAGCTAATTAGTGAAATATTAGGATATTAGCTCAGATCTTCTATATTCTACTCTACTATTCCCTCTACTCCAGCAAGATACAGCAGATACATCTGAACATGAAAACTAATTTAAGAAACTGAAAAACCATCTGGATTAAGCAAAAAACAATTAATAATTTATTTAAAGTTTAAAAGTCAAATTTAGATTTCATTTTATGAATACATATTTTCATATATTTTTTTCTGCTATGTTTTCTTCAAGGAAAAGACTTTTGATACTTTAATAGTGAAACAAACTTGAAGATTTTTCCAAAGTATTTTAATAATTAAAGAAAGCTCTGTATGTTTTGTCATCTATATGGTCCAAAAGTTAATCTCTTTAATATTTTTCTTTACTTTAAATCTAATATTAAAATAATTTCATACTTCAGTTTCATAATTTTACTTTCATATGCTACAAAAATGTAAAAATCAGTATCTTGAAAAGCATTGCAACATGAATATGAATGAAAACATAAATGGAATTTTTAAACATGAAAGTTAATACACCAATTGCTATATATGGAAAATAAAGTCTACAGAAGCTTAGAAGAAATGAAATCTATTGGTTTTTTGGCTAAATAACAAGATGAAGTGACACCACCACAGGCAAATTGTTACCAACACATTTAACATTCCAGATTTTCACCACTGAATATATAATTAATACTTAAATAAGCAGGCAGCTTCAAACTTCTTAATTCCAACATCTGCACAGCGTTACAAATTCTTTAGATTTGAAGTTTTTGAAGGTAATGTGTAGCCATACTGAAATTAATATCCTATAATATATAGTGTTACATTACTTGGTTTTTTACTTTGCTTATAGTACTTATTTGCTTTCCTTTGGAGTCATGACATAGGAAGATAATCTGTTACTCTAAGCAGGGTTACCATATTATATTACACACACACACACACACACACACACACACAAGTTTTATTTTATTTTCCTGGCTTCATCTTTCATTGGCTTGCTATCAGTCAAATACACAATTGGAAAAAAAAGGTATAGGGGCAAAAGACTTAAGAAATACCAAATCAGGCCAGACACAGTGGCTCGCGCCTGTAATCTCAGCACTTTGGGAAGCCAAGGCAGGTGGATAGATTGAACTCAGTAGTTCGAGACGAGCCTGGGTTACATGGTGAGACCCCCGTCTCTTAAAAAAATATGAAAATTAGCCGGGTGCGGTGGCACGCACCTGCAGTCCCAGCTACTTGGGAGGCTGAGGTGGGAGAATCACCTGAGCCCAGGATGCAGAGGTTGTCGTGAGCCAAGATCGCTCTATTGCACTCCAGCCTGGGGGATGAAAGGAGTCTCTCTCTCTCTCACTCTCTCTCTCTCACTCTCTTTCACACACACACACACACACACACACACACACACACACACACACAAAAATCATATTTTGGTCTTGATATTCTCTTTGAAGAATTTATACAGTACATAATATCATATTGCTAATATAGACACTATGTTGCATGGCAGGTTTCTAGAACTTAAATGTATTCAGAGGGTAGATATCATGTCAAATGTTCTTACCACAAAAAAAGACAAAGAAAAAAGAAAAAAGAATAAAAACAAAGGTACATGAGGACATTTTGGGAGGTGCTAGATATGTCTATTACCTTGGTTATGGTGAGGTTATTACTGGTGTTTGTATGTCTAAACACATGAAGTTGTATACGATAAATATGTGCAGTTTTTGTATATCAATGATACCTAATCAAAGCTGTTAAAATTCTTATCTAGGCTTCCTCTTGATATATTCACCTCACAAAAAAGATAATACTAACCCAAGGCTGTGGATAGAGATTTCCACTTATTATAGATTTTATTTGATCGCTGCATTTTCAATATGTAAAATTAAACTTAGAAAGGTTAATTCTTGTATGTTATATAGTGAACACTTAGTGGAATCTGTATAGGGAAGATATGAATTTTATATTATTCAATTTCCTAACATTTTTCTATGAAATTTTCTCTTTATAACAGATTTAGCTATTTTTCAAATTTTGTTTTGGGTATTTTTTTCTTTGCTGATTTGTTTAGCCAGTAATACTGCTGAGACTCTAAAACAACATATAAGAAAACTACAAATTACTTGCTCTAGGAAACTAGTAAATAATATATTTATAAAAACTCATTGTCTTTCTTCAAATACTAATTTTCAGTTCAGTTACAATACTGCTATATTCTTTCAGCTATTTCTTATATGCCCTAGTAGCAGAGAGTAAAAATAAAATAAAACCTGTCATTAAAATTTTATCTCTCATTATTTTAGAAAATTAGCTAAGTAGAATAAATGCGTCAACTAGGAAGCAGAGAAGATAAAAGTAATAGTTTTGCAAGTGAAATTGCGCATGTTTTCAAAAGTACTGGATGTTGTTACATTCTAAATAGCAACTCTCTACAATTATACATATTAATATATGTGTACTCTGTTTCATTTTATGGAGTATTTCTATTATTGTTTGATGTAATGTACATTCTCTTTAGATTTTTATACAGCCTATTGACCCTCAGAAGATAAGACATTTAACATCTTTAATCCCATCGGCTTTAAGAAGTCATTTTCATGAATTCCGTGTAGAAATTATATTTAAGATTTCTATTTGCCTAATATGACTGTGAAGTAAATATCTTGATGAACACAGAAATATAAAATACAAACAAGGATAGAGTAGCACTTCAGAACTCTAAGCATTAGAATGAACATTATTCCTAATGCTAATTGCTGTGTTAAAATTTGCTGATAAAATCATACAAACAAGAATCATTTGAATAATTTTGGCATGCACAACGTACAAGTTGAAAATACAAGAACACAAAACAAATGGCAATCTGGAACCCGAGTTTTAGAAGTAACAGCAGTTCCTTATTTTAAAAAGTTCTGCAATCAATAGAAGTTTATAGCAGCAAAGTCAAACCGTCACACTTAATTTAAATTACCCTGTTAAATAATATGTTAAAATTTATTTTAAAAGCACACACTATGCTATTTTTGTCAAAATGATTTGATTGACTAAGTGATATAAACACTAAAAACTCTCACATTTCCCATTTGTAACATAATATTTTAATTGTAGAGGAGCATCAAAGATTTTGAGAGTCTATAAATCCTCTTCAAAGGTGAGGTTTTGCATATTTAGAGAACATCGTATCCCACATTTTTATTTTCACTGTGTCTCAGGTCTAATTCAGTGAGACTATATTTTAGTTTTGCTTAAATATTTTCTCAAAACTCCCATATATCTGCAGCATCAGTCCGCTAACAAAGTTACCTTGTTAAAATTTAATCCAAATATTTTCCCCACTACAGGTCTAGATAGATGATTTTAAAAGTTGCTCATTTTATTACATCTTTAGTGACTCTTTTTACAAAGATATAAACACCAAGTATTAGGGCCACCTAGACCTCAATAGTTTATTCATGCACTATACATCTTCCCATACAGGGACTTTTGCATAGTGCTAAATCCCCATCTGAGAGCGACAACTCACCCTAATTTCACTTCAGACACTAGTTACTATAGCCAGGTTAATGAATGAGCCTTTGGAGTTCAAGTATTTTCCTGACAGTTTGCCAAACTTTGTCTAAGAATGTAGCTTTGCCTTCCTATGACCTAGAATCTTCCTTCTAGGCCTATGTCTGTGATTGAATAAATGCAACCTGGTACCAATGCTCATTTATGCTACTTTCCTATCACTGTTTTTGCTGTTTTTCCTGATATTTCTAATGCCAAATCACTGTATAATCTTGATATTTCAGATATAGTCCATCCACCTCTACTTTTTTCCTAATAATTCATGTCGTATGGCACTTATTTCATGACCACTTGCTACCTCATATTTCTTTCCCATGTGTATCTTACATCCTTATATGACTTGTCCATGTACCCTTTTTCAACAAATATCTTAAGTAGGTATTTCTGGTTTCCAAATCACATATCATCTAATTTTGACTTAGTGCACTAAATAAACCTATTCTTAGAGAATCATCTTAGGGCAACTTTGACCAATGTGGAATACTCACTAGAAGAACTGGTCACATTTAATAAGCCAAGCAGTAAGTCATCAGAATTGAAGAATATAATAACCAAACACTAGAATACATTAGTCTACCCGTGTGCAACTCCCTGTGGGATTAGGGCCTCAACAGCTGACGTTATTTTGTACTCACTTTCCTATAGGTGAGATTATGATAAAATATTCCTAAATTATCAAAAAAGTTTGTCTTTTATTATTAGTTTTGTACACACGAATTTGTGTGTCTCCCAAAATTTCACTCAGTCATTTCTCTGTATAATATTAAAAACAAAAACTCTGTGTAATATTTTTAATGTTGCTTTCTTACTAGGAATAAAACTTTTCATTTAGAAATCATTGTTATATAATCTGAAACATATTTGATATCTTGCTCTTCAATGTGATCCATAATTATTAAAAATGTGGCCTTCTAATTTTGTATTTTTGTCATCATAAAATATCAAGGAGCATATACATTATTCATTTTTAATTCAAACATTTCCGCAGCAGAAGGTGCTGAGCAAAGTCAGTATTTGGTAAGTTTTCTCACTTAACTTCCACTCTGTTTGTCAGAACTCTTTATTTCAGTGACCAGCTTGAGGTTTCCATCTGGAATACAGCTTGCTTTTAAGACTTCTTCCAGAATGTAGTGCTGCTATTTATTTGAGATTTGCTAATGTCCTCAGAGTCAATGCAAAAAAAAAATGCTGTGTTTGTGGTTTTTGAATCAGAAAGCTGCTGGCACTGAAAAATGAAGAACAAATCATTGCATCCTGGCAAGCTCCTAACAGCACTGGACCATTAACACTCAATCATTTTGAGCCAAACTTACTTTCCTAAGATTTGATCTCTTTCCTGGGATGATGTGGGTTTTCAGAAAATATACAGGTGCCTTTTCAAAGAATGAAAGATGTGGATTTATTTTTTTTCTAAATGACTATAACCTGTTTAAGAAGACTCAATATATAAAACTAGCAAATGGCTTTGCTTCACAGAGTTACCTTCACTATTGTAACTTTTTGATTTCTGCACTGAAATTCTGATACTACTAAAATTAGTCTCTATCATGATTGTTTTTTTTTGCATCTAGGATGTTCTATAACATATGCTTAAACAGAAAGCAAGATGAAGTTAAGTACTTAGTATAAACAGACACATCCCAATTCTATCAGGAAAAAAATGTTGACATTCAAATTAATCTAAAGAAACTTCATTGTGTGTGTGTGTGTGTGTGTGTGTGTAAAGGTTCCTTTAAACACCATTTTATCACGGCTCTGATACCATTTAAGCACCTTATATTCTGACTAGTCACAGAACAGCAGTCAAGTGGAAATAACAGTGACTGACAATTACAGAAGAAATAAAATGGCTTCCAGAAGTGCGCGGAGACCTGTGGACCTCAATCAGCTAAACTACAAATCCATTAAATGACTTAATTTTGTGTATACAACTGTGAGATATATTTACCATTACACTGACAAGAACTATAGATAATAAATGCAGGCTGTAATACAACTCACCAAGTGGTGTGATCCCTGTGCTGAATTATCTGATGTGGTTCCAAATACTGCTTACAGGTAAAAACTGATAAATTATCATAGAGCTTAAAAGAAAAAAAAGGCTAAGGTAAATGACTAATGTCACCACTTGCTTAAGGAGGCAAACTTCAGATTTTAAAAATGTTAATTATCGAATCCAAATATTCTCATAAGTCTACTACTGGAAAGAGAAGATGTGTTGAATCATTTTAAATTAATGTTTATTTTTAAATCAGCAAGGTCGCAAAATAAGTGATCACCATTGGTTTTAAAACAGGTTTGTCCAAATTCCATGTGTTTTGGAATTTTGAACATGATAGAAATGGTGCATTTGCCAAAGGATACTTCCTTTAAAAAGGTGATAACATATCATTTGTACTAAAAACTGCTGATTAATTCTTTTCTTTTCTTTTTTAAAAACATTATATAAAAAATAAATTTGCTAACCATTCAAAAGATTGTGACAAAGAAAAACTATTCATTCACTTATCGATTTAGTGGAAAATATTTATTAAGACATCAGTGTGTGCCTTGGATTGGTAGGAGAGTCATGGTTGAAAGAATACAGATGGTATGTAATATGATTTTAAGAAAGTATTATTTAAATGACAGTGAAATGTCATTCATTCAATAGAATAAAAAGTCAGGCAAAAAAAATTAAACTTTAAGCATGTATTTTTTCCACAGGTATACTCAAGTGGAAATAAAGTAGATAGATGAAAATTTTACTTAGTTTTTATCAGTAATTTTTCATCAATAATTTTCTGTGATAAATGAATCTTATTCTTGGGTTAATTTATTTGGCAATTTTCCCAATATGCTCATTCTAGAACTTCAGCAGTTATCATCAATTTTTACCTCAAAACCTGTAAAAATATAATTTACTTTAATTTACTTTGGCATTGTAATTGCTGACTGGGAAGCAAAATAAACAGACTGCAGATAATGCATGCATCTTCTACAGAGGGAAGAAATACATGATGATTAATTATTATAAAACTGTATAATAAAATGAGCTATAACTACAGAGATGAGGAAAAATTGATCGCATAAAGATTTAGGAAAAATCTAAAATAAGCATTCATTATAATCCTTAACTGCAAGACAAATGAGAAGATATAAATGCTATAGTACAAATATGAAATTAATCACACACAGTGATTTATTTAGTACTCACAGAAGAAAAAAATAGAACCACCACTCAATAAGTGTATATTTAGTACAGGACTTCAAATAATTTGTTAAGCAACTTGATATTTTTGTGTATTTATCTATGTAAGTATATACTGTTTATGCTGTGTGTGTGTGTGCATGTTTGATATGTTACACTGTGGCACTTTTACCTGCTTTACAATGTAAAAGTTTTACCTTTTTTTACAATGTACTTTTCCCACCTGTCTTAAACATCTTCCTAGAAGATGACTGATTACAGTAAATTGATATTTATATATTATTTATATATTATATATATTCATATATCATATATTCATATTTACAAAATATTCTTTGAGCATGATGCTAGGAAGATATCAGTGTATATTTTTTGTTCCTCTATAACTCATGATCTTAGCCAAAAGGCCGAGAAGCGATTTTGTTCCTTTATAAGAGCTATTAGGCATGTGAGGCTAAAAGTATTAAGATGTTTATAGAAAACAGTGTTTGGTCTGTAATTAAAGTTTAAATCAAAACATGCATGCAACTATTGCTTTAGGGGTAAAAACATGAAAGAAAGAAAGCATCTTAGAAAGAAGAAGAAGCTATGGCCGGGCGCTGTGGCTCAAGCCTGTAATCCCAAAACTTTGTGAGGCCGAGGCGGGCGGATTCCCTGAGATCAGGAGTTAGAGACCAGCCTGGCCAACATGGTGAAATACCATCTCTACTAAAATACAAAAATTAGCCGGGCGTGGTGGCATACATACTCCTGTAATCCCAGCTACTTGGGAGGCTGAGGCAGGAGAATCGCTTGAACCTGGGAGGTGGAAGTTGCAGTGAGCGGAGATTGTGCCACTGCACTCCAGTCTGGGGGACAGCAAGACTCTGTAAAAAAGAAAGAAAGAGAGAGAGAGAGAGAGAGAGAAAGAAGAAGAAGGAGGAGGAGGAGGAAGGGAGGAAGGGAGGGAGGGAGGAAGAAGGGAAGGAAAGAAGGGAAGGAAGGAAGGAAGCTAAGAAAGTAGAAGCTATGTTTATTAATGTCAGCTATGGTTTTTAGATACTGTATAGGCAATTTTCAGAAGCATTATTTAGAAACAATATTTTTTCATTATATAAAGAGTAAACTGAGTTGTAAAAAAGTTAAATGACTTATTTTATATGATGTAGTTAGTGACTAATATAACAACAAATTGAAATGCAGTCCAAGAAATCTATGTTTTTAGCAGAATTGTTGTCCTGACTTTATAATCTCTATCAAAATTCTGTCTTTTTCTCCACCCACTGTTCACTGGAATGCATTGAGAAGCAAGACAAATGAGAAACAAATATGCCAACATCTATAGAGCCATGAACTCTGTCAGTATCCATGTTCTGATTCTTCTTGAAGAAATAAGCTTTTTGATAGCAGCAGTACATCTATGTGTTCTTTTCCTATGTCCTACCGTGGAAATGTGATACAGAAAATATCCAAGGAATAATCCTCTCTACCAAAAAAAGCCTGCCTGAGGCCAGGCACAGTAACTTACACCTGTAACCCTTGCACTTTGAGAGAATGAGGCGGGAGAATGGTTGGAGTTCAGGAGTTTGAGACCAGACTGGGCAATGTACAGAGATCAGTCACTGTAAAAAATAATAATAATAAAAATAAAAATAAAAAAGTAGCCAGGAGTGGTGGCGCAGCCTATAGTCCTGGCTACTCAGGAGGCTGAAGTGGCAGAATCGCTTGAGCCAGGGAGGTCGAGGCTGCAGAGGCTGGAGTGAACTTTGATCATACCACTGCACTCTAGCCTAGGTGATAGAGCAACACCCTGTCTTAAAAAATAAATAAATAAATAATAAGAGGAAAATCCGGCTCACTGTATTCTTTCTTAATCTAAATTAAGATTACCTAGCCAGTGATGTTATTTTTTACTCTGGAGTCAAGGATATGCCATGTTCACTAAACCTAATGACGAAAGACCTGGCTAACTTATATTACAATGAATGCTAATTTTATTTTATTTTATTTTATTTTATTTTTTATTTTTTGAGATGGAGTCTCGCTCTGCGCCCAGGCTGGAGTGCAGTGGCACGATCTCCGCTCACTGCAAGCTCCGCCTCCCGGGTTCACGCCAGTCTCCTGCCTCAGTCTCCCGAGTAGCTGGGACTACAGGCGCCCGCCACCGCGCCCGGCTAATTTTTGTATTCTTTAGTAGAGACGGGGTTTCACCGTGTTAGCCAGGATGGTCTCCATCTCCTCACCTCATGATCCACCCGCCTTGGCCTCCCAAAGTGCTGGGATTACAGGCGTGAGCCACCGCGCCCGGCCGAATGCTAATTTTTAAATTTTATTATTGAAAAGTAGAATTTCTTCTCCCTGATATTTTAATACTCATTTTAAGAATTTTTGCTTTTTTTGTTCATACATAAGGTATTATCTTTGGAATTGAAAATTTTTCTGCATTATCTTATTATGTAGACTTTTTATACATATAATTAAAAACTTAGGTAATTCAGCCTAATTTTAGAATTTAATATATTCTCTACATAATAAATAAACTATTCTGCTTTATTGATTGATTAATTCATTCAATTAATATACATAGTCATATCATTTGTACTGAATGTTTAACAAACACATGTAAATAAGACTGTCTAGTAGAAACTTTGATATTAACTAGGAATGCTTATTTTAGTTGAGACTAACCACCTCTGTTTCTTTCTCAGTATTGAGTTATCTGGGAAAACAAATGGTTAATTAAAATATAGCTTTTCCGAAGGATATCAGGAAGTTACTGCATCCCAGAATTGTAGATCCTAAAAAATAATCTCAGTTATCTCATATATGTTGACATTTATATGCACCAGCACATCACCCGTCTAATTAGATAATGCGATATAAATACTGCGAAATTAATACATTCAACTAATATTTCATACGTTTTTCAGTCCAAAAGGAACATCTTTATGGATGTTATTGAAAAAAAAATTCTCACCATTTTATTAGATTTTTATATGTTTCTCCATTCTTCACTGCTTGGCTGGAATATATTTTAGGTTTACTGCTTTCATAATGATACAGGTGAGTCTTATCAAATTTCAAAGCCACATAGACAGCATCTGTGAAGGTACTTTATAGATAAATAGTCCTATTCAACATGCTTTCATGTTTTTGTTTTAAGGCAGACCAATACTTTCTTGTACTTATCTCTAAGAGTTGTCTTAGTTTAGAGACTGTCTTCAAGTATTTGATCTCTGCAATACTTTATGTGTCCAAAATTCATTTCAACGATTGCAATTTTCATATGGGAGATTTTTAAGTTATGTTTATGCTTTTTCAACGTGTATGAAAAAATAACAGGAGAACAGCTTATTGTGTGAATAGAATATTTGAAGAATATGATTCATGGATTTTACTTTTATACCTCAGAAAGGCAGACATAAATGTAATGTGCGATTAACTTTTTTTTAAGTTTTGAGGATATTTTGCTTTCTTATGTGTAACATAGATCATTTTTTTCCTGGCCAACAAGAACTAGGCAGAGTATTCATTCCCACAAATTATTAAATTGTTTCTAATTACGAAAGAGCCTAAGGGTCAAAAGGGATACGTCCTACGGTTCTACGAATTGGTCATAATGGAAAATAAATTGATAATAGACTGTTTTCTTCTGCTGTGGCAACTTTGGCACAAGGCCAAGCAGGAATTCTCAGCCTCTAGTTCAAGGTGAGAATGCATTTGCCCCTAAGAAAGTACAAATCTCCGGTCGTAGTTCATCTCTCTGAGGTTTCTTCTTGCTGAAATGTTAGTCCTTATTGCTTCTATATATCTTTAATGGATGGTTTTAAAAATAGATTAGACATAAAGACAGGTTTAGTGAAATGAAAAGCAAGAAAATAGAAAATATACAAACTGAAGCGAAGAAATCAAAATAATAAAAAATATGTAAAGACTAAATGACATGGAAAAAACCAAAAAGCTTGACTACATGCAACTTAAATTCAGTTGAAGATGAGTGAGAAAGTAAGGTAAAAAAAGATTTCAGTAGACAATAGCCGATGAAAAAAAATCAATCAAAGGATTCAAGAAATTCTGGAAGCATCAAACAGGATAAACATCCAGCAAAGCACAGCTGGATACATCATAATAAAACAACTGAAAACCAAAATCAGCAAAACATCAAAAAAATAGTGAGAGGAGAAAAAGATAAAGACACGTCATATTGCTATCTTCAAAGAAACAATAGTTAGCCTGAAGGCTGGCTTTTGAACAGAAATGATGAAAAGCAGAAGGCAAGAGAAGGACATTTTTAAAGAGCTAAAAATAATGTTAACAAAAAATTTTACTCCCAATTCCCACTGAAACATATTTCAAATATAAAAGATAAAATAAGACTTTTTCAAATGAATATAAAATGAACAGTGTTTATTACTGTACTCAAAGTGATGTTAAGCATCTACCTAGCAGAAAAAAAAAATCTAAGAGAGGAATATAAAAAAAATGCAGCATAAAATCAAAAGCATCACTGGATAGAAATATATAAATACATTAAAAATGAATGTTGACTCTATAAAAATGTAAAATACTGCAGAAATGCATGAGAACAATAATACCAAATATAATGGCAGCATAAGTAAAACTCAACTGGTTAGTTGAGTTTTAGCATTATGCAAAATAAGATAAAATATAACTATTTCTTTTTTAAATCATTTATGTTGTAGTCTCCAGATATTCCACCACAAAATTTTTTTTTCTTTTTTTCTTTTTTTTGAGGCAGAGTCTTGCTCAGTCGCCCAGGCTGGCGTGCAGTGGCGCGATCTTGGCTCACTGCAAGCTCCACCTCCCGGGTTCACGCTATTCTGCCTCAGCCTCCCGAGTAGCTGGAACTACAGGCGCCTGCCACCACGCCCGGCTAATTTTTTTTGTATTTTTAGTAGAGACGGGGTTTCCCCGTGTTAGCCAGGATGGTCTTGATCTCCTGACCTTGTGATCCACCTGCCTCAGCCTCCCAAAGTGCTGAGATTACAGGCGTGAGCCACCGTGCCCGGCCCAAAAATTTTTTAAGTAAGTAATTACCAGTGAGTAGAAAATAAAATAATAATTAGTTGATGAATTCAAAGGAGAAAAAAATAGAGATAATATTTAATGTTAAATGACTGGTCGATTATAGAATAAATAGTGTCATATTAGATATAAAATTAAGCATGTAAATAACTATACAAAATATAAGTATTCAAATTAAAGATTGAAATGATCAGAGTGAACAAAATACCAAAGCCATAGTTTTTGCTCTACATGAGAAACTCATGAAAAGGATAGTTGGATATGAAAGGTTAGAAAAAGCTGTTCTACATCAAGTCTAACCAAAAGCAAGCTAGTATAGATATACTAATATTTGATATAGCAGATTTTAATGCTGAAGTCCTCACATCACTCAAACAGTTGCTTTATACGATTCCTTTTGGCAGAAATATTTCAAAATTTAAATATGCAGACATACAATAACATGACTTCAAATAAGTTTAATTGACAAAGTTGAGGTAGATATAGAGATATCCATAATCATTAAGGAATATTCTTTGAAGAAACACCCGGGACACAGAATAAATCACAATGACAACTAGAAAAATATTTTACATAAAGGCCAATAAAGATATATCAACACTTGTCAGGTATACTTAAAGCAGTGTTTACAGGATACATCTATCAATTTGAGGGTATATATTTGTATTAGTCAGCTCAAGCTGCCATCACAAAATATCATAGACCAGGTGTCAAGTAACAGAAATTTATTTCTTACAGTTCTGGAGGATGAGAACTCCAAGATCAAGGTGTTAGATGATTCAATTGCCCCATGAGGACTGTTTCTCTGGCTTTCAGACAGCTGTCTTTTCACTGTGTCTTCACAAGACTGAGGGAGAGAGAGAAAGCAAGTTCTCTGATGTATCTTTTTATAAGGGCACTATTCACATTATAAGGGGCCCACCTTCATAACCTTATTTAAACTTCATTAACACCCAAAGGTCCCACCCCATTTCCAAGTACATTGGTATTAGGACTTTATGAATTTGGGCAGGGGGATACAATTCTGTTCCTATAAAATTATGGATTTTTTCCAATATTGGAAAAGAGAAAATGCTAAAAATTAATGATATAGGCTTATATTCCATGAAACTAGAAAAAGTGCAGAAGAATCAAAGTAAAAATTTAAAAGAAATTGAATCATCAACATACAACTAATAGCAAAAATTATTGCAATAGGAAAAACCTACAATAGAAAATATTTTTAAAAGGTAAAATTAGTTTATTTTAAAAGATAATGCAAAACAGACTAGTCAAAAAGAAAAAAAATTAGAATTACTTTTCTAAGTATACAAAGTGAGGCATTGCTAATAATCATAGTGCTAATAAGAGATTATTATGTATGTTTGTTAATATTTTCTTTCTTGTTCTACATAATGCTTATATGAGTGTTTTCAATTTGTGAATATTAATCAAGTTATATACTTGATTCATATCAAGTATTTGGGCCAGTCTGTTTTCCTTGTGTATGTTATACCTCATCAATGATCTTAAAATAAATAAAAATATATTATTGAAGAGAAGAAATTACTTTTTATGAGATGAATAGATTCTCTGACCTGACATGAAACGCATGTGCAGAAATAAAGTAACCATTACAAAAGAAGCAATAACTGTGGACATTTCAGATTGGCCTAAAAGTTTGTTTCCAAATAAAAATGGCATTCATTGCATTTCTGATAACCTTGTATAAGGGATATTTTAAAAAAGCATAACACGGCCGGACGCGGTGGCTAACGCCTGTAATCCCAGCACTTTGGGAGGCCGAGGCAGGTGGATCACGAGGTCAAGAGATCGAGACCATCCTGGCTAACACGGTGAAACCCCGTCTCTACTAAAAATACAAAAAATTAGCCGAGCGTGGTGGCGGGCGCCTGTAGTCCCAGCTATTCTGGAGGCTGAGGCAGGAGAATGGCCTGAACCCGGGAGGCGGAGCTTGCAGTGAGCAGAGATCGCGCCACTGCACTCCAGCCTGGGTAACAGAGCGAGACTCCGTCTCAAACAAACAAACAAACAAACAAACAAAAAAACACTTTAGGTATATTACAATGCTAGGCATCTAAAAGAGAAAATATTCTTATTTATCATTTCCTTCCAATGAAAATAACCATATTCAGAGATAATACATGTTATAGAATATAAATGCATTTTTGTAACTATCTCTCATTCTGGATTTTCTTTTATTTAAACCACACAAATGTAAGTTAACCAGGTCCTGGGAATAAAGATGAATAATTAAGTATGTTGGAAAAATAATAAAGTAAAAGAATATTTAATAAAGTAGTGATGAGCATTGTACATATTACAGATACATTAGATGAGCTTAATTAGGAAATCCTAATTATTCAAGGGTACAAGTGATTTCTGGTCAATAAATAAAATAATTTTATGTATGAGAGAAAATATATTCATCAAGGAAAATGAGCTATTTCTCCTAATTAAAAAAAAAAAAAAAACGCCAGGGGTCATGTATGGGTTCAAGGTTAACAGATTCGTCCAATACATTTTTTAGCCTGTTTCTCAGGAACCCGTTCATTCCTAATAAATCCCAGATTGTTCCCTTACAAACCTGCAGAGTCTGTGATGTTAACTGATTTTTAACTGTGTCAGTTCTGTAGCTAGCAAAGACAAAGGCATTTTTAGGCCCATCCGTAATTCTTTACCGGTTATTTGAGCTGAGACTTTACATGTCAGAGTTTACTTTTAGAACTACAAAAAGGTGTTAGAAAGCAATGAGTGCAGTCGCTGTAGTTCTCCCTTCAGCTACAGTAACAAGAGACATACTAACAGGCACTTAATCTCCTAAATTCTATCCATCTCTTTGTCCACTTTAATAGTTAAAAACATGGCACAACATATAGCTATATACTGATTATGAGCAGTGCCGGTTACTTTGCCCAGATCATAAAAGCTTTCAGGAATTCATACAGAGCAAGACCTATATATAAATCAATATCAGTGAACACAAATTGCCAGAGTGAGCAAAAACATAACCTGAAAATTGACATATGGCAACAATAGTACATTCTGAAATGTGATTTTGAAAGGAAGAGCAACTAATTATGTAGACATAGTCTCTAATCATCCAATATTTTCTAAAATAATTTTATTGATATTTAAGGGGAAACAAGTTATAAGGTTTTTTGAGGTAAAATTGGAATTTTGAATGTAAACCCATTGAGTAGGAGAAACATGAGTGATGTAATTGCATTCTGGTCATGGATCAAAAAGAAAAGAAGTTTGGGTTAAAATATAGAAATGACCCAATTCAAAAACCTGGAACATTATTATTAATTTTCTCTCCTTCTCCACTGTGATTTAATGATCTCTGGATACACATCCATTAACAAAAAACATTAGAAATGTAATTTTATACAGTGAACACACTTGATAGAAAGTAATCCCCTCCATTTACTACTTTATAAATCCCAATGTTTTCTTTAAGACCAGGTATTAACGCCTCTTTCTTCTTAAAATGAACACATTTTCCTACTTCAATGGCTCCAAAAACACTTTATAGATACATTTACTTTGTTTTAAATTTTTTCATCTCACACTATTGTTTATTTATGGATTTTCTTTATATATCTTTTCCCTTAGTATGGTACCTAGAACGTGGATCATAATAAATCAAAATGAACATAAGAAAAATGTTGTAGGCTCACTTTTTAAAAATAAAAATGACTTTTAGAGAATATGCAAAATGAAAATAATTAAATCAACAGATAATTTTGCATATGTGTGTATAAAGATATTTAGCAATATAATTGAAGAAACAAGTACTAGATATTTCAAGAAATGTTCCAATATTAATCTAATTAAACAATTTTTTTTTCACAGAAAGTAGGAAACTGTGAAACAGAATTAGGAGACAATTAAACCAAAGTCAAATACTTATCCATCTATACTTGTCTATGGCCTGTCTATACATTTCCATATAGTCATCACTTATTGTGTGTGTATAACCAATACATATATTAATTATATATATACACACACAAACATATATGTATGTGTATATATGTGTGTCTCTGCAAATATATTCTATGTATATGTCTGTGTGCATGTGAGACAAAGTCACAAATATTGTGCTTACATAAATAGGGTGTCAGGCTTCTGATCAAATTATCTTATTTTTTCTTTAAGGGATAATCTCTCCGATTGATGAATACTCAGTGTATAATAATTATCAAACTGCCACAGTAAGGTAATTCTTTTTCCTAAATTAATGGCTATGTTGGGAAGTATAAGTATTCCTCTTTTCTTCTGAGAATTCCAAAAGTTATTAAGCCAAATGAGCTATTATGTGAGTCTTAGCCATTCTTATCATCTATGAATTTTTCATTTTATTACTCTTTCAAATTTTGATTTTGTATAAATGAGCCTAAAAAATAGGCTTACCTAGATATATTTGAAATGAGCAAATGGAAATTTTTGACAGCTTGTATAAACCACTGAAACTGCATTTAAATGACACTGAAGTCCTGAGTCTTTAATAGGTGGTTAGTCATTTCTTGCAAATAAGATTTTTCATTTTGATTCAATACAGCAGTCTTGCCCCCAAAAGCCTACATTTCAGAACTTCTAATGAAGTTGGTAGATCTTACAGAATTTTATTATGTGAATTAAGGTATGCAGTAAATATGCATTATATTGTTTATTAGTTTGTATAAGTAATTTTAAATATGTATCTTTTATAGAAAATCATAATTATAAATATTTTTACTGAAAATCATAATTCCTTATGAATGATTCAATATAAAACTTGTTTGTATATTTTTCGAACAGCCAAAAAGAATTTCCTTGTAGTTACTTAAATCAAAAATGACTAAATAAATTTCCTTCAAACTTCCTGAATTATTTCATTCTAGGTTAAGAACCAGAATGATGAAGTTTAGCCCCAAAGGTATTCAGTGGAAAAGCTATAAGCCACGGAAAATGGGGCTTAAATTCAAAGTGCCATCTCAGAAGGCATAATAAAAATAGATTTTCAGTCTGCCCCAAACACAAATAGTAATGCCATAATGCCATAAAATATGAAATATTGCAAGTGTGCTATTGCCATCTTTAAATTTTGTAGTAGAGTTTTCCTCAGATCTTTCTCTGTGCTAGAAATAACCTTATATCCCATGAAAGTCATATATAACAATATATATTGTTATTGGATAATTGTGATTAGAAGGCCTACCCTAGTCATAGATGGCAATAAATCAGGGGCCCCTAATTTAGCAATTAATTCTAAAGAATGAGTTGGAATTAGACTGAAAAATAAAATACAGTGACAAGCTAATTATGAGAAGAAAGTGAGAAAAGTTGCATGGGAGAGAGAAGTAGGATGTTGCAGAAACTGAAAAAGGCCCATAAGACAGGCTTGAGAGGAAAGTAAATGGTAGTATGAAGTAATCTGTAGAGATGGGTAGGACATGGTTGGCAAAGATAAGAATTTTTAACTTAATTATCAGCAATGTAAAGTAAGTTATAAGCATTTATGACAATGTGAGTGGTTAGGTCATATAAACATTTTGGAAAGATCACTTTGATCTCAACCTGTAGCAAATAGGTTTGAATACAGCAAAAGTAACGTGGAAAAAGGGAAACACTGCCATGAGGTAAGAAGCAATTATAAATTTAACAACCAAGGAGGCAATGGAGATGCAGATACAGGTTACACTTATGAATTAAACTAGTCAAGACTAAGTCGTGACTTAAATATGAATGAATAAAAATACTGTTTTCAGGGAGAATCTCAGATTTCTGAGAAAGGACTGGCTGGAGATAGAATTTAGGAATGATTTATATTCAGTTGAACTTCAAAGTGGGATAGTGACTATAATAGCTGAGGGAGAAAATAAATAAAGAGAGGAAGCACAACACAGCATGTTAAGTAACTGCAATGGCATGTAGAATAGTGTGAACCTACAGACTGGCACAGCAGCAGAGGAGAATGCAGATGAAGGAAAGAAAGTAAATTAGGCCAAATTTTCAGCTGTGCTGTATGTACCTGACCTATCAAGAAAAATGAGACCCCATTACAGACAAGTATTCTTGGACTGGAATATAAAACAAAACTCAAGTATAATGTTTATAGAAATATATATAAGCCTAATAGAAAAGAACATAAATAATCAGAAAAACAAAGATAATCCTAACATGAAAGTGGAAAAGTAGCAGTTAGTATATAAGGTCAATAATATGAAAAGGGGTAAATATGCATACTAAAATTGAGTAAATATACATATTATCCCATATTAACCATATCTATTTACTTGGAAAATAACAACATCAATTATATGAAACCCCTCCAAAAAAACCAACTCAAAAGACCAAAGGCATGGTAAAATAGTAAATCATGGTATATACAAATAATTTCCATAAAGTAAATAAAAATTGACTGTTTAAAAGTAGTGACTGGAATAAAATAACTAACTAGCTTAATTGTACAAAGAAGAACTATGTATCAACGTAAAAATGGAAGCCATAAGCAATGAGGTTCATAGATTATGCAAGCTATGCAACCAAAACTTTACTGACTCTTTATGGGCATTCTTTACTATTCTTTTATCTTTGCCGGCATGATAGACAGATATATCCAAAGTTTTAATTTTCCTTTCTTTGATTACTTACGAAGAGAGTAGGTTTTCACATGTTATTTAGCAAGTTAATTTCTTATTAGATGAATTATTCTATTTAAATTTTGTTCACTTTGATCTGTAATTAGTCTGAAAAAAATAACTGTGGTAATGCTATAAAACTCCTATCCATAGTTGGTTTAAAACTATGTGTCCTGTTTTGAAATTTTGATAATATTTATAAAAGAGAGGCTAAAAAATGTATTACTTTATATAATCTTCAAATAATACACATATAGTTTAAATAACTTCTCTTATTAAAATAATGTTTTCACCCATATTACCTTATTTTCTTTCTTGCCCTTGGAATTTAGTATTTCAAGTTTAAGATGTCATAAAGTTTACAAAGCATCTAATTACTTCTGAAACACACTACTACACCTTAAGCCTGTTTGAGTTAGCAGTGCTACTGATTTAATAGTTGAAGTGCCTGCCTACCTCCTCACCTTGTTTTTTGGAAAAGGCTAATATAACTATAGTGGTAAACAGGTAGCTCAATGAAATAATGTAACAATACCCACAGCCCCACATCTCAGAGCATTAACTTCTAGTCATATATTTCAGTCGAGAACTTTCTCCTAGAAATGTCCTCTCATCATTTTGTGCATTTAGCTTTTATCCTTAAGGGTATAAGCCTATTTAAAGTAATTGTTGTATATTTTGTAAGGGATTAATTATTTCTTTTAATTTGGCTAAACATCTTTTTTAGTTATTCATTGTTGAAAATAATATCTGTTCACAATTGTATTGCCTTGAAAGTGTAGGCATACACAAAACTGGAATCTCAATTTTTAATTTTTATATTAACACCAACACCAACTATACCGTTCCTCTCTATTTTTAATTTTTATATTAACAAACACCAACACCAACCATACTGTTCCTATGATTGTAGTTTTAGAGTATTGAAATCAGATTGATTTCAATACTTGACTTTGATTTTTGTAAAAATCATTCCACCACTAACTACATTTTTATCGAATTAGAAATGTATAACAATAGTATAATTATGTGTAACTGTCTATTGATATACATATATATCTCTCACAAAATTAACAGTAAAATATTTTAAATCATTATTTGGTAAAAGAAAAATTATAAATGAAAATTAATGAAAAAATTACACATTAAAATTTATAAATGCACTCAAAACATACTTGGAGGGATATTCTAATGTAACATATACATGTCTAAAATGAAAATAACTAAAAACTAATATGCAAGGACTTGTTTATCATGCATCTCACCATGCAAAATGGGACTTTTAGGAGATTGCATTGTAAATAAGTATCTTAGCTATAAAGTGCATCTTAAAACTTATTTTCTCTAAACTCAAAATATAGCCTTCAGATGTACTATATTTTTTTTCTCCCTTTCCTATCAGACATTCCCTTGTACCTTGCATGCTTACCCAATAACATGCTTGTTCAGAAGCTCCTGAGGCCCATCTTAAAGCAAAGCAGACATGGAGACCAAACTGTGGAACCCTCCCCTACCTAGATATTATCTCAAAGTAAATAAATTTACAACTGTCCACAATCCAGATGATTCCAGCTAGGATTACAGGTGGATAATAATTCAAGATAGCCATCAGGACAAAACGTGCAGAGCTGCACCATGCACCACTCCCGTATGTTTGCCAAACCAAGTTTCCTTTTATAAACCTCGTTAGCCAACCCTAAAATTTTAAATGATCTTTTTGAAGCACAAGTCTGGCCATTTCCCAACTGCTAGCATTTGAACAAAGTTGATTTCCTTTCACCTCACTTTGCTTCTTTTATTTTTGCTGTCAAGCAGCAAGTGGCCAGACTTATGTTTGCTTACACATTCGGTGCCCTATGTGAGGAACTGTGATTCAAGTAGCTTAGCCTGCCTGTCTCTGCCTGATTTCCAATAAGTGGAGCAATTGGCTGCAGCAGTGTGCCATGACTTATCTGTTCACATTACCTCGTGGAGTAATTGCTGTTCATAAATGTCATTTGCTTGTGGATAGTCGACCCTGTAGCTGGGGACTCCAGAGACCTCTCAGCAGCTGCTGAGGATGCTTTTGTCCCAGGGATTTCCTTTATGTCTCTCTTGTAGCATAAGTGGCCTGCAATCCTTTGCTAACACAAGAAAGTGGCCTTGAGGAAGCTGACAGGCTTCAGAGCTGGGTAAGTTGACTATAGTGCTCTAGGGACTCCTCCGTCTCTGCTCTCTGAGTTAGCGCCATCTGGGTTTAGCACAGGTAATTTTGTGGTGCTGTCTGTATTTGAGACAAGATTTTAGGACTTTTTCGTCAGTCTCTCCTTTTGGGGACCAGTTTGGAGTGCTCTTCTGTATTAGAGCCATTTGTGTTTGTGTCTATGATTATTGATATTCTTTGCTTTGTAAGTGTTTCACATGGTCTCTATTCCATCTGTAAAGTGGGGTTCCACCAGGCAATTCCAAGTCCACATGGTTGTCAGAAAGCACCAACATAGGCTGTACCTCTCTGCATTAGGGAAGTAACAGTTCCAACTTCCTGGCCCCTGATTTTGCCGTTCTCTTTGGGACTCTAGAATATCTCATATATCTTGTCAAGCTTTGTGGGTGAAGAAAGCATGTGAACTCTTTTCTAGACTGAGACTTGAGATGGCTATATGTTATAGTCTGTTTTTGTGCACATTTTAAACTAATGGGCAAATTACAGTAGGAAAAACTGAGAGCTCAAAATGGTTAACCTGAAACTATAGAGTTAACTAGGGGTTTCTAAACTCTGTATATATTTCCCACTTTTCTTTTCTTCCTTCTTTGAATCTGCTATTATTCAGCTATTGGTGTTGAGATAAAATTCACCTATTTAGGGTTCCATGGAGATTTTGTTTTTCTTATACATTTTAGCCAGATCTAGCTAAAATGTAAAATTGGAAACTCATTTGAAACTCAAGAAAATAAAAGAGGCTTTTAAAAAAATCAAATTGTCATAGAGCCTGCTTTACCCAAAATTTTGGTCCACAGCTTTCCCTGGATTAGCTATCAGGGAAAATAAAGTTTAGCCTAGTGAATTTTTCAATTTGTTCAGAAAAATAATTTAGATCCAGCTGTATTTTTAAAAATGGTGAGTTTATATTGCTATATTTGGAAAAAATTCTGAGGTAAAAGCTATTAGATCTTTATTTGTGTGTATATATATTTAGATATGTTTATACGTTATGTACTTTTTTTATTATTATACTTTAAGTTCTAGGGTACATGTGCACAACGTGCAGGTTTGTTACATATGTATACATGTGCCATGTTGGTGTGCTGGACCCATTAACTCGTCATTTACACTAGGTATATCTCCTAATGCTATCTCTCCCCTTTCCCCCTACCCCACGACAGGCCCTGGTGTGTGATGTTCCCCATCCTGTGTCCAAGTGTTCTCATTGTTCAATTCCCACCTATGAGTGAGAACATGCAGTGTTTGTTTTTCTGTCTTTGTGATAGTTTGCTCAGAATGATGGTTTTCAGCTTCATCTATGTCCCTACAAAGGACATGAACTCATCCCTTTTTATGGCTGCATTGTATTCTATGGTGTATATGTGCCACATTTTCTTAATCTGGTCTATCACTGATAGACATTTAGGGGGTGATGTCTAAAATAATGTCACATTGACTTAGAAGTAAATAGACACTCATAAATTAAGTCCAAATGCTTTTCAAGTTCACATAAATTTAGCAATTTTAGATAAATAAAAGTGATTTCAAAACTATTAACAAAATAAAAAAGAAGTGTCTTCCGAATTGTCAGCTGCATTTTTGTTGGTTAAATAAGTCTTATATTTATCTATGGTAGATATTACAAGGTTTAAGGTGTGGCACCAAATTTATAGGACAATAAGTCCAGCTAAAAGAAGAATAAACTTTGTGTAATTTTTTGACAAATAAAACTAATTTAATATTGTTAATTTTAATAAAAACAGTTAAATTTTATGTTATTGGCAAAATGCCTAGGTGTTTAATTCTTACTTAGATGAACACCTCGTCTTCACAGACTTTAAAAATTATTAACAGCCAGCACTTTGGGAGGCCAAGGCGGGCGGATCACAAGGTCAAGAGATCAAGACCATCCTGGACAATATGGTGAAACCCCATCTCTACTAAAAATACAAAAATTAACTGGGCATGGTAGCACACACCTGTAGTCCCAGCTATTCAAGAGGCTGAGGCAGGATAATCACTTGAACCCAGGAGATGGAGGTTGCAGTGAGCTGAGATCGCGCCACTGCACTCCAGCCTGGTGACAGAGCAAGATTCCATCTCAAAATAAAAAGACATTATTAACATAAAAAATTCTAGGTACTATATAATTCTGCATATAATGTTTGCTAAAGTAAGATCTGTTTTAGATAAAGAAAAAAATTATTTTAAAATAACATAACGTATTCTTAATAAAAATAATTTTGTCTAATTCAAAAATTATTTATATAACAAAATAAAAGAAACCAGTAAGAAAGAGAGATGCAAAAAATGTTATAGGGGTATTTTTTGCTAAAAACTTAAAAAAGTAATTTTGTATGAGAAAGAATCTTATGTGATAAAGCAAAATGAAATGATTTAAGATAATAAAATTCAGGACAAAACAAAGTCAGAGCATGTCATAGATAGTCTATGTAAGTTGTAAAAATGTTTATAAAGAAAATTCATAAAAGAAATTTGTTTTTATCAAATGTTTTGAATCTTTTAACATCTTTGACACTGAATTATATGTTATCTATGGCTTATTGCTGCCATTTTTCAAACTATAAAAATTTATCACTGCAAGGTTATGAAATCATTTTACAGCTTCCAGTCAGGTCATGGACTCCAGTATCACTACCTTTAGCCCCTTAAAAACGTCCTTATGAGGTTCTATTATCTAATCCTTGTACTATGAAGTTTCAGAGCATTGACTCCTGGTTGCATGTATCTCATCTAAATAAGACAATGACTTCTATGAATATCTGACACCAAATTCCAATTAATCAAATCCTCATCCTTAGATCTGGGAGAAGATGACTATCAAGATAAACTACCTGCAGCTGACACTGGACCAGGCCTGTATACAACGGCATACATACTCATTTAATGATTTTGCCTCTATTTAACTTACTATAATTTATTATATGCCTTGATGCTAAGTAATTTAACTATTTAGCTACCTGTGAGCTTCTTTTCCTGCCATTCTCAGAACAAGGCAGCACTTCTTTTTTCTTTAAAATATTTCTTGTTCTTTATGCTTTGTTTTACTTCTAGGATTTAAGACCATTTACTTAAGCCTCCAGGCCCTGAGACTATCGTGGAAAAAGTGAGTGCATGATATTGTAAGAGCTGATTTGGAGGAATAAAATTAGGTCATACCCTCCAAATCAAAGATAAATACACGTATGCCTAAACAGCTGATAACATATAAAACTTACAGACAAGTCAATTTTATAACCTAACTTTTTGGCTTTAGGTTTTTGGCTGTTATATTGCTTAAAAGGGATTTCAAGGGTCAGTAAGTGCCTGCCCACATGATGGACCCACAGCACGTAGCACACCAACCCAGCATCAATATGGAAAAAAATAAATAAAAGCTTGACTGTCAATACTGCCTCTGGCATATCTTGACCAAAAAGGGGGAATATAAACTAACAAAATAAAATAGAACTGTAAGCCCCTCAATAGACTGAATGGTCCTCCTCTTGGCCAAAGGGGATCCCCAGAGAAACAAAAATGAGTTCAAGAAATGATAGAAAGTTGTGGGTTGGGGTGTGGGTCAGACATACCTCATAATACCCTCCCTCCTCAGGAATTTAATCACAACTGACCAGCATTAACAGTAAAATAGAGGTTGCAGGACTGACAGGATCTTTATAATAAGAACATACTGCATTATAAACACTTTCTAAGACCATGCTAGGCAAGCGTTAAGTCACACCCTTCTAAACTTAAAAAGTAAACTATGTTCCAACTGCCACAAGGTTTTTCTTTTTCTCTAGCAGCCACACAAGAACCAGCCTTGAAATAGGCTGACTGACTACCAATCCCTGTTCTAACAGCCATAACTACAGCTTTAATTAGACAAAAGACTGATTTCAGTAACTTTCTCCTGGAAAAAAGACCACCAAACATCAACTAGTTCTGCAAAAATTGCACACTTATGTGCCTTTATGTCCTGAAGAGACATTTTAATGTATAGGGTAAAATTATAATACACTTAAATATTAAGTCTCCACCTCAAAATCAACATGGGACATATATTACATGCATATTTGCTCAAGAAACATGTGCTAGCACCACCTTTATAAATATTCATAGCTTGAAATCTGAGAACCAGAGAGACCAAGTGGGTTTCAGGAGGGTTTATTTTAGGTGTACACTGGCTCAGCGGACATGCATCCTGAAAGTCTGAGCAGCAAATAAAGAAAACAAATGTCTTTTATGTATCTTGAGGTGGTAATTACGTGATGCAGGAAGAAGGCTTATGGAAGCAAGAATAAAAGTAGTTAATTATCAGGTGACATTTTTAAGATTTAGTTTATATCTTGGGAAAACATGTTTTGTAACTCATGCTTATTAATTTTGTGACTTTGCAGTACAGTAAGAAAAACAGGAACTTATAGAACTTATATGTAGGGGAGAGATGTGGTTAATGCTTTACAAATTTTACAGAAAGGCAGTTAATTTTTTTTAACTTTCATTTTGAGGGGGGCATTTTATGCTTATTTTAGTCTAACTTAAATTTTTAAAAATTTTCCCATTTTATTACTATAACCTAAATATGTTTGTTTAGCCAATCTGTCATCAGATCCCCACAGAAACTCCTGGTATAATTGACAGTGGGGAATGTGTACAATAATTAAAACTAAGTGCTGTCTGTACATTCTGTATAACTCTGGAAACATATCCTTAGTCCTACAAGATACACATAAGCAAAATAGTAATACGTCTCATTCCACAATTTCTTTAAGTCAATGGCTCTCCACATAATGTGGATTAGGCCGCTTGTGATAACAGAAAGAAAATTACTTGGAGTTTTAGCCATGATTATGAGAATAGGTTTATTCTTCTGCTGTGAACTGTATTTCTGTTATGTACTTTCTGTGATGCTCAGCAGATCTCTTCTACAAGACCAGGGACTCAAGAATATGATCAACTCTAAGTAGACAGGTTCTGTTCAATTTCTCCCTAACTATGTCCCTTTCCACCAGAAAATAGCCAGATTAAATATGTTGCCCACTTTCCACGGAAATGGAATAAAATATGACAGTGGGGGAATTGTAGTCAAGCATTTTAGGTATAAAATTAATCTTAAAGCTTTTTTTTTTCTAAACTCAGAATATAGCCTTGGAATGTACTTTCATCCTCTTTGTTTCTCTTATTTTCCCTTGAGACATTCCCTTGCACCATGCACGTTTATCTAATGGCATGCTTAGTTAGAACCTTCAGGGGCTCATCTTAAAGCAAACCAAACATGGTGACCCAGCTATGGAACTCTTACCCACCTAGAGATTACCTCAAAGTGGATAATCTACAATCCAGCCACAGTCCAGATGATGCCAGCTGGGACAACAGGTGGAAAACCACTCAATATAGCCATCAGAAAAATACATGTAGACCTATACCCTGCATCACTCCGTCATGTTTCCCATTCCAAGTTTCCTTTTTTAAACCCCCTCAGTCAGTCCCAAAATTTGAGATAGTCTTTTGGAGCCATGAGTTTGACCATTTCCAATCTGCTAGCATTTGCATAAAGTTGCTTTCCTTTCATCGCGCTTTGGTTTTTGTATTTTGGCTTTGAAGCTGCAAGCAGCTAGGCTTGCACTCACTGACTGACAGCATCTAGAGTTTCAAGGCTTCTCAGAGACTGATGTTTGGTTGCTCTCTTATTTAAAAATTTGTTACCACTTCTAGATGGTTGCTACTTTTAATGCTTTGACTTACAATTTTCAACTTTATGATGGCTTATCAAGGTATTTATTGCATTTTCAACATATACTATTTTTTGACTTTGTTGGATGTATCAGGATGTAACCATATTGTAAGTCACGTAGCATCTGTATAGCCATTTATTAAAATCTTGCAACAATGCTTTATCTTTTTTGTTTGTTCATTGTATAAGACATTAGTTTTTAGAGCAGTTTTAGGTTCACAAAAAATTAAGCAGAAGGTAGAGGGATTTCCAATATAAGTCCTTCTCTCACACAAGCATAGCCTCCCGCAATATCAACTGCTCATACCAGAGTGGTACATTTGTTGTTACAATTGATGAACTTACACTGACACATTATTGTCACTCTGTCTATAGTTTACATTAGGGTTCACTCTTGGTATTACACATTTTATAGGTTTAGACACATTTCCAACAACATATATTCACCATTATAGTATCAGACAGAATAGTTTCACTGCTTAAAAATCCTTTGTGTTCTTCCTATTCATCCTTCCCTTCTTCATAATGACTAAACCACTGATATTTTTAGTGTCTCCATAGTTTTACCTTTTCCGTCATGCCTTATAGTTGGAGTCGTACAGAATATGGACTTTCTTCTTTTACTGAGTAGTGTCCATTTAAGGTTCCTCCGTGTCTTTTCATGGCCTTATAGCTCAGTGTTTTTTCAGTCCTAAATAATATTTTACTAAATAGATACATTTAATTCTATTCTCTGATTGAGAAAGGCTTATTGGTTGCTTCCAAGTTTGGGGAATTATGAGTAAAGCTGCTATAAACATCTGTGTGCAAGTTTTTGTGTGTATGTAAGTTTTCAACTCATTTGGATAAATACTATGGAGCATGATTGCTGGGATGAATAGTAAGAGTGTGCTTAATTTTGTAAGTGATAAATTGTCTTCCCAAGTAGCTACGCCATTTTACATTGACACTGGCAATAAGAGTTCCTATGCTCCACATCTTTGCCAGCATTTGGTGTTCTCAGTGTTCTCGCTCTTATAATAGGCAGGTAATGGTATTTTATTTTTGTTTTAATTTGCATTTCCCTAATGACATATGACACAGAGCACCTTTTTGTGTTCTCATTTGTCATTGTCATGTGTTCTTTAGTGAAATATCTGTTGAGGTCTTTCACCTATTCTTTAATTAGGTTGTGTGTTTTCTTATTATTGGACTTTGAGTATTTTTTTTTTGTATATTTCAGATGATAACCTTTATCAGGCATTTTTTTTTGCAAATATTTTCTCCCAGTCCATGGCTTCCCTTCTCCAGATTATCAGTTACTTTCTTGAGGATATCATGCCTTTGGTCTTGTATTTAAAAAATCATCCCCATACCCAAGGTCAACTAGATTTTCTCTAATGCTCTCTTCTAGGAGTTTATAGTTTTTCATTTTACATTTAGGCTTGTAAACCATTTTGGGACAATTTTTGTGAAGGGTATAAGGTCTGTGTTTAAACCTACTTTCTTGCATGTAGATGTCCAGGAGTTCCAGCACCATTTGTTGTTTCTGTTTTCATTCGTTTATTTTAGATGAATTTTCTGCTTATCTAATGTTTCAGCAACACTTGTTGAAAAGACTGTTTTTTTTTCTCTATTGTATTGCCTTCGGTTTTTTGTTTTTTGTTTTTTTTGGTCAAAGATCGGTTGACTATATTTATGTGAAGCTATTTCTAGGCTATCTATTGTGTTTCATTTATTTATTTGTCTATTATTTTGCCAACGTCACACTTTTTTGATTACTGTGGCTTTATATTAAGTCTGGCAGTAGGAAATCAGTCCTGAAATTTTGTTCTTATTTTTCAATATTGTGGTAGCTGTTCTGGGTCTTTTACCTCTCCAGATAAAGTTTAGAATGACAGTTCTCTCTTGATTCTTTTTTGTTTAATTGGTTACAAATTGTTGTAAGTAGAATAATGGCCCCTCAACAATGTTCACGTTTGAATGCCCAAAGCCAGTACAGATGGCTTTAAAGATGTGCTTGATTTAAGATATTACCATTACTTTGAATGGTAAGAACAGCAATTACTTTTGCACCACCCTAATGTCTTGAGATGGGAAGATTATTCTGAAATATCCAGGTGGACTCAATGGAATCACAAGGTCTTTATAAGAAAGTGCCAGGAGGGTCAGAGTTGGAGAAAGACATATCATGATAGAAAAAGAGGTCAGAATGATGCAACCACAGGTTGAAGAATACAGGAGAAAAGGAAAAAATAAAAAGAGTTCTCCTAGAGCCTCAAGGAGGAATGCAGCTCTGCTGACACCTTGATTTTATCCCTGTTAAACCCATTTTGGATTTCTCACAGCAAGAGTGTAACACATTTGTTCTTTTTGATGCTCCTGAGTCTGTGGTAGTTTACTACTGAAGCAACAGGAAAGTAATACACAAATCATTTGTATATTTCAGAGTTAGGTGAGATCAGTGATTGGTGTAAGTCCATTTAACAATATAATCCCTTGTTTATCAACCACTATATTTGCACTGGATGATATAGATTACTTAAGAGAAAAAATGGTATGTTAGGTATTCTTAAAATTATATGACTTTTTAATATACTCTTTAATATGCAGAATCAATTATATTCCACATACACCATGCCAATGGTGTGTATGTGTAGAATCTACATCTTTAGAGATAATCAGTGCTCATCTATGGCAGATGATATTTAAGTAATTTTATCACCATTTCTTTTCCCCAGTGTGATCTATTCTATTTTCATGGATATTTTTCTCTGCATTGCTAACAAATTTTTTGGTTTATCGCTTTGCAAGCAGATACTATTCCCTGTTCTGAAACTAATATATGCTGCTAAAAGCTTTAAAGTAAGAAGGCACCAAAAATCTAATGTCTATTAAATAAATTAAATTAATAACTTTGTATTTGTATACAAAATGTAAATTAACTAATAATTTATTCATTACATTTTAACATAAAAGAAGGTATAAAACTACCTTTTGGAGACAAACTTTTTTCTGTCTTTTTTCCTTTCTTTTCCTTCCTTTCCTTCCTTTCCTTCTGTCCTTTCCTTTCCTTTCCCTTCCCTTCGCCTGCCTGCCTTTCTTTCTTTCTCCTTTCTTTCTCTTTCTTTCTTTCTTTCTTTCTTTCTTTCTTTCTTTCTTTCTTTCTGTCTGTCTGTCTGTCTGTCTTTCTTTCTTCTTTTTTTTCTTTCTTTCTTTCCGCAGAGTCTTGCTCTGTTGCCCAAGCTGGAGTGCAGTGGCACAATCTTGCCTCACTGAAACCTCCACTTCCTAGGTTTAAGCAATTCTCCTGCCTCAGCCTCCTGAGTAGCTGGGATTACAGGTGTGGCCACCATGCGTGGCTGGTTTTTGCATTTTTAGTGCAGAGGGTGTTGAAACATGGTGAACTATGTTGGCCAGAATAATCTCAAACTTCTGGCCTCAAGCAATCCGCTGCTCTCGGCTTCCCAAAGTTCTGGAATTACAGGCGTGAGCCACCATGCCTTGCCTGGAGACAAACTTCAGTTTGACACTGTTTTGACTCAGGGCTCTCCTAATCATACATTTTTCTACTTACAATATTTCATAATATGTGAATTTGTGCTTAAAAATATATTTATTCCAGTGAAAATATTTACTGGATATTTTTAGTCTACATGAGTATTTTGGATGCCATTATACAATATTTTGAGAGAATGTGGGAAAGTTATAGCTTATGTAATTTAGAATTTATCCCATAGTAAATATTATTGGACCACAATGTAGCAACTTTACATTTATATACAAATTGTAATTCATGCTTGATTATAAATGCTAGCTTCATGGTCACACCATTCTTACTTTAAATTGAGCAAGTAAAATTGTTTTGAAAATTCTAATTGCTGAAATATTTGCATTTGTTGGAAGAAATATGCATTCTCCTCAGTCCTTGAGGGAAATTGTAAAACCTATTTTTACTTTATTCCATACCTTCTTGTCTGGTTGAGGTAATTTTGCTTCAATGCCACTTTGAAAGTGAGAGGTCCTTGTATTCCCCTTTCTTGGCTGAAAGTAATGAAGCATTACAATTCTCTCCCTGTTCTATTAATAGACTTGCTACTGAAGCAGAAGAAATTCAAGGTCTTTTTTTAGATCTTGGAGAATTTTACAACAGTATCACGAGCAGGAGACCATAGAAAAAGCAAACAAAGCAAAACCTACTTTTTGATGTGATAGGAGATTTAGTTTGCTTATCAAATACTTTATACTGATCTAGCATTTTTTTCTTTTTCAAGCTAAGAACACAATAAATAAATTATTTTGGCCTATATTTTTCAATTGGGAGAGAAAATTTTTTAAGTGTCAATATCCTGAGACAATACATCAACCTTTTAATAATTTCAGAATATATAAATTGAAGTGAATATAGATTTCTGCTTAATTCGCTATTTATCAAAATGAAATCTGATTTTAGGGGAAATGATTACGGTAAGCCATATCAATTAGTTATTTTGTACTATAATTTCTTAAATTTTCATGCAAACAAAACAGTTGAGCTATGAAAAAGCTTTAACTTAGTGTAATTGTGGAAAATATCTAAATATTGCATCTTGAATTATCTCTGCTATGATGTTTACACTAAGCAAAGCTATCCACTATATACTACTTGCTGGAGATGGTAAGAAAATACGGGATTACATTATGTTGTCTCACTTGGAAATAGGATATTTATAAATTAAATCAGTGGGAGTTTGCTTTTTCCCTCCTGCATTTGCTGTACTTTCTCACTAGCAAAACTTTTGGGTCCACTTGGGATGGGACTAAACCTCATCCACACCTCAATAAGTGGCCTCTAAGGGGACTAAACCTGTGGTTATTTATCCAGGGTGTATATTAGAATAAATCAGAAAGTTGTCTTGCTTATTGTTTTTAATATTCATATTTTTAATATTGTTAACAACAATACCTAACCAAGTAATAATATACTTTCATTGATTAATTGATTAGGTCTAGGAGGACATAACTAAGATCAGTATATTTTTTAATGTCCATACACAATTCTAATATGCAGGCAACATTGGAAGTCACTGGATTAAACTATTCAAGATAATCCTAACAATCTCATTCAGTATGCATCTTCCTAGACTATTCAATGGGATGTGATGTATTATTATCTAGTCTGCAAGACCTGACACAAAAGTAAAAATCAGTGTGGAAATCCGAACATTATCTGGTAATTCTAGGGTACAAATTATCTTTCTTACACTTCAAAGATTGGTGTATATATATGATGTGTAATACTGCTTCAGTCATTCAGAGGATGAAGCCAGCACAAAGACTGATGAAGTCTCAGGAGAATCAGAAACTTTGATATAGTTTTGATTATATATCACATGCAGTATGGAACCTTGACCATTTTCCGTACATTCAACAAGAAAAAACTCTTTCCTTCTTTGATTAGAGTTGATATTACCTTACTTAAAACTTAAATTATTTTTACATAGAGGTCCTTTAGCCTTGCACTTGCCACTTAATTTTACTTTAAATTCTTTTTATTTTATTTTAAGCATTTTGCTCATTCTTAATTATAAAATGTATTTTATTCCTTCGGTTGACTGCCATATTTAATCTAGCCAGAAAAACAAGAAACTAGGTAAACATGGTGATGAATTCTAAGTAATCAGGCAATATCTCAATAGCAAAAGAGAAGAATTTCCATGGACAAGATTGGATGCTATTTTCACTATTATACACCAGGATATTGGACATTTGGTCTACATCATTGAGAAAAAAATGTATGGAAGTATTGGAAACTATATCAGATACATATAAATAATTTCTCACATTAAATAATATCTGAATTAAAATATTTTTCATGAAAATCTCAAAGTACAACATAATTACCAAAAATAGTTGCCTTCGCATGTGAGCAGCAATGTAATATTACCCAGTATAAAGTAAAACAAATTTAAAAATATAAAATGTTCATCATATATATGAGAATTAAAAAATACATACAAACATCTACTAGGAGGCATATGATAAAATTATTTAACTTTTAAGAGAAAGCTTTTGTTTTTAAATGTATTTAAAAGATATTACTTGATATTGGAAAATGATATATAACAAAATATATTCTTCAATTTTTATATAATATCAAACCATCTAGAAGAAATTAAGTAAAATTAAACTGAGTAAAATGTTTATAATGGACCCAGTAGGCTCACTATTGCTAAGCCTTTTAAATTGGGATATAGTCAACAGATTTAAAGAAATAATTCATTTAAAAATTTTACAGCAGATAGAATATGCATTATTTGTTTTTATTTGTTATAAAATACAAATTTGCCAAATGAAGTATCAATTTTTACCTATGAAAATTATAATTTTTACGAATTAATAATAAATTAAGGTTTTCTAGAGATAGATACTCTCTTCTTAACACTACTGGTAAAGGCTATATAACTAAAATAAAATATAATGAAACAATTGGTAATATATATTCAACAACCCAAGTTAGGTGTATACTTTGATCTTTTACTTTATTCACTGTATTGTGTTTTATCATGGACAACCCCCAATACAAACCCACAAACACAAATGCGTTGAATTTTCCTTTGAGTTTATATTATACAAAATTGACTTTTTCGTGGCTTACACATATTTTTGAAAGTATCTACAACATCATATCCTTGATTTTTATTCAAAATAAGCTATAGAAATGAATTATTTATTCCTTTGATCTCCAAATCTAATATGGTGGTATATCCATAGATTCTACCTCTGAATTATATTTGATTGCATTTTATATTGTCATGGTCTCTCTCTTAACCTACGCTGTTATTATTTTTTAATTTAGCCGGCAGCTAATTTACTCACCTCCTTTTTTTGTCTCTTCTACCTCTTCAATTCTTTTAATCCAATTTAGCCCTCTTGGTTCAAATAATACACAGGTAAATGGGTTGAAAATATGGAAAAAATAAACAAATATATAAATACTCATTCAGCAATGTACTCTGGATTGGACAAAAAGATCCTGAAATGGAGATAAAAAAGTTCATGTCAGATAAAAAGAAACTCAGTTAAGACTTAATCTAAGCCTTGAGGGATATAGTGGCAGAAAACATTTGCAGATATAGGAGTAATGAATTTTAAGTAGATGGAACAATGTACTGATAATCTAAATCTTGAAAGTACTAGTGTGCTTGGAAGTTAGTGTGTCTAGAAATTAGTGGGTAAAAAAGTGAGTGAGTGATCCTTGATACATTTAGAAAAGTAAGTGAGAGCAGAGTATTCAGAGTTTGGTAGGGCATTGTGGGGAGATTTAATTTTTTTCTGAAAACAATGGAAAATCTTTACGTATATTAAGAGGGAATCAGATAGAAACTATTCTGATCTCTTTGAGCAGATCACCCCCAGCTCTAATCAACACTGAAAACATGTTTGCAACTCTATTAATTTCTATGTTGGACAACATTTGCTTCAAGTGTATATTATTCATTTACTTTTTGTGCTTTAATTTTTATCTCGTTCTTGGAAATCATTAATTTTAACAGAATATATTTTCAGATTTTTAAAAATTTTGCTTTGTTTGGTTTCCATAAATCAATGAGAGAACACATTAGAGCTTCTATCAGACAAAATTATCATTTATTTTCTGTAGTTTCTGCATTTCACTAGAGATTATTTTCTTTGAAAGCAAAAATGCAGAATGTCTAAGATAAAATGAGAATGAATCATCATGTGTCATGAATTATAATATGTGTTTAAATCAGTGGCCTTAAATATTTATAAGACTAAAGTGAAAAGTTTGGAATTTAAGACATAAACATCTATGTCATGTGTGTAACGAAATAAAACAAAGAAAAGCACAAACATTATTCCTAAGAGGAAGATAAAAATTAAAGAAATTGAATATATGAAAACAGCATAAGTAGTTTAGTAAATGTAAACTTAAAAATTATGAATATGCACTATATATGTCATAACACATGTACTATTTATAAATAATATATAGTTGATACTGTAGATTATACTTTTATACAGCATAAAATAAATTGGTAGAGTCATTACAGAAAAAAATCATGGTAGTTCCTCAGAAAATTAAAAAATACAACTACTCTATGATCCAGCACTCTCACTTCTGGGTATATATCCAAAGGAAGAAATCATTATCCGTGAAAAGATATCTGCACTCCCATTTTCACTGCAGAGCTATTCACAATAGCCAATATATGGATACACCCTAAGTGTTCATCACTGGCTGAATGAATAAATAAAATATGATACTGCAGATAGACATAACCTTATTCCATCTTTAAAAAGAAGGAAATCCTGCCATTTGCTGCAACATGGATGAATCTATAGAACATTATGGTAAGCAAAGTAAGTCAGGCATATGATCTCTTTTTTTTTTTTTGAGACGGAGTCTTGCTCTGTCGCACAGGCTGGAGTGCAGTGGCGCGATCTCAGCTTACTGCAACCTCTGCCTCCTGTGTTCAAGCAGTTCTCTGTTTCAACCTCCTGAGTAGCTGGGATTACAGGTGCCCACCACCACACCTGGCTAATTTTTGTATTTTTAGTAGAGACAGGGTTTCACCATCTTGGCCAGGTTGGTTTTGAACTCCTGACCTTGTGATCTACCTGCCTCGGCCTCCCAAAGTGCTGGGATTACAGGTATGAGCCACTGCACCCGGCCCATCTCTCTTATATGTGCAACCTAAAACATTTTAACTCGTAGGAAACAGAGTAGAATGGGGGTTACCAGGGGTTAGAGGGTGGAGAAAATGGGGTGGATGCTGGTCTAAGGATACAAATATTCAGTTTAACAGAATGAACGAGTGAACAAGTTCTAGAACTGTAAAGTCATCATGGTGACTATAGTAAGTTATACTATATTGTATACCTGACATTTGCTAGGAGGATTGATCTTAAATGTTCTCACAATAACAAAAAGAAAACTATGGGAATGGTGCACACCATCACATTGCACACAGTAAATAAATGCATTTTTAATTTCTCAACTATACAATAAATCTAGGGGAAAAAGAACAAAAAAACACGTAATGTGAGCAAAAATAAGGACTTAAACATGTTTTTGGTCATGTTTAGGAAACTGTACTTAAAAATTGTCCTATAGTATTTCCCCAAGCGATAAAAGGAAATACGTATTTTGGACAAGAACTTTGGTATTTTTGTACCGAGTAATTATGTGATGTAAAATATTTGGATTTTTCTATAGATAGTTAAGTGTAACCTAGCAGTAGCAATTAGAATACTATAAATAATTTCAACCTGAAATGTTTTCAGAGTAGGGTAATAATAAGTATGATTTCTTGCCTTACAACCGCATATCCAAGGCCTGTATTATTGAATAACTTTGCTTTGCAGGTTTGCATATACCCATTATTTTTCTTTACAAACTTTTCTAGATAAATGATTTCATTAATGACAAAAATGTGAAAATCAACTTTTACTTCATTTTGCAGAAATGATGCTCCACAAAAGTGCCAATGTATGTTTTAACATTTTCTGAGAATATGAATAACATTTTGTCAATATTTTTATTTTAGTAAATGTATTATGTCTATGAAAAGGAAATGGAATAAAATATTTTGAGATAAAATGTAAATAGTTTTATCACGCTTGTCATTTCAATTCATCTAAAATAAGACACATGTCCACCAGAATGTACCATGCATCACTGTATTGATTTATTTTAATTGCATACAAATTCACATACACACACAATACTATGGAAGAAAGTTAAAATGTTTAATGGTTATAAGTCTACCCTCATGTTACATAACACTATGCCAAGGGAAAAAAAATAGTAAGTTAATTAACATGGAATATATTTTATACATATGTGAGAATTAACTGTCACTCAAACTGTAACTTCTTTGTACAGTACTTTCTATAATAAAGTATTACAACCACAGGAAGTAAATTCTTTTGAAATTAGCTATGGCTATTTCAAGCCTCATGAAAATAAACTGTGTTATTTGTAAGGGTTATAACAGAAGATAAAATATCTAAAGGAGCTATCACTCCCAAGATACCACAGCAGTATAGATTACCCATAAATCCTATGAACCATAGCTATTCCTATTGAAAGAGTAACAGCCACTCTATAAGGTATCGTGAGGTTATAAAGGAATTTGACAGTCTTACGAACCATATTCATTTATTTTATAGAGAACATGTACAAGTACTTGTTTTATAGGATTTATAAGTGTTTCAATAAAAAGACATTATAGAAATGCAAAATAATTGCAGTAGTAGTGATATCTTTACTTTTATATTTTTGCAAAAATCTCCACTAATCCACTTATGGAAAATAATAAACCTACCCCTTAACTATTAAGAATATCAGCTAAAAATATTTCTTTCTGCCTGCTATACATATTCTCATATTCCACAATAATCTAATCTCTCATTATCATCCACTGAGGTTATATACTGTAAACTCAGCAATTAATAGTTTTAACTTTATTTCCCAAAATATGCTATTAGAAGTTATAATACTTAAGGCACTATTATGTATTTTCTTAAATTTTACACATAACACTCAGATTTTAAAATCAACAAACACTTATAATCATTGATATTCACTGAATATATTGATGATTTTAGATAATCTGACATTTAATTTTACTTATTTTCAGCTGTATGATTGATATAATTTAATTCATATTTATTATTGTTTTGAAAAATTACTCTTATCTGCAGAAATCCCTTTCTTTCACATATTAAATAACAAAGATGTGAAAATTACTGATTTCATTTTATGATTAAAATATATTAAGCAATTGGGTGTGGTGGCTCACACCTGTCATCTCAACATTTTTGGAGGCTAAGGTGGGAGCATTGCTTGAGGCCAGGAGTTCAAGGCCAGCCTGGGCAACACACTGAGAAGCCATCCCTGCAAAAACAAAAACAAAAACAAAAATTAGCTGTGTGTAGTAGCATGCACCTGTAGTCCTAGCTACTCAGGAGGCTGAAGTGGGAGAATTACTTGAGCCCAGGAGTTAGAGGCTGCAGAAGCCAAAATATGGACTCAATCTAATTGTCCATTAACAGAAGAATGAATAAAGAAGATGTGGTATACATACAAAATGGCACACTTTTCAGCTATAAAAAAGAAAGAAATCTTGTCATTCGTAGCTTCATAGATGAGCTTGAAGGACATTATGTTAAGTCAAATGAGCCAGGAACAGAAGAAAAATATATCTCATGTTCTCACTTATGTATGGAAGCTAAAAAAGTTGATGTCATAGAAGCAGAGAGTAGAATAATGGTTACTAGAAGATGGGAAGGATAGGACGAGAAGGGAATAGCCAGAATTTGGTTAACATATACAAAATTACAGCTAAATAGGAAGAATAAGTTCTAGTGTTCTATAGCACTTTGCGATTAATATAATTAACAACAATTTGTTGCATATTTTCAAATAGCTAGAAGAGCAGATTTTGAATATTCCCAACACAAAGAAATGACAAATGTTTGAGGTGATGAGTATGCTAACAACTTTGATTTTGATCTTTACAAGTTGCATGCACGCATAAAAATAGCATACTGTACCTCATAAATATATACAATTACTATGTGGCAATTAAAATTGATAAAATAAAAAATAAAGATGTTATGATGCTAGAAGCACAGAAAGAGTTTAAGATGCTACAATAATGCTGCCTTTTAAGGTATAGGAAAGGACCACAAGTCAAGACATAAAGACAGCCTCTAGAAGCTGAAAAGTTACAGGAAAGGAATTCTCTCTCCCCTGAAGCCTCTGGAAGGAACTAGCTCTGGTCACACCTTGACTTTGGACCAATGAGACTAATTTTGTACTTCTGACCTCCAAAGCTGTATTATAATAAATATGTGTTGTTTTTGTAGCTGGATGTAGTGGTGCACAGCTGTAGACCAGCTATTTGTGAAGCTGTGGCAGGAAAATCACTTGATCCCAGTAGTTCAAGTTTGCAGTGACCTATGATTGTGCCACTGCATTCCAGCCTGGGTGAAGGAGTGAGAACCTACCTGTAAACAAATAAATAAATAAATAAGTTTTGTTTTATTATACTTTTGGTTATTTGTTACATCTGTGACAGGAAATTAATGCATCTGGGAATTGAAACTTACATCTTTCTCAAGGCCACAGGAAAACATGAAAAGTCCACCTCATATTGAGGGATATGAAGGAGGTATGAAGGAGGGTCTTTTATTTCCAGTACATCATAAAAACTTCTGAATCCTTTCTCCAAATATGAAACCCAATGGTTTTTTCTCCTTCCTTGTCTTATTTTGAAAAATAAGTATTTGAGTTGGTAATATATCAGTGCCTATGATCTAGCCACCTAGAGAAACTGTAGACTATTTTCTCAGAGATTACGCTACTGACCCAGAGCCTGGATACAAAACCAGATCTGTGTGTCTTCTTTAGATAAAGAATAGAATAGAGAAAGAATAGAAGGAATCTATTCAGGTGTCTTGCCCATTTCTTAATTGGATTATTTGTTTTCTTTCTGTAGAGTTGAGCTCCTTATATATGTTGGGTATTAGCCCCTTATTAGATGTACGGCTGCAAATATTTTCTCCCAATTCATAAGTTGTCTTTTCACTCAACGAATTGTTCGCTTTGATAAGCAGAAGCTTTTTATTTTGATGTAATCCCACTTATCTATCTTTGTTTTTGTTGCCTGGGCTTTGGGGGTCAAGTATTAAACAAAAATTGTCCAGAGCAATGTATGATACTTTTTTCTTTAGGTTTTCTTCAAATAGTTCTCAAGTGTCAGGTCTTATGTTTAAGTCTTTAATCAATTTTGAGTTAATTTTATTATGTTGTGTGAGATAAGAGTCCAATTTTATTCTTTTGAATATGGATATCCAGTTTTCCCAACACCAGTTCTTGAGAAGACTATTCTTTTCCCATTTGTATATTCTTGGCACCTTTGTGGGAGATCAGCTGACTGAAGATGTGTGACTGTAGATGTTTGGGTTTATTTCTGAGTTCCCTATTTTGTCGCATTAGTTTATGTGTCAGTTTTTAGGCCAGTAGTAGCATGTTGTTTCAACTACTATCACTTTGTAGTATAGTTTGAAATATGGTAGTGTAATGCCTTCAGCTTTGTTCTTTTTGCTCATGATTGCTTTGGCTATTTGCATTCTTTATGGTTCCATATGAATTTTAGAATTTTTTTCTTAATTTATAAAAAAGATATTGGAATTATGATAGGGATTATACTGAATATGTAGTTCACTTTGGGTAGTATGGAAATTTTAACAATATTTATTTTTCCAGTCTATGAACAGATACATCTTTCTATTTATTTGTGTCTTCTTCCATTTCTTTAATTAATGGCTAACAGATATTAAAAATTATTGACATCATTAATCATTAGGGAAATGAAAAATTAAAATCACAGTGAGATAGTGCCTCATACCTATTAGAATGACTTTCATCAGAAAGAGGAAAGAAGACGAGTGTTGACAGGGAAGTGGATCAAAGGAAATCCTTGTACAATGTTGCTGGAAATGTAAATTAGTACAACCATTATGGAAAATAGTGTGGCGATCCCTGAAAAAATCAAAAATAGAATTACCTGTGATCCCTCAATCCCACTTCTGTCTGGGAATTTACCCCCAAAATTTGAAATCAGTATATGGAAGACATGTCTTCAATCCCATGTTTATTGCAGCAGTATTTACAATAGCCATATTATGGACTCAGGCATCTATCAAAGGATGAATGTTTAAAGATGTGGTATATATACAAAATGTCATACTCTTAAATCTCAAAGACCTAAAGACAGAAATACCATTTGACCCAGAAATCCCATTACTGGGTATATACCCAAAAGAATATAGATCAACTTTAAAATAAGGAAGAAATTCTGCCATTTGCAACAACATGGATGGAGTTGGAGAAGATTTTGCTAAGTGAAATGTGACAAACACAGCAAGAAAAATACCACATGTTCTCCCTCATATGTGGAGTCAAGAAAAGTTGAACTCATACAAGCAAAGACTAGGAGGTGGTTATCAAAGGCTAGGAGGTGGGGAGAATAGGGAGATGATAGTCAAAGAGTACAAAGCCTCAGTTAGGAGGAATTGTATTTAATTTTTTAGGTCAATATCACAGCATGTTAAATATAGCTGTACATTTCAATATTGCTAAATTACAACTTGTCTATATACAACAACAACAACAAAAAACAGATCTGCGTTTGAGCTTGAATCTTGCCAAATAGTCTCTGGATATTTCATCCCCCGCCCCCACCTTTACTTTTTTTTCCATCCACAACATAGTTCGTGACTCTTCCTCCCCTAGGACACATAGTTTAACCCTTTGAATTGGTAAATAGAAACAAACACAGTGTAACCTCTTACTGGTCTGGGCAAGAACATTAAATCAGGGAAAAAATCATTTAGGCTAGACTAATAACAATTAAGACATATACTTAATCCCTGGAATATTGAATCTGTTACCATCCTAGGGACACTAGAGATAGTTTCTTCCTTCCCCTCCTGCTAAGGCACATGCAATAATTTCATAACATGGTTTAAATTCATTTATATTAATTATTATGAGTATGAAAAATAATGTAAACTTTGTTCTACCACATTTATTGTCAAGCAATGGAGGATAACTTTGCTTGAGTAGCTTTTGTCTATTTTTTTCTTAATTGATTGAAGTAAAAACAAACAAACTTGTTTTTAGACTTCACACTACTCGGAGTGTTCAATGGAAAAATAGTCCACAGGACAAAACCAAGAGTCAAATGTCACCTAATTCTGAATTTTTTACTCTTCATGCTTCTATGTTGAAGAGTCATGGCTTGGACAATGTCTGATACCCCTAGCATCAGGGATACTGGAAGTAAAATAAATTGTTATGAGACGCTGACTGCTAAGGTTCTCTGCTGTTGTGACTTTATATAGATTATTTCCCAGGCTAGGTATCATAGCAGAGTTGGGTTTGCGGGGTCAGTACTGAGTACTTGAGGGTTAATCTGGTAGCTACCCATGATTTCTAGGTATAAAATTCTTCTATCTTAAATCATGTAACCAAGGACTGTATAATTATTTCACTATAATGATATTTAAGACGTAAGTTTATTGTACTATAGTTATTGTTCAGCTGGTAAAACAATTCCAACATCTTCTCTAAATAATAATTTGAAAATGTCTTTCTAATAAATCAAACTAAACCATAGCAACATTTTGTGAAAATTTATATTTATACGTATTTCATCAAAGTAGCATCCCTAATTAGATGAATGATGGACTGAATAACCAATTATATTGTTAATTTTTCATTCTGACATCCCATTCCATTTATTTCAATTATGATATTTTATGTATATTGTGAATTATTTGTATGATATATTACCTCACGCATTTTTAACAAGACAAATTGTGCTGAAAAGGGCACAGTATTTGATAAAAATTTCCTAAAATAAGGGCAGAAATTCTGACATAAATATGTATATTTTTGAAGAAAATCAACACTTTTTAATTTTGGTTTGTAATTCTTAAGACAATATTTGTACTAATTGTTAAGAGATCAAAACAAAATTTAAGAATTAGCCAATGTAATTAAAGTAGTCAGATATTTATAGAATATATTAATTTTTATTGATGACATGAAATTTGCCAACTGGGAAAAGTCAAACACAAGCACTTTTTTAAAATTATAAATATTTAAATAAGACAGTAAAGTGTGAAAGAAAAGAAAGAAATGATTGTATTTCTCATATGATTGTCTTTTTTGGTTTGTAAAATTATATTTCTTTTTTTCACTAATTTTATCTTTTCATACAATGAAAATATGAATAAAAAATAAATCTTTTTTTTGAAATGAAAATATTCTCAGTAAGTGGCTTGGTCATTTAAAATATGATATTTGTGTGTATATGTATATGTATTATTAACAAAGTAATTAATTTTTGCTATTATCACTATTAGTTAACATTGTCTTGTTAAGAACAATGCATTAAAAGAATAAAAGTAAATATGAGCTCTACCAACAGAACAAAGTGTGTATAAATATTAGTCTTTATATAGGCAGTTATTACCAGGATTTTTAAAAAGAGAGCCTATCGTAAATTTATTTAAATTACTAAGGAAGCAATCTATCACAAATCTATCCAAATTGCAAGGCAAATTTGAAATTGTGATAGATCTTTAAAAAGACCACAATTTTTGCCATCCCTGTCTGAATATCGTTTGCAACGTGATTTTGCAGCTTCTCTCTTGAATAGGTGGGGTCTGTTTTCTTACCCTTTCTGTCAGGGCTTTGTTAGATGACTAGATTTAACCAATGATTCATGAGCAAATGTGACACATGCAAGAGACTTGAAAAGCATTTCACATTGTATCAGTTCTCTCTTGATGCTTTTATGCTAGCCTGCTGGATGGTGGGAGGTACTACGCAAAGTTAGCTCTGTTGACCATCTGGTGTTTGTTACCAGGGATATAAGTTAGGGCATCCTCAAAAACTCAGCCTCATCAGCTGGCCTATACCAAAATTTAGTATTGCCAGTGTTTTGAATTTTGGAGATTCTCATAGGCTTGTAGTGTAGATTCTCATAGGTTTGTTTTAAATTACATTTTCCTGATGACATATAATGTGAAGCACTTTTTTCATATGCTTATTTTTCATTAGTAATCTTTGGTGATGTGTCTGTTGTGATCTTTCGTTCATTTTTAAGTCAGGTTTTTTGTTTTCTTACTATTTAGTTTTAATAATTCTTTATATATTTTGAATAATAGTCCCTTATCAGGGTCTTTTGCTTCTCTGTATAAACTTTGGAATCAGTCTCTCAATATCCAAAAACTAACTTGATGGAATTTTAAATGGTGTTACATTGAATATGTAGATCATGTTGGAGGGAACTGACATCTTGACAATATTGAGTCTTTCCATAAACACGGAATATATCTCCCTGTATTTAGTTCCTTTTAATTTCATTTGTCATAGTTTCGTAGTTTTTCTCACACAAATCTTATACAAATTTTGTTAGATTTATACAAATTTTGTTAGATTTAATTTTTAGGGATGCTAAAGTAAATGGTAGTATGTTTTTAATTTCAAATTTAATTTGTTTTTGGCTGGCATAAAGGAAAGCCATTGACAATTATATATTAACCTTGTATCCTGAAAACTTGTTATAACCCTTATTAGTTTCAGGACTTCGGACTTTTTTGTCAGTTCTTTCAGATTTTCTGCATAGGTGACCACGTTATCTGAAACTGGTAAAAGTTTTATTTCTTCCCAATTTATATACATTTTATTTCTTTTACTTTTCTTATTGCATTAGCTAGGACATCCAGCATCGTGTTGAAAGGAGTAGTGAGAGGGGACATCCTTGCTTTGTTCCTGATCTTAGCAGGAAAGTTTCTAGTTTCTCATCAAGTGTGATGTATTCTTTTTTATTTGTTTGTTTGTTTTTGTAAATGTTCTTTATCAGTTGAAAAAGTTCTCCTCTATTCTTAGTTTGCTAACAATTTATCATGAATAGGTATTAGATTTTGTCACATGCTTTTTCTGCAACTATTGATATGATTATGAGCTTTGCTTTAATTTATTTAGCCTGTTGATCTGATGTATTACATGGATTGATAATTGAATGTTGAACCGGCCTTTCACACTTGGGATAAATCCCAGTTGGTTGTGATGTATACATTGTTGGATTGAATGTGTTAATATTTTTCAGCGGTTTTGCTTCTTGATTATGAGAAATATTGGTGTATATTTTTCATTTCTTGTATTTCTCTGGTTTGGGTAATAGGATTATGTTGGCCTTATAGAATGAGTTAGGAAGTATTGCCTCTGCTTCTATCTTCTGAAAGAGATGGTAGAGAATTGGTATTAATTCTTACTTAAATGTTGATTAGAATTCACCAGTGAAATGGCCTCATGCTCTCTTGGGTGGTTATCAATTACGAATTCAACTGCTACAACAGATATAGTCCTATTCAGGTTTTTTATTTCTTGTTATGTATGTTTCGGCAGATTGTCTCTCAAAGAATTGGTCCACTTGATCTAAATTATTAAATGTATGGGCATAAAGTTGTTTAAAGTATTATTTTATTACTCTTGTGATGTCCATGAGATCTTAATGATGACCCCTTTTTTATTACTGATATTAGTATCAGTATATGTGTGATCTCATTTTTTTTTCTCAGAATGGCTAGAGGATAATTGAGATTAGTGATCTTTGTAAATTGCCATTGTTCGGTTTTGTTGGTATTGTCGATTGATTTACTTTTACAGTTATTGTTTTTTAGATGATATATTTAGATCATTGGTGTTTAACATGATTATGGATATGGTAGGATACTATTATATTTGTTATTTTTCTATTCATTGCTTTTGTTATTTGCTTATATTTTTGTTTTCCACTCTTTTTTGCCATTGGTAGTTTATTAAGCATTTTAAAATGAAATTCACTTTTTCCTTTTTTAGCATATCATTTATTCTACCTTATTTATGTATTTATTTATTTTGGATAAATTTAAAAGGTACAAGTGCAATTTTGTTACATGCATATATTGCATAGTAATGAAGTCTGAGATTTTAGTGTATCCATCACCTTAATAATGTACATCATATTCATTAAGTAATTTCTGATTATCTACCTACCTTTGAACTCCCCACCCTTTCAAGTTTCCAGTGTCTATCACTCCACACTCTATGTCCATATATACACATTATTTTGCTTCCACTTATAAGTGAGAACATGTAGTGTTCCCCTTTCAGTTTTTGTGTTATTTCTAGAGTAAAATATGTGCAATTAATCTAACTCTTCTTTTAAATAACACTACAGTGTTTCGTGGGTAGTGTGAGTATCCTATAATAGCAAAATATTCCTAATTTCTCCCTCCCTCCTCTTTTACTATTGCTGTTATTCATTTGACTTACACTAAAATGTCCATAAATATTATTTTATAGATATATGTAGGCATTTTTATGCATAAGCATACAAAATCAAAAATGGTACTGCTATCATTATTTTGAACAAACCGTTAACAGCTTTATTAATTAAGAATAATACAAATAAAAGTGTTTATTTATTTCCATCTATTTCTTTTCCAGATTATTTTTCTTTCTTCATGTAGATATATGTTTTGACCTTTATCAATTTCCTCCTCTCTCAAGAACTTCTTTAATATTTCTTTCTGGGCATGTTTACTGGCAACAAATTCTTTCATTTTGGGGGGTCTGATGAAGTCTTTATTTCTCCTTCACTTTTGAAAGATAATTTCATAGGACACAGAATTCTGGGTTGATTTTTTTCCCTCTTAACATTAAATGCTTTGTTTCATTTTGTGTTGTTCACATGTGTTTTAAGGAAAAGTCAGAGCTAATTCTCATCTTTGCTCCTTATAGGTAAGATTAATTCTCCCCTTTGGCTTCTTTAAATATATATATTTTTTACCTTTGAGTCTCTGCACTTTGAACAGTAATATGTTTTCAAATGGCTTTCTTGTTGTTTGTTTTTGTTTGTTTATTTTTACATTTATTCTGCTTGATGTTTCCTGAGATGCCTGTATATGTGGTTTGGTGTCTTGCATTAATTGGGGAATTCTCAGTCAGTATTGGTTCACATATTTCTTCTATTCCTTTCTCTTTCTTCTTCTTCTGGTATTTTATTACATATGTTATACATTGTGTTGTTATTCCACCATTCTTGGATATGTATTTGCTCACTTTTTTCTCTTTGCTTTTCGGTTTTGAATGTTTCTATTCTTTTCTTTATTTTTATTCATTTATTTTTATTTATTTTTTTTTACTTTCAGTTCCAGGATACAAGTGCAGAATGTGTAGGTTTGTTTCTATTCTTATAACCTAAACCTCAGAGATTCTTCAGCTATGTATGGTCTGTTAATGAGTCCATCATAGGTGCTCTTCCTTTTGTTACAATGTTTTTGATCTCTATAAATGTTTTATTCTTTCTTCTATTTTTATTTTCTTCACTTACCTTGCTAATTTGTTCTTATATGCTGTCTACATCATTCTTTAGCACCTTTAACAGATAAATTATAGCAGTTTTCAATTTCCAGTCTGATAATTTCAATAACTCTGTCATATTCAAGTCTAAATCTGATGCTTGCTGTGTCTCTTCAAACTGTGTTTTTTTTTCCTTTTCCTATGCCTTGTAATTTTTTCTTAATATGGACATGATAAGGAACTGTGATAAGTAGGCCTTTTATAATGTGGTATAATATGGGAGGACAGGAAGCATTCTATAGTCACATGATTAGGTCTAAGTCTTTTAGTGTATTTGTTCCCTTGACTGTGAACCTCACAAGTGTCTCTGTGTTTTTCTCCAACCTTAGACGGGACGGATAGACTGCTGTGGGCTGATATTATGTATTTCCTTCCCTTATGTGGCAAGCTAGCATGATCTAGGGTTGGGTATTTCTTTTCCCATGTATCTGTTAGGTTGAAAAAACCCCAATAAATTAGACTCTGGTAATAACATTTCTCTTGAGGGCAGATCTGGTTACAAACAAACCAGAATGTTCCAGCATATTTCTAAATGATTGCTTTCGCTGTCCGTTTCTGGAAAGAACGAGGAGATTTTTCTTCTCATTTTCACTGTGAAAATCTAGTACAGCCTTAAGAGATAAAATTTACAAAAATGGAGAAAACTTTTTTTTTTTTTCTAACGTGCAGACTTGTCCACAGAGAACATCCCACAGTTCATCAATGAGAGTTGAGCTTTTTCTACTGCAGTACTGAGCTTCCATGGAGGTTTCTGCTTGGGATTTTCTGCTTTTGTAAAGTGTGATTTATTCTGTGTCTGCCTGTCTGCCTCTCAACTCAGGAGAGGACAGTGGTTTGCCCTATAACTTCACTTCTCTGAAGGACTTAAGAAGAGTCATTTATTTTTTAATTTGTTCAGCATTTTACTTGTGGTTAGAAGAGAATGGTGACTTCCAATCTGATTACATGCTGGGCTAGAAACTGGAAAACCCGCATACCAATTTTTTACCAGTTCAGAATCTATACCTTTAAATAAAGTTTTAAAACAGTTTTAATACTTAGATAAATTTGCCTTGATACCATTTCAATTCAGTGAATGTAGTAACCATGTAAATAATGAAATCAATCATTTTCAAATTTATACAGACACTTTTAGGTAAAAGAGACATGATCAACTTTGACAAGTCACTTTCATAAATTCATTCTAAAACACAAGTTAAATAAATAAATTGCTCTATATGTGTTTCCATTAATGAAAGCTTTTGATAAAACATAATAAATACTTCAATATCCTTGGGTGGCTCCTATTTTGTGGCAAATGTAAAATATATTTGAGAAATGTTCCTTTTGTACCACTATAATTTCTGTTGGTTAAAGTTTTTTAAAAAATCGTTGAGTTTACATAAATCAACATTTCAAGGTCACGATTCTCTTTTCAATCTTATCTGTGTGATTAATTACCACATGTTAAAACAGAGCTATTCACAGTTAAAAGTGATACAATGCTTTTATATTTTTAAATAGCAGTCCCTGTGTTTAGCCTGTATGAGGAAGACTGAGTTAGTGAGATTTAAATACATGCTCACCTTACTCCCCTTCTTTGAAAATTGGTCATTGTCTGCATAGAAATTTGATAATTGTTAATCACTGAGGAATCTGGACAGCCTTGAGTCACTCTCCCACTCCCAAAATTAGCTTCCAAAGTGATTCTGTCCTAGGTAGCAGAATCCACACTTTCATTATATTTATTTTAAGAATATGACATCTATTCCAGTTGTTTTTTATTGGAAATCCTTAGGAATGTCTTCTGTTCTTGTGAGTGCTGCAACTAAACATGGGACAATACTAAACTATATTTAACATACAGCTGGCCCATTGTATTGGTGGGTTCTGCTTCCATGAATTCAACCAACTGTAGATCACACATATTCAGAAAGAGAAAAGAAAAAATAACAATATGACAATAAAAAATATGAACTAAATTTCAGTATAAGAACTATTTACAAAACATTTTACATTATATTAGGTATTACATACAATCTAGAAATGATTTAAAGTATACAGGAGGATATATGTAGGTTATACGTAAATACTATGCCATTTTATATAAGGGACTTGAGCATCTATGAATTGCTGTATCCATGGGTGATTCTGAAACCATTTATCTGCATATACCAAGGGAAGACTGTATCATGAAATTTTATAAAGATGTTAACTAGAGAAACAAACAAAAAGAACTTAAGCTCTTTGTGTGATTTCTTTAAGAGTCTTCCTCCAAGATAAAATGCATACAAATATTGTGTACTAAACTTTCGATATTGCAGACGAATATTGCCATGTAAGTTATTTTTATATATATATGCAAAATATGTGAATTCATAAAATATGATTTTTATATAATGTGTAAATGTAGCTCAATGGTTGTATGTATTTAACCATTTCAAAAGACAAATAGTAATTTTAAAACATCTGCTTTAAATAATTCATTGTATATTTCAATACAATGTCACATTTCATACCCTGACTACTGTTATGAACCTACAGGCATTATGAAATCCCTTTTTTCTCTTAAATTAAAATAATATCTGACACAGTAGAGAATATTATAAATAATAAAATAAATGTTTACCTTAAATACTAATTTTTTGTAATGCTCTCCATTCACTATATTTCACTTCTATGCATAGCATAAAATTTAAAAGGAAACCTTGAAATGCATAATTTAATGTTAATTCTATAAAATATTTATACTAATACAATTGTTGTAGATATTTATGTATTTCTTTTACTTTTGCAGATTTTTTTTTTCAATTTTTGGATATGTTTTTAAATAGTATAATTTATCTCATTGTCCTGAAAAACATAATCACAAGCTATTTATATTTTTGGAAACATACAAAATATCTTAGTTCATAAAAACGTACTTAGTATTTGCCGGGCACGGTGGCTCACTCCTGTAATCCCAGCACTCTGGAGGCCAAGGCGGGCAGATCACGAGGTCAGGAAATCAAGACCATCCTAGCTAATACGGTGAAACCCCGTCTCTACTAAAAATACAAAAAAAATTAGCCGGGCGTGGTGGCGGGTGCCTGTAGACCCAGTTACTTCGGAGGCTGAGGCAGGAGAATGGCGTGAACCCGGGAGGAGGAGCTTGCAGTGAGCAGAGATCGCGCCACTGCACTGCAGCCTGGGCGACAGAGCGAGACTCCGTCTCATTAAAAAAAAAAAAAAAAAAATTTACTTAATATTTGTTTTGTATAAAATTTCACTGATACAGAGCTGTGCTTTAACAGGACATTATTTCACACATTTTAATGTTTCAGGCAACTCTTAAGTCTAAGAAAAGTGTATACACATGTTTATTTCTTGCAGTCACATGTGAGTCCTTAAAAATACATTGAGATATATAATTATCATTAGTAATACCTAGTTTATCTTGAAGCAAATCAGTTTATTAAAAATATAAATTTCTATTTACATCATATTTCTAACATGCTGGAAAAAACTATTCTTAATTTTCAACCACAAAGCTATCATTTATTTTATTAAATTCTTAATTACTAAATAATTATTATTACATAAATGTCAATGAATATTACTGATACATGATTAATGAATTTACCAACATTGAAAGGAATTCTGTAATTTGATCATATCATGATATTAGAGAAATAAAGTGGGACTTTTTCCTAGAGAGAGAGAACAAGAGAAAGAACAAAAGAGAGAGAAACCTCCTTACCTTAATTACCCTCAGCCCAGCTTTTTCCAAACACATTTATAAGTCTATATATACCAAACCATTATTTTTGGCACACTTAGAAAAATATAAATTTCCATTTTTCTCTTACTTCATTTATAAAAGAAAACAAAAATACAGTTTTATGCTTATATTATTAACATTTAGTAGTTTAACTTATTGTAAGAGAAATTACACATGGCGCATCTACACCATCTTTATAAATTTTTTCAGCTGTGTCTATCCTTCAACAGACAATCAACTAGCAGCTTTAAACTGACTGTGGATTTGTCATCCACCAATAGCCACCATTCATTTTAAATAAGAGAAGCTTCTCTTTGGTCTGAATTGTATTTCTTCTTCCACAGAGATGACATTTTTCCACATACTAGATAGATTGCTCAGGTTGTATCAAAGAGAAGCAATTCATCTGTGACAAGCCAAGATCCACAATAGAGTTAAGAATCCCACTACCTGCCTCCAATCCATTAAGAAATGTTGGGTTTATCCTTCATGGATGAGAACAAAGAAAGTAACTGACCCATGAAATAAGAAACATAGCTGAATAACTTTGGATGCCAAAGGACAAAAGTTGTTGACTTGGTATCACACAACTTTGAAGCACATAATAGTACAGTGCAGTGAGGGAGGTGGGACATCCAAGATGCATGAATCAGTCCGAAAAGTGTGGTCTAATTTTTACATAAGGACAACATAATTAAAATGAAAATGGTTGTCACTAAGATTCTTATAAAATAATAATGTATTTTTATAAACTTACTTTAAATTTTTACACACACTTTCATCTGAACCAGAACAAATGTACATTTACCTGTGTAGCATTATGAATATGAAAATAATTATTCTTGAAAGTTTTAAATATGTGACCCTGTCTATGTATTTAATCACTTGCCTAAACAAAATAAATAACATTAATACTATTTACAGTGTTAACATATCTGATGCTTTTGAAGTAACCAGGAAGACTTCAATGGTTTTATTTATAAAATGTTTAATTTTTAGAAAAACATTATGCAGTAGTTACCATTTTAGCCATATTTGACAGTTGAGGAAACTGAGGGATAGAATGTTGGATTGAATTTGCCAGGTCACTAGGCCAGTACACTATGAAGAGAGAGATTTCAAATTCTGAGAGTCTGAAATCACAGCACATACATTTAACACTGTAATATGTTACATTTTAGTTTGACTATTCACAAAAATTCATTTATTGGCCAAATTTTAGACTTCTGAGATGTCTTCTAGACCCATCTGTGAACTTCCTTATAAAATCTAGTTTTAACAAAGAACCTCCCTAAGTCAATTTAACAAGAACTCCCCACCTTAATATCTGATCATGTGAATATCTGATCAGGTTCATCATCCTCCGCTGTCCTCCAGGCGATGTCTAATCACCTGGCTGGTTTTCAACAAGAATTCTGTAAGTCAGTTTAGCCAGAAACCCCTTGCCCTTGATATTTCCTCTAGCAATTTTCCGTCTACTGAATCCCAATCCGCTCCTTAGCTATCAATTCCCACCTGCCCAAGTTGTATTCAGAGTTAAGCCCAATCTCTATCCTCTGCAGGACCCCTTTGGAGTGGTATTTGGTCGTCCTAAAGAAAATCTGCCTTCCTTTACTAGTATAATGGAATATTTAATTATATTTAATATATAAATACTCAAGTATAATTGAACATTTTTTCTTAACACAACCATCTATTCTTGAGTTAAAACAAATAATAAAAAATATTATTTAGTCTACATTTGTGCCAATAAAAAAAAATCTAGTACACAAGATACTCTTAGAAAAATATGTAGCACCAATGAATTCTCAGTAAGAAATTGTTGCAGGGAAATAAAATAAAACAAAAGAAAATAAATGACTGGCTAAAAACTCAGAAAAATGAAAATTAACTATTTTTAATAAGTGATGATTTTGGTGGCTCACATATCAAAGTGATATTTTATTCAATTTCTGGACAGCTCTGGTAGCTAGAATTGCTTATTTTGAAATAAATCTGGCTTCTGTAATTTACCTCAATAATCATAGTTCTGTCCTCTATTTTCATACAAGCCTTTCCTGAAATTTGAAGAAGGATGTTATTTTTATTTCCAATATGAATTTGTTTAGGGTACCTCATTCCACTCTTACTTGTATTTTCTACATTTTGACCTTGTACATTTACTTCCACTTGTCAAAAGATATTAACTTTCTGATGTGTATTCGTGCATTTAAGCAGATATGAACTTTGATTACATTTTATATGCAATCAAATTATACATTGAAATCTTCCATATTAAGAAATAAATATTACCAGCTTTCCAGAAAGCCCTCTTGTGCACCATTTTAATCATCAGCCTATTCCAAAAGTAAACACTATTAAAAAAATAAAATAGAGACAGGATCCCATTCTATTGCCCAAGCTATACGGTAGTGTGGTGCAAGCAAAGCTCACCCCTGGGCTCAAGGGATCCTCCCACCTCAGCCTCCTGAGTAGCTAGGGCTACAGATGTGTGCCACCATGCCCAGCTAATTTTTACTTATTTTTTTTTAATTTGAGAGTTTCAGTATCCCTATGTTACCCAGGTTGGTCTTGAACTCCTGGTTTCAAGTGAGCATCTCCCACTTAGGCCTCCCAAAGCACTGGGATTATAGGTGTGAGCCGCCGTGCATGGTCATAAACACTTTAAATTCTAACACCGTAAATTTATCTTTTGCCTGTTTTTGAGGTTATGTTTGTGTGTGTGTGTGTGTGTGTGTGTGTGTGTGTGTGGTGTCACTATTTTGTGTCTGGTTTCTTTAGCTAAAGTTTTTAAGATTAACTCATTGTTAAATTGTTTTAGTTAGTAATAATTCATTTATTTTCATTGCTATGTAACATTATTTCAATAAATTTATCGTCATTAATTTAACCATTCTGCTGGTTGTGGGTATTGAGTTTTTTTCTTAATGGTGAGTATGAAGAATGGTTCCATGAATTTTTGACTCGTCTTTTGCTGAATATGTGAATACATTCTTTTGGATACTTTTCTTTTTTCTTTTTCTTTTTCTTTTTTTTTTTTTTTTGAGGCGGAGTCTCGCTCTGTCGCCCAGGCTGGAGGCCAGTAGCGCGATCTCGGCTCACTGCAAGCTCCGCCTCCTGGGTTCACGCCATTCTCCTTTCTCAGCCTCAGGAGTAGCTGGGGACTGCAGGCACCCGCCAACACGCCCGGGTAATTTTTTTGTTTTGTTTTGTATTTTTAGTAGAGAAGGGGTTTCACCGCGTTAGCCAGGATGGTCTCCATCTCCTGACCTCGTTATCCGCCCGCCTCGGCCTGTCAAAGTGCTGGGATTAGAAGCGTGAGCCACCGCGCCTGGTCAGATATTTTTCTTGATGTAAACTAAAGAGTTAAATTTCTGACTCATAGTGTTTGTATAAGTTCACCGAACAGTAGGTACTGACAAAAATTTCCACACTGATTACTTCATTCTACATTTCCAACAGCAGAATATAACAGTTACGTTTTGTTAGACATTCTCTTAAGCACTTAGTTCTATTGTCGTATTTTTCATTATAGATGTTTTGCATCATGAGTTATGATAGGTACCACATATAAGGTTTAATTTATTTTTTCCTGGTGGCTAATGGAGTTGAGTAACTTTTCATGTTTCTAGTGAGCCTTTTGAAGCCCTGTTCTATAAAGTGTCATTTCAAATTTTTTACCAATTTTTATATGATTTTTTTTCCTCTTCTGCTAGATTGGTACAACTTTTTTGTGTATATGTTGTATGTGAATGCTTTATCAAATATATATGTTACAAATATCTCCTCTCTTTGAATGGTGTCTTTAAGGCAAACCAATTCTTAATCTGAATATAGTTCACTATTCATGTTTTTCCTGTAGAAATAACAGTTATTTGTGTTCTATTAAAAATATATGCCTATTTTACTTTAACTCATCAAAGGCAATATTCATGGATCCATATAGTTAAAAAAATTATTATGCTTTATATGACTTTAAAGCAGAAATTGCAATTTGGTGGTGATATCAAGCTTCTTTATAAAACAACATTCATTAGTTCCCTATCACTTACTAATTTCAAATTTTGAGCTAAGCATAGCAACACAACACTTTATCTTTAAAAAGTTTGAGAAAATATTTCTTCCCTTTGATATAGTATTATAGTATACATTTCAAATTAGCCAACCAATGATTTTGTTGATTTTTTTTTTTTTTTTTGAGACGGAGTCTGGCTCTGTCGCCCAGGCTGGAGTGCAGTGGCACGATCTCAGCTCACTGCAAGCTTTGCCGCCACACCGTTCTCCTGCCTCAGCCTCCTGAGTAGCTGGGATTACAGGCACCCACCACCACGCCAGGCTAATTTTTTGTATTTTTAGAAGAGACAGGGTTTCACCGTGTTAGCCAGGATGGTCTCGATCTCCTGACCTCGTGATCCACCTGCCTCGGCCTCCCAAAGTGCTAGGATTACAGGCGTGAGCCACCACGCCCAGCCCCAATGATTTTTTAATGTGTAACATTACAATGAAAAATGAAGAAAGCGTTCAGAGAAATTAGAAGTGAGATGTTTACTTTCTATTCTATTTTACACCAGAATTTTTGTGTTGCCTTCTTAAAATGTCTCAGTGTTTTTGCCTTTCGGTTTCCCATCAACAACCAAAGGAACTAAGCTAGTTAACTTCACCTCCACACAAGTTTGATCAGATTGACTAGTTAGTAGACACAAAGCTCCCCGTGTCCTCTATAGTATGTGATGTTTTACTGAATTTTGAGAAATGCAATTAGGAGCCAGTGTGGTCAATTTAAAAATATCCCACAGTAGCTCTAATGTTAAACTAAAGAGGTAATCTTAAAATCATGTGCTTGTAAAATCACATATGTAGTCCAATAATGCAATATAGCCCCTTAAGCTTGTGCTTTTAGCAAGCTTGACCTTAGAAAGTAAGTCATTGTTACGAAAACTTGTGTATTTAAATGAATATGTATATGAGTGTATTTATTTTTCAAAAAAGTCCATAAACATCCACTTTTGAGAGTATATGATCATGCCATATACGTTACAAGCAACTGTCCTTGAAGAATTGTTCTTATAAAAATAATGTAAAAAATTGCACTGAGTAAATATGACATGTTCTTAGTTGTTGGAGGCTGTTTATGATCACTGTCCTGCTGATACAATTCTATCTTTTTCCATTTATACTCTCAGACTGAACCATTTTTGTAGAGTGATAAATATTAAGAGATACCAAATAGCACTTCTTAATCGAATCTCCAGTGTTTTAATATTTCAGCTTTGTGAGTTTCTGGTAACTAAAAGCAGTGTATTTCCCAACAGTAACTATTATTAAACCCTTTGTTATATATTAAGTTTAAAGCAAATTATTAAATTGGAAAATGTGGAGTATCCACTGATGCTGCTCAGATAATTCCCTTTCTCTGTACTTCATTTATCAGTCTGTGAGGATTAACACTGAAATATATGGAGAGACAACAAAGGTAAGGAGGGAAAGTAGTGACTCAGCCTGTTCCTAGCTTTGTTTATCCTAGGCCTATGTATTTGGTTTTAAAATATTAATAATAAACACATGTATGATAGTAAAGTAAGACTTTAAAGTTGAGGACTCTGGGAGTAGGATTCATGGACATTCTGCAACTTTTATGTAAGTCCAAAAGTATGCTTAAATTTAGAAAGATATATTACAAAAATTAAAAGTATCATCAAAGACTATCTCTTGTAAAAAGTCATTGTGTAAAATTAAGATTCCATGGCTGAAGTTGTGCAATGATATGGGGAATGGAAGGGCTGGGGATGTTATCAGAAAACATGATGACAATTATCTGAAAACAACTTATGTGGACCTTTTCAATTCTCAAGTTAGAATATTCTATAGGTGAAAGAAATGCTAAGAGAAAAAAACCAGAATGATTTCCCTCATGCATGTGGTTCATTTGCTGCTGATAGGATTTATTGTATTCATCTTTTTTTTCCATAAATGTATAAAATGTATGTTGAACTCTTACTGAGCATTTTGTGCAAGCAAGCCAATGGTTAGATAAACCAAGCCCATACCTGCTTTAAGGAACGTAAAACTAATGGGAACCCAGGAAACCATAAAATAAGCATGTAACCACAGGCAAATTTGCATCATGGTGTGTATGAGAAAAATGTATTCAGGGAAATAAAAATGTATAGGTGGTGTAGAAGAGATGGAGTTTTTCCTATTATAGTAAATCATAAAATTTCCTTTGAGGAAGGTTAATAAGGATCTTTTGTGTTACAGACAGCTTTGCTCAATGGTGTGGAAAGAGCTGAAAGTGGACTTCCAAGGTGCCTCAATCCATTAAGGGCTGGCCCCAAACAGAGTAAAGACAAAAATATCCTCTCAGTCAGCAGAACATTGAGCAGTTCATTTCACTGCCTCCCTCTCTCACCCCCCTTTTTTTAAAGACAGTCTGAATATATGCTATAAAATAGTAATATCTTGGTAATAATTTAGAAAATAGTCTGGAACTAAATATGGTAGATTTTGAAAAAAGATATGTGGGTGGCCCTCTTGAAATTGATCCACAGTCTTAAAAATGTATGCCAGTGTAAACTAGTGATACCTCATATCACTGTCAGGGGAGGAGTCCTGCTCCTCCAGGAGCCACAGTCCCAAGAATGTCAGTCCACTCTATGGTTCAAAGTAATCAAGGAAGACACCACTCACACAGGCATTGGATGGAAAGGGATTGGATGGAACAACATTTTACTTAAAGATGATCAGATCAAGATTAGCTACAATGGTATCTGTTGGTTTCCCATGGCCAGTGGGTCTCATTCCACAGCTCACATAGAATGATAGTCTCCATGCACTGCAGTTGAAGGACACTATCCCCTCTGGTCCAGAATGGTTGTAGTAGTGGGGTTGGCCAGGAGCCATATGGCACACATGCTTAAGCAGAACAAAAGATACACATTTAGTCTGAAACAGGAAGAGATATTCCCACACATATACTCAACACAAGATATGAGAGCTCTTTTTTACTATGTAAGAATGTTCCAGGTTCAAGGCCCATTCTCATGTGTCCCAGCAGGGGTCGACTATCACTGCCTAAGTGACTGCCTATCTGACATTCATGTAAATGCTTTCCAAAGTCCTTACTGCAGAAGAGGTTCTTTATAATTTGTCTTATGTATATCAGTCAGCTTCTTTCTTTCACAATCTAAGGGGTTATTCAAAGGGCTGATGAACTGTATGGACAGGTTTGCTGAAGGACTGTACATGGGCTCAATGTTTTGTACTTTCCTCCATAAAATTTGGCCTGTGAATTTCCTACTCTAGGTGCCTATTATGGAATGCACTGTAAGATAACAGGGGTTAGTCACCTTCTTGAAAGCAGCGGGTAGATGACATTGGGTAAATTACATTATAGAAGTAGGGAATGAGGGGGTGAAAAAATGATCTGTATCACTGGATAATACATATATTGTAGATTTAATTTTCTTAGTTTCATGTGTTGCTACTTGCAGTCCCACCATCTGAGGCATTCCATACATAAACAAAGAGTAGAATTCATAATTAAAAATGTAAAGCAATATGCTGATTCTCATGGGTTAAATGGCCTTACTATTTTATGTCACAAACCAAAAGCAGCTGGATATACAGAATGATAAGTGGTCTTCTGAAAACTTGGATGTAGTGGCAGCTAAAGGAAATAATATCTTTCAAGGTGAAAAGTGTTAAGAGTGGTGACTGTCTGAGTTATTGGCAACGAATCTGTATGGGTCTGCAGCAACCTCAATTCTTGCCTCCTCAGAAGACAGAAATTGACTGAGAGGCATAAGGCAGAAAAAGAGTCCAAAGCAAGTTTCTGAGCAGGCATGGACGTTTATTAAAAAGCTTTAGGGCAGGAATGAAAGAAAAGAAAGTACCTACTTAGAAGCGACCCAAATGTGCAACTTGGAGGTCAAGTGCCCCATTTATCATTGAACCTAGGACTTTATATGCTGGCCTACTTCCAGCATCTCAAGCCCTTTTCCCTTAATTCTGACCTTAGGGTGAGCCGCTGGCATGTGTGGTGCCCTCCTTGCGCTCGGGAGGTGAGCATGCACAGTGTATTTAAGAAGTTATACCCATGCTCACTGGAGGCTTTCTTCCTTTATCTGGTGGAATGCCCCTGGAAGTTCATGCTCTGCCATTTTGTCTCTTAATGCGCATGCTCAGGCTCACTTGCCCTGAGATCTTATTGGAAGCTGCTGATTACCAATTTCAAGTGTTTTTATCTTTTGGGAAACTGCCTCTTCGTGGCACTGGCTGCCACCAATGATCATTTTAGTGTGACAACTGACAGACCATCAAGAAACGGTCTCTCCCTGGTGCCAGCTGCGACCAACTATCATTTTAGAGAGGCAAAACAACAACTGCTGAACCATCACCTGCTGGTCACCTGACATTCCTGGAGGTGGGGGCGAGAGGGGCCCCCTCCTGCCCGGCTCCTGTCTGACTAGCTCCTAACATAACACAAGTACTGCCCTGCAGGAAATTTCTTATACTCTTAAGTCAATATATTGTTCAATTACTTGCATCACCAGAATGCAAGGAGACCGGAAGGAAGAGGATGGCACTACTCATAATTATACTTCGTGACCTACTAGCACATTTGGGCATATTTCTCATTCTCATGAGGCCTGCTTATTTAGATTTTTTAAAATATCAAAACCAGAATTCGGTAGATGGATAACAGCAGATATTGCTACATGTTTTTGCTGCCTTTTGTTGTTGTTTGCTGTAGTTGTTGTTGCTTGGTTGTTTTATTTTTATTTTTACTGGAGAAGCCTTCATGCCAACAGAAAACCATTCAAAAATAGGTCATAGGCTGGGCATGGTGGCTCATGCCTGTAATCCCAGCACTTTGGGAGACCGAGGCAGGCGGATCACCTGAGGTTGGGAGTTCGAGAGCAGCCTGGCCAACATGGAGAAACTCCTTCTCTACTAAAAATACAAAATTAGCTGGGCGTGGTAGCGCATGCCCATAATCCCACCTATTCGGGAGGCTAAGGCAGGAGAATCACTGGAACACGGGAGGTGCAGATTGCAGTGAGCCGAGAGTGCACCATTGCACTCCAGCCTGGGTGACAAGAGCGAAACTCTGTCTCAAAAAAAAAAATAAAAATAAAAAGTCATAAAAATTATTACCCTCTGCTTCATAAATCTATAAACTTTACCAAATATGCGCTATCAGAATTCAATTAGAATCCATGGTAGGAAGTCTATTTTTGCACGTAAAAGGTGTGGTCATAATGTTCGTAAAATTTAAATTATCAGTAAACGAAATTAATCTCAGCTCAGAAAAGCTAGGTTGAATTGGAGTCATTTTGCGAACTGAAAAATTATGAATCCATAAGCCACACAGTATGTATGAGTTAACAACGTGTTTAAGTGAAGTCTTTTTCAGTAATAATATACACCCTCAAGTAGGGCCATTGGTACTCAATGGGCCTCAATCGTTCCTTAATTAAGGCATTTTCAAACTTAATTTGGACTCATGTAGATGAATTTGGCATTGTAGGAAGTCTTTCTGAGAGTGGCATGAGAAATTGAATCTCCAGCCAAGAAAGGAAAAACCTCTGTGATAGGTAATTAAAGAGTGAACCCGACAATGAGTTGAAGGATATAGAGACGGTGGATCAGATAGCCTTTCTGTGCCAAGTCCTGCATGAACATATGCATGTCAACACACTGTTCTGTCTATTAAGCACTAAAGCCCAACATGCTTCTGACAGCAAGAATGGAGGCCAGGCTTTTCTCTATAAATAAAGTCCACAGAGCATAATGGAGAGCGAGACTCATGCCTAATAGCATAAAAAGTTCAGGCAATTTCAGATTAGTTACAAACTGAAATGTCTAGATCGTCTAGCAACTTGGATAGTGTGAATTTGGGCTGATGACACCGAATGGGTAGACATGTCAGGGGAAGAAAGCAGAGTCCTTCATTTAAAATTATGTAGATCTAATTATGGTTTATCCAGAGATATATAAAGAGTGAAGATTCCATAGTGCTTGGTTATAAGTAGTGTTCTGTTGAGCTCATGTTTTATTGTCTTTTCTAGCTTTTTTCTGTCTCACGTCTATTTTCATGACATAAAGAAAGCTATGATTAAGGTATTTTTAAATTTTATTATTTTAATTTATTATTCCCACACTTATGTATACACCCAATACTCTCTCTGTGTGTGTGTGTGTTTGTATGTGTGTGTGTTTGTATGTGTGTGTGTTTGTATGTGTGTGTGTTTGTGTGTGTGTGTGTGTACCCAATTGATACTGGTAAGTTCACTTCTGAATGGAATGCTTACTGTTTAGGGAAAGCTGTTTGAAAATACATGGTAACAGCCTGAAAAGAATAACCAAAATATTTTGATTTAACAATATATACTTCAAAAACTTTGCATGAGTTAGCGAGTTTCCTCCTTGTAACAAGCCTGTGAAATAGGAACTATTTTATTCGCATTTTATAGTAAAGATAAAGAAAAGTTGAGCTGTTTGTCCAAGCTCACACACTTAGCTGGTGGAGACAGAGTAAGGAATGACACCCTCCACCTGATTCCTTAGTGTGAATTTAACCTCCATGCTATACAGCTTTATGAATTTTGCAATAAACATTCACTTTTAGAAATCTTTCTTACATTGAAATTCATTATAATATTAATTACATGGGATATATTTATGATGTGATATATACTATTACCTCAAATACTAAAACAAACAGAAACAAATCCTGGAGATATATAAACTATGGCTTATGGTTTATAAGCAACTATGGTTGCTGGGTGAGAGTATTATGGTGAATTTATTCTTTGTACTTTTGTGCACTTTCTGTGTCTTCTCTGATACACATATATTATTTCATAAGGAACAAAACACAAAAATGCTTTTACCTATTGCTTTATGGCTTAGTTCAGTCTAGCTAAAATATTAATTACCTTTGATGGTTGTACAGAGGATGGTGGGAACTTTTGACATCTGTTGTTTTTAAGTAGCTTTATAATACCAAGAACAAAATGACTTATGTAACTAGCTTCTTAATAAACACTAGTGAAAGGGATAATTTTGCTGTAATAGATAACTGTGGCCAGCTGTACACTGTTTATTTTCAAGGTGAACCACATTGTGTAAGCCCAACTTGCCTAGTTGGTGAAAACATTATAAGGATAGAGATATTCTGTTTGGGAGTGACTGTCATCAACCAGTTAAGAGACAGTCCTGAGGTTGTATTTGTAAGTATGATAGTAACTTGAGTTTTTATCAGATAACAAATGCAGTGTTTTCCCTTCCATGATTTATTTTCCTGATAATCTTATTAACATTTTTCATTCAGAAACAGAATTTGCAAGCACATTATATTTTGTTAAGTTTTCCAGATTCTTATATTCTATTAATTATTGTGAACTAACACTGTGCTATGTGATTCCATGAATAAAACATGCTTTAGGATAACGTAAAAGGATAAATTATGAGGGAATTTAAGTTGACTTGTTCAAAATTAGGTGCATAACACTCATCGTGTTTCAGTCCCTATATCTACTCAGCGTATGTGTAAATAATAATCTAAAGACAGTTCTAATCCTTTCTAGGAAACATTGCACTAGAAGTTTTATCAAAAAGCATATACTATATGTGTTAATAAACGTGTTTTAGTTTTAACTGAATTCTAATGAAGTAAATATTGTTAAAATATACAGATAATTATAATGAAATAGAATTTGTAGCTTTCAAATTATAATTACAAAAACATCAAAAAATGTTATTAAATTGAACTAAGCTTCATTTTTCTTTCACCTAGAAAGTAACTAGTGACAAATGCATTCCATAAAAGTACACTCTGCCTTGAGAAATTTCAAGAGTTCTACTAAATGTCTGTCATACATAAAAAATATTTATTGAGGCCGGGTGCAGTGGCTCACACCTGTAATCCCAGCACTTTGGGAGGCCAAGGCGGGTGGATCACGAGGTCAGGAGATGGAGACCAACCTGGCTAACACGGTGAAAACCCGTCTCTACTAAAAATACAAAAACAAAATTAGCCGAGCATGGTGGCGGGCACCTGTAGTCCCAGCTACTCTTGAGGCTGAGGTGGGAGAATAGCATGAACCCAGGAGGCGGAGCTTGCAGTGAGCCGAAATAGCGCCACTGAACTCCAGCCTGGGCGACAGAGCGAGACTCTGTCTCAAAAAAAGAAAAAAAAAATTATTGAATGAGTAGAGTATTCTTTATGTATTTTATATATACATATTTTTACTCTGTTTTATTTTATATCATCCTAATATCTTACAAAGAATCTTTATGCATCAAGCATGATTATGCATATTGCCATACTCTTGGGAAGATATTTTATTGTTTGAATTCCCCTTATCATGTGAGTTAGGAAGGTCCTGGTTCATAGCTCCCTACATTTCCCCAAAAAGCAAATTTTGAAATTTGGCAAAAATAAAAAAGATACTTAAAAATGGAGTTTAAAAATGATTGTTTTTTGCTGCCATATTCCTGAAAATATTAGGTATAATTAAACATCAATCTTCAGCCATCTCCTAGAAAAGAGAAAAAAAAATACCCAGTATTTCATGGCTTTTTTTTTTCATTATTTATAGTTGATTTATTTATTCAACTAAAAAAGAATTAAGTACTTACTGTGTAGTAGGCCAAATACTACATGTAGAAGACAAATCAGGATCCAAAATATGCAAACCTCTTATGTTGGTTCTTTGGCTTGGAGATGTGCTATTTTTAAATTGTTTCTTCTTTTATATATAGATTTATTTTAAAAATAATATAGTTATGGTTTATATGTGATTAAAAAAATAGTTTCTGAATTTTATTTCTTTGTAAAGTCTTTACTTTCATTTAAATATTTAAAATGCCTAGAAAAACTCTTGGTAGAAATATTTCAGCATGTTAAATATATCATTATGTTAAAAATTATATATCTATTGCTACTTTATCAAAAAATTTTATCTTAATTTGGGTTTGTGTTTTATCAAAATGTCTTTTAACATTTTGCATCTGGGCAAATACTTATTTTATAAGGTATGACTATTAAACCATACTTTTATTTTCTTCGCTAAGCCCCTCTCAAGACTGCTATGTTGGCCAATGTATTCACCAATTAATTTTTTTTTTTGAGATGGAGTCTCTGTCAGTTGCCTGGCTGGAGTGCAGTGGCGCGATCGCGGCTCACTGCCACCTCCGCCTCCCAGGTTCAAATGATTCTTCTGCCTCAGTCTCCAGACTAGCTGGGACTACAGGCATGCACCACCACTCCCAGCTAATTTTTGTATTTTTTTTAGTACAGACGGGGGTTTCACCATGTTGGCCAGGATGGTCTTGATCTCTTGACCTCGTGATCTGCCTGCCTCAGCCTCCCAAAATGCTGGGATTACAGGTGTGAGCCACCGTGCCCGGCCCCCCAGTTAAATATTTATTACAGGCCTATTTTGTTTTTGTTATTGTTGCTGATGCTGTTGTTTTATTATGCTTTAGCCTCAAATTTTAGGAACTTTTATTAAAGAAGAAAAATTCTTTCAAAATATTTCAATTTCAATAATGAATTAGTTAGCCATTGATGTAAAACAAACTCTCCTAAATATCAGTAACTTAAAACAATTCCTAACAATTACATGTAAGTCAGAAGATCACATGCACAGCTTCTGAAAATTTCTACTCAGTTCTCTTAGAAGCTGGCAATTAGCTGTGGGTCATGTAAGTGGTCCTGTTGATTTTGTCTGGACTCTGTTAAATTTTGGGTTGGCAAGCTGGCTGATCTAGAAGAATCCCAATTGAGACTGCTGGATTCTTCACATAATGCCAGACAAAATACTTTCCAGTTCATCTGTATATTCGTATGAACAAAACAGTTACAGTTTTTCTTTCTTTGGGCACTGAGTTTCAGAAGATTTGCTATGCAGCAACCACTGCACCAGAAATTGGTCTAGTGTGGGATGCTGCCATAACAAAAATCTAAAATATTTGGCATTCACTTCATAACTTTTAGTGGACAGAAGCTGAGAAAATGCAGCAAAGTCTGTCAGTAGTGAAGACTGTAAAATGGCAAGGGAATGTTATTGGAGGATGATAAAATGGTAACCTCTGGTATGCAGTAGCAAAGCAACTGGCACAACTACAACCAGAAAAGTTGAAAAATGGAAACTATATGTAATGAACATTTGAGTTTAATTATGGGGATGCCCATGTAAAATATTTAAAGTGTCAGCTAATTGCTCCTAGCTGTGTCTGATAATTGCAAGAAAGAGATGAGCCTGAAGATGATGGGCAGTTTGTACTTACAATGTAAAAAAATATGAAGAGGTCAGGTCTTATTAGGTTCGAAGATAGCTTCTCATTTGCAGCTTCTCAATCCCCCCTCAAGGGCAGAAAATATTTCTTAACATTTAATTTGAAAATCACTTAACATAGTGCCTTGTGTATATAGTAATAGAACCTCAGTTAGTAATTTTTAAAGAAATTAATGTAATGAGGCAGACTTCAGTTTTTTAACTCCAAAAGGTGACAATGGAAGCATGACTGGATGAGAATTTTTTTAAGTCTCTTCAAATATGTGAGACATAATTCTAGCTTGTGAATGCAAAGATGTCTTGGCTTTTCATTTTGGCTTTGTCTCTTCTGGAGCTTCGTTCATTCACTCATTCATGCATTTTTTCAATAGACGTTTATTAGGACATTCTAGTATAAAGTGGTCAGGATAGAAAAACATGTAAAATTCAACAGCTTGGTATTATGCCTAGTGCATTCTAAAAGAGAGAGAGACAATCATGCTGTAAGAGCTGAGACAGAAAATTGAATGTCTAGCTGTGCTTCTGAGTGTCAGAGCAGAGCTAAATCATACATTCAGTGCAATCACTGAATACCTGAAAGAAGGCCATGTCAAGCTAGAATACTGTGTGAGTTTTTATCTTAAACTTTTATTCAACTTTGCCTTAGAATCCGTAAATGTACAAGTTGACTTTGCTATAAATATAATTTTTAAAATTAAAAAAATAATTGTGACCTTTTTTAAGGCATAGCAGTGTGAAAAAAAACACGCAGAAAAAAATTTTACTTTGGGAATAAATAAATATGTCAGACACGAAGTAACATCTGTGTTTAATTTTGTAGCATGTAGTAACATGCAGAAAGTAGAGCATAAATATATGTTAGTTACTATAATTACTATTTTATACGTTAGAAAGCTGAAGGAGAGAGAAGATAAGCATATAGTAGAAGAAAGTAGAATACAAGATAGAGTCTGGATTTAAACTGGCAGTAAGATTCAGGAATCTTCTCAGATGATATAAAGCTAAACTATTTTTTTATTGTTCAACATAGTATATTCATCCTGTATGTAATAAAAACCTATTCAAGATTTTGAGCTGGGATAGAACACAATTGCATTTGCATTTAGAGCAGCTGAAAGATAAGAAAATCAATGAGACTAATTATGCAAAGTTAAAGAATGCAAACATGAGAATTTGTATTGTCAAAGACAGATTTCACATACTTTTCTTCCTTTTTTTTTTTTTTTTAAGAGCGTTGACAATTTGGGCAGTAAACAAAGATTTCTAGTCACAGGCTTCTATAAGACAGGTACAGACTAGCACCGCTCCCCAAATTGTGAAGCACAAGAGGACGAAGAGTTATGAAGAAAAGAAGGGCTCAGTTTTGGAGATGTTGCATTTGAAGACTGCAAGTACCAGACCGCGATTGAAGGAAAGACAAAAATGCAGAGACATCAGCTTGGCATGCAACCACTTTGGCTCTAGTAGCATTTCATGCTATGTAAGAGGTAAAATGAGAGGCCAACTGAAACCACATATGTCTACACTTTAAAATGTAGGGTGAATGAGAAGTAAAATATATCTCCTTTCAAAATCTCAAGCCATGTGTTTAGATTAAAATGATGATCTATTGTTAGTGACACAAAGTAAATGACAGAATAAAATAGTTCTCTTAGGAGAGATAAAAAAAAAAACCCTATACATCAAACATTGTTTTTCTTAAAATAAATTTAAACCATAATGTCCAGCATCCAACCAAAATAATGAGGACCATTAGACTACATGTCAATATAAATAGGAAACAAAAGACAGGATAAACAATAGAAGAATTCAACAGGAGAATTTTTACATTTATCAGACACATGCTACAAAACAATCATGCTTTTATTTAGAGTGAGGTAGAAGCCAAACTGTAAAATTTTGGCAGAAACCTGGAAACTATGAAAATTGACAAAGACTTTGAAAAAAATAGAAAATATGCATCATTGGGAAATTACCTAAAATTTAAGGAAAATAAAAAGAACCATCTTCATAAATTTGTGTGTCATCTTCATGCAGCAGGTCAGTTAATCTTCCCTGTACATTGCAAATTTTATTGTATGTGCTGTCAAAGCAAGTACAAGAGAACAATCTTAACATTAATAGAGAGAAAAAAAGCAAACAGATGAACTTCACAGGAACAAGTCACTGAAATCTGATTTTTCAACAGCAACAACGGAAGCCAAGGAAGAGTTAAACATCTTCCATTTGTTGACGTAACATAATAGCCAATTAAAAATTCTTTGCTCACTAAATGTATTCAAGACTAACATGAAATAAAGGCATTTTTCTGACTTGTGAAATAGAGTTGTGTCGTTGTACTTACACAATCCTGGAATTTTCTTTGAGTAAAGTGTTTAATAAAAATGTTAATTTCTGTTACATATAAAGTAATTTTTAGATTATTTTTTCTTGTACCTATTTTGGTAAATTTTAACTTTCAACTAATTTGTAAATTTCATCTGAATTTTCAAATTTATTGGCAAAAGATTATTTATAATATCCTTCAATGTTGTTTCATTAACTGTAAAATCTATATGGATATCTCCTATTTTGTTCAGGATATTGATAATTTGTTTTCTCTTGTTTCTAGATCAGTTTTGAGAGGTTTTGTCGTATTATTTTACAGCTGCAAAATTTTAGTTTACTGATATTCTCTACAGTATATTTGTTTTCTAGCTCAGTGCTTTCTCATTTTAAAATTTTTTCCTGCTTTCTGTTTTTCTTCAAATTTAAACTTCTCATCTTATTTCTGGCTTTTAAGCTGACATTATTGATATTCAAGCTTCACTTTTTTCTAACATAGGCACTTAAAGCCACAAATTTCTATCATTTATTTCTTTACTTAAAATAAAGATATATTAGGTACATACAAAATTTGATTATATCTTGTTGAAATGACCATTTTAAAATTATGAAATAGTTCTTTTTAAAGTTTATCACATTTATTTTTCTAAAGGACCACTTTGTCTTTTTTGTAATAAAGCCATGTCACTTGGTTTGTATATGTTTGCTTTGAACCTAGAGCATTGCCTTATTTAACATGTATTCTTCAAGCAGTATGTAGTTGCATTTATTTATAATTCAGTCTCATAATCTACTATGTTTTGCTTGAAGTAGTACTGAATCTATTTACGTTTAATTCAATTATTTGTATATTTTTGTTTAGGTCTGCTATTTTATTACTTGTTTTCTCCATGTTCTGTTTTCTTCCTCTGTCGTTGATGCTCTTGTTTTTAGGTGTTGTTTTGTTGTATTTCTCCTTTCCTATCATTTTTTATTTCACTTTCTGCATTAATCAGGTTTTGGTTATTCAATTTTCTCCTTTACTAATATTTGTCATAATTTTTAGTATCACTATATTTAGCAAATACCTTGTAAATTACCAAATGCATCTGTATCTAATTTATGTATCTTAAATGTATTCTCTTATTATATTAAAAAATACAACAATTTCCATTTATTTCTCAATGTTGCTATTTTTGTCATTTTACTTCTAAACATATTATCAACTCCACAAGATATTGCTATTGTTTTGTTTATTTGTTTTTTTGAGATGGAGTCTTAGATCTAGCTTTGTCACTCAGGATGGAGAGCAGTGGCATGATCTGGGCCCACTGCAACCTCTGCCTCCTGGGTTCGAACTAATTTTCTGCCTTGCCTCCTGAGTAGCTGGGATTACAGGCGTGAACCACCTCACCCAAAGGTGAGGTGGAGGTGTTTTTTGAGACTCCATTTCAAAAAACAAAAACAAAAAACAAAAAAAAGGGAAAATTCCTGGGATTAAAGGTGTGAGCCATTGCACCCAGCCTTGCTGTTGTTTAAAATGTAAACAGCTTATGTATTTTGATATTTACTCAATTATTTTATCCTTTCCAGAGTGGTGTATTTCTTTTTGCCTCTCCATTCTTATATTAAATCATTCTTTTTTAACTTGACAAACATGTTTAATATTTCTTATAAAGGAAGAATGCTGTTTAATAATTTTCTCAGCTTTGTTAGAAAGTATTCTTACTTTAATTTTTAGAAATAATTCAAAATAATTTGTGAAGATATAATTCTATTTTTTTGTGTCTTTCATAGTTTCCATTAAAAGTTAATGATTCTTGCTGTTTTCTCCAGCTGCTTTTAGAGATTTTCTCATTGTCTTTGATGTTTGTTAGTATTGTAATATTCATTTTGTTTGTAACTGTGATTGATATGGTTTGGCTCTGTGTCTCATCACCCAAATCTTACCTGGAATTGTAATCCCCACGTTTAGAGGGAGGGAAGTGATTGGATTACGGGTGCAGTTTCATTTATACTGTTCTCTTAATAGTGAGTGAATTCTCAGAACTGATGGTTTTAGAAATGGTAGCTTTTCCTGTGCTCTCACAGGCTCTCTTTCTCTCCTGCACCTGTTAAGACATACCTGCTTCCCCTTTCCCCATTATTGTAAGTTTCCTGAGGCCTCCCAGCCTTGTGGAATTGTGAGTCAATTAAACCTCTTTCCTTTATAAATTACCTAGTCTTTGGAAGATCTTTGTAACACTGTGATAACAAAATAATACAACGATTTTATTTGTTTTGAAATATGCTGAATTCTTGAATCCGTTGATTTTAAAAAATCAAATATAGAACTCTCTTGACTATTATTTCTCAAAATAATGCTCTGTCTCATTTTCTTTGCTTCTCCTCTGGAAACCCAATTACAAGTAGATTAGATTTACTTCTTTTCTTTCTTTTTTACTGTTTCATATTTTTCAGTTTTCATTTTTGTATTTCCCATTCTTTTTTATGTATTTTGCACATTTTTGCGACTCACCAGTTTCTTTTAACATTTCTTTTACTATTTCAATTTACTATTTTATTTTCTTTACCAAGTTTGTTTTTATATCAACCAATAATTTATTAACTTTTGTTTTTTAAATATATTTTGTACTTTTTAAAAATATATTCCATCTTATTTATTTTGTTCATCTTTCTTTTAATTTTTTTTTTTTTTTTTTTTGCTAACTGTAATGTCCGGATCATCTCTGGGTTGCTTTATGCTTATAATTTTATATTTTCATTATCAATGACTTTATTCTGATTTTCTGTATATGTTAGAAATTATTAATCAAGATTGTTGAAAACGTATTTTAGAGGCCTTTCTGTAAAGAATTTTTGGCTTATTTTTTCCTGGCAGATAGTTAAATTACTGGCAATTCTCATTAATTCTACCAATGCTTTGTTATAGTTATTTTTTTAAGGAAATATGAAAGGGTTTTTTATATGATTGATTTGTGGTTTATTTGCTTTTTTAACCCCTAATAGAAAATAGCTCTTACTTCTAGGGTATGACTCTAATGCACCCTCAAATGAGTGTCTGGGGTGCTTGAGGAATCTCTGCTCTGGCTAAGACCAAAGCCCTGCTATATTCCACTCTCTGTGCAATTGCTAAAATCTACTCAGGTGCATTCCAACCAGCAGCTGCTCTCTACCAGTCTCTTCAAGTGTCGCTATGTGCACATGTAGTTCAAAAGACAAAAAAAAACAAAAAAAAAAAAAAAAAAAAAGAGAGAGAGAAAGAAAAAAATTCTGAAAAAGGAAAATTTTCTTAGTTTTCTGGATTTCCTTCTCCTTGGCTTCCCCCATCTGGTACCTGAATCCCAATCTGAAGCCACCTCAGCTGTCTGAAATTTGATTTTTTCCTTCTTTGCATGGGAAGATTATTTATATTTGCTCATATCTCCCTGCTTTCAAGCCAAGAAATATTCCTTGGAGAAGCTGAGACAAATATTTGACTGACCCAAATTGCCTCTATTATTTCAAGGATACAACCTGGCATTTCTTACTCCCCAAAACTAACAAAAGGAATTTTCCCTTTTTTTTGTTTTTTGAGATGGAGTCTCGCTCTGTCACCAGGCTGGAGTGCAGTGGCACGATCTCAGCTTACTGCAATCTCCGCCTCCCAGGTTCAAGCAATTCCCCTGCCTCAGCCTCCTGAGTAGCAGGGACTATAGGGGCTCAACACCACGCCTAGCTAACTTTTTGTATTTTGGTAGAGACAGGGTTTCACCATGTTGGCCAGGATGGTCTCGATAATCTGACCTTGTGATCAGACCGCCTCGGCCTCCCAAAGTGCTGGGATTACAGGCATGAGCCATGGCATCCAGCCAGAGTTTTCCTTTTACTACATACTCAATTTAAGTTTCATATTTGTCTAAAGCAGAAAGATAAGTTTAATATAGCTAGTCTATCATGGCTAGAACAAAAATCTGTGAGGCTTTCTTTGGATTAATCAATCTCTAGTTTGGAAGTAACGCAAGTACTTTTAATGGTCTCACAAATACACGGCTATATGGTTTTAAATACCCTTATTAATGTTGTTTTTTTTTAAAATTTTTCTTTCTCTTATTTTGTTTCCAGTAGATTTCTAGCACTTTTAACCTTAATAAAATAGATCAGTTGAACACAAATAAGTGTTTCAGACTCTCGAAAAACAGGCTTGTGTAGATTCTAGGCAGCGTCTGCAAAACTAAATGTTTATTTTCCTCTACAACCTCCCCTTTCTTCCATATCTAGACTTAAATTTCTACATGTAAGAATATTTTTTAAAAAGTAATTAACTTACTTTTTGAACCCTAATGGAACTTGTTCCTTAGCTATGCACTCATTGTAAATATAGTATCAGAGGTTGGATCTCTCATGACACTTTGATTTATTTCATTTATTTTTCACCAGAATCAAAACTTACTTGGTATTTTCATGTTCCTGTTTTGTTTGAATCCAAATAGGTTCATATATGTTTTTTGATATAGACTTCACAATAGTTACCATAAAATTTAGTTAAGTTTTAAGAAGAAATATGCCGGGCACATTGACTCATGCCTGTAATCCCAGCACTTTGGGAGATAGAGGCAGGTGGATCATGAAGTCAGGATTTTGAGACCAGCCTGACTAAAATGGTGAAACCCTGTCTCTACTAAAAATAGAAAAATTAGCCCAGCATGGTGGCAGGCGCCTATAATACCAGCTACTCAAGAGGCTGAGGCAGAATTGCTTGAACCCTGGAGGTGGAGGTTGGAGTGAGCCCAGATCGCACCACTGCACTCCAGCCTGGGCCACAGAGCAAGACACCACCTAATATATATATTATGTATATATATATACAATATATAATTATTATATAAAGGCTATATATAGTTATATATAACTATATATAATTATATACATATATACATATATATGTAATATATATTATATATAATATATATAATACATAATCTTATATATAATACATTATATGTATATGTATAATATTATATATTATATATAACATATATACACATATATAACATTATACATATATACATATACATATATACATATATAACATATACACATATATGCACATATAACATTATATATATACATTATTACATTATATGTAATATATAATATATATATAAAATATATATAAATATATAAAATATATTATATAATATATAAAAATATATATTATATATAATATATATAAAATATATTATACAATATATAAAAAATATATTATATATATATAAAATTATATATAATATAATTATATATAAAATATATATATGTAATATATCATATAATTATATATTATATATACTATATACATTATATATATAAAATATATAAATATATATAATATATATAAATATATATAAATATATAAAATATATATATATAATATATATAAATATATATAAATATATAAAATATATATATTTATATATAATATATATAAATATATAAAATATATATATTTATATATAATATATAAAAATATATATAATATATATAAATATATAAATATATAAAATATATATTATATGTAATATATAAAATGTATATATTATATATATAAAATATATAAATATATATTATGTATATAAAATATAAAATGTATATATTATATATAATATATAAGATATATAAATTATATATAATATATAATATATAAAATATATATTATATATTATATATAAAAATATAAAATATATAATATATGTAAAATATATAAAAAATATATAAAATATATAAAATATATTATATATAAAGTATATATTATATATAAAATATATTATATATAAAGTATATATTATATATAAAATATATATTATATATAAAGTATATATTATATATAAAATATATATTATATATAAAATATATATGTAAAATACATAAAATATATATTATATATATAAAATATATATAATACATAAAATATATATTATATATAAAATATATATAATACGTAAAATATATATTATATATAATATATATAATACGTAAAATATATATTATATATAATATATATAATACGTAAAATATATATTATATATAATATATATAATACGTAAAATATATATTATATATAATATATATAATACGTAAAATATATATTATATATAAAATATATATAATACGTAAAATATATATTATATGTATAAAATATATATATAAAATACCTTTTCCTATTTAAAAAAAGTTATTTTTGACTTCCAAAAATAAGACTTTATTAGACATCATACAGTATAAGGCTTGTCCTATTAAAAAAAACTACACAGTTTAAAATATTTTATATATGTACTACCAACTAAACTATAGTTTTTACGTTTTTGAATTAAGTACTTTTTTAAAATTTTGCTAGATCACTTGACATTTCTTTGATATTTTGTTTTTTTTAATAAATCTTAGATGGCATAACAAACATTTTGCAATAGTCTATTTGCTTTTTGGTTTTCAACTTATAGCAATTTATTGTTACTATTTAGAGAATAAGTAGTAAAATAATTAATATTAATAAAAATGTTGTTCTTATATAACATTATTGTACACATCCAATACATTTTTATATGCAATGGTCTCACTCCCAGAGAGAAGATTTTCTAGTCCAATATCCAGGTCTAAGAAGGTTTTACTTATGTTCTACTTACTGCCTAATTATCTGGAACTATTAAAGAATGAAGCATACAATATATTCTAAATTTCAAACTGCATCGTCATCATGTTTGTTTTACTTAAACCCTAATAATACGTTTTGCCTTTGACACCTGAAATTATGAAAATGGGCTTCCTTCATGCCAATCTCAACCTCCCAATATTTCTGGCATTTGCAGTATTTTTCTGAGATTTTTAAGAAGAATCATCTGAATAAATTTTGTTTATCAGAGCCTCAATGAATATATACATAAATTTTTGGTCAATACAGGCCCTTAATCTCTGAATACAAGTACTAAAACATGTTGTTGCTGTTTTTTTCTTTTTTTTTTTTTTTGGCTCAACTTTTTAAAGTTCAGATAGCCCAGGATTGGAAAGACCTGTTTATGTTTATTACTGATTTATTCTTTTGTTTCTTGTTTACTTGTTTTCTTTTATGAAACTGAACCTATGTTCTAAAATTCTGAAATGAATTTTTCTCATGCATAGTATGAAGAGGGTTTAATTTGAACTTTTTCTTGCATCTGATCAGGATATGTAAAAACACACTTTAGAGTTTGTACATATAATCTCCAACTAAAAACAAAATTAATAAACAGTTTTAGTATTATTGTGTCAAATTTTCTGAAAGTATATATATCATCGATGTCTTCTGTAAATCCATATTTTTTATTTCCTCTTGTTTTTATTTCTATTTATCAGCCACAATATATATTAATCAATTAGGCTATATCTTTACCTCATTATCATATTGTTTGCCTTTCCCCCAAATTAATCATTAGTAAGTATGTTTTCACTTACTATTAAAAATGTTGGCCAAGCGCGGTGGCTCACGCCTGTAATCCCAGCACTTTGGGAGGCCAAGGCAGGTGGATCACGAGGTCAGGAGCTCGAGACCAGCCTGACCAACATGGAGAAACCGCGTCTCTACTAAAAATACAAAAATTAGCCAGGCGTAGTGGCACCTGCCTGTAATCCCAGCTACTCAGGAGGCTGAGGCAGGAGAGAATCACTTGAACCGGGGAGGCAGAGGTTGCAGTAAGCGAGATTGCACCACTGCACTCCAGCCTGGGTGACAGAACAAGAATTCATCTCAAAAAAGAAAAAAGTCAATAGTTTATCAGTTGTCCATTTTTACAGTATTTCCCACTCGATATATTATTACTATAAGACATGTTTACAAGGTTTTCAGAGAATTTTTTAATTTTAATTGTCAATTTATTATTTATTGGCTTTTTTTCAGGTGGTTATGGATTTTGTATTTGCCCATGTTTAATGAGCTTTACAACACTTCCATCAGAGAACGTGAGTTATTTAATTTTTCTTTTTATTTTTTACATTGACACCTAAAACATGTTTTTCTCATTTATAACATTATCAATATATATTATTTTCATTTATTTTATTAATTTTATTACTGATAACTTTACTTCTTATATTATTTATATTTTATAATATATATAAACAACCTTTTCAGTTTTCCCAAAGTAAATATATATTGAATGCATAATAACTATTACACCATTTTCTATTATTAAATAAATCTTTTGGAAACAACTGAATAGTAAACACATTTTCATTCTAAATTATATATCTCAGTGTTACAAACAAACTAAATCAGGGCATCCTTAGATAGACATAAAGAATAGTACAATGTTTACTACTATAACAAACAAGGGGATACTTAAAAATAAAAAATATTTAAATTAATTGTAATATCAAAATATTTAAAAGAAGTATTCACTTTAAGCAACAATAGTTGAAGATAAAACAAAATTTGTTACATATGTTATTAGGATGTTGTTGGAACATCGAATAATTGCTGCATTAATTTAAGAGTAGTCATTTTAGTTTTTAACCTTATAAATTGTATTCTTATTGCAAAATTTAGGTAAATATGTTTTCATGGGAATTACCTAGACATTTTATAACAGATTTTTTCAAAATAGGATGGAGTTGTTCTTCATTAAATGTATAAACTTTACATGTATAATTAAAATTAGACCAGAGTTCAGTAAAAATCAGTGTCAAATTATTAAAACGCCAAGGATATTATTTTTAAAATTTCACTTTAACATGAAATTAAAATAATGCCATAATTTTTAGAAATAAGTTTCTTATTTATTGTTTCCATAAGCATAGATTTGTTGGACATCAATTTGTAACATGAATACATTAAATGTTTCCTTCCACCTCTACAAATTAAAGAGAAAATAATGTAGATAAATTATGCCAATAAAGTTAAATTAATATGCTAGTTGAATTTTAAAGAATATAACAAGGTGATTAAAATGTAACATGAGATAAATTATGTTAACATAAAAAATATAAGTGCAATGCGTGAATACTATAGAATATTGATATACCAAAAGAAACACTAAGAAAGAAAGCTAAATTATTTATAACACTATAAAGTTATATTAGGCTCAAATATATAATGGAAAAATAATACTGTAATCAGTTATTGTGTAATTAAATGTCAGTGAAAACCATTAGATTGTTGCTTAATTTTTCTAGGTCATAATTCAAAACACAACCATTTTGCATGTTAAGCCTACATAAATAACACTGTACTTATTGGTCTGAAAATTATATGTTGTTACTAAATAGGTTTGATATTAAATCACCTACATAGTATGACTGCACAAAATTAATCTTCTACCACAAAATATACTCAACTTGCTATGATTCATAGAAACTGAAAGGCAAAAGGTACTTTTAAAGTCATTTTTGACTCATTTTACAAATAAAGGAATACAAAATCCAAAAAAAATTTACTTAACATATATTGTTACTTGTTTATAAAGATAACCCGATTTCTGCTTTTGTCCCTGTTCTGAAAAAAAAAAAGAAAGAATTTACTCGTTATGCTGGTGCTCTCCACTGAGGCTACTTTTGTAAAAGTTTTACAACTTTTGGTCCTGATGTCTTCCCCCCAGAAAAGAAAGCAGTGGAGCTAAACCTCCATTTCATGGAAATCCACACGAACATGGCTAATCTAGTGAAAGTACCAGCCTATGGCTCAGTATCTACCCTCTTATAATATTATTTAATTATTACTCCTATGTGAACAGGGCTAGACCTTAATTTTTCTTCTATAAGAAAGCCTCAATGGAGAACATTAGCATTGTATGCAGCCATTCACATAAAGCAGACCATACAGTCTCTACAGATACAGAGAGATTACAAAGGTGTCCTGTTTGTGCTGCTATAACAAAATACCTGAAACCGGATAATTTATAAAAAGCAGAAATTTGTTTTCTCACAGTTCTGGAGGCTGCAAAGTTCAAAGTCAAGGCACTGGCGTGTTTGGTTGTCTGGTCAGGGCTGCTCTCTGATTCCAAGATGCTTGGTTGCTGCATTCTTTGTAGGAGAAGGATACGGTGTCCTCACAAAGCAGAGATAGAAGGACAAGAAAGCTGAGTGCAGAGTGAAGTCTCTTTCATAAGAACCTTCCCATTCACAAGGGCGGAGCTCCCATGACAGGATCATCTTTTAAAGAGCCAACTTCTTAATACTATTACATTAGCAATTAAGTTTCTGCAATTGATTTTTTGAGAGGACATTTTCAAAGCATAAAACAAGGCTATTCACACATAAATCAGTCATAAATTGTTTCTAGCAATAAAACAAACTAAATGAAACATGTAAGACCTTGTGCTAAAATTTGCCTAGAGATTCTTACTAAAATATTGCCTGTATCCATTTACATGCATGACTGAATTAAAAAAAAAGGAACATATTGAAGTTCAATTTAAAAATTATTTAAAAACATACTGTTAAGTGTGAGTGAACATGCCTATTCCTGTACCAATAATAGAAGGACCTAAGATTACATTGCTACAGAAATTCATCAGATGAGGCCATGATTCTAGATAAGAAAGGTGAAGCTTAAAAATAAATACCACCAAAAGGCCAAACATACGTTTACAACTACCACAGAGAGATTACAAAGGTTTTGTTTGTTTGTTTGTTTGTTTGTGAGTGTGTGTGTGTTTTCTTCCTGTCTAGTTCCTTGCTTTAAAAGTTTGGGTAGGCATAAGAGGAAAAAAAAAAAAACACTAAACTAAAATTTTGTGGCAAAACCCTATGTTTAAGCAAATTTAGCAGTTTACACTCATACTATATCTTTGATTCAGCAGCTTCAACCTAGAATATAATATGTATGAACTGATAATATCTCTGGTTCACCTAGTAGAATTGAAACAAAAATAAACATAGCTTATAGAGACAATGTCTCATATCATTTCAAAAATTCATTTTTTTAGGATTCATTGCTAGAGAATTACTGTGTTCCCTTTGAAGATGTCATAACATTTTGCTTTTTCATAGTTCCAGTATTATTACACTGATTTCTTCACACCTGAAGAAAGAGTCACTTCTTCTTTTTCAATTTACTTTCATTGGGGCAGGACTTTTTTTCAGGTTGTGACTAGGATGTATGTTGATTTGGCTTTGCTTCTGGAGTGCTTCAGTGGAGAATACTCAGTGTGGTTTCCTTGATTATAAATAGCCTTAGGGTGGCGGCATTCTCAAATGCCAGTTGTAGTAGTCGTGTACTGGGCAGGTGAGTGAGCTCACAGCCTCCTGGGTAGCTGGGATGATGTGGGTGATGGCAGTAGCAGAGAGCAGAAGTAGTGAGAAGCTTGTCTTTTTCCCAAGCGCTGTGCACTTCTGTCAGCAGATGTGATGGACTGTGCAGGTTGACTTTCACGCCCGTAGGTAGCACTTGCATGTGACAGCCAACTGCAGCAGTGACAGTGGGTTTATGCTTGACCTTTGTTAACCAGGTGGGGTACGTGGGTGTCCCAGGTGATAGCTTGGCCAATGGAACATTCAGTGGTTCAGAGGTCCCTAGTTCGGCCTCTGAGGTGTAGGGTAAGGGTGGGAGTCAATGAAGCTAGCAGGGCTGGGCCAGGCAAGCCTATACTTGGAACCTGCAATAGCAGAAGCAAGTGCCAACCCAGAGGGGTGTGAGGCTCCAAAGGCAAGCGAGCAAGAGTGGGACCCATTTTACTCTCAGACTCTGGACCAAGTGGGGCTTCTTTCCACAGCACAACCACAAAGTTCATATCAAACCTCACTCAATTAGCACTGATAATAGCGATCTAAAGATAAATAAATAATCCCAAGTCAGAACTCATGAAGAGCTTATCCTCAGTAAATAAGACTGCCAACACAATCAACAGCCAAAGTATTTACACCAATAAATTTCAAATTAAAGTAGCTTAGACAGATTTAAAAATAAATAAATTTATATGCATACATATATGAGTATTTAAGACATAAAGAATCCATTATGGGGGCTGCATTATGAAAAAAGCATTGAAATATTTAGAAATAAGTAAAATAGAACTTATAGAACATAATTTTATATCTGTATATATTTATGTTGAGTAGATTAGGCACTGAGATTAAAATGAAATGGCTATATAAAGTAGAAAGTTAGATTAATCTATAGATAATTAGTAAAAAGAAAGATATGAAGAAGTAATTCATAATAAAGCACCAAGTGATTAAACAATTGCAATATATAAAACAGAGGTAAATCGAAATAGAATCCCAAATGACAGAGGTCAACATATTTCAGATTTCCCAGAAAATGATATTGCTTTGGGGACACAATATTCAAATGAACAAAGTTAGACAATTTTCTGGAATTGCAAATGGGCAGAAATGCTCAAATTCAGGGAGCATAAGAAAGAGAATTCACTCAGAGATTTTACAGTGCCCTGGCAAATGCAAATTAGTACATCTGTAGATAAAACATATCTAAAATGTGGATTTCCCAGCCTCTGTTTCAGCCATTGGTGTTTATGTGATTAGATTTGTTTAATTAGACGTAAGCATATCTGATTTGGTCAGTTTTCAGAATATCTGCAAATTAAAGAAAAGCTGCTTGCTCAGGAGTTCGTCTTTGCTCCCTTTCCATGGTCTGCAATGTGATTGTGGCAGTGAGCACCTTTCACCTTGAATGCAGAAATTAGAGTAAAAATGAGATCAATGTCCCAGGAGATAACACAGCAACAAGAAAATAGGGACCAAGGTTCCTGCATAACCAAATAGAACAGAGCTGTCCTATTAGCTTGGGTCAGCATGGAAATAAATTACCACACATAAACCAAAACCGTGAGATCTTTTTGTAATAGCATCTTGGTATTTGCTATCATACAGATTTTAGGTACTCTAAGACATTCATATTGTTTCATTATTTGAGGAGAAAACAATAGAGAAAGGGAGAGAAAGAGGGAGAGGGTAATGAGGGGGCAAACCCATAGGAGAGGGGAGAGACAGAAGTTTAGACTTTGTCAAATTGTCTTTTGAAAATTTTTTATTTATAATAAAAAATAAAGTGAGAGAATATCAGCTTAGGGAATCCAAATATATTGCAGCTGTGTGAAATTTATATGTTACTCCCAGAAAACCAAAGACTAAAAACATTAAAATTAAAGGTTGGAAAAATACATAACCAACAAGCAAAATTACTACTAGCCAAAAAAAATTGTGGAAGTGATATGAACAAAAAATTGGCTGAAACAAACAAACAAACAAATGGCTAGCAACAAAAAAAGTGTCAATTTTGCTAGTAGTTATTGGGAAATAAAATTGACATATATGTGTGTGTATTTTATATATATGCATAAATGTATATATTCATAGATGTATATATCAACCTTTAATAATTAAACTAGTAGAAATCTTCAGAATAGAAAGCCTTGGCAAATAAACATTTATAGTACATATTGTTATAAACATTATAGAAAGAAATCTGCCAGTGCTTATTTAAATAAAAGTCTATATGCATACTAACCCAACAATTCCACCAGTGAAGCTCATCTGTATAGAAATATCCATAAAGCAAAATAATAAATGTGTCTCTTTAAAAAATAGGATTCAGGTACATAAGTTGCTAGGGCTGCCATAACAAAGTACCACAGACTGAGTGGCTTAAAGAATGGCCTTTTGGCCGAGAGCAGTGTCTCATACCTGTAATCCCAGCACTTTGGGAGGCCAAGGAGGGGGAATCATGAGGTCAGGAGATCAAGACCATCCTGGCCAACATGGTGAAACCCCATCTCTACTAAAAATACAGAAAAATTAGCTGGGCGTGGTGGCGCGTGCGTGTAGTCCCAGCTACTCGGGAGGCTGAGGCAGGAGAATTGCCTGAACCTGGGAGGCGGAGGCTGCAGTGAGCTGAGATCGTGCCACTGCACTCCAGCCTGGTGAAAGAGCAAGACTCCATCTCAAAAAAATAAACGAGGAAAAAAATAAATAAATAATAAAAAGAATAGCCTTTTATTTTCTCACAGTTCAGGAGGCTACAAGTCCAAGATCAAGATGTCAGCACAGCTGGTTTCTTTCTGAGACTTCTGTCCTTGGCTTGTAGATGGCTCTCATTTTGCATGATCTTCCCTGTGTACATATCTGTGTCCTAATCTTCTGTTTATAAAAGGACACCAGTCATTAGATTAGAACCCACTCTAATGACCTCATTTAACTTCATTACTCTTAGAAAAGCTCTTTCTCCAACTACAGTCACATCTTGAGGTAATGAGGGTAAGAACTCCAACACATAAACTTTGGGGGAGTATAATTTAACCCATAACAATATGGATGGCTATTCTATTGTATTTTTAGTAATAAAAATGCAGAAAAATTCTGAATTACCATTAATAGAGAAATAATTGTGTAAAATTATAAGTCATGTATACTACAATAATTATACAACTTTAAAATATGATTTTATTAATTTATATTAATGTGTATGGGTATTCATAATATGTTATGCTATGATTTGGATATTTTAGCCCTCCAAATCTTATGTTGAAATGGAATAATCAGCTTTGGAGGTGGGGCCTGATAGGAGGTGATTGGATCGTGGGGCAGTTTCTCATGGTTTAACACCATCCCCCTTGGTTCTGTCAGGGAGAAAGTGAGTTCTTGTGAGATCTGGTTGTTTGAAATTGTGTGGCACCTCCTCCCCCTCTCCCTTGTTCCGACTCTCACCATGTGACATGCTGGCTTTCCCATTTCCCTCTCCCATCATTAGAGGCCTTCTCCAGAAGCAGATGCTGACACTGTGCTTCCTGTTTAGCCTGCAGAGCTTTGAGCCAATTAAGCCTCTTTTTTTTTTCTTTTTTAATAAATTGGCCAGTCTCAAGTTTTTCTTTACAGCAATTCAAAATTGGCCTAATATATCTTGTCAGGAGGAAAATGTAATGATGCTATTTTCCTAGAAGGGGACATTTTTCCATTTTGCTTGCTAGAACTTAATTTGATTATTTCTTTTCTTGCTATTGAATTGAGTTCCTTATATATTTTGGGTATTACCTCCTTCTTAGATGTATATTTTGCAAATGTTTTTCTAGAAGGGGAATCTGTGGATTGTCTATTATGTTAATTGATCTTTTTGATGTACAGAAGCTTTTCAGTTTGATGCAATCTCCTTTGTCTATTTTTGATTTGGTTGCCTGTGCTTTTGGGGTCATATTGAAAGAAAAAAGTCATTACCTGGTCCAGTGTCATAAAGCTTTTTTCCTTGTGTTTTCATCTAGCAGTTTTACTGTTTCAGGTTCTACATTTAAGTTTTTAATCCTGTTTCACTTAATTTTTGTGTATAGAGTAAGATAAGGGTACACTTTTAATCCTCTGCATGCAGACATTCGGTTTTTCCAACACCATTAATTGAAGAGACTGTCTTTTTCCCATTGTGTGCACTTGCCTTTTTTGCTGAAAATTAATTGACCTTAAATGCATGGATTTATTTCTGGGCTCTCTATCCTGTTCCATTGGTTGATATGTCGGTTTTTATGCCAGTATCATGCTGTTTTGATTACTATAGTTTTGTAACATATTTTAAAATCATGTAGTGTAATGCCTCTAGCTTTGCTTTTTAAAGAGTTAAAATTATCACAGGATTTAGTTATTGAAGATCAAAGTACTGTGATGAAATTGACAATGGTATATAGTTATACTGTGGTATAAATGTATAAAACTTAAGGCATGAAGAAACAAAGCATAATGCATGTCTCCTTGGAAATAAGGATCTGTAGTGGGAGGAAAGAAAATGAAAACAACATCAAGGCAAGATTGGACTACTCATGGTCAGTATCTTACTCAAAATTCACCAATTAGGTAAATGTTTACATGTCAACTGTTACATCATGTGTGAGGACAAAGTAGAAGCCAGGATTCTCAGGCAGTGGAGATTCTGCCAAACAGTAAGGTAACATCAAGAGTGGAAAAGCGATAATCACTTCTATCAACATTTACTTATGAAAGATCATGAATCAAGAGTCATTTATGAGATTTATGTACATGTGAACATATCTGCATTATTGAACAATAGCACATTTTAAAATATAGTAATATCAAATATTTGAATATTCAATTGAATGCATTCTTGTTGTGGATTTTACATATAGATTCTATATTTTGGATCAATATTTTCTGTTACCTTAGGTGGCTTTATAGAAAGCTACACTATTTAGAAATATAGAGCAATCAATATCATTCTATGCTAACAAAACAGATATCAAAAAAGCTTAGGGACATTTTGAAATGACAATAAATAAACTATAAAGTAATGCTGCAAGAAAATAAAAGCATCACCTATTGGGCAAAATCACTGGCTTTCACTAGTCTATTTCAGATTCATTTATCTACTATAATTCAAGGTAGTATAATTTGAGTGCTTAACAAATCATCTACATTAATGTCAAGAAAATAAAGTTAAGCAACCATGTTAAAATTTTTCTGCAATTTTTTTAATTTGTAAGATTTTATTTTTCAATCCACCAATCATTTTCTGTTGATTCCAGTAGTGATAACTTGAGGCATACTATTTATAGTAGCAGACTGACAAAATAATTATATTGAAGTTCCAAGATACATGCTTTTTTTTCTTAATCTGTTATTAGCTAAATCTATGAACTTCTAAAATGTACAGAATATCCTTGTTTAGATGCTGTTGGATGAATTATTAATTTATCTTCCTTCTTCTTTTTGTATGTACATATCAGCTTGAAAATGCCAATTCTCAGTATCTCAGGATTCCTGTAAATTAGAACTCATCATGTGAGAAGTAAAAAAAGGTCTCTTGGAAAGCTTTGAGAACATTGTGTTTTCCTAGATAAAAGTGGTTGGCAAAGCTTCTTTCCTGATATTGCCAAGACTTTAAAGACTGAAGTGATGATAGCCATCTTTGTTACAATGAGAAAAAAGGCTAAGAATATTTCAGAGACAATGGCTTCATTCTAGTCATTTTGTTATGTGACACAAAGGAATTTCCTTTAAATTTGCTTTTTGGCCATCTGTTGGGATTTTCCGTTACCTATAATCAAAGCCATTTCTGATTTACATATAAAGCTTCATTTTTCATTTTAAGTACATATAGGAAGTACAATAAAAGAGAAGAAAGATTTTTAAGATTTACTTTAAATTATGGTATATGGGTTTTATTTTCTCAGTTATTCTTATTAAACTGATTTTCATGAATTTCTAAAAAAATTGTTTATAACAAAACAAACCATTGCATATTTCCTACAGCTACTACTAAGTAATGCTCAAGAAAAGATAAATCCTGGAATCTAAATAATCTAGGCATGGAACAAAAAATTTTGAAAGATACATTTTTCAGCATGTATCTACAATTCCTTTAATTTTCTCGTTATAGAATAGCATTGTGTGCCCAAAATGTATTCTTCGTCTTGAAGGATCTTTCTTGAAACAAAAGCAGAAACTGAACAATACTAAGCCAAGCAAGTTACAACTTATTGATCACTCTGCATACTCCCTATCAATCAATTCAAAAATATACATTTTTCTCTATCATTTATTTTCTTCTATTTAAAATTTTTGAAATGTAGGATATAGAATATAGATACATATGCTGATGATGGTTAGAAAATTAGGAATATAGCTACATATATATTATAAATTATCACTTAACACTACCATTTCTTATAGTTCAAACAGGGTTTCATATTCATATTTTGTCTATGTTCTTTTATAATATCAATATATTATTAATATTGAGTTGGTCATTTTTTAAAAAAATGCCTATTAGGTAGATACATTTTCTAACTATTTGAATGGCTTACGATGTAATTATCATATTAAGAAACATTTATAGGGTGTTCAATGTATGTCTTGAGCTGTACAAATGAGCATCTTATTTCACAAAACCCATATGTAAGAACATTTACTATACTAATTTTTTCAATGGGTAATTGAGGCACAAATAGCATAATAATTTATCTAAGTTCACACAACTAATTATTGGCACAGATAAGATTTGAACTCAGGCAATCTCGCTTCAAAAACTGACTTTATCCTATAAAGTTTTATTGTTCCTTTTTTTTTTGAATGTTAAAGTCTAAAGCAAGTGCCCTTTTTAATGCTGACATTCTTGCTTAGAAATAAAAAATTATTTGAAGTTTTGCTGGTCAACAAAATAAAGTATTTCTATACTTCTGCTTTTACTTTTTTGCAGGGCATTTTTAGAGTTTTCTGTCATTATAACACATGGATAATATGTTGTAAATAAGATGTCATTTTAATATAACACATAAATGGTTTAACATTTTAATAACAATTTTGTTACATAGATCAGTAAAGGAAAACATACTTTTTTTTTTTTAGACAAAGTCGCTCTATTGCTTAGACTGGAGTGCGGTGATGTTACTATGGTTGACTGCAGCCTAGACTTTCTGGGCTCAAGCGATCCTCTTATCTCAGCCTCCTGAGTAGCTGGGACTACAGGCCTGTGCCACCACATCTGGCTAATTTTTTTGTTACTTTCTTTTAATTTTCGTAAAGACAGAGTCTTCTTATGTTGCCCAAGTTGGTCTTCAATTACTGGGCTCAAGGGATCCTCCCAACTTGGCCACCCTAAGTACTGCAATTACAAGCATAAGCCACTGTGCCTGGCCCTAAAAAATACTTTAAAAGTTTTTATGAAACTTAATTTCAGGCTACAACTGAAATCTCAAAATTAGTTTGTAAAGTTTCTTATATTTTCTGAAAATTATTTTGGTTTATATTGGTTTTATGAGCAAATATACAAGTTATTTTGTCGAATATTCTTTATAAAAAATCCAGTAATGCAATGAGATTAAAATATAATAAACATCAAAGAATTTAATAAATTAGTACATAAAAAGAGTCAAATTACAGTGTATAAAACTTAGTTATGCCAAAGAGAAGCTGTAAAAACTGAAATTAATGTCTATTTTTAATTAGAAATTTTAAAAATAATTGGAAGTTACTTAATTTTAAAATTATTTTTGGAATGCAAACACATATAATTCATAATCCATATAGTTAAATTAATGATTTATTTCAATATCTTAAAAATGAAGCCTTCTATACCAATGGAAAAGAAAAAAACAGGTATTTTAAGTATATCTTTTCATAGTTGTCTCCAACATGATTGATTAGCTGTAATTTTTCAATGACTAAAATTAGAAGATTTATCTGTCTGTATGAATGCTCCATTTCCTTTCCATAGCCTGTTGGAACATGAGTGTTCAAATGTTAACATAGTATTTTACACTTTGTATACCGTTAATGATAATGTCAACCAAAGTTTTATAAACTGAATATCTGTGATTTGAACTGTGGAGACCTTTATATAGTAGAAGGACCTTCAGGAATAAGTTGTTGATTATTTTTGGCTGTCCCAGTAACCAACTAAAAACATTATACTTTTGACTGCCATTCTCAGTTTTCCTAAGGTGTTCTACCCAAGAAAAAACAGAATTGGAATAAATTTATAATACAATTACTTCTGAAATAAAAAGAGTTGAAAATGCACAGAAAAACAATAGTAAAGTAGTCCTCCTTATCCCAGTTTCACTTTTCATAGTTTTCAATTACCAGTGGTCAACTGCAGTTTGAAAATACTCAATGGAAAATTCCAAGAATAAACAATTTCTAAGTTTTGAATTGCACACAGTTCTGAGTAGCATGATGAGATTTTTGCCCCATCCCAGGTGGAACTGAATGTGAATCATCCCTTTGTCCCACAAATCCATGCTGTGTACACTTCCCGTGGGTGAATCACTAAGGAGCTAGCTGTGTTATCAGATCAACTATTGGTATCACAGTGCTTGTGTTCAAGTCACCCTTATTCTACTTCATAAGTGCAAGAGCGGTGATGTGCAGCAATTTGGATATGTCAAAGAGAAGCTGTAAAGTGCTTCCTTAAAGTGAAAATGTCAAAATTCTCAATAGGGAAAGAAAAAATATATACACTGAGGTTGCTAAGATCTATAGTACAATAGGAAATGTTAAGAGAGGCTGGACATGGTGACTCAAGCCTGTAATCCCAGCACTTTGGGAGGCCAAGGCAGGTGGATCATGAGGTCAGGAGATTGAGACCATCTTGGCTAACATGGGTGAAACCCCATCTCTACTAAAAGTGCAAAAAATTAGCCGGGTATGCTGGTACCCACCTGTAGTCCCAGCTACTCAGGAGGCTGAGGCAGGAGAATCGCCTGAACCCGGGAGGTGAAGGTTGCAGTGAGCTGAGATCACACCACTGCACTCCAGCCTGGGTGACAGAGCGAGATTCTGTCTCAAAAAAGAAAGAAAGAAAAAAAAGAAATGTTAAGAGAGAGGGACCATATTCACATAACTTTTATTGGAGTATATTGTTATAATTGGTAAATTTTATATTAAATAATGTTGTTAATCTCTTTCTGTGCCTAATCTATATATAACCTTTATCACGGGTATGTATAAGAAAAATCATAGTACAGGTATATATAGCTTTCAGTACTATCCATGGTTTCACGCATCCACAGAGGGTCTTGGAACATATTCTCCATGGATAAGGGGGACTACTACTGTTCTGAAATCTTAGAACACATAACCTATTAATAAAACAAAAACAAAAACTGGTTACTGGTGACATAGGGTATATTTTTGGAAAGCAGATATTTATTACATGATAAAAAGTATGGAATTTCTTCATATAAAGATACTGTATTTCCCTCTTCACATATAGGAGGCTGTTTAGGAACTATAATAAATCACATTATATATCATACTTTCTATGTATTTGGAAAGTAAGGAAAGACGTATCTAAATAGTGGATCACTTTGGATATATTTGTAATACTTATCATTTAAAATGCTTAAATTCTTTAATGTTTATAAAACTACAATGTGAAACTTTCAGCCAAGCCCAATATTGTTAATATAAAGACAGAAAAAATATATACACAGACAGACTACACATTCCTTGTAAAGCATAAATCTAAATTTGTGTCTTAATCATGGCCCTGAGTGTAACATAATTTTTGTGGTTGAAAAAAATGTATTCTTACCATATCCTTGTTACATAAATGATTAATCTAGGAAGAAATAAAGAAATAGAGAGGATTTTTACTAATACAATTTCTCTTGACCTACCTGTGACAAAGACTGTTTCCTTTGAGTAAACCTTTAGTCAGGTACTTGAGTCCTTCTTGACTTGTCCTGACCTCAGACTTTTCTCTGTCCTTGTAGGACCCTGTTTGAACAACAATCTTGCTAAGTCAGTGAAGGAGTAAAAAAGATTCCACCCCAAAATATGCTGCTCTAGCATATCACCTATTTTCGATAAAAACAATGCCCCCAACAAAAAAATAAAGCCAAACAAGCAAACAAAAAAACCCAAGGCAGGTTCAAGATCACTCTTACTTTAACTCTGTTTTTTTAAAAACAATAGATGAAATTACCGTGTGAAATACATATTCTCTATACCAAAAGTAGTAGCGTTCTTGCCATTAATAATTAGAAGGTGAAGATAAGAAAAATCTGTACAAATAAATCTTGTTAAACTAACCTTTTTCTTCTTAGTCACTTGTCTAACCAATAAATGACTGTAACCCAAGCCCCTTTGCCTCACCACATTTCACCACCACTCTTGTTTAATTCAGTAAATACGAGTTGGACTCTTAACTGCCTCTTTGGGTCTCCATTTCCTTATAAAGGCTCTTATGCTGAGTAAAATATATACAGTTGACCCTTGAATAATGTAGATATTAGGGGCGTTGACCCTCCACATAGTTCAAAATACATGCATAACTTTGTTTCCCCCCAAAATTAACTACTAATAGCCTACTGCTGACTGGAAGCCTTACTGATAACATGAATAGTCAATTAACCCATACTTTGTACATTGTATGCATTATATACTGTATATTTTTTTTTTTTGACATTGAATCTCTCTCTCTCGCCAGGCTGGAGTGCAGTGGTGCGATCTCAGCTCACTGCAACCTCGGACTCCCTGGTTCAAGTGATTCTCCTCCTCAGCCTCCCGAGTAGCTGGGATTACAGGCACGTGCCACCACACCGAGCTAATTTATTGTATTTGTAGTAGGGACAGAGTTTCACCATGTTAGCCAGGATGGTCTCAATCTCCTGACCTCATGATCGGCCCTCCTCTGCCTCCCAAAGTGCTGGGATTACAGGCTTGAGCCACTGCGCCCGGCCTATATACTGTATTCTTACAATAAAGTAAGATAGAGAAAAGCAAATGTTATTAAGAAAGTCATAAAGAAGAGAAAATATATTAACTAATCATTAGGTGGAAGTAGATCATCACAAAAGTCTTCATCCTCATTGTCCTCACATTCAATAGACTGAGGAGGAGGAGAAGCAGAAGAGATTGGTTGCTGTCTCATGGTGGCAAAGACAGAAAAGGTGGAGGCTGTGAAAAGGGAGGTAAGAGGCAGACACACCAGTGTAAATTTTATTGAAAAACATCCACATATGAAAACCGCGCAGTTTAAAATCTTGTTGTTCAAGAGTCTAGTATATTAAATAAATCAGTGTGTTTTCCTCCTACTTATGTATATTATCTTAATTTGATTCTCAGGTCTAGCATGGGACCTTAAGAGGGAAGGGATAAAGTTTTGTTTTCCCTACATTGGTTTAGTAAAAATTCCCCAACAATGGTATAATACCTTATCACCCTGGCCTGCCTTCAGCAATAATTCTATCAAGTCAGATTAACCAGAAATACCTTGTTTTCAATGTTTCCTCATAGTGAGTTTTCATCCACCTGGTTTCTTAATTATAAATCCCTACTTGCTCTCGTTAGAGTCAGAGTTGAGTCGAATCTCTCTGCCCCACTGCCAGACACCATTGCAGCGGTGACTATACCGATCACAATGGCCCCCTTGAATAAAGTCTGCCTTACCGTCTTTAACAAGTGTCATAAATATTTTTTTCTTTAACATCAGTAATAATTTTGCTGTGCAAAGGTATATTTCAGACATATTAAATGACAGAGCAAATGAGAAATAGAATTACAAAAGCAGAAGAAAATATAAGAGAATTAAAGCTGATTAAGGTTTGGATCTCATAAGGTCATTATAAAATTGTTGGAAAAAAACCCCAGAAACATCCAGTTGTATAGATAAATGGAAAGTCTATTTAGGGAGCAGTTAAAACCCCATAACTCCAGCCCTTTCAGAATACTGAAAGTTGATTTTCAGGAGATGATAAAGCCATTAGACACTTGTTCAATTCAAGCCTGAAAATATATGAAAACCTACATACAGAATCTTGTGTCTTTTAGCAGCCTCCCTGAATGCAACAATAAAATCACTGCATTTCTTCAATAAAATGTTATATTTCCCCATCCTTTATAATTTCCACCAGTCAATAGGCGTTTCTATGCAATTGTAAATTACATTTCTATGCAATTTCTATGCAATTGTAAATTACAGTGGGTCTCAGTGGATGTACAATAATCTCCAGATGGCTGAGGAAATCCTCTATTATTAAAAAAAAAAAAAAGAAAAGAAAAACAACAACAAAAGAGGATCAAAGAAAAACGCTGTAAATGCCTGGAGAAAAATCAGTCCAATTCAAGACAAAACAAAAAGAAGAAAAAAAATGAACAAGTCATGAAATCCTCTAAGATAAAGAAGTTGTCTACTAGGAGCAACATAATTAATTGCCAATTAAAAAGTTAAAACAGGCCAGGTACAGTGGCTCATGCCTGTTATCCTAGCACTTTGAGAGGCCGAGGTGGGTGGCTTGCCTGAACTCAGGAGTTTGAGAATAGCCTGGGCAACATGGTAAAATGTTGTTATCGGGGAACCAGCCCCAATATTTCACATTGGTTCTTTTCTATTTCCCTAAGTGTCAGCCGGTCTGAGAAATAAAGGGAAAGAGTACAAAAGAGAGAAATTTTAAAGCTGGGTGTCTGGGGGAGACATCACATGTCAGCAGGTTCCCTGATGCCCCCTGAGCTGCAAAACCAGCAAGTTTTTATTAGTGATTTTCAAAGGGGAGGGAGTGTATGAAAAGGGTGTGGGTCACAGAGATCACATGCTTCACAAGGCAATAAAATATCACAAGGCAAATGGGGGCAGAGCACCAGGGCAAAATTAAAATTGCTAATGAAGTTTCGGGCGTGCATTGTCATTGATAACATCTTATCAGGAGATAGGGTTTGAGAGCAGAAAACCAGTCTGACTAAAATTTACTAGGTGGGAATTTCCTCATCCTAATAGGCCTGGGAGCGCTATGGGAGACTGGGGCTCATTTCATCCCTTACTACAACCATATAAGACAGACATTCCCAGAGTGGCCATTTCAGAGACCTCCCTATAGGAATGCATTCTCTTTCTCAGGGCTGTTCCTTGCTGAGAAAAAGAATTCAGTGATATTTCTCCTATTTGCTTTTGTAAGAAGAGAAATATGGCTCTGTTCCACCTGGCTCTCCGGCAGTCAGACCTAATGGTTATCTCCCTTGTTCCCTGAACATTGCTGTTATCCTGTTCTTTTTTCAAGGTGCCCAGATTTCATATTGTTTAAACACACATGCTTTATGAACAATTTGTGCAGTTAACAAAATCATCACAGGGTCCTGAGGCAACATACATCCTCAGTTTATGAAGATGATGGGATTAAGAGATTAAAGTAAAGACAGGCATAGGAAATCACAAGAATAATTGACTGGGGAAGTGATAAACGTTCATGAAATCTTCACAATTTATTTCAAAGATTGCAGTAAAGACAGGTTTAAGAAATTATAAAAGTATTAATTTGGAGAACTAACAAATGTCCATGAAATCTTCACAATTTATGTTCTTCTGCCATGGCTTCAGCCAGTCCCTCCATTCAGGGTCCCTGACTTCCCACAACACTCCGTCTCTACTAAAATAAAAAAAACTAGCTGGGCGTGGTAGCAGGTGCCTGTAGTCTCAGCTACATGGGAGGCTGAGGCAGGAGAATTGCTTGAACTGGGGAGGCGGAGGTTGCAGTGAGCTGAGAGTGTGGCACTGCACTCCACCCTGGGTGACAGAGAGATACTCTGTGTCCAAAAATAAAAATAAAAATAAAATAAATGCATGATAACTTGGAAATTAAAAACTGAAAGCAGAACTTTTTAAAGAATTAAAAAGAACAGTTGAGGAAATTTTTTGAAGTGTAGACAAAAACATGACAAATAATAGAAATTATATGGAATTGGTAATGTTAGTAAATGAACAGTACAACGTAACACTAAGAAATAGAACTGAATGGGAGGCCGAGGCAGGTGGATCACAAGGTCAGGAGATTCAGACAATCCCGGCTAACACGGTGAAACCCCATCTCTGCTAAAAATACAAAAAATTAGCCAGGCGTGGTGGTGGGTGCCCATAGTCCCAGCTACTCAGGAGGCTGAGGCAGGAGAATGGTGTGAACCTAGGAGGCGGAGCTTGCAGTGAGCCGAGATCACGCCACTGCACTCCAGCCTGGGGGACAGAGTGAGACTCCTTCTCAAAAAAAAAAAAAAAAGAAAAGAAAAAAGAAATAGAACTGAACATATAAAAATTTAACATGATATAATAACATGGGGGGCATTTCACAAAAGTGATTAAAGTTTAGACAATACATGGAGAATTTGTCATTCATATTGATCAATATAACTAGCAACCTATCATATACCATATATCACATGATTAAAGTTATAAATGTAAAATTCAAAATTTTATTTTTGGGTAAAATATAAGAATTATATAAGGATTCATAATAGCAAAGACTTGGAACCAACCCAAATATCCAACAATGATAGACTGGATTAAGAATATGTGGCACATATACACCATGGAATACTATGCAGCCATAAAAAAGGATGAGTTCATGTCCTTTGTGGGGACATGGATGAAGCTGGAAACCATCATTCTCAGCAAACTATCACAAGGACCAAAAACCAAACACTGCATGTTCTCACTCATAGGTGGGACTTGAACAATGAGAACACTTGGACACAGGAAGGGGAACATCACACACCAGGGCTTGTTGTGGGATGGGGGACTAGGGGAGGGATAGCATTAGGAGATATACCTAATGTAAATGACGAGTTAATGGGTGCAGCACACCAACATGGCACATGTATACATATGTAACAAACCTGCACGTTGTGCACATGTACCCTAGAACTTAAAGTATAATAAAAATACATATATAAAATAATTATATAAGGAGATATTTTTATGATATTAGGTCTGATAAATTTCATTATAAGAAACAGACTTCAAAATCTTGAATACAATTATGAAAGTATTTTATAAACTTGTTCTGAAGGATTTCTTTGAAAAGATTAAAAATGCACACATATATCACACAATTAAGGAAATATCAAATCATCAATTTTTTAAAATCTGTGAATAAAAAAGTTATATCTAGTGATATTTCAAATAAGAAGAAAATACCTTTTAATGTGTATAATACTTGAAAACTAAAGAATTTTGTAACAAAGTCTTGACAAAGATGCTAACTGTAGAAATTTTTTATTTTATATTCTCAGGAATATGAATTGTACCTATGACCATTTAGCAAAGCAATTTAGCAATATCTAGTTAAGTTGAATATGTGACTATTCTACAACACAGCAATTCCAGTCATTTGTTGTAGCATTCTAATGACATGTTTCACATATATTTATATACAAAATGTTAAAATTATCATTATTTTTGTAAGGCCAAATATTTGGAAATGACATGTAAGAACATCAACAAAATAAGAGATAAATAGTCATGTAGCTATATAACATTTTACATCAGAAAATAATCAGAACCTTACATATGTCAACATGATTAAATATTGCAAACATAATATTTATCAAGGAAAGAATGTTATAAAAAGAAGCAAGCAGATATTCAAATCACATATTTTGATATATGCAAACCACTAGATATAATTAGAAATTTAATTATATCTAATTATAATGTTAGATCTAATTCTATCTAATTATGATTATGATTAGAAATAATTCATAGGTGGATAAAAATGGATAGATAGATAGATAGATAGATAGATAAGAAAAGTCACATATGGTAAGGATAAATACAAGCCATTCAGAATAATTGCTTGTAGTATTGAATTGTATTCCTGAATAACATTCACAAGTTAGAAAGAAGTTCTAATAATTACAACATTATTGGGAAAGTTACAGAAAAGACTTTAAATCAATTTTTAACATTTGATTTATTCAGTTGATGCATGATCATTATTATATTACTAATAAGCATTACAAATAAAATATTTTCTTATAGAAATCATAATTTTAAACTTAACATTGAGAAGGTAAATGAAGAAATAACTAGAATTTTTGCTGTATAAAGTATATTAAAAACAAAACCCCAAATCCCAAAAAACAGATGCCAAAATGAGAGGCCCTTCTCTCCTACTGCTAACTGAGATCCATAAGCTGTGAACAATAAATGATAAACATAGCACTTTTGCTAAATTATATAAATATAAATATACACATTCTCTCCTAACATACATGAAGTATTACATATTCACATAATATTTTTAAATAACATGAAATATCAAAGTTATAACATGAGGCAGATGATATACACAGATGATGATAATCCGGGAAGATTTTAATAAAGGTATTATTTTTAAAGGTATGGGTAGCTGTAGGTAAAGCAAAGGGATTGGCTAGTCAGCTAAGCCTAGTTGCAACAGAGTTAATACCTCTTTTAAACTGGGAAGAACAGGGATGGTAGCAGGGGAAGTCGTATTTACCAGAAACTAGAACAACATCACATAGAGAAGAGAGCCTTGAGAGAGCCAATGATCTTTGACTAAAAAGCAAAGGTAGCAGGGGTTTAAAATGGTGAAAAAATAAATAAATATTCAGTTTAAAGCACATTTTACATGATCCCATATTCATGAGCTTTAGGTTACTAGTAATGACCCAGTTCCCATTGCATTTGCACTCCATTAACAACTGAAAATGTGTTTTATTTGGTTCCCGAGAAGTGATTCAGCATTCATTATCATATAATATGATTGTTCAGTGTTCTTATTTTTATTGTTTTTCAACAATTTTCCATTGACTAGAATTATTAGGCAAAAATTCCTCAACCAGTCCCCTGAATTCCAAACTTAAATATCCTTACTCAAATTATGTAGCAGAAACTCTGTTTCCTCCTAATAATCTAAATCAATAACATCAATCAATAAAATAAACTCCTCTGCCTGTTAATTCAGGGGTACTGGTATTCTAAAATGGCCAGGGACTGACTTAGCTTCTAATTCATCAAAACTGTGACAATCTTTCCTATGGAAGCAATTCTCTCCTGTAAAGTAAAATCTCCAAAGCAATGGAGCCAAAGGTTTTGGGGATCAGCAAAAATTGCATCACGTAGGGTTTATAATTGCACCTTACTATATTGGTTTCTGAAGTTGTGTATCTAGACTGTGAGAAAGTCTGCAAAATATATTGCACTACAATTTAAAAGCATTTGCCACACAGTATAGGAGTGTACCTCAGCTTTACAGCATGTTATTTTCCAGGCAATACCATAAATAACTTCTTGGTGAGCTTTCCAACCATCAACCCAATGGCTCTGGGTGATGGCTGGTGAATTCCATGGCTGTGAACCCATAGCTATATTTTCTTTTCTGAGGAATATGCCCAATGATCAGAGGCAATCCTGTGTAGGGTACCATCGAAAAAGAGAAGGCGTTCAGGAAACTCATCAATGGTGATGCTGGGCAGACACACTGCATATATGTCCATCAAAATTCAGAAAATGAACTATCCTCCTCCATCATGGGAGGATTCTAACAAAATCAACCTGGAAACACTAGTTGACTGATAATCCCAGACAATTATGTTATATTGGGAGCTTAGCTTTGGCCCAAGAATGTTGGGATTTTGGTGAGTCAGCAGAGGCTTTCACCAGATCAGCTTTTGAGACTGTGGGCAGACTCTTCTTGTCATCATGGCTACGTTGTTCATGGAACCTCCAAGGCATATTTAGAATGACCAGAGAAAGAGACTGGCTGCTATCCATAGGATAAGGCACCTTAGCCATCTAATTACTGAGAACATCTACCACCTTGAATGCTCACTGTTTGCATTCATTTGTAATCAAAATGTCTTCCCACTCAGTGTCTATCAATGCCTGTTCTAAGAAGTCTATCTACATTCATTTCACTCAGATATCCTTGTTACCAACTTTTCCAATGCTATTTATTTTTTAATACCAGTTTCCAGCAGTTTTCTTGCGTACAATGGATATGTTTTGTGTTACCCTTGTGTATAGTCTTGCTTCCTCATGTGTTAACTGGGGAGCTTAGGAAGCAGAGAAAAAGTCAGTAAATTAATAGCTAATTGACTTATAAGCCACTTGCTGATGAAGTTTACTTTAAGCTTCTGGACCTTCTATATCCAAGTCTCCTATATGCAAGCTTAAATTTATAACTGGATTCTGCTCTGCATGATGAATTTGATGATTCATTGAATCAAAAAACACCCAGGACATGACGATCAGCACACCTCTTGTTCAAGGTCCTACTCAAAACTGTCAGCTTCAGGGATTACCCAATAAATGCACTGAAAAAGCATGACTGGAGATGATGTTTCCTAATCTAAATGTAACCAGCAAAAGCTTTTTCACTGGTCAAACAGAATGGATCACCGTATCTTGCTCATTTTAGAAGAAATATCTTTACATGCTTTGACCACTTATTCCCTAGGAATTTAACAATTCCCTGGAATTGATCCAAGTTTATGTCTCACCCTTCATTGCAGTTACATTACTAAGACATATTGGGTGTTTACATGCTCATATTTATTATATCTAATTAGCATAATGCCATCAACATAATATCCAATGGAATCTTCTGTAGAATTTGATCATTATAATTTTTTTCCAGATTGTATCATGCAGCAGCAACATATTGACTTAGTAATGGAGCAAGAGAAAGTCTTTTTCCTGTTCAAATGGTATTGTTTTGTAAATGCAAACTGCTTGATATTTTTCTTACTGATGGGAAAGGCAAGGAAGAATTTGTAGCAATTCTTGCACCAAGTGCTGTGTTGATTTGCTCAAGTAAAGACACTATATCTGAAAAGAAAGCTCTGATGGACATCACAACCTGATTTAGCCTGTAACCCTCTATAATTATTATGCATTATTCAATTGGTTTCTGTGCCAGGTAATCAAACAAGTTAAATGGGAGATGTAGGAATCAATACCCCTGCATCTCTGAGGTTCTTGATGATAAAAATAATCTCTTCAGATCCTGAGGGATGAAATAATTCTTTGATTTACTTTTTTTTTCCAGGAGTATGTAGTTCCAGGGACTTCTGTGTAGCTCTTTCTGCCGTAATACACTTTACTCCATAGATATTGAAACCAGTGTGGAAATCCTTCTAATTTATTTATGATTTTGAAAATAACACACAATTTACCATCAGTCACACTGGACTTTTGTTAAATTTACCTGGACTGGTATTCTTTGTATTACCTAACGTCTGTAAATCTCTTGTTTCACTAGTGAGCCAGAGTGGAATTGGGTCTCTGGGAAGCAGTGCAAGTTCAGAGCCAACATATGATATTCTCTGAAAGTTATAGGTAATTCTCATTTCCTAGCACTTGAGCCGCTGGTCTTTCTTGGGACCTATGGCCATGTTGTAAGATTCCCTTTATATATTTTCCTCCCTCCCAGTTAAAGGGCTCCTCTTGTATAAATCAACATCTGGAAACTGTATAAGAGGTTTAGCATCTCATGGCTTTCACTTGAGTGAAGGTTCTGGCTTTCTGTACTAGTCTTTTTCCTTCTGTACGTATCAAGTAGCACCTTAGAAGGCTGCTCATCTCTGACGTTTCTAGAGACTCATAATTTGTTTGATGACCACTATAGATAGCATTCCATTGCCCCTTGTCTCTGATAAAGCATTGCCATCTGACCTCTAAGATCCTTCTTTTTTCATTGAGCTAGAGAAACTCAATTCTACTCAGAGCTTGCTACCATCATTTCCAGCCCATAGGTGCCATTTATAAGCTTTTCTTTTTCTCCTTTTTTCTTTCTTTCTTTCTTTTTTTTTTTTTTTTGAGACACCATCTTGCTCTGTCACCCAGGCTGGAGTGCAGTGGCTCAATCTTGGCTCACTGCAGCCTATGCCTTCTGGGTTCCTCCGAAGTAGCTGGGATTACAGGCATGTACCACCATGTCCAGCTATTATATTTGTATTTTAGTAGAGATAGGGTTTTGACATGTTGGCCAGGCTGGTCTTGAACTAGACTCAAGTCATTCATCAACCTTGGCCTCCCAAATAAAAGCTTTTCAATAATATCCTTTCCCATCTTCTCCCAAATTTTAAATGTCTTGGTGAAAGTACCATCTTCTGGTTCCTCTGTGTGGTATCAGTGGATAATATTTCTACTATTCCCAGGTAAGTGAGGATAAAGCGAAGGTCAATATAAGAGTGTGGGACTTAGCTGAAATATTAATAGTTTTACTTCTTATATTGGAATTTATGGAAAGTAAAGAGAAAAACTGTTTATTTTTTAGTATTCTCAATTGAAATGTAAATATCCCTGAAATATGCTACACAGTGTTCCTGAAATGTGATCCAGGCACCACTTGTATCAAAATTATCTGGAGGCAGATATTAGAACTGAAGCGTCCTGGGCCTCATACAGGTACAGTTCAATCAAATGCCCTAGAGGAAATATCTGATAATGTGCATTTTAACAAAACTTTAGATGGAAGTTATGCATACCAAAATCTGACATGCCATAATATGGAGGTAGTTAGAATAATCATAGTATAGAATTATACTATCATTAAACAAATTATATGGAAGGCCTATTTTTTTGGACTGAGCTCCAGAACCAGGCCCCAACAGACCTGACCAAACCAAAATGTAGTCGCTCAAGCTAAATGCCAAATAAGCAAAGTGAAATTTTACAAAAGCAGATAAATCCCATAATAGATCAGGTTTTTTTTATTATTTTCTGAAAACAGGAGATCCAGGTCTACCTGATTCAGCATGAAAAGGAAGTTCTCTCTGCTTTAACCCTTACAAAAACCAAGTAACCTGAAGTAACCTGATGTTAATCAATCAACCACTTTTCTATTGTTCTATTTCCTTATCTCGCCTTACAAAAGCCACTTTTCAGCTATTGTTCTTTGAAAGATCTCGTTCTGTTCTTTAGAATGGAGGCTGCCCCAACTCATGAATCAAGAATAAAAGCCAATTAGATTTATAACAGTTTGTTTTAATTTTGTTTTGAAATATTCAAAACAGATTCTCATAGTGTATCAGGAAAAAAGAGAGAGAAGAAAGAAAGAAAAGGTGCCATGTTGTCTTTATAATAACTCCCTTTTCCTTTGGGTCATAAAATAATGTCTAAATGCTTGCATTAAGTAGCACCCACAGTACGCTACTTACCACTCACCACATACTTTCCTATTTGCTTTGGTTTGCATTTCACCTCCAAACTCATCTTGAAATTTAATTGCCCTTGTAAGAGTATTAGGAAGTAAGGCCTTTAAGAGGCACTTAGGCCATGAAGGCTCTACTCTTATGATTAGATTAATACCTTTATTGGGAGAATGGGGTATTTAGAAGTGGGTTCCTCTGATAAAAGGATGGAGTTTGTCTTGCTTTCTCTCTCTGGCTTCTGTGCTCACTTGCACTTCCACCATGGGCTAACACAGAAAGAAGGCCCTCACTAGATACCAACACCATGCTCTTGGACTTCCCAGCCTCCAGAACTCTGAGCCAAATAAACTTTTTTTTAATTTATAAATTACCCAGTCTGTGGTATTCTGTTATAGCAACAGAAAACCAAGACACTACTTTTAACCTCAACTATCATAGTGGTTGGAGAACATTTGCTAAGCTCTTTATTAACATGGGACTATGACCTCTTAAAATGGTAATTGACAGCTATCTTGAAGTGAGACTAGACCTAAATAATTCCCAGTAGGGATGGGTTTGATAATTGTTAGATACAGCTTAGTAACCCCCCACTTAAACATGCTTCCTGAAATCCAAATCCCTTCAAAATGAACTTCTTCCACTCAAATCTTTGTCTCACAGACTATTTCTAGGTTAGCACAATTTAAGACAAGAAAATATTAACTATATGAGCTTGGTTATTTTTAGTGTTTGGACAGGATGTGGGAAGGTTATGTTGACTATTAGAATTTAAAATAGTTTAGTCTTTTCTCCCTACATTAAGATTACAAACATCCAGCTCAAGGAAGAAAAAATTAGAATTCATTTAAAATAAGTAAAAGATTTGAAAATCCTTTGTTTATTAGAGTAAGCACTATGTAAGAATCAGCGATGAGGCTGGAAATAGGGGAAAATTATTTACTGCAATGAAGAGGTTGATTTGAGGGATTACTTTAGAATTAGGGTTAAGGTTAGGCCAGGCATGGTGGCTCACACCTGTAATCCCAGCACTTTGGGAGGCTGAGGAGAGCAGATCACAAGGTCAAGGGTTCGAGACCAGCCTAGCCAACACAGTGAAACTCCACCTCTACTAAAAATAAAAAAATTAGCTGGGCATGGTGGTGCATGCCTGTAATTGCAGCTACTCGGGAGGCTGAGTCAGGAGAATTGTTTGAACCCAGGAAGCGGAGGTTGCAGTGAGCCAAGATGGTGCCATCACACTCCAGCCCAGGCAACAGTGTGAGATTCCTCAAAAAAAAAAAAAAAAAAGAAAAGAAAAGAAAGAAATAGGGCTAAGGTTAAATTTAATTCCAAGTTTTTCTAAGGCGATAACAGTGCTCATATAATCTTTGAGAACTTATGCCACTAAGATTTTATATATGAAAAATTTGACCTTCCAGTTCTAAAGTAGCAAACATTTTAAAGTAAAACCGAACTCAGGGAATATGGCAACCATGAATTATTCATGGAAACAAATGACAACATTGAATCTTGAATATTGAAGTCTTGGTAACGTAATACTCTGTTACTGCTACCATGTTAACAACAAATCTAGAATTAAGATCTCTTGAAAATTGACCACTGGTGAACATTAAAGTAAGGTACATATAGAAAAAACAACAAAAAAACTAAAATGATTAAACATTGATCATGTGACGAAATGGGAAATGGATGAGGTGAACAGAATGTACATGTGTTTACTGTGTTTTTTATTTTTTTTTGCTTTAATCTGGAAGTCAATGGATAATGTAAGATAGAATTGTAATTATTTTAAAAATTAAGAAAAGAAGACACTGCTTGCCATTTTTTTCTCATTATTACAGAAGATTATTCTAGGACTAATAACTATCATTGAGAAACATTTACTTTAAGTTCTTAATTTTACATCAATTTCTGCCAAATTCAATAAAATTTAACATATTTTGTTTATCATAGTTTAAAAGCAGGCACTCAGTTTTAACTCCTGTCATCTTATTTTTACAAATAGAGAGATATGGAATTTTGTACCACAATAATGACAATTATTTCTCAGTGGGAGTATTCCTGGGCTTTTTTTTTCCCGTTCTTTACTTATATATTTCTTAACATATTCAAAATAAGCATGCATATCTTTTAAAAAACCACAGCATTATTATTACCTTGAGTACTTAAAAAAGAATAAGAAGCTTTAATATTTAACTCTATAGTTTTTACAATAGAGTAAGATAATATGTTAGAATAACAATTGTATCCCTGTTTTTCACCATCATAAAATAATCTGGAACACATACTAATTTATAGGGTCAATGGCACATAAATTTCTTTTTCTAAACTCCATATTTATTTTAAATCATATGTCATATTTTAGTTTCAGTGTTTTATCAATATGCTTCTATCCGTATTCAATCATACAGGCATTCGTGGCAAATCTGTCACCTTCTCATATTCATTCTTCTGCTCTAAGCTTTCCCATGTGTTTCAGATTCTAGATAGACATAGCTACTGTCGATGTCTTTGGACTTTATGTGGAGTGGATCACCATCTTGAACTAGAAATACAGAATTCTGCTTTTTTTTGTTATAATTTAGATAATCTTCAGTCCCTGGAGTTTACAAAGCTGTGTCCGTTATTCTTGAAAGCCTTGTGTCCTTTCCAGAATAAATGAAAGGATTGCTGCCATTGTAGAAACACCACTACAGTTCACTTCAGCCACTAGCCACCTAACTTTCCTACTGCTTACAGCACCGGCACCCATTCCAGGCACTACCCACCTCCCATTACAAAAAAACACTCATTCCATTCAAACAGCGATTTTCCCTGTAAGTTTATAATCAAACACAGTCACCATCATTCACACTGCCCTCCTTAACTTCTGCTATTCACTATCCATTCTCCCAACAGCCACTCTTAAAAATCTACCATCTGTCTTTAGTTTCCATCTGTCCTTTATTTTGCTATCCTCTTGCAGTATATTGCCTTTTTCATCAGTGAGTTCATAAATAACACCTCTCTGATATTTATCAATAAGGCTTTTACAAAGAGACAGTAATTTATACACCTTCAATAATTTTGTATGAGTGTGGCATTCACTTGCATTTCCATCATCATGTTCATTAAATACATTTGTGACCCTCAGTTATACAGACACATCCAAATTAATCTTCCCAACACGTTCTTGAGTACAGTTTTAGCGATGATGATCTGAACTAAGGGGTTAATACTTTCCTTTTGTTGTTTTTTATGTTACTATATTGCTTTGGAACACTGTTTATAAAAACAGAATTTTTGTCCATCTTATAGCAAGTATCGTTTTGTGGAATGGAAAACCAATTAACACTGAATTGAAGAGTTTTATAAAATTTTACATGCTCTGTTTCCACATACATGAAGGTTTAATATAACATTGATAATATATTTTTTTCAAATACAAAATCTATTTCCTATCTTTATTACTCAGATCCAAGGGCATATTAATCACATCTTTGGGTTTTATAATTTTACTTGCACTTTGACCTGAGAATTGTTTGGGTTAACTAAACACTACTTTTGTTAAATTCCATCACATGGAAATTTGTTTAATGCATTTATAAATGCTCAATTAATGTGGGAACCTTATTTCCCTTAAGTATTATATTAGTAGCTTCCACCTTATGGGAACATTATTGCTTACTTATGCCACTATTAATTTTACAGCAAATTGATATTAAGCTATTATTTGATTCTAAAATAAAGTAACTTTTTAATAATTTGTGAACCATCATAATAAATTGCATGGAAATTAGAGTGTATAACATCTACTCCAGTGAAAATTTCTTGTTGATGAATGGATATTTCAAGTATGTGTCTGATAATATTTTACATGATCACCTTAAACTAATTTCTGTAATTTCTTTACATATCTCTTGCACCAAGCAAACAATCACTGGAACATTTATTACAGCGTTTTACATTGCAATTAACCTCACAAAATTGTAAAATGTGAATAAAAAAGGAAAGTTAGTGTTCCTTGATTAGGTTTTAAATCACATATAATAATACTTTTTGAATGTTCCCTATTCAGAGAAACAATAAGCAGAAAAATGTATGAAAAAATTATTTAGGTTCTTGTTTGAAAAATAATAAAATAAATTATTACAATGAAACCTTTTTATTATTTTTTCACTTAACTAATTTTATGCTTCTAAAACAAAATATTGAGTAGTACACAAGTGTTAAATCTTAAGTTGTGGATATAGAATAAGTTTTGGATTAGCTATCCATTGCTGCAAAATGAAAGACCCCAAAATTTGACTTAAAATAGCAAATATTTATTATCCACAGATTATGGGTGTTAGGAATCCAGGTGTACCTCGGCTGGATGTTTCTGACTCAGGGTCATGGTAAGGTTGCAGACATGGCTTCAGCTGGGACTGCATCTGAAGGCACATTTACTCACTGGCCTGGTGGTTGATGCCTCAGTTTGCTGCCTTGAGCTCTCTCCATAGGGATGCCTTGAGTGTTCTGAAGACACGGTGGTTGCTTTCCCCAAAGTGAATAATGAGAGAGAGAACAAAACAGAGAGAGAGAGAGAGACAGGGAGATAGAGAAACAAGATGGGAACTTCAGGCTTCAAAATCTAATCTGAGAGGTGAGATAGACCACCTCTCAGTTTTATTAGAGTATGTTTAGAATAGACACTGAACTATGATTGAGCAAAGATGTGGTCATAACACCTGGCAATATATCACTTTGCCTCCATTTGCTTTCTCTATTTGTATCATGCAATCCATTTATTTACCTTGAACTAAAAATAATAACAGAATATAGACTCAGTTTAAATGTGACATTTATCAGGAATGGATTAATTTACTAAATTTTCTTGGCTAGCGAAGTGAGCTTGCTTTCTTCAATAGTGTGTTTTCAAGTAGTTTTTATTTTAGTGAAATATATGTGGCATAAAATTGCCATTTAACTATTTTTAAGCACAGTTCAGTGGTATTAATTATATTCACAATGTTGTGCAACCATCACCACTATCTATGTACAAAATGTTTACATTACTCCAAACAGAAATACTATAACATTAAGCAATAACTCCCCATTCCCTGTTCCTTCAGACCCTAGTAAGCTCTAAACTTCTTTCTATGAACTGGCCATTTAAAATATTTCATATACATAGAATTATATTTGTCCTATTGTGTCTAGCTTCACTTAGCATAATGTTTTTAAAGATCATCCATGTTGCAACATGTATCAGAATCTAATTTTTTTTATTGTTGAATGCTATTCCATTGTGCATACATACCACACTTTATTTATCCATTCATCTGTTGTTTCCAGTTTTTGGCTTTTGTGAACCGTACTATAATAAACATACAAGTGTCCGTTTGAGTCTCTATTTTCAATTATTTCTAGTGTGTATACCTATGAATGGAATTACTGTGTTATATGGTAATTCTGTTTACTATTTTTTAGCACTGCCAAACTTTTCCACAGAGGTTACACTGTTTTACACTCCCATCAGCAATGAAGGAAGTTTCCAATTTCTCCATAGCTTAATACTTGTTATTCCCCATTTTCAAAAATTATTTTCAACCTAGTAAGTATGGCATGATACATCAGCGAGGTTTTGATACGCATTTCCATAATGACTAACGATGTTGAGCATTTTAATGTGCTTATAAGCTATTTACATAGCTTCTTTAAATAAATATCTGTTCAAATACTTTGCCCATTTTTTAATTAGATTGTTATTGGTGTTGAGTTGAAGGGATTCTTTGTACAATCTAGATGGATCATTATCTCTTATCAAATATATAATTTGCAAATATTTTCTTTATTTTGTAAGTTTTTTTACTTTCTTCCTAATGTTCTTTAATTTGCAAATATTTTTTGTTCGTTTGTTGTCATTTATAAAACCCTATTTATTTGTTTTTTCTTTTGTTGCTCATGCTTTTGTCATATCTAAAAATCTATTGTCAAATTCAAAGTAATTAATATTTACCTCTATATTTTCTCCTAACAGTTTAGGGTTAGCTTTTATATTTAGGAGATTGATGCATCTTAAGTGAATTTTCATATATGTTTGAGATAGGAGTCTAGTTTTATTATTTTGCATGTGAATATCCAGTGGTCCTAACATCATTTGTTGAAGAGGCTGTTAATTTGCCATTGAATAAATTTCATAACCTTTGTCAAAAATAAATATACCGTAGATGTATGAGTTTGTTTTCTGTATGTCTTACAGATTTTCCATCCTTCATTTCCTCCATTACTGACATATTTTATATTTAGTTGTTTTATTTTCAGTAAACCATAGTTTCCCTTTCAATCATTGTCTCTATACCTTTTAGATTTTCTCTTAATGGTTACCACACGTGTTACATTTAATACCCTAAATTTATGACAATCTAGTTCAAATTGATACCAACTTAATTTCAGTAACATAAAACATTCTGTACATATAAAGTCTCATACATCCAACACATACGGTGTTATAATCTGTCTTTATTCATTTTTCACACAGCAACATTAATTTTATATAATTTGTTATGTATCTCTCTTTTAAAATCTGTATGAAAGAAAAGTAGAGTTATAAGCCAAAAATACAATAATACTGGTTTTGTATTGGTCCATATATTTGTCTCTACCAGAGGTTCCTATTTCTTCACATGGCATTGAATTACTGTTCAGTGCCCTTTCATGTTAACCTGAAGGACTCCCTTTGGCATTCCTTGTGGGGCAGTTCCAGTGATAATGAATTATCTCAGCTTTTGTTTACTTTGAAATGTCTTAATTTTACCCTAATTTTTAAAGGACAATTTTGCCAAATTAAAATTTTTGGTAGATAATTTTTTTCAGTACCTTACATATATCACCACACTGTCTTCTTGCCTTCTTGGTTTTTGCTGATAAATTGCTGTTAATCTTATTGAGAATCTTTTGTATGTGATGAGTTGCTCCTCTCTTGCTCCTTTCAAGTTTGGTTGTAAATTTGGTGAGTCTCTTGAATTCATCCTATTTATGTTTGTATGTCTTCTTGGTTGTAGATTCATGTCTTTATTAAATTTGGGAGTTTTCAGCCATTATTACATCATATTTCTTCCCCCATCCTTTGTCTTCTGGGCCTCCCATAATGCATTTGTTGGTGTCCTTGGTGGTGCTCTATAATCCCCTTATGCTCTGTTCATTTTTTCACCCTTGTTTTCTTTCTGCTTCTCAGAATTAATCATTTCGTTTGTATTATCTTCAAGTACACTAATTTTTTTTTGCTTAGTTATTGTGCTTTTTAGCTCCAGAATTTCTGATTGTTTCTTTGTTAAAATTTATATTTCTTAATATTCTTATTTTGTATATATACTGTTTCCATGATATCCCACAGTTATTTGTTAATGTTTTCTTTTAATGTTTAGAGTTTAGCATACTTAACACAGTTGTTTTTTGTTTTAAAAATTTTATTTACGTATTGAATTATTTATAACTGACTAATAAGGTTGTATACATTTATGCTGTGCAACATGATGTTTTCATGTATGTATACATTGTAGAATGGCTAAATCAGGCTTATTAACAGATCCATTGCAAGACAGTTATTTTAAAGTTATTGTCTCGTAAGTCCAAAGTTTTGGCTCCATTAGAGAGAATCCACATATTTCATTACTTTGAATCAGCATATTTTTCTGTTACTTTGTACACCTTGTGATATTTTTGTTAAAGGTGGACATTTGAATATTGTAATGAAGTAATTTTAGAAATTAGATTTTCTCCCTTCCCCAGAGTTTGCTGTTATTTTGTTGTTGCCTGTGGTTGTTTCAATGGAAAGCTATAGTAGTCAATTTGCTTAGTGTCTTTTTCAAACTATTTTTGTAAAGGCTGTATCCGTTGTATGTAGTCAAAAAAGTCTCTGTACCTTAGTTAGTGTTTACCCAGTGTTTTAACAGAGATTTCCTTTGAAGGATAATGCCAACAGCTAAAACCAGCCAACCAACCAAACAAAAAAACACTTTTCCGAGTCTGAAGGGGGTGCTCCTTCAGCACTTTACCAGGCTTGTACTGAGACTAAGAATCAACTAAAAATGATAGGTTTGTGTCTTCTTAGATTTTTCTAAGCATTTTGTCTTGCTCTGGACCTGAGCACAGCCTCCTAAATTTCTCCTCATATGAACGTGCTTTTGAATGTCTTAGCTTCCCAAAGGAACTCTTTCTAGCTTTTACTCCCAAGCTACAGGTAGTCTATTGCATGTTTCAGTGTGTTCTTTGCCACAGGAGTCTGCAGGTTATTGGGTTGGCTTGCAGTGTTTTTGAGCAATGTCCAGTGCTTGCTTCCTGGCCTGGATTCTAAATTAATTGAAACAGATATGAGTGCCTTACGTCACTCCCTCAAGTGGCCTTCATACAGGTGAGAATACGCACACAAAATAATTTGCAAATAGAGTCTGTTCTGGTTCCTCCACAACCAGAGACCAGAGTATTGCTCTGGGAATGTGGACATCTCTCTTCAAAAGTGCCGCCATGCCCAAGGGGGTTGAAACAAGGAGAGTAAAAACTTCACAAATATTTTTTAGATTTGTTGTTTGTTTTTGTTTTTATTTTTTGTGTGATTTTTTGCTGTTTTTCTTAATATTCATTTTAGATACAGGGTACACATGCAGACTTGTTACATGGGAATATTGCATGATGTTGACGTTCGGAGTACAGATACTGACACTCCAAACGTGAGCATAGTCCCCAGTAGGTAGTTTCTTTTAATTCACACACTCCCCATCCTCCATAGTAGTCCTCAATAACTACTGTTCCCATATTTTTGTCCATTTGTATTCAATGTTTGGCTACCACTTATAAGTGAGAACATGTGGTATTTGGTTTTCTGTTTCTGCATTAATTTGCACAGAATTATGACCTCCAGCCCCATTCATGTTGCTGCAAAGGACATGATTTCATTCTTTCATGGCTGTGTAGTATTCCATGGTATATATGTACCACATTGTCTTTATCTGATCTATCATTGGTGAGCACCTGGGTTGATTACATGTCTTTGCTATTGTGAATAGCACAGGAATGAACATACAAGCGCATGTATCTTTTTGGTAAAGTGGTTTATTTTCTTTGGGTATATATCTAATATGAGATTGCTGGGTCAAATGGTAGCTCTATTGTCAGTTACATGAGAAATCTTCATGCTGCTTTTCACCGTGGCTGTACTAATTTTCATTTCCATCAGGAGAGTATAGTGTTACATTTTTCTCCCAAGCCTCACCAGCATCTGTTGTTCTTTTAATAATAGCCATTCTGACTGGTGTGAGACGGTATCTGACTGTGGTTTTGATTTGCATTTTTCTAATGATTAGTCATGCGAAGCATATTTTCATATGTTCGTTGGCCCCTTATATGTCTTTTTTTTTGAGAAGGGTTTGTTAGTATCCTTTGTCCATTTTTTAATGGGATTATTTGGTTTTCACTTGTTAATTTGTTTAAGTAACCTACAAAATCAGGATATTATACCTTCGTCAGATGCATGGTTTGCAAATATCTTCTTCCATTCTGTGGGTTGTCTGTTCGCTCTGTTGATAGTTTATTTCTCTGTTCAGGAGATTTTTAGTTTAATTAGGTCCCACTTTATTTTTGGTTTTGTTGTGATTTCTTTCAGAGACTTAGTTAAAAATTTCTTGCCAAGACTGATGTCGAGAAGAATATTTCTTAGGTTGTCTTCCAGGATTTTTATACTTTGAGGTTTTACATTTAAATCTTTAATCCATTTTGAATTAATTTTTTATATGGCAAAAGGAAGGTGTGGGGCTTCAATCTTCTGCATATGACTAGCCAGTTATCTCAGCACCATTTATTGAATAGGGAGTCCTTTCCCCAATGCTTGTTTTCATCAGCCTTGTCATAGATCAGATGATTGTAGGTGTGTGAATTTATTTCTGAGTCTTCTATTCTGTTCCATTTTTCTCCATGCCTGTTTTTGTACCAGTACAAAATGTTTTGATTACTCTGGCTTTATACTACAGTTTGAAGTAAGGTAGTGCAATGCGTCTGGCTTTGTTCTGTTTGCTTAGGATTGCTTTCACAATTCAGGCTCTTTTTTGGTTCCATGTTAATTTTAGCATACCTTTTCCCCCAATTCTGTGAAGAATGACATTGATAGTTCGATAGTAATATCATTGAATCTGTAAATTGCTTTGGGCAGCATGGCCATTTTTATGACATTGATTCTTCCAATTCATGAGCATGAAATGTTTTTCCGTTTATTTGTGTCATCTCTGATTTCTCTCTGCAGTGTTTGGTAGTTCTCCTTGTAGAGATCTTTCACCTCCTTGGTTAGCTGTATTCCTAGGTGTTTTATTTTCTTTGTGGTTATTGTAAGTGGGATTGTGTTCCTGATTTCACTCTCAGATGTTGTTGAGTAAAAATGCTACTGATTATTGTTCCTTAATTTTGTATCCAGAAACTTTACTGAATACAAATCCTTTATCAATACTAGTAACCTTATGTCAGAGTCTCTAGGATTTTCTAGGTCCAGAATCATATCATCAGTGAAGAGACACAGTTTGACTTCTTTTCTTATTTAGATGCCTTTTATAACTTTTTTTTTTTTTGCCTGACTACTCTGTCTAGTAATTTCAGTACTGTGTTGAGTAAGAGTGGTGTGAGTGGACATCTTTATCTTGCTCCAGTTCTCAAGGGGAGTGCTTCCAGCTTTTGTCCATTCAGTAGGATGTTTACTGTGGGTTTGTCGTAGATGGCTCTTATTATTTTGAGGTATGTTTCTTTGATGCCTAGGTTTTTGAGGATTTTGTCATGAGGGGATGTTGGATTTTATCAAATGCCTTTTCCGCATCTATTGAGATGATCATACGGTTTTTGCTTTTGGTTCTGTTTATGCGGTAAATCACATTTATTAATGTGTGCATGTTGAATCAGCTTTGCATTCTAGGAATAATGCCTACTTGATTGTGGTGTGTTAACTTTTTGATGTGCTGCTGGATTAAATTTGCTAGTATTTTGTTGAGGACTTTTGCATATATAATCATGAGAGATATTGGTCTGATGTTTTCTTTTTTTGTTGTGTCTCTGCCAAATTTTGGCATAAAGCTGATGTTGGATTCATAGAATGAGTTAGCAAGGGGTCCTTGTTCCTCAATGTTTTGGAATAGCTGCAGTAGAATTGGTATTAGCTTTTCTTGGTATGTCTGGAAGAATTTGGCTATGAATCCATCTGGCCCACAGTTTCTTTTTGTTGGTAGGTTCTTCAGAAGTTGGTATTTGTCTATTCAGGGTTTCAAACTCTTCCTGATCCAATCTTGGGAAATTTTGTGCTCCCAGGAATTTATCCATTTCCTTTAGATTTTTTAATTTTTGAGCACAGAGTTGTTCATAGTGGTATCTGAGGATCTTCTGTGTTTCTGAGTGATCAGTTGTAGTATCATCTTTGTCATTACTGATCGTGCTTACTTGGATCTTCTCTTTGTATTTGTTAATCAAGCCAGGGGATCTCTATCAATCTTATTTGTCTTTTCAAATCACCAACTCTTGTTTTCATTGATGTTTTATGCAGATTTTTGCATCTCAATTTCAGTAAGTTCTCTAATTTTAGTTATTTCTTTTCTCTTGCTAGCTTCAGAGTTGGTTTGGTATTTTCTTTTTCTGCCTAGATTCTTCAGGTGCAAACTTACATTGTTAATTTAAGACATTTCTAACTTCTTGATAAAAGCATTTAGGACTATAAACTTTCCCCTTGGTACTGCTTTAGCTACATCTCAGATATTTTTGTAAGTTGTGTCTATAGTTTTATTAATTTCAAAGAATTTTTATTTCTGCCTTAATTTTGATGTTCACCCAGGAGTTATTCAGGCATAAGTTTTAAAATTTCTGTGTATTTGTGTTGTTTTGAGAAATCTTCTTGCTGTTAACTTCTATTTTTATTGCACTGTGTTCAAGAGTGTACATGGTATGATCTCAAGTTTTTTAATTTATGGAGGTTTGCTCTATGACTGAGAATATAGGTGATCTTAAAACATGTTTCATGTGCAAGTTTGAAGAATGTCTATTCTGTGGTTGTTGGATGGAGTTTTCTATAGATGTCTATTATGTCCAATTGGTCAAGAGTTGAATTTAAGTCCAGAGGTTCTTTGTTTTTGTTTTGTTTTGTTTTGTTTTGACTTGATAGTCTGTCGAATGCTGTCAGCAGGGTGTTGAAGTCTCACAATATTATTGTGTGGTTGTCTAAGTCTTTTTTTATGCCAAGAAAAAGTTGTTTTATAAATCTGGGTGCTCCAATGTTGGGTACATATATATAGGGGGTAAAGTTTCTTGTTGGATTGCATTCTTTATCATCATGTAATGCTCTTCAATGTGCTTCTTAATTTTTATTGACTTAAGTTGCATTTTATCTGACATAAAAATAGTGCTTTCTGTTTTATTTTGTTTTACCTTTGCATGGAAGGTCTCACTCTTCCCTTTTACTTTTTGGCTGTGGGTGTTGTTACATGTGAGATGGGTCTCTGCAAGACAAAAGATGGTTGGGTCTTGTCTTTTTATCCAGCCTGCCACTCTGTGCCTTTTAAATGGGGGATTTAGCACATTTCTATTCAAGTTTAGTGTTGATATGTGTGATATTAATCCTGTAGTGTTGTTAGCTGGTATTTATGTAGGCTTGATTGTGTAGTTCTTCTATAGTGCCTGTGAGCTATGTGCTTAAGCGTGCTCTTGTGGTAGCAGGTGTGGTTCTTTTGGCTTCATTCTTATCAATCTCTTAAAGTCCCTCTGTATGGCTGGTCTAATTGAAATGTATTTCTTCAACATTTGCTTGCCAGAGAAGGATTTTATTTCTTCTTCACTTATGAAGATAAATTTGGCAGGATATGAAATTATTGACTGGAATTTTCTTTCCTTAAGAACACTGAAAACAGGCCCCCAATCTCTTCTGGCTTGTAAGGTTCTTGCTGAGAAGTACACTGCTAGCCTGATGAGGTTCCCTCTGTAGGTGATGTGCCTGTTCTCTCTAGCTACTTTTAAGATTTTTTGATTGACCTTGGTGACTATGATGACTATGTGCCTTGGGGATGACTGTGTTGTATATTGTCTGGTCAAGACTGTCTGTATTTCTTGGATTTGTGTATGAACATCTCGTTTAATTAGAGAAGTTTTCATGGACTATAGTGTCAGATGTGTTATGTTTTCCAAGTTGTTTTTTTCTCTCCTTCTCTCTCAGGAATGCCAATGAGTCACAGATTTTGTCTCTTTATATAATCCCACATTTCTCGGAGGTTTTGTTCATGTTTCTTCATTCTTTTTTCTTTATTTTTGTGTGACTGAGTTGACTTGAAGAACTAGTATTCAAGCTCTGGGATTTTTTCCTTAGCTTCGTCTATTCTGCTGTTATAACTTCCAGTTGTATTACAAAATTCTTATGATGTATTTTTCAGCTCAAGGATTTCAGTTTGGCTCTTTCGTAAAATGGGAATTTCATCTTTCAGCTTTGAATCATTTTACTGGATTGCTTGGTTTCCTTGGATTAAATTTTAGTTTTCTCTTCAATCTCAATGAGCTTCCTTGCCATCCAGTTCCAAATTCTGTCTGTCCTTTCAGATAATTCAGACTGGTTAAGAACCATTGTTGGGGAGCTAGTGGGCTTGTTTGGATTTAAGGTGACACTCTGGCTTTTTGAATTGCTGGAGTTCTTGTGCTGATTCTTTCTCATCTGAGAAGACTGATATGCTTTTAATCGTGGTGTAAATTGATTATAGTCTGCTGGCATCATTTCTGGAAGTTTTCAGAGGACCAAGGCACTATGTAGGGCTTTGTTGTAGAATTCTTGCTATTGGTTTTGCAGGGGGGAAATTCTAAAGTGATCTCTGGTGTAGCTTCAGCTGCGATCCTGTAGATGACTCTTGAGAGTAATGGGCAGTAGATAGGCTTTTACTCAGCCATGTGGTTCCTTCATGTATCTTTGAGTTTACAGCTGTGTTCTATGGTGTGAGGGCAAGAGAGGTGATTCCATTACCTGGTCTGCTTGCGGGCTTTGGGGGAGCCACCTCTCATCACTGTCACTGTGTCCACTATTTTGTTGTTGTTGTTGTTGTTGTTGTTGTTGTTGTTGTTGTTGTTGTTAGGTCTTTTGGGCTACAGGGCTCCCTTGGGGGAGATATCTGGTAGGGAAATAGGCTATACCCTTACCAGACCTACCCTGTGGAGAAAGGGAGGGCTAGGTCCCATGCCAGCCCACAAACCTGTGCAACTCAGCACTCTCAGTTTTCTGAGAGTGTGGGCTCCTGCTCTACTCAAGTGCCAATCACAGATTATAGCTTGACACTCCTGAGCCACAGGCCACAGCCCTGGGACACAGGATCTGCTTGCAGCTCCCTCCTATGGATGCCTTGGGTTGGGTTCTGGGTGTGGTATGGGGTCCGAGGTGTTCCCAGGCTGCCAGAACACAGGCGAGTGGAGCAAAACACCCAGCCTGGGCAGCAGAGGCTGCATTGTGTACACACTTCTATAGAGTGGCCAGGCAGGGGTCCCGGGAGGGGCTGGTGGGCAAGCCGTCCTGCAGGACAGATATGCCCCAGTCCCACATGGAAGCAGACCCTGCCTTCTCCCTAGCAGTTAGCTAGCTCCTCTCAGGGGGAGCCAGGTAGCCCTGGGAAGGGCGTGCTTATAGCCGGCTCCACCGGAGCTTCCCCATGCTCAGTTCCCAGCTCTGTGCCTGCTCGGCTCTGTTTCTGTCTAATATCCAGAGAGGTCTCTCTACCAGCTCCCACATTTGTGGGGGTATGGGGTCCTCTGCAGCTAGGATCCCAGAGATATGTGGCAAGTGTGAGCAGTTTCCCAGCCCTGTCAGTCACCTCTTTCCCAGGAGCCATTCAGGGGCAGAAACCAGTGGTAACATGCAGGCACCCCACAAAGAGTTCTTATCTGCCTCCCTCTTCAGCCTCAGTGACTGCATCTTTTCTCCATCCACATTCAGCATTTTCTCCCTAAAGATCTGTTCAAATTATGTTGGTGTAGTTGAAATTGTCTCTCTGTGGGAGCAGCATTTTCTGGCTGCATCTAGTTGACCATCTTGGAAAAAGACATTTTCAACAGTTTTGAAGTTGCCTTTTTCTCAACTCAATATTTACTTGGTTACCATAAACCTTCCTAGAGTTCTGCCAGAATTGGTTCTAACTGTTTCTGCATGTTTTTCAGTATTTCTTTAGGAGGGATACGAGCTTGGAGCTGTCTACTGCAATGTTACGCTTGAATCACTCACACCATTACTTTTTCCACATGCTTCTGGTCACACATACCAACCCTAGGACATGATTAAAAGGGACTATGTAAGAATGTTAACATCAGGAGTCAGGGACAAGAGCAGTCACCCCCTCTTAGTGGCCTGCAGGCTCCACCAAGCATGGACATAAAAGAAAATATTGAGTTCCTTCAAGGGAAATTCCAGGAAGCTGACTAGCCTTGAAAAGCAAAGAAGCAACTTGATAAATAAGAAGATAATAGTAACTTAAAACAATAGTGAAAAGACTTAGAGTCATATGACTATATGGTTCCCTATAGAAACTAAAGATAACTTACTAACATATGTCTCTGGGTTGTTATTCAGAAATGCAGACTTCCACCAAATAGGTCTACTGGCATATAAACCTCAAAGGGGAACTGAGGACTGAACTCTGATCACCATTCTTTTTTTAAAATGTCTTCCTGAGGGACCTGGAGGAGGTCACATCCCCAGGCCAGAACTAACATTCTGTTAATCCCAAATTTTTAGGCAAAGCTTTGCCTCCTGAACCAAATTCAAATCATAAAATATTTGAATTGACCTGGGAACTGTGGGATCCCGCTTCAGAACCTCTCTCTGTTTTAGGCCCAAACCAGTGTGTAACCTCTATGTGTTGATTCACAATTTTGCCTGTAACTTCTGTTTTCCTGAAATTTACCCCTTCCTTTATAAACTTTTGCATACACACCATTGGAGAGGTCAGGAGTTAGGTGTTAGCTGCCTGGTCCTCCTTGCTTGATGCCCTGCAAATAATCACCTTTCTTTCTATGGCTGCAAACGTTAGTGTAGATATCTGGTCTTACTGCACTGGGCAAGTGGACCCCAGTTCAGTTCTATAGCACCATCACAAGTTAATTTTAATTTGTTTAAGTGACATTGAGAGAAATAAGACTAGATAAACAAAGCTATTAGGAGAAAAATTTGTTAATTTTTTTTTCCATTCTGTGCTTCAGAATCTTGGCTCATAAAAATAAAAATAATTCACTTAGTTCACATTTGTGACTATGTGTACACTCGTGTGGATGCACACAATAAAATAGAAAGTGTCTTTAATCAAACAATTATTAAGATGCCTTGATCAGAAAATATCTCAACAGGAAACAAGATACATGGCAAGAGTTAACAGAAGACAGGTAGAAGAGTGACTTTTATAAAATTTTGAATAGGTTTAAGCAAACAAAAATGGCTAAACACCAGGCTGAGAGCAATAGTAGGAAGCCAATGTCATATCCAGGCTTGAGATGAAAAAGGAAGAAATTTTGTAACCAAAAACTGAAGACTTCTATGGTCACCGGTGGGAATAACATGATAAGAGTTACGGCTGCTGTCAAATCACAGCACAAAAAGTAAAACAAACAAACAAAAAACCCTGGAGACATTGATAGCTCAAACTCATTCACCATCTTCCAGTCCCCCGATCTCTAGGCTACACCTCCCATTAGCCAAAGATATGCTGAAGCCTGAGGAAAAATGAGCTGGGTTGCTGTCATTCACAAAGTTCAGCTTCCAAAGACAGTTCAAAGTGGAGGAGGATGGATGCTGCATCAGAATGGGTAAATGGAAAGTAGTCAGCATAGTTTAAGTTGACTTTCATACATTCAATAGAAGAAAATGTAATGAAACAATAAAAAACAAATAAAAATAGAGTAGCATTGGTAAAAAAAAAAAAGCCAGGTGAGGTTAAATATGAAATATATGACTTAAACTCCTCTATGATAAAGTTGGACCATTTACTTGCCTCTTCCAGGCAATGCAAAGATCAAATTTTGATCAGCTAAATATATGGTAATGTTATAAAGGAACAGAAAATTTACTGAGGTACAGCACTACTATTCTCAGTACAGTGGCCAAGAAGACATTCCTAGTGTCAGTCCTCACATAGAAAACTGAAATTTATCAAACTCTTCAATTTTACAAAAAATAGAGGACAAGTTTAATAAAACTACATCTTATAGCATCCCATAATGGCTGTTGCCAAACGTATTTCAATAAAACCATTCTAAGGAGGCTGAAATAAAGTACTTTATATTTGCAGCCTCAGCTGTTCTGATGTGATCTAGGGATAGATTACGTAGAATGGATAAACTGCATGCCCCAAAGGTTACATCAAAAAGGTTGTATTTTCTGCAAAGCACCAAGGAATTGGCACTTATACTTCCTGATAGGTACTTGGGGTGCAGATAAACTACATTGCAGGTCACATTAAGGGCCAGGTGATATTTCTTGCAACTCTCCAGCCACCTATGTTCCCTTCCATTCTTCTTCATGAACTCTCTTTCTTTCTGGCTCTTAAAATTAGTGTTTTCCTGGGATTCCTTTCTGCCCCATTTACCTTTACAATGCATGCATGCCATACATGAACAATGTAATCAATTTTTATATTTTCAATTTTTTATGTAATGATGACTCCCAAATGCTTGCAACCTATCCTGATTTTCTTCTTGAGCTCCAGACCTCAAAATTCCATTTACGTGCTGGACACCTCCATTTGGGTGTTTTATCTTTGATGTGGTTCTACCATTGTGGATAAGTCTTTTTTTTTTTTTTTTTTTTTGGATTGCCCACAAATGATCAACTCTACAACTGTATTGTTCTTTTATTATTTTACAGTCACTAAGATCATAGTTTCATACTTACCAGAATTCTCTTAATATACTTCCTCTGCTTTTCTGTAAGCACAATTAAGATCATTATTATTGACTGTGAGACAACATGGAAAAAAAAAGTCTTCTTCAGTTTCTCAGAGACACGATGGCCACCAGTCTAAACAGAGACACATTGGCTACCAGTCTAAATAGGTTTTGTTTCTGTGTTGTTTTGTTTTGCTTTGTTTTTGGTCTGGGCATTTGTCGAAGTTCTGAGGATCCTGTTACGAATAACCTGGTGCGGCTTTCTTTGTATCTTTTTGAAATATGATCTTTCTATAGTTTTCTTCTAACCTCTAGCCAAAAAGAAATGTTTCTATATCACTGAAGGCAACGGTCTTGACTTAAAGCTGCCTCATGAGAGTCTACTTTTGCCAAGTACTGAGAAGTGGTTCCACTGGCCTATCCACCTCCCACCTCGTTTCAGAGGCCTAAACTTTGGAATGGATAGACTAAGCACATCAATTTGTTTGGGGAAGACTAGAAAGGTGAGTATTCCTTCCTTCAATGTCAATAACCGGGTGAATGTGTCTGTGTCCTTTCTCCTTATCTCTATAATCTAGGCCAATTTTTCACAACCCTAAACACACTATTGAATTGTCTGGTGAGTTTTTGTTACTAATATACAGAGGTGAGATTAGCTGATCTAGACTGTGTACTTTTACTTGGACAGCTGCTCTCAGAAATATACTTGCCTTTTCTATTCCTTCTAAAATTTGCTCAAAAATCATCTTCTCATTGAGTCCTACCCATATCACCATGCAAAAAAATTGTCATCCTTAGCACCTTCCTGGTACCCTCTCTATCCTCTCTCTGAACAGTCATGTATCTGCCTCAATGCAGTATTTTCTAGGACTCTGCTGGGCCTCATTGGGACTAGGAGGATGCTTGACACTGGATACACTCAGGGCACTGAGTACCTGTAATTTCTGTCTCCTTATCCAGCTTAAGGATTATTTCGTTAGTCTTAAGGGGGACTTTTCTCTTCATCTTTTTAAAACTACTACCACCTTTACCCAATAGTGTTCTTTCCCATAAGTTTTCTTAAGGCTTGAATATTTGAGAATTGATAGCCTGAAGGTGTTATTGACCATGTCTCTTTTTGATGCTCTGTGTACTGACAATGAGAAATTAAATACAAAGCTATCTTTTTGAATGGAAGAAAAAGGCAGAGACAAACTGATAAACACATACCCATACTATTTCAAAATATTATTCATCCACATATATGTGTAATACTGAATATAAACAGATTGACTCATTCATTGATACAGAATGTTAAAACATGTTCAATATCAGATTGTGTTGCCTAAATCCTGTGACCCATATGGGTCTTTAATTAGGAAATTTTACATTGTGATATACAAAGAGGTAACTGTATACATTTAAAAATTATTTAGAAATATTCCTTATGAAAGAGAAGATAATGTAGAGGTGAGAAGCATTGCTTTATACAGCGTGTTAGGCTAATGTATGCAGAAGGGACCATGACTGTAGGCAAACAAATTGCTAGGGATCACAGAATGCCCTTAAGATTAGTCCAGCAATAAATCATCCTGTCACTGTGTGGTAAAAATTCCAAGGCCCATACAGAAAGTAATTGGTACTATTGAAAGATTGTACCTGTTGGGCACTCGTTGGAAAGCTGGGAAAATTGTGTTCTCCAGTGCCATACAGAACTACCATTCCACAAATTTACTAAGGTAATCATCCTCTAGAATCTGCCTTTATTACTAGATCTATCTAAATTACATCTATCCTATGTAGATTCACAGATTCGTGCTATCTGGGGTGGGGGGGCGGTGGTTATAAGTGATTACAAGAATGAAGGGCAAATGGGAAGGTGTAATTATGTCAGTATTAAATTTATGAACTACTAGATATCCACTTTCAATATTTAAATATTAGTTTTATATGTCGTGGCAATCTTATTATAAGCTCATATGTTACCTACTTATTTATTCATTTAATGCTTTTATGTAGTCCATGTCAAACCATGCCCAAAGGATTTCTAAATTATTAAATTGCACCTAGATTTTCAAGGGGCCATGTCAGCTAGTAGAAAGAAATTCCCCTCTCAAGAATTAGGACATTTCACTACATTTTAAATAAGATAGACTGAAAGAAGCATGGTCAGCAGATGCTTAGTTCTATAGTTTGATCTCTTACAGCTAGAAAAATAAATGATATACAATCATGAATATAAAAGATACATAATCAAAACATTTAATAACTGAACATTATAAATAACAGTATATATGCTACAGAAAATAATAAATATTTTAAAATATAATATTTACATTCAAGGAGAAGAGAACTATTACTAAGATGAACAGAATAAGGTCTATTTCATCCTAAATGTGTTGTACAACATGAATCTAGAAAGCCAAGTCTATTAGGTTTAGGATAAAATTTGTCTCATCAGATTCTGTAAATAAGATTAACTCAAGGAGTGGGGAAATTGGAAGGAACCACCTGCACAACTATTTCAAACTCAGTTACCAAGCTTACCACAATCATTCTGATGTCATTCTGTGGTCTGTTCCAATGGTTTTAAATGGTACTGTGCACCAAAATCTCTCGTTATATTTTGTAGAGACAGATTTTCATGCCTCAAATCCAGATGTGCTAATGTAGTAAGCCAAGGAATCTGTATCATTTAGAATGAGTAATGAATAAGGATGTTTGATATATAAAAACATACCTAGCAAGGTAAAAAAGTAAAGCAAATATAATGTTAAAACACAAGAAGCTACCAAAATATCAAAAACCCTCTAAAAATCTTCCCATGCATACATGTATAACATGTCTGAATATCTATAAATGGATGTATAGATATAAAGATTAATACATTTGTAAAGAATACAGGGTGCAACAATTCCATCAATACCCATGTATTTAAATATTAAATTTAAAATTAGACAAAGTCAAGAGTAATTCTGAATTTCAGACATATATATATATATATAACACAGTCCTAAAATTATTTCTATGTCAAATTACAATAAAAAAATTACTATATATTTAAAGTAGTATGGTTGGAATCTGACTTTTTAACAAACATCTTCTGTAATTTTGGTATGCATAATTCTTGGACTATACGTTGGAAAAGAGATCTAATGTGTGTGTACCCCAACTAAAAGTCAAGAACTTATGTTAACATCCTCATGAAATAACCCTATACTCCAAATTAATAATATATTGTAATTAGACATTTCCACTACTTTGGGTATTAAGTCAGACAGAATCTTTGCAGAATTTTAGCCAGTATAAACATATGTTACACAGAATTAGAAATGAAATTAATAGCATAATAAACTTTTGCACTTTTTGAAAACAATTATCTAAGCAATTTAGCTTAACCAAACAAGCTCAATTAATGTCATTGCAAATAAACCACACCTACAATTTTAAGTGGATTTGCTAAGACTTCTTCTTTATAAATATAAATACATACAAAAATAACAAAAATAAATATAATATTGACTTTTCTACAATAAAATATGATAATTTTGTCATAGCTTGACACTATTTTTCCTCTAAACTATGTTACTAAATATACTAAATATGTTACTAAATATATCACGCAGTGGCGTGATCTTGGCTTACTGTAACCTCCACCTTTTGGGTTTGAGAGATTCTCCTGCCTCAGCCACCTGAGTAGCTGGGACTATAGGCATGCGCCACCACGCCTGGCTAATTTTTGTATTTTTAGTAGAGACAGGGTTTCATCATGTTGGCTAGGCTGGTCTCGAACTCCTGACCTCAGGTGGTCCACCCACCTCGCATTCCCAAAGTGATGGGATTACAGGTGTGAGCCACCGCACCCAGCTAGTTGATGTTTTTTAAATGTCCAAAGTATATCATCTTTTAAAGCACATACATTTTTCTGGATTTTTCTTTTTATTAAAATATAATATATAATTGTGTCTTTTCTGTCAATATATTTCCATGCTGCTTTGGTTCATTTATTGTTTGTAGTCATGAATGCTTATACTATAAATTAACAATATTTTTTTCCTTCATAAATGACTTTCTGATTTATTGCATAGAAATTAAATTTACAGATGCGAATGTTATTTCAAGAAAACCTGTTGATTTTTTTCTTCTCATACTCACAAAAAGAATAGAAGTTACAACAATTTCACACTAACCAATTAGAAGGACTTGAAGTTTTAGAAATTTATTTTTGCTTAAAGTAATTCTGTTGTTTGTTGTAACTTCTATTCTTTTTGTGAGTATGAGAAGAAAAAAATCAACAGGTTCTCTTGAAATAACATTCACATCTGTAAATATAATTTCTATGCAGTAAATCAGACCATGTTTAGGGCAATCAGCAAAACATATAATTATGGTGAAGTAATGTTGAAAATAAAGGAAGTATTTTATTTACACATAATGTGTTTTCTAATGAGATTTTATTAAGGAGCACAATTTTGCCATAGATACGAATAGGCAAAGTAAGTTATGTAGCCATGCTTCATAAAATTACAAATGATCTCAAAGCATATTTGATTTCTGAAATGATTAAAATAATTTTTACATTCCTCAAAGTAATGGATATTAATGTGTTTAATTTATATATAAACATGCTTTATCACATTATTTTTGGGTAGATTTTTCATCATCATACATTCTCAAAACATGTTGGTTCTGTAAATAATTAGAACATAAAATATGTTATTTACCCATCCTAAAGGAAGATAATAGTACTATAAGTGTAAATCACCTGGGTTATTATGCTATTTATTTCAGTGTGCTAAATGCAGACACCAAAAGAAAATGTCTACCCTCAACCATAGCATTCGATTACTTTCACATCAGTTTTTTTTTGTCGTTTCTTCATTTCTTAAATAAAAAACCATCAAACTTCTATACTTCTCTCCCACTGTCACATGCTTACCCCATATTTTCAGAAACCTAAGTAATGCAGAAAATATTCATTGGAAGTATTTTCTTTGCTAAGCTAAATTTTGTTCTTAAATTGAGCATCAGGTTTGTGATCAAAAAATTTATGATGTATGTGTTAGATCATTGCATCAAGTCACTTTCTTCACATCCATCGTTACCTAGTGAAAAAAGAACAGAAATATAATGTGCTTCCTAACTTTCGCCAAGATTATTTTAAAATAGAATAGTGTAAAAAGTGAAAGGAAATGAAGCAAACAGATTTGCATTTAGCTTTAATAAGTTTGAGTATTTACTTCTGACCATAGCTCAACTCCTAACATTCTAGAGAGACTAAGGAATGGTGGTCATAGCCTTTGTAATACAAATTATATTATCAGACACCACAGAAAAGTCAATTTTGACCTGTTTCAATTTCTGAATGTTATTAGGAGCTACCATTGATTAACATATACATTTTATATATTTATTTATTAATTTTTGTTGATACATATTTTACATACTTCTGGGGTACAAGTGGTATTTTATTACATGCATAGAGTGTGAAATGATCAACTCAGGTTATTTGAGGTATCCAGCACCTTCATTATTTATCATTTCAATGAGAAGGGAACAATCAAGTCCTCTCTTCTAGCTACTTTGAAATATATAACACCTTGTTGTAAACCATAGCCACCTTATTCTGCTGTCAAACATTAGCATTTATACTTTCTGACTGTAGCTTTGTACACATTAACAAATCTCTCTTTATCCCCCTTCTTCCACACTCACACCAGTTCCAGCCTCTGGTATCTGTCATTCTACTCCCTACCTCCAGGAAGGAAAACAATGTTTTTAGTTCCCACAGACAAGTGAGAATCTGCAAAATTTGTCTTTCTGTGTCTGGTTTATATCTTCTTTGCTGCAAATGGCATGATTTCACTCTTTATATGGCCAAGTGGTATTCCGTTTTGCAAATACACCACGTTTTCTCTATCTGTTTATCTGTTGATGGGCACTTAGGTTGATTTCATATTTTTGCTGTTGTGAATAATGCTGTAATAAACGTGCTAGTGCAAGTATCCCCTTGATACACTGATTTAGTTTCCTATGGATAAATACCCAGCAGCAGAATTGATGGATTGTATGGTAGTTCTACTTTCAGTTTTTTGGGAAATCTGCATACTGTTTTCCACAGTGACTGTACTAATTTACATTCCCAACAACAGTCCATAAGAATGTCCTCTTGTCTGCACCCTTGCAGCATCTGTAATTTTTCATCTTTGTGATAACTATTCTAACTAGTGTAAGATGATGTCTCATTTGGGTTTTAATTTTAATTTCCCTGATTAGTGATGTTGAACATTTTTTCACATATGTTTGGCCACTTGTATATCTTCTTTTGAGAAATGTCTATTCAGGTGCTTTGCCCACTTTTTAATGGGATTATTTGCTTTTGTTACTGTTGAGTTGTCTGAGTTTCTTGTATATTCTGGATATTAGCCCCTTGTTGGATGAATAGTTTTCAAATATTTTCTCCCATTCAATCAGTTGTCTCTTTATTCTGTTGTTTCCTCTACTGTGCAGAAGCTTTTTAGTTTGATATAGTCAGTCCTTTTTGACTGTTATTGTTTTTGTTGCCTGTGCTTTTGAGGTGTTAGCCATAAAACTTCTTTTTAGACCAATGTCCTGAAGGGTTTTTCTTATGTTTTGTTTTGATAGTTTTGTAGTTTCCAGTCTTATGCTTCAGTATTTAATCATCTTCAGTTGATTTTTGTATATGATGAGAGATAGGGGTCCAGTGCCATTCTTCTACATATGATCTCCTATTTCCCTGGCTACATTTATTTAACAGGGTGTCATTTTCTCAGTATGTGTTCTTGGCACCTTTGTTGAAATCAATTGGCTTTAAGTATGTGAATGTATTTCTTAGTTCTCTTTTCTGTTGCATTGGTCTATGTATCTGTTTCTTATATGAAGACCATGACATTTTGGTTACTATTGCCTTGTAATATATTTTAAAGTCAGTTAGTGCGATGCCTCCAGCTTTGTTATATTTCTTTTTTTTTATGCTTAAGATTGCTTTTGCTTTGGCTATTCAGCCTTGGTTTTGTTCAATACTAATTTTAGGGTTTTCTTCTATTTCTGTGAAAAAATGATGTTGGTATTTGGATAGGGATTGCATTGAATATGCAGATTGCTTTGGGCTCTGTGGTCATTTTAACAATATTAATTTTTTCAACCAATGACAATGGAATGTTTTCCAATTTTTTTGTGTCATCTTCAATTTCTTTTATCACTGTTTTGTAGTTGTCCTTATTCAGGTTATATTAGCCTGTTTTCACACTGTTATAAAGAGACTGGGTAACTTATAAAGACAAGAGGTTTAATTAACTCACAGTTCCACGTAGCTAGGGAGGCCCCAGGAAACTTACAGTCATGGCAGAAGGCAGACAGGAAGGCATGACTTACATGGTGGCAGGATAGAGAAGTGGGAAGACTCATACACTTATGAAACAACCAGATCTTGTGAGAACTGTATCAGGAGAACAGCATGAGGGAAACTGCCTACATGATCGAATCACCTCCCATCAGGTCCCTCCCCTGGGAATTACAATTTGAGATGAGATTTGGGTAGGGCCACAGAGCCAAACCATATCCATACCAGAGGTCTTCTACCTTCTTGGTTAAATTTATTTCTCAGTATTTTTGTAGCTATTATAAATTGAATTGATTTCTTAATTTCTTTCTCAGCTACCTAGTTTTTGGTGTATAGAAATGCTCTTGATTTTTGTATGCTGATTTGTGTCCCAAAATTATGCAATTTATTTACCAGATCTAAGAGGATTTTTTGGTGGATTCTTTAGGTTTTTCAAAATATAAGATTATATCATCTGTAATGAGGGACCATTTTACTTTTTCTTTTCCACTTTGATTCCTTTTATACCTTTCTCTTGCCTGATTGCTCTGGCTAAAACATCCAGTCCTATTTTGATTAGGAGTGGTGAAAGTGGGCATAATTGGTCTTGTTCCAGCTATTAGAGGCTTTCAGCATTTCTCCATTCAGCATGATGCTGGAAATGGGTTTCTCATGTATTACCTTTATTATTTTGAGATTTGTTCCTTCTATGAGCAGTTTTTGAGAGTTTTTGTCATAAATTGATGTTAACTTTAATGCTTTTTCTGGGTATTTTGAGATGATCATATGGTTTTTGTCTTCTATTGATGTCATGCTTATTGATTTGCATATGTTGAACCATTCTTGAATCCCTGAGATAAATCCCACTTGATAATGGTGTATTATCTTTTTAATGTGCTGTTGGATTTGGTTTGCTAGTATTTTACTGAGAATTTTTGTGTCTATGTTCATCAGGAATATGTGTTTGTAGTTTTCTTTTTGTGTTGCATCCTTGTCTGGTTTTGGTATTAGGATAATGCTGGCCTCATAGAATTAGTTGAGTAGAATTCTCTCCTCTTCCATTTTTTTTTTAAGTTCCAGGATATATCTGCAGAATGTGCAGGTTTGTTAGATAGGTATACATGTGCCATGGTGGTTTGCTGAGCCTATCAACCCATCATCTAGGTTTTAAGCCCTGCATGCGTTAGATAGTTGTCCTAATGCTCTCCCTCCCCTTGTCCCTCATCGCTCAACAGGCCCCAGTGTGTGTTGTTCCCTTCCCTGTGTCCATGTGTTCTCATTGTTCAACTCCCACTCATGAGTAGAACATACTGTGTTTGGCTTTCTGTTCCTATGTTAGTTTGCTGAGAACGATGGCTTCTAGCTTCATCCATGTTTCTGCAAAGGACATGGTACAATTTGACCCAGCAAAGCCGTTACTGGGTATATACCCAAAAAATTATAAATCATTCTACTATAAAGACACATGCACATGTATGTTTACTGCAGCACTATTTACAATAACAAAGACTTGGAACCAACCCAAATGCCCATCAATGATAGAATGGATAAAGAAAATGTGACACATATACACCATGGAATACTCTTCATTTCTGTGAAATAGCTGGATAAGAATTGGTGTTAGTTCTTCTTTGAAAGTTCAATAAAATTCAGCACTAATGCTATCTTGTCCCGAGCCTTTTTATTACTGATCCAATCTCATTCCTTGTTATTGGACTGTTCAAGTTTTCTATTTCTTCTTAATTCAATATGGATAGGTCATATGTATCTAGAAATTTATTCATTTCCTCTTGGTCTTCCAGTTTCTTTCTTAGTATCCAGTTTTCATAGTATTCTCTGATGAATTTTTTGGATTTCTGTGGTATTAGTGGTAAATTAATCTATTTAAACTTCTCGCCTATATGTGTGTTTACATGTCATATCTGACTTTCTTTTAGGGAGTACCTAGTGGAATTATTTTTTAAGTCCATTTAACAAGTCTGTATCTTTTAAGTGGAAAGCTTTATTTGTTTACATTCAAGGTTATTATTGATATAAGTGAGCTTATTCCTGTTATGTTATTAATTGATTTGTTTGTTTTGTATATCATTTGTTCCTTTCCCTTTTCTTACCATTGTAGTTTGTTAGTTTTCTGTAACAGTATAATTTAAATATTTTTCACTCCTTGTTTGCTTTACCAGCAAGTTGGGTTTTATATTTTAATGTTTTTTCATGACGGTAAATATCATTCTTTCACTTTTGGATGTGGGACTCCCTTAAGCATTTATCGGAGGGCTGATCTGGTGGTGATAAATTTCCTCAACTTTTGTTTATCTGAGAAAGAATGAGTAGAACATCATCCTTCATCTATGAATGATAACTTTACGAGTATTTTATCCTTGGCTGGAAGTTTTTATTTTTCTTTCAGCACTTTGAATATATCATCTCATTCTCTCCTGGTCAGTGAGGTTTCTGCTGAGAAAACTGCGCTAGTCTGATAGGAGTTTGTTTACAAATGACTATGTGCTTTTCTCATACTTTGTTTAGACTTCTCTCTTTGTCTTTGATTTTGTCATTTTGATTATAATGTGCTGTAGAAAAGACCTTTTTGATTTGTATCTACTTCAGAATTTCTGGGTTTCCTGTATCTGGATGTAGTGCATGTTGGCTTTGATTGTGATTGCATACAACAGCATGTCTTCCATTTGATTTTTTTTGGCAGTAACAGGATCAGTGGTGACTGATTTCCTCAGTGGCTTAGGTTGCAGTTGCTACTGGATCCTGTAGTGACTGGGATACCAGTTGGGCCCCTTTGGTGGCAGTGATGGATCAAGTATAACTGTTCTTTGGTCCCAGGGTGGTGTCAATGTTAGCAGGTGCAGGCAGGCCAGTTCTTGAACCTTGCAGCAGCTTTGTCAGATGCAAGAAATGGTAGCAGTGGGCTGGACAGGTGGGAAGGTTCTCATGCCCCTGGGTAACAGGTGTGGCAGGTGTGATGACAGTAGCAAAGTTGGGACAACTTTAAAGGCCCCAAGTGGTTCACAATGGTGTTGGTGTTGGTTGTAATGGGTGGGGTGGGCCAGTTTCCAGGTTCAAGTGTGGCATATGTAGATGGGTATCAGATATGTTGGCAGAGGCCTGTTGAGTGGGTCCAAGCTCAGGCAACTGAGAGATGTTCTCAGGTGCCAATGTGGTGGACTGGGCTGGGCAATCTCCAGGCTCTGGACAGTGTGCCCAGGTACTGGGGGGGAGTGAAATTGGGCCAAGAAGACCTGCCCTCAGGTCCCCTGATAGCACATACAGGCACTTTCTGTGTTAGGCAGGTGCAGGGCAATCTTGAGGCCACCAGCAGAATGCTTGGTGGAGGCAGCTGCTGTGCCTGTAGCCCTTCTATTGGGGAAGGCGGAGTTGCTTTCAGTGGGAACAACTGTAGGCAGCCATTTGGGGGGTAAACTTCACTTGAGCTTTGACCCTTAAAGTGGCAGCTGCTTAGGACTTGAGGGTTTGGGAGACACCCTGTGGGCCCCCTCTCCAGAGCGATCCTATTGCATTTTCTCCAGGCAGCTCCCCATGTTGCTTTCAGCATCTAACTGGGTCAAGGGGCTCTCCCATGGATAGGATAGCATGGTGAAAATATAGAACACTGAGAATCTCCCTTTCCCCCTATTTGGAGTCTCTCCAAGTTCCCAACCAATCCCAGCCAAGCAGCTGCTTTGCTTTCCTATGTTTCCTTGCTTTAGATGTTCCCTGTCACTTCTTTGTTGAATTCCAGTGTCCTCTCTTAGGTGATCTATTTTAAGTGTGTAGTTATCTACTCACTATTTTGGTTCTCTTTGTGGAAGAGCAAATACCAGATGTATCTAGTCAACAATCTTGAAGCTACTTTCCCACATTATATATATTTAGAGTTAAATATTCATACCTTTAGTCCACATTATGTTCACCATGAATGGTTAAAAAGATGCAATAAAATTCAAGAGTACATAATAAGGTCAAAGTCGTATGCTTTATGGAGAATAGTGTGCCATAGACAAATTATTCTGAAAACATATCCTCTTCTACCTCTTACAGGACCAGCTCAAAAACCCCATACACCTCACTTCTAGACATCCTTTTAGATAGAATTCATAAGATCAGTGCAATTCCATGAGCACATTGTATAATCTCCACAGATTTCTATGATATATATGTATTGTGTATGATATACAGGTATATCATATATATATATGATTTCTTAATCAGAAAAAAAATAATTTATCAATTTTTATTAACATGTATGAGGGCTGGGCACCGTGGCTCACACTTGTAATCCCAGAACTTTGGGAAGCTGAGGTGGGTGGATCACTTGAGGTCAGGAGTTTGAGACCAGCCAGACCAACATGGCAAAACCCTAACTCTACTAAACACACAAAATTAGCCAGGCATCATGGTGCATGCCTGTAGTCCCAGCTACTTGAGAGGCTGAGGCAGGAGAATTGCTTGAACCCAGGTGGTGGAGGTTGCAGTGAGCTGAGATTGTGCCACTGCACTCCAGCCTGGGTGACAGAGCGAGGCTCTGTCTGAAAAAAAAAAAAAAAGAAAAAAAAAATATATATTTATTTATATATATATTTATATATATTTATTTATATATATATTTATATATATTTATTTATATATGTTTATATATATTTATTTATATATATTTATATATATATTTATTTATATATATTTATATATATTTATTTATATATTTATATGTATATTTATTTATATATATATTTATATATATTTATTTTTATATATATTTATATATATATTTATTTATATATATATTTATATATATATTTATTTGTATATATATTTATTTATATATATTTATATATATTTATTTATATTTATTTATATTTATTTATTTATATATATTTATATATATTTATATATTTATTTATATATATTTATATATATTTATTTTTATATATATTTATATATATTTTATATATATATTTATATATATTTTATATATATATATATATATGAGAGACACTCACTAATTCATTTAATGATGTTCTTATGATACAGGACAGAGGATGACAAACATCTTTTCTGTTCTGCCCTCATGGCTCTCGCAGTCTAATTGGGAAAAGAAACACTAAACAAACACTTATTAAAAAACATCAATTCCAACTATATTAACTGTCACAAAGGAGAGTACAAGATGATCAATAAAATGCCATGTCTAAGGAATCAAGCAAGGCATTCCTAGTAGGCTGACACTTAGAGTGACCTAGAGAGGTCAAATAAAAGGTGCCATAAGGAAAAGAGAAGAGAATGGACCTTAAAGAAAAAAAATCCTCTGAATTTATATAAAAACATATCCTGTGTTTATAATATTAAAAACAATATGTTCTGGATAATAGCATTTCTCTTCTTATTTTTTAATTTGATCATATGTCATTACAGACTTGCATGATTGCTTCTCACAAATCCCATTCAAAGATACTCTTTATGTTCCAGACTCCCCCCAAAAAGGGGTATGTCAAACAGGTCTGCAATGCATGGAGACAACCACACAAAGATGCAAATTTTTGATTAAGAAACCTCCGCCATTTTGAATTCAGTATAATATAGATTATTGAAGACTAAGTCAAGCAGGTCGACTGAGAAAAACAAAAGTCTTTTGTGACCCTTGAAGGAAAATAATGTGTGCAAATAACAACTCAACGTAGTCAACTATACCTATATATTAGGAATGTATGCCTAATATATCAAGAATGATAAGGGACAAAAGCAAAAGAGGGAGAAAGAGAAAGATGGGGGGAGGGTGGAGAGAGAGAGAGAGAGAGAGAGAGAGAGAGAGAGATTATTAGTTTGTAACAATCCAGTTTAAACATTTAATGTATACACAGAGAATGTATTTGAGTATTTTTTGGCTCAATAAAATTACAACATCACTGAATAGTCAGTATGCTTCAAGGGTTAAGAGCATGGATTTTTCTAATTAGACATATTTCTGCTCTTTGCTTCATTACACATGAACAGTGTGACCCTAAGCAAGTTACTTTAATCAAAATGATCTTCGTCAGTAAATTGAGAAAAATATTAGATCTCACAAGAAATAAGCCTTATAAGAACTAAATGTAAATCGATTAGGATAGTTCCCTTCACAAATGTACTCAATATGTGCTACATAAAAAATGCATTTGGTATAATTAAGTATCACCTAAAGTGCCGAATACAATTTCTCTGGTGCATTAACATAGTTAAATGTGTTATTCCTTTATTCTTGGATATTTTGGGTGTTTACTTTGATGGTAGATATATAAAAAATGAATGTCATGGCGATCCTCAGGAATTAATCCTACATTTATGGCTATTTAAAAAGTGTAGTTTATGAACTATAGTATTATGACATTTTTAGGCTTCTAATATATATCGAAAAATTATTTTAAAAAAAACAGCAAGATTGCTGCTCATCCTGCCATTAATGATGTCAAGTAGTATTCATTTCAACATTCCTTTCCTAACCTTGAATATTCATGTTCCTTCTGTGTCTAATTTAAGTTTTCTAGTTTTATAGATGAGAATGATACCCCATAGTTTTAATTTAAAATTTTTGGAACAGTAATAAAGTTGAACATTTTCCCAAAAGTACTATTTGAAATTTGATGAGACATTTAAAAAATAGCATGTTGTTATGCTCTATGTAGACGGAGTTCAATAGATGTAGTTCTTATGTTGTACTACTTGATTGCCACCTTAAAAATTAATTACTTTTTGTTTATACTTCTTCTTCTTAGATTACAATAAATCATGCCATTCACACAAGTTCTTACACGGATTTAATTGCATCTTTGAAAGGTTTGGCAGATACATCAAGCCAGTTCATTAATGCACAGATGATTTCTTCACATTAAGAAAGACACGTTGGAGCACCATAAATGTCAAGGCAGTTATTACGCACAAAAAGCATAAAATGGCAACCATCAAAAGGTGAGCCCTTATTCAGTTGAGATCAAAAATAAAACTGCAGTAATTCCTTTGTGTAATAATGGAGAAATATTAGATTATTTTAAGGTCATACAAGGAGAATCTTTCATTTGTCAACTCTGTCCCTTTGAGGAAGGATTGTGTGTGTGTGTGTGTGTGTGTTTGTGTGTGTGTGTGTGTGTGTGTGTGTCTCATGATTCTGTTCACACATCAGTCTGCAAGGAACAGCAGATTTTACCACTATAATGCATTTGTTTGGATTCTTTTGCCCAGATATTTACTGAGTTCATATTATTTCCAATGAACATTTATATGAGTCTCCTTCTCTTTAATAATTAAGAGTTTACTAGAAAGAATAAAAATCCAAATGTTGTTATATATTTAAAAAACATTTAAAAATGCACTAATAGCAATTAAAAAAGGGCTAAACATGGGGGTTTGGAAATTCATAATTACTACTAGCTCTGAATTCTAACACAGTGGAGTCAATATATAACAATATTTCATTTGACATTAGAAAACTTTCTAATTCTCAAGTGTTTAAGCAATCACTTAAACATTCATATATTTATTTAGCTATGTGATCTGACTTTAACTGAACAAGAAATGAAATTAAATTAAATGCAAATGGCTAATTACTATGTACCTACTATTACTTTATCTTGTATCGTGGATACCAGCTCAGCCACAGCAGGATAAGGCAACAGTCAGAGTTGCAAGGTCCCCTATCTGGGCCTTAGCTCCTAGATATTTCTAGACACACCCTGGGCCATAAAGGAACCCACTGCCTTATAGGGAAGAGCCCAGTCCTGGCAGGATCCATCACCTGCTGACTAAAGAGGCTTTGGGGCCTGAATAACCAGCAGTGATAAAGGTAGTACACTGTGGGCCTTGGGTGAGACTCTTGAGACTAGCTGGCTTCAGGTACCAGGTCAGCCACAGTGGAGTAGAGCATTAAGCAGGCTCTTGGGGTCCCCAATTCCAGGCCTTTTCTGTTGGAAGATATTTCTGGACCTGCCATGGGCCACAGGGTAGCTCACTGACCTGAAGGGTGAGTCCCAGGCCAGGCAGCATTCACCACAAGCTGACTAAAGAGCTTTTGGGCCTTAAGGGAACATTGGCAGTAGCCTGGGAGTGCTCCCTGTGGGCCTGTGATGGTGGTGGCCATGGGGTGAAATTCCTCTGCCTGTAAATAGTGGAAAGAAGAATGAAAAGCACTGCACCTCATGGTTTGAGTGACAGCTTGGCTACAGTACAGTAGAACACCAGGAAGACTTGTAAGATTTTTGGCTCTAGTCCGTGGCTCCCTGATGTCACATCTGGACCTGCCTGGCATCTGGGGGAACTTATAACCCTGAAGGGGAGGACACGAATGCTGGCTTCAAAACCTGCTGATTGTAGAAACACAGGGCATTGAACAAATATAGGTAGTATCCAGGTATTGGTTACAGCAGGCCTTAGGCAAGACTCAGTGCTGTGCTTCCTTCAGGTCTAACCCAGCACGATCCCAGCAGAGGTGGCCACAGGGGTGCTTGTGTTACCCTACTCTCGGCTCCAGGTGGCAGGGAGAGAGAGAGAGAGAGAGAGAAACTCCACTTGCTTGAGAGAAAGTAAGAGAAAAAAACAAGGGTCTCTTCCTGGTAATTCAGAGAATTCTTCCAGATCTTACCCAAGACCAACGAGGTCGTATATCTATGAGTCTGCAAGAACTGCAGCATTACTGAGCTTGGGGTGCCCTCTAATGCAGATATGGCTTAGATCGCAACACCCAGGTCCTTTCAAATACCTGGAAAACCTTATCAAGAGAGACAAGTGTAAACAAGTTCAGACTGTGAAGACTGCAACAAACACCTAACCCTTCAATGCACAGACACAAACAAATACCTATAAGCATGAAGAACATCCAGGAAAACATGACCTCATTAAATGAACTAAATAAGGAAACAGGGACCAATCCTGGAGAAAGAGAGATATGTGACCTTTCAAACAGAGAATTCATATAGCTTTTCTGAGGAAACTCAAAGAAATTCATGATAATACAGAGAAGAAATTAAGAATCTTATCAGATAAGTTTAACAGGGAGATTGAAATATTTTTTTTAAATCAGGCAGAAATTCTGGAGTTAAAACATGCAATTGACATGATGAAGAATGCATTAGTCTTTTCATAACAGAATTGTTCAATCAGAAAAATGAATCACTGAGGTTGAAGACAGACTATCTGAAAGTACACAGTCAGAGGACACAAAAGAAAAAAGAATATAAAGCATTGAAGCATGCCTATGGGGTCTAAAAAATAGCCCCAAAAGGGTATACCTAAGAGTCATTGACCTTAAAGAGGAGGTAATGAAAGAGACAAGGGTAAAAGTTTTTTCAAAGGGATAATTACAGAGAACTTCCCAAACCTAGAGAAAGATATCAGTATCCAAGTATAAGAAGGTTATAGAACATGAAGCAGATTAACCCACAAAAGTCAACCTCAAGGCATTTAATAATTAAACTCCGAAAGGTCAATGATACAGAAAGAATCCTAAAAGCGACAAGAGAAGAAGCATAAATAACACACAGTGGAACTCCAATATGTCTGGTGAAAACTTTCCAGTGGAAACCTTATAGATCAGGAGAGAGTGGCATGAAATATTTAAAGTGCTGATGGAAAAAAATAAAAAATAATAAAAATAACTTTTACTCTAGAATAATGTAATCAGTGAAAATACTGTGCAAACATGAAGGAGAAATAAAGAACAGACAAATGAAAACTGAGTTATTTCATCAACCCCAGACCTGTTACAAGAAATGCTAATGGGAGTACCTCAATGAGAAATAAAAGGACATTAATGAGTAATAAGAACTCACCTGAAGGTACAAAACTTACTGCAAATAGTAAATACACAGAAAAACACAGAACATTATAGCATTGTAAATTGATGTGTAGACTATCTTTAACCAATCAAAAGTAGTACCTACAACAACTGTTAAAGACAGACAGTAAAATAAGATATACGTAGAAACAACAAAGCATTAAAACATGGGGGGACAAAGTTAAAATAGAGTTTTATTAGGCTTTTTTTGCTTGTTTGTATATGTAGACAGTGTTAAGTTGTTATAAGATTTAAATAATGGGTTCTAAGATAGTATTTGTTAACCTCGTGGTAACTTCAAATTAAAAATCATAAAACAGATACACAAAAGCTGAAAAGAAATTAAATTAAATTATACCACCAGAGAAAATCACCTTCACTAAAAGAAAGACAGGAGAAAGAAAAGAAGAAAGAGAAGACCACAAAACAATCAGAAAACAAAATAACAAAATGGTAGGAGTATGCCCTTACTTATCAATAATAAGTTGCATGTAAGTGGACTAAATTGCCAATCAAAAGGTGTAAAGTGGCTGAATGAATAAACAAACAAGGTCCATTGATCTGTTTTCTACAAGAAACACACCTCACCTGTAGAGACAAACAGACTGAAAATAAAGGAATGGAAAAAAATACTCCATGCCAATGGAAACCAAAAGCTAGCTGGAGTCGCTATTCTTAGACAAAATAGATTTTAAGACAAAAACTATAAGAAAAGACAAAGAAGGTCACTATACAAAGATAAAGGGGTCAATTCAGCGAGAGGATATAACAATTGTAAATATATTTGCACCCAACAGTGGAACACCAAGATATATAAAGCAAATATTATCACAGTTAAAGAGGGAGACAGACCCCAATTCAGTACTAGCTGGAGACTTCAACACCCCAGTTTCAGCATTGGAAAGATATTTCAGACAGAAAAGCAATAGAGAAAAAACAGACTTAACCTGCGACAGACCAAGTGGTTATAATAGATATTTACAGAACATTTCCTCAAATGGCTGCAGGATACACACTCTTTTCCTCAGCATATAGATCATTCTCAAGGAAAGATCATATGTTAGTTATGTTTTAAGATAAGTATTAAAACATTCAAAAAATTGAAATAATGCGTCTTCTCTGATCACAATGAAATAAAACTAGCAATCAACAACCAGAGGAATTTTGGAAACTATACAAACACATGGAAATTAAACAATATGCTCCTGAATGACCAATGAGCGAATGAAGAATTTAAAAAGGAAATGAAAAATTTCTTGAAACAATTGATGTAAAATACAACATACCAAAACCTATGGGATACAGTAAAAACAGTACTAGAAGGGAAGTTTATAGCTATAAGTTCCTACATCAAAAGAAGAAAAAAAACCCCATCAAATTAAAAACCTAACAATGCACCTTAAAGAACTAGTAAAGCAAGAGCAAGAGCAAACCAAACCCAAATTTAGCAGAGGAAAAATAAATAAAGATCAGAGCAGAAATAAGTAAATTTTAAGTGACAAAAACAACACAAACATAAATGAAACAAGGTGGTTTTTTGAAAAGATAAGTAAAATTGACAGACCTTTAGCCAGAATAACTGAAAAGAGAGAGAGAGAGAACCCAAATAAATAAAATTAGAAATGAAAAAAGGATATTATGACTGATAACACAGAAACTCAAAGGATAATTTGTGACTACTATGAGCAATTATTTGCCAATGATCTGGAAAATATAGAAGAAATGAATAAATTCCTAGACATATACATTCTACCAAGGCTGAACCATGAGGAAATCCAAAATCTGAACAGACCAAAAATAGGTAACAACATTGACGTTATAATAAAAGTCTTCCGGCAAACAAAAGTCTAGGATCCAATGGCTTCACTGCTGAAATCTACCAAACATATAAAGAAGAACTAATACCAATTCTACTTCAGCTATTCTGAAAAATAGAGGAGACGTGAATACTTCCAAACTCATTATATGAAGCCAGTATATACCCTGATACTGAAACCAGACAAAGACATATCAGAAAGAGAAAACTATAATCCAATATCACTGATAAATAGTGTTGTAAAACGTTATCAACAAGATACTAGCAAACCAAATTCAATAATACATTAAAAAGATCATTCATTATGACCAAATGAGATTTATCCCAGGGATGCAAGGATGGTTCAACATAAGCAAACCAATCAATGTGATACATCATATCAGCAGAATGAAGGGCCAAGTCATATGATCATTACAATTGAGGCTGAAAAAGCATTTGATAAAATTCAACATTTCTTCTGGATACATACCCTTAAAAACTGAGTATAGAAGAAACATATGTCAACATAACAGCAGTCATATATGACAGACCTATAACTGGTTATATGCTGAATGAGGAAAAACTGAAAGCCCTGTGATCATTGCAACTGAGGCTGAAAAAACATTTGATAAAATTCAACATTTCTTCTGGATAAACACTCTAAAAATATTAGATATATGTCAAGATAATAGAATCCATATGTGACAGACCCATAGCTATTTTCATAATGAATGAGGAAAAACTGAAAGCTTCTCTTCTAAGATCGGGAACATGACAAGGATGCCCATTTTCAACACTATTACTCACCATAATACTGGAAATGCTAGCTAGAGCAATCAGACATGAGGAAGAAATAAAAGGCACTCAAATTGGAAAGGAAGAAGTCAAATTATCCTTGTTTGCAGATAATATGATCTTATATTTGGAAAAATCTGAAGATTCCATTCAAAAATCTATTAGAACTGAAGAACGAATTCAGTAAAGTTGCAAGATACAAAATCAACATACAAAAATCAGTTGCATTTCTATATGCCAACAGTGAACAATCTGAAAAAGGAATCAATAAATTAATACCATTTACAGTAGCCACAAATAAAGTATCTAAGAATTAAGCAAAGAAATGAAAGGTATCTACAATGAAAACTATAAAACACTGATGCAAGTAATTGAAGAAGACAAAGAAATGGAAAGATAGTTTGTGTTCACGGATTAGAGGACTCAATATAGTCAAAATGTCCATACTACCCAAAGCAATCTACAAATTTAATGCAATCCCAATCAAATTACCAATGAGATTCTTCATAGAAATAAAAAAAATCTACATTTTACAGGGAACCACAAAAGACCCAGAATAGCCAGAGCTATTCTTAACAAAAAGAACAAGACTGGAGGAATCACATTACCTCACTTTAAATTATACTACAGAGCTATAGTAACCAAAATGGCATGGTACTCACATTAAAACAGACACACAGATAAGTGGAACACAACAGAGAACCTAGAGATGAATCCATAAATCTACAGTGAACTCATTTTTGACAAAAGTGCCAAGAACGTATGTTAGGGACACAACAGTCTCTTCAATAAATGGTGCTGGGAAAACTAAATATCTATATACAAAAAAATGAAACTACATTTATATATTTTGCTGTATACAAAAGTCAAATTAAATTGGTTTAAAGACTTAAATTTAAGGCTTCAAACTATGAAACTACTGCAACAAAACATTGAGGAAACTCTCCAGGACATTAGAGTGGGCGAAGGCTTCTTTAGTAATACCCCATAAGCACAGACAAGCAAAGCAAAACTGAACAAATCGATTACATCAAGTTAAAAGGCTTCTGAACAGCAAAGGAAAAAATTGACAAAATATAGACACAGCCCACAGAATGGGAGAAAATATTTGCAAACTACCTATTGGATAAGGGATTAATAACCAGAATATATAAGGAGCTCAAACAACTCTATAGGAAAAAAATCTAATAATCTAATTAAGAAATTGAAAAAAATACCTGAATAGACATTTCTCAAAAGAAGACGTACAAATGAAAACAGGTATATGAAAAGCGCCTCAACATCACTGATCATCAGAAAAATGCAAATCAAAACTTCAATGAGATATGATCTTATCCCAGTTAAAATGTCTTTTACCCAAAAGTTAACAATATCAAATGCTGGTGAAAATGGAACCCTGGTATACTGTTGGTGGAAATATAAGTTAGTACAACCACTGTAGGAAACAGTTTGGAGGTTCCACAAAAATCTAGAGCTACCATATGATCCAGCAATTTCACTGCTAGTTACATATTGAAAATAAAGAATTCATTATATTGAAGAGATCTTCATGGCAGTCCCTCCCATCCCAGACCTGGAGATGTAGGAGGAAAAAATAGTTTCCTGGGCCAGGCCCAGGGACCCACAGCTCTATGCATCCTCCAGACATGGTGCTCTGCATCCCAGCTGCTTCAGCTCCAGCTGTGGCTAAAAGGGACCAATGTACAGCTTAGTCCATGGCTTCACAGGGTGCAAGCCCCAAGCCTTGGCAGCTTACATGTGGTGTTAGGCCTGCGGGTGCACAGAAGTCAAGAATTGAGGTTTGGGAACCTCCGCCTAGATTTCTGAGGATGTATGGAAATGCCTGTGTGTCCAGGCAGAAGTTTGGTCCAGGGACAGAACCCTCATGGAGAACCTCTGCTAGCGCAGTGCAGAAGGGAAATGTGGGATTGGAACTTCCACAAAGAGTCTCCACTGGGGCACTGCCTAGTGGGGCTGTGAGAAGACAACCACCATCCTCCAGACCCTGGAATGGTAGATAACCGATAGTTCGCACCATGCACCTGGAAAAGCTGCAGACACTCAATGCCAGCCCATGAAAGCAGCCAGGAGGGGGGCTGGACCCTGCAAAACCACAGGAGTGGAGCTGCCCAAGGCTGTGGGAAGCCCCCTCTTGAATCATCGTGACCTGGATGTGAGACATGGAGTCAAAGGAGATAGTTTCAGAGCTTTAAGATTTGACTGCCCCACTGGATTTTGGGCTTTCATGGGGCCTATAGCCCCTTCATTTTGGCCAATTTCTGCTATTTGAAATGCATGTATTTACCAAAAGCCTGTACCCCCATTGTATGTAGGAAGTAACTAACTTCCTTTTGATTTTACAGATTCATAGCCAAAAGGGACTTGCCTTATCTCAGTTGAGGCTTTGGACTTGTAACTTTGAAGTAAGGCTGGAATGACTTAAAATCTTGGGGGTCTCTTGGAAGGCCAAGATTGTGTTTTGAACTGTGAGGGCATGAGATTTGGGAGTGGCCAGGGTTGGAATTATATAGTTTGGCTGTGTACCTACCCAAATCTCATCGTGAATTGTAGTTCCTATAATCCCCACATGTCATGAGTGGGACCAAGTGGAGTTAACTGAATCATAGAGGTGGTTTCCCCCATGCTGTTCTCCACGATAGTGAGTTAGTTCTCACAAGGTCTAATGGCTTTATAAGGGGCTTCCACTTTCACTGGGCACTTACTTTTTCTCTCTGTCACCATGTGAAGAAGGACATGTTTGCTTCCCCTTCCACCATGATTGTACGTTTCCTAAGGTCTTCCCAACCTTGTGGAACGCTGAGTCAACCACACCATTTTCTGTTTTTAAATTACCCAGTCTCAGACAGTTCTTTATAGCAGCATGAGAATGGACTAATCCACATACAATATGGTACTGAGTATTTAAAATAATTTCTTAGAATTTTTCTTATGGTGATGAATAACTGACTTTTATAACAAAGAAGTGGTTCATGCTCAATTGTACAAAAGCATAATCTAAGCAATACATACACTCTTCATATTACTTTGCCCTTGTCCCTCAATACACTATTTAAGTACTTTTGACTTTGTCCTGAGTATACTGCCGTGTAATGACTTAAGATGACTTAATTTTCAGAATATTTGTTCCTATTTAAACCACTAAGTAAATGTTCTTTGTACAGCCACTCTTGACCTCACTTGATCTTTACTTTGTTCAGAAGTAATCATAAAGTCAAAAGCAAACTTGCCTGTGGACACTGAATTTATTCATTTACCTTTCTAATGTAATGGTCGTTTGTGTGATTCAAAATGTATTATATTAAATTTTATTAGGTTAGGACTAAAAAATCAAATATAACACTATCTCTTAAAGAATTCACAAATGCAAAAGAATAGGTCACTTGCAGAATCCCACAGATACTTCAGAAGTGGTGATTCTTTATTTGAAAAACACTTGATCTATCATGTTATGTGTGGAGTTGAATGTGATGTCCTTCCCACAGACTTACAATAAATGGTACTGGGCTGGAAAGTCTTACACAACCAAGCACATTTCAGTCAAATCATCAAATTAATTGGCTTTTGCCTATAATATACCTTCACTGATAATAGCAAAGAAAGAATGAAGCGTATTTTGTAAGACTTACTTTCTAGGAGATGAGATCAAAAGAAAAATTGAATGAAGGGTTAAGCCAATGTCACATAAAATAAAGCAATTAGCTTTTGAACTCCTTAGTCTAGCACATTTTTTCAGAGAGTAATCTGTAAAGTTTGAAGTGCTAACAGGATCACTGTGGTGACTAAGTTAAAATCCATATTAGACTCCTCAAAGTACTTTCATTGGATGGCTAAAGCAGTGTCATAAGTACAGTGGAAGCTGACACATCATTAGACAGAAGTTAGCTAAACTTCCTACCACATGGGTAGACTAGAACAGTCACAGAAGTTTCACTGAACTTCTTAGAAAAGCGAAATCATTACATTTTTCTAGCATGATGCAAAATACAACTCAAAGTGAATTTATCAATACCTGAATAAAACATGACCTAAAATGAAACAATTCAAATATTATATAACATCTGAAAAATGTGTCAGAGAACTCAATAAACATAAAGCTAAAACATTAAAGCTAATAAAAAATGTCCTGGATTATACAGCTGCTGATAATGTTTTCTGTATGTTCTAAAGCCATTCTACATTTTATCACAATAATATTGAACCAGTGTGGATGTCAGACTTTGCATTAAATCTCTCTGATTTCTTTCTGAGAACCTGGTAGGGTTGGGCTATTCTAGCCTCAGGTGATTGGTGTTGGTCAAGTGATTTGCATAGGTCATCAGAAAGCAAAAGGGTTGTGGATCAAGATAAAACATCTAAGAACCAAAACATGATATGCCATCTTCTTTCTGTCTGTCAGAATAACCAGCAATGTTCCGGAAATTATCTGCTCTCTCTCCCTGGTCTCAACTTGCAGAAGATGGGAAGCAGAGCTCCCAGCCTGCCCAAGATGAACATGTGGTATAGACAAGAAATACACCTCTGTTCTTTTAAGCTTCTGAGATTTTGTATATGTTTGTTTCTTACCAAACCACATATCCAAAGTTACTAACTGATGCAATTTGTATTTGGAAATAAACTCATTTACAACTACTTTTATTCTAAATGATTTCTAAAATGTCCACTTTATTAATTTTGATATATCCAACATACAATCTAGATACCAAGTTTGAATCATTTTTATTTTGTCAAATAACACATATATTTTATAAATTGCATACAAAAACTGTAGCAATCTTATTTTGTTGGGATGATCAGACCCAACACCAGGCTCTGGGGGCTACGAAGTATGGTGGAGTCAAGGGAATGAGAAAAGACAAGTTTAAGAGTGCATGAAGTGGAACCAGGGGGCCAACGCTAGTATGGAGGCTGCGAAGGCCCTGAGCTCTGGAAGCCCGCACTATTTATTGGTGATCAAACAAAGAAGCAGGTGGTGAGGAAGTGGGGGTTGAAAGAAACTGGTGTGTCAAGTGCATGATCTACAGCTGTGACGGTTTAGCATTTTCTTTGAAGCATATGGAACATGTTCTGCTACTTGAGATAATGGGAAACATGTTCTTCTAGTTTAAGATACAATCAATCTATGAGACTGTGAGTGCTAGAAGCAAAGAGCCAGCAAGTCTAGACATATTCCAAAGGCCACGAGAAGTTTTAGACCCCAGACCCCTGACATGTTCCAAGACTCTTTTACATTAAGTCAGACATACAAGCCCTGCCTCAGCTTTTTTCCCAACACTCAGCTTTTCCCCAGGATGCCCCTTTTTCTTTTTTGTAAAACCGCCACAGCTGTCGTTGCTTGTTCTCAATGGTGGCTTTCTCTCCAGAGGTGGCTTCCACATCTGCAGACTAAAAGGAGACAGTACAAGCACATAATTATTAGAACAAAATTTGCAAGTGTAGAGCTTCCAATGGCCTTAATCCATTTCAGAGGACTGATTGCAGACAACCCATTGGTTGCCTTGTTCAAAAGACCAGTTCCAGGGGGGAGGGCTTTTTTCCCAACTCTCAGCTTTTCCCACAACATATTTTTTTTGTTGTTGTTATTTACCTCAAAAATATATTTTTCTGATTCTCCCTTAGAAAATCAGATCATATTGAGAATATAAAAACATTATTTTTTATAGTCATTTTAAGTTTTATAATTATTTGAACATTTATAAATAAGAAATAAATCAAAATTAACAAGAAGCTAACCACTAGTTTTAGAAAATGTTGAATTTGATATTTGTTTATAGTTTGAGGCAGAGAGAGGTCTATTGTTATTAATACTATTTATTTTCTCTGGAACAAATAATTTTGAATCAAGACTTTAAATCGTGTCTGAATAAGAAAATACTAAATACTGAGATTGTATTATTAATGAAATATTCAAAAATAGTTGGAGTAAGTGTTAACTACAATATAAACAGTATTGAGGGATTATAAATATAAAATTAAAATTACATTTAAAGTCAACCTCTGAAAGCAATTACAACCAAAGTATTTATACTTATGTCTATAAATCACATAATTTATTTGCTGACAAAGAGAATCATGATTATAAAACAAGTAAAAAGAATGCTATTTTTCATTTACTTCTGTGGAAACCACACACACAAACACATTATACTTAGAAGTAATATGTAACAAACCTGCATGTTGTGCACATGTACTGTAAAACTTAAAGTATAATAATAATAATAATAAAAAAGAAGAGTAACAAAACACTGAACAAAATCTGGGTTATATCTTCATTTACTTAAGTACAAATAAACTGAAAACTGTGCTGCGGAGCTCACACAGAACATTATTATTGCCTGGGAAAAAGGGATAAAGAGTCTTTTAACATCCCTATTTTTCTCTAGTTTAGAAATACAGAATTCAAGCCAACAGAAAAGGAAGCAATTACAGGTTACATGTTCTCAGGTTGGGGATATTTACCCAACCTCTTCATTCATTCAGCTGAATGAAACAAAGCAAGTATAAATGAAAGTGAGAAGCAGCATACACAGTCCAGAGAAACAGAGGACCTGTATTCACAGCCTCAGAAGCATTTCACAGTGAAAATTACAATTCCAAAATATTGATTCTTATTAGCATAAAACAAAACTACACAGACTTTAAATTCACTCAAAGAATGGTATATATCATAAACACCTTGGAAACAAAACATAGATTTATTGCCCCAGTCCTAACCTAAAATATAATGTTTCTGTGAAATTCAATTTTAATAAGTTTATCAAGTGATTCTTACATATCTAGAAGATTGTCTCTTCACTTGGATAGAACCTATCATACTTTACAGAACTCCCATGAAGCTAGAAAAGGAGCTTTCTGCTTTGTGCAATAAACAAACCTAAAGATTTATATATACAAGAGGAGAAAAATGTGAAAATGGTACATGCGGATGTACATATGGAAATACACAACCTAGAAACTGCAGACGTTTTACAATGAAATAATCAAATTAAACACAAACACTCATAGAAAAGAAGTACTTTCTGGTTAAAAAATGTGTACAAGGCTTATTTGTAATAATGCAACTGTATAAGAAATAAAAGGTTTCAATTAAAGCTTAAAATACGTCAATCATGGTATTTCAAGTTATGAAATTTTATGATTCTATGTAGTTCTCAAAAGTCCTTCTTGAGAGACAGCAATAGCTCAGCTGAAAGTTTGGGAATGGTGAACATGTATTCTTGGTAATTTTTTTAACTTTTATTTTTTAAGTTCAGGAATATGTGTACAGGTTTATGACATAGGTAAACTTGTGTCACAGAGGATTGTTGTACAGATTATTTTATCACTCAGATATTAGGCCTGGTACTCATTAGTTATTTCTCCTGATCGTCTCTCTCCTCCCACCCTATACCCTCTGATAAGCCCCAGTGTATGTTGTGCCCTTCTATGTGTCCATGTGTTCTCCCACTTATAAGTGAGAACATAAGATATTTGATTTTCTGCTCCTGTGTCAGTTTCCTAAGGATAATGGCCTTCAGCTCCATCCATGTCTGTGCAAAGGACATAATCTCATTCTTTTTTATGGCTGCATAGTATTCCATGGTATGTGTGTGTGTATGTGTATGTGTGTATATATATACACAAGTATATATATAACATATATATATAACATATATATAACATACGTATAACATTTTCTTTATCCAGTCTATCATTGATTGGCATTTAGCATTTAGGTTGATTCCATGTCTTTGCTATTGTGAATAGTGTTACAATGAGCATAGGTGTCCATGTGTCTTTTTAAGATAATGATTTAAATTCCTTTGGATGCATACCTAGTAATGGGATTACTGGGTCAAATGGTATTTCTGTCTTTAGGTCTTTCAGGAATCGCCACATTGTCTTCCATAATGGTTAAACTAAAGGCTTATACACAGCAAAGGAAACTGTCAACAGAGTAAACATAACCTACAGAATAGGAGAATTTTTTTTTGCAAACTACGCATCAGGCAAAGGTCTAATATCCAACATCTATAAAGAACTTAAACAAATTTACAAAAAAAAACATAAAAATGGGGGCAAAGGACATGAACAGTCACTTTTCAAAAGACATACACTTAGTCAACAATTACATGAAAAAAAGTTCAGCATCACTGATCACTAGAGAAATGCAAATTAAAACCACAGTGAGATACTAGCCCACACCAGTCATAATGGCTACTATCAAAAAGTCAAAAAATAACAGATGCTGTAGAGGTTGTGGAGAAAAAGAAACACATGCTGTTAATGGGAGTGTCAATCTATTATGGGTGTTTTTATTTAGAATAGGACTGAACTATAACCTGTTATAGGAATATTCATGTTGTAGGGAAAGTACTTTGTAAAATTTCTCTTGCCTAGTTTTCAAGTATATATGCATTTAACAAAATGCAGTTATATTCATTATTATTATTGTTAAAATGATTTGTGTATAGCAAGTTTATAATAAGGTCTTATATACAAGCAAGGAGTCTTTTATGAAATATATATAATGGCAATCAGGAAATTTGGTCAATGAAGACAATCTGGTCTCTTTTGTCATAAGGTCTTTGGATGCTTCTATTTTAATTTTGTCTAGGTAACTGACTGTGAACTCACACAATCCATAGGAAGGTAATAATTTACTCCTTAATACTATTGAATAAGTCTGGAATAAATGACCAGATAAAGAATAACCGCTATGATTTTATTGGGAGACTATTGTGAGGAATAAGCTTCTTACCTGAACTTAAGAGCGTGAAGGTAAAACATAAGGGCAATGGCTTCTGGCCTCAAGGTGGTGTTCATTCATATTTCAATATAACTTATTGTTTTACGATGTTGTATTTTATAGGATAAAGGTAAAGTTTTGTGAACATTTATAGTTATTAAGAACAGTATTCATGTTACTTTGGTTGAGCTTGTTTGATCTTTGTCTTCTCATTAACCTCTTTTCATATTTACTCACTTGTGTAGCAAATGATGGTTTCATAATTTATTTTTCACTCCCTTTTATCTGGCCACTTGAGAAAAGATTAGGTCAGAGAAGACAGTTAAGCTTTTGAAGTTGTTATAATAGCATAGAGTCTGACAGGTGAAAAAACCAAGGGAGGCCTAATTCAAATTCACAGAGAATCTGACTAAAGCAAAATAATAGGTCTAGCAGAGAAGAATCCAAACTAGTAAGTGACTATCTTGGCAATGCGTATGTTAGGCTATGATTTAAAATGCAGATGCCCTGAAGGAATTAGATCATCAGTATGTACTTTTTTGCGTACTGGTCATTCCATTTGATTCAAATAGTACAGTCAATTTTGATAATATAATGTTAAAATTATACAGGGGACCAAAAATACACCTGAGTTAAAAAGGTATTTAAAAAGTACAAAATTCTTAAAGTCATCTGTCAGTCACTCATAGGAGTAATGACTTTTATACATCTGAACAATGTCTTTCATTTCTATTTTTTTGGCATCTTTAACATGAGTTTGTACAGTCATATCATTTCTATTTTTTTGGCATCTTTAACATGAGTATGTACAGTCATATCTACATGAGTATGTACAGTCATAACTATTTTTGTTGTAAAAAAATGATGCTAAAACCTAGTGGCTTAATGTTAGAACAGTATTTTCCCCTGACCAATCTGTTGTTCATTTGAGCACTGTAAGCAATTAGTCCGGTCTAAGTGATCTCATTTTGGCTTACTCACATGTATGTGGTTAGCTGATGGGTTACTTGAGACTGGATTGTCTCCAGCAGATTCATTTGCATATCTAGTATTTGCTTAAGTATTAGCTAGTAAGGTCAAGTGCCTGGATGTGGATGTCTTATCATAAGATTCTATCAGCCTAGCCTAGACAGCAAGGTTCCAAGAAGGCTAGGCGAAATGTGTAAGGTCTTCTGACACACGGGTTCAGAATTGGCAAACTGCCATTTTGGCTGCAATATGTTGGCCAAAGCAAACCACAAGACCAGTGCATTTTTAACCTTCTCTTAATGTGATGAATTTCAAAGTTAAATTATAAGAAACTGTGGATACAGAGAGTATTCACATTGTGTAATTGTACGTGTAGGCATGTTTTGTCCATATATGTATATGTGTGTGTATCTTTATTTATGAGCACATGTAGTCGTGTTTCTTATAAATAAGTTGATAATGATATAGGATGCAAAGAAGAAAAAAAACAGCCTTCTCCTCCCTCTTTTGTTGATCTACAGCTGTAAGTGTTGACCTAGAACACAACTATGCCAGTTAACGTCATATTACCCAGTAGTTTTGGGCAGATGCTAAAGGTCACACTGTCAGAAATTCACAAATACAAAATAGTAATAGACATCTCTCAGGATAAAGATTTCTGATCATAGAAATGATCAATATTTGGTCATTTGGGTCTCTCTAAATACCTTTGCTATCCAACACAAGTATTTTCAATGTAGTAGCTATTTGGGGGAGCAGAGGATAAGTTAAGAGACACGACATGTTGTGAGTTACTGTAATTTGGAAGTCAGGCTTTGGCAGTAAGGTAGACTGAGTAAAAAAATGGTGCCATTTCTCCAGTGCTACTTGTGTCCACATGTTTTACAATGTAACCGTTCAGCTCCTGTGTTCACTGTGGCGAAGTCTATTTTCATACCCTCTGTGCCTTGTGACCTCTTTTGCCCAATGGAATGGGACGGAAATTACACTGTGCCAATTCTGAGTCTAGTGCTCAGTAGGCTATGTATCTTTCCCTTCTCTTAGGACCCTTGCCTCCTCTGTGTGAACAATCTAACCTGCCCTGCTGGAGGATGAGAAATCACAGAGATGAGTGTCAGGTCAGTTCAGCTTCCCCAGGTGAGGCCCAAGACTTGTGAAAGAGTCAGGCTAAGACTAGCACAACTGACTAAAGATGCATACAGAATCCTAGTCCATCCATAGAATTGTGAGTTAAGAAAGTCGTGTTTTAAGGAACTAGGTGTTGGATGTACTTTATGAGCAGCAATGGCTAACTGACACTGTTAGGAACGTTGATCTACTGCAAAGTATCTTCAACAGTTATACTAATCGAATTATCTTGTATATAATTCCTATGTCTACAGTTAGAAGATGATAAAACATGACAAAATTAATAAAAATATAATCTCAACTATATATATATATATGGGAAATTTAAAAAAAAACTAGTGCCTAAAGAAGTATTTTTATCAAATGATTGCTAATGAACTAATGTATATTAATTAAATATAAAATGGCCAACCTGTCTCATGACTCTGTGAGGAAGACAATAAAAATAAACTTTATTATCCTATTTTCTAACGTATACTTAAGAGATATTTTAAAATATTATCATCAAATTAAGTTTACATAAGGCAGGATGTCTTCTGTTTCTTGCTAATATTAATTAAAAATAAAAAACTCTATCATTAATTTACTTTGATTTAAATAACTTGTGACCATTTTATTATTGTTACAGGATAATTCTCATAAAATGTGTCTGTTTATATAGTGCATGATTCTCTATTTTTAAAATAATCTATATTATTGAATTATTTTTACAAATGATAAAACCTATAATATGACACAAATTTAAATTAATAGTTTTGGTAGTTTTAAAACAGAGTGGGAACATATTCTATTAATAGCTACAGACAGTTTACATAAGAAATCAGGATATAGGCAGGGAGTGGTGGCTCACGCCTGTAATCCCAGCCCTTTGGGAGGCTGAGGTGGGTGGATCACTTGAGGTCAGGAGTTCAAGACGAGCCTGGCTAACATGGTGAAACCCTGTCTCTACTAAAAATACAAAAAAATTAGCTGGTCATGGTGGCACACACTGGTTATCCCAGCTACTGGGAAGGCTGAGGCAGGAGAATCACTGGAACCCAGGAGGCAGAGGTTGCAGTGGGCCAAGTTCATGCCACTGCACTCCAGCCTGGGTGACAGAGTGAGACTTCGACTTTAAAAAAAAAAAAAGAAAAGAAAGAAATAAGGATATAAAGTTTGAATGATAATTTTTGATTTTATGTATATATATATAGGTTTGATGGATATTTACTCTTAGGGACTTACATTTCAAGGAGGCTATTTTGAACCATTTACTATTTGTACTGTGTTCTTTGCAAATGAGTGTGTCTATCTAGCAATCAGAAGACAAAGTAAAGAAAAGAGTAACTACCTACTCCTATGTAGGATAATTCTAGGGTTTTTTTGTTTTTGTTTTTGTTTTTGAGATAGAGTCTTGGTCTGTCGCCCAGGCTAGAGTGCAGTGGCACAATCTCGGCTCACTGCAATCTCCGCCTCCTGAGTTCAAGCAATTCTCCTGCCTCAGCCTCCCGAGTAGCTGGGATTACAGGTATGCACCAACTCACCCGGCCAATCTTTGCATTTTCAGTGGAGACAGGGTTTCACCATCTTGGCCAGGCTGGTCTCGAACTCCTGACCTCAAGTGATCCACCTGCCTCAGCCTCCCAAAGTGTTGGGATTACAGGCGTGAGCCACCATGCCCTGCCTGGATAATTTTGGTTTTAAGTACTAACTTAAGTGTATTAGGTATAGTGCAATTTTTCTTTATCTTTAAAATCTAATTATTCAATTAATCTATTTCTCACCAGGATTCTTTTTAATACATACAAGTTTAATATTAAATTTTCCCAGTTTTGGTACAGAGAATTTAGGTAATCAGAAAATGTGTCAAATATTATAAGCACTTTTTAACATTCACCAAATACTTTCAATTTGTGGCCCAAAACAACACCAAATAGTGTGGGCTTAGGTAAAAGCCAAATACATACTCTTCAAACTTCTTCCATTGCCACTTCCCCCTTGATCTTCTAAGTGACAGCCCCCTCTCTTATTCTATCATGGGAAATTTAGTAAAAGCAGTCACTTTTCGTCTTAGAGAATTTGTCAGCAACATTGGACAAGATTGTGTTTATAAAAGACCATGGAAAGAAAATACTGAGTTGAACAGAATTCGTGTTCAAATGGCTTATACAGTGTGGGAAAAATAATAAAATTTATTGAATTAATGTTTCCATGTCTCAAATTTGGTTTATTATTTTACATATAGAGCAACACATAATGCTCCTTTAAGTAACAGTTACACACTGACATATGATTCATATTCAGTACAGATTTCATTAAATTCATCTTTCATTTTTCATTATTTAGTACTTCACTAAGACACAGGTATATCTCTGTCCTGAGTTGTGTGCCTCAACAGCCTTGCTCTTTGGAGAACCTTTGAAATGTCTTAAGTTCTCCTTAGTGCCTGAGATCTTCTAGCATTATCAGGGGTGGTCTACATTTCTCTCTTAGTGCTTTCTCTGCCTCATTCCTGACCACTTCCACTGATCATGAGTTGAAACAGATACCCTGGGATCTGCAGGACTTTCATCATCATGACCATTCTATGGCTCCATGGTCAGTTTCCAACCTTCAGAGGATGGCTTGGCAAGGAATACATTCTGGGTCCATGGCAGAATTTTTAAAATGGGATCATGGTGTCTTTCATACAATGACTTTGAGTGAAGCAAAATTACTAAAGACAGAGAACATCCACAGGAAAAATTTGCCACCAACCCAAAGCACACTCTAGAGGAGACCGTGCTGTTAATTTTACATATTTTCAACCAAGACTTTTTTTTTCAACCATGACTTTTACTGCAAAATGATTATAGAAACATAAAACAAGAGTATGATAACAAAGTAAAATAGCTGAAGAGTTAATAATTTCAAATCGGTTTTAGAGATTTGGGACTAAAACAATTGTGAAATAAAACTCAAATATAACTGAGTTTACGGACCCCAACACCGTCAGAAGCCATTTACATGTTAGTTCACTTCTTGTATGTATTTTTCAGTGAAGACACAACTATGTGTGTATCAAGTCTCACATACTCAGATCTTCTTGTTAGAATAAGAAAGAGACCCCCTTCTTGTTATGTGCTGTATCTTTGCTTGTGTATATACCCATTTCGGTTCAATCATTATGCAAAAGCTCAGGCATCCGGAATGTGTAATACTGAATCTGGCATCCTTTAATGACATGATTGGAATGGAAAAAATGGTCAATTCCTCTAAAAGAAGAAGCACTTGCCAAAGTAATAAACTTACTCTAGAAATATTTATATAATAAGAGTGAAAACAATAGTATAAATTATGAATACATATTCAAAAATAAATTCAGAAGCAGTTCGCACTTTTTGTATAGATATGATTTCTAGTTGAACAATACTGTAGTGTGTAAAACAGCTAAACATCCTTCAATCATCAGACTGAAGTACAAATTCACTGAATACAAAATCATGAAATCTTGATTCTTATTTCAACTCTTCATTAATTTGCTTGGCTAGTTAGATAAGGTCTTTAGGTTTGCTGGAGTTGAGCTTCTTCACTTCTAAAGCAGAGCCTTTGATTAGGTCTTCAAATATTCTGAATGAAATGGGAACAGGGGACTATACGGCATCTCCCTTTAACGCTTTTTATTGCTCTTTTATATGACACCCACTCCTTTATTGCTTTTCACACCTGCCTAGTTCATAAGAAGCCTTCAGAAAATGTCATGACAAAACCCTCTCTAGTATTGCTTTAAACCATATTGTAATGATAAAAATAGAGAACCACTTAGGATCTAATAAAAATGGCATATAACTTTAAAATAGAAACTATTGAATGCATTTTTATTATGCAATAGCTTATTATGCATTTTTATTATGCAATAGTTTCCTTCTGAAACTATTCCAATCAATAGAAAAAGAGAGAATCCTCCCTAATTCATTTTATGCGGCCAGCATCATCCTGATACCAAAGCCTGGCAGAGACACAACTAAAAAAGAGAATTTTAGACCAATATCCCTGATGAACATCAGTGTGAAAATCCTCAATAAAATACTGGCAAACCAAATCCAGCAGCACATCAAAAAGCTTATCCACCAAGATCAAGTTGGCTTCATCCCTGGGATGCAAGGCTGGCTCAACACATGCAAATCAATAAATGTAATCCAGCAAATAAACAGAACCAAAGACAAAAACCACATGATTATCTCAATAGACGCAGAAAAGGCCTTTGAGAAAATTCAACAGCGCTTCATGCTAAAACCTCTCAATAAACTAGGTATTGATGGGACAGACCTCAAAATAATAAGAGCTAATTATGACAAACCCACAGCCAATATCATACTGAATGGGCAAAAACTGAAAGCATCCCTTTGAAAACTGGCACAAGACAGGGAGGCCCTCTCTCACCACTCCTATTCAACATAGTGTTGGAAGTTCTGGCCAGGGCAATCAGGCAAGAGAAAGAAATAAACGGTATTCAATTACAAAAAGAGGAAGTCAAATTGTCCCTGTTTGCAGATGACATGATTGTATATTTAGAAAACCCCATCGTCTCAGCCAAAAATCTCCTTAGGCTGAAAAGCAACTTCAGCAAAGCCTCAGGATACAAAACCGATGTGCAAAAATCACAAGCATTCCTGTACACCAATAACAGACAAACAGAGAACCAAATCATGAGTGAAATCTGATTCACAATTGTTTCAAAAAGAATAAAATACCTAGGAATCCAACTTACAAGGGATATGAAGGACCTCTTCAAGGAGAACTACAAACCATGCTCAAAGAAATAAAAGAGGACACAAACAAATGGAAGAACATTCCATGCTCATGGATAGGAAGCACCAATATTGTGAAAATGGCCATACTGCCCAAGGTAATTTATAGATTCAATGCCATCCCCATCAAGCTACCAATGACTTTCTTCACAGAATTGGAAAAAAACTACTTTAAAGTTCATATGGTACCAAAAAAGAGCCCACATGGTCAAGACAACCCTAAGCCAAAAGAACAAAGCTGGAGGCATCATGCTACCTGACTTCAAACCATACTACAAGGCTACAGTAACAAAAACAGCACGGTACTGGTACCAAAACAGAGATATAGACCAATGGAACAGAATAGAACCCTCAGAAATAATACCACACATCTACAACCATCTGATCTTTGACAAACCTGAAAAAAACAAGCAATGGGGAAAGGATTCCCTATTTAATAAATGGTGCTGGGAAAACTGGCTAGCCATATGTAGAAAGCTGAAACTGGATCCCTTCCTTACACCTTATATAAAAAATTAATTCAAGATGGATTAAAGACTTAAATGTTAGACCTAAAGCCATAAAAACCCTAGAAGAAAACCTAGGCAATACCATTCAGGACACAGGCATGGGCAAGGACTTCATGTCTAAAACACCAAAAGCAATGGCAGCAAAAGCCAAAATTGACAAATGGGATCTAATTAAACTCAAGAGCTTCTGCACAGCAAAAGAAACTACCATCAGAGTGAACAGGCAACCTATAGAATGGGAGAAAATTTTTACAATCTACCCATCTGACAAAGGACAAATATCCAAAATCTACAAAGAACTTAAACAAATTTACAAGAAAAAATCAAACAACCCCATCAAAAAGGGACAAAGGATATGAACAGACTCTTTTCAAAAGAAGATATTTATGCAGCCAACGGACACATGAAAAATGCTCATCATCCCTGGTCATCAGAGAAATACAAATCAAAACCACAATGAGATACCATCTCACACCAGTTAGAATGGCGATCATTAAAAAGTCAGGAAACAACAGGTGCTGGAGAGGATGTGGAGAAATAGGAACACTTTTACACTGTTGGTGGGACTGTAAACTAGTTCAACCATTGTGGAAGTCAGTGTGGTGATTCCTCAAGGATCTAGAACTAGAAATACCATTTGACCCAGCCATCCCATTACTGGGCATATACCCAATAGATTATAAATCATGCTGCTATAAAGACACATGCACATGTATGTTTATTGCGGCACTATTCACAATAGCAAAGACTTGGAACCAACCCAAACGTCCATCAATGATAGACTGGATTAAGAAAATGTGGCACATATACACCATGGAATACTATGCAGCCATAAAAAAGATGAGTTCATGTCCTTTGTAGGGACATGGATGAAGCTAGAAACCATCATTCTGAGCAAACTATGGCAAGGACAGAAAACCAAACACCGCATGTTCTCACTCATAGTTGGGAATTGAACAATGAGAACACTTGGACACAGGGTGGGGAACGTCACACACTGGGGCCTGTCATGGGGTTGGGGTGGGGGGACGGATAGCATTAGGAGATATACCTAATGTAAATGACGAGTTAACGGGCGCAGCACACCAACATGGCACATGTATACATATGTAACAAACCTGCGCATTGTGCACGTGTACCCTAGAACTTAAAGTATCATAATAAAACAATAAAAATATATAAAAAATATTGAAGACAATTCCCTGTTTATATCTTATTTTTATTTATATTATTTTCAGTTGACTAATCACAATTACATTACATTTAATTGTAATATGATGCTTTGATATGTGTATGCAATGTGGAGTCATTAAGTCAGACTAATTAAAATATCCATCATCTCACTTGATATTTTTGTGGTGACACATTTAAAATATATTATGTCAGTTATTTTGAAATATACACTGCATTATTAGTTACTGTAGTCACCCTGTTGCACAGTAGATGTCAAAACTTATTCCCCATTCCCTTTCTACCTTCCTCCTCCAGCTTCTAGTAATTATTATTTTACCCTCTACCTCTGGAAATTCAACATGTTTTAAGTTCTACATATAAGTGAGAACATGTGGTAGTTGCTTAGCATAATGTCCTCTAGATTCAGCCATGTTGTCTCAAATGACAGAATGTCATTATTTGTTAAGGTTGAATAGTATTCTATTTTGTATGTATACCATATTTTCAATTTCCATTTATCTACTCATAGAAACTTTGGTGGTTTTCTTATCTTGACTCCTGTAAATAATGCTTCACAGAACAAGAGAGTGGATATATCCTTTCAACATATTGATTTCAATTCCTTTGGATATTTTCCCAGAAGTGGGATTGCTGAATCATAAGGTAGTTCTATTGTTAGATTTTTGAGGAACCTCCATATTATTTTCTATAAGGGCTATACTAATTTATATTCCCATCAACAGAGTGCAAGTGTTTTTTTTCTCTGCATCCTCTCCAACACTTTTCTTACATTTTTTTTATAAAAGCCATTCTAACAAGTATGAGATATCTCATTTATTCAAATTTGCATTTTCCTAATGATTAGTGATGCTGAACATATTTTCATGAACCTATTGGCCATTTGTATGACTTCTCTGGAGAAGTGTGTTTCACATTAATAAACTGAAAAGGATGCAGAAAACAATATTTACAGAAAAAGCATTTGACATCCTTTTATGATAAAAGCTCAAAACAAAATAGGTTAAAAAAGAATATGCCCCAACACAATAAAAGCCATATATCACAAACCCACAACAAACATTATACTAAACAGTAAAAAGCTGAAAACATTTTCTCTAAAATCAGAAACAAAACAAGGATGTCCACTCGCACCATTTATTTTCAACAGAGTTCTGAAGGACCTAGCCAGAGCAATTTGGTAAGAGGAAGAAATAAGGGAGTATTAATAAGAAAGAGAGAAGTGAAAATGTCTCTTTTTGCTAACATGATCTTATTATATAGAAATTCTTAACAGCTCCAACAAATAACTATTAGAACTGATAAACAAGTTCAGTAATGTTGCAGGGTATATTACTAAAATCAATATGTACAAATCAGTAGTATTTCTACACACTAATAATGAGATATCCAAAATGAAATTAAGAAAATAATTCAATTTACAATGGCAATAAAAATAAAAATACTTATTCATAAATTTAACTCATGAAGTGAAAGATTTATATACTGAAAATTATAAATCACTGATGAAAGAAATTTAAAAAACACAAATAAATGGAAAGATACCCTGTGTTCATCAATTGAAAGAATTACGTTAAGATAGCTATACTACTTAAAGTAATCTATAGATTCAATGCAATCCTTATCAAAATTCCAATGTCATTTTTCACGAAATATTTGTCTATTTCGTGAATAGAAATGTCTATTTCACGAAATAGAAAAAAAAGTCCTTAACTTCGTGTAAAACCACAAAACAGGACGAATAGCCAAAGCAATCTTGAGCAAGAAGAAGAAAGCTGGAGGGATCAAGCTACCTAACTTCAAAATGTATTATAAAGCAATTGTAACCCAAGCAGTATGATATTGGCATAAAAACAGATTCATCAACCAATCAAAAAAGGGACCAGGATAGAAAGCCCAGAAATAAACCCATACATTTACGAACAGTTGATTTTTGACAAATGTGCCAGGAACCCACAATGAAGAAAGGACAGCCTATTCAATAAATGGTGCTGGGAAAACTGAATAGCAACATGCAGGAAAATGAAATTAGACCCTTCTCTTACTTCTTACCAAAAAAAAAAAAAAAAACTAAAAAGGTATTAAATATTTAAATGTAAGACCTAAAACTGTAAAACTGCTGAAAGAAAACATAAAGGAAAAGTTCTACAACGTTGGTCTGGCTAGAGATATTTTTGGATATGACCCCTAAAGGCTCAAGCACCAAAGGCAAAAATAGACAAATGGAATTACATCAAACTAAAAAGTTTATTCACTGCAACAGGAGCAAACAACAAATGAAGAAACAACCCACAGACTGGGAAAAATATTTGCAAACTACGCGTATCATGAGATGTTAATATCCAAAATATATAAGGAACTCAAACAACTCAACAGCAAGAAAACAAATAACCTAATTAAAAAATGGGCAAAGATATGAACATACACATCTCAGAAAAAACCCACAAATATATTTCTAATATTGTTTAGTATGTCCATTAAGGAACCATTTATACAACTTTGTTGTATATAACATATTTATTGAGTCATTGACATGCCATACAACTCATCAACTTAAAGTATACAGACCAATAGATTTTATTATATTTAGTAAACATCACCACAATCAATTTTAGATCATTTAATCATCTAAAAAATAACCCATGTACCCATTACCTATCACTTCTCATTATTCTCCAATCCCATGTCTCTGGAAAAATACTAATTTATTTTTTATCTCTACAGATTTGTCTTTTCTGGACATTATAAATTGATTCACGCACAATGTATGTGTGACTTACTTTTTTCATTTTTTAAAATAAATTCACTGTTTAGTGACTGACTTTACTTGTATTTTCAACATTCATCCATGTTTGAGCATGTATTTATACTTCATTCCTTTTTATTGCCAAGTAATACTGTACTTCATTGAATGAAGATACAACAGTCTACTGAGCCATTTATAAGTTTATGGACTTTTGATTTGTTTACACTATTGAGAAACTATAAATAACATTGCTATAAACATTTGTGTGAAAGATTGTGTGCAGACAAGTGTTTCTATTTCTCTTGAATGAATACCTTGGAGTAAAATTTTGCTGGGCCATATAGTAATTCTACTTAATATTTGGAGTACTGCCAGAATTTTTTTAAGTAGCTGCACTATCTTATATTCTAACTGTTAATATATGTATTGAATTTATCCTCATCTTCACCAACACGTGTTAAGATCCGCTTGTTAATTATGGTCATCTTATTGAGCATGAAGCAGTATTTCATTGTGCCTTTCATAATAAATGATGTTGAACACATTTTCATGTACTTTTTGTTCATTTATGTTTCTTCTTTGGTGAAATACATATTCAGAATTTTTAATGTTGTTGAAATCTAATTTATCTATAATTTTATTTTGTTACTTGCACTTTTTATCTTTTATCTAAAGAAGCCTTCACCTAACTGAAGTTCACAAAGAATTACTCTTATATTTTCTTCCAAGAATTTTATAACCTTAGCTCTGGCTTAACAATATTGTCTTCTGACCCGTAACATGAGGTGTAATTACAAACATAGGTTTGTAATTTTTTCACAACTGTTTTGTATTTTTATACAATAGATTTTCTGACTTTTGTTAAATGTATCTCTAACTTTATTATTTCCCAATGCAGAAAATGAAACTGGACCCCCTACCTATCATCGTCATATACAAAAATTAACTCAAGGTGAATTAAAGACTTAAATGTAAGATCCAAAATTATAAAAATTCTTGAAGAAAAACCTAAAGACTTAAATGTAAGATCCAAAATTATAAAAATTCTTGAAGAAAAACCTAAGAAACACCCTTTTCAATATCTATGTTGGGAAGAATGTAGGGCTAACTCCCCACAGGCAATTGCAACAAAAACAAAAATTGACAGGTGGGAACTAAGTAAACTAAAGAGCTTCTGCATAGAAAAAGAAACTATCAACAGAGTAAGTAGACCACCTACAGAATGGAAAAAAATTCATAAATTATGATCCAACAAAGGACTAATATCCAGAAGCTATAAGAAACTTAAATCATTAAGCAAAAAACAACCCCATTAAAAATGAGCAAAGGACAAGAACAGACACTTCTCAAAAGAAGATATATAAGCAGCCAGCAAACATGAAAAAATATGCAACATAATTAATCATCAAGGAAATGCAAATCAAAACCACAATGAGATACACTGTTGGTAGAAATGTAAATTAGTTCAGCCACTATGGATAACTAAGATTGAAATACCATTTGACCCAACAATCCTATTACTGACTATATACTCAAAGGGAGCTGAATCATTCTACCAAAAAGACACATGTCCCCATATATTCATGGCAGCACTATTCACAATAGAAAAAAATATGGAATCAACACATCAACAGTGTATTGGATAAAGAAAATGTGGTACATATACACTATGGAATATTACACAGCCATAAAAAATGAAATTATGTCCTTTGCAGCTACATAGATGCAGCTGGAGGCCATTATGCTAAGCAAACTAATGCAAAAACAGAAAGCCAAATACTGCATGCCCTGACTTATAAGTGAGAACTAAACCTTGGGTACATACAGACCTACAGATAGAAATAATAGAAATAATAGAAACAAGAAGAGTGGAGGGATGGGAAGAGGGTTGAAAAACTACCTATTGGATCCTATGCTCAGTACTTGGGTGACCGATTCAATCATACTCAAAATCTCAGCATCACTGAAATATACCTTTGTAACAAATCTGCATATGTATGGCCTGATTCTAAAATGAAAGTTGAAAAACAACCTGAAATTGACCAAATAATTGTAGCTTAATGTAATTTACTGATAGCTTAGGCATACAATTGATTTCTTTATGTTGAAATTATACTCCATAAGCTTACTTAACTCATTTATTAGTTCTAATAGTTGCTTTTATATTAGTGGATTCCTAGGGATTTTTCTATGTATAAGACTATTGTCTGCAAATAGATATGGTTTTATTTCTTCCTTTCTAATCTGAAACTGTTTCCTTTAATTTTCTTGCATATATACCCAAGCTAGAACCTCCAATAAAATGTTAAGTAAAATAAGTGAGAGTAGACATTCTATTCTTGTTTCTGACCTTAGGAAGAAAGCATTCAGTCTTTCACCATTAAATATGATGTGAACTGTGGCTTTTTTGTATATGACAGCCTAGGATACTTTCCTGTACTGCTGGTATGTAGAACACTTATATTTTAATCAGAGGGGTTTTGTATTTTGTCTAGTATTTTTTTCTGCAGCTACTGAGATGATCACATGATTTGATTTATTATATTTGTATAATGTATTACATTAATTAATTTTCAGATATTAAATCTGGGATAAATGCCATTTAGTCATGGTGTACAACCCTTTTTTATACTGCTAAATTCTGTTTGCTAATATTTTGCTGAGGATTTTTTTGCTCAATTCATGAGAATCTGCCTGGTTTTCTTTTTTCTTGTGATTTCTTTCTGTAGTTTTGATAAGGTAATACTGACCTTATATAATAAAGTAGGAATTATTCCCTCCTTGTCTATTTTTTGGAGAGTTTGTGAGTATTTGGAATAAATTTCTCTAGATATATTTTGTAGAACTTACCACTGAAGGCATCTGGGTCTGGGGCTTTCTACCTGAGAAATTATTGAAAGACTAATTTAATCACTTGATTAGTTATTAGGGCTATTTAAAAGTTCTGTTTCTTCTTGAGGAAATTTTGGTAGTATGTATATTTGTATTTCTATTCTATTCAACTCATTTTATTTAATTTGTTGGCAAATATTGTTAATAGTATACTTTTACCCTCTGTTATTTCTGGAAACTCAGTAGAAATTACTTTCTTTTATTACTAATTTTGGTAATTTGAATCTTCACTCTTTTCCTCTTGGACAGTCTAACCAAGTGTGTAAATATTGTCACTCTGTTCATAAAAACCACTTTTGGTGTTATTAATTTTCTCTACTGTTTTTCTATGCTTTCTTTGATTTTTATTCACTCTATTATTATTACCTTTTTTTCTGTTTGCTTTAGATTTAATTTGCTTTGTTTTCAAGTGTCTTAGGATGAAAGAAAAGGTTACTGATTTAAGATAATTCTTTTTTATTAGTATAGAAAATTAATACTATAAATTTTCCTCTCAGCATTGTTTTAGTGGTATTCCATATGTTTTGGCATAATGTGCCTTAATTATAATTCATCTCAAAGTATTTTTGAAATTTACAGTGATTTCTTTCTAGCTCTATTGATTATTTAGAAGTGTGAGACTTAATTTGTACACATTTTTAAAACTTCAAAATTTTTTATTATTTATTTTAATTTTATACCCCTTACTGTGTATGGAGAATTTACTCTGCATGATACCAATATTAAAGTTTGTTATATGGCCCAGCAGATGTTCTAGCATAAAGAATCCTCCAAATTCACTTGAGATGAATATTTATTCTGTTGTTTTTCGGTGGCAGGTTCTTGTTCTATAGACGTCTGTTGGGTCAAGCTGCATTAGCTGTAGTCATTATTTTCCAAACATGTAATAGCTGAGTCTCCAAGCTGTTTTAAATAAATGAAACTGGCTTACTGTTTTAGTCAGTTCTCACACTGCTGTAAGGAATACCTTAGGGGCTTCCATGAAGGTCTCTGACTTGCACTAGAGACATTTTCCTTATTGTCTTGACTACTAACATTGGACTCCTCATTACTTATGCAAATTTCTGCAGCCAGCTTGAATTCCTCCCCAGAAAATGGGTTTTTCTTTTCTATCACATGGTCAGGCTGCAACTTTTCCAAACCTTAATGAACTGATTCCCTTTGAAACATAAATTTCAATTTCAAGTAATCTCTGTGGATGGATATAACAGAACACATTTACAATAATCCAGGTCACCTCTTGAATGCTTTTTTGCTTAGAGATTTCCTCTCCCCGATACCCTAACTCATCTCTCTCAAGTTCAAAGTTTCACAGATCTCTAGTGTAGGGGAAAAATGCCACCAGTTTCTGCTAAACCATAACGTGAAGACCTTTACTACACTTCCCAGTAAGTTCTTCATCTATATGTGAGACCACCTCATCCTGGACTTAATTGTCCATATCACTGTCAGTATTTCGGCCAAAACCATTCAACAAGTCTCTAGGAAGGTCCAAACTTTCCTACATCTTTCTGTTTTTTTCTGAGCCCTCCAAATTGTTACAATTTCTGCCCATTATCTGGATCCAAAGTCACTTCCACATTTTCGGGTCATCCTTACAGCAGTGCCCCACTCTCTCATTACCAATTTTCTGTATTAGTCCAATTTCACACTGCTATAAAGAATACCTGAGGGCAGGGTGCAGTGGCTCATGCCTGTAATTCCAGCACTTTGGGAGGCCGAGGCGGGTGGATCACGAGGTCAGGAGATCGAGGCCATCCTGGCCAACATGGTGAAACCCTGTCTCTACTAAAAATACAAAAATTAGCTGGGCGTGGTGGCAGGCGCCTGTAGTCCCAGCTACTCAGGAGGCTGAGGCAGGAGAATTGTTTGAACACAGGAGGCAGAAGTTGCAGTGAACTGAGATCGTGCCACTGTACTCTAGCCTGGGCAACAGAGCAAGATTCTGCCTCAAAAAAAAAAAAAAAAAAAAAAAAAGGAAGAAAGAATATCTGAGACTGGGTAATTTTTAAAGGAAGAAGTTTAACTGACTCACAGATTCACCTGTCTGGGGATGCCTCAGGAAGCTTACAATCATTGTGGAAGGCAAAAGAGGAAGCAAGCATCTTCTTCACAAGGCAGCAGGAGAGAGAGAGTGCACAGGGGAAATTGCCACTTACAAAACCATCAGATCTCATGAAATCTCAGTCACTATCAAGAGAACAGCATGGGGGAAACTGCCCCCATGATCCATCACCTCCCATAAGGCCCCTCTCTCAACATCTTGGGATTACAATTTGAGATGAGATTTGGGTGGGGACACAGATCTAAACTATACCACTTGCAAATTACAAATGATTATGAATGACTAGGAACAAAATCTTTCAAATGTAGTAATGATTATGTGTGTGTGTGTGTGTGTGTAAATAATATAGTTTCAACTGACAATTTGCTTAGTTTAATTTCATTTATGACTTGATTCGTTGGACCAATTTTCTATTCTTTAGTAACCTAGATTTTGAAGGTGCCCTGGAAAAACTCTGTGATACATACGTTCCCTGTTTTTCCTCAATTTTATACACTGCCCACCTTAACACTCAACAGCGAGAACACCTGATTTGAATGTGTTTTTGATGGCAGGTTTAATAGTTACAGATAAATATAAAAGAGAAATAGTTTCCAAATAGATGAGAAAAGGCTAATATTTACATTAGTGCCCCATTTTGTTAGATGTGATTACTGATAAGAGAAACATGATTTGTCCAAGTTATCATAGCTACTAAGTGACATAGAACAGACTTGAACACACAATTCTACAAGTATACATCAAATTTTAATAAAATTACCATACTGCACATTTAACAGACATTCACAGATGATATTGTCTTATTTATATACTTTTTATAACTTAAAATAACCTCAGCAAAGAAACATTGAAGTTCCATATATTTTTGAACACCATCAATTTTCATACCCACTACCAACTTAATAGTAGCTTTTCAGAGTACAAAAACAGTGCAAATCTGGATATAAATATGAATTCAATATTATAAGATATTGGGGAAAATGTCAATTGAAATTAAACAAATATTGCCTTATTTGGAAATTAGATGAGAATTCCAAGCACTAAAAAGTTACATAGACACAAAGCTTTTAAGAGGCAGATTTTACATGATACAAATCCTTTCTTTTTTATTAAATAAATCAAAACCCACATAAAGCATATCACTTGTCTATCATTTAATATATAACACCCCTGATTAGAGGATAATTTTCTTTAGCTCTAATTCAGGAGCTCTTATTCCCTAGTAGTGCAGGAGACATAGGGGAAATTCAGGCTTAACAAAAATTATAAAATTTAAATCTCTTTTAGGTCCTCTGCTATACAAAGCTACCACCACACTTTTCCTTTTAAAATAGTAACCTTTAAATTACTTTAAATTAATTTAAATCTTTCCTTTAAAATAGTAATCTTTTATGATTACTGCATTAATTAAGAGAACTTTCCAGTAAGTTACACCTTAACAAAACATATCTGTCTTTTAGAATGTTTACCTTTCTTAGTAGAAAATAGACCATTATACTAAAGTCTATTGCCATCTAAAGCATTGTATATTGAAAGATAGGTAGATAACAGTGTGTTCTCCTAGTGAAGGGAAACAAAAATAATCTCTTATTCTAAAGATAAGTTTTATAAGATCTTTAAATATTGATTTTATTTTCTCCAAAAGAGTAAATTTCTTTTTTTTTTTTTTTGAGACCAAGTCTTGCTCTGTCGCCAGGCTGGAGCGCAGTGGTGTGATCTCAGCTTACTGCAACCTCTGCCTCCAGGGTTCAAGCGATTTTCCTGCCTCAGCCTCCCAAGTAGCTGGGACTACAGGAGCCTGCCACCATGCCCAGCTAATTTTTGTATTTTCAGTAGAGACAGGGTTTCACCATGTTGGCCAGGATGGTCTCGATCTCTTGACCTCGTGATCCGCCCGCCTTGGCCTCCCAAAATGCTGGGATTACAGGCGTGAGCCACTGCACCTGGTTAAATAGTAAATTTCAATAGGGTATCTGTGAATTCATTCCAATTTTAAGGTTATATAACTTGAATAAGATAAAAGAGTCAAAATAAAATCTCAGAAATGATGCCTAATGAATATTGTTTCCTGAACTGCTGGCAGAAATTTCAAAAATGTTACACGTCTAAAGCTACTTATCCTTTCTTACTTATGCTAATCCATAAAATGTTTTCTGCTTATTTTTTCTTCACGCAACTCTAGAAAACAAGAATAAAAAAAAAAAACAACAAGACATACAAAACCCTCCAGGTAGTAAGAATGAAATTACTGGAGTGGTTACTCAGTTTGGAATATATGTTTTTTCAATAATTTTGACTACTTTAAATTGATAAGATTCAATAAAGATAGCAGAAAAATGTATTATTACTATTCCATTTATGATTCTAAACTTATTGGATCAGATCATAAATAGTATCAATTAGAGCATGTTCTATATAGTTGAATTTACCTAAAATAATTATGCATTTTTCTTATTGTGATCCAGAAAATACATTAACAAATGACATTCTCTGAATGAAATTTATTTTATAAAGTGACACTTTCATTTCAAATGAAGATCTGATCTTGATGTTTAGATATAATTGGGAAGATATACTAATTAATTTATGACATACCTAAAGGCAGTTTAAGACTGTAACTTTTACTTTTTCTCTGAGCACCGACAACTTTTTCAGGCCCAACATTCGAAAATTTTGTGGGCCCAGTCAATTGTTATAATCTTAATCCTAGAAAATGACAATTAATCAAATATATCTTAAACTAAACAGGCTATAAATATGTTTAATGATTTAGAATATTTTTATGTTTCAGTGTCTAGCATGATAAATTGTTTTCAGTTGATAAATATCATCTGAGCTATTCAAAATTGTCTGTTAAAAGCAATTTATCATATTGTAAAATTGCACATATTTTGTATTATTATTTTCACTTTTTTCAGTGAAATTTTGCTTCATATATGTTTTCTGGTAGGGATGAAAGCTACAATGTACCTGGGAAATTGCATATAAATATTACACAAAAGATTAGCTTTAAGGAATATTTTATTTGTACTCTTGATTCTCCAAAGCTTTCATTGATCCATCCTACAACAATACATCATTTCAATGCAATGCTATTATAGAAGATATTTTTGATTTCTCTTCAATATGTAGAAATTCCTCAGATCTTTAGTTATCATAGCATAACATATTCAAAATCTTACATTAACTTAGGCTCACAGAAAGTTTTGAACAGGTAATTACAAATATTTGATAATGACTATGATTCTGGGGAACAAACACAATGTCTAAGAGGTATTCTAAAATTAGAACAATCGAGTTTTGACCAAGTCATTTCCTTTTCCTAACTCTAGGATCTTCAGGAAATTAATAACCTTAGTTTCCATATTTATAAACTAGGGATATCAATATCCTTACTATTGGAATTTTGTGAGATTTAAAATATGATTTTTGTAAAGGGCTGAGCTTGGGGCCTGACACACCTAGTATCACATAAAAGTTGCTTATTTTTATCAATTCTACAACATATTTAAATAAATTATTGAAACCATAAGACTTTTGTTCCCCTCATACAATGCCACATTGTACTACAGAAAGTTAAAATATCATTTCAAATGCTTACCTCTGGTTCAGAAACTCAGTCAAAACTAACCAAATCCATCTCAGTTTCTGCCAGGAGCAGATTACCATGACGTTGTGACTCCATTCAAGCAACCTACTCCTCCGCATACATAGTGTGCACAATCAGCTAATGTTTTCCCTAGAATAAATGAATAAAAATCTTCTACTTACATGGCACAGAATTCCTTGAGTATTTTAAACAATATATTAAAATGATCCCTTAGTAAGGTATGACCAAGAGGCCTTAACATTGCTCTCAGCTTGGCTAAAATTTACATAGGATTTTTCTGGCCTCTAGGCCTGACCTCCCTCTCACCCTATTACTGACAGAATCCAGATGAACTAACCACAGAGGTCACTCCCCTCCCTTTACTTAGAACATTTACTTTAGAAGATGCATAATGGCAAGTTATTTTTCTGCCTCTTAAATATGCAAATATTTTTAAAGGCCACTTGCCAATTTTACAACCCAAGAATGTCTTTCTCAAAAACGTGAGCCATTCCTTCGAAATGTAATCATGAAAGAAGACAGTATTTCCCATTCTTCCTAGGAGGGTAGGAGTCATCTTGCTCAAAGTTGTAACACTAGCTCCTGTTATGACAATAAAAGAAAGTTTACTTTTATTTTTGGTGAGGCCAATTAGAAAACACAAATGGCCTATGATTCCCTCACCACAGCTCTTAAAACTCTCCCGTAATTTGACTTTTAATAAACTCCCTTTATGTCCATGCAGTTGAGACTGAGTTCTGTTCTCTCTTCTCTATTGCAATAGTTTTTCATAAAGTCTTCCTTACCTGTATAACTTTGGTGCAATTTTGTGCTTTGACAGCTGTATAATAAATAATTGACTCTCTCTCCTTGGCAGGGAACTAGGGTAGCATTTTGGGTAATAATTAACAAGCTGCATTTTTTTCAACTTCACCAATTAGATAAGCAAACAGCTTCTATATCACTCTGTTTACTCATACAGAAAGTAAGATTATGTACAAAATATGCACAAATATGAGGAGATAATCTTCCATATGTATATGTTCTTATGTGCTTTGTCCATTTGTGTTTCTTGTATTGTGAAATGAATATTGATCTTCCATTTTTCTATGGTGCTGTTCATCCTAGACTAATTACAATGTTTTTTTCACAGTATGTATCTCAATTGTTATCATGCATTGTAGATTTCCTTAGTGTTTCATTTGACATTTAATTATATTTGTAGTTCCTATTAAAGCACAAAAGTCGATGTAAGTTATTTTTTCTTTTTAAAACTAAAATATGCACTTACTGCTCATCTATTTAGCTATGTTTATAACTTGATCTTGACACTGTAGTTTTATTTTATTATATTTATACTAATCACACCAGTTTATTGTTTTGAGTGTATTTGTACCATATTGTTTATTGTCATGCATCTGTATTTTTTCATAGATTTTACAAATATTTATTTTGCAATCATTTTATTTATTCCCTCATTCATTTTCCAACCTGCTTACTCAAGTTCAGGATCACATCCAGAGCCTATCCTCAGGGCACAAGGTGGTAAATCAGCCCTGGATGGGATTCCATCCCATTGCAGAGTGTGCTCGTACACACCTCACACTCACTCAGATTGGGAATAGGCAGACATTCCACTGAATCTAATGTATGCAGCTTTGGTATATGGAAGGAAAGTAGAAAACCTGGAAAAAAAAAAAAACACCTGAACATGGAGAGAGTATGCAAACACTCACAGATGCTGGCCTTGCCAGGAATCAATTATTTTTTTTCTTATCAAAACCATTCTAAAGTTATTCTAAAACACATATGGAGCCAAAAACACCTTAAGTCTTCAATCCATTTTGAGTTAATTTTTGTATATGGCAATAGGTAGGAGTTCAGTTTCATTCTTCTGCACATGTTTAGACAGTTTTCCTGGCACTATATATTGACTAGGGAGTCCTTTTTCCCTTTGCTTACTTTTGTTGACTTCTCCAAAGATCAGTTGGTGCTAGGTGTGCAGTTTTATTTCTGGGTTCTCTATTCTGTTCCCATTGGTTTATGTGTCTATTTTTGTAGCAGTACCATGCTATTTTAGTTCCTATAGACGTGTAGTATAGCTTGAAGTCAGGTAATGTTATGTCTGGCTTTGTTTTTTCGCTTAGAATTTCTTTGGCTTTCAAAGTTCTTTTTAGCTCCATATGAATTGAACATTTTTTTTTCTAATTCTGTGAAAAATGACAGTGGTAATTTGACAAGAAAAGCATTGAATCTGTAGATTGCTTTGGGTAGTATGGACATTTTATAATGTTGATTTTTCAGTCCATGAGCATAAATTTTTATTTTTAATGTATAATATATGATTTCCTTCAGCAGCATTTTGTAGTTGTCCTTCCTTGCATAGTTCTCCTCCATGAATAGATGTATTCCTAAGGTTTTTAAAATTCATTTTTTTGTGATCATTGTAAAAAGAATTGTGTTTTTGATTTGGCTCTCAGTTTGACCATTTTTGGTGTATAGAAATGCTACTGACTTTTGTATGTTGATTTTGTATCCTGAAACATTACTACAGTCATTTATCAGATCTAGAAGCCTTTTGGATAAGTCTTCATGTTTTTCTAGGAAAAGAATCATATTTTCAGTGAAGAGTGATAATTTTACATTTTTTTTTTTATATGGATGCCATTTTAAGGGGGAATGCTTCCAGCTTTTGCCCATTCAGTATGATATTGTCTGTTAGTTTGTCATAGATGGCTCTTATTACTTTGAAGTATGTTCCTTCAATGCCTAGTATATTGAGGGTTGTTGAGGGATTTTTTTTTTCTTTATCATGAAGGGATATTGGATTTTATCAAAGGCTTTTTCTACATCTATTGAAAGGATCACATGGTTTATGTTTTTAATTATTTTTATGTGATGAATCACATTTTTTATCTGTGTGTGTTGTTGAACTAGACTTGCATCTGCAAAATCAAGTCTACTTAATGGTGCTGAATTAACTTTTTAATGTGCTGCTAGATTTGGTTTACTATAATTTTATGTTGGGGAACTGCATCTTTGTTCATTTGTGGGGGTTCAATCAGGCTGGTGGGAAAAATATTAAAGATAGTTATAGTAATACCCACAAACTCTCTTGCAAAGGCTGAGAATTTGCATAGCTTCAGATTGTCTGGCTGAAGGCAGCCAGAATCTCTTTGCAGGAGGCAGAGAGCTTAAGGTGCAAATACAAAAGAATGTAGAGTAGTTTATCTAACTAACTTGTTTTCCTAGGACTAACCTTTGATTTACCGCTGGTGCTTAATTGCTTTCTACTCGGGAAGTCCACAATGTCAATTACCCTTTAGTGGTGTTGACTCGAGCCTTTGTCAATTAATCTTTACTGAATAAATGCGAGTCTTGCTGACTGGCAGGGGCCTTGGTCACAACGGTTTACAGCACTCTGTGTGGAGTCTGTAAGCGGCTGGGTTGCTCAGTCGAACTGGCAAAGCAGAATATCTGTGTGTCAGTGTACTTTATTCATCGATCGTTGAGTCTATGGGACAGATCCTTGCATTCATCAGGTATATTGGGCTATAACCTTATTTTTTTTCAATGTAACTTTGTCATATTGTGATATCAGGGTGATACTGGTTTTATAGAATGTGTAAGGGAGGAATGCCTCTTTCTCGATTTTCTGGGAATATTTTCAGTAGGATAGGCCCAAGATCTTTTTTGTACATTTGATAGAATTAGGCTATGAATCCATCTGGTCTAGAGCTTTTGTTGGCTCAGTTTTATTATTGTTATTACTGATTCAACTTCGGTACTTGTTATTTGTGATGGTTAATATTGAGTGTCACTTGATTGAAGGATGCAAAGTATTGTTCCTGGGTGTGTCTGTGAGGGTGTTGCCAGTGGCGATTAACATTTGAGTCAGTGAATGGGGAGATACAGATCTACCCTTAATCTCAGTGGACACCATCTAATCAGCTGGCAGCATGGCTAGGGTAAAAGCAAGCAGAGGAATGTGGAAGGACTAGACTGGCTAAGTCTTCTGGCCTCCATCTTTCTCCTGTGCTGAATGCTTCCTGTCCTCTAACATCAGACTCCAAGTTTTTCAGTTTTTGGACTCTTGGACCTACACCAGTGATTTGCCAGGGGCTCTCAGGCCTTCTGCCACAGACTGAAGGCTGCACTGTTGGTTTCCCTACTTTTGAGGTTTGGGAACTCCTACTGTCTTCCTTGCTCCTCAGCTTGCAGACAACCTATTGTGAGACTTCACCTTGTGATTGTGTGATTCAATATTCCTTAATAAACTCGCTTTTATATATACATCTCTCCTATTAGTCCTATCCCTCTAGAGAACCCTGACTAATACACTATTGCTGTCTTCTTGGTTTCAAATTATTCCTAATTCCATCAAAGTGGGTTGTGTCTTTCTAGGAATTTATCCATTTCTTCTAGTTTTTCTAGTTTCTGCACATAGAGGTGTTCGTAATAGTCTCTGAGGACTTTTTGTATTTCTATAGGATTGGTTGTATGTCTCTTTTGTCATTTCTAATTGTGGTTATTTAGAACTTATCACTTTTTAGTTGTTGTTAATCTAGCTAAGGGTCTATCAATCTTGCTCATCTATACAAAGAACCAAATTTTTATTTCATCAATTCAATGTATGGTTTTTTAAGTCCCAGTTTCATTTAGTTCTATTTTTATTTTAGTACTTCTTTCTTCTGCTAGCTTTGTGATTATTCTTTTTTTATGTGTAACTTTAGGTGCGGTGTTAGATTGTAATTTGATGTATCTTCTGGATGTAAGCATTTAATACTATATACACTTTTCTCTTAACACTGTTTTAGCTGCATCCCAGAGGTTTGGGAATGCTGTCTCTATTTTCATTTTTTTAAAATAACGTTTTGATTGCAGGTTTTATTTCATTGTTTATGCAAAAGTTATTCAGGAGCAAGTATTTTAGTTTTCATGTAATGATGTGGTTTTGAAAGTTCCTCTTGGTATCACATTGTATATTTATTCTACTGTGATCTGAGAGTATGCTTAGTATGATTTTTTTTAATTTAGAGAGATTTATGTCCAAGCACATTCAGGTCAATTTAAAGTGGATTTTTGTATTGGCCAACTTCATTCAAATGGCTGGCCATTTTACCAAGTGGCTTCCTCTTCATTGATAGCTAAATAATTATTCATTGTGATTTATTTTGTTTTCAGCAAAGAAAAATAAATGATCCTTAACTTTCAATAAGGTTTATATTTTGTTTTAGTCATATTTCAGTTTTTGTATTTTCATATTTAGTACATGTACCACTTTACTAACTAGAATGTATGTGTGTGTACTTTTTCTTTATGGAAAATCATTTTAAAAGCCAAGTTTCTGTTAAAAACAAATTTTGATTAATGTAATTTATCCATTGTACTGAGAAATGAGTTGTTACAGTGAGCTTATCTTTATGGCCTATGGAATGAAAGAATAAATCCAAATAAATAGCTATCCTAATATTTGTTTTTAAATTTTTTAACAGGTTTTAATGGTAGAATTATGTGTCTATAATTTCAGAGTGCTATAACACAGTCTGTGTGTTGGTGTTCAAATAATTTAATGTTGAATAATTTTAGTTTTAATAAATGTATTAACTTGACCTTATTTTTAACCCGTTTAACCCATGCTTAAAACTTATAGTATATAATAAAGCAATTCTAACAAAATTATAACAAAATAAATATACTACTTTAATGTGGTCTTAAGTAATTTCTAAACATTTTAAATTGTTCTTATTATTTGCATTTATTATTCATTTTATGAAAAAATATTGTTTCAGAATATCATGCTTTTAAGAACTTTTCTTCCAACTTAAATGATATGTTTTGTTTTCATGATGATATTTCTCTAATAAATCTTTAGTTCTTGAAGATTATGGTGATTATCGGGTTTAATGTTACTCAGACAATATTTTGCTATGTTGATAACTCCAGTTGAAGAATTGGAAATATTTTTATTTTGCACATTGTAATAAGCATATTACATTAATTTTGTATACCATCTTCCTTCATGTTTAATGGATATTTCTAAGGCTAATTATCACTTTTCTATATTTAGTGGAAAGAATACATATGAAGATAAAAGCACAATGTGATATTTATGAGATGTCAGTGCAGTATAAATATAGAAATTCTCTAATTATTCCAGAAATATTCATGAAAATTTCATTGCTTTCCTAAGAATTTGACTTAATTGAACAAAAATGATTATCCTTGCCATAAATTAATATTTGAGAGAGTTGAATTTGCCTCATTAGCAATGTACTATCTACTTGAGGTTAATGTCCTGTGAGAGGCATTTTAATATTTAGTAATTATATGATTGACTCTCCAGAAGTTACTTACAGGAGTGTGAAAGTTATATCTTTGGGTGTATAATGCTTCCATTACATTGTTTGAATATTGTTATGGTTAACCATAACATCAACATTTTGACAAATTAAATTTGTATACCAAAAAAATTGTTTTGAGGCCAATAGAGCTATAGGTTGGGAGTGGATTATTTTTAAGTCATTAGCACAATGTCAGATATCTTGTATATAGTCCATTCTAAGAAGACAGTATTTTTCACAGAAACACACAAGTATACTGTACATGGGAAATTCCACATTTTTAAAATAGTTCCAAAGTTAAGAAGACTGGCTTCCTGAGCACGAGTCATTATCCTGTAAATGCCAGGACAACTGAAGTTTTCAACATTAGCAAGAATTATTTGGGATGAGGCTTCTCTTATAAAAGTTCACAGCTTCTTTGTTGGCTTGTAAATGTACCATTTTTCTTGGAAGTAAATTATTGTATGGCATTGATATTGTCCTGTACATATAGAACCAATGCCTATTGTCCCTTGAATACTGCTAACTACATTTTTTGACATGCATTAATAATTTCAGAAAGCAGACAAATAGAAAACAAGCACTTTTTTTGGTCCCATTTCTCTCCAATATATCAATACCAACAGGGATAAATCACCTAGGGCCAGCCTTGAAGTAATTTGAGAAGTAATTTTCCAAAGCCAGGTAGTATTATTACCAGCAGGTTTTTCAGAACCAAGTCTGATTTAAAAGCTAAAGGATGAAATAAGGATAAAATAGTAGATAATTGGATAATAAGGCTGATAAAATGAGATACCAAGTTTGGAATACAATGGAAGCACAGTCAATGTCTGAATGGAAAGATGGGCAAGGAAAAATTGTAAAGACTAGATAAGACATAGACAAATAGAGAAGGATGGGGCCAACCCCAAAACAGTATCTTAGCTTGCATGTGATATCTGTCCCAACAGATTGATAAGGTCTGAACTGAGGCAGTTCCTTTTTAGCAACTCAAAGTTTGTCATGCCTTTCTATAACCACCACATTCACAAAGCTTCTGTGTTCTGAGTCAGGTACCAAAGCAATGTAGCTACAGTCTATTGTCCCCCAGTTGTTATTAATTATTTTCAGTCCTCTTTTCCTTCACATTTTACATTACTTCATTTCTTAGATGTTGACTTTTCCCAAGTTTCTTAGCTTTACGCTCAAAGATATTGTCCTGGAGACATCATCAGTCAATAAGAGTGTTCTTTCACTTTCCACTTAATGAACCAATGAATCACTGCATGCCAGGCTTTGTTTCCTCCAGTTTGGATTGTTTATGTTGTGTCGAGATCTACTTCTTCACCAAAGTGCTCCTGCTATGTGATCTCTCCTGTTTGTTAAATCCTAGACCGTAGTTTCATCTTGAGTACACTGGCTGCTCCCTTGGCAGCTCGGATTATTTGATAGTGTGGTTATTTGGAACCATTTTAATACTATATTGTCTATACAGCATGCACATGTTATGCAGTAAGTCTTACTCATTACTATGAAGAAGAGATGGCCTTTAAATAAAAATGGATTGCACTAAATTGCAACCTGAGTGCAGCTCAGGAAAGAAAAAAAAAGGGAGGTCAGAGATACCACTGAGAGCTCACTGGTGTATAAATAATGATAGTGTAAAATTCACTCTAAAAGCTAGGAAATAGCCCTAGAACATTCATAATCATATGAATCATAATCATTGATGAGGATGTGGTATAATTTGAAAAGAATGTATACACTATAAGTTTAAGTTATGGGGCTTCAAGGCAATTTTAAATGTTGGTTTACTTACATATATTTAGGTGAAGGCATGTGTCGTTTCACTTAGCTCTCAATTATATGATATAATTTATCATAGTAGTTATGAGAATGGACGTGGAGTCAGATAGACTTAGATTTGGATCTGCTTCCTATTTGCTCCAAAAATTTGAATGATACACTAACTTCTAATTTTAAATTCCTCGTCCAGAAAATAGAATTCTAATACCTCACTATATGAGTCAAGGTTTACTGTTGAAAGGAACAGAAACAAAGTTTGGAAGATTTTTACAAAAATGAGTTTAGCACAAGGATTTAGAGTTGCTCGAGTTGAGCATTTCTGAGCCAGGAACATCACTCTAAAGCACGAGGCTGAATAAGTTTGATCAGAATTTGAAGGCTGCTGCTGCAGAGCAGGAATGATTGGCGCAAGTACAGCTGACAATGCTGGAGCTAAAAACTGGATTGGCCTCTGGCACTGTTTCCACTGCTACCTACAATCCCATCTTTCTCTTATACCTTCATTAAAACTAAAACTTGATAGTGCTTAAAACAACAATTCAAAGGAAGATAACATGTCGTAGCAAAAGCAAAGAGCTCTCACCAAGTCTTTCTTCTGGCTCATTAAATTACCTATACCATTTATCTCTCCACCTATCTAAATTGTATTTCTCAATATTTCTCTAGATGTGCCAATATCTCTAGAAATATTCTTAAGTGATTCAGAAACACAACAGCAATAAAAATTTTTTGTGGGGTCTCAGAAGATGAAAATCTATCTTAGAGGATTCAGGATTCTCTTTGGGCATAGCATTTTCTATATTTGTGTTACATTCTCTAATTTGAAAGAAAAAAGATTACCATTTTCAATTTCAGATTGAGAGTTTTCTGCTTGACTTCTTTTTATTCACTTTAATACAACTATAACAAGATATTATTTATGGGCAAACAAGAAGTGATACATTTACAACATGGTTAGATAGTGGTTAAGAATCATAACGTTGCAAAAATCTAATACTTGAAGTTATAAATGTTTTAGTTTGATTTTCAACTTACACTTTTGAATCAGTACATAATGAAGTACGATAAGTATTGTTATGATTACTAAGTTTCGTGGGACCATCTTTTATTATAAAAAGAGCATAAAATATTAGGTTGGTGTAAAAGTAATTTATATGTGTAAAATACCTAGCACTAATGTTTAGTTATTAAAAGTAATGAATAAAATACATAGGTATAACTAATGTCCATCGTTTAATGGATATTTTGATATCTAAGTTTTTGTTTTCTATGTGAGCCAGTATGTCTAATGATTAAGGGTGTGGGCTTTAGTCTATGTTGAAATGGATGCTCAGTCACTTGAACTGTGTAATATTGGAAAGTTGTCCTATCACAGAGGCTGTTTATTTTCCTATTTAATAAAACGGTAATACAGAACTCATAGAGCAATGATTCAAGCAATGTGGCCACAGGAAATATGCTGGTGATTTTGTTGAAATGATTCCTGAACCCAATTCTAAAGATTTTAATTTTGTTGATAAGGAATATTTCCCTGAACTTGTATTTTCCACAAGCATTTTAGGTGATTTTAATGCACTTGGTCTGCAGATCCCACTTAAAAAAATGTCAGAGCTTTTTAAAATGATATTTCACTTATAGGCAGTTAGAAGAAAATTATGTGAAAAAATGCAGAAAAGTGCTTTTATTATAACAACCTACAGAGTGAATATATCTATGTGTATTGGCAATATTTGATTGCTACTTTTAACTACTACTGTTCATTTTTTCTGAAATTTCATATGCTAGATGAAAGGCTTAGCCTTCTGCTCTTTCATTAGTCAAAAATATTTCTAGTAATTTTGATTTATTACCACATTTTTAAGAATTGCCAAAGATAATGGTAGATATTTATGGCTAACTCACCTTTAATACTTTTAGGTCTTGTAAAAAGCAGATTTTAATGTTATGATTATAAAATGATAGAAACCTTTTAACATCAATACAATGAGTAATCTTGTATAGAATAAGCAACTCTAAAGTTTGAGTCCAAGTTTTAAACCAAAAATCCTGATTAAGTTTAAAATGAAACGCAGATTCATTTTCATTGGATAAAACCATTGTACTCCAAATGGAAGAAAATATGAAAGCCTTATAACATTGATGTTAATAATGGACATGAAATTACATTTTTAGAAGGTGAATGAGTATGAATATAATTACGGAACAAAATTTTAATTTTTGCTCCATAGTCCTTCATATGGAAATTTTTATTTTTCACATTTCAAATTAAGCTTGACAACAAAAACTTCCCACACTATTATAAGTTCATCTTTAACATTTATAAGTGAAATTGGCTTATAATTTTTTTTTGGAACAATGTTGATTCTGTTTTTCAAACAGCTTTGATGTTGACTCCTTTTAAAATATTTAGGAACTTTATTGTTACAGTTCTTGGATCAGCTTTCTTTTCTTTAATGGTACATCTGTAATACTATTTCCTGTATCTTATGGGATAATACAGCTTTGAAAAAGAGATAAGCTTTGACAAGTGGAAAGAGTTTTCTGGTCACCTGAAGAATACATTTCCCACTTCTAATTAATCACACGTCAGCTGCTAGGCATGTGTAATTAATGGCACATACCCCCAAGGGTGTAATGTGTAAACACCTTGCTTATCTAGTTAGAGAAATATTAGCATGCTGTTGATCACTGCAAATGAGAGTACTTTGCTAAGTCTGCCTTTTACTATTAAAGGCAGTCTATTACCTCATGTCAATAAGAAAACAGCAAAGGTATTAGACAGAAATTTAAAAATATAGAATGATGCAGCATAAATGTGCTTGCATATATATTCATATTATATTAAGATGAAATAAACTTTATTTCAGTGTTTTGTTTTACTATCAGCATGGCATAAACAAACACAAGGGAAATGGGAAAAATCAATTTAACCTATTTATGATTAAAAAGGCAATAAAGATGTAAAAAATAGCTGCCATAAGTACTGTTAACTACAAAGTTTAAGAAAACTAGTTAATTTATCTGAATCTTCACTTTTTCACAAATGTAAAAGAGAGAATTATAATTTCAATGGTAAAGATATTTACAAATATGTTTGACAAGCTGTTCATCAGTTTAACCTGAAGAAACAGATAATATTGAAGTGTTATACCACTGTTTCTTGCCAAAACAAAATGCAAGCTTAAAAGCAACAGGCTGCAAAATAGGTACATCATTCTTAAAACTATAACTTACATTTATGATTATTGGAAGTCATGAAAAACAATTTATCTATAGACAGTTGTTGGTTTGCTACAAACTGTCCCCTCTATTTTTGGAGGGTGGAGAATTTGCCCCCAGACTCAGGACTAAAGGGAGAAGCTTAAGATGCCTCGCTCAGAAAACAGGATACAAGACTGCCGCAGCTGCGCTTGGGGCATCCAGTTTAACACCTGACAGATGATTTTAAAGTTTGAGAAAGCATATTTATCGGCTTAAGAAAAGCCAAGAGGATGTGGCAACAGTAGGAGAGGAAATATCTTTACCCTGTGATTTAATCCCACTACTCTGGTTGTGCAATAGACTCACTGCATTTAAATTGAGTTTTGTTTCCAAAATAGAGTTTTTGTCCTTTCATTTTGAGCTACCCAATTGGGCCCTGAAAATTTTGCTCCCCAAGATATTTTAAATCCTGTTGTTTTAGTTTGCTCCAGTGTGAAAAATGGTAGCTACCCTGCTGATAAATGACACAATTGCAATTGTGCATTTGAACAATACATCTGGTTATCCCTCAAGGAATTTTCTCACATTTTTCTCATAGATTAACTTAAAGCAAAATCATATTGAAAATAACTATTACTAATATAAATTAAACAAAATTAAAATTTAGTTACTAAAATTGTAGCTATTTATTAAATGCTATGTATTAAAAATTGGTGAAAATATAAATTTTCATTTTAAAATGTAGGTTAGAAAAGTTGATCCAGGGAAATTGATTTGGGAGGCAATTTAGAAAAATCATATTGCAATATGATTGTCTTATTTTGGGAAAAACAATGGTAATGTGTATATGGAAAATAATTATTTAAAACGAATGCTAATGTAGGTTAAATTAGATTACTGCATGTAGGAAGCATGTTTAGTGTACTATGCAGAAAATCAGCATACTAAAAGCTACTAAATCAATGGGTAATGATTAATAATAAATGCTTTACAATAAAAAATTAATCAACAATGTGGATTTTTGCATATTTATTTTATTTTTAATGATAAATATAAAAATATTTTGATCAAAATATTGTGTTCATAACACTGGGTTCCAATCAGCAATATATCAAAACAGTGCAGACAAAACTACATGGTCAAAACATTTACTGTCCTCTATACCAATAATCTAAAAGTTATTTAGACATTAGTAAATACTCCACTATGTTGCTTTGGTTAACTTATTCCTTCCATTCCTTTCTTGCTAGAATCCTAAAGATGCATTTGCAAAAAAAGTGATTCTGACTTTCTAACTTTATTTCAATCCCCTCCTTTAAAAAAATCATTTTTCCTGTATGTAAACATTTTAAGTGTCTTTCTGTATTCATATGATCCCCATGAGCCTGGTATTTTTCACTTTAGAGTTCAGATAGTATAAAGCAGAGTTTCTATCTTTTTATGCTTAGTGAAGCTCAAAGTCCAAAATTTAAAATGCAACAATTACCTGACTTTCTGAACTCTATGCTTAGAAATTCTGTTATTTCTGACTTGAAACAAGATATTATGAAACTGATGGCTCACTGGAAAAACAAATTCCTTCTCCATATGCCAATTATAAAATTCTGTTTCTTCCAATTAAATGTTTGAAACATTGCCTTTTGTGTTTTTTGTTTGTTTGCAACAATCATTTTGGATATTTTACGGTTCAAAATATCGTCTGCACTTAATGTAAGATGGAGAAAAGTTTTTCTTCAATATTGTATGACTTCCTCAAAGAATATACACTGCTATAAAAAAGTTCTTTTTATTATTTGCTAATGGCTCAGTACAATGATGAAAATTATGATGATGAAAATATACCAATAAGCAAAATCATTTTCTATGTAAAGCAATTAGCATTTCTCCACTTGTAGCAAAATGCACTCTCAATTTGCTTACTTTATTTACCAGTTGTGAATGGTTTATCCCATGTTCAGAGAACAGTTCATCAGGAGTCTTGTTTTATTACCATTTTGCCTCAAAGTTCAGAAGTACAGTCTGGATTTCTACAAAGTGTGCTTGGGCAATGGAATAAATTATGAGATGAAGTATTGATATGTGGCCCTTCCTACACTTCCTGGTAACATCAGTATCATAGACAATGATTTGGAACTAAGTAAGGTCTGTCTAAGTTGAACAGAATCTGACATAACATATGTAATTAGTTCCTAAAAAAGAATATAACTTTCTTACTCTGCTTGATAATCAGTAGACATTATCAAGCAAGGAGATAAATGCAAAAAAGAAATGAAAGGTAGATCTACGTCTGCATTAAGATATGGGTCACATAAACATTCAAGTAATTAGCGCTGACTAAGAAGCAAACACAATTTCGCTTTTGTTTGCTGTGATGGTTAATACTGAATGTCAACTTGATTGGATTGAGGTTACAAAGCATTGATCCTGGGTGGGTTTGTGAGGGTGTTGACAAAGGAGATTAACATCTGTGTCAGTGGGCTAGGAAAGGTAGGCCCACTCTTAATCTAGGTGGGCACTATCTAATCAGCTGCCAGCTCAGCCAGAATATAAAACAAGCAGAAGAAGGTGAAAAGACTAGACTGGCTTAGCCTCCCAGCCTACATCTTTCTCTCATGCCAGATGCTTCCTGCCCTCAAACATCAGACTCCAAGTTCTTAAGCTTTGGGACTCAGACTAGCTTCCTTGCTCTGTGGCTTGTAGACAGCCTATTGTGGGAACTTGTGATCATGTGAGTATATATATATTCCATTAGTTACGTCCCTCTAGAAAACCCTGATTAATACAGATTTTGTTACAAAAAGTGGTTTTAGAGGAGCAGAATATTAAGGATGGAGTGCTTTCATAGGTTTTGGGGTTTCTGGAGTTGGCTGCTTAATATGATAAGACCCCAAACTGCTAACGACTCTACTTCTAATAGTATGCAGAATACTGATAGTACTTGAGATGAATCGTTTTGAGAGTTATGCAAAATAAATCCATTCAGCACATCTGGTTCACCGCTTGTGAGAGGCAAGGAGTTCAGTGACTCTATACATAATACTTTTGACTATATGTGGAGAATGAAGGAACATAATGAAGTTGGTTGGTTGCTCCCAAGTTCACTGTACAAAGTGATGAAAGAAAATGATGAACTCAGGGATTCTAACTCCTGCCTTCTAAAGCAGATAGTGAGTCTCAAATCTCCTAAAATTGCCCTTAATGAGAGTCTTTTCTCCTGTAGAGAAAAAGCTGATTTTATGAAAAAGCAGGCACAAGCTCCTATCATTTGAGTTGCTGACCTGCAATAAAAGGTGCATGCACAGCCTTGACAGGTATCTACTGTTAAAGTGAGGACATCGATTGGAAAACAATGAGACCCTACAACTTGGAATGGGGATATGTGGTAGGACTCTGATGAAGCTGGGGACACTAAATTTGTAAACTCTGATGAGACTTTTTCACCAAAAGAAACAGATTCCCCATCCCCAGAAGTGGCAACATCCCCTCCCCAACCCATACTGCCATCAGCTTTTCCACCTTTGTGTGAGGAGATAAACCATGTGCTGCCTGAGGCAACAGTGATGGCCTCCCGTGAGGCAGTTGCCAGGCAAGTTAATGTTGATTCTCCTCAAGACCCACCCCCAACACTGCTGTTTACTTCTAGGCCTATAACTAGACTAAAGTCCTAACAGGCCCCTAGAGGTGAGGTTGAGAGTGTGACCCATGAGAAGGTGGACTACACTCTAAAAGAACTGCTAGAGTTCTCTAATTTATATAAACAGAAATCTGGAGAACAGGCAGGGGAATGGATATTAAGAGTGTGGAATAATGGTGGAAGGAACATAGAGTTGGATCAGGCTGAATTTATTGATCTGGACCCACTGAGTAGAGACTCTGCATCTAATGTTGCAGCTTGAGTAGTAAAAGAGCTGCTAATAGTTTATTTTCTTGGTTAGCTGAAATACGGATTAAAAGATGGCCTACTGTGAGCTAGTTGAAAATGCCTGATCTACCCTAGGTTAATGTAGAGGAAGAAATCCAAAGGCTTAGGGTTATTGGGGTGGTGGAGTGAATTAGTCACTTTAGACATACTCATCCAAGCTGGAATGGTCCGGAAGATATACTCTTGACCAATGCTTTGTGATATAGATTTGTCAGGGCAGCACCTGCATCTTTGAAGAGCCCTGTAATTGCTCTTCTCTGTATGCTAGATGGAACAGTGAAAACCACAGTCATGCAACTACAAAATTGAAATACAATGGGAATAATTGGATCTTGAGGTGGCAGGGGCCAAGTGCTGGCACTCAACCATCAAAGGCAAGGTGGGTGTATCTACCATAATGGACAGCAGAGGCAAAGCAGCAATCAGAACAGCCTGACTCGTGTGGAGCTTTGGCATTGGCTAATTAATCAGAGTGTTCCTAGAAGTGAAATTGATAGGAAGCCTACTGCATTCCTAGTTAATTTATATAAGCAGAAAACTTCCAGGCCAAGTGGAAAAAAGACTAACTTGAATTATAAAAGCAGAGAATCACAGCCCCCACAATCAATTTTCAGACTTGAGTCAGTTTACAGATGCCAAACCCCTTGAATGAAGGGGAGGCCGGGTCCCCATGAAGAAGGAACCCACTACACTGCAGACAATTTATGCTGCATATCTTTCTCCCATCCTTCCCCAAGAGCAACTCCAGCCTTATACAGGGTAACTGTGCATTGGGGAAAGGGAAATGATCAGACATTTCAGGGACTACTGGAGAGTGGCTCTGAGCTGACGTTGATTCCAGGGGACCCAAAATGTCATTGTGGTTCTCCAGTTAAAGTAGGGGCTTATGAAGGTCTGGTAATTAATGGAGTTTTAGCTCAGATTTGACTTACAGTAGGTTCAGTGGGTCCCTGGACTCACTCTGTGGCCATTTCCCCAGTGCCAGAATACATAATTGGCATAAACACACTTAGCAGCTGGCAGAACCCCTATATTGGCACCCTGACCAGTAGGGTGATGGCTATTATGTGATAAAGGCCAAATGGAAACCATTAGAGCTGCCTCTTCTTAGAAAAATAGTGAATCAAAAATAACATCTCATCATTGGAGGGATTCCAGAGATTAGTGGCACCATTGAAAACTTGAAGCACACTGGGGGGTGATTCCTACCACGTCCATGTTCAACTCTCCTGTTTAGCCTGTGGAGAAGACAGATGGATCTTGGAGAATGACAGGGGATTATTGTGAACTTAACCAAGTGGTGACTGCAAATGCTGTATCAATGTGGTTTCATTGTTTGAGAAAGTTATCACATCTCCTGGTACCTGATATGCATCTCTTGATCTGGCAAATGCCTTTTTCTGTTTCTGTCTATAAAGTCTACCATAAGCAATTTGCCTTCAGTTGGCAAGAACAGCAATATACCTTTACTGTCTTACCTCAGGGGTATATTAAATATCTGGCTTTGTGCCATAATGTTATTGGTAGAGACCTTGATTGCTTTTCGCTTCCACAAGATATCATACTGGTCCATTACATTGATGACATTATGCTGATTGGAGCCAGTGAGGTAGCAAACACACTAGACCTGTTGGTGAGACATTTGTGTGTCAGAGGATGGGAAATAAATCAAACTAAAATCCAGGAAACATCTACCTCAGTAAAATTTCTAGGGGTCCAGTAGTGTGGGGCCTGTTGAGATATTCCTTCTAAGGTGAGGCATAAGTTGATGGATTTGGCTCCTGCAAAACCAAAAGGGAGGCACAACACCTAGTGAACCTATTGGGATTTTGGAGGTAACACATTCCTCATTTGGGTGTGTTACTTTGGCCCATTTATTGAGTGACCTGAAAGGCTGCCAGTTTTAAGTGGGGTCCGGAACAGGAGAAGGCTTTGCAACAGGTCCAGACTACTATGCCAACTGCTCTGCCTCTTGGGCTAATGACCCAGCAGATTCAATGGTTCTTGAGGTGTCGGTGGCAGATAGGGATGCTGTCTGGAGCCTTTGGCAGGCCCCCATAGGTGAATCACAGTAGAGACCTCTAGGATTCTGGAGCAAGGCCCTGCCATCTTCTGCGATAATTACTCTCATTTTGAGAGGCAGCTCATGGCTTGTTACTGGGCTTTGGTGGAAACTGAACGTTTGACTACAGGTCATCAGGTCACCATGTGACCTGAACTGCCTATCACGAACTGGGTATTTTCTGACCCATCTAGCCATAAAGTGGGTCATGAACAGCAGCATTCCATCATCAAATGGAAGTGGTATATATGTGATTATGCTCGAGCAAGTCCTTAAGGCTCAAATAAGTTACATGAGGAAATGATTCAAATGCCCATGGCCTTCACTTCTGCCACCCTGCCTTCTCTCCCCCAGCCTGCACTGATGGCTTTATGGGGAGTTCCCTATGATCAGTTGACAGAGGAAGAGAAGACTAGGGCCTGATTCATAGATGTTCTGTATGATATGCAGGCACCACTTAAAAGTGAACAGCTGCGGCACTACGGCCCCTTTCTAGGATATCCCTGAAGGACAGCGGTGAAGAGAAATCTTCCCAGTGGGCAGAATTTCGACCAGTGCACCTGCTTGTGCACTTTGAATGGAAGGAGAAATGGCCAGATGTGAGATTATATACTGATTCATGCGCTGTAGCCAATGGTTTGGCTGGATGGTCAGGGACTTGGACGAAGCATGATTGGAAAATTGGTGACAAAGAAATTTGGGGAAGAGGTATGTGAATGAACTTCTGTGAGTTGTAAAAAACTGAAGATATTTGTACTCCATGTGAGTGCTCACCAACAGATGACATCAGCAGAGGATAATTTTAATAATCAAGTGGATAGAATGACTCATTCTGTGGACACCACTCAACCTCTTTTCCCAAGCCAACTCTGTCATCACCCAATGGACCCATGAACAAAGTGGCCATGGTGGCAAGGATGGATGTTACACATGGGCTCAGCAACATGGCCTTCCATTCACCAAGGCTGACTCTGGCTATAGCCACTTCTACATGCCCAATTTGGCAGCAGCAGAGACCCACACTGACCCTCGATATGGCAATATTCCTCGAGGTGATCAGCCAGATGTGTGGTGGCAGCTTGATTATTTTGGACCTCTTCAATCATGGAAAAAGCAGAGGTTTGTCTTCACTGGAATAGACATTTACTCCGGTATGGGTTTGCCTATCCTGCATGCAATGCTTCTGCCAAGACACCATCCCTGGGCTAATGGAATGCCTTATCCCCACCATCATGGTATTCCATACAGCATTGCCTCTGACCAAGGCACTCACTTTATGGCTAAAGAAGTGTGGCAGTGGACTCATGCTCATGGAATTCACTGATCTTACCATGTTTCCCATCATCCTAAAGCAGCTGGGTTGATGGAACAGTGGAATGGCCTTTAGAAGTAACAAGTACAACAACAACTAGGTGACAATACTTTGCAGGACTGGGTCAAAGTTCTCCAGAAGGTCACATATACTCTGAATCCACGTCCATAATATGGCATTGCTTCTCCCATAGCTAGGATTCATGGGTCCAGGAATAAAGGAGTGGAAATGGAAGCACCACCACTCATCATCACCCTGAATGATCCACTAGCAAAATTTTTGCTTCCTGTTTGTATGACATTATGTTCTGCTGGCCTAGATGTCTTAGTTCCAGAGGGAGGAATGCTGCCAACAAGAGACACAGCGATTGCATTAAACTGGAAGTTAAGATTGCCACCTGGACACTTTGGACTCCTCCTACCTTTATGTCAACAGGCTAAGAAGGGGTTTACAGTGCTGGCTGGGGTAACTGACCCAGACTATCAAGATGATATCAGTCTGCTACTCCACAATGGAGGTAAGGAACAGTATGCATGGAATGCAGGAGATCCCTTGGAGCATCTCTTAGTATTACTGTGCCCTGTGATTAAGGTCAATGAGAAACTACAACAGCCCAATCCAGGCATGACCACAATGACCCAGACCTTTCAGGAATGAAGGTTTGGGTCACTCCACCAGGAAAAAACAAACAAAAAAACAAACAAACTGAATCCCAGGATCTGCTGAGGTGCTTGCTGAAGGCAAAGGTAATAGAAAATGTGTAATAGAAGAAAGTAGTAATCAATGTCAAGTAGTAATCAGTGCCACCTATGACCACATGACAAGTTGCAGAAAGGAAGACTGTAATTGTCATGAGTATTTCCTTTCTCTTTTGTTAAAAACACGTTTGTGCATGTATAAACTGGTACTAAGAAAATATCTTCATTTTATTTCCTTTTTTCTTTATCATGTAAAGTAAGATTTATTGACTTTATATAAGCATTTAAGTGTTGTTAAGTTTATGTAATAGCATGTGGTTTGGGGATTGGTGGATTTCCACTTGTAGGAAAGATAGTTGTATTATATTAGGCGTAATTTTGACCTTATTATTGTCCTTATTTAAAGATTACATATGATCTCAGGAGATGTGTATGGGTTCAGGTTGACAAGGGGTGGACTTGTGATGGTTAATACTGAGTGTCAACTTGATTGAAGGATAGAAAGTATTGATCGTGGGTGTGTCTGTGAGGGTGTCTTCAAAGGAGATTTACATTTGAGTCAGTGGGCTGGGAAAGGCGGACCCAACCTTAATCTGGGTAGGCACAATTTAATCAGCTGCCAGCACAACCAGAATAAAAAGCAGGCAGAAGAATGTGAAAGGCTAGCCCGGCTTAGCCTTCCAGCCTACATCTTTCTCCCATGCTGGATGCTTCCTTCCCTGGAACATCAGACTCCAAGTTCTTCAGCTTTGGGACTCAGACTGGCTTCCTTGCTCCTCAGCTTGCAGACAACCTATTGTAGGACCTTGTGATTGTGTGAGTTAATACTCCTTAACAAACACACCTCTCTCTCTCTATAAATATATATATATATATATATATATCCTATTAGTTCTGCCCCTCTAGAGAGACCTAATACATTTACATTTATTAAAGTTAAAAATTATACTTTTAAATAAAATCCCTGTTAATGATTTTTCTAAAAAGTAATTCAAATGCATTTGAAGTAAATGAAAATTAAATCTTTTGCCCAAGACACTAAGGCAAACCTTCAAGACATAAGTAAATAAATAGAAAGCTCTTAAGACTTTTAGTGGATTCACCAGAAAGAAAGATAAATGATAAATAATACATAGATGGATGGATGGATAGATAGATAGATAGATAGATAGATAGATAGATAGATAGATAGATAGAGATAGATGACAGACTGTAAGAGCAAATACAAATTAAAAATAGGAGGCTTAATTTTTCTTGTTGGAAATAAAGGGAGAGACCTCCCTCCTCCCATTTGCTAGAGAATTTACTTTAGAAACTTAATAATTCTAAGTTCTTTCTCTGTCTCTTTCTCAAGGACTTGAAAACCATCTCTGAAATGTCACCATCAAGATGATAGTGCCCCTATCTCCCAGTTCCTGTGACAGGCAGGGGCCTAAGTTCTGCAGGCACTCTCCTCAAGTTGCAACACTTCTTCTGTCATAAATATATGAGAAGTTTATTTTTCCTGTGCATAAATCCAATTAGCAAGTGCAGATGGCCTCCTGAATGACCAGGTGCATCTAAGACAAACTATGTGTGACAAATGGTGCTGTCAAGTACTGTTAACTTAAGCACTAGTTAAGTTTATGCTGAGAACATGTATGTAATGGGCTGTATCTGCCTGCCTATATAAAAGGGAGAGGTTTCTTTCTGTCTTGGCAATCTCTTAGCATCACATTCTGGTTTACTGTTTATTCAATAATAAAACTGTTTCCTTTCTTTTTTTACTTTTGTGAAGAGGTTTCCTTAGTTGGCAGGAGACTTAGTTTTTATTTGTATTTCCCCAGCAGTGTGCATATATGTATATGTGTATGTTTATGTGAGATGATATTGCACACATGGATCTAATCATCAAAAAACATGCATGTATCATACAGTACTTGGCTCTGAGGATATAACGGTAACAAAAAAGACAAAATCCTTGTTAAACTACATATGCTCTAGAGAAAACAGACCCAAAATAATATACGTAATATTACATAGATAGCAATAAGTACATGGAGAAAAAAATAAAACAGGCAATAAAGAGAGATAGGGATTGCCTCATTAGACTGTTAGAAATTATAAATGGTATGGTCAGAATCTGACTCACTGAGAAATGTGGTATTTGAGGAAAGACTTAAATGAAGACAGACACATACAGAAGTACATAGTAGAAGTAAACATCGAGCAGAGAGAAGATTGTCAAGAACCTGAGGTAGGCAAATGCCTAGCATCCTTGACAAATAGCAAGGTCAGCAGAGATTTCAAGGGAAAGACAGATACTGGGAGGGAATAGAGGCAAATTCAATGTGGCATTGTTAATATGGCTGAAATGCCTATACCAATTTAAGTTCTTAAAACAGTATTTAGGAGATTCTTAAAATTCCTATTTCCTATCATTAGCATAAGGATAGTGTTGAATGATAGTCCCTAAACAGAAATTGTATGATTTTTGTTTCTTTGTTTCACCAGTCTATTTGAGGAAAATCATATTTTTATGGCTTTTATAAAATCAAGTTAGAGCACATTTTATAGATATTTTGGGTTTGTATAATTCTTGTATATGTTTGTTTGAAGAATTTGTTCATTAATCTATTGAGATCCTGACTTCTTCTTAATTAATCACAAAGAAAAATATTAAGAGATGGGAATTATCAGACACTGACCAAAACATTAGGTGTTTTCTGATATTTGAAATATCAAAAAGGAACTGTGCAAATTCTATTATATTATTCATTTGCATTTTCAATCTATATATTCTCTGTATATTTTCTGTAAATAAAGTTAGTGTTTAAATTTTAATTTAAAATAGGCTAATTAGCATGTGTTAAAAGTTTAGTTTGATAATTGTCCTTGGATTTCTGGACAAATTGCTAATATTGAGATTAATTTTAATAGTGATTAATTGAAATTATCTTTTTGGTTGAAAATAGCTGTTCACACAGAGAAAGCTCTGATGGTTAATCACCGGCCACAAACACTTGTGAGCTTTTTTTCACTCTTAAGAGCAGCAAAAGCACTAGACCTCGCATGCCCACACTAGGAAAGAATTAAAATGAGGACAATCAGCCTGTTTCTTCGGATGAAGAGAAAACCACCATTTTTCAAACCAGTCGACAAAACAATATTTCTGTCTAACTTTTTACTTTCACCTCAACTTTGGGGCTTCCTCTTCCATAAAGAAAAATGCACACACACACACACACACATACAAATATATATATATATACTTTTTTCTGCTTCTCAGGAAACAGGCATGACAGTTTTTACTCTGCTATTTTGAAGAAACTCCCCATGCATTAGGTTTTGTAACATTACACCTAGGTACTCACTGTATGTAATTAATGCACAGTGTTTTTGAAACTCTTGTTAACACATCTTCTTTCACTTGGGACTTGCTGGCCTACCCTGTACTACTCACCATTGCGTAGCTCAGAAGGATGGCAGGTAGATGTAAAAATTCCAGAAAGGAGTTTTCTCAAAAGAACATTTTATTTGTAAGAGGTACCATTTGAGTTACAATAAAGCATTCTTGATTTTGATGATCTGGTATTTACTGCTCTTTCACAAAATCAAAGAAGTCTGTGTCAATGTCCTTATCAAATATCATTGCATCATATATACATGGCATGCATGCTGCCATGGCATATTTGTGGCATATATGTTAGAGGCTTGATTTTTACGGACAATTAGGTTTTTGATATGAAATCAAGGATAGACCAAACCTGCCCTAATTTAAACATGGAGAAACAAAGTACAATGAACAGAGTTCTCAGCATCCTAAGATGTATGAAAAAAAAATATAGCAGTGATGAGGTCCAGGACAACAAGTGAAGTAAGGAGCTATCTCAATGTAATGGTAGAAATATTCAGTGTATTCCACTGGAAGAGTTCAAGTTCTCCTGCATGGTTGAGTTTAATTTGTGCAAACCATCAATATTGAGTCCTTTCTCTTGGAGACCACAGCACAAACAATAGAAACTTGAGTTTGATTTAGCACTAGTGAAACAGATTGTGTCATATGTATGCATTTATAATAAGAAACATGGGATATTTAGATAAATATTTCACTTTTATTTCCTACACTAAAATAACCTGTTAATTGTAAAAGATAGGGTGGGACAAATAATTTTTCTCTATAGCCCCTAACTGACTTTGTCCCTTACAGCTCTTTCTCCCGCCACCTCCTGGACATACGTGTAGCCCTTAACTGTTCCTCTAACCTTCTTGACAATATCTAAATTGCCCAAACAATGACGCTAATCCATAAGGTCAGATTCTCCCTCTTCCAAGAACCATCCTTGCCTAACTTTTCTCCAAAACTAGCAAAACTTTCACTTACCTAATCCTGGTAATACCCTATAAATCTTTTCTACATCTGTGCCCAAATTAGAACTATCTTGTAGAATCTTCAAATAAAAGCTTTGACTGTCTTCCACATAAAAATAAAAACAATGTATAGTTTTTATTTAGAAAAGTAATATTTAAATAATCAAAACATAGAAATAATAATACAAAATGTAAAACTTAACATGTGAAGAGTGTATGGAAGTCCCCTACCTGAGTGCAGCGAAACATTATTTTGAAATAGACAAAGACAATTTGTAATTCCAGGGTATTAACTATTATGCTGATTTGTGTTTCATTTTCAGAATAGAAATTACCTAGAGCTATTATTCTGGACTATTCTGAAGTTGATTGCTACATGAAATAAAGGGTTGTTGATATGTTAAACAAACAACAACAAAAACAATGCAAAAAAACCCACATGCCTACCACATGATCCACATGATCTTCTTATATCCAGGGTCACATTAAGGAAATATTTTTATGGTGTTAAATCTTTCTTTTTCATATTTCCTAGCAGAAACCTGTTTGAGCTTTTCTTGTCAAAAAGCATTGTTGATGATCTCTGGTTTCAGCCAATTGCTTTCAAGCTACTCAGAAACTGCCAAATATATCATTTGAAATTTGTCTAAAAATTTAATATGCATATAATTCACATTATATGGAATTGTTATTAAATTGAAGATTTGATTTTGCTAGTCTAGGTGTATCTCAATTTTCTGCATTTCTAACAAACTTCCGGATGATGCCAATGCTTCTAGAGCACTGGCCTTATTTTTAAGGTTTTACTTGGACAGAACTATTCAGCTCAATTTCACACATACGCTCCTAATAGTCACGTCCCAGAATTCTAGTAGGCATCTGGGAACCTGCTTCCTCACCATATTCTCTTTTGCCCAGCTTCCTCTGCCTTCCTTATAGTTTACATTTTCCTATGGGTTTTCATGCTTTCTTCCTTTTACACCTACTATTGATGCCTGTGTAATGTGACACCTCCACTTAACAAACTGGAAATTTCTTATTTCGCACTGAGACCGTTAGTTATATTTGCATCTGTATATGCACAGAATACTATACCTCACTTTTATCATCATGCATTGTACTAGTCCGTTTCTTGATCAGGAATGTTTGAATTAATTGTAGTATTCTTCAAATTTAGGAAAACTTTTGGTATAAGCCAGGATAACATAAACATTTATGTTTAAATTTTTACTAATTTATGTGTTTACTAAATGAAAAATAAAGGGAAGAGAGAAAATGGAAATGGGATTTTAGAGATGAAAACAATGGAGTTTGTTATTTTTAAAGTATACCCTACAAATGCTCATTTTCAATTTTACCTAGTGTCTAAAGTTATTTTTACCCTGAGTTGTCTATGTAATATGTGATATTCGTCTCCATAGTTAGATTTTACCCTGACTCCACATTTCAACTCTTTCTCTATTAGCTCAGGGAATGTTCAAGCTATCTTATGAAATAGGGACAGATGAATTAAAGGGACCCAAGGACTTTGATAATAAAGAAGAATAACAAGCTTCCACAAGAATAGTAATAGGCTTGCTCAAAATCAAATCTGCATTTTAATAAGATCCAGATACAATGTGAATTAAAGTTGATGGTGACAGCCAATCATTTTATGGTGGGCATTCATCTTCCACAATTTCAGTGCTCTTCTTGCTTCACAAAATGAGGGGAAATGCCTCTTGGGAAGACGAAGAGATTCACCAAACGAAATGAGTTGAAGAAAATAGAATGGAATGCAGAATTTCCACATGCCTGTAAAAATGATTACTTCACATATCATTGCCAGGCTAAACTGCATAGTTACCACCTATGCATCTAAATAATTTCAGTCTGTTTCACAATCATAACATTGATCTTTATTTATCCGAAAATATTTTGTTGGCTAGTGTCTTATATTATTAAAGTGACAGTTTGAAAATCAGGTTAACTACAGAATTGAGGACATTATAGTCAACTTACACTCCTCCTTCGAGGACTGTTTTACTCTTGCCCTTGTGTTTCAAACACCTTGCCAAACCCCATTCTTTGTGAATAAGAAAGTATATTGAGAGGAATCACCTGTGAAGTATAATAATAAAACGATCTTTAAATACATGCAAACACCCAATAGTCTTTGTTTCTCAGGTCTGCTCCAGGGAAGCTATTAACTGGAAATGAAGTAGATTTAGACAATTTTTTTTAAAAATAGCACTAAAGATCAAGTGTTTAGATTCTTGAACTAGACGTCAGTTTATTGCTCTTTCAAACTTCTCTGCTATTGACAACCACAAAACATACAGATTTGAAAAACATTTATTTAGATATTAACTGCATTCTTACAAAGTCAATGACACAAGAATCTATACAATAACAAAAGAATTTCTGCCTTGGCAAAAATAAAATATGCTTTTTTTCAATGCAAATAATGTAAATGTTTGCTACAAGAAACCATTGAATTGCTTCTCTCTAAGCAGCAGGGGAGTACTGAAACATGATTTTAGCTTCTAATATTGCATTGTGCATTTTTGTCATGTATATTATAATGTTAAATTCATACAATGAAATCATAAAATATATCATTTAATTAATCTTCAATGTATCGTTAATTAATTTTAAAATTCTAAAATTGTTTTACTGAGTTTTTACCTTCTCTTGTCATTTCTGTTAAATACAGGGACAAACAATGGAATTTAGAGAGGGACATATTTAAATCTTGGCATTGCTCACTTATTCTCGGGCAACCTAGTTTTAATCTTCAATTCTCATTTTACCCATCTGTGAAATGAACACATGATTACATACAGAATATTTGTTTGGATTAAACAAGCTAATGAATGTAAAACACCTATTAAATGTTTATTTTATGGGCATTCTAAAATAGCACTTGGTGTTATTCCTATTACTTTTACTACTAAACTAATGTATTTTCATAATTATTAAAAACTCACAAGCACTGTTCAAGGTCTTTCAAGTATTTTGATAAACTTGATCAATAAGCTTAGCCTTCAAAGTCATAATAGAACAGTAGTTTACTATTCAAAGTCATAATAGAACAGTAGTTTAATGAATGGATGCTGATATCAAGCATGTATTCAAGTTTCAAGTACTCTATATGTTAGTTCAAATTTTTAGTCTATGTTTTCTCAACTGCGTGCATTTATACATATATGATTACATCGTAACACTTTTTGGCATGGAGTTAATTTGAAATTAATATGGAAAAATTTAGCAGAGAACATAAAGTACTATTTCTCTTGCCTGTCTCTCCCATTATGAGAGATATATAGTCCTTATTCAAAAGCTGGGAATAATGACTTCATTTCTCCTCAGTGTTTTTTATATACTACACTGTTCTTCCAGGTAGGTCGCAAAAAGGGATTAGGCTTCGCTCTCCCTCTAGTAAAGTGATCTCCATCTTCTAGATGAAGATACACAACATTTTCACAAATGTGTCAAGGTGATGGCTTGATTATAGCAATGGGAAGTTTTTATTCAAATAGTGTCTGAATGTTTGTCTGCCGAGGTCACTGGGCACGCAGATGATATATGAAAGCAACTTCTCATGTGGATACTGGGCTCCCCACTGGCAATTCTAGGTAGGCACCTTCTACATAGCTAACACACCTCCTGGGCACTTGTAAAATGTTCCATAAAAATGCCACCCTCTTGATTCACTAGAACTATTTGCCCAGCATCTCATTCTTGGACCCCTCTTCAGGGTTAAGGATCTTTCCTGCTTTCCCTTTCTTTCTGGACATTTTCAGCTTATTAGCTACAATCCATTTACCCCTCTCTACCAAAGCCTACACTGATCTTCTGTCTATCATCTGCCTGATATCCAATCAGGAGAAAATTTAACATATAAAATTAGAGTCCAACCACAGCTAATATGCAACCTGTAAGCTGATGGTACTAGACATTTAAATATCTAGTGTTGGCATTACTAAATGTTAAAATGTTGACATTATCAGATATTAAGATATCAAAACTCTTCCATACTTGCTGTGTGGCCACTACACCTTAAATACTGCTTGTCTCTTCTGCTGCTATAGAATTTCACCTGGAACCCCCTCTCCCCAAATATCCCCGTGATCCAGAAACTAAATGATCAGTGCTTGGCACAGTAGAAGCTTTCTAGGATTTCATGCCAATGCCATGGCCAGTATCTGTGATTAACAATTTCTTGTGCTTTAAGTGGTATCATTGTTCACTTCTAACAAGGGAGGGAAAAGAGATGTCAGAGGTTATGGACGTTGCAGAGCTTTGCTTCAAACCTGGTCAGCCCTGAATGTCTTACTCCCAACCAACATCCTGTCTGGCCAGAAAAATCTGTTTTAGTCTAACTAAATATAACATTCTTATTAACAATTTTGTGACTTAATTCACAATAAAGATATGGAATATATACTAATCTTAGGCCTCGTTTTAAGCATTATAGCAATGTTATGCAATTTTTAGCTTAGCAGCCAGTAGAAGCTTTCACATAATAATGAAAATCACTGATGTTAAAAGTAATTCTCTACATATCAAAAGCAAAAGATTTGTTTCTATCAATAAATAAGAAGTCATTGGAAGAGCTTGATGTTATTTTCTAGGAAACACTGTGGTCTAGATAGGGGCACTGCTCAGAAAAAGACAACTGCATTAATAATTTAAAAGCAAAACAAAAACAAAATAAATACCTCAGCAAACATTTCTAAGATACATAAAATTTTTAGAACTATTTTTGAAAGATTTAGTAAACTGTATGCACTAAACACAACTTTGATAAGCAGCTATATATATATTTAAATATTGATCTATATTAGAAATTAAATGGTACGATTCCTACCTTGTAATTATTATAACTACCGCAAACCCTAAGCAGAGAGAGAGAGAAAAACAGCAAGAGAGATGAGCTGTCAGTACCTTCCTGCTTCTGGTACCAGATTCTTGGTCAAAGTCAAGAGAAAATGTGTCTAATGTATGGAGTCTAGGAGTTTATGTAACAGGTAGCTAGGCATGAGTAATCCAGGAGATGGCTTTCCCCACTCACCAGGAATGTCAGGTGATGGTTGGGCAAAGATCACATTGCCCCTCTAAAAGTGGTAAGTTGGCGGCTGGTGTCAGGGAGAGGCCATTTCTTGGTGGTCCACACCTGTTGCATTAAAGTGTTAATTGAATGCAGATGTCAGGGTGAAGCAACTTCCTGAGTATGTGCATTAAGAGATAAAATGGCAGAGCATGATCTTCCGGGGGCACTCCACGGGAAAAGGGAAGAAAGCCTCAGATGAGCATGCATACAACTTCCTAAACACACTGAATGTGCTCACCTCTCAAGTGTGAAGAGGGCACTACACATGTGGTCGGCCCATCCTAAGGGAAGAATCGATGGAAAGGGGCCAGCCTATAAGTCCTAGGATCAAAGTTAAACATTGCACTTGACCCTCACATGCCCACTTGGGTCTCTTCCAAGCATAATTTCCCTCCTGTCTGAAGCCTTTTTAAATAAACGTAAATTTATTCTGAAAATTCTCTGAAAATTACCTTCTTCTCTTTTTTTGCCTTATTCCCTTAGTCAAATTATTTCTTCTGAAGAGGCAAGAATTGAGGTTGCTGCAGACTTGTATGAATTTGCCACCGGTAACTTGGATACCTTCCACCAGTAACATTTAAGGCACATAACTGGGTATTCATAGTACTCGGGGGCCTTGCAGTGGTGTGATTAAGACCACAGACTCTGATGCTGCACTGCCCATGTACCACACTGAAAAGCTGTCTGGACTTCTGCAAGTTTCTTAACCTCTCTGTACCTCAGACTCCTCATCTGTACAAAAAAAAAAAAAAAAAAAAAATTGTATATGTATATATATATATATAGTGGTCACCTCACAGGATTTTTTTGAAGAATAAATAATTTTAAATAAATAAAACAATACATGAAACACGACTGCGTTATTTTTACTCATTAATTTTAAATTGCAAGAGAGAAAGGGAGAAATGATTATCAAGCATTATTTGTTCCTATGAGGATGAGGTGGGATTTTGATATAAGCAAAACACAAACAACAAGGAATTCTCCAAGTACAAAATGACATGCAGCCTCTGGGTAACTAAAATAAAATCTTTACCATAAGAGGCTAGGAAATAATACAATTAGTGTGAGAATTAATGTGATAAAAAATTTGGCGATTATTTATGTAGTTCTCATGTAATCACTGGGGGGAGAATTGCTTGTGACTCGTGCTCTGTGGATATTAAAGATGAAATACATGAGTGGAAGTCTCTTAAAAGGTCACACTCCAAGTCTGATTTCTGCAGTCTGCTGTGTCAGCAGTCAAAAATCCATCCCAGATTCATGAGATAAATGGATTGAGACAGATGATTCTGGCATAGAGGAATAGGTTGTAGGAAAAAGTATGAAACCTGGGGAAAGTTGATGAGGACAAATCAACACATAAAAGAGTAAGGGAATTTGAAATGACAGAGCTGGCAAAGCCCACCTGCAGCAATGCTTTGGTGCTTCCACTTTGTTTCTGTCTCTTGATTAATGCACCCAATTCTTCACTTCACTTAGGGCTTTGTCAGGGGAATAGAGAAAAATGTGCTGCTCTTTGGTTCTTGGGGTGAGTTTATTTCAGACTAGTATATGCAGCTTTATACGGTTTAAATTTCTGTATTATATTTATTTTATTTAAATTTGAGAACGAAACATAGAGGTAGAGAATGTCTTTCATTCCTTAGTGTATGTCTTAGTCCTCTTGGGCAGCTTTAACAAAATTCCATATACTGAGTGACTTATAAACAACAGAAATTTATCCCTCATAATTCTACAGGCTGGGAAGTCCAACTTTGGGGCACCAGCAAATTCATTGCCTTGTGGGGGCCCAACTTCTGGATTGTAGATGGTTCCTTCTGGCTGCCTCCTCACATGGGGAAAGGAATGAGGAGTTTCTCTTAAGCATTTTGTATAGGAGCACTAATCTCATTTATAAGTGCTCCACGCTCATGACCTAAATGTCCCTAAAGGCCCCACTTCCTAATATCATCCCCTTAACAGTAAGGGTTTTAACATATGAAGTCAGTCGGCGGGGTGGGCATCAACATTTTAAATATAGCAGTGTGTATAGTAAAAGTTGAGAAAAATATTAACCAAAATAAAGGGAAATAAAATATTATTTTGGAAAATATGAAGTAAAATGCATTAGTATTGTTATTTTATTCAACAAATATCATGCTAATTATGTATACATGATTGGGTCTATTCATATTCTTAGTAATAACACAAACAATTGTCCTTAAACTTGACCCAGAAATCGCTCACAATAAGCAATAATTTCTTAAGCATATGCTTACCCAATAAATCTGAACAAGATAATATGAACACTTACATATTAATATTGGCATATTTCCTCTCTATTGTCTCAGAGAACTCTAAAATCAGATGAAAAGAGAGACATTTAACAAAATTTGAGCATGAAAAATGCATGGTGAAACTTTAAGGGCACAAACATTTGTATATTGTATTCAAAATGTCATTTAATGCAAATTATAATGACAATATCAACAGAAAATAACAGTGAAATGCCTTCAAAAGAGCCAAGGGCCTTCAGACTGAAGTTAACTCTATTATGTCTTTGAAAAGTATTGTAATATTCTTGAAAAGTCACTGCAAAAAAATACCACTGAAGAATTCATTCGGAATAAATCTAAAATCAAATGACCTGATATGAAGCCATCAAACATACATATATGTATGTCACCCTAAGAATTATAGATACAAAAGAAAATATATTTATATATTTCTTAAAGGAGACATATCTAAAAATGAATAAAAATAAAGATCTAAACTCAAAAGTAAAATAAAATAGACCTTATTAGTGGATATAAGAGGACATTGAAAATGAGAAATATTGTAAGGTATATTGAGTTCCACAAAAATTGCACAGTTTGCTTTTTGTCCTTTATTGGCAATTTTGTACAACTGAATTGCAATACTCATTTAAACTCATTACTAATCTCCTCAGTAAATTGTGAAAATAGAGAAGATCTGACAACAGAAACACAATATTTGTCTTTTTAAAAAAATTTATTTCCTTTTTATGAATGTAAGCTTCTTTCTATATAATTGAACTTATAAATAATGCTTTATCTGGATTTTTCTCCAAATAGTCTGTTAAACATTTCCATGTTTTAGCTGGATTAAAAACACAGAATTTACATTACATACAAAATGTTATTGAGTTATATGATACTATACTTAATCACAATCATATTGCTAAGTATCTGAGTTAACCTTTGTTTATAGGTATGATTACATTTGACCCAGTCTTAAAAGTCATCTAATATTAATATAAATATAAATTATATGATAAATATTTACTTATATTAGTTTGTAATTCTTTTTATTTTAAGATAAAGCAGTTTAGGACTACTGCAATGAAAGATGTAGCTTTTTTTTTGCTTTTTTTTTTTAATTGTACTTTAAGTTCTGGGGTATATGTGCAGAACCTGCAGTTTTATTACATAGGTATACACATGCCATGGTGGTTTGCTGCACCCATCAACCTGTCACCTACATTAGGTATTTCTCCTATTGTTATCCCCTCCCTAGTCCCCCATCCCCCAACAGGCCCCAGTGTGTGATGTTCCCCTCCCTACATCCATGTGTTCTCATTGTTCAACTCCTACTTATGAGTGAGAACATGCAGTGTTTGGTCTTCTGTTCTTGTGAGAGTTTGCTGAGAATGATGGTTTCTAGCTTCATACATGTCCCTGTAAAGGACATGAACTCATCTTTTTTATGGCTGCATAGTATTCCATGGTGTGTATGTGCCACATTTTCTTTATCCAGTCTATTATTGATGGACATTTGGGGTGGTTCCAAGTCTTTGCTATTGTGAATATTGCTGCAATAAGCATAAGTGTGCATGTGTCTTTATAGTAAACATGATTTATAATCCTTTGGGTATATACCCAGTAGTGGGATAGCTGGGTCAAATGGTATTTCTAGTTCTAGATCCTTGAGGAATCACCACACTGTCTTCCACATTGTTGAAGTAATTTACACTCCCACCAACAGGGTAAAAGTGTTCCTATTTCTCCACATCCTTTCCAGCATCTGTTGTTTCCTGACTTTTTAATGACCGCCATTCTAACTGGCATGTGATAGTATCTCATTATGGTTTTGATTTGCATTTTCCTAATGACCAGAGATGATGAGCATTTTTTCATATGTTTGTTGGCTGCATAAGTGTCTTCTTTTGAGAAGTGTTTGCTCATTTCCTTTGCCCACTTTTTGATGGGGTTTTTTGTTTTTTTCTTGTAAATTTGTTTAAGTTCTTTGTAGATTCTGGATATTAGCCCTTTGTCAGATGGATAGATTGCAAAAATTTCTCTCATTCTGTAGGTTGCCTGTTCACTCTGATGATAGTTTCTTTTGCTGTGTAGAAGCTCTTTAGTTTAATTCGATCCCATTTGTCAATTTTGGCTTTTGTTGCCATTGCTTTTGGTGTTTTAGACATGAAGTCTTTGTCCATGCCTACGTCCTGAATGGTATTGCCTAGGTTTTCTTCTAGGCTTTTTATGGTTCTGTGTCTTACATTTAAGTCTTGATCCATCTTGAGTTTATTTTCGTATAAGGTATAAGGAAGGGGTCCAGTTTCAGTTTTCTGCATATAGCTTTTTAACTCTAGTTGAAAAATGAAATTAATTCCCACGTTAACTAAAACGTATGGCAAGATCCCAGTGACAGTAAATAAAACTGGCAAGATCCCAGTGACAGTAAATAAAACTGGCAAGATCCCAGTGACAGTAAATACTGCACTTTCTGAGAAGTGTGGATTGAAGAATTCATTCTAGGTTGGGAGCTCTAGGACCTGACTTTTTACTCTTCTGCTGATAGGGACAGGAGGCAGGAAAATTCTGGGCAGAAGAGAGTGGGTTCCCAGCAAGGGCCCCACCCTCAAGCCTGGAACTGAGGCCCAAAGTGAGGACATTACACTCCTATTTTCCTGCTTGAATGTTGCCTTTTCCAAAACCACCTATGGCCCGCCCCGGCCCCTATCATGTGCTCATAAAAACCCCAGGCTTAGACAGTGGAAAGGAGAAGCAGCTGAACGTCGATAGGAGAAGCAGCTGGGCATTGGAGACTGCGGTTGGACGTCGGAGAGAAGTGGCTTGACTTCAGAGGGACGGCTTGATGGCGCGACTTCAGGGGAAGAACACCTTTTCGCTCCATCACCTTTCCAGCTCCCCTTCCTGCTGAGAGCTATTTTCATTGGCAATAACATTCTCCACATTGATCACCCTTCAATTCATTCGTGTGACCTGATTTTTCCTGGACACTGAACAAGAGCTTGGGTACTATGACTGCGGATGCAAAAGGTTGTCACGCTAAGCTGTTAACACTGAAGCCATCCACGGACGGCAGAATTTAAAGAGTACCATAACACACACCCTCTGGGGCTTCAGGGGTCGCAGGCACCCCCCCAGATGCTGCCGTAGGGTTGGTAAGGAGTTCGTTCCTGCTGGCACACAAAAGCACTTGGCCCAGCTTCTGCACCCACTCACCAGCATGCTCCCTCCCACCAGTGGCTGCGCATAGCAGGTTTGAGGGAATAAAGTTTGCCCCTGCCAGCGCTGAAGAGGCCAGCTAGCTCCAGCACCTGCACTCCAGTTCCTACCCGCAAAGGGGTTAGGGAAAATTTTCTGCTTCACTACCTCCAAATCTCAACGGACTCATCCTGCTATAAGGGAAAGGATGGAAAAGAGAGAAGATACTGTTTTAGTCTGAACCAAAAACACAGATCCTGATGAGTTTAGTTCAACAGATAGGAATGAGAAGGAAAATAGAGAAGATACACCCAAAATTATTAACTTAAGTTGCAAAACCCCAATCACTAGTGAAATATAGCCTAATAAAACTTTTCATGTGCTGACCAATCAGATTGACAACAATTCCTTCGTCATAGATAAGTAGCCAAGTGATGTACTCAAAAGGGATGAAATATTTGTCTTAGGTATTTGTCTTTAATGAACAAATCTGGTGCATAAGAAAAGTGGAAAAGACCTCTTTACCACAGTGATTCATGACATATTTAACAAAATAAGAATATATATGTTTCTACCATCTTAGATCACATATTTTTCAATGTCTCCTAAGCATAACAGGTAATTTATTATTATTTTGTGTTTAAAAATTATTGGTGAATATCAATCATTTTTGCTGATATTGTAATAGTTATTTACATTTAGTGAATCAGCATTTCAGTATTTGGCCTATGTAACTATTTGAGCTTAATGAGATTTTTGTTTGTTTCCCTATTTGTACGTACTCTTTGAAAAGTAAATCCTTTTAAAATAATATTTTCTATTAACAAGTTGGCCTCAAAAATGTTTGCTGACATTTGCTACTTTATGTGAAGGTTTCACTAATTTATGTTACAAAGGAATGCTTCCTTCAGAAAGTAAAATTAAAGGTCATCAGATTCTCAGAGAAAAAGTGTCTTACTTTGATTTCCTTTCTGGAATAATAAATCTTGAAATTGGGGTGTTTTTAACCCTTGAGATGTATGAAGACCTTACAAGGAATATACGAAGACCAATAAATTTTAAGAAATCAATTAATTTTTTGCAACTGATTTGGTTCAGAATGTAATTATCACCAAAGTATTATTTAGATTCTGTATGCCAATCTTTTTTTTCACAATCAACTTTTTCTCATTTTACAAAAAATAAAGCATTGCCTTCACTCATCCTAAAATGAAAGAAACAGTTTTCCAGTGAGAAACTTTTGTGGTGACCAAAAGCAGAGACAATTCAAAAGACATCTTCATACAAAGAAGTTTACTTTAATAAGGCAGTATCCTATCTCACTGAAAAACAAACAAAAAAACCTTTTTGGTCAAATTTTACATTACAGTTTTAATGTGTTTTGGAAAATTAAGATAGGTCTTTTTTTTGGTTCTTTTTTTGGTTTGTTTTTTTGTTTTTTGTTTTGAGATGGAGTCTCGCTCTGTCTCCCAAGCTAGAGTGCAATGGCATGATCTTGGCTAACTGCGACCTCCACCTCCTGGGTTAAAGCAGTTCTCCTGCCTCAGCCCTCAGCCTCCCAAGTAGCTGGGATTATAGGCACATGCCACCATGCCCAGCCAATTTTTGTACTTTTAGTAGAGATGGGGTTTCACCATGTTGGCCAGGCTGGTCTCGAACTCCTGACCTTAGGTCATCCACCCACCTTGGCCTCGCAAAGTGCTGGGATTATAGGCATGAGCCACTGCACTCAACCAAGATAGGTTTTGATTAATTCTTTACTACTATATAAACAAAAATATTAACTCCAAAATGAATATATATTAATATTAAGCAAAATAAATTGCTTTTAAGTAATAAATTGATGTTCACAATTTTTTGAGGCTAGAGTAAATAGAAAAACATTTCTTAAAAGACATATTGGCTGGGTGTGGTGGCTCATGCCTGTAATCCCAGCACTTTGGGAGGCCGAGGTGGGTGGATCACCTCAGGTCAGGAGTTTGAAATCAGCCTGGCCAACATGGTGAAACCTCGTCTCTACTAAAAATACAAATATTAGCCAGGTGTAGTGACACGCACCTGTAATCCCAGCTACTCGGGAAGCTGAGGCAGGAGAATTGCTTGAACTCGGGAGGCGGAGGTTGCGGTGAGCAGAGATCGCACCACTGCATGCACTCCAGCCTGGGCGACAGAGCAAGACTCCATGTCAAAAAAACAAAAACAAAAACAAAAACAAAAACAAAACATATTGCATTAGGGTGAAATATTTTAGGAAAGACAATGCAAATACAAGTAAATGAGAAAAGAAAATGCAAACTGCAAAAGTGTAATCCTGTTAAAAATAATACATTCATGTAATTTTAAGACATGTTACACAGGATACATTTATGATAGCAATGAGACATTTTTAAATTAACTTTTAAAAAATTTGCCAGAAACTACATCTATTGCAAGTATTTGTACTTCAACTGAAAATATCTAGAAGCCATTCTAAATAATGTGTGGAGCACACATTTATATTTCTAAAATCATTTTAGAGAAATGGGAGTCTTAAAAGGTGATTAGACTACTATCCTTGAGTAAGGAATTTCTAGTATAATTAATAATATCATTTTGTTAATATTCATGACCAACCTGTGAAACTAGGATTTGGGTGTTTTTTACTTTTAATTTGCCAATGTAAATATTTCAGTGGTAGTGCAGAGCAAGTATACCTTATATTTGAGTCCTCCATGTTAAAGATAAAGTGATAATAAGGCTGTAATAAGTTTATCTAATGTATTCAGATAAAACATTATTATAATGATGTATATATATACAAACATGCAAAGGACCAGAAAAAAGTACTACATTGTCAAGTTAAAAGGGATAACTTGTATTTCAATATCTCAAGATGGCTGTTCTTTTATATGGAAATAAAGTAATTTAGTTCTATATAAATTATGTGTTTACATGGAAAATCACAGGTCAATTTAATAAAAACATATAGATAGTTTGATTTAGGATTTTGAATATTGTATACACTTAGTTGATAAAGCTGCAGCAATTCACTCTAATTTTGAAAGATGTCCCACTTTGGATAAAAGGCTATCAAACAGCATTGCACACTACAGAGAAATCTTCCATGAAAATAAGTGTCAATGGATGCTGCAGATTTTATTATTTTATTATTTTAAGAATTTTCCCTGCAACTTCAACCTTCAGCAACCACCACCCTTGTCAGTCAGCAGCCATCAACAACTGGGCAAGAAGATTACAACTCACTGAGGGCTCAGATGATCTTTAGAATTTTTAGCAATAAAATCTTAAGGTATGTACATTATTATTTTTAGACATAATGTTATTGCACACTCAATAAACTACAGCATAGTGTAAACATAACTTTTATATGTTCTAGAAGACCAAAAAATTTGTGTGACTTGCTTTATTGAGATATTCACTTTATCGTAGGGGCCAGGAACCCAACCTACAATATTTCAGAGGTATGCCTGTTTCCTTGTTTTATCCTCAGGCAGAAAGGTAGCTCAGGATATTTGAAGAAAATGCCTGACAACTTGAAAATTTCAAAGAGATAATAAATCATTCAAAGATAATTATGAAATTGTTACCAAAATAAAATTATATTACTATGTAATGATTATTGTTCAAATAATTTTAATAAAAAAGGAAAGTAAGAAGGCTAAAAAGGAAGAGAGAGAAAGAAAAGGAATGAAAGAGGGAAGAAGAAAAATAATGGAAAGAAGTAAGGAAAAAAGAAAAGGAAGAGGAAAGGAAGGAAGGAAAAAAGAGAGAAGGAGACCAGGTGTGGTGGCTCACGCCTGTAATCCCAGCACTTTGGGAGGCCTAGGCAGGCGGATCACAAGGTCAGGAGATAGAAACCATCCTGCCTAACATGGTGAAACCCCGTCTCTACTAAAACTACAAAAAATTAGCTGGGCATGGTGGCACGCACCTGTGGTCCCAGCTACATGGGAGACTGAGGCAGAAGAATCACTTGAACCTGGGAGGCGGAGGTTGCAGTGAGCCGAGATCCTGCCACTGCACTTTAGCCTTGGTGACAGAGCAAGACTCCATCTCAAAAAAAAAACAACAGAAAAAAAAAAGCAGAGAAGGAAAAGGGAATTTAGTCTTTGTTATTGACTGAATTGTCTTGCTCCAACATCAAATGTTGAACCCTTAACCTCCGAATGTAATGATTCAGAGATGGGGGCTTTGGGAGGTAACTGGGTTTAGATGAGATTAGTATTCTTTGTAATAAGACAGCAGAGAGCTTGTGTGTTCTCTCTCTCTCTCTCTCTCTCTCTCTCTCTCTCTCTCTCTCTCTCCCCTTCTCTCTCTCTCTCTCTCTTTCTGCCTTGATCCATGTGAAAAAAAAGAGTGATAAAGTGGTCGTCTGTAAGCCAGAAAGAGGGCCTTCACCAGAACCCACCCATGCTGGCACTCTGATTTCAGACTTAAAAGCCTCCAGAACTGTGAGAAGAAAATTTCTATTGTTTTAGTCACTTAGTCTGTGGCATTTTGCTAGGCATCCTAAACTGACTAAGATCCTTCTTAAATAGTGGTTTTAGTATCTAAAATATTAATTGACTCTTGAGGCATTGGATTTCCAAAAATGACTTTCTTCATTTTATTTCTTAAATAATGAATATAATAATATTAACATGCAATAAAAATAGCTTTCAAAGCATCCCTCCAAAACTCATTTCGCAGTGCTTAATATAGAAAAATAATAATGAATTCCAATGATAATGGAGTAATTACAGTTAGTAGGCATAAGGGAAATGCATAATATCTGCAGATAAAATTGAAATGGAAATTTGATTTAAAGAAAGCAAAAATGCATTTTTACAGCGCTTGAATGGCAAATAAATTTATTTCATGTAAAAATATTTACTTGTTCTCCCAACTCTTAATCATAGTGGAGCCAAAAAATATTTGCCTGAATATTTAAAAAGAAAATAAATAAAACTAAGACGATTGAAATAAGAGAAAGAGGAAAATTTTTATTATGCACAGATAATTATAAACATAGAAAATAAAACAAATCTACAGATAAGTTTAGCAAAATAGTTAAGTGACGGAATGCAGAATGATAAATCCATATTCTCATCAAGTGACTGTGAAACACTTACTAAAATTAACCATATGCTGCTGAAGTGTTTATTATCTTTTTTATCTTTAAATGGGAATGCATTCTCTATGACTCAGAAATAATTCTCCTTCAGATTATATATCTCTTTGGGGTATGCATATACATGTGTTTATGTGCACCGAAACCTGGAAAGCATATGTACAATGTGTATATGTGTTTATAACTATGTTTAGAGCAATATTATATATAATACATTGTAATAAATCTAAAATAGAAACAAATGTTCAGCAGCAAAAGAATTAACAAAGAAAATGTGGTTTATTTTTAAGAATACAGCCATACAATCAATGAAATGCAGCTCTATGTAGCACCCTGAGTGACTGAAACATATACTGTTGTGCAAAAGAAGCCAGATAGAAAATAACATGCATTATATCATATTTCTATGAAATTTAAAAACAGGAAAAAAAATCATTGAGTGGGGTTCTCAAGAGAATCAAGAAAGTGATTCCTTAACTTTCAGAATAAAAGATACCCATTGTGTGAAACAAGAATATGTGACCCAAAAGGGATGTTTAGGGGGATTCTGGGATGCAGGCAAAATTCTTCTGCTGCTGATTTTTGGTCACCTTGCTACTCATTTGCAATCATTTATTCACTTTGATAGTTACACTTTATGTACTTTTTGTTAACGAGTATTACAAAAAATACTTTAAAAAAGCTGAAATCAGAATATGTATTACATAATTAGCCATGTGCAGATTTTTTTTTTTTTTGAGATGAAGCCTAGCTCTATCACCCAGGCTAGAGTGCAGTGGCACAATCTCAGCTCAGCCTCCCTAGTAGCTGGGATTACAGTGCATGCCACCATGCTCAGCTAACTTTTTTGTATTTTTAGTAGAGACAGGGTTTCACCATGTTGGCCAGGCTGGTCTCAAACTCCTGACCTCAGGTGATCCACCCTCCTTGGCCTCCCAAAGGGCTGGGATTACAGGCATCAGCCACCATGCCCGGCCGCAGATTTTACATTTGGCACTAATAAATTACACTGAGTGTGTTAGATTACTACATTAATGGTCCATAATTAAACACACCTCCCAAAATTCATGCCTCTGTATATTCCCTTTCTGTACTGATACTGGGGTTAGCCTTGAGATGTGCTTTGATCAATGGTATATCCATAAGTATTACAGAAAATGAGGCTTAATAAACACTTGTATAATTGGTCTTGGCAACCTGGAATTTTGTCACTTCTGTGTAAGAAACCTAAGCTGATCTGCTGGAAAGGTTAGAGAGGCTACAGGAACAAGTGCCGAAGAGTCCCAGCCAACAGAACTAGCTCACTGCCAGACATGAAAATGAGGCCCTCATGGCCCCTAGAGCCACTGTTGACTTGCCAAGTGACTGCAGTCATATGAGTGGTGAGCCCAGCAGAAGAAGCACCAATAAGCCCAGCCTATCTTGTAGAGTTATGAGCAAGATGAATTGATGTACAATACGCTAAGTTTTAGAATGGTTGGTTATAGAGCAATAGATAATTAATTCACCATGCAAGTACTTTTTAATAACTTATTATCTTTTGAGTAGAAACTTATTTTTAATGAATTTGTAATTCAAAGTATTTTAGAAAATAAATTTTATGTAAATTAGAAAAATGTTTAAGTATCTCAAAACTATTACTTATATTAGTTGTCTTCAAACTTTGTTGCCAATTTGAATTATCTAGGAAAATTTTTAAGTTATGAATAGCTCTTCCCATCTTAAAAATTCTAATTTAAATGTCTCTAGGAGGTGAGTGTAGTTACATATTCCTTTGTCTATCTTTCTTGTATTTATCTATCATCTATCATCTATCACCTATTAGATTATGAGGCAATTCTAATGTAAAATTGAACATTGAGATATTGATGATTAACAGGAAGAATCTATTTGAATTCTAGTGTATCCAAAAAGTAGAACACTGTTACAATGAAATATGCATATAACCACAAGCAATGAAACAACATGAAGAGAGATTATACTAGGTAAAATATAACATCTAATGATCTTGATATTCTAAAACTCTACTCGTAATTTTTATCTGCCTAGATTTGTTGTGTGACGTGTCTTTCCTCAAAGGTAGCGTGTTTGAAACAGGATTTTATGGCGGTTTCTAAATAACATTATTTTAACACTAAATAACAAAACTACTTTTATATCTTCTAAACATCGGAGGGGTAGCAAGTATTCTATTTAGAAAGTTGGCCATACAAGGGATTGTTGTGGAGTCAGGCAAGTTCGGGTCAATCATGAAAGTGTCAACATGCAAGAGCAGAACAGCTGAATTCAAAGGGAAAAAAATGAGAAAGTACTGAAGGTCAAGTTGGAGGCTGAAGTAGAAAAATCATTTTAAATATCATCACTGGTTACCCAATCAGTAAAGGGGGTCTAGGATCCAAAACTGACTATCATGCGAATAAAAATTTAAGTAGAAAAAGGACAACAACAAACAAAGCAGGGTAACTTAAGCAAAATTAGGAGGCTTACAACTCACTTTTTTTTGTCATGAGATCATGGGTGTGTCAAATTGACGTAAGGTTACAGAGCTGTAGCGCATGCTTTTAATTCTTGCTAACCAAAGTATGAGCCATGGACAAGCAGCCTTGGTATAACCTAGGACCTTATTAGATATACAGAATCCTGGGCACTACCTACCAGGTACTAAGCCAGGATCTACATTTTTCAAGATCTGCAGGCAATTTATATTCTAAGTTTGACAAGCAATATTTTAGGTAATATATTAATTGTCTGTTGCAGTTGTAAAGCTTTACCACAAACTTACTGGCTTAAAAACAATACAAATTTATTTACTTACAGTTCTGTAAGGAACTGTAAAAATATTTATTTTCTGTAGAACTGTAAGAAAATAAGTCAGGCATGGGTCTCACTGGGCTACAATAAAGGTATCAGCAAAGGTGTTTTTATTTGCAGAGACTCTAGGGGATAATTAGTTTCTTTGCCTGTTTGGCTTCTAGAGGTCATCTACATTGCTTGGCTCATGGCCCTGTCCTTCAATCTTCAAAGCTAAAACTATTGCCACTTCTCTAACCCTTTATCTGTTGTCATATTGCTCTTTCATCACAGCTGGCAAAGGTTCTCTGATTTGAAGAACTCACTCGTGATTAGATTGAGCTAATGTAGATAATCTAGGCTAATCTCTTCGAGATCTCTAAGCATAATCAGATCTGCAAAGTTCGTTTTTCTATGTAAGAAAACTTATTAACAGGTTTCATGCGTTACAGTGTAGACATCTGGAGGCCCATTATTCTGTTACAATAAACTGTTACAAAAAAGGGATTGTTTCAAAGTACATAGAAAGCTATTTCGTATTCCATTTGTTAATAATCCAGGTGAAACCGTGTCCTTTTTAGAAAAGGCCATTCAATTTAGGGTAACAGAAAGGTTTGAAAGTTAGGAATTAATCATATTTAGAAATTAATAAATATAAAAATAATTATGTTTAATAACATTTAAGCGTTTTCTACTTCCAAATAAGCAACTAATTATATAACTCATTAAATGTAACTTGGCCTGGAATCTATTCTATGTGGCTCTCAAAATTAAAGTACTTGACTGCCCTCATATGGGTTATTGTACATAATGAATAATTTCTTGGAATACTTAGATGCAGAATATCTGTGTAGGTTGATCTGTGGTGTCATCAGCATTATCAGTGGCATTCAAATGTTAAGGACTTATGAAGACACGTATTTAAAATTCACACAAATTATCCTGGCTATCAGATGGAGCAAAAGCCTTGAAATAAGACATGCAAAAATTTTCTGAACATCCATAAATAAATGATCACCAAATTCTTAATGGTGTCAGTTAACTATTCTATCGCCCTTCTGTTTTTCTCCAGCAAACAGTTCTAACATGGCCTTCTATTATCCTTTCCTTCTTCACTATATCTAGCTTGACTTTCTCCAGTCCCCTGGATACACCATTACTTTTCCCCCTCTGTAGTGGTGTTTTATTCTTTTTATGGTAAATCAATTTAGTTTAGCTCAGATTCACATAATTTTCCAATGAATCCTTTATCTCATTCAATTCAGCAATTCCCTGGAGCAAAAGGGCAAACACAAAATCATTTTAAATAAATGAGAAGTTGTACAAAAGGCTGGGAATGCTAACACATTGATATTTTCCTTTCTTTCACATATGTAAGTGCTAGCTTACTATCCATAACTCTATCTCTTTCCCTTCTTTAAGATACCATAAAGAAAGTTACAATGACATAAATGTATTCTATTTAGTTTTAACATTGTAAATCTGTCACATTTTAGCACATTGCTAGTAAATTGTTCTCAATATACATTAATTCTGGGCTTAGCTGCATTGAGAAGTTATTATTGTTTTACAGAAGATAATAATTTCAAAATAATTAATCAGTAATTAAAACTAATAAATAGCCACACATACTAAAGGGTGACATTTGCCCTAAGTATTCCCTGAAGGTTGATATTTATTTATTCCCATAGTTATGTTAATGTGGTTGACATAGCTTTCCAATTGCGTGAAAATCCAAACACGTATGAGCTCGTTTAAAATACCACACATCAATAAACAGTAGGATGAACAACAATTACTGAAGCCTATAGTATTCCCTGAGTCAAGGGAACTATTGATATGTCTGTTCAGCAATACCTCTCTTAGAAACACCTTACACATAAGGTTGTTCTCTCTCACTACAATATTCTTCTGCCCTCTGGCGGTAGCTGATAAGAGAGGAAGGCTGATTGCTCCAAACTGGGCTAATCAGATTATCTTTGCCTGGAATTTAGAAATGGGATCCAAAGAAAATATCTGCATAAGGTGGAAACTATGGGAGGTACAGGATGACCCGAGTCTATCAAAGATAGGAAGAGTGCTGCAAATCCTCATGCAGGGTCTCTGCTTGAAACCAAGCAGCATCCCCAATCTTGGAATTGGACAAAAATAAATTACTTAGCTTGAGTTAGTTTTTGTTGCTTACATTTATGTGTCTTAACTAATTTAGTAGGTCACATTAGCAATCTCTTTTTTTAATAATTATAAGTGCTGACATTTTAGTAAGTACTTTGAGTTTTAATGACTCCTTGCCATAAGGTAGTATCTAAATATTCATAAGAAGCTTAGCATTTGATTTATTGGCCAGAACGTTCAACTGGGAGTCCTATCTTTTCTCTATGCGCAGTCTTACGAACCATTGCAAATATGAATGTGGGAGCAACATTACTGTTTTCTCCCTCAAAAGGACCTCCTGTATTTGACAGAGTAGATGGTAACTTCTCATAGTACTAGAACAGCACATACAATGTCAGAGTCTCAATAAATAGTCTAAGTAAATATTGTTGTTTAAGTGAGAAATTGAATAAATAAGTACACAAAAGAATAACTTATGGAACATACAAGTTGGCCTATTCAAGAAAACTGGCTGTATATATTTTTCTCTTCTCAGTTTCTGAACAAATTGAGAAGAAAAACAAAGCTATGTTCAGGCCAAAATATCATGTTTATGACGCATAAAGGCCAAGATGAAGAGCATGGACTTGGCTTTGTTTGTTAAGTAGGTTTAGCGAGGCATACTTAGCCACTCAGTTTCAGACAGTGTAGAAACAGATAAGGTAAATTCTATGCCACGGAGTAACACAGGAAAGCTTTTGCTAGCCATGACAAGGTGTGATTCCAAGGAGAAGAGGGCTGAGCTGAGTTGAGTAAGCACAAAGAAAAAGTAAGATTTATTTTCACCATCTTTCTCTCACCAAGAATCCATTTATGTGCTCTTGGGAAAATGATCACTTCTGTTGAGAATGCACAGAGCAGAAGACAAACAAGGAAACAGGATACTAGGATTAGAGCAAGAACAGGAGAAACTGATGGATAAGATCATTGAAGGAGCGTGGAGCCATGTCTGGCCTTGTACACTATTGTAATAACATTGGCTTTTACATTGATGGTGTCACATATATTTACTTTAAAAGGACATGGAACAGCAACTTGAATACAAAGATGTGTCACCAAAAATGACACATCTTCTGTCTGCCCTGTATTTTAATCTCAAATGACAATGACCATTTCAATAGTGCCACCTTGTTGATCTCCCCATAAATTCTAAGGCATAAGTATCAAAAGAAGTTGCATGTGAGCCACATCAAGTTAATTTTATGTATGAAAACTGATATGATTTGGGAGTTTAGGATCATCATCAGCATTTGATAATTTCCAATGGAGGTTGAGGTGAGTACCTTTTTTTGTGGCTATTGCTTGCATTTGAGAATTAAAGTTTAAATATAACCCCTTAAGTCCTAAACACTTAAAATCCAATCCTTAATCAAGGGGCGAGGAAGCATATCTTTTTCCACGGATTTGAGAACAGATTATTTTAGGACAACTATTTATTCTACTACAGAGACATATAAAATATTTTTTTCCTTTAGAAAATCATTACTAAACTCCCAGTATAGAGGGGATTTTTATGACTACATAAACCACTCATAAGAAGGGTTCAGTAGAATTCCAGGTCAGTGTTTCTAAACTGTAACTTTTACCGTCACAGTTATTGGGGTAATTTAAATAATAAGATCCCCTCTTCCACACAGAACCTATAATAAGAGCCTTTCAGGTGTGTCTAGGAAACCTTTCACAAGCTCAACGGATAATTATGTTATGCACCTAAATGTTAATATCAGTGTTCCAAGTGAGGAAATAGGAGAATATGAACTAGTACTGTCTGGGAAGAAAAATAGAGAAAAAACCAATTAGATATTTTAGATGGCTGAGTCAGCATACACAGGGTTTGAATGAATCTGTAAATTAATGAAAAGAATGGAATACAGGATAATTATGATGTCTGGACTGATTAAATAGATAAGTGATAGTAATAATCACAAATAAAAATAAAAAAGGATGGTGAAGCAAAATGAAGGAAGGTAATTGATGTTGTCTTACTTAAGCTAGATATTTTTTCAAGAACACTATTATAGCAAATAAGTCCCAAATAAATGTGTCTAAATACAATAGAATGGTTATTACTTGTTCAATTCTAGTCCGTTTCAATTTTCAGTGGGTAGCATTCTTCCTAGGTTGACCAAATTTCTGATGTTTCAGGTGCAAAGTTTTTCCCAGGATGCAGGACTCTTCAGTTCTCAAATTGGGAAAGTCCTAGGAAAACAGGAAAAACTTGTCAACATCGTTGTACTGAGAATTCTGAAACTAGAGTTTTTCTTTAACTCCACTATTTTCCAATATTTGCAAACCCTTCTTCTGGAGTCTCTGCAGTTAACCAGTTGGTAAACAAATAGAGAAAGCTTGGAGTACTATGAAAGAAGTTTTGTAAGGCAGGCCTGAAAGTGACATATGTCACATGCTTCCACATTCTATTGGCCGGAACTCAAACATGGTACCATGCACGACTTGTACCAAGGATGCTGGGAAACATAGTCTATGACTGTGAAGTAGGATAAGAGACGGCTATGTATATTATTGAGTCAAAAGGATGAAGAATTGAAGAATTCCTCTTTTATTTAGAAATGAGGAGGTCATCAGGAGCTTAAGAAAAGCAATTCAGGTAAAGATAAAAAAGTAGAAGCTCGGGTAGTTTTTGAAAAATAATTAGGAGATTAAGAAATAGAAGGAGCAAGGGTAGGCTGTTGTTTTTCTATCATTGTTATGGAAATAAAGAGATATAAGATCTAGAAAGGAGCAGGGCCAGAGTGAATGCTGCTTTTTAAGCTTGAGGTTTATGAGCTCCTATGAGGGAGCCAATGGAAACAAGACAGATAAAGATCCATGAAAGAAATGGGGTAATGGATTGAGCAAGTTCCCAGAAGGTACTGAAAATGACAGAATTTTGAGTACATATCAACAAATTCATCTTGGAAAAGAAAAAAGAAACATCCATCTAGACGATGGAAGCAAGCAAGAATATTTGTAGACTGAATTTGTAGTGAAAGCATCACATATCACTTCAATTGTCAACAGAAAAGAAGAGGTTACTCAGGATACTCCATTTTTCCTATGGCAAATACATGGACACCAAATAAAACTTTTAGAAAGATATACAGAGCTTAGATGTGAGAAAGATTACCATGAAACTATGAAAATTATTTTTGATCTTAATTCCTTAGTAATTACGTGACTGCGAACAACAGTAGGATGTAGTAGATTTCTTGAACTCAAAGGAAGAAAATTTGTTATGGTTGAAAATATAAATTCGGAAAGATATAAGATTAGTTTATAAGGCAAATAAAAACAAATGTACATGTAATTTTATCTTATGGAAGAGAAATATTAAAAAAGTGTTTCTTTTCAACTAAGGAAGAAACATCCTAGTAATGAATCAGCACTTAAAATTTTAGTAGGACAAATATCTAAACATGTACTTAACAGGAAATTTTTCATGTCCACACTCAGAGCAATGAAGTATTAACTATACTCCGTCAACACTGACGAAGTAGTTAGGAAGCAGTAGAAGGATAAACGCAAACACATCAACTTGAAATATTAGGTTTCCTAAACAAGCATTCTCAAGACACTTGGATCTTTATTAGCTGTCAAATTTGATCTAAATGTAAATTTTTGAAATGAGTATGATATTGTATGCTGATATAGTGATGTTTCTGAACTTCAGTTGTGGATAAATAAATGACATTTACGTATGTAATAGAGGAAAGAGAATTACTAAATATGATCTCAATTTAATTAATAGAGGCATAAGGGAGGAAAAGTACAACAGTGGATGCATGCTAAAACATTTTTTACATTATTGATAGTGCCTAATAAATCGGTGTTTCAGATTGCATCTCCGAATCACATTTTCTTACAACACTCTTTGGTCTCACATTACTCAGACAGGGATACTAAAAACATCACCCTAGCGATCTTTTCAAAATCATTTCCAAGTCCACAGAAATACTTCTGAAAGTGCCACAATGAACACCCCGGATGGCTAAGCCCCCTTTTTTTAGTTACTAGCTCTGCTGAGAAGCTATTGCCAAAAGTGATAGATAGAAAGCCAATTGCTACTCTGAAATTATATTTGTATAAGGGAAGGCAGATTGTGATTGTTTTCTGTTTATATAAATTGAGTAAATTATAAGAGGAATGACATTTTAGTAATAATAATGTCAGGAATAAAAATATGTATAATATACAGGTTTTATACAACAATTCTGGAATTATTTCAATGACACACACTTGAAAATATGTATACATATACATATATCTCAAACCTCAGGGAATTTGTATTTAACCATAGAGTCTTTAGGATATATTTGCCAATTTATTTACATCTAAAATATAGAAAGGCAAGTCTCTCAAGTATCTATGTAGATAACAGATTTCAGCTTTTAATGCAATAAAGTCAGGTATTCAAAGAACCATCTAAGATTCTGTTGATATAATCAATGCATGTACAAGAAACCAGAAATGACAGTAGTGAACTTGCAGAAATTGGATTGACTCCTTCAGTAAATTGGTGCAATTGCTTTACAATGCTGTTATGCTATCTCTCAAATAAAAAAAACTATGAAGTCTGAAAAGTCACCCTGACTGAACTGAAAACTGCCCCAAATGAAAATTAAATTAAATGATAAAATCTGCTCAGCACTATTTTTTCCTATGGTTACCAGCGAGTGAATAAAAATAGAATCACTGAATGCATATAGTAATACTCACCAGTATAAACAGTGTTCAAAGTTTCAAGGAAATCTTTTTTATTATGTAATTTTCTACTCAACATTTTAAAAAATTACCACTAATTTCTAAAAACAAAACAAAGGGACACAAGGAAACTTTGAGAGATATCGGGTATATCTATTACCTCGATTGTGGTGATGGTATCACAGGTGTTTGAATATGTCCAAGGTCATCAAATAGTGCACATTAAATATGAACAGTTCTTTGTAATCAATTACATATCAATAAAGTTGTTTAAAAGAATAACCAATAATTTATCTACATTTACTATATTAATCAGAGTTCTTAAGATAAACAGAAGCAATAAGGTGTATGTATTTTACACACACACACAGGCACACACAGAGAGAAAGAGAGAGAGAGATTTATTTCAAAGAAATAAATTGATTTTGTCATTTTGAAGCCTGCAAGTCTAAACTTCACACTGCAGACCAAGAGGCTGAAGACCAAAGAAGGAGCAGATGTTATAGCTGCAGTCTGAAGAAATCTCTAGAGGCAGAACTTCCTCTTCCTCGGAGGACCTCATTTTCGTTTTGATTAAGGCCTTGTAACTGATCAGATGAGGGTCAGCCACATTATGGAGCTTAATGTGTTTTACTCAAAGCCTGCTGATTTAAATTTTAATCTCATCTAAAATATCTTCTTAGCAACATCTAGACTGGTATTTCCAAATATCTAGTACTGTGGCCTATGCATGTTTACACATAACATTAACCACCCCAATCACTAAGTCAAACTATGATTATTTATGTTTAGTTAAAATGGTGTCACCTTTTTTGGTGATGACTCAACAGGGAGGCAAATAAAAGTAAAATGTTAACTGCTTAAGGAATTTTTAATGGTAGTTTAACCAGCAATGTCAGATAGGTAATATTGGTTTTATGGATAATTTATAACTTTGTTTTTAGGTTTTTTTTTTTTTTACTTTAATTTATCCTACTTTCCATTGTCAGCTAAGCATAGAATTATCATCACCATCAGTAAAGATTTGTAGATATTTAGTGGAATATGCAGAAACAGGCATATAATTACATAATATTTACTGTAACTTTAATATTTGCTTGCATCCTTTCACATTGTTATTTCTAAGATATTTTTTGTCCACAAAATTATATGTGATAATGGTGCATTAAAACACTTTCATGTCTTATACAGATTTGAATGGCTAATTTATAAATAAAAAGAGAATGATACATTAGGCCTTTGATATTATTTACAAATGTTATTAAATCATATGTCAGAACTCTCTTCAGAATATTTTGTGATAATAATGGCTTTTTCACTTTTTCTATGAACACCAACTTTAAAAAGACAGCAATAGTAAGTTTAGAGACGTAATTTAGAGTTTGTTATTTTTTTAACATGAGAATTGTTTCTGGTTAAATGTATACATATACACATACAGAAATTACATCAGTATTTAGAAAATTATATTCCTTAATATACTTTTTAATAAATAGTTGATTAAGGGACTTAGAGTGAAATTATTTTATGGTAATTATGAATATTAGTTGCCAAAAGAATATCCCTATTCCAACTAGCATCTCTACGATGTTATACTCAATAATGAAATGTTTAGTATAATCCTGAATAGGCAGTAAGTACGTTAAACTTCTGTGTAACTGAGTCTGCACATTAAGCATTTCTGCTAAAAATGAGTTCATAATTGAACTTTAAATAACAGATGACTAAATTCAAGTTAGTTTTCAACATTATTAATAAATCTATATAGCCAGAATTTAAAAATACAAATAAATATTTTAAGTTTTAGTTTTTTAACTGACACATGATTAATTTTTTTATATATATATTTATGGAAACAGTGTGAGGTTTCAATACATGTGTATGTTGTGTAATGATCAAATCAGGGTAATTAGGGTATCCATCATCTGAAAATCATTGTCATTTCTTTGTAGTGAGAAAACTCAAAATCCTCTCCTATCCATTTTAAAATACACACTATATTATTGCTAACTACAGTCACCCTACTGTGCTATAGAACACCAGAACCTAGCTGTATGTTTTAAAATATAAAATGCCTGTCATGTGCATATCCCGAATATTCAGCACAGTGTTAGATACTTAATGAATGATTGTTAGACTGATTCATCTACTATCAATTGATGATGGATGGATACAAGGATAAAAGGATGGATGGATGGATGGATGGATGGATGGATGGATGGACGGATGGATGGAGAGGATAGGATTGTTCTTTGTACCAATCCTACTTTATTAAGTGGGAATTCATAACCTGTATAAGTCCATTTTCATACTGCTATAAAGAACTGCCAGAGACTGGGTAATTTTAAAGGAAAGAGGTTTAATTGACTCACAGTTCAGCATGTCTAGGGAGACCTCAGGCAGCTTACAATCATGGTAGAAGGCAAAGAGGAAGCAAGGCACCTTCTTCGCAAGGTGGCAGGACGGAGATGTGCCTAGTGAAGGGGGAAGAGTGCCTTATAAAAACATCAGCTCTAATGAGAACTCATTATAACAAGAAGAGCATAGGGGAAGTAGCTCCCATGATTCAATTACCTCCACCTGCTCTCTCCCTTGACACGTGGGGATTATGGGAATTATGGGGATTACAATTCAAGATGAGACTTGGGTGGGGACACAAAGCCTAACCATATCATAAACTAGTACTGAACTAACACCTGTCATCTTGTTAAGTAACATCTTCTGTTGATTTCACAGATTCCAGTGGCTAATTTATCGGAATGGCTTCATTTGTTCATTTATGTCTCCATGTTGATACTAACTGCCCTCATTAGTAAATTGATACCTATTTTATCAGTGTTATTACTAGAGTTTTTAATGTTTCTCCGTCATTCTGTGAATAGTCATAGTTTCCTGTCCCTTCTTGGTAATTTCCCCTTCTATGTTAGTGCTCTTGAGGTCTTGCTTTAAGTTCTTTCCATCGCTCTTGCTTTTCCCTGCTGTCTGCACACCCTGTGATCTTTCCGGGCTATACTGCTGCAGATCTTGGTTTAGTAGCTTATCTTCCCTGTCCTCTGCTTCTCTGACCCTCTCCTGCAGTTACGGGCCTCTGCAATAAAACTCTTCCTTCCCTGTGCTCTCTGCTATACAGAACTTCCTGACTATGTTTCTTGAAAAAGTCAGGAAACAACAGGTGCTGGAGAAGATGTGGAGAAATAGGAACACTTTTACACTGTTGGTGGGACTGTAAACTAGTTCAACCATTGTGGAAGACAGTGTGGCGATTCCTCAGGGATCCGGAGCTAGAAATACCATTTGACCCAGCCATCCCATTACTGGGTATATACCCAAAGGATTATAAATCATGCTGCTATAAACACACATGCACACGTATGTTTATTGCGGCACTACTCACAATAGCAAAGACTTGGAACCAACCCAAATGTCCAACAATGATAGACTGGATTAAGAAAATGTGGCACATACACACCATGGAATACTATGCAGCCATAAAAAATGATGAGTTCATGTCCTTTGTAGGGACATGGATGAAGCAGGAAACCATCATTCTCAGCAAACTATCGCAAGGACAAAAAACCGAACACCGTAAGTTCTCACTCATAGGTGGGAAATGAACAATGAGAACACTTGGACACAGGAAGCGGAACATCACACACCGGTGCCTGTTGTGGGGTGGGGAAAGGGGTGAGGGATAGCATTAAGAGATATACCTAATGTAAATGACGAGTTAATGGGTGCAGCACACCAACATGGCACATGTATACATATGTAACAAACCTGCATGTTGTGCACAGGTACCCTGGAACTTAAAGTATAATAAAAAAATATATATATTAAAACAAAAAAAGAGCTAACAAGTAAAACGGTAATTTAGATAGGAAATAGCTTATTTTGCAGAGCAGACGTCTACCCTACACAAGAGAATAACACCTCTGTTTTGTTTTATCTATTTATTTACTTCAATGGCCACATCAAAGCGAACTTCTGCCATCTCAGCCATTTGACATCTGCAGTAGTTCATTTAGTGAAAGAAACCCAGGATTCACTTATGTATATCTGTGTTAGCAGTTTCCATAAGCTTTCATTGCCTGGATTTTACTAACAACATTTATTTGCATTTAACACGAGCTTTGCTTTGGGTTGAGTTCTTTAAAAAATGAAGCGAAAATATGTTTATGGTTTCATCGTATCTGTGTTGGGGGAGAAAAAATCATGCAGTATGTAATACTCTTTTTCATCATTTCATGTTTCTATTGCAATCAAATTAAATATTGAAATTTCTCACCTTAAAAATTATAAATTATAGGAAATAATATTACAATCAACATGTATTCTTGATATTAATGAAATAATATTTACCTTTTAATTGATGAATTATAAATTCTACTTATTAATAACTAAATTTATATATTTTCTTATAAATATCTATTTGATACTTAGAGTCCTAGTCAATTTATAATAATTGCATTACTTAATCACTCTATCAACCTTACAACACTAAAAATCTTTCCTAGCCTCATCATATATATAAGGAAACTGTGCCTTAGAGAAAAAAATTATTGCCCAAATTCATATTAACTATTAAAGGTAGAGAACAGAATGAGGACTCTGAGAATCTACCTTTAGACACTAGGTCTTAAGCCTTCATGAAACAGAAGCTCTCTTTTTTAGAGAAATCAAAAAAAAATTAAGAATTATACTTGCTTGGTAATCTTTGCTGAAAATCGAATGCAGAGAGATCAGTCAGATAACTGAAAAAGGTTTAGATTGCATGACTTGAATGACAGCCTAGTTGATAATTAGTAGGTGAATGACTTAGAATTATCAACCTGGTAACTCACTTAAAAAAATGTTTTATGCTTTATGAATTGAATCGTCAACTTGCCGGGAATATAGTACATTTATTGTGCTACTGCAAAGACTGAGGAAAGTACATAAATTATTCAGGGTAGGGAGAGACGTTAATTTTTTTTACAATGCAAAAGAGATGATTCACAGAATAGAAGTGATCACAATTTATTAATATATTCCTTCATTTAAGGTGGATAATTTATTTCATTTTCCCTGTACAATAAAGCACAGTAGGATAAAATTCACAGTTAACAAATCTAGCTTTATTTCCTAAAATGAGTGTGTAAAACATAAAAACTTTCATGATCTATGTTATAATGAATAATTTGCTTATTGAATAAATTACTATTTAGGGCTTAATTTTTTTTTAAATTTTCTGCTAATAATGAATAAACTGGTGAACTGGTATGTTAAGATGCATATTACCTCATTTTGGATGCTTTTACATATGCTCATAAATATGATAAAATTAGCTTTGTTTTATTTATCCTGCCTTCTGCCTTTTCAATCCTGGATGTGAAACAGTTCACTTGCTAGAGTTCAACAACATAAGAACCCTCCCATTGAACTTGCTGGGGTTAAAACAATGGACAAAGCCATTGAACTTGCTGGGGTTAAAACAATGGACAAGACCCTTAATAGGAGAAACCCTTAAAAGGAAAAAGTTCTTCTCTGGGAAGATAGATAATAAGCATAAACAAAACATAGAAGTAATCATTCAAGCTTCTCACAGTTACACATGCTGATCAGAGAATTCAACAAAGTGACAGGATAGTAAGTGTGGAGTGTTCCTTTCTACGAAAATACTATTTAGAGCTGAGGAGTTTTTAAATCAGAGCTAGCCTTGTGACTTTCTTTGGCCAGTAGAGTGTAGTGGAACTGATGATAGGCTTGTTCTGTGCCTAGGTTCCAGACCTTTTTTGTTTTTCTCGTCTCTCTTGCAATTCTGCTCACATAAAAATGAGTGGTACAGGATTGCCTGCAAGATGAAACACCACATGGAGAAATGCTAGTAGACCAAGCGGACCTAGGCTTGATTGTCCTGAATTAACTGAAATCCAGAGGAACCACAAATAAGAGACAGTACAATGTAGATCAGTGGACCTGCATATCTGACCCAGGATTGACTGCAAACATGTGAGTGAGCCCAGCTAACCCATAGCCTTGTGAGCAACAATTAATACTAAAAGTTAAGCTTCCCCTCGCCAATATATGCATGCATGTGTACACATATACAAACTATATGTCTACTTATTTATGTGACATACAATCCTAACTTATTTTCAGGCTCTGTTTCTCAGAGATATACTATCTGATAATGGACACTGATTTTCTCATAGCCAAACCATCAGAAGCTGCAATTTTTGTGAATGCAGCAGTGACCTCTCTTCTAAATACAAATAATAACATGAAAAATTCAGTCTAGCACTGCGCATAGTGTCTTTATAAGCCATAAATCCAGGTACTGTGTAACTAAGGAAGTCATCTTAAAGATGAAACATTACCTTTAGAGAGACAGACGATTTTAGCCAGAATGTACCTGACACTTTAGTAAGTCAGGTTCCTGGGCATAATGGTAAGTTTAGACCTTGTACTTTTTTTGTGAACTCCTCTGTTGCTACTGGGATACATATTGTGCATGTTGTGGTAGTTTATTTCTCTTAAGCATTTCCAAAATGAATAAACTCTACCCAATTCACACTCTCTTGTGAAACTTGAAGATCACACAATTAACACTAATACCCTGAATCTTAGAAGTATATTTGCATATGACATGCATGCTACAATCTGTCAGGTATATTCTGAAGTGCTTATTTGTATTAGGAATGTTCTCATTCACCTTCTCAGCCCCATTCAATTAGATTTTAACCGCAACACAACACTGTCCTACGGGATAGAAAATATCAGAATGTTCTTTCTATTCAGTAGCATATTTTCTAACAAATCAAACTACAACCTGGAATTTTTCCATCATTGAATTGACAGAATTTTTATTTCAAATAAAATAGCATCTGTTGTGACTTGTTTCTTGTTAGTATTACTTTTTAAAAATATTTTTAAGTTAATATACATTTTTACATTTCTATGATGTATAATGTGATGTTTTAATATATGTATACATTATGGAATGGCTAAATTGAGCTAGTTAATATATGCATTACCTCACATACTTACCTTTTTTGTGGTAATAACACTTAAAATCTACTTCTTTAGCAATTTTAAAGTATACAATACACTGTTAATTACTATAGTCACCATGTTGTATGATAGATCTTTTGAATTTATTCCTTTGCCTAATGAAATTTTGTATCTTTTGATCAACATCTCCCCAATCTCCATAGATTACCTCTAGAGGTCCCATTTTTATATTGTAATTCAAGTTGACTAGCTCATATATCAATGGCATGCTTACCAGAAATTTACATCTCATTTTGTCTATTGCATATCAGAAATACACAATGAGGAAAAAGACTGTTCAGTGTAAGGTGTTGGGAAAAGTGGATACCCACTTGAAAAAATAAAATAAAAAGTAAAATCCTTGTTTTACAACATACACAAAAATACATTCTAAATATGTTAAATAATTAAATGTAAGATGTGCAATTTTAAAAGTCCTAGAAGAAAACAGCAGAAAACTTGACATTGGTCTAGTCAATGATTTTCTGGATTTGACACCAAAAGCACACACAACAAAAGCAAAACTAAACAAGTGAGTCAATATCAACATTTCTAAATGAATTACTGAATCCATGTCTTTGTGATGTAGTAACTTCAGTGAGGGAATAAACAGTACTTGTTTTGTTTACTAAAATTCCCTATGCACTTAACAGTTGGTAAGTCAAAGTTAGCCAAATCAATGACTAATATAATGCAATTGTTCTTCCAAGAGGGCGTGAAATCTGCTAATTTGTTACTCAGAGGTTTAATACTTATGCTCACATACAAATGTATATTTTGTCTAAAAATGTTCTCTTCTAATTTCATTCCTATTTTGACATCATAACAAGGTTTCTGGCTTTCTGATTTGAGCCTGTGTTTTGCACACTTGAAAAGCAAAAATAAATTAGAGAATATTTGTCGAATTTCATTCCTGCTTATCAGCAGCACCTCAGGTGCATTAAGTGAAGGAGAGAAGAAATATCCATGAGAATAAAACCAGTGAATTCTTCCATTTACTACTTCTAGCAGGAGTGAAATCATTTGTTTCTAAGAGGTAAAATAGTATGCTAATAAAACCTTTTCCGGATTATAAAGCCTTTAATTCAGAATTATTTTATTCAGCATTATGTTCCTTGTATTCAGGATTCACAGCTAAGTGGACATTTTTCACTTTCTGTAGCATTATATTAACCTATTCCAGATACGACTCGTTAAAATACAATAGACAAAATGATCACTGCTATTACTCATATAAAGTTTATTCTAGGTATTGGTAGAAGCAATATTCATCGATTATTTTATTCTAAATATCATATGAAACCAAGGCAGAGATCTTAAATCAAAGAAGTCTTTATTGAGCACCTATTATAATGAGGCAGTGTTCAAGGAGATGGGTCAATAGGAAAGAACAAACTGAATATAAAAATCCATGCTATCTTGAAGCTTGCATTTTAGCATGGGAAATTGGAACAAGATGAATAAATTAGTTGAACACTGCATTAAACGATGATAAGCATTGTAGAGAAATGTGAAGTTGGCAGTGTGTTTGGGGGACTGGAAATTTTAAACAGAGAATGACTCTCAAAAGGATGCAGGTCTTTGAGTAAACACTTGAAAGATGTAAGGAAACATATCTGATGCATGTTTGGGAGTAGTGTTTCCTTACATAAGGAGCAGCAAATGGAGAGGGCCTGATGTGAGAGCCAGTCTGGCATATTCAGGGATCACTAAGTACGTCAGTGAACAATTCCTCATTTGAGAGTAACTTGCATAGAGCATGGCTCTTTATCTTTACTCCTAAATGCTTCAGTGTGCTTTTTTTTTTCCTAGAAGAGGGTTATTCTCATATTATTACAGTAAAAGTTTGGAAGTCATTAATTAAATACAATATAATATTTATCTGATCTAATATCAATAGTCTTGTTTTGTCAATTGACCAAGCACAGGATCAGCTTTAGAGTCAGGTATTGCCTTTTGTATCATGCCATTTTCCTTTGTTTATTTTGCAGTAATTACAATGGCCTTTCTGTACCTCTTATGAAATTGATATTTTTGAAAAATTCACCATTCCCCTGCCACTATTTTCATAGAATATTCTTCACTTTTGGTTTGCCTGAGATTCCCCCATGATTACACTCAGATTATGCATTTCCAGCTGGAGTAATAAGTGATGTCATTTCCTCCTCAGTATATGATTTCTGGAGGCACATATCCATCTATCTCTTTTCCTGGCATATTAATTTTGATAATCCATTCAAGTTGTTTTCCTATTTCCCATTTTTTCGGCACCATTTCAGTCCTATACAACTAATAAGCAATCTCACAGTAGCTCTTTTAGGACCATGGAAATATCCTACTCCACATCAAAATTTCCCCTGGGGTTTAGCATGCATTGTCAATTTTTTCCTGGTCCTATCTTTAAAATGGAGGTTGCAAAATGATGGATTTCTGACACCAGCACTTATTCCACATTTACCATTCACACTGCACCTTCCACTGTAAGCAAAGGCCCTCTCTTTTTACATCTATCTCTCTATCTATCGTCTGTTATCTATCATCTGCCTATCATCTATCTATCATCTATCTATCTATCTATCTATCTATCTATCTATCTATCTATCTATCTATCTATCTATCTAGTATTCATCTCTATAATTGGCATTCTCAACTTTTCAATCATTTATAAATTATTACTGTACTTACAGTGATTTGGGCATTCAAATTATATTATATTTGATCAGCATAAACCTCTCTGCCTGGTTCCTGTGTCATTGTAACATGTGCCTATTCTTTTTACAAGAACTTCCCTACAATTAGCATAACAAAATATTTTAGGTTCATCTTGTTCGTATCTTGCCCCAGCCTACTTTAGTGAGAAATAGTATTATAGCCCTAGATTTGTTCATTAATAATTTTTTATCTTTTTCTGGGTCCCTTCAGCAGATAAAGGTAAGGGCAAAAGAAATGTATGTATTTTATACATATATGTACATACAAACACACACATATATATATACATATTTCTCTCTCTCTTTTTTTGTGTGTGTATTTTTTGTCAAAGTGAAAAACTTGGCTCTAAATGATACTACCACTTTTCCTTTTTTATTCACTTCTGTAGTATAACTATAACTGATGCCTCTGTTACAAAAGTAAAAATAAAAGGAGTTGAGAATCTGTGGTTTCCTCAATACCAACCCAACTACATTCAAGATGAAGTGTATATCATGAAATATTCTAACGATAAATTACTTGGATTAATCCTTTATTATTATTTTTCTTTCTGAATGGTTATTTTCTCAAAATAGAACTGCTATAACTTATTATAATTTACTTTCAGTTTTAGGTGTTCTTTTCCTCTTCTTCTCATTTTCGTTAATTTGATTTGATTTTCTGAATATGAAAAAATACTTACATTCTCTCAAAGGCCAAAACTACACAAAGTGGAATTTTCAGAGTGCTGTTATTTTTCCCCGATTGCTTTCTCCTATCACTTTCCCTGACGCATTGTAACTGTTTATGGTTTAGTCATTTTTCTAATCTTTTTGTAAATATAAGCAGATGCAAATGTTCCTTTGCACTTCGCTCTTATTCAGTTAATGTTTCTCGGAAATCAGTCCATATATATGTATAGAGCTATTCCTCTTTCTTTATTTTACAGCTTAATAGTACTTTATTTTGTGTAGGCACCATCATTAATTTACCTAATCTTCTATGCTTGGACAGTTAGTTTATTAAGAATATTTTGCAAGCACTATTAATGTTGCAATGAATATGTTCATGCATATAATATTGTCATATTTTCAGATGTTTATGTTTACAGTAAGTTTACAAAGTGAACTTCTGGGTTAAAGAGTTAATACATATGTAGTATTTTAGATATTGTCAAGGTATCAAGTAAAATGAACACTGAGAATTGACCATTGGATTTAGGAATCTGGAGGTCACTGGTAACTTAGACAAAGGCAGTTTTAATAGAATGCTCAGGCTAAAAGCCTGATTAAAATATGTTTAAAAGGAATTGCTGACAAAGACTTACAGATAATTGCTTTAAATAGTTTTGCTATGAAGAGGAGCAGAATAAAGGGACAATTGCAAGAGCAGAAATAGGGTTAAGGGAAAGTTTATTTTTCTTTTATAAGTTAAGAGAAAGAATAGCACACATTATGTGATAGGCATTTTCTCTAATACTATGATAGAATTCCAGAGTCATCCATTTTTATTCAGTTGTTGAATTATATATTCAGGTTATTTTATAATAAAAATACACGAGCCGGGCATGGTGGCTCACTCCTGTAATCCCAGAACTTTGGGAGGCTGAGGCGGGTGGATCACCTGAGGTCAGGAGTTGGAGACCACCCTGACCGACATGGTGAAATCCCATCTCTACTAAAAACACAAAATTAGCCAGCCATGGTGGCGCGCGCCTGTAATCCCAGTTACTTGGGAGGCTGAGGCAGGAGATATCGCTTGAACCCGAGAGGCAGAGGTTGCAGTGAGCCGAGATCGCACGATTGCACTCCAGCCTGGGCAACAAGAGGAAAACTCCATCTAAAACAAAAAAAAAAAAAAAAAAAAAAAAAAAAGAAAGGAAAAGAAAATACATGTTTAAGTTTTAGTTCTGCGTATGAACCTGAAAGTTCACAAGGACCTTGCACCATGGCAGCTTCTGAATTGTAATTGCCCCATCCCATGCAGATTTTTTCAGACTCTTAGCCACAACTTTAAAAACTGACAATCAGATCAAAGGGAAAATTCGCTCTAAATGCCAGTCTCTTGATTCTCTACCTCCTCCCCAAGATTCTCCACCACAAAATCTCACCGACTTAGGGGATATCTGATGACTTCCAAATGATGTTTTTTTATTTTTATTTTTTGTGTCTGCAGGTTTTCTAGTTTTCCTTAGGAGGATTGAGTAAAATAAAATGTTCAGTCTTTCATTGCTAATATTTAACTTTCTTGTAAAAGTATTTTATAAAATATTTTTCACAGAAATAAAACAGTAAAATATATATGTAAAAAACTATCTCTCAACCATTTATATAGTATCTTAAAACTTTCCTATATTTGCCTCAAGGAATTTTAGAGAATATTATGCCACATAATACTGAAGTCATCTTTATAATCCCAATGCTAATTTTGTTTCTTGTTTTCTAGATTTAACTACTCTTCTCACTTTTTCTTATATCATATACATGATTATTACTGTATATGTTTATATTCATTGCAATATAGAACATTGTACTTTATGTTTCTGAATTTTATATAAATGATGCCTTATTATAAGTATTGTGTAAGTAATAAAATGCAATGGAGATTTCCAGTTTAAAACCTAATATCTGGAATACCAAGATTTATTCAATATCCACTCTTCCACATGCTTGCCATGTGTGATCCTGGGGAAGACTCTTAGCCTTCTGGTGTCTCATTTTTCGCATCTGTATAATGGAGATGATAATACTTATTTCAACAAGTTGTCGTGTGTGGTGAGTTAGCAGTTAGAATATACTCAACACAGAGTAAAAACTGAAATAAATATTTACTTTTTATTATCACATATCCTTCTGTTCTAGTTAGTAAATGTTATATACAATTTTTATTTAAAAATGGTAAATAAGGCTGTAATTTACTCATTTGCAATACACCATTGTATGAACATCCAATTATCCATCGTGGGCATTTTAGTTGGTTCGATTATTCACTATTACTGTGAGCTGTGAGAGACATTACTACCTGTGTCTTCTCAAGCACATACATGTAGTGGGTTATTAGCAAATTCTCAAGCACATACATGTAGTGGGTTATTAGCAACATATGCCTAAATGTTAAAGGTTACATTCCTATTCAAATGCACTTCACAATGCCAAATTGAATTGCCCTCCAAAATTCTGCTTATTTACTTCCATCATTACCTCCCATTTCATCACATTCTCATGCACTCTTGCATCCGTTTAAATGTTTGTATTCTGGTGGTTGTAAAATAAAATTTCTTTTTATTATGTTGGAGGGAAGGGCCACATATCCTTGATTACTAATGTAATCAGGCATCTTTACAACCTCCATACCTTTTTGTCCATCGCTATCCATAAAAATGATTATATTCTTGATATATTAATCTTCCCTGGTGTGGAGTATAAAAAGGTGATAATTACTCTCTAGTTAAAATTTTCTAAATTCAAAACCTATGAAGAAACATATATACAAATCAAACCAAGATAGATAGATAGGTTAGACAGACAGATCAGATCGGATGGATAGATAGATAGACAGATAGATAGATAGATAGATAGATAGATAGATATAAAGATATAAAATGCAAAACGTCGTGTTGGAAAACGTAGCTAGATAAGTGGGCAGATGGGCTTTCACACTTTTCCCCCGTAACTAATTGTATCCACAGAACTACAGAACCATGGGCACTGCTGAACAACTTCAACTTCTCTATTGAATAGCCCCTGAGTCTCTTCCAGAAATCCTGCCAGTAAGAATAACTCAAATTTCTATGTGTGAAGGCAAGGCAGCAATATGAGACAGACGGTGATGAAGCTAATCAGCCAACTATACTGTTTATTTCTTCAAGCTTAGCAACTAGTGAAGAGGGGAAATGGAGAGCACCCAAGGGGGGTCGCCTCACAGTTTTTACTACTAGAAAATGTAGTGGAGACATCTTTCTACTTACTACCAGCCCTAAATTTCTGTCCCATGCCACATTTGTCTTAACTATTAAGACTACGGTGACAGGGGTATGGTGTGTCAGGGTTAAAAGGACTGAAAGATAGTAACTATAACAGCTTCAAGCTCAGGAAATTAGTGAACAAAATCAAACCCCCTATTTCTAGTGCTATTGTCCCCAATCACAGAGTGTTTATTAAATTTTATAAATGAAATCACATCAAATGTATTATTTTGTAGCTGGATGTTTTGCTCAGTATAATTTTGTGATATCTATGAGTGCTTTTGCATGTAGATCTTTTTGATTCATTCTAACTGATCCTAAGCATTTTAATGCATGACTATTCCAGAATATATTTGTTTGCATTTAGATGAATTTTTGCCCATTTTTAGCTACAGAAAACAATGATGCTACAATAATTTTTGTATAGGCCATCTGAAGCACATGTATATGCACTTCTATTTTATATATCAGCAAAAATGGAAATATTTATTAAAATATTAAGAAATCAATTCATCAATACTTACAAAAATAACATAAAACACAATTGGATTTATTCTAGAAATACAAAGTTGGTTTGAAAATTTAGCAATTCAGTAATATTATTGACCACCTTAATTGAGTACCTAAGAGGTATATATTCTCAAACACTACAGAAGAAAAGCATTTGTAACAAGTCAAGTCATCTCAGATGATACACTCTTCTCAAACTAAGACATAAAGAACACTTCCTTAATATAATATAGGTATAAATGTACTAAACCTAGTAGTAAAACTAAAAATTACTCTCTGAGGGAGTAAGAAAAGGATGATTAAGATCACCAATTGATCATGGAACTTGAATTTCCAGCCAGTGATAAAGTATGAAAAAGTAATAGATGTTATAAAGATAAAAAGGAATCAATAAAATAACCACTATTTTTTAGTTATGAATGCACATAAGAAAATAAAAAGTTTCCACAAAGATATCATTAGAATTAAAAAGTGCATGCAATTAAAAAAGTGTAGCAAATGTTCTGATAAATGAACCATCTTTAAGGTTAAAAATATCATAGCTTAGAGGTCTGCCTACAAAACATAATAAAAGCAACAGATTTTTCTCTCACTTATAAAGGCTTAAAAGGCAATATATGCAAGAATCATGAATTTTAAAAATAAAGCACTAATCTGTGTTCTCACTCCCCCTTTTACCTATAATCCAATCTCTATAAGGTAAGATGTTTAAATTGGGATATAATTGTTTAACCATACCGGGTTAAAAAAAAATCTGTACTTATCAAGGACTGTGCTGGTAATACCAGGTAGATATCAGATCCACAATTATAACTCCTACAAATCATTGTGATCAAGGACCCTGTGACTCACACTGACTAAAGTCAAAGCCTAAAAGCCAACCCACCAGACAAGGCAAAACTTTGATCTAATTTTTAGCCCGCAAGGAGGTCCTCTTAATTATTTCCTTAATTTTCCGCATATTTATCATTATGCTAGACTCTAGGATAGTAAATTATTTCCTTCCCTTAAATCTTGTCTAAGTTCAGAATTCATTAAGAAGAAAATATACAAATCAGATGACTAGAGAATAAAATACAAATTTAATTACTAATAGAATTGAATTGGAAACTGCAGTTGCATAGTGGCCAAAGAGGCTTCTAGTATCCTTTTCACTGAATTGAACTTTCCCCTCCAGATGACAGCCCGGGCATTCTGCATTGCCACAAAATGCATAACCTATCCTAGAAAGTGTACCACATGGAGCTGCTAAGAATGACTACTTCTCAATGGGTGGTTTTATTAAACAAGAATAAAGTGGCTATGTACACCATGTTAATTTTTTTCTCCCAAATTCACTAATCAGGAAATCAACTCTTCATTCCTTAAATAGGAATGACAGAAGTGGTGGAATGAGGCCAGAAATATCCCAACAAACTATTACCCTTTTGAGAGAATGGTGGAAAATTCCCATACCTTATGCAAATATAGAAAATAAAGAATAAAGATTGCACTGTTGATCACATATACGTATTGAATATATTTTTGTATGCTTTTAAAACTTTCATTTATGTCTTTATGAATCATTTTTATGAATTATTTTCATGAATAATTCTTAAAATAATTGTATGCATATCAATATTACAGTATTGTCCACTACAAGTTTTTAGAAAATATTTCGTTTAAGAAACCTTTCACAATCTTGAGTCATAAGGTATTCTGCTATAATTATACCTAAAGTGTATACCTTTAGGTATATACCTTTAGGTATATAATTATACCTTATGTATACATACCTATATATATATACCTATGTATACATACCTATATATATACCTATGTATACATACCTATATATATACACCTATATATATACCTATATATATACACCTATATATATACCTATATATACACCTATATATATATACCTATATATATACACCTATATATATACCTATATATATACACCTATATATACCTATATATATACACCTATATATACCTATATATATACACCTATATATATATACCTATATATATACACCTGTATATATATACCTATATATATATACCTGTATATATATACCTATATATATATACCTGTATATATATACCTATATATATATACCTGTATATATATACCTATATATATATACCTGTATATATATACCTATATATATATACCTGTATATATATACCTATATATATATACCTGTATATATATACCTGTATATATATATATACCTGTATATATATACCTATATATATATATACCTGTATATATATACCTGTATGTATATACCTGTATATATATACCTGTATGTATATACCTGTATATATATACCTGTATGTATATACCTGTATATATATACCTATATGTATATACCTGTATATATATACCTATATGTATATACCTGTATATACCTATATGTATATACCTGTATATACCTATATGTATATACCTGTATATACCTATATATATACCTGTATATACCTATATATATACCTATATATATATATACCTATATATACACCTATATATATACACCTATATATATACACCTATATATATACACCTATATATATACACCTATATATATACACCTATATATATGCCTATATATACACCTATATATATGCCTATATATATACACCTATATATATGCCTATATATATACACCTATATATATGCCTATATATATACACCTATATATATGCCTATATATATACACCTATATATATGCCTATATATATACACCTATATATATGCCTATATATATACACCTATATATATGCCTATATATATACACCTATATATATGCCTATATATATACACCTATATATATGCCTATATATATACACCTATATATATGCCTATATATATACACCTATATATGCCTATATATATACACCTATATATGCCTATATATATACACCTATATATGCCTATATATGTACACCTATATATATGCCTATATATGTACACCTATATATATACCTATATATATACCTATATATATACCTATATATATACCTATATATATACCTATATATATACCTATATACATACCTATATATATACCTATATATATATACCTATATATATATATAATATATATACGTTAGGTATATGTATTATATACCTAAGGTATTATATACCTTAGGTGTATTATATACCTTAGGTATATAATATACCTTTAGGTATATAATTATACCAAAATAAGGTGTTTATTATTATGCTTATGTCTTTAGCACACATAAAGTTTATTTCTGGTGTGAGTACAGAGCTACTTTAATTTTACTTTCTCTTATGTGTAACTGTGTATCTGCTCTGCTCACTCCCTCTGTTTTATCCTGTATTTCATCGCTACACTTCCGGACACATTTCCCAGCTCCCATGTTTCTGGGACAGATCATGCAATTAGTTTGTACTCATACATTTTTTTTTAAAGGGCTGCGTGTCAACTCTAGGGCTAAAGAGCTAAGAGCAGATGTATCCCCTTCATTTTCCTTTATTCTCTGTCTATAGCCAGAAATAGAGACGAGAGTACAGAACTCGGGCCCAGGGAAATGGCAGAACAGCAGGAGTGGACCAGAGCCTATGCCTATAACCCAAAGCCTGTCAACAAATAATCACATCGTGGCATGGGTGAGAAATAAGCCTTTATTACTTTAAGCCTTTGAGATTTGGGAATTGTTTATTAGTATGTGTTTCCTTTGTTAGTATATAATAGAAGTTAGTATGTTGAAGTGGAAATCTGTAAAAACAAAACCTTAAAATACTTAAAACGGCTTTGCTCTTGTGATAAAATAGCATGTGGTGATGCAAGTTACGGCATATTTTGGCAAGATAGGGTTTCATATGCACTAGCAAACATATTGCTTAAGCTGTTTTTTGTATTAGTTTGAAAGTAAGTCTATCTGCTTTTGATGGCTTTGGGAAAATTGATTGAAATTATCAGTAGTAGTGTTGGCTATCATTGGATACTTTCGGCAAGATATAAAAGTGAGCTGGGAGGCCGAGGCGGGCAGATCATGAGGTCAAGAGATCGAGACCATCATGGCCAACACAGTGAAACCCCATCTCTACTAAAAATACAAAAATTAGCCAGGCATGGTGGAATGCACCTGTATTCCCACCTACTCATTAGGCTGAGGCATGAGAATTGCTTGAAACCAGGAGGCAGAGGCTGCAGTGAGTCAAGATCATGCCACTGCACTCCAGCCTGGGTGACAGAGCGAGACGCTCTCAAAAAAACCAAACCAAACCAAACAACAACAATAAAAACAAGCTAACTAAGAAAATAATGGGTTAGTTTGAAAGCAGAAATTAAATGTTAAAGAATGAATTCAGAAATTACTTACATGAAATGATGGAATATGTAGCTTATTTTATAACAAAATCAATGAGATATATAAATTTTAAAAAGCTTTGAGCATTGAAGGATCAGTAAAGCTCTTAGCAAACTAAGCAACACAAATCTTGGGAAAAACACATTTTAATTCAGTGTGTTTTCATGTCAAGCATGATATACTCAAGGTGTTTGCCAGTAAGTTGCCAAGGAAGAAGGCCTGGGGACAAGAATGCAAACACATCAAGTAGATTTGAGAACTCTGTGTCTAAAAGAATGTTGGGTATTTTCTCTGACCCAGGGAGCTAACTGAAAAATATAGATCTGAAATGTACTATATTTCTTGAGGATTGTATACTAAAAAGACAAAAGCAATCCAGAAGACTGGCCAGAAAAGTGCTTATACTGTTTGTCAGTCTTAATATTTTGGAGTACAGAGTAGGTTCCAAAATGTCTTCAGCTCAAGAGACATATATTTTTCCAACATCCACTTCAGTTGTGGAAAGAAAAATCTTGGTTAATGAAGAACCTCCAAGAGGTTGGAGGCAAGAGACACAGAGAACATGGATAATTTCAGCCCATAGACTAAGTCAGCCCACAAACTAAGAGCCTATTAATAAAACACTGCCCATGTCCAGGATGATAGGCTATCTCAGTATCTGTCTAACAATGTTTACAAGATGCCACTGCCCAGAATTACCACTTCTCTCTGTGAACTGCATTCTTTCCATTTCATAATAGAAATGGTTTATACCGTGCTCTTTGGTTATTTAAGAGAATAATTTGTTTTGGTGGGGGGGTCACTAGACAACAAGGAACTATATTTGGGCTGGCAGGTAGATTATTTAGAGATGCTAGAATTGAGAAGAATACAATTATAGGAGGAGTTTTAGAGTTTTTTTCCACTGGAGTAGAATGTGGTTGTTTGGGGATAAGGGAGAGAAGGGAGAAAAAAGCATACTAACATTTGGTAAAAAGAAATGTATTAATCATGGTCCTCTAGAGAAACAGAACTAATAGGATAAATATATATATAAAGAGGAATTTATTAAGAAGTATTAATTCACATGATCCCAGGGTCCCATAATAGGTTGCTTGCAAGCTAAGGAGCAAGGAAGCCAGTCTGACTCCCAAAGCTGAATAACATGGAGTCTGATGTTCAAGGGCAGGAAACATCCTGCATGAGAGAAAGATGTAGGTTGGGAGGCTGAGCCAGAAAGGTCTTTTCACGTTTTTCTGTCAGTGTTATATTCTGGCCATGCTGCCAGCTGAATAGATGGTGCCCACACAGATTAAGGGTGGGTCTGCCTTTCCCAGCCCACTGACTCAAATGTTAATCTCCTTTGACAACACCCTCACAGACACACCCAGGATCAATACTGTCCATCCTTCAATCCAATCAAGTTGACACTCAGTATTAACTATCACAAGTCTGCCCCTTGTCAACTTGAACCCATACACATCTCCTGAGATCATACACAATCTTCAAATACAGAAAATAATAAGGTCATACTTACACCCAACATAATACAACTATCCTTCCTATAACCAGAAATGCACCAATCCCCAACCCAAATGCTATTACATAAAGTTAACAATACTTAAACGCTAATATGAGGTGAATAAATCTTAAGTCACATAATAAAGGAAGAAAGAAATAAAATGAAGATATTTTGTTAGTACAAGTGTATACATGCACAAACATGTTTTTAACAAAAGAAGAAGGAAATACTCATGACAATTACAGTCCTCTTTTCTGCAGCTAGTCATGTGGTCATAGCTGGTATTGATGACTACCTTCTTCTACTACCCATTCTGTAGTCCCTCTGCCTTCAACAAGCATCTCAGCAGGTCGTATTTTTTTTTCCTCGTGGAGTGACCCAAACCTTCATTCCTGAAGGGTCTGGGGCATTTGTAGTCCCGCCTGCATTGGGCAGTTGCAGTTTCCCATTGGCCTTAATCACAGGGCATGGCAATACTAAGAGACACCCTAATGGATCTCCTGTATTCCATGCATACTCTTCCTTACCTCCATTGTGGAGTAGTAGACTGATTTCATCTTGATAGTCTAGGTCAATCATCCCAGCCAACAGTGTAACTCCCTTCTTAGCCTGTTGACTTAAAGGTAGGAAGAGCCCAAAGTGTCCAGGTGGCAATCTTAATTTCCAGTTTAATGGGATCGTTGTTGTGTCTCCTGATGGCAGTGTTCCTCCCTCTGGAACTAAGACCTCTAGGCTGGGAGAATGTAATGTCACAGGAAGAGGAAGCAAAAATTTTGCTAGTGGATCATGAGGGGTGACAGTTAGTGGTGCCACTTCCACCTCTTGATTCCTGGACCTGTGAATCCTGGTATAGGAGAAACAGTGCCACTTGTTGGACGCTGATTCACAGCATACATGGCATTCTGGAAAACTTTGCCCCAGGCCTGTGAAGTATTGTCACCTAGTTGGCATAGTAATTGTGGCTTCAAAGGCTATCCCACCATTCTATCAATCTAGTGGCTTCAGGATGATGGTGAACACGGTAAGACCAGTGAATTCCATGAGTATGAACACACTGCCACACTTATTTAGCCAGAAAGTGAGTGCCTTGGTCAGAGGCAATGCTGTGTGGAATGCTATAATGGCGGATAAGGTATTCTGTGAGTACACGAATGGCAGTCTTGGCAAAGCATTGCGTGCAGGATAGGCAAACCCATATCCAGAGTAAGTGTGTATTCCAGTGAGTACAAACCTTTGCCCTTTCCATAACGGAAGAGGTCCGATATAATCAAGCTGCCACCAGGTAGCTAGCTGATCACCCTGAGGAATGGTGCTATATTGAGGGCTCAGTGTTGGTCTCTGCTGCTGGCTAAATGAGCACTCAGCAGTGGCCGTAGCCAGGTCAGCCTTGGTGAGCAGAAGTCCAGGTTTCTGAGTCCGTGCACAACCTCCATTCCTGCCACCATGGCCACTTTGTTCATGGGCCCATTGGGTGATGGCAGCAGTGGCTGGGGAAAGAGGCTGAGTGGTGTCCACAGAATGGGTCATCCTATCCACTAGATTATTAAAATCCTCCTCTGCTGAGGTCACCCATTGTTGAATACTCACATGTGATACAAATATCTTCACTGTTTTTTACCACTCAGAGAGGTCCATTCACATACCTCTTCCCCAAATTTCTTTGTCATCAATTTTCCAATCATGCTTCTTCCAAGTCCCTTATCATCCAGCCAAACCATTGGCTACAGCTCATGAATCAGTATATAATCTCACATCTGGCCATTTCTCCTTCCATGCAAAGTGCACAAGCAAATGCACTGCTCAAACTGCTGCCCACTTGGAAGATTTACCTTCACCACTGTCCTTCATGGATGTCCCAGAACAGGGCTGTAGTGCTGCAGCTGTCCATTTTTGGGTGGTGCCTGCAAATTGTGCAGACCCATCTGTGAACCAGGCCCTAGTCTTCTGTTCCTCTGTCAACTGATCATAGGAAGCTTTCCATGAGGCCATCTTTGCAGGCTGAGGAAGAGAAGGCAGGGTGGCAAAAGTGGAGACCATGGGCATTTGAGACACTTCCTCATGTAACTTACCTGTGCCTTCAGGACCTGCTCAAGCCTAATCACATAAATACCACTTCTATTTGATGATGGAATGCTGCTGTGCATGATCCATTTTATGTCTAGATGGGTCAGAAAGCACCAGTTCATGATAGGCAGATTAGGTCACATGGCAACTTGATGACCCATAGTCAAACCTTCAGTTTCCACCAAAGCCCAGTAACAGACCATGACCTGTCTCTTGAAATGAGAGTATTTATCTGCAGAAGATGGTAGGGCCTTGCTCCCAAATTCTAGAGGCCTCCACTGTGATTCACCTGTGGGGGCCTGCCAGAGGCTCCACATAGAATTCCTATATGCCAATGACACCTCAAGCACCATTGGATCCGCTGGGTCATACGACCCAAGTGCAACTTGCACAGCACCCTGGAACTATTGCAGAGCCTTCTCCTGTTCTGGACCCCACTCAAACTGGCAGCCTTTCAGGTCATTTGACAAATAAGCCAGAGTAACACAAACAAATAAGGAATGTGTTACCTCCAATATCCAAATAGACCCAAAAGGCATTTCTTGGTTGTAGGAGGGGCCAAAGGCAGCAACTTATCCTTCATCTCAGAAGAAATATCTCGACAGGCCCCACAACACTGGACCACTAGAAATTTTACTGAGGTAGAAGTTCCCTGAATTTTAGTTGGGTTTATTTCCCATCCTCTGGCATGCAAATGTCTCACCAATGAGTCCAGTGTGTTTGCCACTTCATATTCACTGGTTCCAATCAGCATAATGTTGTCAGTGTAATCAACCAGTGTGATATCTTGTGGAAGTGAAAAGCAATCAAGTACTCCCTAAATTAGATTATGACACAAAGGCGGAAAGTTGATATACCCCTGATTAACACAGTAAAAGTATATTGCTGGCCTTGACAATGAAGGCAAATTGTTTTTGGTGGGTCGTATGAACAAGAATGGAGAAAAAGGCATTTGCCAAATCAACAGATGCATACTAGGTACCAGGAGATGTGTTAATTTGCGCAAGCAATGAAACCACATCTGGTACAGCAGCTACAATTGGAGTCACCATTTGGTTAAGCTTATGATAATCCACTGTCATTCTCCAAATCCATATGTTTTCTGCACAAGCCAAATAGGAGAGTTGAATGGGGATGTGGTGGGAATCACTATCCCTGCGACTTTCAAGTCCTTGATGGTGGCACTAATCCCTGCAACCCTTCCAAGGATGCAATATTGTTTTTGATTTAATATTTTTCTAGGTAAAGGCAGCTTGGATGGCTATTTGGCCTTTCCCACAATAATAGCCCTCACCGAACCAGTTAGGGAGCAAACGTGGGGGTTCTGCCAACTGTTAAGTATGTCTATACCAATTATGCATTCTGGCACTGGGGAAGTGAGCACAGGATGCGTACAGGAACCCACTGGACCCACTGTAAGGGTAATCTGAGCTAAAACTATATTAATTACCTGACCTCCATAAGCCCGTACTTTAACTTGAGGACCACAATGACGTTTTGTGTCCCCTAAAATCAATGTCACCTCAGATCCAGTGTCCAGTAGTCCCTGAAATATTTGATCATTTCCCTTTTCCCAATGCACAGTGACCCTGGCAAAAGGCCAGAGGTCTCCTCGGAGAAGGATGGGAGAAAGATATACAGCATAAACTGCTGGTAGTGTAGGGAGGTCCTTCCTCAAGAGGACCCAGCCTGCCCTTTATTCAAGCAGTTCTTGATCTATAAAGAGGCTAAAGTCTGGAAATTGATTGAGGGGCTGTGATTCTCTGTGTTTATTGTTAAAATTAGTCTTTTGTCCATTTGACTTGGAAGTTTTATGCTTATATAAATTAGGTAAGAGTGCAGTAGATTTCTTCTCAATTTCGCTTCTAGGAACACTGTGATTAATTAGCCAATGCCAGAGCTCTACAGGAGTCAGACTATTCTTATTGCTGCTTTGCCTCTGCTGTTCATTACAGTAGCTATGTACACCTTGCCTTTGATGGGTGAGTGCTGCAACTTGGTCCCTGAAGCCTCAGGATCCAATTATTCCCACTGTATTTAAATTTTGTGGTTGAGTGACTGTGGTTCACACTCTTAGATCTGACATACAGAGAATAGCAATTACAGGGCTCTTCAAAGATGCAAGTCCTACCCTCCCAAATCTATTCCACAAAGCACTGATCAAGGGTATATCTTCCGGACCCCTCCAGCTGGAATTAGTAGATCTAAAGTGACTAATTCACTCCACCATCTCATTTTCTCTAAGCCTTTGGGTTCCTTCCACTACATTAAACCAAGGGAGATCAGACATTTCTAGCTTGCTCACAGTGGGCAATCTTTTAATTCATATTTCAGCTAACCAAAAAAATAAAGTATCAGAACCTTTTTTAACTCCCTGAGCTGCAATGTTAAATGCAGAGTCCCTACTTAGTGGGCCCAAATCAATAAATTCAGCCTGATCAAACTTTATGTTTCTTCCACCATAATCCCACACCTTTTATATCCATTCTTGTGCCTGTTCTCCAGATACCTGCTTATATAAATTCGAACACTCAAGCAGTTCTTTTTTGACTGTATTGCACCTCCTCATGGGTCACACTCTGAACCTCACCTCTAGGGGTGAAAAACTGAAAGCTTTCCTTCTAAAATTAGGAACAAGGCAATCCCATTCTTGTTACTTCTAGTCAACACAGTACTGGAAAGAATAGCCAGAGCAATTAGCCAAGAAAACAATGTATCAGAATCAGAGAAGAAAAACTAAAATTGTCCCAGATTGCAGATAACATCATCTTATATGTAGAAAATCCTAATGACTCTATGTAAGAACTGTTGGAACAAATATACAAATTCAATAAAGTTGCAGAATACAAAATCAATAGACAGAAATCAGTAAAGTTTCTATATATTAACTGTAAACTATGAAAAGTAAATTAAGGAAATAGTCTCTTTTACAATAGCAACAAAAATAACAAAATACTTAGGAATAAACTTAACTGAAGATATGAAAGACTTGTACACTGAAAACTACACAACCTTGATGAAATAAATTAAGAAAGCCACAAACAAATGGAAAGACATTCTGTGGTCATAAATTGGAAGACTTAATATTGTTAAAAATTTCCATACTACCCAAAGAGATCTGCATATTCAAAACAACCCTATCGAAATTCCAACAGTATTATTTTTTTACAGAAATAGAGAAAGCAGTTCTTTCAATCATATGGAATCACATAAGACCACAAATAGCCCAAATTAATCTTGTGGAAAATCAAAGCTGGAGGTTCACCCTTCTGATTTTAAATTATGTTAGAAAGCTACAGTAATCAAAACAGTATGGTGCTGGCATAAAGACAATCATGTAGGCCAAGGGAACAGAATAAGAAGTCCAGAAATAAATCAGTGCATTTACAGTCAATTGTTCTTCAACAAAAATACCAAGGATATACAATGGAAAAAAATAGTCTTTTCAACAAATATTGTTGGGAAACAGCAAACTAAAACTATACCTAACAAGACACTATTTATAATGGCTCAGAGATATTAGTGCCTTTACTTTTTACTTTTTCCTATCTACATATGAACCGACAAAGGCAAAAAGAAATTAAGTTATTAGTTCCTGGTCATATAGCTAATGACTGGAAAGTTCTGGCAGTATTGACTGAGATATAAAAATATTAACCATTATACTCTACTACCTCCCAATATCTCTTAGTATCCTATAGAGCATATGTTTTAATCTTGATCTTCTGTCGAATTGTTTTAAAAATCCGTGACCCTTTATTCTTCTCTACAAATGCTTGACTCACCTTACAAAGTCCAAGAAATAAAAATAAGAATTTTGTTTGAAAGTATATGACATATTTACATTAGGGAAAATTAGCATCATTTGGTAAAGAGGTTACCCATCATGGATGAGGTATTCCTTCCAATTATCCAGGTCTATTTTTATATCTTAAATTATTTTATAGTTTTATCTATAGTGACCTTACACATAATCTGTTGTTTGTTCATGAGAAACATATATTTATTTTTTGCTGTAATGTTTTATAAGATTCATTTCTTCATTACTAATTGACTGTAATTAGTACAGAGAAAAAGACTATTAATATTTAAATGTTTGTTATATGTTCAGCCATTTTTAAAAACTCTTTTTTTACTATTCTTTTAATGGTTCCCTTTGATTTATGAACATAAGCATATAATATCAGTCACTATCTTTCAGTAATACTTTAGTTCTCATTATTTAATTGAGTCTTATTGGATCCAGACTTGGAGCTCAGAAAGTTTGTGCATTCAGTATCTGCTTATTTTGTTTTTTAATATTTCTTTTTTGAGCTCTTGTCAGAACCTGCTGATCTCTTCCATTTTTTTCTGTCTTCGTAATTCCAAGTTGTTCACTATCATCTTCTCATCACTTGTTTTTACTATTTTGAAAGATTTTTCTAATCTTCCTAAAACAAATCTTTATTAAGTAAGCATTTATCAATAAGTGTTTTTGAAGATCTCGAGTGCTAATTTTTTTCCAGTTTTCCCCGTCATTTCTTCATATAACAAGAGCAAACAGACAAGCAGCATACTTACCAAGCTTGCTGGAGTTGTATCTGTTGGGGAATCCTTAAGGACATAAGTGTTGTAGGAGGTACACATGTTCCTCAGAACTGCTTGCATACAGGGCAATACAGAGACCTGGACAAGACATCACACTCAAGGAGATGTTCTCCAACCTGGGTGTTATGGAGTTGCATAACAAGGGAGACACTGGCCACAACCTTTATAGGATCAGGAAACATAGTGTAATAGTGACAAGTGGCTCATGTCTATAATCCCAGCATTTTGGGAGGCCGAGGAGGGTGGATCACCTGAGGTCAGGAGTTCAAGACCAGCCTGGGCAACATGATGAAACCCTGTCTGTACTAAAAATACAAAAATCAGGTGGGCGCAGCAGTGCACGCCTGTAATCCCAGCTACTTGGGAGGCTGAGGCAGGAGAATTGCTTGAACCTGGGAGGTGGAGGTTGCAGTGAGCTGAGATGGCCCCATTGCACTCCAGCCTGGGAAACAGAGTGAGACTCCCTCTCAAAAAAAAAAAAAAAAGGCTATCTTCCAACTTTTATGGTTGCAGCTGTATGATATGTGTACTGGTGGCAGGATTCCCAACATCAGCATTGGGGGAAGAGGTATGTGAATGGACCTCTCTGAATGGTTAAAAAACTGAAGATCAGCATTTATCAGTGAGATTGCTACTTGTATGAGTCAACTTAACTGAGCCACAGCATGTGCCGATATTTGGTTAAAGTTTATTTTTGAGTGTGTCTGTGAGGATATTTCTGGATATTAACATTTGGATAGCTAAACTGAGTAAGGCAGATTGCCTTCCTAGTGGGGAGAGTCTTATACAATTCACTGAAGGTCTGAATTCTCTCTCTGACTGAGTCTTTGAGCTGAGATATTGGTCTTCTCATGCCTTTGAATGCTGACTCAGGCCTACACTAACCACTCTCCCGCTTCTCAGGCCTTTGAACTCAGATTGACACTACATCATCAGCTCTCTGGGGTCTGGACTTCTCAGACTCTATGAATAGGATGAACCTATTTCATACACCTCTCTCCATCCCTCTATCTCACTCTCTCCATCTCTTTCTCTCTCCCTCTCTCCATCTCTCTCTCTCTCTCTCTATGTATATATATATATACATACACACACACACACACATAGCCGAATGTCTCTAGGAGGTTATACACCAGTCAAACCCTGCCATCTTGCCTCCTTTTTTTTTTTTTTGTATTATTCTGAGACAGAGTCTCACTCCGTGCCGCAGGCTGGAGTGCAGTGGTGTGATCTTGGCTCGCTAAAATCTTTGTCTCCCTAGCTCAAGTGATTCTCCTCCCTCGGCCTCCCTAGTAGCTGGAATTACAGGTGTGTGCCACCATGCCCAGCTAATTTTTGCATTTTTAGTAGAGATGGAATTTCACCATGTTGCCCAGGCTGGTCTGGAACTCCTAAGCTCAGGCAGTCCACCAACCTTGGTCTCCCACAATGTTGGGTTTACAGGCATGAACCACTGTGTATGGCCCCATCTTGCTTCTTAATGCACATGTCTGGACCCACTTCCCAAACTCCTGAGATCTTATCGGGAAACTGCTGATCAACAGTTTCAGGTGTTTTTATCTATTGGGAGACTACCCTTCTCTGCAACTGGCCGCAACCAATTAATACTATTTTATGAAGAGACAGTGTAACAACCACCTGACCATCACCTGATAGTTGCGTGACATTTCTTGAGGGGTTGGGGGAGCCCTCTGCTGCCCTGCTTATGCCTGACTAGCTACCTACTGTAACAATGAGGACAGATCCTTCATGAATAGCTTGTCACTCTCTGTGTGGTTATGAGTGAGTTCTGTCTCTGAGTTCAAGCAAACTCTGTTTAAAAGTGAATGGCACTTTCTCTCTCGCACCTGCTACTGCCATGTGATGCCATCTGCTTCCCCTTTACCTTCTGCCATAATTGGGAGCTTCCTTAGGGCCCCATCAGAAGCAGATGCCAGCACCATACTTCTTGTACAGTCTGTGGCACTGTAAACCACAATAAACCACTTTTCTTTATCAATTACGGAGCCTGAGGTTTTTTTATAGCAATGCAAATGGACTAACACACTTGTTCACCTCCCAAAATGATCCTGAGCCCTCTAGATGGGGACATATCTTCTGGGTATTCAGGTAAGAGCCATACCAACTACATTGCTCAGAGAACAAGGCTTACTTTGATTTTTTCATAGCGTTTTAAGGTATAAGTTTAAAGTTATCTTGTGTGTATTAGATAAAAGAAATGTAGATATGTTAATACAATTAAGCTGTACTATTATACATGTGTTTTCTTCCTAACAAATATATCACAAATTAAAATTGTACTCAAATAAACAAAGAAAGTGGAACATAAAGATCAATCTAGAAAAGAATGTGAACTATTTGATTTTTGGCAAAATTAAACAGCTTTCTAAAATCATTTAGTATCTCATTCTTTAAATGTCACTTATCTGAAAATATTCACAGAAATTATTCACTCACCCAACTCAACATCAGTTCATATATTAAAATTATTTTTGGATTCCTTGAGCTTAATTACTTACATATGTGAAATTAGGCTAGAATTTGCCTGGACTGTTGAGGCCTTATCACTTGGTAGTCAAGCTAATGTTCGTCACCTTTCATCCCACTCTGAATTAATTTGATATGGAAGTAAAAAGAAAAAAATGAGAGTGGATCATGAAAAAGTAACATGATGAAAATGAAGAGATGATGGAATATAATTTCAGGGGTTAGTAAGAGGAAAACAAAAACTGAAAAGAGGTTTCAGAGGTATCAAGGCCAACACTGACCAATGACTGCATAATTCCTGGGCTGCCAGCAAGTCAGTGATCCCAGGTTTTAATTCCATGAATGAAAATGTCACTACTCAGGAGGCTAAGGCACGAGCATTGTTTGAACCCAGGAGGCAGAAGTTGCAGTGAGCTGAGATTGCGCCACTGCACTCCAGCCTGGGTGATAGAATGAGACTGTCTCAAAAAAAAAAAAAAAAAAGTCAGTTACAGTCATAAAATTGTTTTCAAATGACATTTGTCTATGAAACCTTATATATTTCTTCTTTCCAAAAATGTAAGCATTTTAGAATTACATAATAATCATTGATTATAAGCAGTCCAAATAAGAGAGACTTTAAAGTACCTAGGGATTAGTTTTCCTTTATAATCCTTGGGGAAATTATTCTAAAACTAAATTGCTTCCAATCATTCTGAACCTTTTTCTTTAATAACTAGATATTTACTGTAAAATCATTCCAAACCACTTCTGAAACAAAGCAGCAGCCCAAACACTTTTGGCTCTGGTTTAGTATCTCATCATGATATAATATTTGTATTACCAAATAATAAGCCTTCATTATCCAGAGGATTACCTGCCTACAACATGATTTATTGACTTAACGTGTATTTATAGTCCATACAAATATGTGTGTTAAAAACCCATCTTTCAGAAGACAGAACTTCTTTGGGGAAATCTTCACTTTCTCCCAGATGCCAATGCTCATATATTTTTGAAGTGAACAAGAATTTGCTAGAGAAGTTTTATTGTCTCATAAACAAATAATCCATGAAATTAGAAAATATATACAATTTTAAAAAAAGGAAAAATCTTTATGTAATACTTATTGAATTCAACCAGAATTTTTACTGGAGCAAAAATTATAATGCTAATAACATACGTTAGAAAATTATCTAGCATAAAACAAATTTGCTAACATAGTCAAATTACTAAGTTCAGAAATGAAGTATAAACTCAAAGAAAAATACAATAAGAAAAGTAAAATGAATAATGAACAAATAATATAATTAAATAGAAACAATCAAATAAAAATATGACTCTCTAACATGGCTAAGAAAAAATAGGCTTCTAGGAAAAGTAATCAAGAGAGAAAAGGAAAGAAAAAGTCATATATTAATAGCCAAAACTGAAAAATAGGGCAAGACCACTAATGGATTAAAATATAATTAAAATATAAAAGTAATTAGAAAATATTATGATCAACTTTGTGATAAAGAGAAAATCAGCCATGACTTGTATACAGCCCTCAACCAAAACTGACACATGCAGCTTTGAAAATTTGTATTGATCTTTAACTCACAAATTTCAACAAGTCAACAAAATAAAGCAACTAAATATAAACCAAGCTCACTTGTTTATATAAATTTTTAACAAAAAATTTAAAAAATACTTCTTATTTCGTATAACACAATCCATAAGATTTTTAAAAATTGAAAAAAATCCTTTCCTTAATGTGTGTGGCTTATACACAATTACATTATGTGACTACATAAATACATAGTTCTTAATGCTAAAACCAGTTAAGTGTTTCCTGGGAAAAGAAAAAGAAAAACATAGGCTAACCTTATGTATATATGCAGGTCCAAATTTTAAGTAAAATATTAGCAGAATAAATCTAGAAAAAAATACAGTAAAAATGTAATGTAAAAGAAAAGGAAATGTCCTAACAACCTCTCTGTTACCAGAATGAAGAAAGAATGTCATTAAAAATATAATGTAACAGTTAAATAAATGAATTACTTCTATATATATTGGCACAAATAAATCATAGAAACAATATTAAATTATTGAATCCTGGCATAAAATATTGCACACTATATCTTGCCAAAAATGTAATTTTTGAACATAAAACACACCTGTATGTTAGTATGGATGCATACAATTTCAGTAAAAGGCAAACTAAACTTTGCATGATAAAAACATATGCCCAAATTAACCTCGTCTTTATCTACAGAGAAAGGTGGAAGACATGGAAGGAAATTCTTAACTGTATCTTAACATTACATTCATTTTACTCTCTGAATATATGTAAAGCTCAACTGGCTAAATGTTACCATCATTCATACTTGATGACAGCATAAAGTGAACTGTATCATTAAATTCTGATAATTTGAAATTCTCATCATTAATGAAATGAGATTATAATTATAAAAATAATACAATGTTTGTGATTTTCATAGAAGTAATGAGTTTTGAAGTATAAATTACTTTATAAAAACCATATATTAGCAGTAAAATTATTTCCATCAACAATATATACTGTACAATTTTTTAAGTGGTATAAACAACCCACCGAAATAAGTTTTTGGATTAATTTACTTGTACTTATTATCTCTTCAGGAAAACTCAATTGTAATTCACATTGATAAAAAATTATATTTTTTGTGGTATTCACGAAGATGTTAATTTGTCTAAAGTGAAAGCTCCACACACATCTCCATGCATTGCCCTTATCGTTACTTTTTAAAGACTGACGTAATAATGACACATATTTGTGGTGTGCAATGCCATGTTTTCATACATTATGTAATAATCAAATCAGTGTAATTAGCGTATCCATCACCTCAAACATTTATCATTTCTTTGTGGTGAGATCCTTCAAATTCTGTTTTCTAGCTATTTTGAGACATGCAATATTTTATTGTTGACTATAATCACCCTCCTGTGCAATAAGACAGAATAATTTTTTCTTCCTTTTTAATTGTAGCTTTGTATCCATTGACCATTCTCTCCTCATCAGGTCCCCCTCAACTTCCCCTTTCTGTGGTAACCATTATTCTGTTCACTAATTCTATGAGATCAACTGTTCTTGATTTCTAATAAGAGTGAGAATGTACAGTACTTGTCTTTCTGTGTCTGGCTTGTTTCACTTAACATAATTTCCTCCAAGTTCATCTGTGCTGTCACAAAAAAACATGTTTTTAAAAACTTTCTGGATTAGTACTGACAGAAAGTATTAATATTGGGAATTATTTGCTATGCCACCACTTTATTTGTTTTCCATCATCCCCACCTTATGGAAAGAAAGACTGGAATGAAAGTGCCAAAAAAACCACTTCAGATATTTTTAAAACTTTCTTCAGTAAGTTTATTTACTTACTCTTTAATCTGACTGTATAGGGGATAGGCTATTTGGGGTCTCCCAATATTTATATGTTGAAGTTCCAACCCACAATGTGTCTGTATTTGGAGATGGGTAACTTAAGAAGGTAATTAAGGTTAAATTGGGCCATAGAGTGGGGCCCTAAGTCAATAGAACTTGTGTTCTTATAGGAAGAGGAAGAGACACCAGAGATTTTTCTCTCTTCATGGGCATATTAAAAAGGTCATGTCCATTTGAGGACACAGCAAGAAGGTGACTACATGCAAACCAGAAAGAGAGGTTTCACCAAAAGCCAATGCTGTTGACATCTTAATCTTGGACTTTCAGCCTACAGAAGTTAGAAAATAAATGTCTGTTGTTTAAGTCTGTGATATTTTGTTATGGCAGCTCAAGCATACTAATACAATAGGTTTGCCTAAAAGTCAGTGCACTCTACTAATCTATTGAAGACATGCTAAATGAATATTTTCCAGAAACTCTGGAGTAATACACACCTTAGATTTCTAAGACATAACTTTTCATTGTAAATTATATATCAAACAACAGAAGATCATCTTATAAGAGTAAAATTATTTGTGTTTATTTTTCAAGTGAAAAAATATAGCAATTTGTTAATCATACATATAAATCATATGTACAGGTTTTACCTATTATTCTCCAGTGAGTCCAATTCAATTCTGCTCTATTTATATAAGCATAACCTTTAAAAAACTTAGAACTATTTTTATTCAAAGGCACTTAATAATTTACATTATTTTGGTAATTCTGATTCTGTAATAATTTTTAAATATCTGTTACATTCCCCTATAATTTGGAGGTGATTTACTTATTTCCATTTGATTGTCAGTAGTTGTTGAGGTTTAAATAACAAACCATGTGCTATTATTTTAACTCACGACTGTATTTCCCCAAATATTTCAAAAGTTATTTCCTAATTATGTTCCATAACTTCTTCATGATAATGCATTTTACTGGCAGCTTATTCGTGTAGATTATAATTTTAATAACACACATTAAATAAGAAAAAAACTATACATTTTTATGGTACTTTGGAGCAAACATGTTTTTCACATCCACATATTTAATATGTGTGAGTATTTCTATTTGTATTCCATATATTCCTATTATATATTTTATCAACATATTTATAACAATATTTATAATTCACTAGGTTTATTTCTCTTTCCTGGCCTTTACTTCAGCCATTTACAAAGCCATAATTCTCTTCTCCCTCTTCGCAATCTATGGAACTAGAAAGTCACCTCTCACATGAAGCCAACTTTTAAAATTCTACCTCATTTGGATACTATTTTTTCTGTTTTTTAATAATGTTTAGAATCTATAACACGTTTAAATTCCTAACCGTATTTAGGAACATAATCATATATATGTATATATACACATACACACACACACACACACAAACACACAAACACACACACACACGGAAGTTTGGTTCCAAACTAAGAGAAATACTTTATTTATACTTTATGTATTTGATATACACCTAGAAATATTACAGGCAGAGTGTTCATTTCCAGCTCTTTATACATGATATTGTATACCAAATACTATTTGAGGATGTAAACACAAAAATTATATTTAGTCATAAAATAAACATATAAGACTGGAAAAGTCATAAACTATTCCAATATCAAGTGTAAAACTGTTGATTTTTTTGCATTTTCTCATATCTGCTTTTTATTCCCGAAGAAAATTGAAAATTTCTATATTTTGACATATTTGTTTGAATTGCTTAGTAAGGAGAACTGTACCAAGTATCTATCTATTTTTGAGGTATATTTTTCATATTCTTGTATTTATTATAACCTTTCTTCATCATGATATTTATACCTTTAGCTACTTTACCCTGCCTAATCTCTTATATGTCATTTTACTATTTGTTTAAACCCCAAAATTAGGGCTAGGATTAATCAATTTATCATCCCTAAAAGGGAAGTTATTTTAGGCAAATACAGTATGAAATCTGAAAAATAGTCTGTACATTCTTTACATAACCAAAGTAAGATGATTTCAACAAATTGAAGGCAATAGAGAAATTTGAGGGGACATAGTGCTTAAAATCAAAACCAGCAGTTGTAGGAAAGATAGCAAGACTCATTGTGCAGAAACTCCAGTACAAATTTCTCCCCAAAATTCCGTCTTATTTCCTATTCCAAATCTCACTTAAATATTTTTTAAAAAAACTTCTCAAAATTCACTAATTTTACCAAGCCTGTTTCTTCCACAGCTTTCTGTCATTTAATGGATAGCAACATTCTCATTCTGATTGCTCAGGTCAGGATACTTGGAGACATAATTAGCTTCAATCTTTTTTTGTAACAGCTTATATGCAATTCATCTGGACATTTCATTTTCATTCCATTCGAATGGAATGGAATATGGATACATATATATCCATATATATATCCAATAATACATCCATATATATTTATGCCCCAAATAATTTGTAATAAATGAAATGAATGCTTTGCAATAGCAAAATATTATGCTACTTCCATTATTTCTCACAATCTTCACCATTGATCTGCATAAATACACGATCAAAGCAATCTTTGTAAAACATAAGTCAATTTCATGCAATTCCAATAAACATAGCATACCCCTACCTCACCTATATACCAGTTGATTGTAAGGTTCACACACACACACACACACGTATGTTTCCTAGATAGTTTGAGCTGCTAAACAAAGTACCATGGACTGGATGCCTTATAAGCAACAGAAATTTATTTCTGATAACTCTGGAGGTTGGAAGTCTGAGATCAGGAAGCTGGCATGATTGGGTTCTGGTGAAGACCTTCTTCCAGGTTTTAGACTGCCAACTTCTTGTATCCTTACATAGCAGAAATAGGACTATTTAGTTCTCTAGCCTCGTTCTGTAAGGACACAAATCCCATTCAAGAGGGTTCTGTTCTCATGACATAATTATCTCCCAAAGACGCTGTCTCTAAATATCTTTACGTTGATATTAAGGTTTCAGAGTATGAATTTTAGAAATACACAGACATTTAGTCCATTGCAATGAAATAATAGAATAAGCTGAAAAGTAGGTCAGTGAGGGGACTCTAGATTTGTCAGATGCAAAAACATAAACACTAAGCTATCCCAATGCATGTAGACCAGTGGAAAAGCACAATATGTTCAAAAATACACCCAAGTACAGGGGCAATTTTCATATACAATTAAATGACATCACAAATAGCAGAGGAAAAGGTAGACATTTTATTACATGGTGTTGGCCGAACTGGATAGGCATTTTGCAAAACACAAATTGATAAAATTGAATGCCTAAAAAACACATATACCTGAATAAACACTAAATAAATGTTACCTAAATATAAAAAAACCTAAATTATACAAGCAGTAAAAACAAGCTCCATGTGGATTCACTTTTAATCTGAGTGTGAGAGAACAAAGTTAAATTGTAACTAAAAAATTCAGATGCAATAAAGAATATATTCAACTTTATAAAATAATTGCATTAAAAAATTAGAAACATGAAATGTTAAAGTGGAGAACAAAGTTGTAATAAATATAATAAAAAGGGCCAATTTTCTTATTATATAAATAATTCCTTAAATATTGAGTAAAAAATGACTAAACAACTGATCAAAAAATGTGCCGAAGTCATAAACTCACACATATAAAATGAATAGTACATCAACGCACATCCCCATAAATTTTGAAGCGGCTTTTGAAAATTATAAAAAGCGCTCATCACCAGAGAAGTGAAAATTAAAACTATACTCTGATGTTATTTCTCATCTTTCAATGACAAAAATTCAAAACCCTGAAAATGCACTTTATTGGCAAGCTATAGGCTAAGTCACCCTTATACATAGCTAGAGGGGCTGCAAAATTCGTATAACTCCTATGTACAGAATATGACATCTAAAAAACTAAACTTGCAATTATACTTATAACCTAGCAATTCTTTTTTTTTTTTTTGAGATGGAGTCTCGCTCTTGTCGCCCAGCCTGGAGTGCAGTGGTGCGATCTTAGCTCACTGCAACCTCTGTTTCCTGATTTCAAGTGATTCTCCTGCCTCAGCCTCTTGAGCAGCTGGGATTACAGGCAAAAGCCACCATGCCTGGCTAATTTTTGTATTTTTAGTAGAGATGGGGTTTCACCATGTTGGCCAGGCTGGTGTTGAGCCCTGACCTCAGGTGATCCGCTTGCCTCGGCCTCCCAAAGTACTGGGATTACAGGTGTGAGCCACCACGCCTGGCCAGCATTTCTACTTTTAAAAATTACTTTAAATTATACTTCCAACATACAAACACATGCAAAGATATTTATTGTGGCATTATTTTAAACTTTAAAATACTAGAAAGAGTCTAAAAATTTACCTCAGAAGACCGGTTGAAAACTACAATATAGGGAGCAATGAATACTATGAAACTGTAAAACAGGATGAAAAGACTTTTATGAGCTGATATGAAGTGATTTCTAGGACAAAATCTCTTTTTAAAGAAGCAATGTGTAAAATAAAGTACGTATATATTGTACTGCTATTTGTAAGAAAACAAAAAATGTGACATATTATTATGTATGTGCAATCTTTTATTGGAGAAACAAAACCATAAACCATAAAAACAAAACTAATTAAATTTGTAACCAATAAGCAAAGCAATGGTATAGTAGGGATAGAAAAAGATTGAGTCTTTAATTTTTGAACCATATGATTCCCAAATTCAAACAATATAATTAAATCTCAATTATATTAAAAGAAGGGGAAATTAAAATGAACTATCAACAAAACAATAAGTATATGAAATTGATAACATATAGAACATGCACACGCACACACACACAGAGTCATTTCAAGTGTCTTTGACCACAATACTTGGATTATGCTCTCTGTGTGAGATATAGTCTAAGGACAACAATAAAAACCTTGAACTTAGAATGTTGGTTATTGGTAGTGTTATTGGTGATTCAACTCCAATACAATGTTGTACATAATGTAAGAGGAAATTTTTTAACAAATCTGGTTGTAGTTGGGAAATTGGATACTCTGTATGGGAAAAGGGAGCTATAGATACAAACATGGCAAGATGAAAAGGCATATTCCCTTCTGGCAGTGGGAAGGTTGGAATCAAAAGTGTCCTAAAACTCCTAGATGGAATCACGGATGTAGAGATGGCACAGGCTGCTGACAAGACCTAGAAGTAATGACACCACAGTAATAATGAGCATGACTAGACATCTGTCATGCTTTTGTAAATTGTTTGCAAGGCTTCTTTGATAAGTATGTAATTTCAGGTGTAGAGAATAATGAAATACAAACTAACCCTCCAATATGTTTTCTGTGTGTCAGAAACTAAGAATGTGCTCAAAAACTAAAAGGGTCATGTCAAAAAACCTTATTAGATTTATAAATTGACCAAATTTTGTTTGTGGGAACCTCTTTAAGATGGCTTCTGTTTTCTTTCTGAAACTTTTGCCCCAGGATTTTTTCATCAGTTGTCCATTCTGCTTTGAGAGCGCATCCTCACTTAGCCAACTGGCTCACTTTTAGTCTTCGTTCCAATGTTATCTTGCCAGTGAGGCTCCTACTATTTACCCTATTAAAATTTTTACTACCTCCCAGCACTTCTGAGCCTCCTCACCAAGCTCTACTTTTCCATAGCATTTGTAATATTTTTGAAAATAATGTTATTCTGATTGGTCTTTCCTCCCTTCCTCTAATATTATAGAATAAATGACAATAGGGACAGTTATATTTTGCTTGTTTTATACACTGTTATTCACCACACGCTAGCCTTAGCGTAATATTTAGTGCCTAGCCTAAAATACACTCTCAATTAATATCTGTTGAATAAGTTTATTGATTCCTAAATCTGCACTTTTTAGTACATTACAGTCACTTCTTTATATATGATCATTTGCTTTATGAAAAATAAGAGTTTCAGGAAGAAAATTATTTGTGCACAGCTTGATATTCTTAGAGTTATTTTTCATACATTTTCTCTTTCGTCAGTTATTTATCTAATAGGCAATCACATCTTGTCAATCCCTCCCTCCAAATGTCGTTAAATGTGTCATTTTATTTACTTGCTAACACCCACCACCTTGGCTCTGTAGCTCATCATCTTACACCTGGATTACTGAAATAGCCTCTCTTCTGGCAACCATACACAAATCATTTTATGCATCATTCCTTCTTAAATGAGTGTTTAATTTCTCTAAATCACAGCTTTCAAAATGTGACTTCCAATCTCAGAAATTATCAATGACTCTCTAGTCACTTTGGAAATATCTTCACTTTAGCTTTAAAAGCAGTCAAGAATCTGTTTCTACTTATATTTATCTCTCACCCTTGACCCATTCTATACCATTCACTCTGAATGACTCTAGATACTCTGTTTGATTTTACTTAATTTTATTAAGTATTTTGTTTTCCAAATAATGAGGGTGGGGGTGGGAGCGAGAAGGAAATACTCTACCTTCTACCAGCAGAGTTCAGTTATTATAATGGTCTTAAATTACTTTTACAGAGTAAGGAGAATCTAAAATTTCACCCCAAAAATTTTCAAATTGTATAAGTGTACACATACACACACACACCACACAACACACTGGATTCTCCAGAAATCATATCCTCAAATAATGTTCTGAATCCACTTTACTGGAAAATGTGACCCAAAATTATTAGGAATTAGGAAAAGCTTATCAAAGAAAAAGAGAAAAACAATGCAAAAATGCAGTTTGAGTCAGCCACATTTACGGCTGGTTGCCTCTTTTATCTCATGATATCACTTGAGAAGATATATTTAATGTTCCCACGACCAACCATCTGGGGAAAAAAATTGGAGGCACTTATTCATAGGCTTTCATTCCTAGTTGGTAAGAAGTTCTCCTCGTGAATGATTAACTGCCTTGCACTCCCGGATTGCATAGTCCTGATAAAGGGAACAGTCATTTCGCACTAGCTTGAAGCTGATTTTGACCTATGCAAAGTTGGATGTTGCCATATGAATGAAAAGCACATGTAGGTGAGACTGAGAATCACAGTGGAGCACAAGAGCTGTCAGACACAATCCATACCTGCACCATTCAGACCTGTTCTATTCCTCCATTAAATCTTTTTATTTTATTTTATTTATTTATTTTATTTTATTTATTTTATTTTATTTTATTTTATATTTTATTTTATTTTATTTTATATTTTATTTTATTTATTTTATTTTATTTTATTTATTTTATTTTATTTTATATTTTATTTTATTTTATTTTATTTTATTTTATTTTAATTTTATTTGAGAGAGGGTCTTACTCTGTCGCCCAGGCTGGAGTGCAGTGGTGTGATCTCAGCTCACTACAGACTTCACCTTCTGGGTTCAAGCAATTCTGCTTCAGCCTCCTGAGTAGCTGGGATTACAGTAGCCCGGCTAGTTTTTGCATTTTTAGTAGAGATGACATTTCACCATGTTGACCAGATGGGTCTTGAACTCCTGACCTCAGGTGATCCACCTGCCTCAGCCTCCCAAAGTGCTGGGATTTCAGGTGTGAGCCACTGTGCCTGGCCTAAATCTTATCTATATCTGTGGCACTTTAAAACTAGACCTCTAATCTCTTCAAAGATTAAATGTAAGAAAGTTAGTGGATTAAATATTTACTTCTGTAGTTTATGTTGAATATGTAATTAATATCTACTTCTCTCCTTTGTCGCTAATTCTGTATTTCCCTCACAGCCAGACAACACTGTGTCTGGCTGAATATCTTACCTTTTGGTATAACCTTGAACTTAATACCAGAGAGATATGAGACAAGAGTTGCTTTCTCTTTTGAGGATGAAGTTTCTGTAATTTCACATTCTCTGTTACTTTTATGAGCATGAAAGCTTCAAGAAATGCCACAATTAATTTTATGGGTTGAGATTTCTTCTACTCTGTGAAAGTAGTTATAGGTCCTTATGATTATTGGAATCTGCCAGTAAAGTATATTCCTTTCCCTCAATCCTTTCCCTCCAACACTGGTCATTCTTCATCCGGAGGAAACTAAAAGTGATCAAGTGGGCCAAGTGTGGTGGCTCGTTCCTGTAATCCCAGCACTTTGGAAGGCCGAGGCAGCTGGATTGCCTGAGGTCAGGAGTTCGAGACTAGTCTGGCCAACATGGTAAAACCCCATCTCTACTAAAAATACAAAAAAATTAGCCTGACATGGTGTCATGCCCCTGTCATCCCAGGTACTCAGGAGGCTGAGGCAGGGGAATTGCTTGAACCAGGGAGGTGGATGTTGCAGTGAGCCGAGATCAAACCACTGCACTCCGGTCAGGGCGATAGAACAAGACTCCATCTCAAAAAAAAAAAAAAAAAAAAAAAAAAAAAGAGATCAAGTGGTAGCTTTAGACTCAAATTCAGCAGAAACCTTACAGTGCTCCTTGGCAGAAAACACGCAATCTAACAGGACCTCAAATCTTTCAGACTCCCAGTTGCATTGATAATAAACCCAAATATTTCCACTTGATTGTTAAAAGTGTTCTCCATTCTTGTCTGCTTTAATAGCTACAAGAGTGAAAACACCATATACTGCCTGTTGGCTCAGCATCCTGGAGGAGAGCTAGAACCCCTGCAAAGATCTGTGGTGATGTTCTGTCTTAGATGAGCTCTTTAAATGCTGTTTGAGCTCACAGATTGGAGATTTCTACTGACAGCATATGTAGTAAGATAGGTGATTATTTGGCCATGTAACCATTGAAGCACTTCCTTTGATATTGAAAGGGTTAATAACTTACACACAATGTTGTGCACATATCACAGATATAGGGAATTCTTTAAAACATATGTAGTGATGTTTTAAATGTCAGTACAGGCACAGAAAGCAAACTCATTCAAAATTGGTGTCAAGTTGCTGTTTCTTTCAGAAGGGAAGAGGTCTGATAAAATTTACTGTCTACCTTTAGAAATGGTAGTATATTGAAGACATAGTGTTGGTTTCTACTGATGGCTGGTTAGAATACTCACAATGGCAGTAGGCAATTTAGTCTTTATGAGAATCCATGTTGGTGGGCACCTGCACTTCCTTTATCTCTGTTATGGCAAAATGTTTGTGGTCATAGGATTACTGTTCTTTTTAGTTGTTGAAAACCTCTTTTGGTGTGGATAGCTCTGGATAAGCATTACAAAAGACACAAAAATTCTCACATTTTGTGTTCTCTCCACATATCCATCCATATCACTCTTTTTTAGGCTCATCCTTGATCTTTCAATCTTGCTCCCATCAGCCAAATCATTGATGCCCAGATCATTATATTCCATCCAACAACAACACTACCAGTTGGTATCTAAAATTAGCCATGCACACCCCTGAATTCATTGCTTACTGAGATCCTGGTAAACGACATTGTAAAAGCACAATCTTTCTGAGCAGAGCAAACTACTGTCTTACGTAGATTTTCTTGGAAAGTATGGACTTCAATGGTTAGTGGCCTTTTAGATACGGAAGCAAGTTGATGTTAATTGTAAATGTGTGGTTACTAGGGTGAGACTATAAGTGATTGGTTGACCTCTAGAGGCATGTTCATTGGTGTGATGCCATTCCCAACTTGATGACTTTCAAGAAAAAAGGGTTTGGTCGTCTTTCAGAAGCATGTTTCCTGTCATAAACAGTTATTTTATTTTGTTTTGTTTAGTTGCTTTTTGTTTAGGTGGTGGTACAACAGATAAAATGAATGTGGATATGCTGGACACAAACATATCACATTTTTTAAAATTTTTGCTGGTTCTTCTAAACCCTTACTCCACCTCTGTCTCTTTACTATGGTTTTGATTTTGATTTTCTCTTTTGAATATGGGGGTTAGGTTAGTTTTAGAAGCTTTTATTTGGTATTTTTTACAAAACTGTTAATGAAGTTATGTTAAAAATTTATTTTTATCCCTCAATCAACATAACAATATTATAGGTCTTTAAGTAAAGGAAATCTATGATTACATTTTAGAACTCTTACTCTGACTACAAAGCAGAGAATATCTTTCCACACAGCAAATCTTGAAACAATAAAGAAAGATAGAATATGTTTTTGATATTTCAAAAAGGGAAGTCGGTGGATGGAATAGCATAGCAAATTAAAAAAAGTCAGTGACTTCAAAAAATATTTCAGGTTTGATACAGATGAGATTTCATAGTTGATTAAAGAAGCTAACGAACCAAATGAAAATAGCTTATTTCTGTCTCCAAAAACTGGGTGAATGAGACTGGAAAAGCAAAAGGAAGAGAAAATTGGAGAAAGGGTGAAGGGAGCAGGAAGAAAATAAGTTTTGTTTTTGGACATTGCATTAGTTTTCTATTGCTGCTTTACGTGTTAGTCTGCTCTCATACTACTATAAAGGTACTACCTGAGACTGGGCAACTTATGAAGGAAAGAGGTTTAATTGACTTGTACTTCTGCACAACCTCAGAAAAGTTACAATCATGGTGGAAGGCAAAGGGGGAGAAAGTACCTACTTCACCAGGAGAGAGAGCGAGAGACAAAGAGAGAGCACAAGGGAAACTGCCACTTTTAAACCATTAGATCTCATGAGGAAGCCCTCATGTCACAAGAACAGCATATGGGAAACTGCCTCCATCTCCCACTAGGTATCTCCCTGAACAGGTAGAAATTACAATTTGAGATGAGATTTGGGTGGGAACACAGAGCCAAACCATATTATTCTGCCCCTAGACCCTCCCAAATCCCATGTCCTTTTCACATTTCAAAACCAATCATGCTTTCTCAACAGTACCCCAAAGTCTTAACTCATTCCAGCATTAACTCAAAAGTCCAAGACTAAAGTCTCATCTGAAACAAAGCAAGTCCCTTCCACTTATGAACCTGTAAAATAAAAAACAAGTTAGTTACTTCCAAGATCCAATGGGTGAACAGCCATTGGGCAAATGTTTCCATTCCAAATGGGAGGAACTGTCCAAAACAAAGGGGCCACAGGCCTCATGAAAGTTCAAAGTTTAACAGGTCACTCATTAAATCTTAAAGCTCCAAAATAATCTCCTTTAACTCCATGTCTCACATCCAGAACATGCTGATGCAAGGGGTAGACTCCCAAGGCCTTGGGCAGCTCTGTCCCTGTGGCTTTGCTTAGTAGCTCCCCCATGGCTGCTTTCACAGGCTTGTGTCGAGTGCCTGCAGCTCTTCCAAGCACATGTTATAAGCTGGTGGTAGATCTACCATTCTGGGGTCTGGAGGATGATGGCACACTTTTCACAGACCCACTAGGCCATGCCTAAGTAGAGACTCTGTTTGGGGGCTCCAACCCCACATTTTCCCTCTGCATTGTCCTAGTTGAAGTTCTCCACGGGGGCTCCACCCCTTTAGCAGACTTCTGCCTGTACATTCAGGCATTCCAATACATCCTCTGAAATCTAGGCACAGGCTCCCAAAGCTCAGCTATTGTCTTCTGCATACTTATAGGCCCAATACCACATGGAAGCTACTAAGGTTTGAGGCTTGCACCCTCTGGAGCAATGGCCCAAGCTATACATTGGTCCCTTTTAACCATGGCTGGAGATGGAGTGGCTAGAATGCAGGGCACCAAGTCCTGAAGCTGCACAGAGCTGTGGGAGCTTGGGCTTTGCCCAGGAAAGCATTTTCCTTTCCTAGGCCTTGGATCCTGTGATGGGAGGGGGTGCTGTGAAGATCTCTGACATGACCTGGAGACATTTTCCCCATTGTCTTGGCTCTCATTGCTTATGCAAATTCCTGCAGCCGGCTTGAATTCCTTCCCAGAAAATGGGATTTTCATTTCTACCACATGGTCAGGCTGCAAATTTTCTGAACCTTTATGTTCTGCTTCCTTTTTAAACATAAGTTCCAATTTTCAACCATCTATTTGTGAATATACATGACTAAATGCTTTCAGAATAAACCAGGTCACATTTTGAACACTTTGCTGCTTAGAAATTTCTTCTGCCAGATACCCTATATCATCTCTCAAGTTCAAAGTTCCACAGATCTTTAGGGCAAGGGCAAAATGCTGCCAGTCTCTTTCCTAAAGCATAGCAAGGGTGACCTTGCTTCAGTTCTCAATAAGTTCCTCAACTCCATCTAAGACCACCTCAGCCTGGACTTTATTGTCCATATCACTATCAGCATTTTGGTCAAAACCATTTAACAAGTCACTGGGAAGTTCACATTTTTCCACATCTTCCTGTCTTCTTCTGAGCCCTCCAAACTGTTCCAACCTCTGCCTGTTACCCAGTTCCAAAGTTGCTTCCACATTTTCAGGTTATCTTTATAGCAGTACTCCACTCTGCCAGTAGCATTCTCTGTATTAGTTCATTCTCACACTGCTATAATAATACTTCCTGAGAATGAGTGATTTATAAAGGAAATGTTTAATTGACTTACAGTTCCACACGGCCCCAGGAAACTTACAATCATGGCCAAATGCAAAGGAGAATCCAATACCTTCTTCACAAGGCAGCAGGAGAGAGGGAGAGAGAGATGGAGAGAGAGAGACAGAGGGAGAGAGAGAGAGCACGCACTCAGGGGAAACTAGCACTTTAACTACCACTTTTAAACCATCAGATCTTGTGAGAACTCCCTCACTATCACAAGAACAGCATGGGGGAAACTGCCCGATGATTCAATCACCTCCCACCAGGCCCCACCCTTGACAAGTGGGGATTATAATTCAAGAAGATTTGGGTGAGGACACAAAGCCAAACCACATCACTTATCAAATTACTATAACTTAAAACAACACAAATTTATTATCTCACAGTTCTATAGGTCAAAAGTCCTGATTGTCTTGAATAGCTATTTTCTTCTACATTTCACAAAACCTTAACCAACCTGTTAGGCAGCTGGGCTGTTACCAGGAGGTGCTGGGAAGAGCCTGCTTCCAACATAATTTAGGTTGTTAACCCAATTCATGTTCTTGTGATTATAAAATAAATACCCCCATTTTCTCAGTTGCTTTCATCAAGGAGTTAGTCTTTGCTCCTGAGCCTTCTTGCAGTTTTTTCTCATGCTTTCCATATGGCAGTCTTACTACAAAAAAAGTTGAGTCTCTCTTTTTCTTCAAGTATCTTCAGCCACCTCTCCTGACATATCTCTCTGACGCTTCTGTCTTCCTCTTCTACTTTTAGAGGATCATGTGGATTACCTTGCGCCCACCAAGGCAATCCAAGATAATTATATTTTAAGGCCAAATACAGGCTTTTAACTAATTTTTTAAAATCTGTCAGTCCTTCTGGAAAGAGGAATAACCTCCATCTAATTTCCTTCTGAGCATGCTAAATGTCAGGATTCCTGGAAAAGATACTAGTCTTATTTAGCATTAGAGAGATAATGGAGTCCTTAATTAAAAAATGTTTTTAGCAGTATATTTCTTGTCTACCTAGGTTATCTATTGTTAAAGAAAAAAGTCATTTTTGAATTTATAGAAATATGGTTGCTGAAATGGTTCCTTAATACAGTCACTACCTCTTCATACATTGCCTAGAGGGTCCCTCATCTTTTAAATCTGAAACCAAGCATGCCCAAATATAGAAGATGGGAGGCAATTTTGGGGGTCTGTATCTATGTTCTCCAACCTCTCGATAAAAGGGTGGTTCATTTGTGCCTGGAGTTTTTATACTATCAATAATTCATAAAAACTTGTGCTGAGTGAAAACTGTGATTAATTTTTTTCTCATTTAACTATTTGAATCTTTTTTTATTACAACTTACATGCCTGAGATCACCCAAAAAGGTTTAGCATAAAATCCTGAGAAATAAAACTCATAAATAAGATTTAGGAAGAGTATTCAATCAAAAAGAATTGGCCAGAAACACAGTATCATATGATATTGTGATAGTTAATTTTAACTTGACTGAGCCACAGGTGCTCACACATTATTCTGGATGTGTCTGTGTGAGTGTCTTTGGATGAGATTAACCTTCACATTGGTAGAGTACATAAAGCAGATTCCTCGCACAAATGTGAGTGGCTCTTCTCCAATCATCTGAAAGATGAATAAAACAAAAGGCTGACCCTGCCATAAATAAGAGAAGATTTCTCTTGCCTGACTGTCTTTGAGCTGGAACATTGGTCTTCCTGCCTTAGACTAAAATGAAAACAATGGTTCTTTCTGAATCCTGAGCTCCCCAGTCTCCAGGCTAGAACTACACTATTGGATCTCCTGGGCCTCCAACTTGCTAGCTGCACATCATGGAATTTGTTAGTCTCCAAAATTATATGAGCCAATTCTTTTCTAATAATCACAGTCTCTCTCTCTCATATATATGTATATGACATTAAAAATTGTCAGAATCAGGCTGGGCACAGTGGCTCACGCCTGCAATCCCAGCACTTTGGGAGGCCAAGGCGGGCAGATCATGAGGTCAGAAGTTTGACACCAGCCAATGTAGTGAAACCCCATCTCTACTAAAAAAAAAAAAAAAAAAAATTAACCAGGCATGGTGGTGGGAACCTGTAATTCCAGCTACTCCAGAGGCTGAGGCAGGATAATTGTTTGAACCCGGGAGGCAGAAGTTGCTGTGAGCTGAGATTGCTCCATTGCACTCCAGCCTGGGCGACAAGAGTGAAACTCTGTCTAAAAAACGAAAAAAAGAATCATTATTGTTAAGAAAACTCTAATAAAAAAAGCCAGGAAATGCCAAAAGCAAAGGGTTCTCACATTTGTTTTCCTGATTAGGAAAAATATTCTACTAAAACCACAACCTTGCACAAAGACCATCACTAACTTACATGAAAGGAAATCTACCCAGCAACTACCTGTCTAACCTCAGACTGGCATCACTCTTGTTATTGATCTTTGTTGTCAAGGATACTTATTTCAAAGCAGTCATGCAATCTTTAAAAACATTTGTCTTCCTTTACCTCCTTGAATGTGTACATAGTTTATGGTCACACATGTATTATCATTGCAATGCTCTAACCCCAAAAAAGCATTTTTTTTTTTTTTTTGGTTGTTGTTTTATGGAGCCTCTCTGTTTGTTATTTAAGTTGATACATATGGTGCCAGAAATGAAATCTGAAAGACATCAGTATCAGAAAGAATTAGGGATCTTGCTACATTCCTGGATTACTCGTTTGACCCCTTTGAGTTCTCTGCTTTATGGCTCACATTTTTCTGTCTGAATGGGTCTTCTCTTGGGTTGAGTTTATGTCCTTGTTGTAGAGATCCTCAACTTCATTTCAGATCTGGTTGAATAAGGCTGGCTTAATAAACTTGCATCCCACTTGGACTATGAAAGACTATTTTTTCGTGTTTCCTGGTAAGTTATTTGTGGTATAAAGAAAAGTGTCTTTCTGAATTGAGTAATCTTAGTTTCCACAGAATTTACATTTTATTTGGGAGGCATACCTTCTGTTTTGTGCACGTAATTCAATATTTTGTTAGATCTACATGACTAGGTTAAAATTTTTGTGAACACTCATCTTGATTTTTTTTAATTTAGTTTGACTTTTTTTTTTTTTTTGCTTGTTTCTGAAAATATTCCAAGAGCAAAAATAAACATTCTAGATGGTGGGCTCAAGAAGCTAATTAAAAACCAGGGTGGTTGCCACCATCTAAAACTCTGGTTTTAACTCCTAACATTCCCTAACAGGATTTATATGATTTTCTTTGCTCTCAGGAGATTAATAAGAAACATTAAGCCGTGCCAGGTTTTCTGGGACTCCAGCTGGCTACCTACCATGGCCCATTCTTGCGTGCATTTTAAAATGATAGACAAATTACACCAAGGAAACTTCAGAGCTCAAATGGTCATAACTTGAAAATCCAGCAATTATAGAATTAACAGGTAGAGTCCTCTAAGTTCTCTATCTCTCTGGTTTTTGTTTGTTTGTTTTTTTCCGCCTACTTTGAATCTGCTTACTTTCCCACTGATATTAAGATAAAACTCACTGTTTATGGCATTCTAGTTAAGATTTTTTTTTAAGGTTTAAAGGGCTTTCAAAGTAATGGTTTTACAAATTACAACAGCTCTATGGTAAGCAACAAACTGAATACCTTTTAGAAATAAAAACTTAGGTTTCCCTAACTAGTAATTTTGTATGCTGATGGGAGACTTCATTGAAAAATTAAGAATCCGAAAAACTAGATAAGTATTTATGAAAGTTATAAGTTAGGCTCTCAGACCAAGATCAAACAAGTCAAAATCTTGAGCAAAGAGGTGTAATATATATCTGTCCAGGAGAATTTTTTTTTTTTTTTGCCACACAGAAAAAATAAAAAATAAAGAGCTAGAGGAAATTAAAAAACAAGTAACATTCTTTTTTTCCTGCATTTGCTAAGTAAGCAAAGGAGACAGGTGAACAAAAAGTAGATTTGTCACTAATTCCAGGCTACTTGGACATTTTGTTTTTCTTCACCTAACTAAAAGGTTAGCATTAAAAATTTCACCCTATCGTCATTTGAAACTATAAGAGAAAAAGAAAAAATAAGTTAGAATTGTTTTTGTTTTTATTGTTGTTTCTTTTTGTTTGTTTTGCTGTCATAAAAACTGCTTTTCCAAAATTTCAAGTCCACAGGCTATTCTCCTGCTCAAGGTACTCTCTTGTTTACATTTCTCTATAACATGGTGTACAGTCATAATGCTGGACACACCCTTCCTGTTTTGGATCAAATTTGAATACCATTTTTATCAAGTTTGATTTCTGGATTATCTAAATAGGCTTTTCATGAGGAGAAGCAATCACAGTATATGAGGTTTTCCTTCATCTTTTTGGTTGCTGGCCTAAGAAACAAAGATTTTACATTTTATAAAGGTAATTTTCTGTCTTGTCTTTATTAGGTTTTTTATTATTTAGGAAAACTGACCTTTAAAAGAGCTAAAAATTTTATATTCATGTAAATTCCTATATTGCTTTTGAAGTATTTTGAATATCACTCTGGTTGAAAGAATGACTATTATTTCACAGTTACCTGTTTTGACCAAGTGTTTTGAATGTTTTAACATCTCTGGGGCTTTCCAGGATCAAAACTTATGTCTTTTGGCCTAAAATTAACTTTGGGATTTTTGGGTTGCACCCTTGGGAAGCCTCAAAGAACAGATATCTCATCTTTTAGAGATATTAAATGATTAGACTTCTTTGGTAAATTGTGTGGAAGGCATTGCCAAATGATAAATGATACTAGATCTTTCAGTTATGGGTATGTTATTAATATGTGTTCTAGGAACTGTATACATTTATGAAAATCGACTATACTATCAATCATAATTTTGATTTTTATGTTAACTCTTTTCTAAAGTTGTTTGTATGTATATGTTATTAGTGTAAATATTCTAAAGATTATATGAGATGCATAAAAGTCTGATGGTCCTGATATGACACTGTCAGTTATGATTCTTGTTGCTATCCTTTAATTCTGCACATGAGAGAAATAATTACTTTTTTTGTCAATTGAGAACTTTCATCAGATTTTAACCATGGCTATTGCTAATTTTTTGCCATCCACAGTTATTGTTTTGAATTCTTTTCTAAAGACATTTGCAATTACCTATAGTTAATTTTTTATGAATAAACCAGATTTTTGATAACTTAAAGACAATGTAAAAATTTCCAGGAGTCTGATAAAGATATTGTTGAGTTCATAAAACTTCTAATCAAGATTAAGCAAAACAAAAAAATTACAGGAAATTAAGTAATTAATAATGATAGATTCTAAGACTTTCATTTAAAATATTGTTGGTTACTTATTTTGTTTTTCAGATTTAAGAAAATTTTCTCTTATAAACTATTTATATTTCATAAAAATTTTTAAAAGTATGCTTTTGTGAACAAAGGTGAAAGTATACACTTTTCCTCCCTGCTTAATTTCTCCAAAATTCAGAAATGATTTGTGAGTATTCCTATTTTTATTTACCTAAGTTTAATAAAAATATGCTCTTTCTTTATAAGCAGTATACATTTGGAAACATTTATTATATTACCAAGGCTTTAAATACAATGCCATATTTAAGAATGTGAATAAAATTCCTGGCTACAAAAATTATCAGCCTTACAATTAATGAATACAAATTGTCACTTCCTGACAGGCCCAAGAACTTTAAGACTATAAGTAAAATCTAAAGTCTACCTTGGTTTGACTTCCTAGACTGAAGAGGTTCTTAAATATGAGATTTCTAAATTTAATGTAAGGGAAAAAAAGTTATGTTTCTAAAAAGAAAAACTATAAACCATTTGTTATTGGAGTGTACCCTGGTGCATTGCTTTCAGGTTCTGGTCATCTACCTGTAGACTGGACTAGATCCTCAATTCTCCTAATTTCTTCCAATATTTTGCTACAACTCCAACTCAAAACAAGAGCTGCTCTATTCCCAAAGCCCTGTAAGTTAAAACTCATCAAATTTTAAGAAACAAGCCTCATGCTTGATGTACGAACCACATAAAAAGTTTACCAAACTTCCCTATGTCATAATTAAGGACATTCAAACTATAAACCCAGAGAAATAAATGTTTTTACACTGTAGACAGATTTTTTCTGAAATGTCAGAATGAGACTTCATGTTTTACTGAGATTTTTACCCCTTTTAATGCTATCTTTTCCACTTGACAAGAAAATGGTATAATTGAAATATCACAATTAATAGCTTCTGCTGCTAACTTAACAAAACCTAAGCTTAAAAAATTCTGTACTATATATTTATTAAATAAGAGCATTTATTTGCTGTCACTAATACCACATGTTGTACCTGGATAAATTCCTCTGGGAAAGTTAAGATCCATATACACAAAATAAGAAAACAGGTCACATGGTTACAACAGTGACCTAATTTCCTATGGTCATTTCATTTATTCAATGATTTGTTTGAAGACTAAATTTATGGCTCAAAATTATTTTGCAAACTGGAATTGTCATATTACTATTAATGTTATTTGTATTTCCCCCTTAAATTAATTTAAATTAGATTATTTCACCCTTAAATTTTTGATGAAGTACAACTCCTAACAAAATAGGACTAGCTCAGCACATTGAGATGAAACAGATAAAATTGAACTAATCGTGAACTCCCAGTAGACTTAGCCTAAGAGTCACACCCTTCAAACCTCCCTTGTTACTCAAATGTGGATAAAAGAATTTTGACATCAACACTTAGTCACCGGTAACTTTCCCCAATGTGGGATGAGACCAGCATCCTGGATAGGTCCATCCCAGCATTGAGGGACATGAAAATCTAACTGCAAAATAATTGGTCAGTGATGCTTCCAGAGAAAGATCTTGATCAAATGGAGAAATGTGAAGTTTGTCAGAATAAAAGTGGAGTCACTAATGCTAAGAAAACCCTGACAAACAGAGCCAGAGAAGGTCATGAAGAGACAGTTCTCACACTTATATACATGATAATAATAAATGTCCCACAAAAATCATAACCTTACACAAAGGCCATTACAACCTTACACAAAAACTTTTGCAAAGACATCTGACTAGCAACTACCTGTTTAACTTTAGACTGGTGTCCCTTTGTTATTAATCTTTGTAGCCAAGGACAATTATTTCAAAACACTTATGCTATCTTCCTCATTAAAACAACAACAACAACAACAAAAACCTTTGTCTTCCTTTATCTCCCTGAATGTGCATATGGTGTGATATGACATGCATATTCCCATTGCAATGCTATCTTTCCAAATAAATGAACTTTTATTAAGAGAAATTTTTTCCTTTTTGTTATTTAGGTTGACAATATATACACACAATTTTCATTGGTACTCTTTCTCTGGAAAACCCTGACTAATCCCAGTAGAAAGGAAAAAAAGAATATTGAAAGAAGTAGAAAGTAGCCAATAACATCTAATGCTGCAATAAATGTGGTTACAAAAGCAATAATTGCCAAAGGTGTTAGAACAGAGTGAGGGAACTGATAAGGAGCCAATGAGAGAAGACAGGGTAAGAGGTAAAGACAGCAAGTGTAAACAATTCTGTTAACAAGTTTATCTTGTCATCCTCAGAGAATACAACCTTCATCACAATAAAAAGTCTCCATCATCTCCACTGTCTGTTGTATTTGTCACTTTATTCTCAGCACCAAGGAAACATTTAACATACACTAAAAAGTATATTTTATAACACTGTAATTTTTACATCATTCTGTTCACACAATCTCATTTGCTTTTCAATAACAATGTCAAAAATCTTATTCTCACCATTCGTAGAAGAAAATTGAATCTCAGGGAAGTTTAGGCACAAAACTAGTTAATTGTGGAGTGTGGGCTGAGTTCATTTTTATAAATCTATTTAAATGTTTTTCCCATGTAAACATACAAACATTTCAAGTGAAAGATCTTTAAAAGTCTATTTTCCTAAAGGCCACATACAATAACATTTAAAAATTTCAAGTGTAGTAAGACGATGATGCAAATAATATACTATTTTTCTATACTCATGTGCTACATAACATTTTAGTCCGCAATGAACCACATATGAAATGGTGGTCACATAGATTATAATACAGCTGAAAATTTTCTATTGCCTAGTGATGTTGTAGCGGTCATAACTTCATGGCCCAGCACCTTCCTGAGATGTTTTTGGTGATTCTGGGTGTCTTAGTTCATTTTATGTTACTCTAAGAGAATACCTAAAGCTGAGTAATTTATAAAGAAAAGAGGTTTATTTGGCTCAGGATTCTGGTGGCTGATAAGTCCAAGACTGGGCAGCTGCATTTGGTGAGGGCCTCATGCTTCTTCCACTACATGCCAGAACACAGAAGGGGAGTGAATGTGTGCAAAAATAATTACACCAGGAGAGAAGAAGCAAGAGAGAAAACCAAGATGGTCAGACTCTTTTAAACTACTCACTGTTGTAGAAGTTAATGCATTCCTGCTAAGGTGAGAACTCATTCACCCCCACAGGGGGACATTAATATATTCGTGAGGCATCCATCCCCATGACCCAAACTCTTCTCATTAGGCTCCATCTCCCAACACTTCCACATTGGAGATCAAATTTTAACATGAGTTTTGGTGGTAACAAACTACATCCAAGCCATAATACTGGTATAAACAAACCTACAGCACTGTCAGTTATACACAAGCACAGCACATACAATTATGAAAGGCATGCTATATTTGATGATGGTAAATAACTATGTTATTGGTATAGGTGTTTACCGTACTATATTTCTTATTTTTATTTTAGAGTGTAGTCTTTCTACAAAAAAAAAATATTTAACTGTAAAACAGCCTCAGACAGGTCTTTCAGGAGGTGTTCCAGAAGAAGGTATTGTTAGTATAGGAGATATGAAAATTCCATGCATGTTATTGCCCCTGAAGACCTTCCAGTGGACCAGATGTGGAGGTAGAAAACAACAATATTAATAATCCTGATCTCGTGTAGGCCCTGGGCTAATGTGTGAGTTTGAGTCTTAGTTTTTAACAAAAAAGTTTGAAGAGTGAAAATAATGAACTTACAAATTAGAAATGGGAACAAGCTTATAGCATAAGGATGTAAAGAAAGATAATAATTTTGTACAGCTCTATAATATGGTTGTATTTTAAGCTGTTATTACAAAAGAGTTAAAAAGTTAAAAAATTTATAAAGTAAAAATGTTGCATAAGCTAAGATTAATTTTCTATTGAATAAAGAAAAATAAATATTTTAATAAATTTAGAGTAGCCTAAGTGAACACTGTTTATGAAGTCTAGAGTAGCATGCAGTAATGTTCTGGCCCTTCACATTCACTTACTGACTCACTCACTCACACCACTCACTCACTAACAGTCCTGCAAGCCACATTTATGCTGAGTCTCCTATACAGAAGTACCATTTAAAAAATATTTTGTACCATATTTTTACTGTGCTTTTTCTATGTTTATATATGTTCAGATATACAAACACTTACCATTGTGTTATAATTGCCTACAGTATTCAGTAGAGTAACATGACATCCAGGTATTTAGCCTAGGAGCAATAGATGACATATAGCCTAGGTGTGTTGCAAGCTCTATGGTTGCTCTATGGTTTGCATAATGACGAAATCACTTAATGATACCTTTCTCAGATCATATCCTGTTCCTGAAGTGATGCAAAACTCTATTTTAATATCTGAAGTAAATTGTCTACATATGCATTTATGTATTTACATGGGTTTACCTGTATTCTAACTAAATGAAATAAAACATTAGTTTGTCCTACTAAGGAGATGAAAAACCATAAAAATTACTTATAGCATATAACAGAATGTTTTGAAATATGTAAATATTGTGGAATGGCTAAAACATGCTGAATACCTCCTGAAAGACCTGCCTGAGACTGTTTACAGTTAACTAATTTTTTGTAGAAAAAGTACACTCTAAAATAAAAATAATAAATACAGTACAGTAAATACCTAGACCAATAATATAGTCATTTATCCTCATCACATTTCATGTGTTGTACATAATTACATGTGCTATACTTGTGTGTGACTGGCAGTGCTATAGGTTTGTTTACACCAGTGTTATGGTTTGGATGTAGTTTGTTACCACCAAGGCAACAAATAACCTGAGTTAGAAAAAAAAATGTTGCTTGTCATACAACACAAAATTAGTACACAATATACAACGTTATCAAATATTTGCTTAACCTATTTTAAGACTTTTTAATAATTGCTTAGGAAATACAGTATAAAATTAAGTAACATGAAGAAAAGACTTTTTATTTCTTTCTTTTAATTGATAAATACAAATTATTTATTGTATATCGCAGAATGTCTTGAAATATGTATACATTGTGGAATGGCTAAAACATGCTGATTGGTATATGTATTATCTCACATAGTATTTTTTGCAGTAGTAAAACTTAAAATCTACTCTTTTAGCAATTGTCAAATATGCAATAAATTTTATTAACTGTAGTAACCAGGCAATACAATAAGTCTTTGGGACTTATTCCTCCTTACTGAAATTTTGTCTCATTGACAAACATCACCCCAATGTCCCTTCCTCCCCACAACCCTTAGTCGCCACCATTCTACTCTCTGCTTCTTTAAGTTCACTTTTTTAAGATTCTCCATATGAGTGAGATTGCAGAATGTTTGTCTTTCTGTGTCTGGGTTAGTTCACTTAACATAATGTCTTCTAGGCTCATTCATGTGATAAATGACAGAATTTCCTTTTTATGGCTGAATAGTATGACATATACATATCACATTTTCCTTACTGATTCATCCTTTTATGGACACTCAGGTTGATTCCATACCTTGGCTATTGTGAATAATGGGGCAATGAACATATGAGTGCAGCTATCTCTTCAACACAGTGATTCAGTTTTTTTAGTGTATATTCAGGAGTGAGATTGCTGGATCATATAGCATTTATAGTTTTAATTTTTAGTGGAACCCCCAACAGTTTTCCATAATGGCTTTCCTAATTTACACATCCGCAGACAGTGTACAGGGATAATTTTCTGAATATTATCAGCTCTTATTTCATAATCACACAGTGCATGTGTAAACTTAAATCATACATTTGAAATGAGACAAAAATGAACTAGAACACTTCATAAGTCAGAGAAAGTGAATTTATAGATCAATGTGTTTAATGAGTCTTATATTAAAAATGTATGCTGTATAATATCAATTCACCATTTGAAACAGTTAGATAAAATAAAATGATGATAACAACAATAACAAAAATACACTTTCTGTACTATAAAATCTGGCCTACATTAGAGAGCTCTAAGAAAAGTAATAAAATATCCTTCATCCTCAGATGCTTCCAAACTCATAATGAGGCCAATTAATCTCAGCAAAGTTATGTTCAGTTTCAACTGAAGGCAATGAATTGAGTGATGTAAAAAGAATGATAGACTTTTCTGCCCTCCAGGAGATCTCAACTTACTGACAGGGGTGTGGGAGGATAATAATGCAACTAAAAACTCTAATGAGCGACATAGTGGCACAAAGAAATTTCAAGATGAGAACAAGGAGGGTGAATTTAACTCTTATATGAGTGGTTCAATATGGAAAGGTCTTATAAAGTGACTATTTTTGTAGAGGATCTTGAAAAATAAGTTGATGTTTACTAAGCAGACATTGCCACAGTGACGTGAACAGAAGATGGATGCATCGTCTTCTGACAGAAGAGAATAGAATGAAAAAAATCAAGTGGTAACCTCTAAAAACCAGGATTGTCTACTGTAGCTTTTGGGGAATGTGTGTTGTGTGTCTGTGTGTGTGTCTGTGCACGTGTGTGTACATGCACAGCATTCTGCTGGGTTTAACAACTGTTGTCTGTGTTTAAAACTATAAAAATAAAAAACAATAAGATTTATTATGTTTGCTAAGTTCTTTGGTATCGTTGCCCACCATCTCTGATGTTACTGAATGCATATTTGGGATGAGATGCACAAAACTGGCTTTTATATATAAATTGATTTCAGCTTACCAGAATGTTTTCCTTTATGTGTGTGTCTGTGTTTACATGTACCAGGGGCAGAGAAGAAGTAAAGGAAGGAGTGGGAAGACATAACATTTAGCATTGGGGTCAGGTACGTATAACAGAAAACTGTTGAAAAAATACAAATTAATTTTTCAATCACATAAAAAATATTCTGAAGTTAGCAGTCCAGGGCTCATATGGTGGTTTCTAGAGAGATCCAGCATTCTTCTATCTGCTTTATTGTATTTATAAATCAGCTTCAAAAATATATTTCTTAAAAAAACCTCTTGATCCAAAAAGTTTCCTGAAGCTCAATCATCATGCGTATTTGACAGGCTGGAAAACAAAAGTTTAAAAAAATAGAAAGAAAGAAAAAAAGCACAGAGGTGCAAATTTGTATAAGAGAATTTTTAGAATACCTATCTGAGGTATGAGGTAGAGCTTAACTCCAGAGGCAGGTCTCTGACACTGGACCAAATTGAGAACTAGGTCTAAAACAGGTCTGGGACAGAAGCACCTCCTCAGAAGACAGGCCCACCAGTATGTCATGTCAGTTTGTCATTGCCATGGCAACACCAGGAACTTACTGCCCTTTTCCATGGCAATGATTTGACAACCCAAAAGTTACCACCCTTGTATCAGTCAGGGTTCTCTAGAGGGACAGAACTAATGGAGTAGGTATATATATATAAAGGGGAGTTTATTAAGTATTAACTCACACAATCACAAGGGCCCACAATAGGCCATCGGAAAGCTGAAGATCAAGGAGAGCCAGTCAAAGCCCTAAAACTGAAGAACTTGGAGTCAGATGTTTGGGGGCAGAAGCATCCAGCATGGGAGAAAGATGTAGGCTGGGAGGCTAGGCTAGTCTAGTCCTTTCATGTTTTTCTGTCTGTTTTATATTCGAGCCACGCTGGCAGCTGATTGGATGATGCCCACCCAGATTAGGGGTAGGTCTCCTTTCCCAGCCCACTGACTCAAATGTTAATCACCTTTGGCAACACCCTCACAGACACACCCAGGATCAACAGTTTGCATCCTTCAATCTAATCAACTCGACACTCAGTATTAACCATCATGACCCTCATCCTAATAAGTTCAGCATAAACTTCCCATTAATTTGCATATGATTGGAAGTTGGTATAAATGTGACGGCAGAACTGCCTCTGAGCTGCTTCTCTGGGCACACTGCCTATGGGGTAGCCCTGCTCCATAGGAGCAGTACCTCTGCTGCTGCTATACATTGCCGCTTCAGTAAAACTTGCTGTTTAACACCACTGGCTCACCCTTAAATTCCTTCCTGAGTGAAGCCCTAATTTGGGGGCATGCCCATCCTCAACCTTCTAGCAACCATGAAGTGATGAAGACAGTGGGAGTTAGGAGTTCCCAGACTCGGCCTGAGGAACAGCCCCCTATAGTTGTAGACCTGTTGCCATCCGAATTTTTTTTGGTGTCTCCACTACTTGGTAGCTTTGCTGGCAAGTCAGAGCCTCTGAGGTGTCCTCTTGGGCAATGCTGTTTGCCACTTTCCTTCCACCCTTCCACAGTCAACATTTATTTAGCCCTTCTCTGCCCAATCCTTGCTCTCTAAGGAATTTAGGCTCAACATCCAACTCTTCATTTGTAGCTCACAATGCACTTTTGTAACACATTGCCCTCTATATGTTATAGAAGGTGGAAGATTAAAAGGAAAAAATAACAAAGGCCCAGTTGCTTTCCTTCTTGCTAGACTTAGGAAAAGTTCTGCCCCTAATAAAAATTGTTAGTCATGGAGACAATGAGAAACACCCCAGAGGACTTGTCACTAGTGTATCCTTTAGGCTTTTGCAGCAAATTCAAATTCAGTTTAAAGAAAAATAAACTCATTTTTCTATTGCAACACCTTTTGGATTCAATAAAAATTCAAAAATCAATAGATTAGTCCTAAATATGGTTCTATATGATATAATGGCATGTTACTATTTGACTTACTTTGTAAATAAAAACGAAAATGGGAAGAGGTCCCTTATGTACAGGCTTTTATGGCCCTTTACTGGCTCACATTACTTCTGGGCACCAGAAATCCATGCCTAAGGGATGCCTTCCTAGTTGCTCCCTTTGAAATGTCTACACCCTCTGCAGGGTCTCCTCATTCCTCCAATTCTGAGGGGGGTCCAAGCAGTTCTTTAATGAAGGATTCCATCCCAAGGTCATCAGAACAACCTACCCCTTAATCAACTAGCCCCAACCTGTACCTCCTGCTTTCCAAGAAAGTAAGACCAACAAGTATCACCAGAAGTGGGCCCCATATCAGTCCCTAAAGTCAAATCTGTGTCCACTGTGGAAGGTAGCTAAAGGAAGTGAGGAAACACTTGAATACTTATGCCATTTTCTATGTCTAATTTAGCTGTATACAAGGAAAAATCTGGACAGTTTTGAGAGAATCCAGAAAAATTTATAGAGGAGTTTGTTAAGTTTACCATATTCTTTGATTTAACTTGTCATGACTTACAAATATTGTCATCTGCTTCCTATGCTGTGGGAAATAAGTAAAGAAAAAAATTGTGTGATTAAGCCAGTCAGTTATGACAGGTTAGATAAATAATTCAGGGAAAATATGAAAATTCCTCTTTGTTTCAGGATCATTTGATTGAGGCATTCAGGGAATATACTAATGCAGACCCAGACTACCCAGAAGGGCAAGCTCTCCTTGGGGATACATTTATTTACTCAATCTCCCCCTGACATTAGGAAGAAGCTACAAAAACAGCAATAAGGCCTCAAACACCTGTGAGCCAACTCTTAAATGTAGCCTTTAAAGTTTATAACAATAGAAACAGGGCAAGAGAGGAAAAAAAAATTGCCAAAAAGAACAATTGTAAACAGTTAATTTAAGTCACCTACCCTCTCAGGGTTACCCATCTCAAGAAAATATAGCAAAATCAGCATCTGGAATGCCCAGGTGAATGTCCCTGACTCTCTGGCCCCTAAGCCAGAATCACTGTACCTACTATAAGCAGGGTGATTGGCAATGGGAATGTCCTAACTCTCCCTGGTGAGAGAGAGAAAAAATAGAGCTCCCCATCAATATTAGAGCTGACCTTCTTGCACTAGTCCCGAAGAGCTGCCTTGCTCGAGTAAGTGTACTGGGAGTCTTGCCCCACAGACAGCTTCCCACAGTGGCAGACAAGCAGCTGGACAAACAAGTTTCTTTGGTGTCTCCACTGCTGGCTGAGATCTCTAGTGGCTTGGCGACTCCAGAGTTTTCCCTTGAGCAATGCTGTTTGCCCCTTCCTTTCCTTATTTGATGCTATGAGATCTTTTTCCTGTCTCTTCCTGTTTTCCATAACCACTGGGACAAATAAAATTTGTCCAGGTAGATGGGTCCCAATTTTTTAATTACTTGAATTCCGTTTTCTTGTATAGGTCATTTTATTTAATGTGCTTGTTTAGGTGTATATACAGGTATTGCAAAATGTATTGTGTCTAGCTAACGTATTATCAAGTTGGCTTATAAATAAAAGAGCATGCATAAATTCAATAAAACTAGTCAAAGCTTATTAGCTTGAAGAGAATGTTGTGTTCTGAAATTTAACATTGAGATAGTTTACCTAGGTATTACCGATGTTCATAGGCTTCCAAATGGTTAAAATGGCTTTACATGGTGACTAGTTTTGCGTAGTATCTTGGTTCTTGGAGGTGGTCTACTTATACCTGTCAAAAGTGAAAGTGGAATAGATACTTTGTGAGCTTGCTGTGTGGTTTGAAGTCTTAAAAACAACAGAAAGGCTGGGTGCAGTGGCTGACGCCTGTAATCCCAGCACTTTCAGAGGCCAAGGCGAGCGAAAAAACTGAGGTCAGGAGTACAAGACCAGCCTGGACAACATGATGAAACCCCATCTCTACTAAAAATACAAAAATTAGCTGGACATGGCGGCATGCGCCTGTAATCCAAACTACTTGGGAGGCTGAGGCAGGAGAATTGCTTGAACCTGGGAGGTGAAAGTTGCAGTGAGCTGAGATCTCACCACTACACTCCAGCTTAGGTGACAGACAGAGTGAGACTCTGTCTCAAAAATAAATAAATAAATAAATAAAAATAAATAAATACATAAAAATAAAAAGACAAAATAATTCTCATCTATAGAATGCCAATGTCTGGTGGGCAATTCAAAATTCTTACTTCCTAGGTTTATATAAAATGTAACAAAGAATTGTATTCTTTATGAGGAAAAAAATAATTTTTGTCTAATATAGAAATTATTGAAAGGAAGTTTCAAAATATGAAAAAACTGGTGAATAGAAAAGGGAGATGTAAAGAATGTTATGTATAGAAAATGTATTTTTAACAAGGAATTGTATAAAGAAAGAGTAATTTTAATTTATGTCCTAGAGTAAAATGGCTGATTATTTAAGAAAGAGGTAGTATACGACAAGCCAGAAAGTTCAAGCATGTTGTAGATGGTCCATGTCCATAATGATAAGATTTATAAAGGGGAATTTATGAAAAGATTCAAAGGAAATTATCTATTACAGACTTCTTAAAAAATGGTCTATATTATCACAACCAAGTTTTCTTAAGGTATTAATTTGCTAAATTACCAGAAATTTTTATTTTCAATCCTGTAATCTATTTTTTTAAAGCTACTCAGATTCATGTAACCTCCTTCACATTTTGTCATCAGCTCTTGTGAATTTTTCTTCTCTCATTTATGACTGCTCTTGTAGCCTGATGCTAAAGTGTTTTGTCTTAAAAGTCAGTGGGAGCAGTGTTTTCTCACAGTATAGCTTAATTCTCATGTTCTTGGTTTTCCTTGATGTGTAACCTTATTTTGGCTTTTGGTTTTTGACTTTTATTTCACTTAGAAGTGTTTTGGAGGCTGGGGGGAGCTTGCCCAACTGCATTACCTTTGTGTAGGAAGGGGACATCTGTTTGGTCTGTTGGGGGTTATAGGTTTTGATTTTTGTTTTGTATTCTCCCTTTTTGTCAAGGTGTAACAAAGGCAGTGTCAATGGCTAACCTTTTATACTAAAAACTTGGAACAGAGGTAAATATACGTTGGCAACTCTTGCCTCTCCAGGGGTCACTGTCTATAACCCTGTAAGATCCCAGAATATGAGAAGTAAGTGAGCAATAGGAACAATTCCAGCCCGAATCAGAGCAGCTATAGGACTAGCAGTGCCCTGAGGTGGCTTTGTCTACCATGAGTCAACCCTAAGGAACTTGACTAAAACCTTGGAAACCTCAGCCACCAACACAAATCTGGCACTAAAGGGAATTCAAGAGTCACCAGACTCTGGTGAATGTAGTTATTGATAACAGACTAGTGTTGGATTATTTACTAGCTAAGCAAGGTGGAGACTGTGCAGTTATTTCTAAAACCTATGCACATATATTAACAACTGTGGACAAGTTGAGATTAACATTCAAAGACCTATGAGCAAGCTAGCTGGTTACATAGATATAACTAGGGCACTGACCCCAACTCTGTCTGGTTGACAATTAAATGTACCTTCCAAGGTCTCTCCTAGGACCTTTAATAGCTGCCTTGTTATTACTAATCTTTAGCCCTTGCTTGTTTAACTTCGTAATAAAGTTCGTGTCTTCTAGATTACAACAGTTCTAGGTAAAGACAACGCTGACACAGGCCTCCCAACCCATCCCACCTGCAGACCTGGAGAATAAAATCATACTGCCTCTGGGACCCTTAGATTAGGTATCCAGAAATTTTTACTCCTTCTATGCTAGGCAGGGCTTTTGCCCATAAACTCAGCAGGAAGCAGTTACACGATATGGACTTCCGCCCTTCTGCAGCACTCTTAAATTTAAGGAGGAGTTTCTAATCTCTGAAGAGGGTGTGAGGTAGGAGGTAGAACTCGACTCCAGAGGTGGGGTTCAGACAATGGACCAAGTTGACGACTGGCTAAAGCAGGCTGAAGGGCCATCTCCCCATGAGACACGCATACCAGTGGGCCATGTCAGTTTGCCATTGGCATGGCAACATCTGGAAGTTACCACTCTTTCCCATAGCAATGACCCATTGACCTGGATGTTATCACCCTCATCCTAGAAATTTCTGCATAAACCATTCCTTAATTTGCATATATTTGAAAGAGGATATAAATATGACTATAGAACTGGCTCTGAGCTGCTACTCTGAAAACACTGTCTATGAGGTATAGCCCTACTTGGCGTGGAGCAGTACCCCTGCTGCTGCCATACACTGCTGCTTCAATAAAAGTTGCTGTTTAACACCACCAGCTCGCCCTTGAATTCTTTCTTGGGTGAAGCCAAGAATCTTCCTGGGCTAAGCCCTAATTTGGGGGCTTGCTTGTCCTGTATCACATTTGTACTTCTATTTCTATCTCTTAGTCATATTGACTATCTAATGCAAAAGACACTCTAAAATGGATCTTTTAGGTTTGAAAATGTTTGCCTTAGAGAAAAATATTTAAAGAAGATCTATAAAGGAAGGAAATATAGTATGGTAACATTTAGTATCTGCCACAAATGTATTATAGTAAAAGAATAAATTAGAAAATAAGCAAGTGTGAGAACTAAACATCAGTAAAGGAAATTTAATATTATTCCATCTATCTATCTATGAAATTTTCATCTTCATTCCCTTTTATGTTGCTGCTTACCACTGGTGAGAATATTTGATTAAAGAGGCATAGAGTTTGTTAATTGAAATAAATGTTGAATTGTCTTCTGGGACAATTTCTTAGTCTGTTTGGGCTACTATAATAAAATACCATAAACTGGATTACTTATAAACAACAGGAATTTCTTCCCATAGTTCTCAAGTTTGGAAAGTCCAAGATCAAGGCACTGGCAGATTTTGTTTCTGCTGAGAGCCCGCGCTCCCCTGTTCAGAAAAGGCATTTTCTCTCTATGGCCTCACATGGTGAAAAGACAAAGGGGCCCTCTCAAGTCCCTTTTAGAAGGGTATTAATTCCAACCATCTGAATCAGCTCTTTGCAGGCAAGAAAATAATGTGATTGTTTTAGATTTTGAAAACTATAACAAATATAACACTGGCTCTATCTATACACAAAATATCTTACTTTGTGTCATCAAAATTAAATGAGTTGTGATGGCCAAGGCATAATATGCATTTTCTCACTACTTTAGCATGGAACTTAGATTTTAGCAAAATTACTGTGCAGTAGGAAGGACTAAGAAGATCTTGGAAAACGAGAGATGGAGGACTAGAAGGAGTGACAATTAGAAGGAAAGAGAGAAATTTCAAACTATGTGAAGATGGCAAGAAATGGCACGTGTATTAGTGATGATATAACAACAAAAATTATTTTTTCCTGTTGTTAACTTTACTCAAAGCACTTATGACATTGCTGTCATAAGTGAGATCTCATATGTTTACCCTGAAGTCACTGGAAGTGTTTGAGGGCAATAGAAAAATAGTAGAATTTAGATTTCCATTTTAGAAGACTTATTCTGGTGGCAGAGTGTATAATTCATGTATTTTGAATGAGTAGACACTGGAGGCAGGAAGATGGTAAGGAATCAAATTCAGCAATTCAGGAAGAAAATAATGAGCTCCAAATTAGGGCACCAGTATTGCAAAGGGAAGAATGGAAGTTAAAAACTCTTGTCAAGTTGTATCACTAGGATTAGCAAGTAATTGGCTGTGGAAATTTGAAGACAATATATCTAAAAATTTATCTAAGGGTCACAGGGTAGAAGGCAGCATTGCTCTTCAAGATAGAGAACACACTGGAAAGAAACATTTGTCAGTGAAAGAGGTACAATCAATCTGAGTCATATTTATTTTTAATTGTTTGCTAAATATCCAAATAGAGGCATTCTGTAATTACTGGAGAAAGAAATGTAACTGTCGAACTCAGGTTAGAAATATAGATATTTTAAATGTCTCTGCTAGAAGAACAGATTGTTCCTGGAGGTCAATGTCAAAGAAGAATATGTGGCAGAGAAGAAAAAAAACTTAACAGGAGCAAAGCCTGGAATCTGGGGAAATCTTTATTAGAAAGACAGAGAAAAGAGAGCTGCAAAGAAATTGAAAAAAGGCAATGAAGCAGTCATAGGAACAATATGGCATAACATTTTAAATTGGCATAACATTTTAAATTTTGAACATTCTGCCAATTCGTACTTTTTTTCTCATTAAAAGAAAAGACAGATATAAGTAAAACAATAATCATGATTGAATCTTTGAGGATGCCTGATTGTACGCCTCAAAAAATGACGACTCTGGATATTTGAAAAGATAAGGAAAATCAGAGGACAAGTTGTTATGGGATCTCTGGGTTGTCGCTTTTCTGGCCGGAAACCTCTGTGGCCGGTGGCGCTTTTGCCCTTCTTTTGCTTGGGCGCACTTGGCTCGTTCTGCCCATTCAGCCTGGCAGGCTGTGCTCAGCTCATGATACTGGCCTGGATCCCACACCTGCCAAGGATGAGCCAGGCATAGAGCGGCAAGGGGTGTGTTAGCGAGCGAGCATAGGGTCTGGCCTCTGTGCACAGTCAGGCATCCTAGCTGCTGCAATGGGGCAGGCAGCTCCAGGTGCGCCTGCAGCAAGTGCCAAGCAATGGTGCGGGCAGCGAGGGGCACCTGCGGGCCAGTGCCAAGCCATCCTCATCCCCGCCTCGGCTTCCTCTCTTGCACTCGTCCATGCCCAAAGTTTGGAGGGGGCCTAGGGGGCAGGGGGCTGTCGTGTCAGCGCTGCCCCAAGTTTGTGCACACCCTGCCAGGCTGTGACAGTGCCCAGGCACAGCTTCGACCCCGCTCCAAGATCAGAGCGGGTGTCGGGAGTGGGGAGAGGCCAGGCAGTGGAAGCAGACACCCCCAAGCCTGCAGCGAAGGGGGACCCTTCCCGGGACCTCGATGGTGCAGACTGAAGAGACATCTAGGTCCGCGTCTGGGAGGGTAGCTGCAGCTGTACCCGGGGAGCTTCCACTCCACCAACTCAGAAAGGTCGGGGCACCTGCTTGTCCCCGGCTACTGCTGGCTCTATAGAGCACGCAGCCCCAGCCGCACTTCTGAAATCCAAGCCGGCGCCAACCTCGGGGAGAAGCCAGGCAGCGGGATTAGGCCCTTCTGAGCTTGCGGAGGTAGAGGGGTCTTCCCGGGCCCCCAAGAGCACAGGTCTGGAGCCCGAGTCTGGAGCCGTGGCAGGGTGGCCGCAGTGGCACCTGGGAAGGGCGAGGGTCCTGCCTGCTCCACGGAGCGTCGTAGCCCTGGCCGTGCTTCCCCATTGCATCTGGTGTCTTGGCAGCGGCCACTTTAAATGGGCCGCTGCTGCCATCAAAGTGACTACAGGTCAGGGGCCACAAGTATGACTTGGTGTTCAACAATAGGAACAAAGGCAAGTCCCCATTCCCTGGTCTACCCTGCCTTTGCAATGACTTTTCTTCTAACCCTTTCACATTTCATTGTCAAATTTCAAAGTCCCAGAAAAGGAACTGGTTGCCCATCTGTACAATACATGTCTGCTCTATGACTGTGCTCAGACAGGGAGCTGGAAAAACTGGCTCCCTGTGGTTCTGAAGGCAGCACCGCTTCCTTTGTTACTACACACAATGGGGAATTCCACATGAGGGAGATAATAATGTGTGAGGGGTGCAGACAGAGAAACTAGGAATGTTAATGATATGCTGAGTGTTTATAATGCGCCACACACAGAGCTGCAGGATTAACATGCATGCTCTGAGATAATTATCATAATTTGTGTGGCTTTATTATCCTCAATGCACGCACAAGGAGACTGTACTTTAGAGGATTAAATACTCTTTCTAAGGTCACACGATTTATAAATGGTGCAAGAATGAGAACTCAGCAAGTTTAGCTCTGTATACAAATTAGACCCTATTCAGGGCACTTAAACTTTAACAGTTCTCTATATGATTAACTTGCTTCTGATAATTCAACTAATTAGTGACTGAATTGTAACTAAAAACTTGTTAATTAATATCAGTATCGGGGGTATATAATAAAATGTTCTCTACCAACTAATTGAAAATAGGGGAGTAAGAACTAGTGCTCAAAGTAAAGTCATGAATTAAATATTTAACGGTTCTGGGCATAAATAGGTCTCAGGATATTAAGTGAGATTTGTCTTTAGCTTTATAATTTTGGTCAATATCAAAATAAAGAAGTCAGGAGAACGTAAGTTCCTCACCTAAGTTGAGGGCATATAAAAGGAAGTAAGAAAATTGATTAAAAGAAGATTAAATACTGGGCATTTACTTTGAATGCTTGGTTGAATGTTAAGCACTTTTATTTTCTTCCTTTTATTGAAAGTGCAGGTGTGTACTTCCTTCCTGTCTGTCTCCAATCAAGTAAAGGACTGATTAAAAGAGAAATGTTTCTAAAACATGACCTGTGTCCAGTGGAGATTGTGGAATAAAGAGATGAGTGCCAGACCCACCTCCCTGGAGCACTCTATACATAAAGGACTTGATATGGTTACCAGTGATAAGAGGATGCAGACAGCAGCTTGGCCTTCCAGATTCTGGCAGTTCTTCTCAAGACTCAGGTGGGCCCATGGAAGTTAGCTGAATTTGAATTACCTAGAAAATACACCAGCCCAAGTAAATCAGCTACCAATCGGAGTCATCATATCAGAAAGACTACTGGGGAGTGTGTGAGAAAGGTCATCCAAAAGAAAATGAATCTCTTGTATTAGAAAGAAATATGGTGGAAGTTTTCCAAGACAACCTCAAAAATTCACAAAAGAGCTTTATAAAGCAGAACACTGAAGAGGTTTCACACCTCTTTAGTGGAACCACAGGGTCCTTACTCCTCCTTCCCTGTGCTTTCTTTTGTCATTTTGGGACCAGGAGATTAAAAGCAAATAAGGAGAAAAAGTAAAGGTGAAAATGAACTAAACATGATAATCCTATCATGCCCACTCCCTCCCCACTGCAGTCTCATAAACCGAAGTCAGGAACAACTGAGGTTTGAACATTAGACTTGACTGTGCCTCTTTAACATCTGTGACTGTTGCAGTGTGTTAGTAAATGAGGGTGTGCAGAAAACTCAGATATTCCTGAGATTCTGAGGAATCTCAGAGTGATTTGACAGAAGGTGATTTGACAAAACACACTTAAAAGACAAGTGAGTAAAACAAAAATTAAATTTGACTTCTGCTAGCTTACTTCACCTCGTTCAATAAGTCGGCTTTAAATATGAAAGAACAACTGAAAAAGACAAACTGGTTCTCATTCTGTGAAGTATGACCGTAAAGAAACTGAATTTGTAAACATATTTAAAGAAAGAATAGGCCAACAATGAGAAATGAAGATGGACATGCATGAGATAAAATATTCGCAAATGATATTAGAAGAAAATATTTCTAAGAAGATAAGAGAGAGAAAAGATGGGGCAGGGGTATGTAATTAAATAAATAATTAAATAGAAAACTGATTATATCTACATTGTATCAAGTCCTTACTATGTGTGAGGCACTCTGCTATGCATTATGATGGGGTCACTTTTAAAGCTATGAAAAATAACACAAAGTAATTATTCTTATTCCCATTTTACAAAATAGGAAACCGAGTCACAGAGAGATAAGCCAGAGTGAAGGCTGGTAAATGTCAGCAGAGATGCATACAAAGAAATAATAATTAAAAACTTATTTTTTGAAACAAACTACATGAGTGCCAGGTCTTAAGAGAACAGAATAGAGACATCGAATTCTCCTAAAAAAGGATTTAGTTTGGCCTTTTGGCCAATGCGTTTAATCAAGCTAACCTCATTTTTCATTTCACTGAGTCTGTTGGAAATTAAGCTTGATCTCATTAATGTTGTTTAAGCTGAATACTTTTGGTGAAAAAATGACTTCATTAAGCCATAAAGACACAATTAGTGAAATGTATTAAATGTGATTACAATGTGACAGATTATTTCTATAAGCATACCAAGCTTATAGACTCCAATGAATATAGAACTTTACAACATTAACTTTGGAGGAATAGACCATATTGTAATGAAGCTCTTCTGGTTGAAAACTTTTTTGTCTTCTCTTCATTTTGAATTCAGTTCAGAGTGGTTTTCAAGGCATATTAAAAATATCTTTCTAGAAAAATAATATTTAACCCAGAATTGTCCTGAAATGCTTTTTGTGTGTTTCTTGAAATTGAATCCATTTTTTACTTAGAAAACTATGTAAATATTGAAGGCATTTATAAGACTGATATGTGCTTTCTAAAGAGATATTTAAGAGAAATATTCCACAAATAGTTTGAACAATGGTAGCATCATCAATAGAAGCTTATAGCCTACAAGCTAATTACTCTGAAAAGAAAGCACTCAGAACGTATTTGAAAAATATCAGCCATGGAATTTTATATTTAAAATTTAGCAATAATTTACTTATTGAATAATATTAAAGGCATGCTTATGCATCTAATAATAATGGATTGATTCCAATCAAGAGCTTCGCTACATTAAGATTATAACATTAGACCAAAAATGTACTTTGAGTTCACATATCACATGTATAAACAAACAAAATCTTGACTTTAGAAAGGAAAATGTTATGCACTATTGTGGTGTCTGCAGAATTACATGCAATTGCACACAATTGGCAACAATTTGGTGAAATGTGAAACTACTGTAGCTTTATTTATGACCACTTTGTGAATATCATATGGTCATTTTTAAGAAGAAAAAATGACACATGGAAAGTTGAATGGCAGAAAATGCATAAAAAATTTAAAGGGTGATTGGTTTGTGAGACAGATTTATGGATAATTTTCCTTTTCATTTTTTTAATTTTCTTTCCATATTTTTCCTCATGTTTTCAAATCTTTCAATGTGGTCCAGGATCATGTACTACCAAAATGAAAAAATATTAATAATCAATACCGAAATAAAAATAAAAGGGATGTAATTACACAGGCTGTGACTACTGGGAAGTGAAAAAGTTGAGGGCCACTTAAAGGTCACCTATCACAGTCTGTCCTTTGGCACCCATAAGTCATGTCATTCCAATATCCAAAATATATTCAGACCCTTCCAAGGTTTTCAAAAAGTCTGCTCTAATTATAGTATCTGCTTAAAACTGAGAATCTCATTTTCTATATTAGGTCTAGATGTGAATGAGACTTCCTGGTTCCTTAACTACTTCTTCTTGAGTGAAGTTTCACTTGTTCCCTCCCTTTGAAATTAAAGAATATTATGTAACTTTAAAGCCACTCAATAGAAAGGGTGGAATAGACAGAAGACGACTATTCCAGACAGTCTTGGAATGGAAACAGATGGAAACACAAAGGAATCACTTTACAGATGGGAACAGCTGAAAGCACAAAGGAATCACTGACTCATGTCAATCCTGGTATCCAGTTAGGCAAATGCTGGAAGTTTTTGAATAGGATGTAAGTCCCTGGAATAATTCTCCATTGCTTTTGTGTTACCCTTTGAATTCATGATTATGCCGTCTGAGTTATCCAACCTTCTCCATGCTTCCTTTTGCATGTGTTTGCTGCTGAGCAGGTCTTTCTGCCTGATTTCTGCCAGTGTTATTCAGAAGGTCCAAAGGACTCTTTCAGTCTGTGCTGTTTCTGTCTTCCTCAGTAAATGCTAGTGATATTTCTGAATATCTAATTCTTCCAACAATGTGTGTATCTTCTGTGAGCCTTCTTGGGAAATACTCCATTAGACAAAAACCTCAACTACAGGTCTTTTCTTCCTACCTTTGCCTTCTTCTGAGATAGAATGCCCTTATCATAAAAGCCCTCATGTTGAATTGACAGGGTCTATGATATATACCTTATACCTTTAAAATCTTAGGAAGATTTCTGGTTTGGGCTTTATTTTTAGACCATGTTTTTCTTGCAGGGCTCTGGATTTTATCTTTGCTTGGAAATCATGTCTTAACTTTATTACTAGACAGCTTCTGAAGAGGCTATATGATAATATATTGATAAAAGAAAAACTTTAGCTGAATTAAATTTAAATGAGTTTAATTGAGCGATGAATGATTCATGAATCAGGCAGTCCCCAGAATCACAGCAGATTCAGAGACTCCAGTGGTACCTTGTGGCCAGAACAAATTTATAGACAAAAAAGGGGAAGGACGTACAGAAATTGGAAGTAAGGTACTGAAACAGCTGGATTGGTTACAGGTTGGCCTTTGCCTTATTTGAACACAGTTTGAACACTCAGCATTGTATAAGTGGTTGAAGTATGGCAACTGAGATTGGCCAAGACTCAGCTATTGTTACAGGTGCATACTCCTAAGTTAGGTTTTCGGTCTTGTCTACTTATATTAAGTTATATTACAGTTTGACCACAAAGATTCAAATATAGAAGTATAGAGTCCTTCTCAGGCTATTTTTAGTTTGCTTTAACAATATGAATGCTATAATATAGTATATGAAGAAGATTTTCAAAACTTTCAAGTTTGACTCTCTTTTATTTAGTAGCTTTTCCTCTGATTTATCTGCCTTTTCTCACATTTTATTCTACAAAGTGAAAAGTCAGGTAACATCTTCAAGAAATTTTTCTCTTTTTTTTTTTGAGACAGAGTCTCACTCTGTCACCCAGGTTGGAGTGCAGTAGCATTAGCTCACTGCAACCTCCGCCTCCCGGGTTCAAGCAATTCTCCCGCCTCAGCCTCCCCAGTAGCTGGGATTACAGGCATCTGCTGCCTAGCCCAGCTAACTTTTGTATTTTAGCAGAGATGGGGTTTCCCCATGTTGGCCAGGATGGTCTTGATCTCTTGACCTTCTGATCGGCCCACCTCGGCCTCCCAAAGTGCTGGGATTACAGGCGTGAGCCACCGTGCCTGGCCAATAATTTGTTTTAAAATATTAGATGACCCATTTCATTAGGCACATTCCTAGTTTACTATACTTCATGTAAAATTTATACCACCGCATTGCAAGGATCCCCTTTGCTATCAGTTCAATAAGATAGTTGTCACTGTCCATTAAGCCCTCATCAGCATGTTCTTTGAGACTAAAATCTACAGCATGTCCTAGCTACTTCAACTTTTTGCAAACAATTTCTTCAAAGCTCATTGTTCAGTTCCAAAGCCACTTCCGTATGTTAGGGGTTTGTTACTGCTACTTACTGGAAGCGAAACCTACATTAGTTATTTATTACTACATAATGCATTATCAGCCAACTTTTAGTATCTCACAATTTCTGTGAGCTAGAGCCAGAAATCCAGGTGTACGTTATGAAACTGAAGAACTCAGCACATAAAAAGTCTGTCCAAACTTCTGCTCTAAGAGATGAGCAAACTTTAGTATGGTTTCTTGCAGCATAAGGCTGTGTCCCTAGGATGACCCTGGTCTCCCTCCTCCCAAGTTAAATCTCTGCCTGAGAAAGCTCAATGATACCAAGAGAATTTGCTGTTTGTTCTAGCCAACACCTGACGATAGGCCCCTGATTTCCTTTTCTTAGAGCATTTACTAAAAAGGACTTAGAATCATAAATTCTTTATCTACCACTTTGATGTTTACGTGCATCTCCTATAACTCAGAAGTGTCTTTCTGAAGAACCTGAAAGCCATTCCTTTGAAACGTATTCATAAGAAAGGGTAGGGCTCTTGTCTGCCAGCCTTTGTGGGAGAATTTGATTCTTGACTTCAATAATTGCCAGCTAGCGAGCAGACACAGCTGGCCTAATCCATTAACACTGACCAAACCTTTGTAACTTTCAACTTCTCTGACTCTACTTGATCCCTACTTGTCCACCTCCCACGTTCTCCCTTTAAAACACCCAGTCACCTCCGCACAAATTGGAACCGAGCTGAGCTTTCCCCTCCTGTCAGTAGTTACTGAATAAAATGTTTTCAATGCTTCAGCTAATGTCTGGCTGTGTTTATGTTTAACACTTAGCTGGGTGCCTCACATAGTTCTTTCATGAGGTTATTGTTGCCTGGAGCTGTCGTTTCATTAGAGATTCAACTGAATGTGTGTGGGAGGAGGGATGGTCTGAGTTGAAATTCATTCATGTATTTTTGGCACTTCCTTGCCTTTTGTTTCTTGACATGAAATATGGCATTCCCTGGGGTGAGAATTCTGAGAAAGTATAGGTTAAAGAGTGTCTGAAGGCTCTATTGTATGCCCAAAATGGAAGCCAGTCTAATTTTACAAGTGACATCCCATACCTTCTGCCTTCTTCTGTTAGCAGTGAGTAGAAAGTATGTATCATACTCAAGAAGGGAGCATGAAAAACTAGAGGGTGGGTGTCACTGAGAGCTTTCTTAGAGGCTGGTTACCATTATAACCACTCCATCTAATGAATTCACTTCTTGTACTTCATGTATGGAAGACATAACATGACTCACCTTAACGCAGTTGAGAGTCACTGGAGCTTGTTTCTAGAAACAACTGAGTAGCAACTCCAAGTTATACCACATATTTACACCATAAATAACTCACCAATTTGCTTAATTAAAATGATAGAAACAAGTAGAAAATTGAAAACAAACATGAAAAGTTTTTGGTAGCAAATATAGTTCTTATGATTACAAAATCCTAAAGCCAACTATCTTTGTTTTTTTTTGAAAAATCAGCTAGCTCAAATAAATAATATAATATAATGCCTACATATGTCAGTGCTTAGTAAATACTAATCATTTCTACTGCTACTATGATTATTACTATTATCAAATAAATATGTATTATTTTTTAAAAGAAAATCATTTTAAAATAGTTGTTGAATGATTAGGTTTGAATCCTTTAGTGGATTTTTCTTTTTTTTAATTTCCCCTGCAACACAAGACTACTAAATACCTGGTTAATAAATTACACTTAAAGAGATATTACTGGCAGGCATGGTGGCTCACTCCTGTAATCCCAGCACTTTGGTAGGCCGAGGCAGGCAGATCACAAGGTCAAAAGATCGAGACCAGCCTGACCAACATGGTGAAACCCCGTCTCTACTACAAATACAAAAAAAAGTCAGCTGGGTGTGGTGATACAGGAGAATCGCTTGTACCTTGGAGGCAGAAGTTGCAGTGAGCCAATATCATGCCACTGCACTCCAGCTTGGCGACAGAGCTAGACTCCGTCTCAAAAAAAAAAAAAAAGTTATTACTATTAGACAAGCATGTTGGCTCACACCTGTAATCCCAGCATTTTGGGAGGCCTAGGCGGGTGGATCATCTGAGGTCAGGAGTTCGAGACCAGCCTGACCAACATTGTAAAACCCTGTCTCTACTAAAAATACAAAAAATTGTCTGGGCATGGTGCCGAGCGCCTGTAACCCCAGCTACTTGGGAGGCAGAGACAGAAGAATCACTTGAACCCGGGAGGTAGAGGTTGCAGTGAGCCGAGATAGCGAGACTGTCTCAAAAAAAAAAAAAAAAAGGGATAGTACTATCTACAATTTATGACAAATAAATATCTATGGCTTGAGTCTGAGTTCTTGGAAGACAGGAAAATAATACTTTGTTACTACCTGAAGATACTATAATTCAAGTTTTTAAAAATTATTAAAGCAAAGCATGCATAGTATAAATATAAAAAGTAACATATATCATGAGTGTACCATTTGCTGAATTTTCACAAAACAGTGATGTAAACAGCATACCAGTGTGGAAACATTATCAGTAATCCGGAAGTCCGTTGAGATTGCTTCTGGTCTCCATATCCCACAAGGGTAACAACTAATCTGATTTCTTAAACTATAGACTTTATTTGGCTGCTTTTGAACTTTTGTACATTGCACACACTTTGTAAAAATGTGGGGCTATTATAAATAATGTTGTAATGAACATTCTTATATATACTTTTTTGTAAACATAATTTGCATTACTTTTGGGGTATATAGTAGATGTGGAATTGTTGTATGTGTACATTATGTTTTAGTAGATGGAGGCAAAGAATGCAGGATAACGTCTGAGAGTTTCCACCAGCAGTACATAATCATTCTGTTTGCTCTCTATCCTTGAAAATATTTAGTGTGATCTGCCTTTTTTGTTGTATTGCCTTCCTTGTATTAATTAGTATATTGATATCTCATTATGGATTTAATTTGTATAGGACATAGACCCATTCTCTTGATAGCAGAAATGTCAAAAAATGTGTAGGTATCTTTAACTAGTCAGAAAGGACTTAAAAATAAGGACTAAAGAATAACGTATAATCTTATAATCAGCAGGAAAATATTTACTTAATAAAATTTATCTAAGAAAGAATATATGTGTAACAGACTTTATATAATAAATTTTTTTATTTGTGTTCAACATGATATATACATAGACAATTTTGTCTGTAATCCACCAAAATTGTTTTTTGTAAGGTTTGCCGTGGTGATTTTTAACGTTTCTGTCTTCCTTGATTTTAAAACACATTTAAAAAAATACACAAATATGTTCAGGTGTTATTTTATATACACATATATCTGAAATATTGACAGTTAAACCTAACCCCAAAAAAGCTTTTTCCAGGAGCTTAAGCAAAATTAACGGCTCAAGAGGAAAAATAAAAGTAATTCTACAAGGGAAAATAGTCATAAAATCTTGTTTACAAATAATTAAATTCATAGTCACAGTCTTCCGTATCTCACTCATTATTTCTAAAATATGCTCCTAATTTGAAATATTTAATTATCTAACGTACTTACAAATGACAAATGCCAGAGCGTAAATTTAGCACTAAATATGTTTATAAAGAGTGAAACGGGGCAAAATTTCACAGGGAGTGTATCTGTAGACTTATTACTTAGAGATTTTCTAAATACTTGAACTTAAATTGTACCTAAATGAGAAATGCAAGCAGTCCTGAGACAGAATCCAAGCTTACCTACAGCATTCCAATGCTAGAAAAACTTTGAATCACACAATTGGGAATTAGAATAATTACCCAATATATTAGCACCTAATAATGAATAATGTGCAGAAATATGCATTAATATTAATTTCAGATTCCACTTCAAAAATTTTATCTTAGATTCTGAAAGCTCTTTAAACAAAAAATGTAAATTGCCTATGATCAGAAGAGGTATAAACATTAAAATGCAGCTATAAAGAGATTATTATGCTAATTAACTTTGAAAAAATATTGAAAAGATTCGTATGTAGCCCATAAGTTGATTTCATGAAAATGTATATAACCATAAAGTATTCTGACAAATTATCTATGCTAATAATTACCTGAAATAGAAATTAAAATACACGAAAAGCAAACACGACAACGTAAAACTGAGATATGTACTTGAAACTTAAAACTGTTTTTATATATATATATAATTGTGTTTGACACAAAATCCAATCAAGATATTTAGCCAGATTTTAAAGTAGACTTTTAAGCATATTTGACACTATAAATAAGGGCAGGCGTGGAGCCCGGGATTACAATCTTTGCCAGTGATTTTTGTAATAGCCTTCAGAGCATTCAGATTTAGTGTTAAAGAAAAAGTAGCTTTACTACTTTCCTTCTAGCAACATCAAAGTATAATGATGTATATTTTAATGTAAATTAATTTTTATTGAGCAGCACTGTGCTAATCAATAGCTATTTGCTAACACAACTCATTTACTTTATGTCAAATTTGTCCTCCACTTAACTATAGCTTTGAAATCTAGCCTACCGGGAGGACTCTTTCAGAACATTTAACTGCTATTATTAGAAACAGTATTATTGACTTTGTTTTTTGGATTTTTTCCCCCATATTACAGCATCTTTTAGCCTGTCAGCTGCCTCATCATTTTTTTCTTCATCTTTTGTTTCTGAAAATTCACAAAGAAAGTTAAGTTTAAACTTAGTCACTTGAAGCCATGCAAATGGATGACATTGATTTGAATGGTTAAGCTCTTCCAAGGAACCACTCTTTTTTCCTTAGGTGAAATAGTAACATTTTAAATTTATAAAGTCAGTTTATTTAATTGAAGGGTATCATATTATTCCCTTTAACATATTAATAGACTTTTAATTGCATATTTTAAAATTCAACTAGTAATAACTTTGATAGTTAAGAAGTTTAATTTGCTTTAATGATGTCTTAAGTTTGTAAAAGTATTTTTCTTGGTTTTAAAGGAAAAACAAAAACGGTATAAAATGTGGTCCTTTTTCTCATGACATTTTCAATTTGGGAGATTAAGACACAAAAATTAAAGAATTAAATAATATTTATAAGAATATTGAAATATTTAAATTGTTTCTAAATGCGAAAGCTTAATATAAGCTAATACATAATTCGTTGTTGGTTATAATAATTAATGGATTATTAGAACTGAGACATGAGCTGACCTTAAAACATTAATAAATGTTAACAATATAAATAAGAGAAAATGAATCATTTTAATTACAGGGAGCAATATGAAGAACTTCATTAAAAATATGAACTGAAAGTAAGGAAAGCATCTTTTAACAAAATGTAAATTCACATATAGCTTATTTATATTTATTTTATATTTATATACATTTTGTAAATAATGTGTGTGTGTGTGAATATATAGTGTTTAAGAAACAAAGTAGGAATATTCTTGACACTGAAAATAATGAATGTAAGCATCTTTATTCTCTAGATTTTAAAGAAGTGTTGGATCCACTAAAATTTTTTTGAGCATGGAGTGTAAATGTTAAACATATAGCAAGTTATCTCTGTCCGTTTGTGCTACTATAACACAATAACTAACACTAGGTAACTTATAAAAAGAGAACATTATGTCTCACAGTTCTGGGTGCTGGGAAGTCCAAGATCAAGGCACCAGCAAGTGGGGTGTCTGGTGAGGGTCCATTCCTCATTGATGGTTTCTTTTTGCTGTCATCATGTGTCATAAGGGCAAAATCTTTATCTTCATATGGCAAAAGAGAGGAAGGGTAAAATGCACTAAGGCTCTCTCTTCAGCTTCTTTTAGTACTAATCCAGCAGGGCGCAGTGGTGACTTATGCCTGTAATCCCAGAACTTTGGGAGGCTGAGGCAAGTGGATAACTTGAGGTCAGGAGTTTGAGACCAGCCCAGCCAACATGCCAAAGCCCCATCTCTACTAAAAACACAAAAAATTATCCAGGCGTGGTGGTAGGCGCCTGTAATCCCAGCTACTTGGGAGGCTGAGGCAGGAGAATCACTTGAACCCGGGAGGCAGAGGTTGCAGTGAGCCGAGATCTTACCATTGCACTTCAGCCTGGGTAAAAAGAGTGAAACTCTGTCTCAAAAAAAAAAAAAAAAAAAAAAAGTACTAATCCATTTATGAGGGAAACTCTCTCATGACTTAAGACTTAATTACTCTCCCAAAGCTCCACCTGTTAATATTTTCACCTTGGGGTTTAAGTTCCAACATATGAATTGTGGAGAGGTACATGCAATTTAAATCATAGCCCAAGTCAAAGGATATTTTAGAGTGCAGAAATGAAGATAGCAGAAAAGATTCCCAATGCTTATTTGCTAAAGTATGTGTAGTAAAATAAAATAAAGACATAATCCTTCACTTTCGTAACTAATCAAATTCATAAATGAATTACATACTTTTAAACACCTATAATGTATTTTAGATCAAAACACACATAAAAAGACAAAAATGCAAAGAGATCCAAAGACTGACAAAAATTCCTTAAAATGTACATCTTGTCCTTTATATTCCAAATACATTCCTGGAAAGTGTGGAAAGAAAGTTGTAAAGAAAGTGGATATGGAAAGAAAGTTGTCAGTAGTTTCAAGTACATTGCTAGAAGAAGAAATTCGCTTTAAAGCAAAACTTACTTCTGCAAATTAGAACTTAAGTTACCTCTTGTGTGTCAACCTAAATAACAGAGAGATTATTTCATAGAAGAAAATTACATTTATTTGGGAATAGGAATTTCAATGGGAATACATGTGCTGTAGTAAACCATGTGGGTATTCAGGGAAGTAAAGACTTTTTTTTTTTTAATGAAGAGGTTTACATAATAGTTTTAGATCAATTGTCTTAGGCTGCAAGAATCGATAACAAGGGTGGCACCAATACAAAGTTGGGCAGGGAGTTGTTGGGCAAATGTCTGCACAGTATTTTCACGTGTGTGTGTAAGGTTGCAATGGCCTTTGTGCAAGTTTGTGTTTTTGCAGTCTTCTGTGGTAGTTCTTGTTATCAGGCATCCATGCATGAGAATGCTCCCCCATAGCCTTCTCAGTTCTGTTTGTCAGGATTTTTAACACAAGTGACTCCATTTTGATTCTGTCTGTTTTCTCACATAGTCATGTAAATGCAAGTAAATAAAGGTATTGTTGCCATGGAGGTGGGGTAGGGAAAACACATGTTTTTGTGATTTTTCTAGATGAGAGACCTACCAACCCAACACTCTACACACAGAACCAATTGATAGTGAGAAGACAAGGGCATTTAGGGGATCTAGATATAGAAACATAGCTTTTTTGTCTCTTGAGTTTTAATCTGGTGCCAATTGGGGCCTTTCTTAGATGTGTTCATTAAGTAAGCTATTCAAGATAACACAGTGAGAAAATTGCTGAGCAATATTTCTGCCTTAATAGCCTGATTCTGGAACCCTAGCATTAGCCTGATGTTTATACTCTACAAAATCCTCAGTAGAATTATCTATGAGGAAGTCTCTCAGGGCAGATGCATTACAATTCCTAGCCAGTAAGTACATAGCCTTTATTTATACAGGCAATAATCTCTGGTAGCAGTAATGATATTCCCTATTCAAAAGGCATATGTCTGAGTTCAGGTTTAAGTACAATCAGAAAGAAGATTCAGCACTGTTTTTTGGAGAGCCAAATAAACTTTAGCGTTTCTTAAAATTTTCAGGAAAGGAAGAGAGGTTGAATTTGGATATCTAAAGTCATTCTGCTTTTATTAATAAATATAAGATCAACTCACCATTAACAAAGCAGTCTTTCTTTTGAATAGAGGGGTACTGGGTTGAATAATGGGCCCCTCAAAAGATACGTGCAAGTGCTAAACCCCCAGGAACTGTGTATTGTGATGTGACTTGGAAGAAGGGCTTTGTGGATGTAATTAAGTTAAGGATCTTGAGATGAGATTATCCTGGATTTAGGGCAGGACTTCAACCCAACAACGAGGGTCCTTCTGAGAAACAGAAGACACACAGAGGAGAAAGCCATGTGTAGACAGAGCAGACTGGAATTAGGCAGGAACAAAAGGAATAACTGGAACCACCACGCTGGAGGAGGCAAGGAGCTGATTCTCTCCCAGAGCTCTCATAAGGCACTTTGTGCTGCTGACACCCTGATTTAGGACTCTGGCTTAACAATCAGTGAAGGAAAAAATTTCTTTTCTTTCAAGCCACCCAGTTTACCCTAATGTGTGGTGGCAGCCCTAATATATGACTACAACAAGATTAAATAAAAATCAACCATTTTTGGCTTTTATAATATTAGTTAAAATATTAAAACAGAAAAATTTCTGATACTTTTTAATCTCTCACATGAATATGTAAGCAAAACATTTTAGAGTCTTGGTAATATAAGTTGATAGTTAAACTACATCAAAAACTTGAATGTTATTTGTTTTATAAGAGATATCAAATATTTGAAAGAAACATTTTTTAAAGAAAAATAAAATAAAAATAGAACAATACATGCCACATTTTCTTAATCCAGTCTATCATTGATGGACATTTGGGTTGGTTCCAAGTCTTTGCTATTGTGAATAGTGTCGCAATAAACATACGTGTGCATGTGTCTTTATAGCAGCATGATTTATAATCCTTTGGGTATATACCCAGTAATTGGATGGCTGGGTCAAATGGTATTTCTCGTTCTAGATCCTTGAGGTATCATCCTTTGTAGGGATCATGGATGAAGCTGGAAACCATCATTCTGAGCAAACTATTGCAAGGACAGAAAACCAAACACCGCATGTTCTCACTCACAGGTGGGAATTGAACAATGAGAACACTGGGACACAGGGTGGGGAACATCACACACCAAGGACGTAGTGGAGTGGGGGGGGAGGACGGATAGCATTAGGAGATATACCTAATGTAAATGATGAGTTGATGGTTGCAGCACACCAACATGGCACATGTATACATATGTAACAAACCTGCATGTTGTGCACATGTACCCTAGAACTTAAAGTATAATAAAAAAACAGAATAATACATATTTGACTTCCTGACTGGTAAAAATACTCTAGAGGTCTTGTTTATTTGTTTTAGGCAGGTATTATTAATATTTCATTTCTTACAGGCAATACAAAGGTGTGGCTATGTGTATTAATTTCAAACAATAAGCGGCGATATTGGGGCCCTGCCACTGTAAACTGTGTGTCCTCAGGCAATTGGCCTACTTCTCAGGATAAATTTACTTGTCTCTACAAGGGCAAAATAAGACTGCCTACTGTAATGAAGTTCTGACAACTAAATAATATAATGTATGCAATCGTGTTCTATTTATATTGATATTAGAATAATAGTTCCTCAAAGGGGTAGAGAAATGATTGCAAATGTCATACATAAAAAATATTTAGCAGAATGCCAGAAATAATTATCAAAATATGGTTTTTCTATTATTACTATTATAATTATATTATTATGGTGTTTTTAATTTAATTTTAACTATTTTTAAATTGCAGTCAAATGAGATAAAAGCTTTACAGGAATGTAATATATCCTTTGAGATGGAAAAACCTACATAAAGCTTATTATAACATTGTAAAATTTCAGAAATAATAATTTACTTCAATATATAGAATGTAGTAGCCTTCCATTAGGTAATTATGATTTACTAAAGAATAAATCAACACTTTGTTTGTTAATAGCTTTGATAATTATAATTACCTCTGAACATCTGTATAGTTTATATATGGCAGGTTACCTGATCAGTTTGCTAATAGGAAGCAGAAAGTTTTAAAATATTTTTATCGTTATGTCCTTTGTTAGGTTTCTTGAAAAAGTCCAGATAATTCATATACATGTTAGTCTAAAGTTCTTTTTCTTTTTCAGATAATTAAAGAAACCATTTCTTTAGGCAGGACCTAAATGCCAGTGGAATAATTAAGTAGTAAATATTCTTTAAACATTGCTTACACTGCAATTTTTCTCACATAACAAGTTTGCAAAGCACTTTATAGAAAACTTCAAATATACTTCAACGTAGTTAAGAGAAGAGCTACAGTTTGCTAGCTAACTTACCTACTTTAGTTATAATATATCTATCATAATTTGCAATTGCTGGCATATTGGGAGAAATAGAAATTGTATTTATTTTAAATAAAATTTGTACTACTTGAGTGATGGATTTATATTACTTTCTCCCCAGTAAAATTTTATTTTATCATACACTGTCTAAAATGGAACATTTAGTACTAAAATTTTGTAATTTTGAAGTTACTTTCCACAAAATATATTAATTTGTTTCGACACGTTCACCTTTAATTTTCCGGACTAAGTATTGGCCATAAGTATTAAAACATTTACTCTATGATGTTTTGCTACTTCACATTTGGTAAGACACCACATTTTTTAGCCCTAAGAACTTCATCAGATGAATAATTTTGAATACGATGAAAAACTAATATAATCCTATTTCAAAAGCTAGCAAATGCTACCAACTTGAAGTTGAAGCTGTCTTATATATTTAAGGCTCTGTGTAAGCCCATACCGTCATACATGCACAAGCACACACAGAAACATTCACTTACAGTATGTTCTAAAGGACAAAATATAATTTTCTCTAGCTTTAGCATGTAAAAATGTCTACCCTCATATTCATGATTTATTAATGAAGGGGATAGCCTATTGTTTTGGGCAGGAATGTTTAGCTCTCCATGCTCAAACCTTGCACTATACAGGATACATGGGAGGTATTTTTTTTATTTTTTTTCAATGAATATTATGTTTTCAGTGCTTCACTTCATAACTCTACAGCCATCATCTAAACAGTTTGGAAATCAATTTACACTAGCGATCACAAAAAAAGTGAGACAAAAAAACAGTTTATTGCTTTGCTCTTCAGTAGGCTTGGATGATATACATACAACATATACTCCTGTCCATAAGCTCTGAGCAACCTAGGACGTTATCACTCTGCTAACACGAAAGTAGAATTTTCAGATAAGACTCACATGAATCAGAGACCTTATTAATAATTGTAAGAATATAAGGCATCGAGGGGCACAGCCAAAATGAGCAGAGGTTTGGGAAATTCAGCCAGCTCCTCAAACCCTTTTATTCACATCAGACACAGTCAGAGATTAATTCTCTACATGAGGCTTGTGGATAACCTTCTGTATTTAAGTTTTGAGACATCTCTTTTTTATAGAGTGGTGTGCCTTATAACCCTATGGATTTCAGGTTTGTTTACTATATGCTACACTGGGATCATTCTGCTAAGAGCAATCCATAGATAGTACTCTCCTTCTGGCAAATATCATTAATCTGTTTGCTGAAAGATCTGCTATCATTACATTTACAAAGAGATTAGAGGACATCTATTGCTTGCTTTTTTCCTGCAGAAATATTCTCCTATAATCTGGAGAGAAATCAATCACAGTTTAATTCCTTTCTCCCAGTCACAATAAATAAAAGTGTGATTTATGAGTTAGGGTACAGCCTAGGCTTAGCTCTTATCCTATTGACTAGCTTACTTTCTGTCTCGAAATTGTGTGGAAGGACCACATTCAATAACACATTCTCTTTAAACCAGACTATGTCCCAGGAGAAATTCATAAACTTGAAAATGTTGGCCTCATGGACTTGTATTTTGTCACATTACTATGTTGGTGGCATCAACTAGGTAACATAATGCCACTTAAAACAGAGCAATAGTGCTGAGGTATCTCTTCCTGGAGGATGTGACTCACTTGGACTTCAGAAATGTTTAGAAATTGATGGGAATTAAATGATTCTGAGTATTATTAATTTAAGACTTCTTACTAACCATTTAAAATGATGCGCATTTGGGAATCAACTTGGTATTTTTAATAAAACTATATTTCAAAATAAATGTAAAATGTCAGTATGTTCTAAAAGATATTATGGGCAAACATACAAAATTAATAACAACATTTTAGAAATATGTTTTCTATTAAGTGAAGAATATCTAAATCATATTATTGTCATGTATTACATTTAATACTGCCACATGGAGCATAAGCAAGTAAATCCCAAATCTGACTGCTGATATATATTGAGTTATTTAGTTACGTGTCTACATATACCTGTGTAGCATTGTATTTAATTACACCTATAGAAAGAAATTATGAACAATGCTGTAACTTTTACTATAGGGTTGGACATCTACTGAGTTTAAAAGAATATAACATGGGAAGCAAAATAGAAATTAAAGTAAACTGATTTTTTGTTTTTTGTATGACATAGTCTACATATGTATAAAAACATTTTTTTTCAGTGTCACTCTTTAAGGCCTTATTGCCCGTATGCTTATACTATAGTTTCTCCTCATAGTATCCAAAATTGCTGAACAATATTCTACCCTTCTGTAAGCCCCAGCGTCTACTTTTTCTGCCCCTTTCCTGCTGTGTGCTTTCCAAAAAGACTTCAGGTTTAGAATAACTGTGCTTTGAAGATGGTGGTGAAAAACTCCTAAGTAAAACCAGTATCTCCTTCAAAATAGTGGAAACGGAAAGTCAGGAACTCAGGCATTAATAACACTGCTCTCATCATATTTTCTACAATCAGCATTTCTAGATCCCTAATTATATCACTTATCAATGCTCCTAACTTACAAATTAAATAATGTCATCCAATCAATGCTCTCAAATCACAAATATGAATGCAAAATGTATTTTAGGACCAGGAACTCTTATTTCTGTGGATCTTACCCCACATTATGTCACACATATTAAAATGAAATGAATTAGCTATATTTTATACTATATAATAATGAAAAGTTATTTATAATTTTACCTGTAAGGTCAGTTTCTTAATTTACAACTGGATATAATTGATCTGCAAAGATTCCCTATACCAGAGAATTCTTGAGAACTGAGTTTAATAAATAAAAAAAGTTTTCAATTGCAATAACATTGTATACATTTTACATTTTTATATTAATGAGATTGAAAGTGTAAAATCATGTAAATTATCTCCAGATATGCTATTGCATCCATTGAGGCTGTCATCTTTCCTTCTCATAAAACTTTTGTTTGATAAAGAACTGATTTTTATAGGACCAAATATCATTAGCATCTAATTTTCTTCTCTTTAAAGGCAAATTTCTTTCTTTTTTTTCTTTTTTTCTCTTGAGACTGAGTTTTGCTTTTGTCACCCAGGCTGGAGTGCAATGGTGTGATCTCGGCTCACTGCAGCCTCTGCCTTCTGAGTTCAAGTGATTCTCATGCCTCAGCCTCCGAGTAGCCGGGACTACAGGCATATGCCACCACACCTGGCTAATTTTTGTATTTTTAGTACAGACGGGGTTTCACTATGTGGGCCAGGCTAGTCTTGAACTCCTGACCTCAGGTGATCCACCTGCCTCAGCCTCCCAAAGTGCTGGTATTACAGACATGAGCCACAGTGCCTACCAAGGCAAATGTTTTACTAGTTCTAGATATTCTACTAAATAACTGAAGCAACCCTGAACATTCAACCCTTTCTACCTCGAAGTGTTTAATTTATTCTCCTTATAGGTTCTCAAAAATGGCAGAGAGCATGTGGTGGAAACTCTAGAGTGGTCCCAATTTGGACCACTCTAGTTGCATTGCAAAAAAAGTATGCCAGCCACTCTCCAACACAGTACCTTAAGTGGCTTTAGAGAGTCAGCTGATCCAACAAGGAGAATGGGTTTATTGCTATTTACAAGACTTTTCCCATGTGTGGGATGGTTCTGTAAGGAGTAAAATGTGTATTGATTTCAGCTTTTCAGGTGTGCCCAAATACCTCAGGAAAAAATGCATTAGTGTCCTTGTTTCCTATAAATGGGGCAGTTCAAATCCTTCTTTTCCTTTGTCCTAAGTAGATTACCAAGAGTTATAATTTGAATGACCCCTTAGGTCATAGAAGATCCATAAGTGTTCATTGTTTCCTGACTGTACTCATCTCCCATAGTAGTGCCTTTTACACCTACAAAATTCATTCCTGGTCCCTACTGGACAAATCTGCTTGGCCTATCATTTCTGAAACTGGTTTCAACTGTGACTCAGTGATTTCTTTCCAAGACACTAAATTCCAAAAAATTCTGGTAACAAGTAGTATATTCCAGTTGTTTTCAAGTCTCTCTAATTTTAAGACTGAGTTGTGGCCAAATCTTTTTATCTTTATCACTGTGTCTGGATAATATTTTGAGACTGGACTGAAAAAGTCAGGGTTAGATCACCTTTGGATATTCAACAGGAACTATGATTGCTGAGGGAATTATTGTAACCATGGATTTTAGACTAAAACTAATTTATTTGTTATGAATCAAGAGCTTGTTGAGGCCTAAAAGTTGCCTTGAAAAAAGAAAAAAATTTTCTTACAATTATGGGCTGAAAATTAGCATAAAAATTTACAGTATTCCAGATTCATAAATCTGAATTTATGGCTGAATATAGAAATAGGAATATTACCTTCTTTTGTATTCACCAATTTCTATTTCTATTCTATTTCTTTTTTTTTTTTTTTTTTTTTTGAGACAGAGTCTCGCTCTGGAGTGCAATGGTGTGATCTGGGCTCATTGCAAACTCTGCCTCCCAGGCTTGAAAGTGTGTTTTCCTTTAATGTACAACCAGTTTACTTTATCTTTGAATCACACCCAACTTGACCCTAGGAAGTAATTAATATTTTTTTGGAGAAGAAATCTATGTAGTTTTCTAAGTCAGAAAATATAGGAGATAGAAAGGGTTTGAAAGGAGATAGAATGAATTCATTTTCCTGTATTGACTTTAATTGTCTATGAGACACATTTAAGTGTTGTTCAGTAAGCTGAGATAGTGTGACTGGCTAAGTTGTGTCCCCCTAAAATTCAAATGTTGAAGTTCTAACCACAGCAAAAACACCACTGTGACTGCATTTGAAGATCAAATCTTTCAAGAAGTAATTACGATTAAGTGAGGTCATATGAGTGGGTTCAAAATCCAATATGGCTACCACTTTTACAAGAGAAACACCAGAGATGCACACATAGGGAAGAAAGGCCACGTGAGGACTCACAGACAAGTTAGAATCCTCAACTAAGGAGAGAGACCTCTGAAAAAAACAAATTTTCTGGCACCTGATCTCAGATCTCCAGCTTTCATAACTGTGAGAAAATAAATTTCTGTCGTTAAAACCAAGCTGTGGTATTTTTATTATAGCAGCCCTAACACACAAACACAAACAAGTTTATATTTTTAGTATACATCTTCACTTATAAGTGTGTTTCAAATTAGTAAATCTGAGTCTGAAATAGAGTTGGCAAGGTTTTGCTGTTTTTATCTTCATTTTTTCTAAGACCAGTCAGGTTTCTATATGTATTTGGAATCATATTATAACAATGTTCCTTCATTTCCATGATATTTATTAGATTGACAAAAGAGAGAAACAATTTGTTGATGATTAGTAAGAGCTATTCAAATGACTCCACTTATATAAAAATACACAGTTTATTCTGTTCTCTTCTCCATTGCCAGACCTACTGAATAGGATTCCTTCCAACTAGTCAATGAAATAAAATAATCTATAAGCCATCTGAAATCTAACTAGTACTTTCCATTAGAGATTTCTGTGATAATAGTCTACAGATGCACTATTCAGTATTATAGTCACTAGTCAAATTTAGCTATTTAGCACTTGAAATATGGCTAATGTGACTGTGAAAATGAATTTGTATACATTTACTTACTTTTAAATAATTTAATTTTGAATCTCAAGAGTCATATATGGCTAATAATTAGTATACCAGGCAGTACATCCCAAAACCATCTTTCCCCAGGTTTTAAAAAATATCTTGTATTTTATTTTGCTGATAGGTGATAGTGCAAAGGATATGGTCTCTCCTTGTACAGTCATGAAATCCTCCAAGGTATTCTAATTCATAATAAAACTAAATCAGCAGCTATAAATAAAATATAAATTCACAGTATTCCCCTAAATTGCATGTAGTTCTCTTCCTTTCGCTGTCAAAGCAGCAAATGCACCCCACACTTTAAAAAATATGTTAGTTAACTATGTCAATATTGATTTCTAATTTTGATGAAAATTACAAAAACTTGCTGCAGAACATTTGTCTTAAAAATTATGTTTTACTCTAATTATTTTTAAGATGAAGTTGTTATCTTTTTAACTTTCTTAAAATGAAAGCTCAAAAAATGTGAGAATAATTTTCATAGGTGATTAATCAGGTGAGAAAGGAAGCAAGAGAAAAAAAGGACAAGAAATAAAAACCGAGAAAAATAAGAATTTTAATTTACCGAATGTTGGGAAGTTGTATTTTACTTTTTGTTGTCTAGAATGAAATTCTGAATGGTGATTGCATAAGTAATCATAATTTTGCCAGAAGGACACAAATGAAAAATTTCATGTGTAATTTCTGTTAACTACCTTAACTGGGACTAATGAAAGAAAATTCCTGGATTTTTTCATGGTAGACTTTGATCTAATTATTGAGATTTCTGTAATAATTTGGAACAAAATAAAAAGCCTAGTAAAAACAACAAAGGTAAGTATAATTTTGACTGTGCATAATTAAAAAATAACTGATTTAAAAGTAACATCTTTTTGACTGTTAATCTTGATGAAAATAACTTAATAAATAATATCTAAAATTCTAAATCAGGAGGAAGCAATGTATAAACACTTTTCGAATAGGATGAGAGAGGAAGTCAAACTATCCCTGTTTGTAGATGACATGATCCTGTATCTAGAAAACCCCATCGTCTCATCCCAAAAGCTTCGGAAGCTGATTAGTAACTTCAGCAAAGCCTCAGGTAACAAAATCGATATGCAAAAACTGCTAGAATTCCTATATGCCAACAACAGTCAAGCCGAGAGCCAAATCACAAACCAACTCCCATTTACAATAGCCACAGAAAGAACAAAATACCTTGGAATACAGCTAACAAGGGAGGTGAAAGATCTCTAGATATCTACTAAGAGAACTACAAACCATTGCTCAAAGGAATTAGAGATGACACAACAAACGGAAAAACATTCCATGCTCATGAGTAGGAAGAATCAATATTAAAATGACCATACTGCCCAAAGCAATTTAAAGATTCAATGCTGTTCCCATAAATTATCACTGACATTCTTGACTATTCAAATTAGAAGTGGTAAGCTTTGGGGATGTGGAGAATATCAGTTCTACAGTGGTGTTTGACTTGGCCGAAGACTTTTAATTAACTAATTTTAAAATCAAATTAGTTGCCGCCATATAAAACAAAATTATATAATGTTCTTTAAAAAAAGTGATATATCTACTAACAGTAGGTATGAATTCCTACTGAAAGGCAGAAATAAATATGACCTGAGAAATGACTATGTTCTTTAGACATAGCACATGCTCTTTTATTTCTCCATTTTCATCAATCTTTGCTGTGCTTCTCTATTTGTTAGAATATCGCAGTTCATATTACCACAATTACATCATTTTTAAGCACTAAAGTTAAAAATATTTACTTAATTCCTATTTTTCTAAAATTTCAAAATTTGACAATGTGCAAAAATCACAAGCATTCCTGTGTACCAATAATAGACAGATTGCCAAATCATGAGTGAACTCCCATTCACAATTGCTACAAAGAGAATAAAATACCTAGGAATACCACTTACAACAGATGTGAAGGATCTCTTCAAGGAGAAATACAAACCACTGCTCAAGCAAATAAGAGAATACACAAACAAATGGAAAAACATTCTATGCTCATGGATAGGAAGAATCAATACTGTGAAAATGGCCGTACTGCCCCAAATAATTTATAGATTCAATGCTCTTGCCATCAAGCTACTATTGACTTTCTTCACAGAATTAGAATAAACTACTTTAAATTTCATACGAAACAAAAAAAGACCCCATATAGCCAAGACAATCCTAAGCAAAAAGAACACAGCTGGAGGCATCACACTTCCTGATTTCAAGCTATATTACAAGGCTACAGTAACCAAAACAGCATGGTACTAGTACCAAAACAGATACATAGACAAATGGAATAGAATACATGCCTCAGAAACAACACCACACATCTACAACCATGTGATCTTTGACAAACCTGACAAAAACAAGCAATGGGGAAGGGATTTCCTGTTTAATAAGTGGTGTTGGGAAAACTGGTTAGCCATTTGCAGAAAACCGAAACTGGACCCCTCCCTTACAACTTATACAAAAATTAACTCAAAATGGATTAAAGACTTAAAAGTAAAACTAAAACCATAAAAACCCTAGAAGAAAACCTAGGAAATACCATTCAGGACATAGACATGAGCAAAGACTTCATGACTAAAAGATCAAAAGCAATTGCAACAAAAGCCAAAATTGACAAATGGGATCTAATAAAACTAAAGAGCTTCTGCACAGCAAAAGAAACTATCATCAGAGTGAACAGGCAACCTACAGAATGGGAGAAAATTTTTGCAATCCATCCATCTGACAAAGGGCTAATATCCAGAATCTACAATGAACTTAAACAAATTTACAAGAAAGAAAAACAAGCAACCCCATCGAAAAGTGGGTGAAGGTTACGAACAGATACTTTTCAAAAGAAGACATTTATGTGGCCAACAGACATATGAAAAGAGCTCATCATCACTGGTCATTAGAGAAATGCAGATCAAAACCACGATGAGATACCATCTCACGCAAGTTAGAATGGCGATCATTAAAAAGTCAGGAAACAACAGATGCTGGAGAGGATGTGGAGAAATAGGATAGCTTTTACACTGTTGGTGGGAATGTAAATCGGTTCAATCATTGTGGAAGACAGTGTGGGAATTCCTCAAGAATCTGGAACCAGAAATACCATTTGACCCAGCAATTCCATTACTGGGTATATACCTAAAGGATTATAAATCATTCTACTATAAAGACATATCCACACATACGTTTATTGCAGCACTATTTACAATAGTACAGATTTGGAACCAACCCAAATGCCCATCAGTGATAGATTAGATAAAGACAATGTGGCATGTATACACCATGGAACACTATTCAGACATAAAAAAAAAGAATGAGTTCATATTATTTGCAGGGACATGGATGAAGTTGGAAACCATCATCCTCAGCAAACCAACACAGGGACAGAAAACCAAACACTGCATGTTCTCACTCATAAGTGGGAATTGAACAATGAGAACACATGGACACAGGGAGGGGAACATCACACACTGTGGCCTGTCGGGGATTGGCGGGGAAGGATAGGGAGCGCATTAGGAAAAATAGCTAATCCATGTGGGGCTTAAAACCTAGATGACAGGTTGATATGTGCAGCAAAACCACCATGACACATGTTTACCTATGTGACAAACCCACGCATTCTGCGCATGTATCCCAGAATTTAAAGTAAAATTTAAAAAAAACATAGAAATCAAGCAGTGCATATTATCACAATTACACCATTTTTAAACACTAAAGTAAAAATTGCTTCTTCTATTTTTTAAAATTGAAAATGTGACAATTTACCAATGAAGTATTTTTTAATTTAAAAATGCAGAAGAAAACGATTTTTGAAAAAAGAGGATTTTATATATGTTTATGTAAATACACAATGCTTTTCAGAGAAATTCAAATTAAATGTCTTCATTAAACAGGCAAGAGTAAGTACTATGAAGGATATATAAAAAGAGTAATGAACTGAGAAAAGAACTAACAGTTCAAAATAATTGTTTTTCAGTGAACATAATGTATGCTTCTGTGAACAGAAATGGTATATTCCATTAAAAAACTTTTATCAAAGTACGTTCAGGTTGCAAGTCTATGAAAGATCACACATTTAATACGCTATTAATAATATATACTTAAGAGATACAAGCAAGTTGAAATGCAAAACTGTCCAGAAAAATTGAAAATATGGCCAAGCACTTACAACATGAGTTTCTTGAAAAATAATAATAAAGTAAGTCTTTTGTCATTTTTTACTAGTTTTGAGAGCATAGATATAAATATTACTATCCAATTAGGCAAATGCACTAATGTTGTCCATTACTTGTGGTGCCTCCGATAAACCACAGTATTAGGAAATGATGGATTTTTTTTAAACGTTTCTAGGAAAAGTCTTAAACGTGTATTTCAATATGGCCAATCTTTACTGTTTGACAGTTTTACTATGAGCAAATGAAAGCACATAGCAGTCTAGCAAAAGCAAGCGAAGTTTTAATACAAAAGGCAATAATATGAGGCAGGAGAAAACTTAAAAATACACACACACACACACACAGAAAGACGCATACAGAGAGCTTCTATGCATAAAACCCTGAGAAGCAGGAGGGCAGTAGAGCCGGACTAGTAGTCAGTCACAACCAGCAAGACACATCCGTGTCTCCTTTCAATAGAATTAGATTAAAATGCCTAAGAAGCTATCATAACACATGTCTTCTAATATCTGAAATAGTCTATAGATAGTAATTTATATGTATACATGTGTATTTAAATATATGGTATATGGAATATGTATGTAAATATATGCGTATTTATACACACATTTATAGAGAGAGCTATTTTCAGTCCCAATTATAGTTGTTATCTGTAGCTGATTATATTTATGACTTTGTAATCTACACTGGATCTTACCCATTTTTTAACCCTTAAAAACATAGCATCACAGTATTGGGTAAATAACTGTGGAATTCTTGCTGAATCTTGCTAGCTTTTCCAAATACCATAATTAACTACATCATTTTATTTTTGCTACAAATAAACCCTATGCACTTCCTGTTCCTTTTAGGGCTTAGAGCTTCCATTCCCTACAACTCGAAATTGTGCAATTGATTTTGTGTTAGATCATCTCTCAATGAGTAGTCTTTTAGTGCACATTTGTAGAGTGTAACTGCAAAAAGAACAAGTAAATAGAGTAAGATTATTGAAAGAATAATTCAAGTATCCTATTAAATTGAGGGTTAAATATAAAACTGCAAGAAAAAATAATACATCATAATACAAAAATTCAATATATAGAATATCAAAAGGAGTACCAAAACAACCCAAGGAAAACAATCAAAATAAAATTTTGCTCATAACTCTAATTCAGTTGTATTTAATTAATTCTCATCTGATGGTTCTGGGGTAGCAGGCTACTACTCAAAATCATCTGCTTGTTTTGTTGCTTCTATGTTACTAGTCTGCCAGCCAAGAACTCTTCTGCTTTTGTACTTAGAGAGTGCTGGAAATTCTTAGTCTCAGAATCCTTAGTATAGTCCTCTGTTTTAGAGTTCTAAGGCTGTGATTGTTAGATGTTTCTTTCAGAGGTATTAAAAATAAGCTTCTAGTGCATTGCAGGGCCCAGGTAAAATGAAGGGCAAGCCAAAACACCTACCGATGAAATAATATGTGGATTGTGTTATTTTGTTACAGTAACTGACAGTATCAGGGTGACACAGAGAAGAATCCTTATTTGGAGTACATATATGAATGTACCTATGATTAATGTTAAAGATGAGGATTTTAATGTAAGACTATTGCAATAGTTTGAATGAGTCTCTCAAAATGCATGTGTTGGAAACTTAATCCCCAGTGCAACACTGTTTGAAGATGGGGCCTAATGGGAAGTGTTTAAGTAATGAGGACTGCCCCCCACCCCATGAATGTATTCATGATGATTATAAAAGGGCTTGAGGCTTCAAGTTTTATCTCTTACTTTATCTAGCCCTCTCTGCCCTTCCAGCATGGGATTACACTGCCAGAAAGCCCTTGCCAAATGCTTGTCCTATTGTCTGCACTTCCCAGCCTCTAGAACTGTGAGCCAATAAATTTGTGTACATTATAAACTACCCAGTCTGTGAAATTCTGTTATAACAGCACAAAACAGACAAAGACAGAAAATTGGTACTAAGAGGTGGGGTGGTTGCTATGACAAACACTGAAAAATGTGGAAATAGTTTTGAACTGGGTAATGGACAGTGGTAGAAAAAATTTGGAGGAACAGGCTAGAAAAATGCTAGATTGCCATAAATGGAGCATTAAGAGAATTTCTGGGGGAAAGCTCAGAAGAGAAGACCCATATGGAAAGTCTGAAACTTCCTAGAGATTATTTAGGTGGTCATGATCAGAATACTGGTAAGGGCCATTCTAATGAGGTCCCAGATAAAAAGTATTGGAAACTGGAGAAAAAAAATCATCCTTGTTACAAATGGCAAAAAACCTTGGCTGAATTGTGTCCACGTCCTAGGACTTCATGGAAGGTAGAACTTCAGAGTGATTAACTAGGATATCTGGGAGAAGAATATCTACGTAGCAAAATACTCAAATTTTGGCATGGCTTCTTTTAACTGCATACAGTAAAATTCAAGAAGAAAGAAATGATTTGAAGATAGGGATTTTCTAACTAAAAAGGAAACAGAATTTAAGGGTTCGAAAGAATCTCACCCCGGAGGTGTGGCAGAGGATGAAAGAGCATTTTCAGGAGAGAAAACCAAGTTTGACAGAAAGATTAGTATGGATAGAACAAAGCCAGGGGCTGTTTATCAGGGCAATGGAAGAATGATGTTATCTTGAAGGCAGTTTGGAGATTACTGGTACCACCCCTCCCATCACAGATACAGAGTGCCAAGGCTTACAGCAAGAAAATATGTCAAGAGAGGCCTCAAGTACCCTTGATATGTTGGCTCACTGCCCAGGGCTGCTTCAAGTCTCTGCTCCTTGAATTCCTGGCAGAACTCCTTGATCACCTCAGGTGTGGCTCAAAGAGCCCAGACGCAGCTTGGGCCACAACTTTGGAAGTTGGAAGTCACAAATTTTGGCAACATTCATGCAGTGTTAAGTTTAAAAGTTCAAAAGTGCAGGAGCTATGGGGGCGTGTCTTCCTCCGTCTAGATTTCAAAGGATTTCACAATAGCCTGAGTCCATGCAGAGAATTGTCAGACGTATTAGGAACTGGAGAAAGTGCGGTCACCCACACAGTCCCCACTAGACTTAATGGATCTGTGGGTGCATTACTATCTTTGAAATTCCAGAGGTATAGGGCCACTAGAATGCAACTCCAATCCTGAGAAGTTTCATCACAATCTATAGGGTTTGAGCAAGAATTTCTACTCATGGTCAGATAGACAATAAATTAAATCTTTTTATAAGCAATTTTATTACAATGATTGTATCAATTTTCCACTTACTTAAATATTTGCATGTCACTTCACATCCCCCCCCAAAAAGAACTAAAACTATTGAAAAACAGTCCAACTGGTAACACTTTCCTATGCAATATTAATCTAGTTAATATCGACCTTGTCTCTGGTTTGAGAGACTTTCACTTTGGATATCAAATAAGGGGATAGGCTTACAAGACTTTTGAGTTCATGGAAACCATATACAGCATACCAAAAATACCTAATTATTTATGTCACCTTTCCTTTTACGAAGTGAAGGTGTAAATTTTGTATGCCGATTATTAGCAATAGGAGTAGCATCTAATAATGTTTTAATATAGAACAAACTTTGAGAATTTATTCTTTCAAATTTATAGTCTGTAGTTGACTAGGATTCACATAATTTGGATCATCACTTAAAATTTAAACAGCAATATTTAGTTTTATTAAGACATTGAAATTTCACTTGTCTTAGAGAAAAATAACTTGAAAAACAGAAGTGAGTAGAGACAAAGTTACTCTGTTGAGGGAAAATTATTGATTCAAAGAATATAGAATTATTATTATTATTTTAGCTTTAAAACACAACTAATCTTATCAGCTAATACAATACATTTATCATAATCATGTTATTGCTTTTATCAGAACTATATGAAAATCAAACATGTTTATATGTAATGAAGGAATAAGTAAAACCTAATGCATGTAACACAGTATATTTGTTTGTATTTTTTGTGAATCTAGTACTCCTTAGGAATATTCTACATAACTAACATTTATTCTATAATACTATCAAAGATGAGTGAAGTGTTTCTATAAATCACATGAATTGCAGCATAACTTGAAATTTAAAAGAATTTTTCTATAATGATACATTTCACTTTTTCAAAACACATATTTAAACAAAATAGATAACTCTTTAAATCTGAAAGACTTTATCATTTTTCTCTGTGGGCTGTGACTGTCTTACTCATATATTGAATCCTCTGGATTTTCTTTTGCTCCTAAGGATTTAATGTTCCTTATATTTGTAACCCAGCCTTCACCCATGTGATAGATTCATGTTTTCATTGTGCGTTCCCATCAATGAAACTTCTCTATATGTCAGTCACGATAGTATTTTCAATCCTTTATATCCCAGAGTGAATCCTTTTAAGTTACACAACATTCTCTTGTTTTGTGTGTCGCTAGTAGTTAAGGGGTTGACCATGCTATTACTACAATTTCTATATTTTCAGTTTATCTGGTATAATCTAAAAATCCTCCTTAATCTCAAACATTAACTTTGTTTCAGATTATATTTTGAGAATGCTAAACAAGTGGAGCCTCCAATAACTCCTGAAGAGGCCATTCTGGAAGCCTCTATCATCCTCTGCATCGTGGCTTCTTTACACCTGCTTTCTTTTGGTTATTATTTGCATGGAAATTATTTTCCATTCTTTCACTTTTAAGCCATGCATGTCCTTGGATCTAAAGTGAGTGTTGTAGGCATCAAATAGTTGATTCTTGTGTTTTTAACTAATTCTTTTTTAACAATTTTTAATTTGTAATTTTAATTCATTTATCATTTACACTTGAAATAATTAACTTACTATTGCCATTTTGTTACCTGTTTATGCATTTTACAGCTTTTTGTTATCCCTCAGTTCCTTCGGTACTGCCTTCTTATTTTTTGTCATAAGTTTTAATTTCCTTTTTATTTCCTTTTGTGTACATTCTATAAATATTTTCTTAGTGGTTATCGTTGGTGATTATACATAATATCCTCAAGTTATAGCAATCTGTTTTAGTTGATACCAAGTTAACTGCAACATCATACAAAATCATACAAAATTCTATTTCTTTATATCTCCCCCTTATGGTACTGATATCGTAAATTACATTTCTGTATATTGAATGCCATTAAAATAGATTTATAATTTTATTTTTATGATTTTGCCTTTCAAATCCTATAGTATAATAAAAAATGGTTACAAACCAAAATTACAATAATTTTTTCTATTTGTCCATGTATTTATCTTCCCTGGAGAACTTTATGCTTTCATATGGCTTCAAATTAGTATCCAGTTTCCTTTCAGTTACACTGGAAGAACTCCCTTTAGTATTTCTTGTATGGAAGGTATAGTGGTAATAAACTTCTTTGCTTTTTGTTTATCTGGAAATGGCTCATGTTCTTCCTCATTTGTAAAGCATAGTTTTACCAGACGCAGAGTTCTGAATTGACTTTTTTCTCTTGGAATTTTACATCTTATTTCATTTTTTAAATCCTGACATTTACCAGGTACATAGAGTAGATATGTTTTTATTTTAATAAATGTCCATTAAATTATTTATTTAGACACAAGTTTCAGGAGGTACTGTTATTTTTAAATATGTTTGATGTTCAGAAAGTGATTTTCACAACTCTTAAATGACAATTGGAAAGTTTGTCTTTTCTCTCCTCATCTAAGAAAGCATACAAATAATTAAAATTCAGAATAAAATATGTAATCTATGAAAAAGCACACAAACGATATAGCTGTATTTTTTTATGACAACTATTACAAATTATCATTAACTTGATGATCTAGATAACAAAATTTGATTTTCTCTAACTGGAAACCAGGAGTTTGAAATGAGCCCTAGTGAGCTAAAATTAAAATGTCAGGAGACCTGATTTCTTCTGGAGGCTCCAGGAGTGAATCTGTTCCTTGCCTTTTAACATTTTTTGAGACTTCTGGTATGTTTTGGCTTTCCTTAGTTCATGGTTCCATCACTACAATCTCTTGCTTCTATTATGACATTTTCTACATCTGACATTAAGGAGTTAGATTCCTTTAGATTGTCCGGTGAGCCTAACTCAATCAAGCAAAAGGTCTTTAACACAGAACCGAGGCTTCCTTAAAGAAGAAGAAATCTGTGGGGTGCGGTGGTTCACGCCTGTAATCCCAACACTTTGAGAGGCCGGGAGGTGGGGGGCCGGATCACCTGAGGTCAGGAGTTTGAGAATAGCCTGACCGCCATGGAAAAATCTTGTCTCTACTAGAAATACAAAATTAGCCAGGCCCAGGCGTGGTGGTGCATGCCTGTAATACCAGCTACTCAGGAGGCTGATGCAGGAAAATCGCTCGAACCTTGAACCCGGGAAGCAGAGGGTGCAGTAAGCCAAGATCGGCCATTGCACTCAAGCCTGGGCAAAAAGAGTGAAACTCCGTCTCAAAAATAAATAAATAAATAAATAAATAAATAAATAAATAAATAAATAAATAAAATAAAAAATAAATGAAGAAGAAGAAGAAAGAAAAGAGAAGACAAAGAAGAAGAAGAAGGAGGAGGAGGGGAGGAGGGGGAGGAGGAGGAAGAAAGAAGAAGAAAAGAAGAAGGAGGAGGAGGAGGAGAAGAAGAAGAAGGAGGCAGAGAAGAAATAACTCTTCCTTTGGACTGAAGCTCCAGCTCATGCCTCAGACTTCCAGTGTTCACATCTTGATGACCTGCCCCATAGATTTTGAACTTGCCTAGCCAGCCTCCACAATTATTTTCAAACAGCCTGTCTATCTATCTATCTATCTATCCATCCATCCATCTAGTCCTACACGTTCTGTTTCTCTAATGAAACTCTGATACAGGCAGAGAATTTTTCTCTTATGAAAGTACAGTTTTATATTCAACCTTTGATGAGTTAATTATTAAAGTTTTCTAAATATTAGTAAATAAATATCACTTTGGCATAGTCTCTCCTGTGCATTCCTTGTTATGGAGGCATCCATTTAAAAGGTCAGTAGTCAGTAATTTACTATTTCGCATGTGTGTCATAACATGGTGAAGCAAAGAAATATTTATTTTCAGTTAATTGGCCAAACAATTGTAAAAATACTCTACATATTTACTTTACCATGAAAATAGATTACAGTAAAATTGGTTTTCTTTTTACTATGAAATCTATTTCATTTTCTTTATTTACCACTATTGCATTGCACTAGTACATTCAAACATCAATATTTAAAAACATTTCATCAAGAAGGTATGACACCAAAAAATACATCAGATGATTCTGATCTTCAGGGCCTTTGCCAAATGCCCTATTTATCTAGTTTTTGTGTTGGCCAAAAGTTTTTTTGGTTGGGATTAAGAAAGATAAAATTTAGCCAGCTTGAGAAAAACACAATAGTGGAAACTAGAAAACTGCCAAGAGAATAAGTAGTTCAAACTCTGGAGACCTCAATCTGTGTTAATCTCCAGCATGACATCTTCCTTTTTTCTTGTTTATTTATTTATTTATTTTTGACAGACTGACTTATCTCTGGTTTTCAGTGAGCATGGTCAGGATTCTGAGCACACAAGTGTCCAAGCAAGGCCTCCAATGTTGACCCTTCTCATGAAATTTAAAATATGCATAATAGTAATGTTACTTATAAATTTACTTCTTTATTAACACAAAGTTGCAATATTATTGAAAATTGAGAATATTTTTTCATCTTTTCTGCAATGCTTAGTCATGAGCAGATGCTGGGTTTTATGTTTAAATTATAGGGAATCTCACATTTCCTTTCAGTAGTTCTGAAGATCTAAAAATGTGAATCACTACTTTCTAGTATCTATTTTTCTTTCATATCTCCACCAACCTTGAATTCCATGTTCTATGAAGTGTAAATTACTAATGCTGGAATAAGTAGGGTTGTTTTTACAGGATTTGAAACTGTAACAGAGGAAATGAGAGATGAATAATTTCTATGTGACTCACCATGTCAATATGAGATCTAGGACAAATCAAAATCCACCATATGAATCAAAGGGCAAAAAATTCCTGACCCCTGGGGAAAAAAATAAGTAACTTGAAGGACAGAGACGAAAGTAAGGATTTTATGTAAATACAGTACAGATTGGGATCCTGACTGTTGCAGGAAGTCAGGGACCCCAAACAGAGGGACCGGCTGAAGCCATGGTAGAAGAACGTGGATTCTGAAGATTTTATGGACATTTATTAGTTCCCCAAATTAATACTTTTGTAATTTCTTATGCCTGTCTTTACTGCAATCTCTAAACATAGATTGTGAAGATTTCATGGACACTTACCACTTCCCCAATCAATACCCTTGTGCTTTCCTGTGCCTGTCTTTACTTTAATCTCTCAATCCTGTCAGCTGAGGAGGATGCATATTGCTTCAGGACCATGTGATAATTGCGTTAACTGCACAAATTGTACAGCATGTGTGTTTGAGCAATATGAAATCTGAGCACTTTGAAAAAAGAACAGGATAACAGCAATTGTTCAGGGAATAAGAGAGATAACCTTAAACTCTGACCGCTGGTGAGCCGGGTGAAACAGAGACATATTTCTCTTCTTTCAAAAGCAAATGGGAGAAATATCACTGAATTCTTTTTCTCAGCATGGAACATCCCTGAGAAAGAGAATGTGAACCTGGGGGTGGGTCTCTGAACAGGCCCCCCTGGGGCGTGGTCATCTCTTATGGCCGAGACTGCAGAGATGAAATAGACTCCAGTCTCCCATAGCACTCCCAGGCTTATTAGGAAGAGGACATTCCCGCCTAATAAATTTTGGTCAGACCGGTTGATCTCAAAACCCTGTCTGCTGATAAAATGTTATCAATGACAATGGTGCCTGAAACTTCACTAGCAATCTAATTTCGGCTCAGTGCTGTGGTCCTGTGATCTCACCCTGCCTCCACTTGCCTTGTGATGTTCTATTACCCTGTTAAGTACTTGATGTCTGTCACCCACACCTATTCACACACTGCCTCCCCTTTTGAAAATCTCTAATAAAAACTTGCTGGGTTTTGTGGCTTGTGGGGCATCACGGAACCTACCGACATATGATGTCTCCCCCAGACACCCGGCTTTAAAATTTCTCTCTTTGGTACTCTGTCCCTTTATTTCTCAAGCTAGCCGATGCTTAAGGAAAATAGAAAAGAACCTACATGAATATCGGGACAGGTTCCCCGATACCTGACACCGTTTAATTTTTTTGGCTTTGGTTTTTTTCTAAGTAAGGACTAGATTCCTTCTAGACTTTTGTTATGATAGATGAGCTTGTAGAATCATTTTGCATAAGTATTTTTAGTGTTTATTATTTGAAACAAAAGAACCACAATGAATAAAATCTATGTTTGGTCTTAGTAACAGTGGCTGAGTAGTAGAAACAGAAGTTTTAGAAAAATCATAGGTGTGTCTCAATTTAAAACAGGAACTAAAATGTAAAAGAAAGGAAGAAAGAGAAAGAAGAAAAAGTGAAGAAGGGAGGAAGGAAGAAAGAGAGGAAGGGAAGGATGAAGAAAGAAGGGAAGAAAGGAAGACAGAAGCAAGAAAGGGAAGAAGAAAGAAAATGAAGAAAAAAGAGAAAGAAGGAAAGATAAAGAAAAATACAATGGTGTTGTAATGAAATTGTAAATGTGGTGCCAGCTAACTCAGCTTTTCTCACAGGCTTCTTACATAATTAGCAAGGAAACTTTTAACCTAATTTTACTAAGTAAACAGTGTTTTTGAATGGAATCGTATGTTTTAATTATCACTCAAATCTTGTTTATTTTTTGGTGCATCGTAAACCCAAGGAAGTTTCCCTCAAATCGGATATAGTAATACAATTATCTAAGTTATTTTACAATTTATCTGTTCAGTCGATCAGTATTTACCATTTATGACTAATTGAGATTATTTTTAAGATAATTTTTTTCTATGGCAATAACTTAGGATGTTTTATCATCCTTGATCAGCAAAGAACAATAAAAGAGACAGTCTTGAATCATTTTTCAAATTTAGATATCAGAAACAATGCCATAAGATAGAAAAATTTTTAAAAATTATGCTTTTTCTGTGTAATCATTTTATTTTAAATAATTATTATTTTCTCATTTTGATTCCCAGCCTGTGAGTGTAAGTATATGTATGTGTAAATCCACTTACAATGAAAAAATTTCATTTCATGAGGAAACATGTTGCACATTTTCTCCTTTATAAGCTTCTTGAATAGCATAATCTTTAGCACCAACCTATCTTATGGTCTTTTATTTCCTGCCACCTATCTCCCACTCCTTTTTGGGGGCCATCATGAATTACTAAGCAAAATCGAAGGATTGCATATGGTCTCTATAGTCTCTACTGATAAGGTGAAATCATTTAAGAAGACAGAATGGAGAGCTATTACTGGAATTTCTGCTTACTAGGGGAAGGTGCAGTCACAAGAGTTGTGTTATTGTTTAATGCAGCCTGGCATGTGGTTATAACGTACCTCGGTATGAAATAGACACATCCCCAGATTCTTGATACTCCAAAAATTCCAAGGAAATAACTCTAACAAATTCTATTAGGATATCTAAAATCAAGTCACACTCAGAAAGAAAAGATACATTCAGAATGAAATAATATTATCATGCTGAAAGTAACAAGATTCAGAAGTATAATTGTTTCACAGTTTGGGTTTAAGTTAGGACCCTTAGTAATTTTTTAAATAGAGTTCTAGCTGGCAATTTTCTTCCCAAATCATATTGAAAAACTCATTTTTGCTGATTCTGTTTTGCAGATTTGTTTCTGAGAAATTGCATAGAATTATAGGAAAATAATAACTACCAATTTATTTCTATTTATTCTTATTATTTTTCTCATGCAGCATTTTCAATGAGTGTATATCAATGTATGACGCAGCTACCATCTGTGTATAACAATTAGGTCTTATATAAATAAGTCAATGCTCTTTTGTCAAATTGCCCACATGCCATTGTTTCCCTGTTCATGAAATTTTGCAAAACCCCTTCCTTGATATTAAAAATTTATGTAAAAACAAAGAAAAAATGAGTTGTGAGATGCAGGAATCGTCTGAAAATTTGGGAACACTAATACTGATTTTTAAAAACAAATTTAAAAATTTGATTCAACAATTTTAAAAAATGTATACTACTTTGATTTTTCCCATCAATCTATTTTTGTTTGGGTATCTATTTATATCCTGACAAAAATTCTTTGCATAGCTAAATATTAGTCAGGTTCTTGAGCCTCTTCTAGACCCAACTGGCAATTTTTTTTGTAAAAACAAATTTAGCTAAGAACCCAGCTAAAGAATCCAGCTAATCCAATCAATATCTGATCACCAGCAGATCACCATACCTCATTAGATTTCTCATCCTTTATCCTCCGGGTGATGGCTGATCACCCTGGCCTGTCTTCAGTTACAATCTTATAAGGTCAGCTTATCCAGAATTCCTGTTACCTTTGATATTTCCTCTTAGTGATTTTCCATACTTTGACCTTTACCCTGCTTCTTGGCTATAAATTCCCATTTGCCCATGCTATCTACATTAGGAGTTGAGCCCAATCTCTCTCCTGTGCAATGGTCTTTATACCTATCACAATGGTCCTGAATAAAATATGCCTTCCAGTGCTTTAAGAATTCTCATTGAAGAATTTTTTTTTTAACAATCCCCTATTCTGTTCTATGCAGTTTGGATGGATTTCTATCTCAGATGGCATTAAAAATGCCAAATAGAGAAAGATAAATACTAGGTATTGAGTTTAAAGATCAGTGGAAAACTTTAGCTTAAGATCAAATCATGCATTTATTCATATAATTATTCAAAAATATTTACTATGTACCCAATGAATGTTTTTTTGTGCTGTCCACATTTCAGAGCAATGAAAATAAAGTTAGAGCCATGAAATTAAATAAGATTGGCTTGCACTTGACAGATATTTAACAGATTTCTAATACGTATAGTTTTATGGATTTTAAAAATTAATTTGAAATATACAGAATAACAAAGGATCATATTTGAAATAAAAACTTTTTAAATTATTTCTACTTTTAAGACGTTTTCTCTCAAAGTGGGGTCCTATTATTAACTATCGGAATCTCCTGTGATATTTTTAAAAAGCATATTTCTGCAATTCTTTGGACTTACTGAAACTGTGTCTATGCAAATGAATTTTGTAAGTTATTTTTTCATAATAATCGCAGTAGAATCTAAAGTACTGGGACACACTTGGTACATTTCTATGTAAGAGATGAATAGAGGAATGTTGACTAAGCAGAGATAAATGAAATAGGCAGAGAAGTAATAGGAATTTTATAAGAAAGCAGATGAGAGAGGAAAAAGTGAAACAAAAAGATAAAGCTTGATGACAGAAAGTCATTGAGTTTGACAATGATAAGTCCATTGTTGGTGATGGTTTCAAATCTGTTATTGAAGTGATATATAGGGATATATATTTTTAAAAAGAAAATATTATGTAAGTGTAACAACGGCAGAAAGACTTTCACTTGTCAGTTTTTCATCTGTTTTGTTCATGTGTGATTTTCTCTGTTTAGGAGAAATTGTATAAAGACTACTCAGTGAAATGAAGGAGTGAATGAATAATAAAATCAGATCAAACAATCTTATTTTATTATTACATAGTTGATCTGTGACTTTGGTAAGTACTTGGAAACACAAAAATGGACAAGTAGATTTCAATATGCCCTTAGGGCTTTGAATTTCAATTTACAGTTTTATACTAATAGATTATATCTCTATAAATAGGGAACCTATTAAACAATTTGCAGAATGGTGTCTGGTCCATTTACATAGGAAGAAGAATAACTCTTCCTAAACTGGGTATTTAAATAAATAGTTCATCTCTATGTTATTATGTGTTCATTAAATAGAATTTTCTTATGATGATAGAAGGTTAAGCTTTTATGAGGTTCTTTTAAGGTAAAAATATGTAATTGGGAGACATTTATGCTTTAATTTTCTTTAAGAAATGTGAACAAATTAATTGATTAGAAAACTATTCTATGGGATGAGATGAGGACCCAACATGCTGAAGTTCAAGCCTGATAATATCTGATCGAGTTTGAAAAGGGAAGAACCTAACTGGTCAATTTTATTGGTTCTTATAGAATACAAAACCTTTTTAAAAAATTTATATAAGTTTATAGAGTAGAAGTATAATTTTGTTATATGGATACATTTTGTAGCGGTGAAGTCAAGGCTTTTAGTGTACTCATTAAGTAATTTCTCATCATTCACCTGTCTCCCACCCACCCCTACCCTTCTGACTCTCCATCGTCTATCATTTCACACTCTGTGTTCATATGTACACATTATTTAGCTCACACTCATAGACGAGAACATGTGGTATTAGTCTCAATGTTTCTGAGATACAGATTTAAGAGTCATTAGACCATTACACACTTCCACAGCAACAAGTTTTATCTATAGATTTTTTTTTCTTTTGTTGTCGTTGTTTTTCTTTTGTTGTTGTTGTTGAGGCAGAGTCTCACTGTGTCGCCCAGGCTGGAGTGCAGTGGTGCGATCTAGACTCAGTGCAAGCCCCACCTCCCAGGTTCACGCCATTCTCCTGCCTCAGCCTCCCAAGTAGCTGGGATTACAGGCGCCCGCCACCACGCCTGGCTAATTTTGTTTTGTATTTTTAGTAGAGATGGGGTTTCACCATGTTAGCCAGGATGGTCTTGATCTCCTGACCTCGTGATCTGCCTGCCTCGGCCTCCCAAAGTGCTGGGATTACAGGTGTGAGCCACCGCGCCCAACCTATAGAATTTTTAAAGCTGTATTTTTCATTTCTCTGCTTATTTTTTCTCCACCTGTGGATAAAATCCAGATATTTTTACACTAATGACAGAGAAAAAGAAATACTTTTATCTTCTATTCAATTCGTTAAAAATTAAGTAACAGGAGGAAATGTGCTTATGTGAAGAGCACATATAGAAGTTACTTTACCTTTTCTCTAAGTTTATGGAGTGGTTCAATACCTAGTGCGTGATTTGGTAATGCAGTCTTATCGTTCAGTACTGTTTAGTATTAATAAGACATCTAACTGATCAAAATCATTTAAAAAGTTGAAATTGAAGTGAAAGTTAAATATTCTTGGCAGATAATATGAAGTTTATGACAGATTCTTCACTCTGACAGTGGCTTTTTCTTCAGAATCTAAATCACTTTGACCTCTTTTTTACTATTTTAAATTGCAAAACACCATAATTTTTTTCATCAATCCAGAAACGTTTATCAGCAAAATGCATTGCTATCTTCAACTGTCAAGTAATTTATGATCTAATATTAGAGCGAAAGACATTTATAAATAAATAGGTATCTTTTCCAACCAAGTGCACAGGACATCTTCTCATCTGACAGATTTAAAATTGATATTTATCAATATGAGGAAAATATGGCAAAATACCAAAGTTTAAATTCAGTCTGTTCTATGAACCTATAGCATATTGACCTGTCATGCATGTCAAAATCAATCAGTGCCTGAATTTCTAACAGCTTTGAACCTGGAGAAAAATCGTTTTTACTGTTTTCATTTTCAATTCTCACTCACCATCAAATTTTGTTGAGGTTTTAGATATAAGTTTTAAAAACATATAGTACAGAGGAAAAAACACCTTCAGAATATTTCCTATAGTTTGCTGGTCAAAAACACCCCTCTCCCCCATAAAGTATTCAGCCTTCTGAGCCTTATTTTCTACACTTTCATAATACACATGCTACTATCAATTTTTCTTTAGATACAGTGCATATCACTATTCATATTGCTATAAATGAGGTCTGAAAACCTCACTCCTAAAATTATTTAACTTTTGTATAAATTAATTTTAATTTAATAACTGTGTAGAACAGCATATTATTTTCTAGGCAAATAGACTTCAGTAGAATATATTAGTAACTATACAGGTAAATACAACTTAAGAGAAATACTTAACAACATAGAATTGTCTTTTTATTTAAATGTTTTTTCATAAAAACAGTTTTGTTTTCATATTATTTCAAATCATGTGAGAGTTATAAAATGGCATTTGACCAAATGAATACAATGCTGCATATAATTTCTCAGGTTAATGAAAATCAAAATAAAAAAATGTTCCAGAGTCCATTAAGTTTATGGAATCATGACATGATTTTGTTTACACAGTATTTTATTTCATTCTAAAACACATTTTACAGTATTTTAGAATCACAGTCTGCCAAGTGTGGTGGCTCATGCTTATGATCTTTGTACTTTGTGAGGCCAAATCAGGAGTATTGCTTGAAGCCAGGAGTTTGAGACCAGCCTGGGCAAAAAAGGGAGACCCCTGTCTCTGCAAAAAGTTAAAAAATTTAGCCAGGCCAAGTGGGGCGTGTCTTTAGTCCCAGCGAGCGTGAGCTATGATTGCACCACTGCGCTCCAGGCTGGGTTACGGAGAGACCCTGTCTCAATAAAACAAAACAAAAACCATGAACATGATAAAGATATAGCAAGCATTTGTTTATCCACCGTGGAATTTGAGTAATAATACAAATAATTTTAAGATTTTCTTTATAACACTCTGTGATCACTATCTTAACTCCTTTCCCCACCCTTCGCTCATCAAACACACAGAAACACTCTAGAATGTGTAATGTGTCATTCACCTAATTTCATTTCTACAGGTTTTTACTCTATAAGTATATATATGTTTGTAAATACCTAGATAGTATAGCATTATTATATTTTAAATGTTAAATTATTGGTGCCTATTGTATCTATTATCTGTGGCATTCTGTTTTTAGGTAGGAATACAGTGTATTCCATGTTAAATTGATACTAGGTTATATTTAAAATTGTTTTGTTGATGAACCTTTAAGTTGTTGCCACTGCTATTTCGATGCAAGTTACACTGATAAGAGCATTTCTATCACTCTCTCCTTGGGCACAGATGTGAAAATTTCTTCAAATTTACACTTAGGAATACAACTGCTGTTTTATAGAATAAGTATATGCATTTTTAAATATATGAGATATTGTCAAATCTCTCTCCAAAAGCTGAAACAATTTGCAACAAAAACATCAGTTTTATGTTTTCCTACATATTTGAAAGTACTTGATATTGTCATACTTCAGTGATTCTTAAGGGAGGATAATGCCCCCTGGGGTATTTGGCATTATTGAGAGAATTTTTGGTTTTGGTTTTGTTTCCTCTGGGGTATTTCCTAGAAGTTTTATTTTTTATTGTGCTAAAATGTACAAAACATAAAATTTACCTTTTTAAACACTTTTGAGTATACAGCTCAGTGGTATTAAGAACACCCATTCTGTAGGCATTCTCCTATTTTAAAAGAAATAAAAAAAGAGCATTCATATTGTTGTACAGCCATCGCCACTCCCCATCTCCAGAACTTTTCATCTTCCTAAACTGAAACTCTGAATCCAATAAACACTAAATCCTTACCCTTCCCTCCCCTATCCCCTGGCAATGACTATACTACTTTCTGTCTCTATGAATGGGAGGAACTATTCTACATACTCCATATAAGTAGAATCCTCCAGTAATTGTCCTTTTGTTACTGTCTTGTTTTACTTAGCATAATGTCCTCAAAATTCATTCATGTTGTAGCATGTGTCAGAAATCTCCTTCCTTTTTGAAGCTAAATGATGTTCCTTTGTATGTATGTGCCACATTTGTTTATTCATTCATGTATCAATAAACACTTGACTTCTTTCTGTCTTTGGCTATTGTAAATAATGCTGTTGGAAACATGGCTGTTCAAATGTCTGTTCAAGACTGATTTCAATTCTTTTGAATGTATATTCAAATGTGTCATTGCTGGATCATATGGTAATTCTATGTCTAATTTTTTGAGGAATAGCTATATTGTTTTCTATATAGTTTGTGCCACTTTACATCCCACCAGCAATGCACAAGGGTACCGATTTCTCCACATACTCACTAACACTTCTTATCTTCTGTTTTTTACTTCATAATAGCCATCCCAGTCTGCAAAGGTTTGATGGCCACCACCTGAGGTGTACTACTTTCATGTACTAGGTAGGGTTTAGGGATGCTGCTAACATCCTACAATTCACAGGACAGTTTTCTGCAATGAAAAATTAGCCAGCCCAAGATATTAATGGTGCCAAGGTTGAGAAATTTGATCATACTTGTTAGTACTTTTTTTTTTTTTAACAAACTGAAGAGTACAAAATGACATTGATTTATATATTAAGATGTATACATATACCTATTGTTATATTTACTATAAAATAAAATCCTATTGAGAATTCCTGAGTTATATCAATTAACAAAATGTTTCAAATCAGTCTTTATGATTTAGACTGTTTAAACCACAAATATAGTAAATATCTACATTAATTTAGGCCTTTCTGTGTTTAATTTTAATTCATGTCTTTATCTTCTTTTCAGTAAAGTTAATTTTAAGAAGCTGAAACTTTCTCTGTGTCCTCACATCTTGCATAGTATTGTTTTTGATATTTAATCCACATTTGTTTTAAAAATATATAAATAATTGTATTTTCTATTGATAATTATGAAAGTTTATACAAATTTTATCAATGCCTTTTTTGTCAGTTTTTCTCACATCCCACTTCTACTTTCTTATATTATTTTCCTTAGTATTAAATTATATCTTTAAATTTCTCTCATGGGTTAATAAAGAAAAAATTCTTGAAAGACACAAAAGAGAATAGACAGGTTTCATACAATTGAAAAGTAGTCATGCTGACGATAACTTTTACACACAATAATAGAAACTAAAATACAGTGGAATAATCTATTTAAAGTGCTAAGAAAAATAATTGTCAAACTATAATTCCATACCCAAATCACTGTCATTTATTTTAAAAATAGTATGAATACCCCTCAAATGTAATGAGAGAGCTATTATTAATAATTTTCCCTCTAGATATTTATCATGAAAATAAATAATACTTGGATGAAGCAGCAGAGTCCAAAAAGCAATAGTGAAAAAGGATACAATAGCTTTGTTTTAAAAATTTGCTCTGCTAGTGACTCAGTGTGTTTTTCAGTATGAAAAAAATACCTTTTCTGAATTCTGAAAAAAACCTAAGCCATCACATATGCATTTTATTTTTCTAGTATTTTAATAACAACATTAAGCCCTCCATCTCTTATCTCTTCTTGTATTTTAATTGGAGATATTTCTAAGCACCTTATTTTTGCCCCATTACTAACTTCCTTGTGTTATGTTTCAATATCTCTGAAGAATTTTAAAAAACTGTTTTAGTTATGTCTTTCAATGTATTAATTTCCTTTTGCAGCTTCGTTATTTCAGTTTAACCTATTATTTAAGTTTTATGTTTCTTCTCAGTGTAATTTTGTTGTGTGTACTTTTCATCAACATAATAATTGTTCGTTATTTTTCAAATTCACCTATTTTAATTTTACAATGTTGAAGTCATTTTCAAGAGTTCTTATTTCATCTTCTATAATTCAGAACAGTTTATAAAGACTGTAACTTTCTTTATGATTTATAAATTCGTAGATTGTTTCTCCATGTACTGGACATGTGTACTGTCTTTAACTCTATATCCTGTTATTTTTGTAGGCATGAGCCACTGCACCAGCCCAATCTTCTTATTTCTACAGGGTAATTCAGACTCCTGTATTTCCTTTTCGTTTTGGGAACACAGAAATATTTTTTTCTCACTTTTACATGAGCCAAAAGTATATTAGCCAAAAGTGTAAATGCTTTATGAAATGTTTTATGTTTAGAACGTCTACTTTCACTAATGAGTCTGCCATGTTCCCTGGAGACACACTATTTCTGTATTATTTACTGATTATTTAAATTTGCATAACTTTCCAGGGTAACTGTCTGATCCAAGTTTACACATTTACTAAGTGATAGCTTTAAAATTATAATCTAAATTTCTTAGCTTTTTGTTAAGTGACTTTTATTTTCTATCCAATAATAAACTATGTACTTTTTACAACCTACCTTCATTATTTTCAAGAAAAAAGAATACATAGTATATGTAATGCCCCATAGAATTGCAAGTTTAATTCATATACATAATATCTTTTAAACAAATGGGATATGCTTGTATAAATGCTTGTCAGAAATCTTATCATTTACCTTAACGTACTAACCCCTTGATTATTTTTCAAAACAACAAGGTCATTTAGTATACACTCTCTTTTTTTATAGTAAATGAGAAACCGATTTTGTTTATTCAAAGTATACTTGAGGAACAAATGCAAAGTGAAAACTCTCACTTTTACCAAATTAATTTGGTAAAAGCTTTAATATTTATATAATACTTTTAAAGTCATATAATATCTAATAGTATATGCTATTAGACAGAGTTTAGACAAAAATGAAACAATTTTCATAACATCAACAATTCAGTACAGATGTCAAAATGACAACACTTTTGTCTCAACAGAAACCAATGACATTTGTGTGTGGTTGAGAAATGTGTGCCTGATTGTCTAAAGGAAATATTATATCATATTTTTGTCATTTCATTGAAAGCTTCCCACAAAACTTCTGCTAGATTTTGTGCAGAAGGCAAAATTTGTTATAAAACCTCAGTCAGCCACACTGTTGAATTTTTAAGATTATCTTGGGACTTGAAGCTAGTAATAATAGGACTTCAAGACAGACCATCTTGCCATGACCAGGTCAGTGACTTGGAAATATAGTCAGAGAAAAGCAATGTGAAAATAAGTCTAAATGAAGATAAAAACAGGGATTAGAAAATTGGTTGTTGAGTCTTTCAGAAACAGAAAAAGAAAAGAGATGCTAATCAATGAAGAAACTAACATTTTAAAAGAGAGCAATGGAAGTAAAGAAGTTTTTACATAGTAGTCTGAATTGGATTATTTTTTAAAAATTCTTATTTGGAGTCCCTTTTTATATCAGTTATTCAATTAACATTCGCTTGCCTGTTTAGTTCCACACATGCTTGAATGTGTGTACATGTTTAGTGTATATATTCATAAAAGTACTGTTTGGTGAGGGTATGTGCGTGATGTGAGGGTATATTGGTGAATACACAAAGGCCTGACTTGTTCACCAGTGTGTCCTCAGAGCCTGGTCATATTACCCTTCAATGAATATATATTGAGTGCAGAGTTAAAACCCATCACACATCCAAGAAGAACCATAGTCAATTTGTTTGCAAAATGCAGTCATTTATTTTGCTCATAAATTTTCAGCTTGGGCAAGTGTCATGGGAACAACTTTCTCTGGTCAAGTTAGCATCAGCTAGGGTACAACTGTCCAGGGTAACTATCTGATCCAAGTTCACACTTTACCAAGTTTACACTTTACCAAGAACAAAAAATGGCTGGATGAAAGAATCTGAGGAAGCCTCCCACACTCATGTGCCTGGCAGTTAACACTGCCTACCAGCTGGGAATCAACTAAACCAAACTCTATACTGCAAAACCTACATGCGACCTAAGTGCCTAGTCAGAAACTGTATTTTCTATTAGGACAATTATGCAAATTAATCCAAATACAAGAGTTTAAAAATTGTATTTATTTCTTAATTAAGCTTTTAAAATACTTTAAAAGAGATTTTTACATAGCAGTATACTACCTGAGCCATTAAAAAATGCTTTCCAATTTATTATTGAAAAGCACTTCTTTATGGCTTAGGTAATATATTGTTGTGGAAAAGGTACTTTGCAAATTCTTCTTTAATAGAATATGCACTATAACATTAAAATGCATTTTATAGAATTCTAGGATTTTACCTTTGTAAAGTGGTTAGGTTATCTATAGTCAGTTTCCTCATTTTATCAGTAGGACTTGGAATAGCCATGTGACCTGACCTTGGACAAAATATTACTTGGATATTGAGAAGCCTTTGATTCAGGAGCTTTAATGATTAAAGCTAAATAAATTGCATTAATTTAAGCAAAATTTTTACATTAGACATTGTAACTATAACATCTGACTACTTCTTCTCCTTAACAATTAAAATAAGACTTTATCTGCTTTATTAATTAATAAATCCTGAATAAATTCAGCACATGAGGTAACAGAGTAGTGTTGTAACCATTTGCAGAGAGAGGATAGCCCCTACCTGAAGTTTGGCTTAGCTATTGAGACTGATGATACCGTACAAATCCATTAAGAAGGAATGAAAAGTATACTGCTGACATGAGGATTCTTTCTGAGAACATTGTGTGGCTCCCAACCAGGTTTCAAAACAGCTTGAGAGGACAGGGAAAGATTAACTAGGCTCTGGGGTGAAGCAGAGTTGAAGCTTCCCATGTGCAGAAAATTGTGTGTGTGATTTTGTTTGTTTTACTGTATATTAACATATTATAATTGTGTATACTTATGACATACACAATGATGTTATAATATGTGTATATAATGTGGGATGATTAAACCAATCAATCAGTATATCCATTATTTTAAATACTTCCATTTTACCCCTCTTGTGTAACCAAAACTGTGCGCTGTTTGAGCAACATCTCTCCATCCTCCCCACACCCTAACCACCACTTTACTCTCTGTTTCTGTAAGTTTGATTATTTTAGATTCCACATATAAATCAGAACATGCAGTACCTGTCTTTCTGGGACTCACTTATCTCATTTAGTATAATATCTACCAGGTTCATTCATGTTGTAAGTGACAGATTTTTTTTCTTAAGGCTGAATAATATTCCACTGTATATGTTCTGTATTTTTTTAATCCATTCATTCACTGATGAATACTTAGGTTGATTCCATATCTTGACGATGTGAATGATGTTGCAATGGAAATGGAAGTTCAGATATTTCGTTAACATGATTTTATTTCCTCTGGATATGCACCCAGTAGTGGGATCCCTGTACATATAGTATAGTAGCTCTACTTTTAACCTTTTGAGAAACCTTCATAATTTTTTCTTTTTTTATTGTTATTATACTTTAAGTTCTAGGGTACATGTGCACAACATGCAGGTTTGTTACATATGTATACATGTGCCATGTTGGTGTGCGGCACCCATTAACTTGTCATTTACATTAGGTATATCTCCTAATGCTATCCCTCCCCCCTCTCCCCACCCCACAACAGTCCCCAGTGTGTGATGTTCCCCTTCCTGTGTCCATGTGTTCTCATTGTTCAATTCCCACCTATGAGTGAGAACATGCGGTGTTTGGTTTTTTGTCCTTGCAATAGTTTGCTGAGAATGAGGGTTTCCAGCTTCATCCATGTCCCTAGAAAGGATATGAACTCATCCTTTTTTATGGCTGCATAGTATTCCGTGGTGTATATGTCCACATTTTCTTAATCCAGTCTATCATTGATGGAAATTTGGGTTGGTTCCAAGTCTTTGCTATTGTGAATAGCGTCACAATAAACTTACGTGTACATGTGTCTTTATAGCAGCATGATTTATAATCATTTATGTATATACCCAGTAATGGGATGGCTGGGTCAAATGGTATTTCTAGTTCTAGATCCTTGAGGAATTGCCACACTGACTTCCACAATGGTTGAACTAGTTTACAGTCCCACCAACAGTGTCAAAGTGTTCCTATTTCTCCACATCCTCTCCAGCACTTGTTGTTTCCTGACATTTTAATGATCGCCATTCTAACTGGTATGAGATGGTATCTCATTGTGGTTTTGATTTGCATTTCTCTGATGGCCAATGATGATGAGCATTTTTTCATGTGTCTGTTGGCTGCATAAATGTCTTCTTTTGAGAAGCGTCTCTTCATATCCTTCGCCGACTTTTTGATGGGGCTGTTTTTTTTTTTTAATTGTAAATTTGTTTCAGCTCTTTGTAGATTCTGGATATTAGCCCTTTGTCAGATGAGTAGATTGCAAAAATTTTCTCCCATTCTGTAGGTTGCCTGTTCACTCTGATGGTAGTTTCTTTTGCTGTGCAGAAGCTCTTTAGTTTACTTAGATCCCATTTGTCAATTTTGGCTTTTGTTGCCATTGCTTTTGGTGTTTTAGACATGAAGTCCTTGCCCATGCCTATGTCCTGAATGGTATTGCCTAGGTTTTCTTCTAGGGTTTTTATGATTTTAGGCCTAACATTTAAGTCTTTCATCCATCTTGAATTAATTTTTGTATAGGGTGTAAGGAAGGGATCCACTTTCAGCTTTCTACATATGGCCAGCCAGTTTTCCCAGCACTACTTATTAAATAGGGAATCCTTTCCCCATTTCTTGTTTCTGTCAGGTTTGTCAAAGATCAGATGGTTGTAGATGTGTGGTATTATTTCTGAGGGCTCTGTTCTGTTGCATTGGTCTATATCTCTGTTTTGGTACCAGTACCATGCTGTTTGGTACCAGTACCATGCTGTTTTGGTTACTGTAGCCTTGTAGTATAGTTTGAAGTCACGTAGTGTAATGCCTCCAGCTTTGTTCTTTTGGCTTTGGATTGTCTTGGCAATGCAGACTCTTTTTTGGTTCCATATGAACTGTAAAGTAGTTTTTTTCCAATTCTGTGAAGAAAGTCATTGGTAGCTTGATGGGGATGGCGTTGAATCTATAAACTACCTTGGGCAGTATGGCCATTTTCATGATATTGATTCTTCCTATCCATGCACATGGAATGTTCTTCCATTTGTTTCCTCTTTTATTTCATTGAGCAGTGGTTTGTAGTTCTTGAAGAGGTCCTTTACATCCCTTGTAAGTTGGATTCCTAGGTATTTTATTCTCTTTGAAGCAATTGTGAATGGGAGTTCACTCATGATTTGGCTCTCTGTTTGTCTGTTATTGGTGTGTAAGAATGCTTGTGAGTTTTGCACATTGATTTTGTATCCTGAGACATTGCTGAAGTTGCTTAACAGCTTAAGGAGTTTTTGGGCTGAGACAATGGGTTTTCTAAATATACAATCATGTCATCTGCAAACAGGGACAATTTGGCTTCCTCTTTTCCTAATTGAATACCCTTTATTTCTTTCTCCTGCCTGATTATCCTGGCCAGAACTTCCAACACCGTATTGAATATGAGTAGTGAGAGAGGGCATCTCTGTCTTGTGCCAGTTTTCAACGGGAATGCTTCCAGTTTTTGCCCATTCAGTGTGATATTGGCTGTGGGTTTGTCATAAATAGCTCTTATTATTTTGAGATACGTGCCATCAATACCTAATTTATTGAGAGTTTTTAGCATGAAGGGCTGTTGAATTTTCTCAAAGGCCTTTTCTACATCTATTGAGATAATCATGTGGTTTTGTCTTTGGTTCTGTTTATATGCTGGATTACATTTATTGATTTGCGTATGTTGAACCAGCCTTGCATCCCAGGGATGAAGCCCACTTGATCATGGTGGATAAGCTTTTTTGATGTGCTGCTGGATTCAGTTTGAGAGTATTTTATTGAGGATTTTTGCATCGATGTTCATCAAGGATATTGGTCTAAAATTCTCTTTTTTTGTTGTGTCTCTGCCAGGCTTTGGTATCAGGATGATGCTGGTGTCATAAAATGAGTTAGGGAGGATTCCCTCTTTTTCTATTGATTGGAATAGTTTCAGAAAGAATGGTACCAGCCCCTCCTTGTACCTCTGGTAGAATTCAGTTGTGAATCTGTCTGGTCCTGAACTTTTTTTGGTTGGTAGGCTATTAATTATTGCCTCAATTTGAGAGCCCGTTATTGGTCTATTCACTAATAGCTGTACTAATTCACATTCCCACCAACAATGTACAAGGGGTCTGTTTTGTCCAAATCCTCAGAGACACTTTTTCTCTTTCATCTTTTTGATAATAGCCACTCTAACAGAGGAGAGGTGAGAGCTCATTGTTTTTTGAATTTGCATTTCTCTGATGATCAGTTTTGTATTTTTTCATATATCTGTCAGCCCTTTGTATGTCTTCTTTTAAGAGATGTCTATTCAGATTCTTTGCCCCATTTTAACTGAATTACTTGTTTTCTTGCTATTGAGTTGTTTGAGTTCTTTATATTTTTGGATATTAACTCCTTATGACATTTATGGCTTGCAAATATTTTCTCCCATTCGATAGGTTGTCTTTTTACTCTGTTGATTACCTTTTTATTTGTTTTTCTTTTATTTATTTATTTATTTTTGCTCTGCAGAGCATTTTAGTTTGTTGAAATCCTTCTTGTCAATTTGTGCCTTTATTGCCTGAGCTTCTGGAATCAAATCCAAAAAAATCATTGCTCAGAACACCTTCGTTTAGATTTTTTTCTATCTTTCCTCTAGTGGTTTTACAGTGTCATGTCTTATGTTTAAGTAACTAATCTATTTTGACTTAATTTTCATTTATGCTGTGAGATAATAGTCCAATTTTATTCTTCATGTGCAAGTCCAGTTTTTCTAACATCTTTTGTTGAACAGACTGTCCTTTTCATATTGTGTGGTCTTGACACCTTTGTTGCAAATCAATAGGTGGATTTATATGTGGGCTTTCTATCATGTTCTATTGGTGGATTTATCTGTTTCTGTGTGAGTGCCATGCTGTTTTGACTATTGTAGCTTGGTAATATATTTTGAAATCAGGAAGTGTGATGCCCTCAACTATTTTCTTTTTCCTCAAGATTACTTTGGCTATTTAAGGTCTTTTGTAGTTCTATATGTGTGGTTTTATTTCCAGAAACTCTATTCTCTTTCATAGGTCAGTGTGTCTGTTTTTATGCCAGTACCATGTCATTTTAATTACAGTAACTTTGTAATATCACTTGAAGTCAGGAAGTGTGATAACTTCAGCTTTTTTCTTTTTGCTAAACGTTGCCTTGGCTATCCAGAGTTTTTTGGTTGTTTCATACAAATTAAAAAATTTTTTTTCTATTTGTGTAAAAAATGACATTGTAATTTTTATATGGATTACCTTGAATCTGTGGATTGACTTGGGTAGTATAGAAATTTTAGCAGTAACAGTTCTTCCAATTCATCAACATAGGATATTTTTCCATTTATTTTTGCATTTTCAGTTCCTTTTATTGGTATTTTAGAGTTCTGTCTTTGGTTAAATTTATTTCTTAGTATTTTTTATTTTTTAGCAACTGTAAATAGAATTGTATTCTTGATTTCTTTTTTAGATAGCTCATTGTTAATGTATAGAAACACTACTGATTTATTTGTGTTAATTTTGTATCCTGCAAGTATACTTTATTTGGTCATTAGTTCTAAGGGTTTTTAATGGTGTCTTTAGGAATTTCTGTGTATATGATCAAGTAATCATCAAAAATCTACATTTTTACCCCTTCCTCTTCAATTAGGATTCCATTTACTTATTTATTTATTTTTGTAGGTCTGATTGCTCTGGTTAGAACTTTCAGTACTATGTTTAACAGAAGTGATAAGAGTGAGCATCCTTGTCTTGTTCCTGATTGTAGAAAAAAAACTCATCTTTTCACCATTGAGTACAATGTTAACTATGAGCTAATATATGGTCTATGTGGCCTTTATTATGATAAAGTAGATTGCTTATAAATCTAATTTGTTGAGAGTTTTTGTTATGAAAAGATGTTTAATTTTGTCAATTTTCTGTATTTAATAAAAAGATTATATGGGTTTTATCCTTCATTTTGTTAACATGCTGTATCATATTTATAAATTTACATATTCTGAACTATCCTTGCAACTCTGAGATAAATCCCACTTCATCAGGATGAATGATTTTTTTTAATGTGCTGTTGACTTCAGATTGTTAGTATTTTGTTGATAATTTTTGTTGTCTATGTTTACCAGGGATTGTATTTTATATGGTTTGGCTGTGTCCCCATCCAAATCTCATCTTGAATTCCCACATGATGTGAGAAGGTACCTGGTGGGAGGTAAGGGGATCATGGGGTTGGGTCTTTCCTGTGCTGTATTCGTGATAGTGAATAAGTCTCACAAGATGGCTTTAAAAATGGGAGTTTTCCTGCACAAACTCTCTCTTGCCTGCTGCCATTTACATAAGATGTGACTTGTTCCTCCTTGCCTTCCACCATGATTGTGCGGCCTCCCCAGCCAGGTGAAACCGCAAGTCCATTAAACCTCTTTCTTTTGAAAATTGCCCAGTCTTGAGTATGTCTTTATTAGCAGTGTGAAAATGGACTAATATAGTAAATTGGTACCAGTAAAGTGGGGCACTGCTGAATATATACCTGAAAATGTAGAAGCAACATTGGAACTGGGTAACAGGCAGGGGTTGGAACAGTTTGGAGGGCCCAGAAGAAGAGAGGAAAATGTGGGCAAGTTTTGAACTTCCTACAAACTTGTTGAATGCCTTTTCCCAAAATGCTGATAGTGATTTAGACAATAAAGTCCAGGATGAGGTGCTCTCAGCTGGAAATGAGAAACTTATTGGGAACTGGAGGAAAGGTGACTCTTGTTATGTTTTACCAAAGAGACTGGCAGCATTTTGCCCTTCCCTGGAGATTTGTAGAACTTTGACTTTGAGAGAGATGATTTAGGGTATCTGGTGGAAGAAATTTGTAAGCAGCAAAGCATTCAAGGTGTGATTCGGGTGCTGTTAAAGACATTCAGTTTTATAAGGGAAACAGAGCATAAAAGTTTGGAAAATTTGCAGCCTGGCAATGTGATAGAAAAGAAAATCTCATTTTTTCAGGAGAAATTAAAGCCAGCTGTAGAAATGTGCGTAAGTAGCAAGCAGCAGAATGTGAATCCCCAAAACAATGGGGGAAATGTCTTCAGGGCATTTCAGGGGTCTTCATGGCCACCCCTCCCATTACAGACCCTGAGGCCTAGGAGGAAAAAGTGGTTCCATGGGCCAGACCCAGGATCCCTGTGCTGTGTGCAGCCTAGGGACTTGGTGCCCTGTGTCCCAGCCACTCCAGCCATGGATGAAAGGGGCCAATGTAGAGCTCAGGCCATAGCTTCAGAGGATGCAAGCCTCAAGCCTTGGCAGCTTCCACACGGTGTTGAGCCTGCCACTGTACAGAAGTCAAGAATTGGGGTTTGGGAATCTCTGCCTAGATTTCAGCAGATATATGGAAATGCCTGGATGTCCAGGCGGAAATTTGCTGCAGAGGTGGGGCTCTCATGGAGAACCTCTACTAGGGCAGTGCAGAAAGGAAATGTGGAGTTGGAGCCCCCACACAGAGTCCCTACTGGAACACCATCTAGTGGAGCTTGAGAAGAGGTCCACCATCCTCCAGACCCCAGAATGGTAGGTCCACTGACAACTTACCATGCACCTGGAAAAGCCGCAGACACTCAATGCCAGCCTGTGAAAGCAGCCAGGAGGAGGGCTATACTATGCAAATCCACAGGGCCAGAGCTGCCAGAGACCATGATAACCCACCTCTTGCATCAGCATGACCTGGATGTGAGACATGGAGTCAAAGAAGATCATTTCAGAGCTTTACAGTTTGATTGCTCTGCTGGATTATGGACTTGCGTGAGGTCTGTAGACCCTTTGTTTTGGACAATTTCTCCCATTTGGAATGGCTGTATTTACCCAATGCCTGTACCCTCATGTATCTAGGGGGTAACTAACTTGCTTTTGATTTTACAGGCTCACAGGCAGAAGGGACTTGCCATGTCTCGAGTGAGATTTTGGACTGTGGACTTTTGAGGTAATGCTGAAATTAGTTAAGACTTTGGGGGACTGCAGGGCAATCATGATTGGTTTTGAAATGTGAGGACATGAGATTTGGAAAGGGCTAGGGGTGGAATGATATGGTTTGACTGTGTTCCCATCCAAATCTTATCTTGAATTCCCACATGTTGTGGGAGGGACCTGGTGGGAGGTAGGCAAATCAGGGGGGCAGGTTTTTCTTGTGCTGTTCTTGTGATAGTGAATAAGTCTCATGAGATCTGATGATTTAAAAAATGGGAGTTTTCCTGTGCAAGCTGTCTCTCTTGCCTGCTGCCATCTACGTAAGATGTGACTTGCTCCCTCTTACCTTCTGTCATGATTGTGAGACCTCCCCAGCCATGTGGAACTATACGTCCAATAAACCTTTTTATTTTGTAAATTGCCCAGTCTTGCACATATCTTTATCAACAGTGTGAAAACAGATGCTGTATTAGTTTGTTTTCACACTGCTATAAAGATACTACCTGACACTGGGTCATTTATAAAGAAAAGAGATGTATTTTCCTCACAGTTCTTCATGGCTGGGAATGCCTCAGGAAACTTGCAGTCATGGCAGAAGGGGAAGCAGGCATGTCTTACATGGTGGCAGGCAAAAGAGAGGAAGCAAAGAGGGAAGAGCTCCTTATAAAACCATCAGATCTCATGAGAACTTATTCACTATAATGAGAACAGCATGGGGGAAATCACCCTCATGAACCAATTACCTCCCAACAAGATCCTCCTGGTGATTACAATTTGAGAGGAGATTTGGGTGGGATCACAAAGCCAAGCCATATCAGGTATATTGTACTGTAATTTAGTTTTCTTGTAATGTCCTGCCTTTTGGTATCAGGGTAGTGGTTTGAACCTACTACAGAAATTAAAGGAAGGAGCACCTAAGATTTGCTATCACTTGCCCAAATGTGAGGAAGGATTGGAGAGAAAAAAGTGGGAAGCAAGTGATATTTAAAAGTTGTCAGAAGTCAAACACCTACAAAATCAAATCAGATTTTTTAATACAAGTAGACATAATTTTTATGTATCATATGTAAGCTTTTGTACATGACATAATATGGAGGGCTCTCAAAAATCCTTAACTTCAGGCTGGGCATGGTGGCTCATGCCTGTAATCCCAGCACTTTGGGAGGCTGAAATGTGTGGATCACTGAAAGTCAGGAGTTCGAGGTCAGCCTGGCTAACCTGGGGAAACCCTATCTCTACTAAAAATACCAAAATTAGCCAGATGTGGTGGCAGGTGCCTGTAATCTCAGCTACTCAGGAGGCTGAGGCAGGAGAATTTCTTGAACCTGGGAGGCAGAGATTACAGTGAGCCAAGATCGGGCCACTGCACTCTAGCCTGGGAGACAGAGCGAGACTCCATGTCAAAAATAAAAATAAAGACAGGCCTAGTGGCTCATGTCTGTAATCCCAACATTTTGGGAGCCCAAGGCGAGCAGATCATGAGGTCAAGAGTTCAAGACCAGCCTGGTCAATATAGTGAAACCTCGTCTCTACTAAAAAACACAAAAATTAGCTGGGCATGGTGGCGCATGCCTGTAGTCCCAGCTACTCAGGAGTCTGAGGCAGGAGAATCGCTTTATCCCGGGAGGCGGAGGTAGCAGTGAGTTGAGATTGCACCACTGCACTCCAACCTGGCTGACAGAGTGAGATTCTGTCTCAAAATCAATAAATAAAAATAAAAAATAAAAATAAATAAATAAATAAATAAATAAATAAAAATAAAATCCTTAAGTTCAGAGTAAAAGTGAAATCATATTTGCTGAGGCTTATGTGAAATAACTGGAATAATTGAGTTATTGAATAAGCTTCTTCTAGCAACCGCATTATGGTGCTACTTACCAAATTTGATATATAATCTCATTTAGTTTTATGAGGGGACTTGAAATTTGAGAAGTATTTATTCCATTTAATAAATAAAATTCATTCATCTCAGATTTTCAGCCTCAATAACTATGAGTATTACTAAAAGTTTAAAGCTTTAGTAGTTTTTGATAATTTGAAAAGCTGCAAATGTTGCAGGTTATAGTTAAGGCAAATATAAACAGTCAACTACATGGAAATATAGATGATAAACTTGAAGAAAATTAATATAGATGACAGATAAAAACTATAGTGAAAGTTAAAATTATTATTTTAAAAGCTAAAAAAGTCGAGTCAGAATACTTTTCCATTGTTGACTTTGCTTTATTTAGCAGGTTGTGCTTTGTTCAGATGGTATTTGAACTGAGGTGGTATTTTCTAGATTATCAACATCTGTTGTTATTATGCTATTTGAAAGGTAATGCTTGACAGAGATAGAAAGCAGATTGCCAGAAAACCATTATTTATAATATTTTAAAATAAAAAATAATCAGAAAATTATTTCACTTACTAAATTTAAATAACATTAACTTTTAGAGATTTAGAAAAAATTACTATGTTTTTGTGTTTTGAATAAGCACAATACATGACCTATTACTTTAAAAATACATGCAATTATATACAAGATGTTTTACATAACATGTGAGAAAAATTTTATTCTTGGTACTTTGCCAAAACGATACCAGAAAAGAAAAATAATGAGAAAATAACTTGCATTTTATTGCATACATTTTCTTATTAGGACATGCATTATATATACCACTTTCTTTCATGTAACTCTTAATGTTCGGTAATTATAATCACTTAAATATTCCAAGTAAAGCTAATCACTTCAAAATGTTTTTTGTATCTGTTTTCTTGATTAAATAATAATTAATAAGAAAATTATGTACCTCAAAATGTTTAAGATTATTTCATTTAAATTAGGTCGGGCACAGTGGCTCACTCCTATAATCCCAGCACTTTGGGAGGCTGAGGAGAGTGGGTCAGTTGCGACTAGGGGTTTGAGACCAGTCTAGACAACATAGTGAGACCTCGTCTCTATGAAAAATACAAAAATTAGCCGGGTTTGGTGGTGTATGCCTGTGTTCCAGCTACTCAGGAGGCTGGGGTGGGATAATCACCTGAGCCTGGGGAGTTCAAGGCTGCAGTGAATTTTCATCACACCATTACACTCCAGCCTCGATGACAGAGTGAGACCTTGTCTCAAAGATAAATACATAAATAGAATAGAGGAAAAGATATCTAATTACGTTTAACAATATTGTATATTTTATTACTACTTAATTTCTGTTATGGGTTGAATGTGTATGTCCCCCTTTAGAAGCGTTATAGGCTCAACCCTCAATATGTTGGTATTAGGAGGTGGGGCCTTTGAAAGGTACTTACGTTTAGATGAGGTCATGAAAGTGGAGCCCTCATGGTGAGATTAGTGCCTTTATAAAAAAAAAAAAAAGGAAGAGACACCAGTTTTCTCTCTCCACTATGTGCTGACAGAGCAAGAAGGCTGCCATCTGTAAGACAGGAAGAGAGTCTTTACCAAACCAAATCATCTTGGACTTTCAGCCTCCAGAACTATGAGAAATAAATTTCTGTTGTTTAGGTCACCCAGTCTGTGGTATTTTTTTATAGCAGCCTGAGCTAACTAAGACAGTAATTTTCTCCCACTATCCGGAAACAGATGGCTTGATAGAATACTGAAATGTTCGCTTGAAGACTGAGTTACAGCACCATCTAGTGGACAATACCTTGCAAGATTGGTGTAGGGTTTTTCGAGAAGCACTATATGCTCTGAATTAGTATCCAAAATTAGTATTGTGTCTGTAAGGCTGTTTCTGCACAAAATTAGCATTTCAACTGATAAATTAAATAAAGCAAATTGCCTTCTCCAATGTGGCTGGGCCTCATCCAATCCGCTGAAGGCCTGAATAGAGCAATACGCTGAGCAAGAGAGAATTCATTTTTCTGCCTGATGGCCTTCAAGATGGGACCTCAGTCTTCTCCTTCCATGGACTCAAGCTGGAACTTCTCCATCATTAGCTCTCTTGATTCGCGAGCCCTAGGAGTGTGAATCTTGAAATGTCTCAGGCTTAATAATAACATGAGACAATTTCAAGTGTGTATATATAAGTATACAAAAATGTAGACATATACATACATATATATTTCTGTGTGTGTGTATATATGTGCGTGTGGGTATATATATGTATATGTGTGTGTATATATATCTAGCTATATGTCTATATCTATATCTATATAGATATAGATATATACAATTAACCCTTGAACAATGTGGGGCTTAGGGGTGCTGACACTCTGTGAAGTCAAAAATTCATGTATAACTTTTTACTTCCCCAAAACTTACTATTAATACCTTACTGTTGACCAGAAGTCTTACCAATAAAATAGTCAATTAACATATTTTATATGTTATATGTACAGTATACTGTATTCTTACAATAAAGTAAGCTACAGAAAAATATCATTAAGAAACTCATAAGGAAGGGCAAATATAATTTCTATTTATCAAATGAAAGTGGATCATCATAAAGGACTTCATCCTCATCATCTTCATGTTAAGTAGGCTAAGTTGGTCTTTCTGTCCCAGGGGTGGCAGAGAATAAAGACGTAGAAGGAAAGGCAGGAGAAGTAGGTACACTTGGCATAACTTTATGGAAATACATCATAAATTTTATCTAATTTTTTGCTTTTTAATTTCTCTGAAAATGTCTCCATTCTGTACCAATCCTTCACTGTTTGCTTTACTTTCAATGCCCATGTCATAGAATGGTCCACATCATAAAAAGAAGTTAAAACCAGTCTTGAATAATTGGGACGCTTCTACCAGATTGACTAGTGTGAATGCGTTTCCTGGTACTGCTTCTTCTTTGTCTTCTTTCACATCATCTGGCATTGGTTAAGAAGCATTCATTTCCATTATGTCTTCTATTGTTAATTCCTTTGGTGCAGTGTCTGTTAGCTCTTTCAAAAATTATCAAATCAGGCCAGGCACAGTGGCTCACGCCTGTAATCCCAGCACTTTGGGAGGCCAAGGTGGGCGGATCACCTGTGGTTGAGAGTTCAAAACCAGCTGGACCAAGATGGAGAAACCCCGTTTCTACTAAAACTACAAAATTAGCCTGGTGTGGTGGCACATGCCTGCAATCCAAGCTACTAGAGAGGCTGAGGCAGGAGAATCGCTTGAATCCAGGAGGCGGAGGTTGCAGTTAGCCGAGATGGCGCCATTGCACTCCAGCCTGGGTGACAAGAGCAAAACTCCGTCTCAAAAAAAAAAAAAAAAAGAAAGAAAGAAAATTATCAAATCTTCTTTTTGTTTGCAAAAGATTCTTCACCTTTAGATCTTTCACCTTCTTTTTGCTTTAAGTTGTCATACAATGACTTTGCCTTTTCTCAATTCATCGTAGAGTCTATAGGTATGCCTTTTTAATAGCAATCTTGCACCCCCATAAAAAACTGCATTTTCAATACAAGATAAAAAGTTATTTCACAAAAATTACGAGTTTTTTACACCTGCTAGTGTAGCTACAGCAATAGCATCACTAATTTTCAGTTCTTTTCTTTTCTTTTTTTTTTTTACAATGGTCCTTGCACTGGAAACATTTATCTTGAAATGGCAGCAACCACAGCTGAAGACCTCAACCTATGGTTACATATCAAGCAATTACACTTTTTCTTCTAATGTCATGACCTTTTTTTGCTTCTTGGGAGCACTTCCAGCATCAGTAGTGGCAGCTTCAATGGGTCCCAAGGTGTTATTCAAGGTTTATGACATTTCCCTAAACATGATATATATGTATATAAAAAAAACCTTGAGAACTGCAAGAAATCACTTTTTATTGTGTTACACGATTTACTGGAGAGATGAACTGCTCAGTTGGGAAGGATGATCATCACAGGGTGTTTTAAGTGGATATTTGCAACACCTGAGCTCACCGCAATATCACCTGGAGGTGACTATAAAATTATTACAGTAGTACAGTATGTACTATAGTTAGTTTTATGCAGTTATGATGTAATACTGCATCTTTATTTTTTCCTGTTTTTTTTTAAATATTTGCAAGCTATGTTGTTCATCTGTAAGTTTTTCCAAATTCTTGCAAATCTCCAAAACATTTTTCAATATAATTATTTTTTAAATATACATGGACCCACATAGTTTAAAACCGTGTTGTTCAAGGGTCAAGTATATATATAGTTGAGCCAATTTGTGTGTGTGTGTGTGTGTGTGTAGTTGACCCTTGAAAAACATGGTTGCTATATATATATATGTGTGTGTGTGTATATATATATGTGTATATATATATGTGTGTATATATATGTGTGTGTGTATATATGTGTATATATATATGTGTGTGTGTGTGTGTGTATATATATATATATATATATATATATATGAAACCTGCGTTGGTAAACTTGTGTGTATAGATATACATAGTTGCTTTTAACTTTCTTGGTAGAAAATTGAAAATGTCTAATAAATATTGTTTTTTTGTCAAGGACCAATGTTCTTTATTTAAAAAAGAAGCACTGAACAATTAAAATGTATTTCATTTTGTAAGCTTTTTAAGAGAGAAACATTTTGAGCATGATTTAGTTACCAAACGGTAGTTACTAAACTTCAGTTATAAATTAGTTTGTTCATTTAGCTCTTAGAATATTTGTCACTTAAACTGAATTTCTCCACTTCTATAAAATCTAAAAGACAGGAAAACAAACATATTACTAAACAGCTTTCAGAAAAGAGGAAGAGAGAACCTTCCCTAAATTGTTTTATGAGACCTGCATATGCCTAGTACCAATATCTGACCACCACAATATAATAAAAATCAATTAGGATGTAATGTCTCCCATAAACCTAGGTAGAGTTTTAACACAGTATTAGCTAAGTGAATCCAAAAATATATAAAAATAATAACGCATGTCTGAACCAGAACGATTCATCTCAGGAATGCAAAGTTAGTTCAACATTCCAAATGAATTGATACAACTTTCTACGTTAAGAACATAACAAAGACATAATGTGAGATTACATCAAAAGGTGCAGGCAACAATGCATTTTGCAAAATTTCAACAGCCATTCATGAGCAAATTTTTTTCTCTAAAAATTAAAATGCACCCATTACAATCTGATAAAGACACCTAAGTAAACCTTACCACTTCAAATTAATTCATTGTTCAAATATACTTTCTATAAATCTATTTCTTTCTATATTTCATTTAATGTGTGCCCCCCCAATGAATTAACATATGTAAAGTTTTAGGGCTGTGTCCCACATATTGTATATGCTATACAATTATGTGCTTTTAGTACCAAGGTACATGTCTCCTTTATCTTGAAGTGTTTCATGCAATCTTATTATGTACTGAAATATCCTTTTCAGTATAGTCACCTCTCCTAGTGATACAAGTGTTGAAATAAGTCCCAACAAAGACATTCTATGCCTTCATTAATCAATTTCATTTCTGGATCTTATTATTATGGTGAAATTAATATTGTGTTTTAGTGTTCTATTGCTCCATTGTTTTCCTTGCCTTAAGTATCTTTTAAAGAATCCATCTGGTAAAGTAAACCCCACAGAATAATTTTCCTTCTGATTAATCAAAATCAAGAGATTACAACTTCATCTACATTTCCAAAATTCCCTTCATTTTTACTATATAACATAATCCAATCATGAAAGTTACATCCATAATATTCACATACTCCACCCAGATTCAAGGAGATTATAAAAGGCATATGCACAGGAAGGGGTGGTGATCCTGGACAGCCCATATTACCATTCTGTCTTTTGTCTACTAGAAACTTTGCTTAAGCTGTGACCTCAAGTTCAGGCTACTCTTTATTCTACTCCAAGTCACAGGTGTCATACCTCAGGAACATATATTCTCCTTTAATCCAGCAATCTTTAATATGTGGCCAATAAATGTTATGGATTGTGGCTGGGGATAGGAATTTCTGTTGTTTTTGTTAGTGTGAAAATGAAAGTTTTCTTTTCTCTCTCAGTAGAGTAGCAGTGACTGACAAAAATTATAGTTCATAAATATAGTTCATAATAAATTTAGTATTTATAAAATACTAATACATTGTGTCTTTATACTATATAATAGTAATATTATTTCCAATTTCTAAAACTGATTTTGTCCTCTAACTCTCCAAATCCATGATAAGCTCATGAGTTAATCATTTGGCTATACTTAGATGGCAAGATATATTCGTGTTCAACTATCTTCATTACCCTATCTGTGGTATCAGTTAATGTAAAACATTATACATATTTCCTGATTAAACTTAGACATGGCTATGTGAGTTGCTTTATTTAATGTGATGAGAGTGGAACTGGCATATGTTATTTTCAGACTAAAGATTTAAAAAGTAGAGAGTGTTTTATCACATTCTCTTTTCTTTGCATCTTAAAATATAGAATACATTGAAATGAAGCACCATTTGTTATTGCAATATGTACGTGTAAGACTAGTAACAAATAAATTTTCTTGAAAATCACTGAGATTTGAGGACCTATTTGTTGTATTAGCATAGTATAGCTCTTTTCAGCTGTTCTTCCTAGTTATTGGGCAATTTTATGTATCATTTTTATTATATTTGTGTTTAAGTATGTGATGAATGCAAACACTCTTAAATTACTTTCCTCTCTTAATAAGTTGCTGATGAGGGAGCAGAGTGTGGAGATATGTTTTAAATGGCCATGAGGTTTAGTTGTGTATAATTGTTTACTCCATGAAAGTCCTTAAATTGTATAGTAATTTCCCTAAATAAAACAGTTCTCCCCAAAATTTGCCTTGCTCTAAATCTCCTCCTCTTTAATAGGTTTTGATGTATATTGTGTATGTGTGTGTGAGAGAGAGAGAGAGAAAGAAGGGAGCATGTCAACAGAGAGATTTGGTTGTGAAATCCACATGAACTCCTCGATCATTCCTTGTTCTCCTGTAGGGCATACTTCATTTGCTCTGACCTCAGACCTTCCATCTCAACTACAATTCATTTTGATCATGTCAAGAAATTACTTCTGGCTTGTCTAGCTCCTGAGGATAGACTAGCTTTAACACAGACACATCAATCTGCATCTTTACCAGGTTCAGCTGTGATACTTAACAGATCCATAAACAAGCTTGCACTGCACAGTAAATTCTTCTCATGTCCTTTGTGGTGAGACAGAATCCAGTCATTGTAAAGGACAGCAGCTTCATGCTCTTTCTGTCTATTGCTCTCTCATAACTGTTCAGCTTTATCAAGGGTAAGTCAATTAATTTATTCTTAAACATTAAAAATAGGATAGTATATAGCACTTACCCTATGATACTTTATGAAGTCATAGTAACATTTTGCTCTTTTTGTTCTCACATTTAGATTATGTAAGAAATGAATAGAATTGGCATGGAGGGGAATGTTTAACTAGCCTATACGTTTTTCAATGTTTGTAAAATATACAACAAAACCCAGATGATTTTGTCATTTTGAAATAGAGTACCTGGCAAGCTTTTGTGGACAAATATTTCAGATTTTCCATGCCATTCTTCTGAAATGAAACATCAACTTTATGTCAACTTAAGATTGCTCCTATTCACTAATAATCAATCTTTCATTACATACCCCATCACTATAACAGAAAGTGAACTTAAACATGTGCCTGTGCTTATAGAGCCTAAAAAAAATGATTTAAAAAGTCTTAAGTTTGACCCCAGAGTAAATCTTGAGTATGAGTTGTCAAAGAAAATTTGTTTAAAAATTATTTTAAAAGACACAGAGCATTCTTATTGTTCTATCTGTAGTATTTTGACAGTGATTTTAAGCGGCTGATAGTTTTCAACTTATGAAAAGTTTTCAATTTACAAAATGAAATAGATTCTACATTTATTTCAAATGCAGTGCTGTACATACACCGTAATAACTAATAGATTTTAATTTGCACATAATCCTGCCTTTAAAACAGTCTTTGTTACTCAAACTATTTCATAAGAATTTATTGACAGCCAAATTATCACGTTTTAACCTATTTTAAATATGATAAGAATCATGACTTCTCTTCAAGAAGATAATCGAGATTCGACTCTATGTTTGGAGGCAGGGGAACTGAGCCATAGACATGTTAGTGCCCAATAATAATACTCTCAAGTAAAATAATAAAATATTGTACATAAATAAAACAGAGAAACAAGATTGACACTTGTTAGATGCTTGGGCTGCTGTAAGAAAATACCACATACAGGGTGACTTAAAAAACAGAAATTTATTTTCTTACGGTTCAGGATGATGGAAATCTAAGATCAAGGAGCCAGCAGACTTGATTTCTCCCGAGGTCCCTCTCTTGGACTTGCAGATGGCCGCCTGCTCAGTGCACCTTCATGTGGCCTTTTCTCGGCACGTAGAGCCCTGATATCTCTTTCTCTTCTTAAAGGAGCACCAGTATTATTGCATTATGCTCTTATGACGTCTCTTAGCCTTAATTCTCTCTTTAACAGCCTTATCTACAAATTAGCCATATTGGGGTTAGGGATTCAACATACGAATTTTGGGGGAATATAATTTAGTCCACAATAACATATTTTAAAGATATGGACCAGAAAAAGATAGTCATAAACAGGGAAAGTTAGGCAGTGTTAAAGTATGTAGAATGAGGAAGATGAATAGGAATGTAGGAATAGTATTATTTTACACACTTGAGTTATCATTTTTTTGTTAGAGCAAGGCATGTGTATGTGTATATTTGTGTGCTTTGCATCCTTTTTTAATCAGAAGCGGAAGTTGGATTTTTACCCATAGATTCTTCTCAGTTCATGTAGCATCAAGTCTGCTTTTAGGTTGCTATTTTCTTATTAGTGGTGGGTACAAATTTAACCACCTATTATCTAGGCATTAAATTCACCTATTATTTCACTTAAGATGATAGAATCAGTATTTATTGATATTTTCATTTTAGAATTCTTAATTTTATAGTTATGATAAATGTTACCTCATTTAATTTCCTAAATCACTTTCCATGTGCTATCATCAGAAACATTTTATATAAAATATATATTGCTTGCTTTATTTATTTGTTCACTTGATTTGTATAAAAGATGTCAATGGAATTAAACTATGTAAATGATGTTGAAGCAAGCAGTCAGTAAGAGATATTGAATCAAGCAGTTTGATATCCATAATGAATAAAAAGGAAACCTGACACCTATTTTACAACATTCAATGAAACTGACACAACTGTGAAAAGAAAAAACAGTCTAAAGTCTTGAAAGGAAAACACAGAAAGTTATCTACATGATGTCACAATAGGCAAAGATCTTTAATATAGGAGTCAAAAACACTAAAGCATTCCAAAAAAGAAAAATAACAAATTGGCTTTTATTCTAACTAGGATTTCCTGTCCATCCAGAGGCATCATATAGAAAGTGAAAACACCAAGAAATAGAAAAATTATTTGCTGTATATAAATCTTTTGAAGGACTCATATCCAAACATACAAAGGACATCCACAAATAAAAAAGAAAAATAATAATAATAACAGTGGGAAAGAACCTTAGCAAAGAGCTCTCAGGAAAAGGGGTATTTTATTAGTTAATAAGTATAACAAAAGGAAGTCAACTTCACTATTTGTGGGGAAATTATACATTAAAAATACAAAAAATGTATTATTATACAGCCACCAGAGTATCTATAATTAAGGCTGCAAATACCAAATATGGGTTATATAGGAACAACTCAAACCCTCATACACTGCTGGTAGAGGTAGAAAACCATTTTGGACAACTGGCCATTTCTCAGTGTATACGTAAGAGAAGTGAGTCCACACAAAACCAAGAATATTGACAACAGATTTATTTATAATAGTCAAAATCTTGAAAAAACCAATTGCCCAACAAATAGAGGATGAATAAACTGGAATAAATATTATAATGGAATACTATGGAACAGTACAAAAGAATAAACTCCCTGATATTTACATGAATGAAACTCACAGACGTAATTACTGAATAAGACAAGCCCATGACAGAAAAAAAAATATGTTCTATATCATTCCAGGTATAGGAAATTCTAGAATAATCAAGGCTGATAGATGATGAGATAATTCAGGATAGTAGTTAGCTCTAGGGGCAAGAAAGTGTCTTATTGGATGCCAGGATTGTTCTACCTCATGATTTGGGTATACATGGGGCATACAACATGCAAACATTATTATGCTATACATGTATATTTAGTTATATTTTCAGTCACTTTACTACATGTATCTTTACCCTTGATTCTAAAAAGGAAGTAAATACTCACATATGTGGCAAGTTTATCTCAGGCAACTGCTTTTAATTGACACTCATTTCTTTCTAAAAAATGCAATATTCACAAGAGAACATAGCTCACAATCACCAATATCAGAAAAAAGTAATTATTCTTGTCCCTAAACACTAGACATAAAAAAGACAGATTTGGCGTGTTGTTAATTATTTATTTAAAGGTAATTGTATACAATAGAAAAAGGTACTATTTGTAGTCTCCTAGAGAATGTTACTATGTAAATGCTGGCCAAAAGGTAGACAAGGATGTCAACAATAATTACCAAGTAAACAAAATAATATGTCTACAAACACGTTTAAACACTAACAAGCAGCCAGATGATCTAGAACCTTAAGTAATTATGCAATTTGAAAGCTATGTTCAAAGAAAAATACAGAGTTTAAGCAAGTCTAGTTCATTATCAGAAAATAACCTACTGAGGAGACAGTAGTAGTTTTGAACATTTCTGTTTCAGGTTTTGAGATAATCAATCTTTAAGATAGGGGCTTCTCAGAGAGTTTTTGTTCCATGTAAGATTCCTATTTCTTATACAGTGAGTACTGTATTATAACTGAAAACAAATAAACTTTAATATGGAAATTACAATAGCACATGATGGACCTGGTTGCAAAATATGTCTTTTACTTAGTCATTGGGTATGTTTTGACTAATACTTCTCAATTAAAGGATCCAAATTTCTCCAAGTTTGCAAGCTTCATCAGATAAACTCTTCCCCGTCATGCAAAACTTCCAGGGTGTTACTGGTAACTATTCTATTGTTCTAAAATTCCAAAATCAACATATATTAGTCTCCACATTTCTTTTTTTTATGATCTCATCCAATCTCAAAGGAACCCAAAGTATAATTATTTACTTATAAACTTTTTAAAATAAGGAAACTGAAGCTCGCAGAAATGAAAGTTATGTTCAGGATTATACAGTTAATAGGAAGTAGAAGCAAGACTTTTAAGATACATTTAAGGGGTACAAGTACAATTTTGTCACATGGATATGTTGGGTAGTGGTGAAGTCTGGGCTTTTAGTGTAACTATCACCTGAATAATGTACAGTATATCTATGAAGTAATTCTTTATCCCCCTGCCCCCTCCCACTTTCCCATCCTTCTGAGCCTCCAGTGTCTATTATTCCACACTCTTATGTCAATGTGTACACATTATTTAGTTTCCACTTGTAAGTGAGAACATGCCTGTATTTGATTTTCTGTTTCTGAGTTGTTTCACTTAAGATAATGGCCTCCAGTTCTGACTATGTTGCTGGCAAGACATTAAGAGGTTTAGATTATATATTCAGAAACTACATTTTATGAGAATTAGAAAATATGATTGTTAAATTTTCTCCACAATCCTTATACAATTTTAAAATGTGACCTTAAATATAAATTTTTAACATCAATCTGTGTATTGGCTTTCACCCTTTAGAGTAAAAGAATTGATTTAGGGTCAAAAGTCACAGATGTTACCGAGAATTTTCACTTGAATTTTTAAGTTACTGTCTCATTTATTGTGATCATCTACCATGAAAGATATTCAATTTGTTCTTGAAGTACTAATGATAACCCCTGAAAGATGCTGTTATAATTTAAGCCAGTGTTTTAATATTCATAAATGGAATAAGTGATACTTTATATGTGGCAGGAGAGGAAAGGCACCTTCACTGTGAAGGACCTTACATAAGGTCTCATACTGCATTATTCAAGAGACAAGACTATAAATCATAAAGAGAAAGGCTAATGAAACTTACCAATCCATATTCTTTTTGTGCACTTGACTTAACCACATTAAGAGTGATTTCGAGATTCAGAGAATTTAATATCTAGTGCATCAATTAATTAAAAATCATAGTCTAATGACAACAATTAAGTAAGGAATATAAAAAGGAGAAATACGGTGTTATTTAGAGTACAGTGATATAGTTAAGAAAAAAATAGCACAAATGAAAAGAATTATAGATCTTTTACCATTCCATAATCATGAAATTGTGGTAAGTACTTAAGTGTGACTTTACAAAATCTTATTTTACAAAGTTATTGATACCCACAAAATAATAAATAACAATAATGTTTAGCATTATATCTATATCAAATAAAAAACTATATTCCTCATTTAAAATTATAGTTAATTATTAACACATGTACTATTTTCCATGTTTTTATGTTTTATTATCTCACAGTGAAATAACCATTTAACATATAATGAAAAACAACATATGTTTTTGAGACTTAAGAAAAATATCTAAGACAGATGGACATTGAAAGCACCAAGGCCTTAGTGAGAAAACATTTGTTAATTTTACTTTATTGTTATAATTTTTTTCACAGAAAGCTAAAACATTAAATTAAGAAGAACATATTTTTAATTTAACTTCGCAGCCAGAGCACCCATGCACCTGGATCAGCAGCCTAAGCTGTACAACCCTTCCTGTGAAGAAATTACAGTGAAGCAGTGCCCTCTGCACTTCACACTCAGGCAGATAACTAGGTATTCTGAGCACCCACTTGTCTGAATCAGCATCCTGAGCTGCCCCACTGTTACTGTGCAGAGACAGTGGTACAGCAGGGCTCTCTGCACTCCATGCCCAGGCAGATTTCCATGCATCTGAAATACCTGCTGTCCTGGATTTGAAGCCTGGACCACCCCACTCTGCCCAGACAGAGAACTTGAGGTCCTGGAAGTTTCCCAGCTCCATGCCTGCGCACACTTTTGGGCCCTCAGTTACTACCCATTGGATTATCCCTTAGCACCAGTGCTTGTGCCTGCCCTCAGCAGACCTGTAGGTGGACTTGTCCAGGCTGGCCCCTCTCTTTTTGTCCCCCACCCATGCTAGGCTGAGCAGGGAGCTCAGACCACTCCATGGATCAGCCTATTGCCCGAGGCAACAGAGATCTCCCAATAAACAAGCTTCTCCTAGCCATGTTAGTTTCAGCTGGCTCTTACCCATAAAAGTCATCTACTGGCTTATAGATCCAACTGCACAGCCCAATATAAAATGTGCTGAAAGTGCATAGGACTATAGAAGCAAAACCAAAACCCCTACCCAACATTCCCTGCAGTCCCAACCCCTAGGGGGAGAGGGAAAGGAAAGGAGAAAAAAAAATAATAATATTACAAGGAAAGAAAGAAAAAGGAAAAAATCCTACCAACATGAAAATAATTACAAAAATTAGGAATGCCATTATCTCCATATGAAATGGAACCAGTTCAAAAATTCTGGCACCATAAAAAATTTGAAGGTAGTGGTACTACCAAAGGATTACACTAGCTCTCCAGCAATAGTCCTTAACGAAAATGAAAACTCAGAAATGACAGATAAATAATTCAAAGCATGGATTGCAAGGAAACTCAATGAGATCCAAAATAAAGTTGAAAATCAACACAAATTTCTAAATCAATTCAGGAAATAAAAAGAAGAGATGAACATCTTTAAAAATATTAGAGCTTCTGGAATTGAAAAGTTCACTTAAGGAATTTCAAAATACAATTGAAAGCTTTATCAATAGACTAGCCCATGATGAAGAAAGAATTTCAGAGCCTGAAGATCTGTCTTTCAAACAAACCCAGTCAGCCAAAAATAGAAAAAAATTTAAGACAAATGTACAAAGTCTTCAAGAAGTATGGGATTCTGTAAACAAATGTTTGAATTACTGGCATTCTTGAAAGAAAAAGAGAAAAAGTAATTAACATGGAAACATATTTGAATAAATAATTCAAGAAAATTCCCCTTATCTTGCTAGAGAGGTAGACATCAGGTACAATAAATCCAGAGTATATCTACGTGATACTATGCAAAACTATCATCACAAAGGCATATACAGTCACCAAACTGTCCAAGGTTAACACCAAATAGAAAATTTTACAGGCAGCTAGAGAAAATGGTCAGATCGTGTACAAAGGAAATCCTATCAGGCTAATGTGGACTTCTCAGCAGAAAACTTAAAAACAGTAGAGATCAGGGACTTTTTTTAGTATTCATAAAGAAAAGACATTCTAACCAAGAATTTCATATGACTCCAAACTAAGCTTCTTAAGCGAAGTGGAAATAAAAACTCTTCCAGACAATCAAGCACTAAAGAAATTCATTACCAGTAGGCAAGTCTTACAAGAGATTTTTAAAGGCGTTCTAAACATGAAAATGAAAGACGGAAAAATACTACCAAAAAAAACACACATAAATACATAGCTCACAGACTCTACAATGCAACAACATAATAGAAACTACAAGACAACTAGCTAACAACTTCATGATAGGATCAAAGCCTCATATGTCAATATTAAACTTAAATGTACACAGCCAAAATGCTCCAATTTTAAAAGCACAGACTTGCAAATTGGATTAAAAAAACAAGACCCTTCCATTGGCTGTCTTCAAGAGACCCATCTCACACTAAATAACACTCATAACCTGAAAGTAAAGAGTTGGACAAAGATCTACCACACAAATGAAGAAGAAAAAAGAGTATGGGCAGCTATTCTTATATCAGGTAAAACCAACTTTAAGCCAACAACAGTAAAAAAGGACAAAGAAAGGCATTACATACTGATAATTCAATTCAACAAGAAATCTTAACTATCCTAAATATATATGTGCCCAACATTGGAGCACCCATATTCATGAAACAACTACCTCTAGACATACAAAAAGGCTACAGCCACACATTAATAGTAGGGGATGCCAACAACCCACATGCAATGTTAGATCATCAAGATGGAAAAGTAACAAAGAAATTCTAGATTTAAAGTTGACACTTGACCAATTAGACCGAATAGACATCTACAGGACATTCCACTCATCAACCACAGAGTATATGTACTTCTCATTTGCACACAGAACATACTTCAGGATCAACCACATGCTTAGCCATAAAGCAAGTCTCAATAAGTTCAGAAAAACTGAAGTTATACCAACCATACTCTCAGACCACAGTGGAATAAAAATAGAAATTAATACCTCAAAGCTTTCTCAAAACCACAAAATTATGTGGAAATTAAACAACTTGCTCCTGAATGACATTTGAGTAAACAACAAAATTAAGGCATGTGTTTTAAAATATTTAAAATAAATGAAAACAGAGAAACACTACACCAAAATCTCTGGACTGCATATAACAAATGTAGTGTTAAGTGGAAAGTTTATACCGCTAAACAGCTACCTCAACGAGTTATAAATATCTCAAATTAACTATCTAACATCACATCCAGAGGAACTAGAAAAACAGGAACAAACCCCAAAGCTAGCAGAATAAAATAAATAACTAAAATGGGAGAAGAACTGAATGAAACTGAGACCCAAAAGCCATACCAAAAAAAAAAGTTGTTTCATTGAAAAGATAAACAAGATTAATAGATCACTAGCTAGATAAAAAAAGAAAAAGACAGAAAAGATCTAAATAAGCAAAATCAGAAATGACAAAGGTCACATTATAACCAATTGCATAGAAATACAAAAGATCCTCAGAAACTATTGTGAACACCTTTATGTACACAAACTAGAAAATCCAGAGGAAGTAGATAAATTCCTGAAAACACACATCTTCCCAAGACTGAATCAGGAAATTAAAACAAGGAACAGACCAATAATGAGTTCTGCTATTGATTCAGTAATAGAAGAAAACCAACCAAACTACCAATCCAAAAGAAAAAAAAAAAAACAAAGAAGGAATTGGACCACATGAATTCACAGCCAAATTCTAGCAGATGTACAAATAAGAGCTGGTACCAATTTTGCTGAAATTATTCCAAAACATTGAGAAGGAGACACTGCTCCTTAACTCATTCTACAATACCGGTATCATCCTGACACTGAAATCTGAAAAATGAAAAAGAAAAAATAATAATTACAGACAAATATTCCTGATGAAGACAGATGCAAAACTCAAAAAAAAAAAAATACTAGCAAACAGAATCTAGCAGCACATCAAAAAGTTAATTCACTACAGTCAAGTAGGTTTCATTCCTGGGATTCAAGTTGGTTCATCATATGCAAATTAATAAATGTGATTCACCACATAAGCAGAATTGAAAACAAAAACAACATGATAATCTCAACAAATGCAGTAAAAGCATTATGTAAAATCCAACACACCTAGAAGGAATATACCTCAAAATAATAACAGCCTTCTATGAGAAACCCAAAGCCAACATAATAGTGAATGAGCATAAGCTGGAATCATTTCCTTTGAGAAATGGAACAAGACAGAGAGGCCAACTCTCACCCCTCTTACTCAACATAGTAGTGTGAGTCTTAGCCAGAGTAATCAGCCTGGGAAAAAATAAAAGGCATTCAAATAGGAAAACAGAAAGTCAAATTATTTCTTATTACTGATAATATTATTATTTACCTAGGAAACCCTAAAAACTCCATGAAAAGGCTTCCATACCTGTAAAACAACTTCGGTTAAGTTTCAGTATACAAAATAAATTTTAAAAAACCAGTAGCATTTCTGTACACTGATAATGTTTAAACTGAGAGTCAAATTAAGAACACAATTCTATTTTCAATAGTCACAAAAAGAATTAAATTACTAGAAATATATCTATCCAAGGAGGTGAAAAATCTCTACAAGGAAAAGTATAAAACACTTGTGGAAAGAATAACATGACACAAATGAATAGAAAAATATCCATGCTAATGCATCAGAAGAATCAATATCATTAAAATGTCCATACTTCCCAAAGCAATCTACAAATTCAATGTTACTGCTATCAAATTACCAAAGTCATTCTTCACAGAATTAGAAAAAACTACTCGAAAATTCATGTGAAAGCAAAAGAGCTCAAATAGCCAAAACAATTCTAAGCAAAAAAAACAAAGCCAGAGGCATCAAATTAAGTGACTTCAAACTATATTATAAAGCTACAGTAACCAAAATACCACGGTAATAGTATGAAAGTACACGTACTCCAACGGAACAGAATAGAGAACCCAGAAACAAAACCACAAACCTACAGCCATCTGATCTTCTATAAAGTTGACAAAAATAAGCATTGAAGAAAGGACTCTCTATTCAATAAATGTTGCTGTGATTACTGGCTGGCTACATGCCAAAGAATGAAACTGGGTTCCTACATTTTACCATATATAAAGTTAACTCCAGATGTCTAAACATTTAAATGTAAGACTTCAAGCTGTAAGAATCCTAGAAGAAGACCTAGGAAACACCATTCTGGACATCAGCCTTGGGAAACAATTTATGACAAAGTTTTCAACAGCAATTGCAACAAAATGAAAAATTGACAAGTGAGACCTAATTAAACAAAAGGGTTTCTACACAGCAAAATAAATTATGAATAGAGTAAAAAGACAACCTGCAGAATGGGAGAAAATTTTTGCAAACTATGCATCCAACAAAGATCTAATATCCAAAATCCATAAGTAACTTAAACAATTCTACAAGCCAAAAATAAAATAAAATAATAAAAAACCCATTAAAAGTGGGTAAAAGGAGATGAACAACCACTTTTCAAAAGAAGACATAAAAGTGACCAAAAATATGAAAAAATGCTCAACATCACTAGTCATCAGTTAAAATGTAAATCAGAACCACAAGGAGAAACTATCTCACATGAGTCAGAATGGCTATCACTAAAAGCCAAAAAGTAACAGATGCTGGTGAAGCTGCAGAGAGAAGGGAATATTTATACACTGTTGATGGGAATGTTAATTATTTCAGGCCCTGTGGAAATCAGTTTGAAGATTTCTCTAATAACTAAAAGCAGAACTGCCATTTGACTCAGTAATCCCATTACTGGGTATATACCCATAAGAAAATAAATTATTCTACTAAAAGATACATGCACTCATATGTTCATTGCAGCAGTATTCACAATACCAAAGACATGGAATCCACATAGGTGCCCATCAACAATAAATTGGATCTTAAAACTGTGGTATATATACACCACAGAATACTAAGCAGCCATAAAAAGAAAGAAATGATGTGCTTAGCAGCACGTGAATGCAGCTGGAGGCCATTCTCCTAAGCGAATTAATGCAGGACCAAAAGTCAAATACTGCATGTTCTCACTTAACAGTGGAAACTAAAGATTTGGTACTCACGGACATAAAGATGGGAACAATAGACACTGAGGAGTACTAGATGGGATAGGGAAGGAGGGAGGCGAGCATGGGTTGAAAAACTAACTCTTGCATACTATACTCACTATTTGGGTGACTGCTTTATTCTTGTTTCCAATCTCATCATCACACAATATACCCAAGTAACAAACCCTTACATGTACACTTTGAATCTAAGATAAAAGTTGAAACTATTAAGAAAATAAATTTGAATTTAACCATATATGTTAAACATAAGACAATTGAATAAATACATATAATATGGATATGTATTGAATGTATTAATATATTTAATCATTTACATTCAATTGCAAGTCAGAAATATGATTAATCAATTAAATATGTATTCTTGTTAGCAGTCTGAATGAACATTTGAAAACTACTTCCTGGATTTAGTAGAATTATTTTCTTAAAAAGAGTTAAGTTTTTAAATCTTATTTCTTCGTATTGTTTGTAGTTTGCCTCCAATTATTTTACATCAATCTTATCTATTTTGACAAATACTAGGAACAATTCAAGACTGAAAATACTGTACTTCTATTGTACACTTGCATTTACCTTATCCATTATTAATTAATTCTATGTGATCAAGTCTATTGAAGTGACCTGGCCAGGTCCAAACATGCACCAACTTACTTGGGGATAGATATCATTCCAGTACTACTGATGGGAGCTTTTATATCCAAGCTCTTCTAGAGCTCTCTTTCTTTCTCTCTTTCCTTTGCACACAGATATTACATTAACTCTTAGATTTCCCTTCCACAAATATAACTAAAACACATATAAACAAAATTTCGACCAGTAAACCTAGCTGTGACTTCTTACATTAAAAAAATCTTAATATGAGCATTTTATTGCCATCCCATTGCTCTTTCATAGGTTTAATTTTCATTAATTTTCATTTTTATAAAGCAAATCTTAAAACATAAAAAGAATTAAGACATCAAAAATTTTTAAAATGTGTTAGAATTATCCCAAATGAATTTGTTGAGTTTGTTGCTACCTAGCTCTTATTTATACTATTAGCTGTAGATGTGTGAGCTCAATAAAAGCAGGAATCCTGTCTGACATTTTAGTTTTAATTTTTTTTGAGACAGAGTCTTACACCATCACCCAAACAGCAGTGCAGTGGCACAATCTCAGCTCACTGCAACCTCCATCTTTCAGGCTCAAGCGATTCTTCTGCCTCAGCCTCCTGAGCAGCTGGGATTACAGACACCCACCACTGTGCCTGGCTAATTTTTGTATTTTTAGTAGAGAAGGGGTTTTGCCATGTTGGCCAGGGTGGCCTTGAACTCCTAACCTCAGGTGATCCAGTTGTCTTGGCCTCCCAAAATGCTGGGATTACAAGCTTGAGCCACCATGACCGGCCCTGTCTGAATTTTTAACCACCTTAACTCCATTATGTATAATGGTGACTCACAAATTGTAAGCATTTAGTAAATCATTGACCAGATAATAAGGTATAGTTAATAATTATTTTTGGAATGAAGAAATAGGTAAATAAACAAATGAATTTAAAAATTAGTAGTGGAACTTTAATTCTTGAACATAACCTTTAGAATCTATGGCATCCTCTTTGACAATTATGATTAGCTTTCACAACTTGTGTATTGAAAAGCCTGTATTGTATGTTCTTCCATTGCAAATCTGAATTCAGATGATGTGAAAATCCATATTATTTAAATATTCTTAAACTTGACAAAATTTAACAGTTCAGTGTGTTTTACTCTAATTTAAAACATGACTGTTGTTACTGAAAACTACCAATGATCTTTATTAAAATAAATTTAGTTAAAAAGTCTCTGTTGTGTCACTGCTTATAATGGTTAACAGTAATTGTAAGTAAAAGCTTGAAAATTAACTGAATTGAATTTAAAAATAAGGATTAAAATTGGATTTCTGCACTTTATGTAGGCACTTTTTAATGTCAATAAAAGTTATTGGATTGTAAATGCTATTGACTGGAATATCTTAATTCCAGTCATAAAATTTTATAATTTATTCAGAAAGTTGTAACAAAATAGATTTCAAATGGTCTTTGCAAATAAAAGAAATAATAGACAAATATAATAATTACTATAAATATACATACTCTTAAAATATATTTTATTAATATCCTAGCACAAACTATTTGACATCAATATGCCATATTTATAGTAAGATACTGTTTGTTTTACATTCTAAATATATATACATAGCATCATTTCTTCACTTATTTAGTCTTTAACCATCAGAAAGTAATTAAATTAGCTCCTAGAGTAAAATTTCAGAAAAGCTAACACTTTAAAAAAAGATAATCTGGTTATAGTTGCAAAACTATGCTCTTTAATGAATCATTTTAGGTTTTGGCATTTCAACCTGTTACAAGAATCCTTTGTTAGTTGGGTTCATCTCTTTAAATTCAATTTGTCTCCACCTAAGAGCTACTTTTCTTGAAACATAACATAATTTACCTGGATACTAGACATAAAGCCTGGTAATATTTCATCTCTCACTTAAATATTTGATACATGAAATTAAATTTTCTTTTATTACTTTGGAAAAAAGCATTATAAATAAATTTTGTTGATTTCATAAGAAAAAGATACATAATAAACTGCCTAATATATTATTTTTGTTTCCCTTCATATTTTAAAAATTTAGTTAACCTCTCCATTAAGATGCTCAAAATCACATGGTTCACTTTGGTTCTAGTTTTCACCTTTCAAGATGCAGAGTAATAACTAAGTACCCACAAGAAGAACCAAAAATAGAACTATCAAAAGCATTTGCTGCTAGAAAATTGTGCAGTTTGTGGGGAATAATGAAGTGGAAAATTATTGTTTTAATTATAAATTAATTTCTGGCATATGATTTTAAAAAGCAGGTGCATATTTTATGTCAAATAAAAATCACGTGAGATACCCATCCTCAAATATCTGTCGTTCAAAAGACTATGGCTTATAGATATAAGCTACGATAAACATGTTTAAAATAGAATCAACAGAATAATATTTGATTGGGATAAACGTTAAGCAAAAATAAACTGAAAAATATTCCAGAGAATTCTATGCTTAAAAAAGATTTTTGAAAAGGTGTAATTGAGCAGATATGTGAAAAAAAAAAAAATGAGTCAGCCTCAGGGAGACCTGGTCGCACAATATTGTATCAGAAGGAAGGGGAAAACACAGGTTGAAAGTAGAAAAATAAAACCATGGACAAGCCTGACCAACATGGAGAAACCCCGTCTCTACTAAAAAAAAATACAAAAATTAGCTGGGTGTGGCGGTGCATGCCTGTAATCCTAGCTACTCGGGAGGCTGAGGCAGGAGAATCGCTTGAATCTGGGATGCAGAGGTTGCCGGGAGCAAAGATCGCGCCATTGAGCTCCAGCCTGGGCAACAGGTGTGAAACTCCATCTTAAAAAAAAAAAAAAAAAAAAAAGAATGGCCATAGCAAAAGGCAAAATGAAAGTGAAGACACAGAAGTAAAACAGATTGAATTATGTCTTGTAGGCAATGTTAAAAATTATTCTGTATAGAGATTCTAATGGGATTCTAATTTTAATGGGAATTTATTGCAGTATGTAAGCAGAATGACATGCAATACATATATTTAAAATACAAAGGTATCCTCAGTAAAAAATTTAAAAACTGTTAGAGGAATAAAAGTTGCACATGGATGTGTGGTAGATTATTTTATGGTCATTATAGACTATAGCAGCTTGAAGAACATTGAAAGTGTAGATGTTCTTTCTTCATGGATCCTCTACATATGGGGTTTAATTAAGTATGATTTTTATGTCTTGGATGGTGTTCTTAGAAGGTCGTCCAATTTCTGGATGGTGACTGATATGGTTTGGGTCTGTGTCCCAATCCAAATCTCATGTTGAACTGTAATCTCCACTGTTGGGGTAAGAGGTGAGGGATCATGGAGGGGGATTTCTCCCTTGTTCTTCTTGTAATAGCTAGTGAGTTCTCACAAGATCTGGTTGTTTCAAAGTATGTAGCACTTCCCCTTTTACTCCCTTTCCCCTGCTCTGGCCAAGTAAAGACAGTGCCTGCTTCCCATTCACCTTCTGCCATGATTCTAAGTTTCCTGAGGCCTCCCGAGCTGTGCTTCCTGTACAGCCTATGGAACTGTGAGTCAATTAAACCTCTTTACTTCATAAGTTACTCAGTCTCTCAGGTATGTCTTTACAGCAGTGTGGGAATATCATAATATAGTGACCTTGAATTGCCACACAAAATCTCATTCTAGTAAGGGCATTTAATTATTATAATAGTTGTGAAAAAACTCTCACATCTAACTCCATACCCCACTAGCATCTCTAGATAAAAATGTCTAAGTTCAGAACTGCTTTCCAGACAATTAAAAAGCTACCATGAAGTATAATAATTTTTTATCTGGGATTTCCTCAGAGAGAGATGACATATAGTAAATAGTTCCAAATGACATAAACCTAACTAGAGAAATAGAAGGAAGAATTTGAAAACACATATCAGATGAGACAAGGGACAAACAGTGAAATAACACTACAGAAAGTAATCCCAGAGCTGGAGATAGGTAATAATGAAAAGTAGCCTCAATGCCAAGCTTAAAGAGATTGAAAATGGCTTCCAAGATAGAGACTACATTATTTATGCCATGTTTTGTGTTTATAGTTGATTGCACTAAAATTTAAAAATAGAAGAAGAAGAAAAAATGCAAGTACAAATGAGAAAGACTTTTTTTTTCAGGAATTAGTCTTTCCTGATTAAATTAAATATTTAAGTCTGTAGTCATTTACGATATATAGCCTAAGAATGGTACAACTATTTGAAGGTATAAAGTTTTGGAGGAAATATATGAAATATTTAGTCTTCTATAGGCCCTTGAAAGATTTTTACCTCAATTCTATTTATACATTAGTGACTTAACAATTCACACTAATTGAAAATAAAAACAGTTAATATATGCAATTATATATTATAAATTATATTAATAAATATTAATTTATAATATATAGAAAAGTGAGTTTCATCATAATTTTTTAAATTTAAATTATGTGAGTATATAAATGAGAATATAAATGTCTATCTATGCTATCACAACCTGAAGAGTTTTATTTTTGCATATTTGCACTTTTAACTGATTTTAAGTCCTGACTAAAAAAGACCTGGAACCTTGGCTTGGTGAAATCAGTAACAGAGAGCATACTTTGATGCTTTCATAATTTTTTATTGTCTGCTTTGTCACTCTTGCCTGTTTATCCTGCCTGTATCCAGCTATGAAACAATTTTCAAGGCCCCATTTAAAAGTCACATCCCCTGTGAATTATTTAAAAATTATCCAGTTTGTAGTAATCAGTTATTTCCATTGCTTTTACAGTAGATGCATTTAAGTAAATGTATCTTCTTTATAAAAGTACATTTATGCCATTTTATCATATATTATAATTGTCTTTTAGCATGATTCTCCAGGTCCCACTTTTCTTTCTGCTGCACACTGACCTGAGCCAGGTCAAATCACAAGGTACCTTGTGGTAGATGAGAGTTATAGGTTTCCTCTTTTGTAAACTCATTACTGGGTGTATGTTAAAAAATTAAAGCAAGTAACGAAAAAAAAATTCCCCCACACCTACATGTATTTATCAATAAGGAAATACAAAATCTCATACTATCTGTTCTTTAAACTTCAATAAATTTCTAGCTTTCTATCTTTTAACCTCCTTCACACAATCATGTAGAATTAAGTTTCTGACAGAAATAATATTATTTTAAGGCATAAATTAAATTTTATTGATAACTTTCTGGAGAGAGTCAAGTGACAAAAATCTTCTGAATCTAAACCCCAGGTCAATAATATCACTTAGAAGTTTGTCTTGTATTGGATCCATCTATATATTCAAAATTATACCTATAAGATTACCAAAAAATCAACATATCTTGACCAACACTTATTTAAACAAATACAGGTTATTTCTAGGGTAATTTTATTCTGATTAATAAAATTCTAACATTAATCCAGGAAACCTGGAACTTTTAGTATACGGATCCAATATTAATAAAGTTTATAATACTAACTGGCTCCCTTCTTCTCTCCCTGACAAAACATTCAATATTACTTCATGAATATGTGAATATGGCACTTAAAATGAATGTACTCTAGGATGTCTGTTAAAATTAACTAACACATATATCTACAATTTTAGTTGTGACTTTGCTAAAATATTTAAAAATACATTTTAGACAGTATTTTTCTCCAACATCATGTTTAAAATTTCTGCAAGTCAGTGTTGTAGATTTTAAGATTGTACTAATTTTTCAAAATATGTATTGCATCTAACTGTAAGGGAGGTACATTCATATTCTGTGAACTCCAGCCTTTGCCGTGGGGCTCACATTCAGTTTGACAAACAAAATATAAGTAGAAGTGGGATGGGCACTTCCAAGGGAAATCTTTAAAAGTCTTTTCATGGTTTTCCCTCTTCCATGAAGGCAGAAGTTCCTTTGATTGGGACTACTCTTATGGCTTAGGTCCTTAAATTAATATGGGAAAGAAATCCACGGTCAACCCACTATGAACTTGTCTCGACAGTAGGAAATAGAACTTGTTGTACGTGTGTCCCACTGAAACTTTGTGGTCTGTAACCAAAACATCACTTAGCAAAAGCCAACAAATGCATGTTGTAATTTAGTTGTTGTTTTCTGCACCTATGTTGTCCTAAAAGAAGTCTTCTTCAAATTTTAGAGGCTTAATAGATATTTCTTCTTATGACTGAATTTCCTTGTCATGTATTGAGTACAAACCTATCATAGAATGTTTATATGTACTAATTTTCTCTCTTTTGGTATTTAAGTTAGAATATAATTTTTCTTATGTTTCAAGACTTCCGAGATTTCTAACGTGTGTATAGATAGATAGAAGAGAGAGCAGTCCCATTTTGAAATTTAGTCAAAATCTTTAAATGAGGAATCAGAAATTTGCATTTTTATCAGCCTTACCTAAACAAGCATAATGTACACCAAAGTTCTAGCTCTATTGTTATATAAAGTAACATCTAAATCTTTTTTCAATTCATTAAAATAAAAATGCAATAGTGTCAGAAATAATTTTCATTATTATTCAGTTTTTTATATAACAAAGAAGAAAAATAAAATTTATATACAATAATAATTATATTTTAGTATAATTTATATGTAATATGTATAAATTTAGTGTAGTTATAAAAATATAAATCACATATTATTTTAAATTTATATTTTAAACTTTAAAATTCATAAAATTTATATATATGTAAAATTTTAAAATATATAAGAAAATCCTAGTATCCTTCAGATTAATATATCTATCCTTTGAATTTTACAGAGCTGGTAGTCAGAAGTTTCTGTTCCAAATCCCATTTTTAACTTGAGGTCATTTTCTTTTTTTTTTTTTGTTACTAACAGATACAGAGTATTTAACAAGACTCCTCATTACAGAGAGAAAAATAAATGATTAATTGTAAATTCCTCCTAAAAATGTAAGAAAAATTTGATTTTATATGAAGAAATTAACATTTCTCCTTTTTATTTTCAAGTGTCCACTGCTATTATCCAAATAAGAAGGATATTGTCATTATGCAAAATCAAGATGTTACCTATGAATCTCATATATTGAAAGGATTTCTGCTCTCTTGATGATATTGGCCTTCAGGTTCTCATTAATTCATCTTTTGCCTCCTCTCCCATTCACAGATGACATATTATGAAGATACTATCTATTAAACAAAGAGATGAAAAAAATCCAATAATATGTCTGGATGCATTTCAGATAGACTCTGTTGTGAACAACAAAAATGGTATACATATTTGAAAAGTTGCCAAAAGAATAAGAATTTATCAGATCAGAATTTAAGGGAAATGAGAAAGCTACCTATGTAAAATACAAAGAGGGAACATGAACTATGCAGTAGATTTTTAAAATTATATGAAAAGTTATCATGAAACACTTTAAACCAAGGTTTCACAAACTTTGCACTATTAACATTTCAGGTCAGATGCGCTTTTCTTTGGTAAGACAAGCTGTCCTCTACATTCTAGCATGTTATCAGCATCTCTTGTTTCTACCTACTAAATGCCACTAGAAAACCACTGTTTTGATAAACAAAAATGTTCCAGAAATTGCCAATCCTCCTCTTGGGAGGGAGTAAAGTAGACCCCATGAAGAACCACTGCTCTATGCAATAAATAAAATTTGAATGAGATGAAAATAAAAAGCTTTTTAGAAATATGTAGCCTACAAAAACGAACCTAAGAAGAAACTAAAAGCTTAAAAAAACATTTACCCATAGTAACAAATGAAATAGTCCTGTGACTACGATTCTCTTATAAAAAAAAGTCTTACCAAGAAGACACTATTTCTAGATAGGCCATCATGTAGTGGAATTCTTCTTTGCCAACTCAGCTAGGCCAGAACGATTTTCCCCAAAATTCTCTTTCCTATATAATTGTAGGTTAGCATGGTCCAAATAAAGCATTCTGCAAGACTCAGAAGGCAGAATTATGCAGCAGAAAAATTATTTTTATACTTTGAAGTTTTTTTATTGTTTCTAAGTGGACTAGAAAAAAAATAAAGCAAAAAAAATAGTGAACTCAAGACATTTATTTTTCAGCCTAAATTTCCTCTAAGAAAGTTTTTATTACTACCACTAAAGACAACCTCATCTCCCGTTTGAGATAACAAATTAGCATCTCCTTCACAGCTGACATTTTTGAAAACCAGACCCAAGTTGTAAAGTTGCAGGTGGCTGACTCAATGCAAACTGAATTTTCAAACTTGTAAGGCCTTTCATAATAAACCCAGGGAATTGGTTAGGAAGAATTGAGGCCTTAAAATTTAGGACGGATAAAAACAGAAAGATTCCGGAAAAAGATAATTGCCTTGAAAGGAACTTCCCATCATCCTCATGTCCTATCCCCAATGACTCTTAGTCTTCCTGTATCTGTAACCAGACTTAACTTTCAACAGTCTATGAATCTTTTGATTTGGCTTAATGATAATGTCGTTCTTATTTGAACATTAATGATGACCAGTTGAAAATGAGAAGGTGAGAAAGGTAGGGAGAATTGTAAAGTGTAATTTTCCTACATATTTTCTAGTAGGAGTTTATAATCAATAACTCCTTTTTTCTCTTTGTTGAGAAGAGAAATTTTATTAAATACTTTGTAATTACTTGTAACAAGAAAAGAAAACAAAGGGTAATACATAAAGTGTGGTGCAAAAACTATTGCACAAAACAGGTTATACATACCATAAAATTACATAGGATTTTGATGTTCTAAATTTATAGAAACCTAAGTAACAAGTGTGAGATAATCCTAAATGTGTCTAGTCAAGGTAGAAAAAATATTGATTTGATTCCGGAATAATAGACGAATATGGACTCACTAAGCAGAGAAACTGGGTTCAGTATGTGAAATCAAGGAGATTGGAATAGATTTAACATTTTGCTTTGTTGTTGACTGGAACCTGGGCTCAGAAATGGCTTACATTAAGTGAAATTAAAACACCAGAACTTCCCTGTCATATTTTAGAGGAATGTACCCAAAGTCAGAGAGATTGAAAGTTCAGTGGATTTATCATATCGTGACTGTTCAGTTATCTCCTGAAATACCTCTCAGGTAGGTCCAGGATACTTTGCCTTCACTAGGTGTAGAAGAAAAAGAGTTATGTGGAACCCCCAACATCTTAACAAGCCTCTTGGTAATTACTTCCTATAGGCTAGAAATACTGTACAAGTAACAACTACTGTCGTGGCAGATTACAAAGAGTGGCACTCAATCCTTAAGAAAAAACAGTAATGCAATTTTATTGCAGATCAGGGCCCAAGCAGCAGACTAGTCTATGCTTCAAAGATCTTTAGTGTTGAGTAGTTGATCACCATATCCACAGAACTAAAATAGATGGACAGTCTAGTAAATTTGTATAAGTAGAAACCTCCAAGTCTGTTAAGTAGAATCTGCCTTAGATTATAATAGAGTTACAGCCACCCTTCAATCAATTTATGGTACCGGAGTAATTTTAATGAAGAGAAGTCTGAGTCCCCTTGAGGAAAGACCTAGCTACATAGCCAAACATGGATATTGTAAATATTCCTCATACCTTTCCCCAAAAGATCTGCAAATATTTACCAGGCTTACAGTTCATTAACAAATGGAAGTTAATCAGACTTCTCAAGGACACTAGATCTTGGCTCTGACTCCTCACAAATTTCTGTAGAATGAAATAATACCATGCAGCGCTAGTCAGAATAGAGATTTAGAAAGCTCAGATGATCAACAGAGTGCCCAACCCATCATGGGCCCAGTGGATACCTAAACCCAATATATTGTAATCTTCTGAGTTTTAAAGTGTAGGTTTGTATTACACATAATCAGCGACTGACTTGAATTCCCACATGGTTTTCTGGTTCCATGGAAAGGAAGCTATTATGATAGGGAAAGTCAAGTGGAAACCACTAGCCCTTTCTTTACATACAAAATACTAAAACAAAACCAACACTGCATCCCTAGAGAGATTACACAGATTAATGCTACCATTAAGGATTTAAAATATGCTGAAGTGGTAATTCCTATCACAGCTCATTCAATTCTCCTGTTTTTCTTGTTTAGCGGATGGATAGAAATGACAATTATGAAATTGGATTAGTAAAAATAATACCATGTGTCTTTATATGTCTTTATAGTAGAATGACTTATAATCCTTTAGGTATATACCCAGCAATGGGACATGCACTCGTATGTTTATTGCAGCACTATTCACAATAGCAAAGACTTGGAACCAACCCAAATGCCCATCAATGATAGACTGGATAAAGAAAATGTGGCACATATACACCATGAAATACTATAGAGCCATAAAAAAGGAAGGGTCTATGTCCTTTGCAGGGACAAGGATGAAGTTGGAAACCATCACTCTCAGCAAACTAACACAGGAACAGAAAACCAAATGCCATATGTTCTCACTCATAAGTGGGAGTCGAACAATGAGAACACATGGACACAGGGAGGGGAACATCACACATCAGGGCCTGTCAGGGGATGGGTGGGGGGGCTAGGGGAGGGATAACTTTAGGAGAAATACCTAATGTAGATGACGGTTTGATGGGTGCAGCAAACCACCATGGCACGTGTATACCTGTGTAACAAACCTGCGCATTCTGCACATGTAACCCAGAACTTAAAGTATAATAAACTAAATACCTAAATAAATAAAATAATAATAATAATATCATGTCCTGACTCCAGATGTAGCTGCTAATCCTGATGTTGTTTCATTGCTAGTGCAAATCATCACATCCCCTGGCAACTGATAGGCAACAATATATCTGGAAAATAATCTTTTTCTCTATATATCTCAGTAAAGAATATTAGAAATAGTCTGCTTGCAGACATGACCAGAAATACTTCTGTATAGTTCTAGAACAGGGTTATATCAATTGTTAAACTTTCTATCATAATCCAGTCCATAATGACATGAAACACCTCTTAGTTAACAAAGATGTCATGTTGCTTCTGTATGTTTATTATGTAATGATTTTGAATCTAGTGAACCAGATGTACCAGATACTCCAGAGACTTTGGGAAGACATATGCATGTCAGAGGTTGGGGAATGCATCCCATAGAAACTCAGGGGCCTGCCACCTTAGTGGAATCTTTAGGGGTCTACCTCATGGAACATGTTGAAATATTCCTTCCAAGTTGAAGAGCAAGTTGCTATGTCTGGCCCCTCCCACTATTAAGAAACGTTGTAACAATCTGCGGTCCTCTCTAGATTTGGGATGCCGTGTATATCTCTGTTCGGTTGTATTATTCTTGCTTATTTACTGGTTATCCTGGAAAACTGCCAGTTTTGAGTGAGACCTAGAATAAGTCTCTACGAAAAGTCCGTCTGCTATTTCTGAAAGATCCTGTGTTTCCTGGAACATATGACCCAACAGAACTAATTTTGCTTCAACTGTGTGTGGTGGAAAGAAATGCCACACGGAGCAGTTAGCAGGATGGTAAAAATGATTCAAAGACTGGAGCTTAGGAATTTTAGAGCAAGGTTAAGACAGTTTCTACAGATACTAATAATTCCCCTTATGACAAATCACATATCTTTTGCTACTGAGCCTTGGTAGAGATTAAGTGCTTTAACATGGCACAACCAGTTATCAGGAGACCTGTGATGCCCTCCATGAACTGGCTTTTGTCTGAAGGAAATCAATTATATCTAATAAAGTAAATAAAGACAAAAATTCAACTATTCAAAATTCTATACGCAATGAAGGTTGAATTAAGCAAAGAATACTTTTAATTTATTTGATAAAAAATAAGTTTTTACATTAAAATGCATACAAAATAACCATTTCAGTGTCTTGGTGACTTATAGAATTTTTCATAGGGATAAAAATGTGCTTTGTTTTGTTTTTTAGTAAACCAATAGATGGTGGGAATTGGAATAATAAATATTATATTGATTTTCCGCTAAAAGGATTTTTGTTTTTCTTCTAGACTGTGAGAAGCCTAAAACTTCAGGTAACATGGAAGAGAAAAAAAGATGTGGGAGAAAAAAGACGCTGAAGGCTATGATACACTACTTACGCTACTTATACTTACTACTACTACTTATACTACTGTACATATAGAGCTGTGCTCTATGGAGGCCAGAGAGCCCCTGGTGAAGTCATTTGCCAAGATGTTTTTGGTTATCATTTACTCCTTTATGCCTGCAATGAACAACATGTTTGTGTCCTAAACTAAATGTTTGTGCTCTAACTAAATTCATATGTCGAAATTCTAAAGTGCTGATGCCAAACATGAGGCCTTTGGGAGACAATTAGGTCATGAGGGTGCAACCTTCATGAATGGGTTTAGTGAAGCCCTTATAAGAAGAGACTAGAGACCACTCTCAGCCTCATTTTACCATGTAAGGACACAATGAGAAATCTGCTCTCCACAACCCAGAAGAGGCCCTCACCATGTAACGGAGCTCAGGCTCGGCTGCTCACCGCTTGCAGAACCAATGACAAAGGTGAAGGGCAGTGAAAGAAACGTGATTTTATTTTCTAAAGCTAGCAGTCGGGAACTGGCTGGCTTGCGCCTTTAGAAACGGCTTCCAACTTTAGGCTGAGAAAATGGGTTAAATAGGGGGACCTGGAATGGAGGATGCGGGAGTGGTGCTGAGTACAAGGTCTGCGTGTCTTGTTCCGGTGGCTGTCAGAAGGGGCTGGTATCATCCTAAAAATGGCCGGGTTGTAGACTAAAAGCCTTGAAGTAATGTCTGAAAGTTTGCATCCTGGTCTCCCTGAATGATCAGTCCCAAGATTAGCCCCTGGAACCACATAATTAGATATAAGCATACAGTTAGATAGAAGTGTACAGTGTAAGGGAGTATACAGTGCAAAAGGGAGGGACATCTCCCTTTCAAATAAAAGTACATCTCAAAGCTATATTCTAAGACTAAGGGGAAAAAAAGGGAATTTCTGCAGTAAGCTTCAAGGTTACATCTTGATCTTGATTCTAGGGAGAAAAGAGGAAAAGGGGTAAAATAAAGTTTTAAAGTACAGTTTCAGGCTGTAGCCAGTTGGTCATAACCAGAACCCAACTGGCTGGCACCCTGATCTCTGACTTCCAGTGCCTACAGCACTGTGAGAAATCAATTTCTGTTGTTTTTAAGACACTCAGTGTATAGTATTCTGTTCCAGCAGCCCAAACTGCCTAAAACAGTGCCCTAATCTTAAATAATTTTTTACTACATGTAATCGAAGTTGGTATTGACAATTTGGGGAGTAATACAAAAGACCTTTTCCACGTTTGTGGTACGATGTCAGCAGTTGCAAACAATAAGTCTCAACGTTGGTGATTTCAGATGGAGCTGGAAATACAATTTCTGGGCAAGAATCGATCTGCCTTGAATTTTTTTCTAAAAAGTATATATATAATAGTAAAAACAGCCATTAACAGTAGTTGTAATAATATTTTATCTACATTATTATTTTATTGCTACTAGATAATATGAGGCAAGAACACTTATTTCCTCTGTTTTTCACTGAAGAACTTGAGTCATTAAAAGATTAAGTAACTTGACAAAGGTCAAACTTCTTACAAAAAAAGCTGCAGGATATCAGAGAGGTTATCAGTGGAGAACATCACTAGACATTTGCTCATACCCGCTCTCCATTCATAGAATGTGGAGATGAAATTTCTTATTTGATTTATATATTAGTTGGCAGGGTAATTCTAGAACACTGAGTTTCTTTGGGTTATGAATGTTACAGTTGCATTTATTTTATATTTTTTTACCTTTTATTAAGTAGAATTATTTTCCATTTTATTTGTGTGAAACATAATTGTGTTATGAAATAAACATCACTAGAAATATACTTTTCACATTATTGATTCATTGCAAAGTTATGCACTTAAGACTGATTAAAATTGAACAAGGACTGTTGTGCAAACAGACAAGTTTTATCTGCCATAAGACTGGTGATTTAGGAAATACTTTTCATAATAAGTCAAGAAGGCTGTAGAACTATCACTTCACTATAAATGAAACAAGAGAATCAATTCTTTACACAGAAAATGGCTAATGTGGAAATTGGATTCTGTGACAACTCATTGAACAAACAATCATGAGCAACCACAATAAAATGTAATTTCCTTTATCTTAAATTCTTTAAAGTTAGCAGTTAAAGCTGGATTCTCATATATGCCATTTCACATAGTTTATCTTTCAAGCAGATGATTTTATGTGTCAAATAACTGTAGCAAGGATAATTCATGAGCTGAGATTTTTAGGGTGAAGAAATTAATGGAACATTGCACTGCTGTTTCTTTGCTTCGAACTCATAATGGCACAATGCTAATTTTTTTTTTTCAGTTTTTTTGTGAGCTCATGTAGCAGCAGGAAAGCATAATATAATCAAGGCAGCAGGGAGCTTCTCTCTACAACTAGAATCAATTTACATTTGTCCATTATGTAAATGATTCTTCACTATTTTTCTATTTGCCTATTTGAAATTGTGGCAGGGTGAATTTCCACTTTCACGTATGAGAATTTTTCAAAATCTTTATATAATGATATAATAATACTCAATTTTTCATTAATATTGAGCTAGGTTACTGGTATGTTTCCTTCAAAAATAACAAATTGATTACATTTGTCTAATTTTTTTTGTCCTGTGCAGGATTTAATCTCAAAAAGAGAGTCTGTTTATATATTTATTATGTAACTTGAATTATTTATGATTATAGTTTTAATAGTTGGACTGATTTTTTTAAATTAAAAAGAAAGACACCAATATTATTTATTAAACCAACCAAAAAGAAAATTTAACCATTTCTGTATTCTGATAGATGTCCTTAATCAAGATCTAGGAATTTACCAAATATTATAGAAAGCTTCCAGACTCTGCTAGTTTGAATTATGTCTGTCTAGTTCTGTTCTCTTGTGTTATAAATATAGTTGAATGGATTTTGCTGCAAGTATAAAAAATATTTTCAACCCCAGAAGAAGTTAAAGTGCAATTTAAAACTGATGCCTTTCTATGTATTTCATTTAATCATCAACCTTACTTTTGACTCAATGAATGTCATATATTTTTTATTTCTGAAATTTAGTTCACTTTATAGCAGCTGCACAAATAGTCACTCACTGAGTCAATGCAATTAATAACAAATGCCAGGCAAGTAGTAAAAGTGGTCAAACCATTTATTTTCTTTAGTTCAGACTCTTGGGGCAGTTTGCTATGGCACAGTTTTCTCACTACTAAGCAAGTTTCTGTTGAGTAGCGTGTGACTTTTTTCTCTGAGAGTGCTGCCCACAGAATAAGCTGAAGGCTCCATTCTTTTCATTGAATAGTTCTTCTCCCAAATTGCTCATTTACATTTGTGACTTCAAACATCAGCTTTGTGGTGGCAACTCTCACATTGACAAGCAGAGATCTAACTTTTTGCTTTTCTAGTTATGTATTCAAAGCTACCCTCAAAATACTTGCGCTTTATTTTTCTCTCAACCACACATATTTAATAGTCATGAAAGAAAAGCCAGTTTTCTATTGCTCTTGCACCTCCTCTTTTCCTAAACTTTTCTCTTTCAACTTTTTTTGTTGTTGTTGTTTTGTTTTGTTTTTGAGATGCAGTTTTGCTCTTGTTGCTCAGACTGGAGTGCAATGAATGGTGTGCTCTTGGCTTACTGCAAACTCCACCTCCCGGGTTCAAGCAATTCTCCTCAGCCTCCCAAGTAGCTGGGATTAAAAGCATGAACCTCCACACCCAGTTAATTTTGTATTTTTAGTGGAGACGGGGTTTCACCGTGTTGGTCAGGCTGGTCTCGAAACCCTGACCTTAAGTGATCCACCCAACTCTGCCTCCCAAAGTGCTGGGATTACAGGCGTGAGCCACCTTGCCCGGCCCTCTTTCATCTTTATGTCATGTCCAGGATACTCTCTCCCCAGACACGAAGGCTTCAGTTCCTTATCTTAAGGTCCAGTTACCCCAAGTATCTTTGATTGGCTCTATTTTGAGCTTGTGTTCCTATTTTAATTGATTGTATAAAATACTATCATTTTATAGAGCCCTCTGTGATCAATTAAACCCCTTTGTATGGCGTCTAAGAATTTTCTTTAACCAGCGGAATGAGTTCTTTTCAGAATCATGTTTCTTAACTATGCAAGCCAACAAACCATTCTAGTTAAGTCATTTTTACTATTTCTGTCTTTTGTGCCTCCCTCTAGAGACACACACACAGACACACACACACAAACACACACACACAACTCATATTGGCAACTGGGCCTTCCATTTTATGCCTTATGGACTGGCAACCCTTTCTTATATGCTCAACTAATTCAGATTCCATATTTTTCTTTAAAGATTATCTCAGAATCTTCTTACAATTTTTACAATTTTTGTGCTTAATTATATCAAGACTTTGATAGTCCCTTTGTACAACCTTTACCACTCTGTGATATGTGTGGTGACCTTAAGTTTCAGAGAAATTTCTAGAAGGAAGATCCTCGGTATAGTAAATTATCTCTATTGTACTAGTCTTTATTAAATATATTGATATTATTTTCATCTAATGACATTTAAAAATAATTTTCATATTTATAAATCAGTTATATATAAGGTCGTGACATCGCCTGAGCTCTGACTTTGCTCCACACAGCAGTGGGTGCTGGGAGCAGGGATAGGCCAGGGAGTGGGCACTTCTGAGCTTGTGGTGGCGGAGGGCATTCCAGGTCCCTGAGAATGCAGGGATGCCCAGGTCCAGAGCTGTGGCTGGACAGCTGCAGCTGTGCCTGAGAGTGTGGTCTCCCCCTGACATAACTTGTTACTGGCCTCTGCCAGTCCACGGAGCGTGCAGCCCCAGACATGCCTCCCCCGCTGCGGCTTACATCCCCACAGCAGTGGCTGCAGATGGGCTGAGGCCACCATCACAGACTTGTCCAGTCCATGGCCGATGGGCCACAGATGGTCTAGGGCAGCTTTTAATGTGGTTCAACACAAATTCATAAACTTTCTTAAAAAATTATGAGTTTTTTTTTTTTTTGCAATTTTTGTTCTTTAGCCCATCAGCTAACATTCGTGTTAATGTATTACATATGTGGCCCAAGACAAAATATGAAAGTATAAAATTAAGGCAAATCATGTTAAGTGATACGTAGATGGAAACTGAAAAACAAATAACGTATATAACAATGAATTTATCATCAAATTTGCTGAGGTAAGGGATGGTAATAGAGAAGATAGTAACATTTTTACTGGTAAATAAAATTGCTTTCCTTCTAATTCTAAGAATCAATCTGCTGTTCTCAGGAATACATATTTTGAGGAGTCAATTTTGGAACAACTTAAAAGAAGGAAAGATGATGCAAAAATAAAATTAGAAAAGATTAATTCTAGAACTTTCAAATCACCTGAGAAAAATAATCTGTGTTTTCAGAAATGAGGAGAGTGATTTCTCTAGTGGTTACTACTAGAAGAGAGGGTGAATGGGGCTTCTGGGCTGAAAGGTTTAACAAAATTGGTATACAACTGAAACAATAGCACATTTCTCTTAGTTCAAGCATACTTGAAATATTTTCTAAAACATTAGTGTATGCTCTGGAAATAAGATACAAAATAGCTACAAAAACTAATTATGCTAAGTAAAATCTATGTTTGATCGCCCTGGAAGGGAAGATTCTAAGGTATTCCCCAAATTTCTGCCTCCAGTCAAAACTGACCTGCATAATCTTCTCTTGAGTGTGCACAGAATATGTGCATATAGTGGGAAGGACATGCTGTGATTAAATTATTAATAAAATGACTGTGGGTTAATCAGAACTTATATTATCCTAAGGGGGGATTAACCTAAATAGGCAAGTTTTCAAAAGAAGGTGAAACATCAAAGAATGAAATCACACAAACAGCCGTATTGGAAATTCCTTGAATTGTCAGTTTATTAAAATTACCAATTTAGTGACATCTATTTTGAGTTTCTGGATATTTTTCCTCTGTTTTTACTGAATTTTCTAAATTTTATTTAATGTAATTATTATGATTAAAATACATTTATCATCTAATTTTATTAGTTCTTATGCTTACTCTTATTTTCTTCCATTTCCTTTGGATTTAATTTATAGTTTTCGCTAGCATTTGCATAGGTATCTGTATATTATAATTATGAGAAGTACATAATACATTTATAATATATATGTGTATATACATATTCTATAAGAAAAATACATATATTACACACATATTTGTACACATAATATACATATACATAAGTGTATAACATGTATATAGTATGTACATACGTGTATAATATATGTACACATAGTATATACATAAAATAAAAGTAAAAGTTAAAATTATGTGTGTGTATATAATATATACACATATCTATTATATGTAATTGTAAAATAGTTACATATAATAATTACATGTAAATAATGTAATACATTCTTATTTTACATATAATAAAATAATATAATTTTACAAGTATATTAGATATAATACAAATATATACACACATATAATTATTTACATACTAATGTGCTATTACTTAAATATATAATAATGTGTACTGTGTACACACATGTAATATGTGTCTAATATATGATATATAGTATTTTTTATACATTATACATGACTTGTATAATATATAGTACATATAATGTTTATATATACACTTATAATTATATAATTATTGGGAAATTATATAAATACAACTATATAGGTATTATGTATGTGCATATATTATATATAATTATATGATTATTAATTACATAATTATCTAAGTAATTTATAATTGTATGATTTAATTGTAATTCTATGTGTGTATATATTGTATATACATAATTATAAATAACATGTAATTATTATCAATATATGTGTGTATATAATCATATTTTATAATATCAAATTATATGAATTATATGTATATATTATATATGCACGCATAATTTATATACTTATAATATATGTATATAATTATACCATTATAATTATTTTGTATATTTATATGCATATATAATATATGATGATATAATTATAATTATATTTATTTACAGTTACATAATATAATTATATATAGTTCATATATTACATTTTATATATTATATATTTTACATATATTTAGTACATATACTTTATATATAGTACACATAATATGTATATTTAGTTCATATATTTATATATAGTATATATAATATTACATTTCATATATATTTTGTGAAAATATGTAACATACATAAGTCACATATGTATGTGCATATTACACATTATTAGACACATATTCAATATATAGGTATAATAGATATATATTACACACATGCATTACACACATATATATGTGTGTGATATGTGTATGATTATATATATTTGTCATATATGGAATATGTATAATATATGAAATATAACATTATATGTAAATAATACTATACATAATAATATGTAGCATACAGAGAGTAGATATATCACATATAACATTATATCTAGAGTATATATATTATATATTTTAATTATCATATTTATATATGATACAATATATCATATACCTTTGCAGTCTTCTTACATGAATATATTATGTCATGCTGAGGTTTGGCATATGAGGTACCCTATCACTCAGATAGTAAGCACAGTACCCACTAGTAATTTTTTCAACCCTTGCCTCCATCCTACTTCTTCTGCTCTATTACTCCACATTACCTATTTTTCTTATCTTTACATCTTTAAATACCCAATATTTAGCTCCCACTTATGCAAACATGCAGTATTTGATTTTCTGTTTCTACATTAATTTACTTAGGATGATGGTCGCCAGTATCATCCATGTTGCTTCAAATAACATGATTTTATTCTTTTTTATGGCTGTGTAATGTTCCATGGAGTATATGTACCACGTTTTTAATTGAATTCACTGTTGATGAGCAACTAGCTTGATTCCATGTCTTTGCTATTGCGAATAGTGCTGCAATGAATATATGAGTGCATGTGTCCTATAAAAAGAAATATTTATTTTCTTTTGAGTATATAGCCAGAACCAGTAATATTATTGCTTAGTTGAAAGATAGTTCTAAGTTCTTTGACAAATCTCCAAACTGCTACCCAGAGTGTCTGAACTACTTTACATTCCCATCGACAGTTTATAAGCATTCCCTTTTCTCTGCAGTCTCACCAGCATCTATTATTATTCTTTTTCTTTTTAATAGTAGCCATTCTGACTGCTGTGAGAGAGCTTCTAATTGTGGTTTTAATGTTGCACTTTTCAGGTGATTAGTGATGTTGAGCATTTTCTCATGTTTTTTGTCTCCTTGTACGTTTTTTCCTTTCTTTCTTTTTTTTTTTTTTTGAGAAGTGTCTGTTCATGTCCTTTTCCTACTTTTTACTGGCAAAAGTAATGTGGTGCCTCCAGCTTTGTTCTGTTTGTTTATGATTGCATTGCCTATTTGGGCTTTTTTTTGGTGGGGGGCGGTGTATAAATTTTAAAATAGTTTTTTTTCTAATTCTGTAAAAAATGACATTGGTTGTTTGTTGGGAATAGTGTTGAATCTGTAGATTGCTTCGGGCAGTATGGCTATTTTAATCATATTGATTATTCCAACCCATGAACGTGGAATGTTTTTTCTTTTTTTTTCTTTTTCATTTTTCTTTTTATTTTTTCAGATAAACACATGGATTTATTTAAAAGCCTACAAGCACTACAGAGGAGGGCAGAGTGCTATTACCCAGAGATACTGACCCAGATGGGAATCAGAAAATCCTTCCTTGAGAAAGCAGTATTTTCATCTTTGAACCATTTTTTAAAATTTAATTTAATTTAATTTTAAGTTCCAGGATACATGTGCAGGATGCACAGGTTTGTTACATAGGTAAACGTGGGCCATGGTGGTTTGCTGCACCTATCAACCCATCACCTAGGTATTGAGCCCAGCATGCTTTAGCTTGCCTGGGCAAGATCAAGATGCTAGCAGATTTGGTGTCTGGTGAGAGCCTCCTTCATCATAGACAGCCATCTTTTCACTCTAACCTCATATGCTGGGGCAGTAGTCTCTTTGGGGCCTCTTTAATAAGGGCACTAACCCTATTCATGAGGGTTGCACCCCATGAACCAGTAACCTCCCCAAAACCTCATCTCTATTACCATCACCTTGGGGATGAGCATTTCAACACAGGAATTTGGAAGGAATGTAAACATTCACACCATAGCATAGGGTAATTCCACATTTAATATTTTAAGAAAAACTCAAAATATTTTTCATAAGATCTGTGCCATTTTACATTCCCATCACCGATTTACTACAATCTCACCACTCACCACTAAGACCTGTTTTTTATTTTCATTATAGTCATTTTAGTGGGTATGTAGTTGTATATCACTGTGATTTTGATTTGTATTTCCATGATGGCTAATGACATTGAGCATATTTGCTTGTGTTTATTGGCCTTTCATCTATCTTCATTGGAGAAATGCCTGTTAAGATCCTTTACATATTTTTTAATTGGGTAAAGTTTTATTAAGTTCTAAGAGTTCTTTTTATATCCTACTATATATATTTTATCAGACATAAGATTTGCAAACATTGTACATTGCATATTCAATTTCTCGATGGTGTCCTTTGAAGCAAAATGTTGAAATTTTGAAGTACAATTTATGTATTATTTCTGTGGTTACTAGTGCTTTTGGCATCATCTTTGAGAAAACGTTGCCTAATCCAAAGCCATAAAAATGCATTCCTATGATATTTCTAAAACTGTTATATTTTTTCTTTTCATTTAGCACAATGATCAATTTTCAATTACTTTTAGTCATTATGTGAGAAAAGGGCCCACTCTATCTATTGCATATGGCTATCCAACAGTCTCAGTAACTTATTGAAAAGGCTACTATCTCCCAAATATGTCTTGGCAATCTCGTCAGAAATAAATTGACCATAAGTGTAAAGATTTATTTCCGGGATGTCAGTTCTACTCCATTGTTCTGTATGAATACCCTTATGACAGTACCACATAGTCTAGGTTATTACAGTTTGGGATTAAGTTTAGAAAGTATGAGTCTTTCAGTATTGATTTTCTTCTTAAAGATTGTTTGGCTGTTCTGTGTCTTTTGCATTTCATATAAATTTTAGGATCACCTTGTCAATACTTGAAAAAAAAGCTGAGATTTTATAGTAACTACATTGCCTATGTAGGTCTATTTGAGTATTGCCACCTAATAATAAACATGGGATATTCATGAATATGGGACGTATTTATATATTTCATCTTCTTTAGTTTCTTTAAACAATATTTTGCAGTTCTCTGTTTTATCTTCTTTAGTTTCTTTTGAATAATTTTATTCTTTTTATTCTATTGTAAAAGTATTTGTGCTTCTGTGGTATAAAGCATTCAGTCATCATTAACTGTGATATTAGCTGTGAGGTTTTTACAGGTATCATCGTAAAAACTGAAGAATTTTCCTTCTATTTCTAGTTTCTTGAGTGCTGTTATTACTATTGAGTGTTAAAGTTTTGCAAATGCTTTTTCTGTGTCTATCGAGATGATCACATGCTTTGGGTAATTTGATCTGTTAATATAGTGTGTTATATTAATAGTTTTCATAAATTAAATCAAAGATACATTCTTAGGATAAAACCCATCTAGTCACGTAAAAATATTTTTATATGATATTGGATTCACTATGCAAAATTTTTTCAGGATTCTGTGTCTATATTCAGAAAGAATATTGATCTATATATTGTGCTTGTAATATTACATTGAAAAAAAAGCCAGCTATCTTAAAAAGGAAACACTTTTTTTCACACTAACTTATAAGCTTATTTTGTTTTTATCATGATACAGAGACTATGAAAACTTTCATTGATATAGGAAAATTAATAATCATAATTACAAGGTTTTTTAATGTGGAAAATGCATGCAATTTCTATAGAAAGATGCACTTTTTTTAAAAAGTTACTAAGTCTACATTATAGTACTTTAAAGAAAGATCTCCCTTCTTCAGTGCTGCTATTTTAAATACAGTAAATTTAAAATATATATGTACGGTGGTGTTTGTCTTATATTTGGCTGGCCCATAAACATTATTTAAAATATGTAACATTTTCCATTAGGGTATTATTTTCTAGCCTCTCAACTAAAGTTTATAAACAACTGATTCTGGCGTTGTGTACATTATAATATAAATGAGCATAGGGTACAATATCAAGCCCTTACCATAACTGATCATTAATGCTGAAGAATGTTTTATGTTAGAGAGAATAAAAAAGTTGACTATCATTGAATGGAAAACAGAAACATGATTACACCCAGAAAATAAAGGCAGTAAATGGTTCATTTGCTCTCTTTCCATTTGCGGAATTGTAATAAAAATGCCAAATAGATTGATATTTAGGCAAAAAGCACATTGCAATACAGTTAAGATTACTAGAGGAGATGCATGAATATAGAACATTCCTCTTTGAGTCTGCTTTTCTACTTCAATTTCAAGAGTAGCTGGGTATTTTAATTTCAGTTATAGATACTCATTTAGCTTCTGATTCAAAGAACTCTCTTTTCCGTAAAATAAATGTGAACACTTCTAAGTTATTTTATTTTACCATGCTTTCTTAGATTTTAATCTTAATATTTAAAACAATCACAACATTTGAAAGAAGTTGCAGTCCTGTATATCATGCAAAGTACTGAATGCCTTCCAGTTTACATGTTTTTAAGCTGCTGTAGCAGCAGCTGCATAGGATTTAGCACAACATATGGTGTTGATTCTTTCTCTTTTTTAATGAAAATCTCAATTATAAATCTCTTGCAACAAACTGATGATGAGATGTTTAGCAAAGTTATAACACATATTACTTGATATTTCAAAATGCCACATTTTTTCCCTGTGAGCAAAAGGGTGACAGAATTATGAAGCAGTGTTAAAAGAGAAGAGGAAATAAAATAGAAAGAAAGAATGAGAAAACAAAATGAATAGTGAATGTACCTTAAATTGCATCTCATTAAATGATAAATTTATTTTTATAGGTGAAGTAATTAAGTAGTAATTTTTAGATTTTTCTAAAAATGTAAAAGCAATAAAAATAAAAGTAAGTATGTGTGTGTGTTTTATTAATGAAGATTAGAGAGATAGCACAGCAGCTAAACAGAAACTATAATATTTTAGGAGTTGTAAGAATACTACGTAAAACATGTTTCACATAAAAATGTTAATATGAATTACATAAATTTTTAAATATAGAAAGATTGGCCAAGCGCAATGGCTCACGCCTGTAATCCCAGCACTTCGAGAGGCCGAGGCAGGTGGATCACGGTCAGGAGATCGAGACCATCCTGGCTAACACAGTGAAACCTGTGTCTACTAAAAATACAGAAAATTAGCTGGGCGTGGTAGTGGGTGCCTGTAGTCACAGCTACTCGGGAGGCTGAGGCAGGAAAATGGCATGAACCCGGGAGGTGGCGCTTGCAGTGAGCCAAGATAACGCCATTGAACTCCAGCCTGGGTGACAGAGCGAGACTCTGTCTCAAATCAATCAATCAATCAATCACGATTATATTCTCAGGTAAAATAAAATAAAAGCTTCGTAGACTCTTAGTATACATATTCCAGGAAAAGACCTTGGTGAAGCTTGCCTTTGCCTTTCTTACTCATCAACTCTTATTGAGATGTTCCAGTGACATCCATTCTACAAGTTACCCAATGACTTGATGTGGTTTATAATCTTTTTCTCTCATGGAAGAAATAATTCTGACTAAAATATTTTCCGTAGATTTTTGAAGAGTCTCTATTATTGCACCTGGGATCTTTCCACTTAAAAACAGAAGCAACTTGAGGTATTCCAGTGAAAAATGTATCACTCATAGACAATCTAACAAGAAGAAAACATCCTTTACCTCTACAGTGCTATATTATAGGTGCTTTCAAGAATAATAGGTTTTCCTCATGGGTACATATATGCAGAGAGGCTTGATTCACAAACTAAGTTTTAAGCCTCCCTCACCAACACAAAATCGATATTTTTGTTACCAAAGATATTATCATAACTTATACAGTGGCCCTTCTCATTGGCAATACTTCAGCATTGTCAATGGTATTGTCTTACTTTGTCAATGTCACTTGTAGACTATATATCAGAGATTAGATTTCTTCATATACATTTTCTTAGAGCCAAGCTCTAAGAAATATATTCTTTCAGTCTGAGCTGGAGAAGATTGGGAATAAAAATGTATGTTTTCAGACTAATATTTTCTCTCTACTGTGCCAGTAAACCTTTCTAGGCTCCACTTTCTCTATATTCAGAGTAATCCTCCCTCACCAATTTTCCACTGAAGAAAGAATTTTATGGCCTGGCAGAATTTTCTTCACTCTTATTTAGATGTGTCAAAGTACATCTGACTACTAGAGTTGGCATGATTTGGTCATTCCACTACATATAAGACTAAGAAAGTCTATTTCAGAATCATAGGAAATAAAATATTTGGAGCTAGTAAAGAAGAGTTTTTAAAAAACTCACAAATTAATCTCTTATTGAGTAATGTATTTTTATTCATCTATTTTATTTGTAATAAACAGGACAGATCTCATTATGTGAAGTAATACAGCTTGTAGAATACTTATTGTTAACAGAATTCACAGCACATAGAAATGGCCAGTCACTATCATTATTGTAATTTCCTGATGTGTTCTTTTTGTCTGCTGCACAGGTAAACCCTGTTCTCTGAGACAGCATTATTGCAGTAGAGAAAGAGTTTAATTATTGCAAGGCAGCCAAGTGGAAGAATGCCCAAATTTGTCTCCCTAGGAACTCAGAGGCTAGGGTTTTAATGGATAATTTGGCAGGCAGGGGCTAGGGAATGGGTGCTGCTGATTGGTTGAGGATAACATCATGAGAGTGTGGGAAAAAAAACCTTATAAGCTGAGTCCGTCTCTGGGTGGGGGCCAAAGGACTGGTTGAGTTATGAGTCACAGGTCCAGATGGAATCAGTCTGTCATCAGAATGCAAAAGTCTGAAAGCCATTTCAAAAGACCAATCTTAGATTCTACAGTCGTCATGGTATCTCTCCAAGCAATTGGGGAAGTCACAAATTTTGTGACCTCTGCCTGCATGATTTGGAGCAGGAAGGGATTATAGAAAAGCAAGCTAAGGAAAAATGGCTGGTTATCCTTTAACTACCTATACATTTAGCAGAATTCAGGCCCGTCCCATAATCCTAATCTCATACCTTTCATTAGTTTTACAAAGGTGACTTCAGTCCCTGAGCAAGGAGTGGATTAGTTTTAAGGAGGGGCTATTATCATTCTTGCTTCAAAATTAAACTATAAACTAAATTCCTCCCATTGTTAGTTTGGTCTATGTCCTGGATGAGAAAGGCCAGCCAGCCTGTGAGGCTAGAAGCAAGATGGAGTCAGCCATGCTAGACATTTCTCACTGTCGTAATCTCTGCAAAGGCTGTTTCATTGCTCTGATTACCACTAGCATTATGCTTATCATCAATGAACATAAAAAATGTACAGTTTTATGATGACCTATCTGGAAAAGGGAATGGTATCATGAAAAGCAACAGATCAACAGAGAGAAAATTAGTTAAATATTAACTTAAATCTTGACAATAGGTTTTCAGTAACAACAAAGAAGAAATGTGTTTATAATACAAAGCACACATACTTAACATCATCTTCTCTCATTTGTAATATCTATCAGATCTATCACATGGGACCTTGCTCCAAAGTTCCTATCCCCAATTCCTGAAAATGAGCTCCACAACCCAATCTGGTAGGTATATTTGTGTACATTCCTACTGTTTGTTCTTTCTTACAATGTTTTAGGAACTTTGTAGTTTAGTTATCTGTAACTCCATTATAATTTGAGTTAGTTATCTTATGTATTCCTAATTTGATTTAAATGCCCTACTCCATTTCTTCATTGCCTAAGGCTGATGTTGATCAGACTTAGAGAATCTATATGTGAAATTAGACTGAGTAAAACTCTGTGAATGCTTTTGTTGAGTATTTTTGCTGTTGGCCTAGTTGCTGTCTACATTACCTTTTTTCCATTCCCATACCTTTGTGCTGAATTTGACCTGTTACACTGATAAACACAATTAGTAATTTTAGGCTGCAGAGACTCTATTCCCTTAATGTGCATGCTTGGGGTATAAAATATTAGAACTGTTCTCAAATTTATCCTGCTAAAGTGAAATTTTTTTTGAAAATTTAATGCTATTTATTGTCTAAATTACTTAATTAAAAAACAATGAAAAACAATCACTATATTCCAAGATCTCCAAGTGGATATGTCCTAGTTTAAAAGTTTACTTTTTGGCCGGGCTCAGTGGCTCACACCTGTAATCCCAGCACTTTGAGAGGCTGAGGCGGGTGGATCACGAGGTCAAGAGTTCGAGACCATCCTGGCTAACACGGTGAAACCCTGTCTCTACAAAAAATACAAAAAATTAACTGGGCATGGTGGCAGGTGCCTGTAGTCACAGCTATTCGAGAGGCTAAGGCAGGAGAATGGCGTGAACCCGGGAGGTGGAGCTTGCAGTGAGCCGAGATTGTGCCACTGCACTCCAGGCTGGGCGACAGAGTGAGATTCCATCTTAAAAAAAAAAAAAAAAAAAAAAAAAAAAATTCTTTTTCTCATAGTATATATGGTGGCATTTTTAATATTCTTGACACAATTAGTATAGCATGTACCTCCCAAATTTTACCATTCTATTTCTCTTGCAATATCAGAAAATGGTGCTGCCTTTTGTGTTCTCTGCTTCTCAGCACCCAAAACATATTGACAAAACACAGGCAAGGTGGCCACACTTTTATACTCTAAATAATGGTTTACTCTTAATGAAACCTCTTTTAAAGATCTGCTTTTTTGGTTTTACATGGATTATAATGAACCCTGTAAAGAACTAAACTATAATTATTTTTACATGGTTGCACAATTGTTTGCTTTAGTGAGCAATGACTAATTGTAGTTTTTCTGTTTTCATTTGTGTTTCTTAAATTGTTTTCTAAATTATAAGCCAGGAATCAATCATCTTTGTGTATGTGTTAACAAGAATAATTATTTCTCTTCTTTCTATCTCATGACATAAATTGTGCATATCTTTCAAGTTACTGAATTTGTGGGAAATATATCTATCTCCTTTTAAGTGCTTTTAGTGTGTTTGTATGTGTAAAAAAACCCTTAATATTTTGCAAGTGTACACAGGACTATATTATGACTGGACTCAAATAGCTCACAGACTAGGTTGTACAAATATTGAGTACATTAATGATTCTTCATTAAAAACAATCCTGGAGAAATATAGGAATAGCAACAGGAAATCAGTATTAAGTCTATCATAAGTAAAAAGTAAGGGCATATAAGGTATCAAAAGATATCAGGAACATAATTTAAAAGATTAAAGTGCTTGCAATAACTAAGGATAAAATGCCACATTCGCAATTTAGAAATTGTTACAATTAATATCAAAATTATGATTATTTTGTAGGGCCAGCCTGGAAATACTCTAGGAAGCATAATCCAAAGTTCCTTAATGATAAATGTCACCAGACAAGATAGTTAAATATATTGATTACCAAACTTGTGTCCCAAGAGGTTCTCATTCTGTAGGTTGTCTGGATATCTAGCTATTTATGATTTAGTTTTGACTTCTAGAAAGCTTGAAAATCACTGAGCTGATCCATGTCCCTGGCATATCTTGAGTCTTCTACTCTTCCTCATTTGTACTTAAAGTTTGTGGAACAGAAAATTTGTTACATACAAAATGTTATCCACACTTGATCACCGGGTCCTATTTGTGACTGACAGCTATGTAAACTAATTGACAGAATCTTCAGCTTAATGTGCATAAAGGTCTAGGACAGGACAAGTCGTTAACATGCAAATTCATGCTCTAGTAAAAAGATTGTGATTCAGTTGCTCTCTGGTGGTATCCAGGAATCCATATTTGAAATAAGCACTCTTCCTGATTCTAATGAAAGTGCTGTAAGAATACATACTACAAAGTCCTGCAAAAAATAGATATATTGAAATCACAGCAACTTCTGGGAACCACATCATACTAGAATATCCACCTAAATCTAGGCAAACTCTACAGAAATAATCTTTATATTTGGACTTCCTATCTGTTGCCAATGTATTATCTAAATTTTAGTTTAAATTAAGGACTTTAATGTCACAGGGCACTACCATTATTAATTAGAATTATTTTGAAATTCATCCTATTAAAAAAAACCTCAAAGACAGAACTTCCAGATTATTTAGTCAGAACACAGTTGTTTAAGAATAATGGGAAAAAAAACAGATTTTTTTAAACTTAGGTAAACTGTTTTTAAGGTGCAAGCAAAAGATGATAAAGTTTGCAATTGTGCTTATGTTGTTAACCTATGTATTAGAAACCCATAAAGAAACTCAGATTATGCTTTCCTACAAAAGTCTTAAAATTTTACAATTCACATTTCGTTAGGTAAAATACAGCATTCATTACCATGCATAACAAGATAGAGAATTTAGATTTATATGAAAGCTTTAATGTTGCTGATCTTTTTTGAAGTAAAATGTTATGCACAAGTTTTAAGACAGTTGAATTACTATGCTTCTCACTAATGATTTTTGTAAAATTTTGCATGAATGCGTTATTTCTGAATCTTATTAAATATTTCATTTGCAAGATTTTATTTTAGAATCATAGCTGTCATCTATCTTAATTTTCATGATCCTGAAATACACTTAATGTAGTTCACTTGGTCAAATTTGTATTCTGGCTTATTTTAAATGTTTAATCTTAAACATCAGATTTATTATCATGGTTATTTTAAAATTTGAAAGTGATACATGGAACAATGAAATTACCAATCTTATACTGATTAAAACAAAGGATAAACAAATTAGTAAACATATAAACAAGATTTTTTTCTATATTGGTGTGTCAGTGTTATAAATTACGTAAAATTTGTCAATATGATCAGTTCATTTTTTACTTCAGAAAAAACAGTCCAGTTTAATGAAGAATAACATTACTAGCTTTCTCATAGTGTTATTACTACAATGCAATCAGCGAGTATATTAGAAATTTGGTTAAACGGTGCTGATGTGTATGTGTGAGCATGTGTGTGTGGATGCATGCACACGCTCACATTCAGGGGTGCAGTATATCTATACAAGTTTTAATTAGAAAATTATAAGTTTACATGTAGTTAAATTTGTATAAACAAGTTTCGATTTCTATTTTGGTCTGAGTGCTGTTAATTAAACTATGATCATCTATTGCTGATTAACCAAGTAAAAATGGTAAATAGAAGTCATATTCCTCTTTTTCCAGGTTGGTTTTGCTTACCAACAGTGTGTGTAGAAAAAACAATATTTTGATGAAAGAAAAGAGAAATACTGCACAGTCTAACATTAGTTTTAGAGGGAAGCCTTTATATCTACATCCTCCACATACTTGACAGAAAAAATGCAGCCATCTTAACATTTTAAAGCCTGGGCTTTTTATTTGATTGAGATTAGTAAGGAATTCTGAATTTTATGTTTGTTTACCTGAACACATCAAATTTGATATAATTTTTAAGGAAGTATTTTATCCCATTTCATTTTTAACACTGTCATAGACTATGACATAGTTCATAGTTCATAGACTGTGAGCATTGCCATAGTAAAATGTTGTCTTTTTTGTCAAGAAAACAATTTTTGTTTTGTGAATATTATTTTTATTTCATATTATAAATAATTATGTAAAAATTCATAAATATATAACAATAGTGTTTCTAAAACAAGGTAAATCACAGTTTGTGAAAATTTAAAGATAGATAATGCTATTTACTTATAAAATAGAAAACTGAAAAGTGATGATTATGGCAGTTATTAAAGCTTGGTAGGAATAGGGTTTAACATGATTCATAGAATTGTGCTCCATCTAATGTCAGAGGACATAACTGATGGCTGTGATGACCAGTCTGGAAAAACATCCTAGATGCTTGTCTTGGAGATCAGTTAAACAAATGTCCCTTAGCTATTTAAATTTGCTATTTCAGTTGAAGACAGGTCTTAGAAAAGTGAATTGGTGGACTCTGAAATACGTGAACACACTTTGTGTCTATCCTATTATTGAAGCTAAAAGATAATTACGAATCACAGAAATGGCAGAGGCTTGAAGGGGTCAGGTTAGAAAGACAAGGAGAAAAGTGATGGTCTAATTTTTTTTTAAACAATAGAATGTGTGTTTAAACCCAATTGAGTTATTTAATGAGTAGATTTATCGAAAGGATGGTACACTGTCAGACCACTTCAGCATATTGAATAGCTCAAGGGGAAAACGTTGCAAGGAAGCTTTAATTAATTTCCTTCATCTAATCCTCTCTTAACACTGAACAAGCTTTTGTCACATGCGTCATATTAATTCCAAGGACATAGTAAAAGCCATTTAAAAGCAGTCATAGCCCAATAAGGCTGTTAAGAGATCATTACTAAGTTCTTCATTAAAGTTAATGCATTTAACACTAATACCAGTCAGAAACCACATTCCAGTCCAGCAGTTTTATAAAATATTGATTGCTTTGGTGTGTCCTAATATACTAACATTATATTTTTAAGTAACTCAGTGAGACATATGTCCAGCTTATTTAGTTCTAGTTTGTTAGACATTGCAACTCCTATGACAGCTTGAAATAGCACTATCTCAAGCCTTTGGGGGTATCAGTTTCTATATCTAAAATTGAGTGCCAGCCTTAAAGCTTCTGTATTTCATCTAGCTTTTCTCTCTCAGGTCACAAGTAGTGATAGGAGATTAATGAAGTGACATATTTAAAGAGTTTTATGAATAATAAATATTATTCTTATTCTTCTGTAGAAAAAAATGGAGTCATATGTAGGTTAAGTAACCATTAAAACTGTAATCCTTTAAAAGGATCCATTTACACTGCATTTAACTGCATTCCAAGCACTTACTCCCCTCTACTATTCTTATCTTGTCACTTTGAGTGCCAAAGGTGGGGTGAGAGTAGGTTTCATGTATAAAAATATGCAAATTTTGAGTCACTTAAACTATCTTTTCAAATGCATATCAATATATCAAGTTTAATGCTCAAAGAACAAGTTTTTGTTTACTCTTTGCCAGAAAGCCCTTATTATTGGGATGACCTTTAATATAAAGTGGAAATGAAAAAAACAGGATTGCAGATATTTATTTCCCCAAATGTCTACTGATACACTCTGGCCTGTAAAGGTAGTGTAGAAAGAGCTTCAAAATGTATGTTGAAGAGTACCTGTAGAATGGTCCCCTCTCCAGGGTAGCTGCAGAGACCGGTTTGAAGAGGATGTCACAGCAACATTTTACAATGGCTTACTCTTGTGACGTTCTTCTCTCCACATACCGATAAAAGTTCTCACAAAATATAGCCAGCTGTAGCTTCCTAACATGAATTTTACAGCATTTCAGATACCTCAATTGATTACTTTTTTCCTGTCTGTATAGAGTGTTTTTCGCCTATCCTTCGAAAGAGACTCCTTCTTATCAGCATTTGGTCATATTCGAGCCCCATCAAATCAATCAAAATTCTGAGTAATAGAAAACTTGGTATCAATTATTGAACTATTTTTTCTTTTTTATCAACAAAGTTTGTGAAGTTTATGATTATTAAATTGTACTAACCTTTCTTTTTTACCTTTGTGAGTTTTTCTCTTTCCACCTGCTTTGTAAATATGGGCATTCCTATAGATTTTTTTCTAGCTTATGTTCTATCCTCATTTTACATGTTCTATGCAACAATTTTATCTTCATGTATGTTTTAAGTTGGAATGGTGATATGCAGGCCCTTTCAGCTCAGACTCAACTCTAACTATTGAAACTTAGTTCTAAACCAGGAAGGAGGGGAGTGGTCATGAAAATGAACATAAAGCCTGACAGGTAAACGACTGGTAAACCCATGAATGTCCTGAAGGCATGTGATGGTAAATTAATCCCAGTTACCACGGTTGGAATTGTCCTATCAGCAATAGGAGACAATCTATTGTACCAGCACAAGGTGGTCCGTTGCAATGTATTCAATGAATCTGGGACACTAAAAAGATTACACTTGCATGGAAAAAGTTAGCAAGAAAAAAATTAGTAAGTACGTGCTTTTAACACAAGAAAAATCTTCTGAAGTGGTCTGAGCCCTGGATAGAGAAGGGGAGAAAACTTCTTAAGAAAATTTATGACATCAATCCTGCCTCTTTTTGGGGGGTAGGATTTGGATTTTAAATTTTTATATCCATTATTATTTATTTGTGGGATATAAAAATCAAAACACTTGAACTTACGGATACAGAGAGTAGAAGAATGATGATTACCAGAGGCTGGGAAGGGTAGTGGAGTGTTGACGGGGAAGGTGGAGATGCTTATTAGGTACAAAAAAATAACCAGAAAGAATTAATAAGACCTACTATTTAATAGTCCAACCAGCACTTTGGGAGGCTGAGGTGGGCGAATCAGGAGGTCAGGAGATCGAGACTATCCTAGCTAACATGGTGAAACCCCATCCCTACTAAAAATACAAAAATTAGCTGGGCGTGGCAGCGCGTGCCTGTAATCCCAGCTATTCAAGAGGCTGAGGCAGGAGAATCGCTTGAACCCGGGAAGTGGAGGTGGCAGTGAGCCGAGATCGTGCCACTGCAGTCCAGCCTGGCGAGAGTTAGACTCTGTCAAAAAAACAAAACAAAACAAAACAAAACAAAAGGGCCGGGCGCGGTGGCTCTTGCCTGTAATCCCAGCACTTTCGGAGGCCGACAGTGGTGGATCATGAGGTCAAGATATCGATACCATCCTGGCTATCACGGTGAAACTCTGCCTCTACTAAAAATACAAAAATTAGCCAGGCGTGGTGGCGGGCGCCTGTAGTCCCAGCTACTCCGGAGGCTGAGGCAGGAGAATGGCGTGAACCCGGGAGGTGGAGCTTGCAGTGAGCCGAGATCGCGCCACTGAACTCCAGCCTAGGCTACAGAGCGAGACTCCGTCCAAAAAAAAAAAAAAAAGTACAACAGGGTGGCTATATACAATAAAAACTTAATTGTACAGTTTAAAATAACTAAAAGAATGTAACTGGATTGCTTGTAATATAAAGGATAAATGCTTGAGGTCATGGGTACCCCATTCTCCATTATGTGATGATTACGCATTGCAAGCCTGTATCAAAACTTTTCATGTACCCCAGAAATACATACACCTACTATGTACCCACAAAATTTTTAAAAAATAAATAAAATTACACTATCTATAGAGTCAAAACAATAAAAAGTCAAAAGTTAAAGATAAATCTGGCTGGTATGACTCCAGGATCTAAGCAGAAACAAAGAAAATCTGTTTCATGTTAACTATTCTGATGGATATAAGTAGTAATGTGCCTTTTCCTGAAATCAATGGTAAATATTCATATATTTATTGGTTATTAGACATCTTTGTTTGTACAAAACCTGTTCAAGTCACTTGTTCATTTTGTCCAGGACCTCTTTTCCTAACAAATTTATTGAAATACTTAAATATGTTTTTACATGTACCTTGTAAATGTATGAATGGTAATATATTTTCCCATGCTAAACTTTGCCTTTTTAAACTCTTAATAGTGTCTTTTGATAAGCAAAAAGCCCTTCCTTTATGTAAACTTATACTTTACTTCTCTAGATTAGTGTTTTCTAATTTAAAATCTTTCACACTCATCAGAATTGCTTAAATAAAAAGCCAAGCAGTACTGAATGTTGGCAAGTGTGTGGAGACACTGAACATCTAGTGTAAATGGGCCCAACTATGTTGGAAAAATGTCTGTATTGAACTAAAACTGAACACTTGTATTCCATGTGACCCAGCAAGTCGACTTTTACAGAAGCACTGCCTATATGTAAAAATAGCTATATGTATTTACCTAAAGATATACACACAATGGTTGGTATCAACCCTGAATATAATAGCCCAAAACTAGAAACAACTTAAATGTACATCAACAATAGAATGGATACATGAATTGTGCTGTATTTATACAATGGAATGATGCAACGGAATAAACTGTGTCTACATACGAAAGTTCAAAGTCTGAAGATTTTTTTTCCTTTTGACCAGTAAATTGATTTTTATTATTATTGTTGTCTTTATAGCTCTAAGACTCTTCCTTTATCCTACAAGTACAATAATTTCCCTTCAGATATGTCTTGACATTGATTATTCATTAATGCATCACTGCAGATTCAGGTCTTTCTTTATTTCAATAAATGGATCTTATATTTTGAAGTGTTTCTGCTTTTTTCTTTATTATCTCCTCTTCCTCAACAACAAACATCATTAATAAGTTCAATTTTTTTGTTCCATATATATCTATTATTTCCTCCCAAATAATACACACATCTTTATTTTCCCTATTGTTATTTTCTCAAAACATTCCTATGTTTAACTATGGTTTTAGTCTTTCCTTTTTTTTATTTTTCAGCTTGTAGCATTCTACAGATTTGTTTTTCTTTTCCTTTCGTATTCCTTTCATTCCTGAGTTCTGACAGGACACTTTTTAATGGCTTTTGTTATCTCATTATTTTTATATGAGTCCTTGAACCTCCTATTTGAGCACCTTCTTCAAAGAAAACTATTTTCTTTAATCTCTGCCATAGCATAGAAAACAAATAAGTATCAGATTATTCTCATTTCTTTCTTTTCTCCTGTTTCTTTTTCTTTTTTTTTTTCTTTTTTGAATTTTTTTAGGCAGAGTCTTACTTTGACACCTCAGCTGGAGTGCAGTGGCACCATATTGTCTCTGCAACCTCTGCCTCATGGGTTCAAGTGACTCCCCTGCTTCAGCCTCCAGAGTAGCTGGGATTACAGATGTGTGCCACCACGCCCGCTAATTTTGCATTTTCAGTAGAGATGGTGTTGCACCATGTTGGCCAGCCTGGTTTCGAACTCCTGACCTCAAGTGATCCGCCCGCCTCAGCCTCCCAAAGTTTTGGGATTGCAGTCATGAGCCAGTGTGCCCAGCTATTCTAATTTCTGATTCAATAATTGTGATGTACATTTTTTATGTCTTTTTTTATCTATTCATTATTTTTATTTTTTAAAAAATTGTATTATAAAATATCCATAAACACGTTTCAATTATTGTCAGAGTGATATTCTTTCTAAGCTAGTTATTTGCTAATAACTTTTATATGGGAGGGTTAAGAAAGTCAGCTGGGGAAGCGGGGCTTAGGGACGTTTTCACAGTTTTTTCCTCACACCTCAGACATGAAAAAACATCTCTGTTCTGTATTTCTTTTCCCTTTTTCTGTTTTACACTAGAGTGATATATTTTAGAGTGGTTTGTTTTCATCTGCTTGCTTTCTTGCTAGGTCATTGATACTGTTTTTAAAATTTTTTCTTCATATTTATTTGGGAGGGGGGTACCAGTGATTGATGAGACTATTAATTTAGTAGAGACAAATATTAAAAACTTATCTTCATTGATGCAATGAACTTCATTTCAACCAAGGGGGAATTAATAGAATCTGAAGTAAGAGAGAACATAAGTTTTGCATTTTAAGATTTGGTGTGTCAGAGTGAAGGGATTTTTAATAGGAGATAGAATATTTAATGTGAATATGTTGAAGCTAGTGGGATATAGATGAGGATTGATAAAGTAAGTGACCAATAAATGGCTACATGAATGTGTCAAGAAACCACAACATCAGATACAAATGAAAAATGCTTTGAAATTAGAAAAATGACACACTGAGCTGGAGAGTCCTCGGGAGAATATTATAATAGTTTCTTTATGGTGGCTAAAGTCATATTGTGAAGGTCGTTTTACACTGATTAATTAATTAATTAATGTATTTACTTTATTTATTTAATTATTATATTTTGAATGCCTACTATGTGCCAGGCTAGGAGCTAGGTACACAGCAAAGACCAAAACAGTAAAAAGGTTCCAATCCTCATAGGTTTCCATATACGTAGAGTGAAGAGAGACCTATAAAAAATGAATGGGAGAACATGTAATGTGGAGTCTGTAATTGAGATAAAAAGCAGACAAAACAAATAAGATAAAAATAAGGAAAGAATGATGTAAGCCTGGGGAAGAGATGACAAAGAAAGTAATCATATATTCCTTGGACAACAAGCATTTATTGGATACCTATTATATGTTAGGAATAACACAATTGATAATAGCTAAGAGCTTTCTGTTTAATTCAGTGCTTAAGTTTGAACGGAACTTTAGAACCCATAAAATACATAGAGAGGAATGTTTTCTAGTGATATAAGGTGAACCGTGACAAAATTTCAGTAGAGGAAAGAGTTTAGAGAAGGTGAAAATGCTTAATAATACTTGATACAACAAACATCAAATAAAGTCAGAAATATAAAGTTTCCATTACATTTGGCTATTGGCCCCATTGGTTAAAGCTGCCCAAGAGAGAAAGATAACTGTTTGCATGTGATTGAAGAGCCTGGGTGAGGAAAATTTGAATAAAAGGAGGCAGAATACAGAGACAAACATGAATAAATACATAGTGCGATAGTTGCAGGAGTGCACGGATTTGGGAATTTTGTTGTTGTTATGTTTTACTTACTGTGGAAAGTACTTTATTTTTATATGTAGAGACAGAAGAGTGACTGGAAAGAGAAGTAAAATTGTAGAAGAGAGAATGTCCTAAACCTACAGAAACATTTCAGTACTAAGACAGGAGAGGATAGAACCCAATGCAGAGGCCATGAATATGTTTCCAAAAAAAAAAAAAAAAAAAAAGTGCACCTGTCCTTTGAAACTGAGGACAAGGAAGCAAATAGTTGAGATTTTAAGTAGAAAATTACAATGCGATTGGCAAATCAAATGCCTATGAATCTTATGTCTTTTTGGTCTAGATGATTCTAGTGAAGTGTAAGGCAAGGTTGATGGCTAAGCAAGGAAGAGAGCAGTGACATAGAGGGTACTTCACGGTCATGACGTCTTGGAAGTGCTAATTCATGGGATTCTCATGGGATGAGGAATTTGAATGGGAAGGTAGTTGAAATGATCAGTGAAAATTTAATAGAGAGCCGTGGTCCAAAAAACAGATACTGAGTCAGAAAAAATGGTTTTGAAACACACTTCTCCTACTTACACATTTCATGACTTTGAGTTTCAGATTGAATGATAGTAAAAATAATTTATTTGCCATTAGATTGCTATGAGAATACAATGAAATATTACAGGTAAAATAGACACTATGTCTCAATAAATGCTAATTATTATTTTTTGGTTAGTCAGAAGATTCACAATGACAGGGTAGGAGACTGAAGAGTTTGTTAAAATAGAAAAATAGCAATGGGTTAATGTGCATTTGATATATGTAGATCAAAAATTGGCGTGAAAAGACTGGAAGGATAAGTTATTCTGGTAAAGAAATACTGAAGATTAGCATTTATTATTTAACATATGAAAAAATTATGCCTGATGTCAAGATGTAAAATGTAATACATGTTTTTCATAACATTTAAAATTATTTTGGGGATTCTTAGCAGATTTAGAATGTTTTCACATTCACATTTCTTATTCACTCTTCGGTTAATCTTTATCTACATTTTGCCCTCACAACTCCAATGCATTGCTTTGATATTAGCAATATCTTGTAACAACTTCACATTATGAAATTCCAAAAAAGCTTTTTCTGATTCCTAATTTTATTTGACCTAGCAACAACATTCAATACAATTGAAATTTCCCCTTCCTTTCACACATGTTCCCATCTCTTGACTAGCTTTTGAGCTTGTACACTTTCCTCGCAGTCTTTCTATATCCTTGGCTGCTCCATCTTTATCTTGTAAGCAGACTTGCCTCCTCTCCAGTGATCTAAATATTGAATATAGGTGTCTTCAGTATATAGATGGCATTTAAGTTGTGGATGTGGGTGGCTGCCTTCGAAAAAAGAAGTGTAGATGGAGAACAGAGAAATTCCCAAATCAATATTCTAAAAAAAAATAGATATTTAGAATTGCTGAGAATTTTCTTAGAAAATTATTTCTCAACTGTAACACTGGCTGCCTAAAACAGTAAAAAGAGCCACCTACCTCTATGGCTTCCTTTTTTCCATGGGAAGTAGAATAAATATTATTTCTTTCTGCAAATAAAGCACTTTGATACTCTTTCCATAGTCTCCAATTCAGCCATTATTAAAGAGTCTGCATAAGCCATATTCATTTTTCATGGAACTCCCTAGCCCTGATCTTTTAAATTATTTATTTCAGGACCCCGACCTTATGATCGAATCTTCAACCACACTGCAGAAAATAATTAGATTATTTCCATACTTTGAGCCACCTTTCTTTCCACACATATTGGATGGTTGAGTGCATTATTTACAGCTCTGCCTACTGGATGTGTATCCTACCACCAATGCCCTTTAGGGTCAGTTTAAGAGGAGAGGGGAGTCACTGTTAAGAGACAGCAGTCTATTTTCCATAGCAACAACAGAGCACACCAAACTGTTAACCAGGCCTGAGTTTTTTTTAACTTCTACCAGCCGGTTGTAGGGAACCTTTCATGATTTCACCAAGCGTTATTATCTGCCTGAGGTACACCTAGCACCATCAGACCTGCCAGATTATATGCCCAATTCGTAGGCTGTTGTTCAATGCAGAGCCCTCTCTTGCTCTCTGCTCCACTTAAAACCAGCAACCTTCTAAAACACTGTGTAAAGCGTCAGAGTAGTATCCATAACCCCTCCAAAATCCAAGAGGCCCACTAAATGTTACATCTTTTTATTTTAGTGGCTGGAGGCTCAAAGTACAAAACAAATTTCATAAATTAGGAAAATTACCTGGGGATGGACCACTAGACTCACTTAAAATTCACAAGTGTGGCAGATCAACTAATATTTGAAAGGTTTATATCTTACCCTCTGGTTTGCCTGTATCTTTCTCACCAGGTAAGAGTACATAGAATACATGTAACTTACTACTTCCCTGGTTGAATTAGCAGGATCTATCCTTAACATAGTGGGTCAACATGACGTTTGTAGAATATCAAGATGGTCAAGGTTCTTTTGAACATTATAACAGAGAGCGGGAGAGTTAACAGACCTGTGACAAAAACAATTAAAAGTTTAAGAACTGAGTGGTGGAAGTAGGATAGTCCTTATCAACATCTCTCTCCCTGACCTACAGAGAAATATATGATGTTTCTGTCACCACACACTTAGTCAGTAGGATCGAAAACTTTGTTCATAGAGAAAACAAATTGCACAAGGGGCACTTACCAAAAATCTTGGTCTATCACCTTGCCAATTTAAGTTCTTCCGGCCACTGGGCCAGTAGGAAAAGAAAGGAGATAACCCTAAATGTGTCGTATTGTAACGTCTAAGCTTCTCGCCTAGCCACGCCAAAGAATTGGCGTGGCGGCTGCCCGTGGCAAATGATAGAGACATGGACCGATAGAGAGAAAAAGCTGTAGGCTTTATTCGGCAGAGTGAAAGTACAAAGCCTCCGGTCCCGACCGGGTAGCCACTGTTGGTTTTGGGCGATTGCCTTTTAAACTCTTCAAGGCGGGAAATACCTGCGGCAGGAAGATGTTACCAGAGGAAGAAACAAAGGCAGTAAATTATTTTGTGACATGTCCTAGATTTTGAGGAAAACCGGAATTGCAAGTCAGGTTTTATCTACTTTATGATCTTGCAGCGGCATGGCAAAGGAGACAGGATCTTTTAGGACTTTACAAAGTATGTTTACAAGGAATTGGAATTGGAAGCATAGATATATATAAGGTCGCTGGTCACAGAAAAACGGGCAGTTAACATTCCTTTTAGTTTTAGGGGAGGGGGAAGGGAGAGAGGGAGAGAGGGCGCAGGAAAGCCTACAGCAAAATTTTCGCTCTTTATAGTTTTCTTGGGGAAGAAAACACATGCACAAGTCCTGGAGTTAGGAATATTTTAAGCATATATCTTCAATATTATCCATGCAGGACCGAAGTAAGTCCTGAAGCAGGAAATCAGTGAGTTTCACAGCTTTCTGAGCCCCTACGCAACCCAGGAAGCCCAGACGGCCCCTCCTTTCAGTATCATCAATCAGAGCTTAAGGAGGGCAAGATACTTGAAGTCCAACTCACCAAGAGGATGAAGTTCTCATCATTCCATCTGACGAACAAACGAGAACTAGCCAAGTGCTGGCCAAAGGTAAGTCAAATCTAGAATGACTGATAAAGGAAGAAGATGATAAATATCAGTTTTGGTTCTGGGACCACCTGCAGTAACAACGACTCCATCTTGCTTGCTAACATTTTTTATGTCTCTGGAGGAGACTGAAATTGACAACTACTTTGAAGAACTGAACTTGTTCCTTCTTTTCTGAGAAAGAAGCAAGGGTCTCTTTTTCTAATAACAGCTTTGTGTACCATATAAAGGCATAAGTGCTATTTAATTGGTATGAAGGGTAAACTAACAAAGATTCAGTTAATGTACCACCCAGAATAACTTGGATCTCATTCATTTTCCTGCCTTAGCTGCAGTGACTGACTCTCATCTCTGAACACGAGGAGCGGTCTCAGAGTAGTCATGGAACCAGAAATGGGTCTTAGGCAAGGCCACTATTGTGCCCTCCTAAGCATGAGCTGTAGCAACGTCAGCATCCAGTCCAACTGGGCTAAACTAGGGTCCAGCTGGGAACTTCTGTGCCCCTAGTGGCCCAGATCTGCTGAATTATTTTTCTACAAAGATTTTTATTAATAAGAGACTGGAGATACTACATAGATGCGTCTTTCTCTTCTTCCCTCAAGGAACTGATCTGCTATCTGTGGTTCTGAGTAAACTCATAGACACATCACACGACAGAGAAATCCTATTTGTTTTCTTTGAAACTATGCTCAGTTTAATAAAACCCTACCTTTTATTTTCTGTCCTTTTTTCATATTCTTGCTTTTGTCTGATTTTCATGCCACCAATAAAAGTTAGCATGTAAGAATTACCTCGTGCTCTACTTTCTAGGAAACAAAGGCTAAAATGTAATGTTTATGGGACAAACAGATAAGATAAAATTGATAGCAGGATAAAAGACAATTTAAGCATTTTATAATCCTACTATTAGGCACAAAATTTATACCTTTTAGTTACTAACACTTATGTTCTAGCTCTCATAATATTATTGAAACTATAGGCAGTACTCCAAAAAGCAGAACTACGAGTCTTCACTCTAAAAAAGTCTTTCACAACTATGTTTTCCAAAGACATTTTTTTCCAGTGTGAACAGATGCAACAAATTAATTTTTCCCCCATGCAGAACTATAAAAATATTGCAAATAACCTGTCAGTTTTAACCTTTAAAATGATATTGGCCTTTTAATCTCATAGAGGTAGAAATGCAATAAAGTGTAGCTGCACATAAACTGTATTTTAAAACTCCTCCACAATGATGGATAAAGCAAGAATCAGGAACAGAAAAACTGAGTGTTTCAGTACAGTCGCATATAGGGAGCTCAACAGTGTTTATGGACAATTAATTTTTCTTCGCATCTATAAAGAAAATGTGTATATGTGAAAATCTTGCTATTCTGGGATGTGTAACTAGGTTTTTACACCATGTTCAGCAACAACAAACTCAATTTTTACCTAGTATTAAAATGAGTTTGAAGAGAAGGATAATGTGATAATGAGAAACATTTGAAACAGTGAAAAGTTCATGCCTATTTAAAGGCAGCCTTACATTACATAAAAGCTTATGTAGCAATACCAATGAAAGGGCAATAAAAGAGACTCTTTTATGCTAAATTAGAGATGTATATTATAGATTCCTTTTTCTTAATGCTTTGTCAGAGGATCACCCACAATTATCTCTCCTTCAAGAGAAGGCTCCTATTATGCGTTATCAGCAATTCCAATTTGACACCTCTGTAATTATGACGAGGCTACATACTTTTCCCTCACGTCTTTTGATAGGGACAGAGACTCCAAAGACACCTGTTTAAGCTGCTGAGCCTCCTTTATGTGGCACCAGGTCCAGGACTCTCAGTTCTTGATCAAGTAGCCAGTTACTTCTGGAAGTTAGAGGAATTGTACAGTAATGTGAAAGGTGCTTATAACCTCTTGCTCCCAGTTCCTTAAACTTCAGAATGAAAGTCATGTTCCTACCCACAAATACCTGCTTCTAGCCTCTTTGACATTTTTAATAAACCTTTTTACCAAACAATCAGGGTCATTTTAAGAAGAGGCCTTTGAAACTTGGGATAAAAGACATGGAGTCAATGAGATATATGGTGTTGAGCCCTGTCTAAATGGAAAGACAGGCAGAGACAACTGAATTTTAACTCTATGCAATGTTAGAGTCAGCCAGATAAGGAAATAGGTGAGCCAGACAACTTTCAGGGGTTACCATCTATTAAGGATCCCTATCATATAATTAGAATAATTGAATGTGTTGCCAATTACCTTTTTTATTCTTTTGAAATATGACAAAATGTAATATATACCAAATCTCACCTAAACAGAGTATGTCATTAAAACAATTAACCCTCTGTGCTAGCTCCTATCTCTTATCTTGTCATACACATTTCCTAGTTTCAAGTTGCAAGGTCAAACTGAACTTGATTCTTATACCAATTCCTGGTAAACAAGAGGAGCCAATGAGCACAACCATCTTTAATTTCCAAACTTGCCCAACAAGAATGGTGTATTTAAATGTTTACATTTAAACTCTTACTATGTTTTCTTAGAAAAATACATCAAATAAACTGCACAGAAAAATTAACGGTCAAGTTGAAAAGATTTTCTTAATGTGGACCTAATTAAAAAAACAATAGAAACAACATTTCAAACCTAGCCTGGGACAAGACTTGGAACTATGTCTATGTATGTTATCTCTAAACTTAGTGAGTATGAGTACCTTCTGACACATGTTTTCCATTTGTCAATAATGGATAAATGAAAAATGACAGGCAGTATAAAATAAGCAAAAATGTGACAATATATTTAAACCTTTTATAATATTCATAAAGTGCCATAGTAATTGTATTTATTGAAAATCAATTTATCCATGTTCCCACTAAATAAATGTTGAACAATATTTAAACACCATAAGTTTGAGTCAGAATTTTTAGACTACTGGGCTAAGACAAGGTGTAATGGAAAGTATGTGGCCCGGAAAGCCCATTGCTTATATGAAATATTTCTTGCCAACCTCTATTTCTTCCATGATAGGGTACAACAAAGTTTTTCCATTTTTAATTTGTTAAAATTACAACTTCAGGCAAATTAAAATTAACAGAGTTGAATTGAGCCAGAAGAAATATTTTGCAAGTTTTGGGTAGCCCTCAGAATCAGAGCAGATTCAGAGAGATTCCAGGGTGTTGCTGCCTCATGGTTGAAGATTTATAGAAAGAAAAGAAGAATGAGGTACAGAAATGCAGGATTGGATACAGCTGGAATTTGCCTTATTTGAACACAGTTGGAACAGTTGGCCACCTGTCAGTGGTTGGAGTATTGCGCTGTGATTTGCTAAGACTCAGCTACTGTTGCCGAAGCAAACTCCTAAGCTAGGTTTTCTGTTTGCTCACCTACTGGGTTAGGTTTCAGTGCAACCAAGAACTCAAATATGAAAGTAAGTAATATTTATCAGACCAGATTTTAGTTTGATTTCTCAACTATATCTATTCAAAAATGAACTCAAAGTACCAATTGGTAGAATTAAGCAAGGGAAAAAATAAAAGTCATATATATTAGATTGGAATAAATAAATCTGTCTTCATTCACAGTTCATGTTTATGCACATATAAAATATTGAGGAATCTATTTAAAAAGCTTCTAGAATTACCAAGTGAGTTTAGCAAGGAGACAGGTTACAATGTCAATACACAAAACTCTGTATACTAGCAATAAAAACTTGAAAATTGAATAATATTGTGGTAGCATCAACAAACAGAAAATACTTTATGACAAAGTTGACCAAATAAAGTTAAGTTGTAGGGACTAGATATTGCAAAACATTACTGAGAGAAATTAGAGAAAACTTAAGTAAGTGGAAAAATATACCATTGTCAATCTAAAAATAAAAGGCTGAGGCACAAAATATAAAGAGTTTACTTGAGCCAAAGTGAAGACAGCTGATGGGAATGCTCAAATCCAAATAATCTTGCATGTGAGCTTCCTTTGGCCTTTTTTACAAGCAGTTTTTAAAAGAAAAAAAAAAAAGGGTGGCGTGGGGGGACATGGAATGGCCTGATCCAAAGTTGTTTGTGAGCAGTTCTCATTGTTTTGCAGAAATGACATTGATTAGTGATTTGCTATATATTGTTAAGCTATAGGGTATAGGTTATAGTGTCAGGTGTACCATTATTAGGTAAATTTATAGCTACTTGTGGCAATAGTAAGCAGTTTTAAGAGATGGAAACATAGCTTAAAGTGAGGAGTAGGACATGATTGCTTTATCATTTTACTTTCTCTCTGGGCCTTATAGTTTAAAAGAACTTGTATTCCTCAGATAAAAGTTCTTTTCTTTTCTGACCATGATCATTGATTGAGAGACCCCACACTTGATCTTAGCCAAAAGGCTGAGAAGCAATAGACAAACTCAATATTATGAAATTATCCGTAAATTCTTCTACGGATAATAAACAAGCTGATTCACCTAAAACAATTTTGGAGGAGAAAAATAAAGATAGACAACATACTTTACATAAGGATGTTTATCCTTATGGTTAAGAATTCTAAAGCATAGTGATAAGCAAACAGATCAATAAAACAAAATAAGGGCCAGAATGATATTCACTCATATGTGGTCAAAGGTGCCAAAATTGATCAGTATGGTAAAAAAATAGTGTTTTAAAACATATGATCATGGAAATATGATTTCCTTTTATTTAAAAAGTTAGAATAGCAAAAATGCAAAAGACAAGTTATTTGAACTATTCATATGAATTGCTAATTCTTTCTGGCAATTGGTAAATATAGTCAATTTTATTTCTTTCTATGTTCACTTAAAAAAACAAAATATTTCTCTTCATTTATTCATGTGTAGTCAATCAAAAATTATTTAGCACAAATTATGGGCCAATGACATAACAAAGAACTGATTGTAAAATCAGATGAATATGAACCAAAATCTCAACCAATATCAAACTTTATTAATGATCTTCTAGATACACAGATAACACAAAGTGCGGTCTGGGTCTTACAGTGCTATTCTCAGGCTTTTCTTGTTGCATCAGGATGCAGACTGTTTCGTGGTAACATGAATTTTTCCAGCAATGTGTGTGTCCACATATTACTCACACAGAAAGGAATCCTTTAAATCATGAAAAGCCCACTTGGTGAGTCAAATAGAGCAATTTCCCTTACTTTTTAATGCCTTGCATTGAGAGACTAAATGTTTCACAAGAATTCACACATTTAGTCCTATTCCTATATTACAGATGAAGAAATCGAGGCCCAGGGTATTTAAGTAAATTACTCAAGGCCACTTAACTGGGAAGTGGCAAAGTCAGGAGTGGTATCAGTATCTTGGCCTTTAACTGCTAAACTATAATGCCACTTTCAGGCTGGCGAAGGAGATAGAGGTATATGTCAAATGTTCAAATTATATTGTATATAGATTAGGTAAGTTAGAGTTCTATCTTAGTTTATCCATAGTTTTTGAGAGTTCATATTAACTTTACTCGGTTACATTAATTATAATGACTCCTGCAAAGTTTGATGGAGTTTGAAAAAAGGTCTTCAAGTCACAAATTCATTTTAGTTTTATTATCCATTAAATATAAAACTCTGTATAACATTCTAAATGTATTTTATAATTTCAAAAATTAAATAAAGTATCGTGAAGAATTGACTCTTCTCTAGAAACACAAATGAAAACCAAAATCCAGTAAATCACGTGGATAGATTTTCAATAGAGTTCTGAGGGAAAAAATTGATTAGGATCTGTAGTCATCTTGGATGTGACAGGAAAGTGTTAAAGATTATGCTATAGTACCTTACTTTCCAGTAGTAAGTTCCTTGTATTCTTGACAGACATGGCTTCTGCATTTCAGTAACTGATTCTATTTGAGTGTATGAAATTTCCTCGAGGGATGTAAAAGAGCATTGTGTTAAAAATTAACTTCAAACTCTTGGTAACCTTTACTATAAATTATGTGCTTATATTAAAGAAGCAAAAATATATGGACCTTTTTCAAAGAGAGTTGCTTTAATTTATTAAACATAATTTAGAACAACTCTTTATATGCAACAATAATTAAGATACAATTCGCAAAAGATTATACATAGTTATATATTTTGATATTTTAAAACAAAATATAGCTAAAGTAAGTTGAATAAAACAAAGAAATTGAACACAAGGACAAGAAAGCAAGCAAATATTATCTCACATTTTCCAAGGGGATAATAAAAATCAAATCACACTTTAAAAATAACTTCCCAGACCAGGAACGGTGGCTCAAACATGTAACCTCAGCACTTCTGGAGGGCGAGGCAGGAGGATTGCTTGAGCTCAGGACTTCAAGACCAGCCAGTTAAAAAATTAATAAAAAAAAATAGCTAGGCGTGGTGGTGCATGCCTGTAGTCTCCAGCAACTTAAGAAGCTGAGGTGGGAGGATTGCTTGAGCCTCAGAGATAGAGGTTGCAATGAGCTTGGTCATGTCACTTCACTGCAGCCTGGACAACACAGCAAGACTCTACCTTTAAAAAAGGAAAAATAAATAACCTCCCTAAAACATAAAGAATTGATTAAAACATTCAACAGTTTTGTACAGTAAAAGGAAATACCTTTTTAGCTATTATAAAACAGTAATACATATACTTTAAATACCAAATGTTATCCTGATAATTTAATACAGTGTATTTTTGAAAATAACATTGACTCCAGAAAAAAAGACATAGTTCCAGTTGTCATTTTTTATGTGTGTTTTGCACTCCAGCAGAAAAGAAAATTTAAAACCTTGATTAGGTTTTCATTTTCAGAAAAAAATATTCTATGTGTATACCATCGTAGTCTTCAAATCTATGACTGAATTACTTACAAATAATTTTATAATGAAGTTATTAATAAATTAAAAGTTAAAGTGCTTTGATCCAACTTTGATAAGCAACTTTGTAAATATTACACAAATCCACATTTTACTGACCACATGCTGTGTTTGTGATAGAGAGAGGAGAGAGAAAAAAAGGGAGCAATATCTTCCTCGGATATTCCCTTCTATCCTAATTAGGAGATTTCTTAGCTCTTTGTGTCATCTCTTAGGAATATACATACTGCGGCATTGACAGGTAGAGACTAATGTTAAGACGAGACAGGTCTGAAAGGCGAAGATTTCTCCTGAGAGCTAACATTTTGAGAACAAATTGGGCAGCTGACAAATATTTAGTCTCTAGACCTCAGAAGATAGTTAAAATCAGTGATCTCCGTGTGGCTGGAGAAAACAATTAGTAAAGATTGTCTCAGAACCCAAACGTTTGTTGTAAGTCTCTTCAAATGCCTCCTGGGTGATTTTTTTTTTTTGTCAATGTTTGCAGATTTGGGCAAGTTTTCTGAATTTGGCTGCCAAATACACTCAAGCAATTTTTCATAGAATAATACGTTTTTCTAAAGGGATTTGAATATAAATGAACAAAAAATTCCAATCCAAGATGAAAAAAGAAGGGATAAAGCATGATTTGGAGAAAACTTCATTGTGAGATTTGTCTCTACACTAAGTTCAACTTGAGGCCTCATTCTTTGGAAGAATTTTCATTAACTCTTAATTAAATCTCAATGCAAGAATTAAGGTCATTGATGTTTGTTATACTTTAAGAGTATATTTTTGAGGTTTATTTTTGTATAACTGAGACATTGGGTTAATTATGATACCAGCATTGACTTGGCTGGGTAACAGATACATTCAGATACCATAAGCAATAAAATTAATATCTTAGATATGTTCATAATAAAATAATCTTTCTAATGAGTAATTAGGTTCCTTGGGAAATATTTTATTGTATAGGTTGTTAATACGCAAAATAAAATGCATATGATTGCTTTTATTAAATAAATAGCTGATACCTCAAAGTGTTGCCAGCATTATAGTCTTGGAAGAATTATCCTTCATCAAATTAATGTTTGACCTGGCATATTTCCTGAAGCTATCTATATTTTTTATCCATGTTAGGTTTTAGCATATGAACTTGAACTTTTTTTTTTTTTTTTTTTTTTTGAAACAGAGTCTCTCTTTGTTACCAGGCTGGAGTGCAGTGGTGCGATCTTGGCTAACTGCAACCTCCGCCTCCTGAGTTCAAGCAATTCTCCTGCCTCAGCCTCCCAAGTAGCTCAGACTACAGGAGTGCACCACCACGCCCAGCTAATTTTTGTATTTTTAGTAGAGACAGGGTTTCACCATGTTGGCCAGGATGGTCTCCATCTCTTGACCTTGTGATCCACCTGACTCGGCTTCCCAAAGTGTTGGGATTACAGGCGTGAGCCACTGCACCTGGCCCAATCATTGTTATATAGTGAACTACTCTAGGATTTTAACTAATGACAGTATATTAACAAGCACATTATTTATTGACAAATAGTATACCACCTAGAAAGGCATTAATGTGTTTGCAGAATGTACATTATTTAATACTCAGTGGGCCCAGATAGAACTGAGATTTTAATGAAATGATAGATTTGTATTAATTTGCATGTCATATATTCAGCCCAAACTAAATATGACTTACTTTTTATTCATTCAAAAATATTTATTTACCAGTTACTTGGGCACAAGTTTGCTTCTAGAGTGTGGAATTTCTATAAATTTACCAAAGATATGAGTGCTAAATTCAGGGAGCTCAGCATTTATAAGTTACCATCATCTCAAAAAGTGGTTTGTAAAGACTGGCTGTTCGTGTTGTTTCTAAAACATGAAGAATTCAACTCCGAAGAATTAAAAATACATTATTTACATAAAATTACAAGATAATTTAAGCAAAAAAAAAAAGAAAAGGAAGGACCAAAAGGGAGAAGAAAGAAAGAAAGAAAAAGAAAGAAAAAAAGAAAAAGAAAGAGAAAAGAGAGAGAGGGAGGGAGGAAGGGAGGAAGAGAAAGAGAGAGAGAAAGGAAGAAAAAAGAGAAAGAAAAAGAGAAAGAAAGAAGAAAAAGAAAGAAAGAAAGAAAGAAAGAGGGAGGGAGGAAGGAAGAAAGGAAGAGAAAGGAAGGAGGGAGGGAGGGAAGGAAGGAAGGAAGGAGAAAGAAAGAAAAAGAGAGTGTCCTTTAATTCTGAGAAACCAGATTATTAGTTACTTGCAAAATATTTTATTTCATTAAAAAAAAGATGCTTAGGCCTTCTTTTTCATTTCTGTAGAAATGAATATTTAGAGTTTTAAGAAAAGTTCCTGGCATTTTCCTCTTTACAAAAAGGAAACTATTCTTATATTTTTTACCTGATTTTCACAGCAACAGGACCTCGTCCCAGAGTAATCAGTCATTCACCAGAATGCCCGTGCACTGTAACAAAGCCATCTGCAGTGCAGCCTGTCAAAGACGGAATCAGTTTTTAATGCAGAAAAGCCAGGAAGAAATAAAATGAAATGTCTGCCCTTAAGCAGTTCAGAACAGGGAAGCTGATTCACTGTGCCCCATTCTAGTTAAATGTAATAGATGTATTTCTGTATGTGTTCAAGCTACAGAGCTGCTGATAGACATTCTTTTTTACAAAAACTGCCTATAAACAATATTTTCTTCCTCTCAGTTTATTTTATTTGGAATGTGAGCTGCCTCAAGTTAATGAGATTGAGACTATTTCTCAGTGGATCAGGTGCTAGTTCAATAAGATGAATGAACAGCATTAAAGTTTACTTTGAAAAAATGATAACAATCCTTTCATTTATTTATCTATTGACACTGTCCATTGAATTCTCTTACATATTCTGTGAATTTCAGTTCCCCATATTTGCTTCAGGGTAACTTGTAAACTTTAAAAATATATAAGATAATATTTTTTCTAGTTTTCCCAGTATGTATGTGTAATAATACTGGATTTTGCTCATATTAATAACTAATTCTGAGAAATAAAAGATTATTATTCTTTATTTGTTATTAATTACACAATAATTTTCCTCCTATTCTGTTGATTTATGATAATTTCTTAATAATGATACATTTTGACATTCTTGAAGCTCTATTAGAATTAGATTTTTCGCAATATCTATTATTTATGCACTGATTTATAAAGAGTTCATTCATTTGCATTTCCTATCTTCACAGCGCACACATGTAAAATGATGGCTGTGCTTTCAAAAAATACACTTTCTCAATAGAAGGAAACTTTCTTATAATCCTTTTCTGTCTTAATTAGAAATGTTTTGAAAGTAAATATTAGATATTTACATCAAATTACTTCTCAATACCAGTTAAAATAAAACAATTATTACTGTAGGTATCTATTAATATTGTAATCGCATTGTAATAGGAAGAAAATTGGCTCCCTAAAAGATATCCAGGGCCTTATCCTAATCTCTGGGACCTGTGAATGTTTACTTTACATTTCAAAAAAACTACAAGGGTCTTTGTGGATGTGATTAAATTTCATATTTTCAGATGGTGGATTATAAGGGATTATCCTCCTGTGGCTTAAATGCCATCATATGCATCCCTTATAAAAGGGGCCGAGAGGAAAGTTTTGGACACATAGGGAAGGCCGAGAGGGATTTAAGCATGCTGGCCTTGAAGACAAGTGATGGAGCCCCATGTGAGGGAATGCCTGCAGCCACCAGAAACTGGAAGAGTCAAGAACTGGTTCTTCAGGGCCTCAGGAAGGTGTGTGGCTGGGATTTCAGTCCAGCGACAGTGACTTTGGAATTCTGGCATCCAGAACTCTGAAAAATTAATGGAATAAATTTTGGTTGTTTTAGGCAACCAAGTTCTTGCTGATTTCTTACAGCAGCTCCTAGAAACTAAGAAATCTACCACACATATAAAATCTGAATCAAAAATTAATGAAAGGTAAATGATGCCTTAGTTTAGTTAATAGGAATGTACTAATGTTAATTTCTAATTTTCTTTGACAAAGGTATCAAGATTATGTAACATGGGGAAATTGAGCAAAGGGCATATGTGAAAATTCTGTGGACTATCCTTTAACATTTCCTTAAGTATACAGTTATTTCAAAATAGAAAGTTTATTTAAGAAACGAAAAATAAATAAAATCTGTATCAGTTGGGGTTTCATTAAAGAAACAGTACTGTGTGTGAGTGTTTGTGTGAGTGTATGTGTGTGTTTGTGTGCCAATGTGTGTGTGTTTGTGTGTGCACATGAAGAGAGAGAGAGAAGGACAGAGAGAAAGAGAGAGAAACTTATTGTCTGATCTACAGAGTAGGCTGTCAGGAAGGACAGTCTGGAGCTCTGGGACATGAGCTAAAGCTGCAGTCTACAGGCAGAATTTCTTCTCCTTCCAAGAAAGCATCAGTTTGTCTCTGAAGACGTGTCTAGTTGAAAATGTCCAACCCAGAATGTCTGAGATAATGCCCACTATTTAGAATAAACTGAAAAGAACATTAATCACATTCATAAAATGCCTTTACAGACTAGTAATTGAACAAGTGAGGACTATCGCCTATCCACGTTAACACCCAAAACTGACTCTTGCAGGTGTTACAGTTCGCTAGGGCTGCCATAGCAAAACACCACAGACTGTGTAGCTTCAAGTTTTCAGATGACATGATATTATATTTAGAAAACTTCATCATCTCAGCCCCAAAACTTCTTGAACTGATAAGCACTTCAGCAAAGTCTCAGGATACGAAAACAATGTGCAAAAATCACAAGCATTCCTTTACACCAACAATAGACAAGCAGAGAACTAAATCATGAGTGAACTCCCATTCACAATCACTACAAAGAGAATAAATACCTAAGAATACAACTAACAAGGGATGTGAAGAATCAATATCTTGAAAATAGCCATGCTGACCAAAGTAATTTATAGATTCAATGCTATTTCCGTCAAACTACCATTGACATTCTTCACTAGGTAGAAAACACTATTTTAAATTTCATGTGGAATCAAAGAAGACCTCGTGTAGCCAAGATAATCCTAAGCAAAAAGAACAAAGCTGAAGGCATCACACTACCTGACTTCAAACTATACTACAAGGCTACAGTAACCAAAAGAGCATGGTATGGGTACCAAAACAGATACATAGACCAATGGAGCAGAACAGAGACCTAAGAAATAACATCACACATCTACAACCATCTGATCTTCGACAAACCTGAAAAAACAAGCAATGGGAAAAGGATCTCCTATTCAGTAAATGGTGCTGGGAAACTGGCTAGCCATATGCAGAAAACTGAAACTGGACCCCTTCCTTACACCTTATACAAAAATTAACCAAGATGGATTAAAGACTTAAATGTAAAACCCAAAGCCATAAAAATCCCAGAAGAAAACCTAGGCAATACTATTCAGGACATAGGCATGGGCGAAGACATCATGACAAAAATGCCAAAAGCAATTACAACAAAAGCCAAAATTGACAAATGGGATCTAATTAAACTAAAGAGCTTCTGCACACCAAAAGAAACTATCATCAGAGTGAACAGGTAATCTGTTCTCCTACAGATTAGGAGGAAATATTTGCAACCTACACATCTGACAAAGGTCTAACATCCAGAATTTACAAGGAACTTAAACGTATTTACAAGAAAACAACAACTCTATCAAAAAGTGAGCAAAAGATACGAACAGACACTTCTCAAAAGAAGACATTTATGGGGCCAACAAACATATGAAAAAAAGCTCAACATCACTGATCATCAGATAAATGCAAATAATAAGCACAATGAGATAACGTCTCATGCCAGTCAGAATTGTGATTATTAAAAAGTCAGGGAACAGGCTGAGCATGGTGGCTCATACCTGGTAATTCCAGCACTTTGCGAGGCCGACGAAGGTGGATCATGAGGTCAGGAGTTCAAGACCAGCCTGGCCAAGATGGTGAAACCCCGTCTCTACTAATAATACAAAAAACAGACGGGCGTGGTGGCGGGCGACTGTAATCCCAGCCACTCAGGAGGCTGAGGCAGAGAATTGCTTGAACCTGGGAAGTGGAGGTTGCAGGGAACCGAGATCATGCCACTGCACTCCAGCCTGGGCGACAGAGTGAGACTCCGTCTCCAAAAAAAAAAAAAAAAGAAAAGTTGGGAAACAATAGGTGCTGGTGAGGCTGTGGAGAAATAGGAATGCTTTTACTGTGTTGGTGAGAATGTAAATTAGTTCAACCATTGTGGAAGACAGTATGGCGATTCCTCAAAGATCTAGAACTAGAAATACCATTTGACCCAGCCATCCCACTACAGGGTATATACCCAAAGGAATATAAACCATCTGCTATAAAGACACATGCACACATATATTTATTGCAGCACTATTTAAAATAGCAAAGACATGGAACCAACCCAAATGCCTCTCTACGATAGACTGGAGAAAGAAAATGTGGTACATATACATCACGGAATACTATGTAGCCATAAAATTTTTTAAATTGTAAATATGTCTTTTTTCTAGAGTACATATAATTTTATAATTATTTAGGGTGTTTACTATTTTCACCTGACTGTTTCAAATGAAAGTGCCATCAATTTTTAAAGATTTTTAATTCAGTGAAACGTCCTACTAATTATTTATCTGAATTCTTTGTTTATTTTATATTCTCCCTATATTTTTCACCAGGGTCTATGTTGTTAAGATTGCATTTGCATTTATTTTAAATTCTGAAACTGATGACTAGGTTTCATATAAGGGTATTCTTCCTAGGAATGCCATCTTCTCAAACACTAATAAATATGTTGATTAAGTTAATCGCATTTTTTGCATTAATTCTTCTTTATAACAGATAATTATTTCATATGTTCCAGCTGGTATTTCTCTTCTATACTCTTCTCAAATATTTGGCAAGTATAAGTTTTCTGTATAAATTTATAACAGTGGTTAACATTTACCAATGTTAATAGTTGTTTAGGTAGCTTTTAATCCCTAAGTCCAATATTAAATATTTTTCTTTTCCAAACAATAGATACAGTTTCAGTTTACATGAGTTATAATTTTGATTGTAACTGCACATTGGAGTCTGGTCCAGCTTTCCTGTTGAATAGGAAGGAAGATATTTTCCTACAGAAACAAGAAATAGTCCTAAACAGCTCCCACCTCTAAACACTCTCTCTAGCTCCAATACCTTCTCTGAGAATCTGATTGAATCTCTTTTATTCTGGAATAAATGCTCTAGATACAGAAGATTATAACAGGTGTAACTGGAACAACACTATTAAAAGTTACACTTGACTATAAGACCATCCTCTTCCAGTTTCCAGGTCTGATGCATCTGAGGAATCATGCTTCGAAATCTCAGTATTTTGAGGTTTCTTAATTTTGCCTATATTGTATTGTGGATATTTTTGCTAAGATTTGTCTCCTGATTTTGTTGGCTTTGTATTGTATAGAAGTATCTCAATAATTTATTCTTACAAGGGAATACTCTTAGTTTCTTGGATGGCTTATTTATTTTAGTTTGTGGATGTTTTGTAATTTCAATGTGATTTTAAAAAGAACTTAACACATATTCTAAGTCAGCCATCTTGAACCCCCAAATTTCACATTCCTTTTTTATAAATATTACCAGGAGGGAACAGAATAAACAGTTAACAGCAGTTAGTGTTTAACTTCATATATATTACTAGAGTACTTTGAATTATATTTGGAATTATGTAAATATAAGTTGAAATCAAATCGCTATTAGAAGAGATTGCACATCCTTAAATGTGATTATTTTAACTTTATTATGATTAATTTTACTGTAATTACATACCCGTTTTCTGGAATTTAGTTCTCCATTAACTAAAATTAAGGGTATGATTAATGAATTCATCTTAAAAATGCTTTTAAAAAATTAAGCAAGAAATAATACACCAATAAAATAAATTTGAATTTGATTAGTAAAAAAGAAAAGTCATTTGGCTTTAAAGAAATTAAAATTAGATACTTCCTAGAATTTAAATTGCATGTAGATTAGAATTCCCATCAAGAATCTAACTTTAATTCACAAGCTAACACTGTCATATTTACCATTTATAACTTGAGTGTGAATGAAAAATCACTTTAAAAAAATTGGATTTCCAGATCCCCGTTCCCAAATATGATAATGTGGTACACACACACAAGACTAAATTCTTAAAAAGAATTCCAGGTGATTTTGATGAGGGACGCTGCTCAAAAATGGTATGCCCTCATTTTACCATGCAATCTAAAGGCACAACAGGAATTATCCATTTCATAATGCTGTAGCAGCACTAATTATACAATAACAGTAACAATAATAACACTAACAATAGCAAATATAAATTAATCGCGTTGCAATTGTCAGGTGATCTGCTATGAACTTACATTAATGACTTTTCATAATCCTTATAAAAAATCTTAAAGGAGTTTCTACTAAATTAAATTCCTATCTCTAATAAAGAATTTAGTCTAAGAAAAAGGAAGCTATTTGTCTGATGTTAGGTAGGTAGCAATGGAAGTACCCTCTGACATTAGAGAACTCTCCCACAGATAACGCTTCTTACCTAACAGTTCCATTCAGAGTCATCATTAATTTTAATAGTGAAAATTAAAAACATATACATATTTCATGTAATTTATAAATATAATATCATATTAGTATATTATATGGCTAACAGAAACACATTTGTAACATACAGTCTTCCCATGCACAAACAAGATAACTATATTTATTTCTATTTATTGAACTGTTCTTTTAAGACTTTCAATAATCTTCAATAATATTGAAGTTCTACAAATTTCTTGATAAGATTATAAGGGTTTTTTTGGTTCTACTTCAAAAGATTTTTTTTCCATTATATTTCCTATCTGAATATGAGTTTTCATTAGGAAAAGTAATAGTTTGGGCATGTAGTTAGATCTCCAGACAATTTAACAAATGCCTTCTTTTTAATTTTGTTGTTGTGTTACTAGAATTTTCCAGGTAAAGTACCTGTAAATTGTAATAGTTTTATACCACCTATCTAATGGATATGCCTCTCATGAAATCATAAGTTGTTGAATAAATACGTACCAATCAAAAACTCTGTTAGGACCTAGTCAAATGCTAGAATGAAAAAAAAATTACCGTGTCTTCATGAAGGTTACAATTTAATGGGCACTTCAGGAATTTGTCAAATAATCATTAAAAAGTATAATTCTGAACTATGATAGTTTACATTAAAAACCCATAAAACATCATGACAATATATTGCAAGGGCATGTATTTGCCAGTTTACATTTTAGGCAGCAGCTGCGGTTATTTAGACGTATTAAGAGTGAGCATTTTATCTGGGTGGCACTGTTAGGAAGCTTCAGACATCAGGGAAAATACGGTACTTTGGAGAACCTAAGGCTTTGTGCCTGGGGCACAGCTCTCAGAGAGGGATACCAGAGGAGAGTGTATTATTTATTTCTGTGTAAGAAATTACTGCAAATGTAACGACTTAAAACAATAATTATGCATTTTCTAGCAGTTTCTCAGTGTCAGGAATCTCACTGTCTCTTAGTTGAGAGCCTGTGTCTCTAGGTCTATTCTCAGATTATATTCAAGCTGTTGGCCTGCTGAGTCTGTGGTCACATCTAAAAACGCACGGTTTGGGTGCAGGGCTTGTAAAGCCACTTCTAAGCTCATTGATACAGATGTTGGTGTGCCTCCGTTCTTCGACATGAGAGCCTCTCTATAGAGCTACTCCATAGCATGGCAGCTGGCTTTCCCAAGGGTGAGAACATTCAAGCAAAAGTGAGAGAGACCATTCAGGATAGAAGCTGAAGTCCTTTTACAGTCATGTTGGATATGAAAAGGCATGTTTTCTGCTATATTCTATATGTTAGGAGGGACTCCACAAGTCCAATCTCCACTCTGTTTCCATCCCTACACATGCATACTTGGTAATTCAGATCTTCTCTTCCTCACTGTCTCCTGTTTCTGTTTCCTAGGTGTCCACAAGCTCTATTTGAACCACAAAAACTTTCATGTTGGCACATCAGTGCTTCGAAAAATACCTCCGGTGCCCCTCCTACCTTCATTGAGGACTTATCAGTTAAAACTGGGGTAAGGTCTCAATTGTGCTTTCTCTTGCATCACCTAAATGTGTGTGGGAGCTAATGCCCCAGGGGTAAACCGGGAACAATAAAATTCAGAAATTGTGGACAAGTTGATTCCCATTTCTCCTCTCCAAAAGAAGATCCTCAAATGAAGTTAATAAACATGAAGAGTAATCATAGTATTCCACAATTTTTCCCACTTAGTGGTAAGCAATTCAATATCCATTCTTGCATTGGTTCTCTTTTCTTCCCCTGCTTTTCCCAACTTTGCCTCTCACTTTGCTCCCTGAAGTCGAACATAACTCCTTTGCCCCAGCCTCAACTTTCTGGAAAGATCGAGCCACCAGTTGATAGTTACAATGCTAATCTTCAAGGCACAATTTTGGAACTGGATTTTACCCTCTACTGAAACCAATAAGAATGCCAAGTAGTAGCTAAATTACAAACTTTCACCTGTAATTTGGATGAGGTACAGGTGGAAAGTGAGGAGTTGAAATATATAACGGCTTAGGAAATTGAACACTATAGCGAAAAAAAAATAAGGATCATGAGGTTGTTGTCTCTTTTAAAAACTGCTGAAAATAATAATGCTTTATACAGTTATTATTTTTACCATAAATTTTATTTTCAAAAAAAATGAAAGTTTCAGAAAATTAAAACTTTACTTTTACCTATCTTTACCTGGATTCTCCAGATTTCAGTATTTGCTATATATCCTTTACTTCTCTCCCTCTCTATTTAAACATAAATGCACACACAATATAGATTTTGATTACACATTTATTATTTGAAACTAGTTTTTAGTTATGTCATTCTTTAAGTATTTTAACATGTATCTCCTTTTAAAAAATACTCTACCTAATCACTTCTTGAGTATAATTGTTACACTCAATAATTTAACACTGATACACAAAAAATGGTTTTTAATATACATGCCATGTAGCCAATATACCAATTTTCCTTAAGTAGCCCACTGAATATGTTTCATAGATGTTTGTATTTCCTTGTTTGCTTTTGATACAAGATTTAATAAAAGATCACATATTGGATTTCTTGGCCATAACTTTTTTCATCTCTTCTAATCCGTAACGGCCCTACGCCCCCTTTATTTGCATAACATGTAGGTTTTTGAAGTAGTGGTGGCCATGAGAATTTTCTTTAAAGACCATAAAATCCAGGGAATGAACTTGACTATGGGTTCACAGAAAAATCACTCTTAATTTATCACTGTGTTTACAGTGAGGTCACAAGCTGACCCTAATGCAGATTCCTGGAAGACAAGGGACTCCTCTGAGAGCTAAGGTTGTCAGTAGTGACAGCCCTCTATTTCCCATTCTTACTATGGGCAATTCTTTTTTCTCTCTCTTTTTTTCTTGGTCACTGTGTTAGTCCATTCTCACACCACTATAAAGGAATACCTGAGACTGGGTAATCTATATAGAAAAGAGGTTTAATTGGCTCACAGTTTTGCAGGCTATACAGGAAGCATAGTGGTTTCTGCTTCTGGGAAGGCCTCAGGAAATTAACAATCATGGCAGAAGGTGAAGGGGAAGCAGGTGCATCTTGCATGGCCCAAGCAGGAGGAAGGGGTGAGGGAAAGTGCTACACACTTTTTAAACAACCAGATCTCATGAGAACTCTATCATGAGAACAGCAGTCGGGGGATGGTGCTAAAACATTCATAAGGATCTACTCCCATGATCCAATAACCTTCCCCCACCGGCCTTTCCTCCAACAGCGGGGATTAGATGAGGTTTGGGTGGGGACATAGATCCAAACCATATCAGTCACTATAACTAGAGGTTTATCAATTTTACCGAAATTTTTAAAAAATAATCTTTCACTTACATTGATTTTGTCTATTTTTTTCCATTTTCAACTTTATTAGTTCCTTCTCTAATGTTTATTATTTTGTTCTTTCTGCTTTCTTTGGGCTTATTTTACTTTCTTTAAATTTATTAAACTGACAGATTAGATTATTAATCTGAGACATTTCTAATATAAATATTTAATGATATAAATTACCCTGAAAACATTGCTTTAACAATATTCCACATACTTTGATACGTTGCATTTTTATCCTTATTCAGTTTCAACTTTTTTTTTTCTTTTTTTTTTTTTTTTTGAGACAGAGTCTCACTCTATCGCCGAGGCTGGAGTGCAGTGTCCCAATCTCGGCTCGCTGCAACCTCTGCCTTTTGGGTTCAAGCAATTATCCTGCCTCAGCCTCCCGAGTAGCTGGGATTAGAGGTGCACACCACCATGCCCAGCTATTTTGTATTTTTAGTAGACAGGGTTTCACCATGTTCGCCTGGATGGTCTTGAACTCCTGATGTCAGGAGAACCACCAGCCTTGGCCTCCCAAAGTGCTGGGATTACAGGCGTGAGCCACTGCATCCAGCCAGTTTCAACTATTTTTAATGAGTTTTGAGATTTATTCTTTAACCCTGTTATTTAGAAATGGGTTATTTAATTTCTAAGAATTTGAGGTTTTAAAATGTATGTGTCTGTTATTAATTTCTAGCTAATTTTCATTATCTTATTGGAATATAATTGGTATGATTTATACTATTTTAAGTTGGTTAGGTGTTTTTGGTTGCTGTTGTTTTTGTTGTTGTTTTTGATGGCTTAGATTATGGTTTACCTTGGAGAATGTTCAGTATGCCCTTGAAAAGAATGTGTATACCGCTGTTGCTGGGAAGCATGTTTTATAAGTGTTAATCAGCATAGTTGCTTGCTAGCAAGTCTTCTATATTATTACTGATTTTCTGTCAAATTGTTCTATCAATTACTGAGAGAGTATTATTGAAATCTGCAATTATAATTTTAGATTTGCCTGCTTGTTTTCTAACATCAATTTTTGTCTTATTTAATTTGAAACTGTTATTAGGAATACACACAGTTAGGCCCATTATCTCTCCTTACAGAAGTGACCCTGAATCGTGGCTCCTTCTATTCCTGACATTATTCCTTGTGCTAGTCTACTTTTTTGATATTAATATAACTATTTTAATTTTGGAGGGATGTTTGTGTAGTATGTCTTTATTCATCTTATTATTTTTAACTTATCTCTGTCTTTATAAATTAACTGCATTTTTATAGACAATATAAAATTATATTTTGCTATTTGATCCAATCTGAAAATTGCTGTCTTTAGAAAGTTATATTTAGGCCATTCATGTTTAATTTGATTATGGATATTGTTGGATTAAAAATTTAGCAGCTTCCAGATGTTTTCTACTCATTTCATCTTTTCTGTTTTTACCCACGCTCTACATACCTTGACATCAATAAACAATGATAAACTAGATTATGTCATTTTACCTCCTCCATTGATTTATTACTGCTACATATATTATATATTTTAGTGATTTATCTGGGATTTAAAATATACATCTTTACATCTTTAATGACTATATCTTTAATTAAGCAGGTTCTGCCTTCAAATTATATGCTGCTTCACCTGTGGTATAAGGATCTTAAAACTAGCCAGTGCCATAAGGCCAGTAGTGTTACTTGTCTTCTTACAGATTAAGGCTTTTGTTTTGTCATGGAGATAGAGGGGGATGATAGGGGTAGTGGTACTTGTTCCTCCTACATGGCTGTTGTTTCCTCCCTCTGTTCTCCATGACACTGGGCACTTCTTAGTGATTATTTTAGGCCTTTTCTGTGAGAGGCCAGAGAGGTTCATGGAGAAAGAACCTGCCAGAGCATGAGGACTCCCTCACATTCCACACTCTCCAGGGGTTTCACATGGTCCTGCCAGCCTGCAATTCTCCTCCCAGTTTGTCAGCTTTTTAGCTAAACTGTTGTTACGAGTGTCTGGGTATGTCTACCAAAATTATTTTTGTTTGAAAAAGTATCTTATCTGTTTATAACTATACTATAGCATGTTTGGAACTTAATCTGTCTCCTAGATGTCACCATCTTGGAAACACAACTTCACACCTGACTAATTTTAAATTATTAATGTGTATTAACTGCTAGAACGTTTACATGCTAGCAAAAGATACACAGAAAATATATTATAGGAGAATCCCTTGAAATATCATGCCCTTGGAACAGCTTAAACAAAATTTTTGCATATAAAATAGGGCAGCTTTTAAATAAAAGTAGTAAATTTCTCAAAATTTGATGTAGCATTAAATAGATAACTCGCTAAAAATGATTACTTCTATCATAAAATGGTACTTTGTTGAGATCTATTCCATTACTGAAATAGCTGAAAATCAATGTGTTGTTGGGAAATACAAAGCCAGATGTATATTTATATTGTGTAGTATACTTTAAAATAAACACTCAAGAATGTTAAATTATAATAGCTAAGTAATTTACCCTTCAATTTCAGGATTACTCTTATAAATTTTGACACTCATATTCTACATAATAATAGAGTCCTTTGGTTCAGGGTCCAAAATGTTTCCAAATGACTATAGTTGTTACAATGCCAAGCTGTTTAAGAGGTCATTGTTTTGTGTCTCTCGCTTTTTCCTCAGCTCTTGCACCTCTTGCTTTTTTCCCATCATTTGCCCTATGCCATTTGGACAAAACAGAATTGAAGTAAAAAGCTTTTTTTTTAATTTTCCTGGTCCAAACAAATTCTTTGTATTAACTTTCATTGATCTGGGATTACATATCTTTAAGTTCAAGGACTAAGACAACTGAAAGTATAAAATAGCATGCTTTTAATCGTTGTTGTTGTTGTTAAACGGTCTCTGCTATCGAAAATGTTAACAGTCACGTAATATTACAAAAGTTAGATGTTTTAATATAGTATGGATTAACATATATCAACTTACATTAACTTAAACTAATTATAGAAATAATATGAAACAAAAATAACAGAAACATAGCAGAAAGTCAAGCTAAAGCTATTTACAAGATGTAATTTGATATAGAAAAAAATACATTCATATCAGTCATTCTTTGGCAAATTACTTTTCTACATTTCTTATCTGAAGCCTCTTGACTGTTCAATCCTCTTGATTCCTTCAATCCAAATGACATAATAATTTCAGGACAACATAGAATAGTTCATCAAATGGGTCCAATCTCCCTTATTTTCTCTATTAAATGTAAGACAAAAAAATTGAAATATAGACTCAATTGCCTTCACTTGTTGATAATGTGTCAAATACAATGGTGTTCACCAACTCAACCTATTTGGCCCCACTATTTGTCTAGTCATCTTTTATCCAAAGAATGCAATATGCCGTGATCCCAACAAGGAGATGAAAATAAGTCACTAAGTAGAGTTTTGGTGAATACCTTAAAGGATGGCCAGATTCCAGGGACCTGTATATTGTTTTTTCATCCATTCCCCTTCTTTATGCCTGGAAAAGGGCAGAGTGTCAGAAATTCAGCTGCATTCTATGACTGGGAGACTAGAACCCCCATGCTAAAGAGGGCAGAGCAGGAAGACAGAACTGTATATACTAGCCTTGAACTTCCTCTGAAATATTTGTTGCCTTATTGATTTGTCAATCTGTCATTTAAATTGCTTTTGATTTTCATTTTGTTCTGTATGTGAATATATATTCTAGCTGACATAAATGGGGTCCCTCAACTTCTGAATGATGGTAGGTGAATATGGCTGTTTTTGCTGTTTGAGTTTACATAATAGTCATATACTCACACACTTTATACTTGAGTCTCTGCAGTTCCCAAGGATTAAAATTGCATTGCAAATGGAAAAAGCATTAGGCACTCTTAATACTTATCCTCAGGGGTACTTTTTGGCTTATTTTAAGAGACTGATTGAAAATCATTTACACCATTTAACAAAGAAATGGGCAATATAGGGCAAAGCAAGATTTAACCTATATTTAATAGAAACTTACAACAGCAAAATACCTGAGACAGAGCGGGAGGATGAGACTTGTAATGAGGAATGCATGGTCTTTCTTGTTTTCCCAAGCTTGTTTGGACTCTGTTTTCAAGACAGAGCATCATTGTAGAATAATGTGCTAGAAAATGCTCAATATTTGTAGTCCATTTATTTAATATGCTTTCTATGAGGAAAAAAAAAAGTCATTGCATTGTGTCCACATTCTGTGAACAGAATTGTAAAATATCATCCCAAGGTTCCTGTTCGCTGGCTATTCAACACTAAGATAGGCTCTGCTGTAAAGGGACTTTGCCGATGGATTGTGTTTGCTATCCTTAGATTTCAAATAGGAAGATTATCTTGCATTATCTGAATGGAGCTAATGGAATCATATAAGCCCTTAAATATTAAAGAGGAAAACAGAATAGTCAGTTGGAAATGTAAGGCCTGAATGATTTGAAGCACAAGGAACAGGGCCAGGAGCCAAAAAAAGGTTAGCAGCCTCAAGAAGCTATGAACAATCCCAGATTTCACAGAAATAGTCTACAAGAAAACAGAGGCCTTAGCCCTACAACTATGAGCAAGTGAATCCTACTAACATTCTGCATAAGCCCAGAAATGGATGGTCTCTGAGAGCTTCTAGAAAGGAATGCAACCTTGACTTTGGCCTTGTGAGAGCCAGGCAAACAGAAACATGAGATAATGTTTTTGTCGTATTAAGCTTATAAATTTGTGTTGATTTGTTATGGAACATAACATTAGGCGACTAACACACATGGTAATATAAAAGAGCCTGTTTAAGGGATTTGCAAAAATATTAGCCATTCAGAAATTATTTTAATCAATGTATAATGCAGAGATCAGATCAGAACTCTGAAAAATTGCTAATAAAAAGAGGTACAGTTTAATGGAGGAAGGGAAAGTAGGATCATAGAACTAATTAGAATGGACCATGTGTGGCACTGTGGATGGTTCTTAGTGAGTGGGCTTCCCATCTGATGTGTGAAAAGTAAATGCTACAAGCCTATCCTCATTCAGATATTTCACTAGTATTAATTTCTTAAAGAAACCTTATATATTAAAAAACATTGACTTTAGGCCAAGTGCAATGGCTCATGCTTATAATCCCAGTACTTTGGGAGGCTGAGGCAGATGTATCAGTTGAGGTCAGGAGTTCGAGACCAGCCTTGCCAACATGGTGAAACCCCATGTCTACTAAAAATACAAAAAATAGCCAGGTGTGGTGGTGGGTACCTGTAATGCGAGCTACTCGGGAGGCTGAGGCAGGAAAATCGCTTAAACCTGGGAGGTGAGGGTCATAGTGAACCGAGATCTTGCCACTGCTCTCCAGCTTGGGTGACAGACTGAGACTCCATCTTAAAAAAAATTAAAAATAAAAAAACACTGATTTTATTAATATTTATATTGTTGTAACTTGCAGACTTAAACTATAATAATATAGCTTACTGGGAAGTATAAGGAATTTATATTAAGTATTTTTATATGTTGCATGCAAAAAGTAGGTTGATAAACCCTAAGTAATTCCACGTATTCATTCTTTTTTGTTGTTATATTGAAGTACCATGCTCTATTTACAAAAATGTAGTATAGATTAAATGTTTGCATCCTTCCAAAATCCATGTGCTGAAATTCTAACCCCCACTGTGCTAGTATTTGGAGGTGGTGCCTTTGGAAAATAATTAGGACATCAAAGTGGAGCCCTCATAAATGGGCTTAGTGCCTTTATAAGAAAAGGTCAGAGAGCTAGCTCTTTCTGCCATCTATCTACCATCTATTGGAGGTAAATACAAAAATTAAAAATACAAAAATTAACCGGGCATGGTGGCATGCACCTGTAGTCCCAGCTACTCAGGAGACTGAGGCAGGAAAATTATTTGAACCTGGGAGGCAGAGGTTGCAGTGAGCAGAGATCACACCATTGCACTCTAGCGTGGGTGACATGGTGAGACTCCATCTAAAAAAAAAGAAAAAAAATTCAGAATAAAACTGGATAATCAAAATTGTTTAGTTCCTAATTGTTTGACTTCTCTCATTCTCTGTACAAATATTACATGGACACGTACCATGTAGCAAAAAAGTGTTTAGCTCTTTCTGCCATCTATCTGGAAGAGAGCCCCAACCAGAACCTGAGCATACTGGCACCCTGATAGACTTGCAGCCTCCAGAAGTGAGAAATAAATTTCTGTTGTTTATGAGCTATCAAACCTAAGGTAATTTGTTATAGCCACCTGAACTGACTAAGACATATAGAGTGTACACTGTAAGCCCCTTATTCATTCATATTAATGATCTGTTCAATCAATCCACAGGTATTAACTGAGTAACCATTTTGTTCAATCAATTTTATACATAAATTTCTTTATATTCCTGCAACATTATGCATATTTTGAATACATTCAAAAGATTTAAAAAAAAAGACTAAGCCATGGATTATTGGATTTTACCTCCAAATATCTTATTAGGTAATTAAATTGTAGGTAGCAAAAAACATAGGTAACAGTTTCAACCATTATATAATTAGCCACTCATAATATCAAAGCATGTTTAATAAAAGGTCAGTGTTTTATTTATGCTATTCCAAGTAACTAACAATGCACCTAAGACACAGACACATGATAACGCTGTTGTAGTGAACTGTAAGTTAATACTTATAAGATTTACACAATAATATAATCAAGGATAATTGTATGAACAATTACGTTCTATCATTTTGATTAAAATTTTCAAAATAGGGCTGATTGTGGTGGCCTATGCCTGTAATCCCAGCACTCTGGGAGGCTGAGGCAGGAGAATCACCTGAGGTCAGAAGTTCGAGACCAGCCTGGCCAACATGGTGAAACCCTGTCTACTAAAAATACAAAAATTAGCCAGGCGTGGTGGCACATGGTGAAACCCAGTCTACTAAAAATACAAAAATTAACCAGGCATGGTGGCACGCACCTGTAGTCCCAGCTACTCAGGAGACTGAGGCAGGAAAATTATTTGAACCTGGGAGGCAGAGGTTGCAGTGAGCAGAGATCACACCATTGCACTCTAGCGTGGGTGACATGGTGAGAGTCCATCTAAAAAAAAAGAAAAAAATTTCAGAATAAAACTGGATAATCAAAATTGTTTAGTTCCTAATTATTTGACTTCTCTCATTCTCTGTACAAATATTACATGGACACGTACCATGTAGCAGGTAACATTTATGATGTTTAGGATATGAAAAGGAACAGGATCTCTGACTTTAGGAATCTCCTGGACACATTATAGTGTTTGCCAAATACAATACAGGGATATTCCTGATAGAGATTTGTTCAACATCTAGCAAATGGTGGAGAAGGAAGTGTTTAACTCAGGATAAATTGTCTGTTCTTTTATCTGCTTGCTTGCTGGGAGGAAATCTGTGAACTCATGTGAGAGTAGATGTCATCTGAAATTATTTCGTATTCTTAAATGGGGAATAAAAGAGCATTTAGTATATAAATGGGGAACAAATTTAATATATCTATTGAAGTATTTAAAAGGAAATAAATCATGTGTTTTTGCATTGAGGTATTTTTAAAATAATAATGCATCCACGTGTTAATTATAAACCTTAGAAAACAATACATATGGAAAAAGGGAAGGAGTTGTAATTTTTGAAACTGAGTAGGGGAGGAATATGTTCCAGGTGGTGGCAACAGAAAATGTAACTTGCAGGGTTGTGCAAACTCATGGAACCTTTGAACAATGACAAGTAGTTCAGCAGAGTTAGAGCAGAAAGTTTTTATAGAGAGAAGTGACAGGGGTGGCGTTAAGAAGCAAGCAGGAGCAAAATCACCAAAGGTCTTGGATACATTGCCAAAGAAGTATTTTATTTTGAATTAGACTATGAAGTCAATGACATATGTAAATTGCAGCGGTATTACCATATTTCCATCTCAGAACAATCACACTGCAGCTATTTCCATCTCAGAAAAATCACACTGGCAGCAACTTGGAGGATGGTCACAGGAGAGGCCACAATGTGAGCGTCTGATCCAAGAGATAATGAGCACTAGCACTAGCCCAGTGCCAGTGGAAATAGGGTATGGATGAGAGCTTCCAGAAAGATTTAAAACACAGAGTTGGCAAGATTATCTGACTGATTCGAAATGAAGAAGTGAAACAGCCAAAGGAGGATTTAATAATGAGCCTCAATATACTTGCTATAGAAACTTAACTAACTACATATGTTTGTTATGATTATGAATCGAGATTAAAGAAATCTTACTTACATTTAGTTTTTTTGATTATCCTAAATATTTTCTAATAAAGTTTGCCTCTAAATTATGTTTTCTTCTATTTTCTTTCCCAGCACTCAAAAATAATATTTTCATGAAATAGTATGTCAAGAGAAATATGAAGTGCAGAATATTTCATTCAATAAGATTTTTGCTTATATGCTCATATGTCTGAATATTTTGTTTTGTTTTATTTTATTTATTTTATTTTGAGACAGGGTCTCACTCTTTCACCCAGGCTGGAGTAAAGTGGTGTGATCGTCACTCTCTGAAGCCTTTGACTTCTGCGTTCAAGTGAGTCTCCTGCCTCCGTCTCCTTAAGTAGCTTGGACTATAGGTCTGCAGCATCATGCCTGGCTGAATTTTTTTTATTATTTTTATTTTTGGTAGAGACAGAGTCTCATTATGTTACCCAGCCTGGTCTCTAACCTCTATCCTCAAGTGATCCTCCCACTTTGGCCTTCCAAAGTGATGAGATTGCACGCATGAGCCACATTGCCTGGCCAGTTTGAGTATTTTAAAGTATGATTTATAAGGTTAAATCAGAAATGAAAAAGTTGTAGCTAATTCTAAAAGGTACTAACTATGAAATGTGAATGTGCAATCAATACAATCTAACTAAATGAAGAGCACATACAAATAATATAATCTTTGTCCACATACATTGCCTACTGATTTAGAGCTGCAGCAGTTCCTGGAAAAGCTATCACGAAACATGGAATAAACATGAGATTGTTTTTTTACAATCCCGCAGAAAGGATGCTGGAAGTTTTTGTTTTACACCTAAACTGGAATCATTTTCCTGATGATGGAGTACAAATAAAGCTAAGAGCTTTACATTTTATATACAGTAAGTACCAGTGGGTCAATGTATTCATCTCTACTTTAAAAGTCACAAAGTATGTTCATCTCGATGATTCCCAATAATATTAAATTTTAAGTCACTAAAATAGCACATATATTTGTAGAAAAAAATATATATACATAAGCAAAGCAGCGTGAAAGAAACAAAAGTCACCCATGACACCAGCAGGAATTTAATCTATTTACCTATAAAAAGAAACAGTTGATGGGGAGTTCCTGAGCAGTCTACCATTACAGGAGTTACAGCAATCTGGCAGTGGGGAGAATTTTCTGATTCTGCCAAATTACACTAAATTGCTTAGTCACTGGGGCACATAATCTTGTGTGAACTTCTATGAAGATCATGGAGGAGCTGGAGGCTGCTAATCAGTTACTCCTTCTGTGGAAGTTTCTCTTGAATGGAGCTATTAGCAAAACAACACACATGGATCTCTTGTTCTATGTAGATCCTCTTCTCCATGACTGTTTCCAAAGCAGCTCCACTTCCATAGTTATTGTGGGGTCGTCTTTCTGGAAGGAGACTCACAGGAGAGTCTAGTGGGAAGAATTATAGCCTCCATTACTGCAGATGGTTTCAGAGTAAACTTGGTACTCATTATCTTCCCCCTACACCATCCATGCTGTACCTCCCCACACTCAACTATCTCCACAGGACTTAGTAGCTTACTAACATTGTGACACAGAACCAGATACATAATTTGAAGTGCCCAGTGCAAGATGAAATGCAAAGCTCCTTGTTTAAAAATTATTAAGAATTTCAAGACAATTACAGCACAATCGTTAACCATGCATGAAAGCCTTCTAAATATGAGGCCCAGTGTGATTGCCCAGGTCAAATGCCCATGAAGCTGTTGTGGTCCACATCTAAATTTCTAAAGGAACTGAGACTTCTGTTATCATATACTTCTCTGGCTGAGGTTGCTGCATGTGTCCATTCACAGTTACAATTCTGAAAATACCAAATTTTATAATAAAAATGTATAATAAATTAATGAATGGAGTATGAAGAATTGGATTAACTTCAAGGTTTTGGCTATGAATGTGGAAAACGAGGTTAGAATGTACTAAATTATTCAAAATGAGAAACGCTATTTAAAAAGTTTCAATGTCTAAGCCATTTAATTGTATTCTTTTAGTTAGAAGTTACTTTGTTTTGATGTATGAGTACATCTTTGTATTTTCTGACAAAGACCTGTAATTTTAAAAACACACAATATCCTTGAAGTTTTATGGTTACACAAATACATCATAAACTTATTGAGCTAAAAATTAGTGTTTAAAGGTCTCGTGTTCGAAGAAAGATTTGACACCTCATGAAAAAAATGAGCTTAGAGAAAAAGGTAATGAAAAATGTACAATTTATGTGGTAAAGTATAAACATCTGCTGTGAAAGAAAAGAGTGTGTCCTGTACAGTAATTATTAATTATAGTAAATATTTATAAAGCACTTTTTAGGCAAAAGTAAAAATTTTAATGGCTTTGCATATACTTTCTCATCCTGTGATGGTTGTCTTCATTGTATGGATAAGGAAACAGATTGAACAAATCCTTTGAAAAATTTAGAAATTACAACCCTAATTATTTTTAAGATTAATTATAGATTTGTAAGGTTTATGCATTAGTATAAATTAAATGGTGCTTTGAATTACTTTTTTGTCCAATTAAGTGTATTCAAAAAGAAAGTATACTACTAAACTTGATTAGAGAGGAAAGTAATAACATTTCAGGACTTGAAACCCAGGGCTAACCTGATGACACTTGCCAAACTCAACTTGCCTTATTTATTTTTAGTCACTTGTAGTTGATTTTAAAACGCGTATAGGTAAAAATTATGTATCTGAGTAATATACAATTAAACTTCCACTAGCTCCCTTATAGATAACATCTCTGATGTATAGGTCCCCACGGTAACAGTTGCTTAAGTTGCTTTAAAGGATCTTAGAATCAGGTTTTGTCCAGTGCAAGCCAGCTGAGACCACTGACCCTTCAACTGGACCTGTATCAGTGTCCGATGAGTGACCTTTCAATGTTAGAAGGCCAAAAACTCAACTCTCAGATTATTCTAGGGACAGCATTTCATGAGCATTCATTCTATGAAGAGCCATGAAGCTTGGCCACACTTGTGCAGATCACAGATTGCCCCACTTTTTTTTGTACCTCCAATGACCTTTTCCCACACCTTGGACTTCCTTGCTTCTCTATCCCATAAATATCCCTAAAACGTCGTCTTTAGAGAGGCAGATTTGAGATCTGTTTCCTGTCCCCTTGCTTGGTTACCTTGTGAATAAACCCTTTCTCTGCTGCAAAACTCATTGTCTAAGTGATTGGTATACTGTGTGCTGGGCAGACAGACCTGATTTGATATCAGAACTGGATAATATGTAATGTTTATATGTAATGCCAGCACCCAGGATGAGGCCAGTTGCCATGTTTTATCGAATTGAAAAAAGTGACTTTGAATCCTAGCCTTAGGTCTCTTTTTTGTTTGTTTCTTTGTTTGGCTGTGAAAACTTCTTTAGTTTAAGACATTTATGACCATTCTTTTATTTATTTTTTTATTTATTTATTGAGATGGAGTCTCGCTCTGTCACCCAGGCTGAAGTGCAGTGGCGCGATCTCGGCTCACTGCAACCTCCGCCTCCGAAGTTCAAGCGATTCTCCCGCCTCAGCCTCCCGGGTAGCTGGGACTACAGGTTTGTGTCACCACGCCTGGCTAATTTTTTGTATTTTTAGTAGAGACAGGGTTTCACCGTGTTAGCCAGGATGGTCTCGATCTTCTGACCCTGTGATCCGCTCACCTTGGCCTCCCAAAGTGCTGGGATTACAGGCGTGAGCCACTGTGCCTGGCCTTGACCATTCTTCTTTTAAGAAATGTACAGTGTCAAATATTGAGAGTTTGATATTGATGCTAATTTAAATGTGGTACACTATATGCTATAATAAAATTCAGGATTTTCTTCATTTAACCACATTATACATGAGTTCCTTATAAATTTTAATCTCTTAAAATGATCCTGCATTTAATCTCTATAGTAGTTGTGCATTTCTCAGGAAACATAGAAATGAATAACTTTTTATTTATGATAAATAAAACTGTTCAACATCTGTGCTCTCTCATTTCTTCTACTGTTGCCCCTTCAGAACTCACAGGAATGCCCTTTGTTTATTATCAATGCTATTTCTACTTCACAAATCATACGAAAACTACCATAACAATGTTATAAGAACAATTTAGGAGTACTCATGAGAAAGAAAATTGTCTTAGGTGACAATAGAAAAGAAAAAAAGATGTTACAAGAGAGAAAGTCAGTTCAAAGCAATTTTATATGATCAGCAGATGTATTACTTCAGAGCCCTTTTCTCAGGATATTTTAATATCCTGAGATATTAAATGATGAATGTTGGCTTACAACACATCATATTTCCATGTATATTGCTATTTTTATATATTTAGAAGATGATATATTTCATAATGTACTCAATGACAACTAAAATTAAAGGTGAATGTAGGACCTATCTTTCAAGTTGAGGGTGAGTTCTAGTAAAATTTGAATCTTGATTCCTCACTCTATCTACAGCTTTGAACAACTAGGTGTATTTGCATTGTGAGGCTGGTTTAAACTTTTGCTGAGAAAAAGCAAATCTGTTTTTTTTTTTCTTGAGTCATAATCAAAACCACTTCTCCAATTCAAGCCAGCTGAGACCACCAGTAACTTGGGGTAGTTACTTGAGGTAGAGTTACTTAAAACCCCTGACTCAATGGTGACTAAGAGGGGAAGCAGTAATTGTGTGGAGAGAACATAAATCTTTAAATGCTGCTAAAAACATATGTTTCTTTTTCTCAACTGCAACTGTTAGACTCATTTCAAGCTAGTGTCTTTTGTATTAAAGTGTTCATTTATCACATAATATTAGTTGTTATTTAGAACCTTCCTATAGTCATTCAACTTAATCTTCTGAATACTAAGTTCCTCCTAAGTGACAGGCAAAGTGCTACATCAGGAATACAAAAAGAAATCTTCTGTATTTTCAAGAAAATTAGAGTTAAGTGATGAATATTTATATATAAATAAATGGCTCTTGTGTGATGAAGATAACTGCTAAGATATAAATTTGTACCAAGCTGTGCTTTGAGAGTTTAAAATGAATGCATTTGTCTTCCTATTGAGTTTCGGGAAGTTTACACTTAAACTATATAGTGAATGCATATGAAAATTAGTGAGATAAATAAACATATAACACATTAGCCCAGAGATATGTAAGACCAAGATGTAGATGGCAATAATTCCATACAGTTATGTTAACATGTGAGGAAAATAAGGACAAGGTGCGAGTTGGAGCTGTAGGGTAGGGGATAATTCCATCTGTTCACGTGAAAGGAAAGTTCGAGACTGCGTGCAGACTCCAGGGTTGACATGCCTCTTTGGAAACTTGACTTCACTTAATTACGTGGGTGGTCTCGGCTGAATTGCTTGCTTCGCTCTACCTAAAATGTACCTGAGAGGTGATACAATGTTAAAGGAGATAAGCTATGTAAGCACTGGTCCTCCTTAGACCCCAAAATATATAATATACTATTATTATATCAAAACAATTATTTATAGGTATTTTGTTACTCAATAAATGTTTACTCAATCATGTGCTTCAATTAACATTGGAAATTACTCTTTCTGGCACTCAAGCGATCATTTTTGTTCCTTGTTATTGTTAATTTTTCCTTCCTTATATTATAATAAATTAGACATCCTCTCATGAAATTCCAACTCAGAATACTTGGGCCTGGTGAACTTGGTTTCAACATCTTAGATTTGCTACATTATAATATTTTATTTCCAATTTTAAATTTTTAGCCAAGATAAAACTTGTTAAGAAGCTAGGTTTAACATTTATTATTTCAAAAATGTAGGTGATACTAACACATGTTAGCCTTCAACGTGAAAAAGTCTCTAGGGTACAACATTTTGGTTTTTCTTGCCTAGGAATAAAGGAGGGGACAGGCGGGCAGGCCGTTTCTTATCTCAAGAGCTTCTCTAAGACGAAAGGACATTTGAGGGATAAAGGCATGCATTATGAGAGTAATGACGCCCTCTTCTTCTGGGATTGATTAACAAGGTTTACCATAGTCTCGCTATGCCTGTCCTTCAGTCATGCAGGAGTGTGGGCGGGGGAGTGCAAATTCAACTGGTTGCTGTGGTGAGGGAGAGCAGGAGAGGTTGACCAAGCAACCAGAAGGAACTCTCACAGAGGCATGAGCTTTAGGCCTCCATGCATCCACTGTCCAGGAGATTTGACAAAACACAAAATAAACCTGACCACAATGCTGGGATAATTATCAGTGTCATAAAAGATGGACTGCCTAGCTTCTTCAAGTAAACCTTCAGAATGAATGAGAAACAATACAAATAGCAAGTTCCCACTAAAATGGAAAGGAAGTCAAGGCACATATATATATATAATATATATATACATATATAAAATTCATATATATTTATTTTATTTTATTTTACTTTATTTTTTGAAACAGAGTCTTATTCTGTCGCCCAGCCTGGAGTGCAGTGGCATGATCTGGGCTCACTGCAACCTCCGCCCACTGGGCTCAAGCGATTCCCCTGCCTCAGCCTCCCCAGAAGCTGTAATTACAGGCACTCACCACCACCCCAGGCTAAGTTTTGTATTTTTAGCAGAGACGGGGTTGCACCATGTTGGCCAGGCTGGTCTCAAACCCCTGACATCAAGTGATCCGCCTGTCTTGGCCTCTCAAAGTGCTGGGATTACAGAAGTGAGCCCCGGCGCCGGGTGTGGCCGAGAGGATAATAAATGGATCATGTGGAGACAGCCCTCAACAAGCAAAGCTGAGGTGAAAAGAAATTGACTGATAGTTACAGAAAAAAATACTTTTTTAGCCAAAAAATTGTTTTTGAGAAAACTAGCATTAAAAAGATATAAAAGAATCAGATTTTAGAGATAACCTAATTCAAGGTACAGAAGAAATTTTCCCATAGTGATTTAACGAGAAAATAAATTTAATAAACAGGAACTCAAACTTGAAAATGAAAATTATGGAAACTCATGGAGAATGAAGCAAACTTCACACAGAACAAATAGATAATTAGACAGGGCAAGGAAGAGAATAGATGTAGTCAAAAATGGAATCACTGATGAAAAGCACGGTAAAAACTTATGAAATGATATAGTTTGAAGAAATTAGGAAGAGGACCTCAGATAATGAGGATATCAAATAACATCCAATTTAAAGATGAATGCTATGTCTGGAGACCTTAACAGTGAGAAGAAAAATAATTTAAAATAACATATTTTTCTGAAAATAAATTCATAAAAGAAGGAATAACTGAATTTGAAGCTTACATTGGAAAATGATACAGGTAATTGACATTGAGACATATCCATTTTAAATTGCAGAACTTTAAGAATAACAAAAAAATTTAAACAACCAGGCAAAAAGGAGCAATTCTTTTTCATGGGGGAAAAGGGGAAAATTCCAGCTAAGCCCCCATCTCTCGTCAGTGCCAGTCAGTGCCAGAAGATAAAATAATTACCAAAAAATTTTTCAGATAAATAAAATATGACCCTATCTTATATCAAACCAAGGTATTATTCAACTGCAAAAACAAAGCATATGCATTGCTTAACCTGAAAAGTTAAGAAAATATAACACCCATTTGTACTTCTTGAAGACAAAATCCAACCAAACCAATGACTCAGAGAAGCAAGCAAAGAAGGAATGTGATATTTCAGCACAGAAAACAGTGGGAACAGTAGGGTCGTGTCAAAAAAATTTCTGGAAGAAAGTATAAAACAGAAAGAAACCAGCCTTTTTCTTTCTTTCTTTTTCTTTCTTTCTTTCTTTCTTTCTTTCTTTCTTTCTTTCTTTCTTTCTTTCTTTCTTTCTTCTTTCTCTTTGTTTCTTTCTTTCTCTTTGTTTCTTTCTTTTCTTTTTCTTTCTTTCTCTTTCTTTCTTTCGTTCTTTTCTTTTTTTAATTAACCGAATCGAGGTGATAGTCAAGCATTCATAAACATAAAAACAAAACAAACAAACAAAAAACCTCCTGACCTCAAGTGATCCACCCGCCTCAGCAGCCTCCAATAGTACTGGGATTACTATGAGCCACCACACCCGGCCAACATGGTGAAACCACGTCTCTATCAAAAATATAAAAAATTAGCAGGGCATGGTGGTGCTCACCTGTAATCCCAGCTATTCAGGAGGCTGAGGCAGGAGAATCAATTGAACCTGGGAAGCAGAAGTTGTAGTGAGCCAAGATTGCACCACTGCACTCCAGCCTGGGTGAGTTAATTCTCTGATCTTTCCAAGAAGGGTGTAAACTGACTCAATCCCAACTCAAATTAGGTAGCTTTTTACATTAAAAGGTATAATGCTCCCAACTCTTAAAGCTTTTTTCATAATTTACTCCTTTAAGAAAACACTCTTGTGATGAATACATATGTATCTGAAATTCATCACACCTTTCAGTACTATTTCAGCTTCCTTTAGTACTTCAACTCAAGTAAATATATTTTATTAATATCGCATACATCCTTCAACACTTCCCAAGACAGCATGACCTAAATAAAGGCATACGTAAATACATTACTGGGGAGGTGATCTCAGGAAACAATGGTAAGGAATAGTGGGAGGGAAACCAAACAACGGGTGGAACAAAACAGATATTGTTTCACCCACCACTATCAGCTGCTGATTGCTTGAGTCTAAGAGACTATCTGAGAAGCATGACGTGTATGTCAAGACCAAGGTATTAAAGAAGAAAACATTGATCTATCAGTTTCCATTTCATATTCTTCAAAGATTTACTCCACATGGCACTAACTCTCCCTCACTTTGGCATTGCATATGCAAAACAGCAGGTTGTATTTACAGTGATAAGGGTCCTGGTTTTCCTGTGACTGGGGTTGGGGAGTGGGGAGTAGTAGTGGTTCTTGGGTTCTTGATTGACTTTGGGGCTAATACCAGGAAAGTCCTAGTGGAAATGGAATGAGTTGAACTGGTAACGTTAGCTGAATCAGAGTATATGCCTTAATGTCAACAGAGATGTGACACGATGTAGGCAAAAGGCGTAACATATAAACTTGAGGGGACATTCTTTTATGTTGCAGAATAGATCCTCTCAGTGGTAGCTGGGATAAGAGATAATAAAACAGAATATCTAAAACGGTGCTTTTCCACTTTTTGAAACTGTTCTTATCTCTGCAATATTTTTAGCTCTCGGGTTACAAAATCGGTCTCCCATTGCTGAGAGAAAAACTTGCCATCATTTTTTCTCTAAGAAAAGCGAGGTATAGGTACCATTTGCCATAAAAAGCCCTGATAGGCAGTATCTAGCTACAATACCTAAATGGATTCAAGCAAGAGAGTTAGTGAAAAAGCAACCATTCACGTTGTTGTAAGTGACCAGGAAATCTGGGTGACTAATACATGAATTCGCAAGGGCCTTCCTCAATTGTTTGGGCCTATTCCTGAATGTATCATTTTCAATTATATAACTGGCTTCTGCTGTGCGCACTTGACTTTCTGGCTCAGTGTATCTCATACTGCACAGTTCATGATGGGCAGATCTGTTTAGATGATCACTTGGCATCAAGCCCAGTCCAAACCCAGTGGCATGTGAAGAATTGTAATAATTAAGAGTATTTTACTGCCACATACCCAAGATGTTCTTCTCTAACCACAGTATTCTTCACTGAGACTCTCATATTGCAACTTGATACATTTCCTCAGTGTCCTCATTCACCCTGGATTTTCCAGCACTCTTGAATCTATCGTATTATATGACCCGTTGAAAGTACAGTTTGCAGTGTAGCGTTGAAAAGGTACATAGCCTTCTCTTGAGCTGGTCCCTTCTGAGTTACTCATTAAACAGGCCAGACCAGTATCCTCCGTGGTGTGAAAGGACACTAAGCTATGGCACTTTCTAAATCAAACAGGCACAAGCTTAAAGTGTCATTTTCCTTTTTGGACATGTCCAGAATACAATGTGCTACTAAATCACACATACTTGACACATAGCATTTATCTCTATCATCTAGGATCCATGTGACTCTCTATGGATTTTATAGCATTTGCCAGTTCCTGCTTACCGCATTCACTTAGCCTTATGCTATCAATATAGGTACCAAAATACTGTTCCACAGAATTCTAAAATAATAAAGGTGGCTGCAACAGAAGGCAATATACAATATCATCTTTCTCACATGAATTATAAATGGTTTTGATCATGCCTATGGGTTACATGAAGAAAGCATAGACCAAATTAGTAGAGGCATATGTAATGTCAGAGGCTATGTTGATATGATTCTATGAAGAAACCATACTCTGCATGGCAGATGGAGACTTACATTAATGTTTTTGGAGGTTCACTGCCATCCATCATAATTTATCCGTTTTTGGTTTTAATTTAAGACTTTGAATATCGCACTTACCTCTGTTATTCCTAGCAGAACAAAAGAGTATTGCTGTGATTTACTGACTTTTAGAATAGGGTGAGATTTCAGTGGCTTCCTTCAGTCCCTTCTTAACATAATGGCAATATTTCACAGTTCAAAGAGCTTGAAAAATAGTTGAAAGGATCTTTTAGGTTAGAAGTTCACCTATCCCAATTCTTCACTCAGGAACTACATAAATAACCACAGGGTATGTCCTAAAACGCATTTGACAACTTTTGTGACAGAGCTGGGCCAAAATTACAGTGATTATTGGATCTTAATAAGCCCTAATGTGTTCAGATGACAATTATGCCTTTTCAGGCACCCTGATATCTGTAAAAGCTTAGACCCCATATCCAACTATTACCTTAGTTTTGATGCTACCTTTTTCCCTAAAATGGAATCATACCGTCAAAATGACACATCTTTTTGAAGAATGATCATTGAACATTTACTAACTCTTGAGAAGAGCAAGTATCATCTTTCAAGGTTCTTGTCCCAGATTAGTCTGTTACACAGACTATGAAAATGGAAAGTACCATATGAACTTTAAAGTAGTTTTTTCCAATTCTGTGAAGAAAGTCATTGGTAGCTTGATGGGGATGGCATTGAATCTATAAATTACCTTGGGCAGTATGACCATTTTCATGACAATGATTCTTCCTATCTATGAGCATGGAATGCTCTTCCATTTGTTTGCGTCGTCTTTTATTTCGATGAGCAGTAGTTTGTAGTTCTCTTTGAAGAGGTCTAAGCAAAAAGAACAAGGCTGGAGGCGTCACGCTACCTGACTTCAAACTATACTACCAGGCTATAGTAATCAAAAGAGCATGGTACTAGTACAAAAGCAGAGATATAGACCAGTGGAACAGAACAGAGACCTCAGAAATAATACCACACATCTACAACCATCTGATCTTTGACAAACCTGACAAAAACAAGAAATGGGGAAAGGATTCCCTATTTAATAAGTAGTGCTGGGAAAACTGGCTAGCCATATGTAGAAAGCTGAAATTGGATCACTTCCTTACACCTTATACAAAAATTAATTCAAGATGGATTAAAGACTTAAATGTTAGACCTAAAACCATAAAAACCCTAGAAGAAAACCTGGCAGTACCATTCAGGATCTAGGCATGGGCAAGGACTTCATGACTCAAATACCAAAAGCAATGGCAACAAAAGCCAAAATAGATAAATGGGATCTAATTAAACTAAAGAGCTTCTACATGGCAAAAGAAACTACCATCACAGTGAACAGGCAACCTACAGAATGGGAGAAAATTTTTGTAATCTACCCATCTGACAGAGGGCTAATATCCAGAATCTACAAAGAACTTAAACAAATTTACAAGAAAAAATCAAACAACCTCATCAAAAAGTGGGTGAAGGATATGAACAGACACTTCTCAAAAGAAGACATTTATGCAGCCAACAGAAACATGAAGAAATGCTCATCATCACTGGCCATCAGAGAAATGCAAATCAAAACCATAGTGAAATATCATCTCACACCACTTAGAATGGCGACCATTAGAAAGTCAGGAAACAACAGGTGCTGGAGAGGATGTGGAGAAATAGGAACACTTTTACACTGTTGGTGGGACTGTAAACTAGTTCAATCATTGTGGAAGACAGTGTGGCAATTCCTCAGGGATCTAGAACTAGAAATACCATTTGACCCAGCCATCCCATTACTGGGTATATACCCAAAGGATTATAAATCATGCTGCTATAAAGACACATGCACACGTATGTTCATTGCAGCACTATTCACAATAGCAAAGACTTGGAACCAACCCAAATGTCCAACAATGAGAGACTGGAGTAAGAAAATGTGGCACATATACACCATGGAATACTATGCAGCCACAAAAAAGGATGAGTTCATGTGTTTTGTAGGGACATGGATGAAGCTGAAAACCATCATTCTGAGCAAACTATTGCAAGGACAGAAAACCAAACACCGCATGTGAGAACTCATAGGTGGGAAGTGAACAATGACAACGCTTGGACACAGGGTGGGGAACATCACACACCAGGGTCTGACATGGGATGGCGGGGGTGGGAGGGGAAGCATTAGGATAAATATGTAATGTAAATGATGAGTAAATGAGTAATGGATGAGTCCATGGGTTAATAACACCAACATGGCACATGCATACATATGTAACAAACCTGCATGTTGTGAACATGTACCCTAGAACTGAAAGTATAAGTATAATAATAATAAAAAAAATCTCAATCTTCCACTCAAAAAAAAAAGAAAATGGAAAGTATTACATTTCCATAATGGTTATTCTAATTTACATTCCCGTCAACAACATGCAAAGGTTCCCTTTTCTCCTCATTCTTTTCAATGCTTATTATATTTCATCTTTTTGATAACAGCCATTGTAACAGGTGTGAATACTGTCTCGTTGAGGTTTTAATTTGCATTCCCCTGATGATTAGTGATGTTGAACTTCCTTTCATATATACCTGTTGGCCATTTGTATGTCTTCTCTTGAGAAATGTCAACTCCAATTATTTGTTTTTTAATTGAGTTACTTTTGCTGTTGAATTGTTTGAATTTCTTATATATTTTGGAAATTAAGCCTTTCTCAGATACATGGTTGGAGAATATTTCATCCCATTCCATAGGTTGTTTCTTTATTCTTTTGAATGTTTATTTTGCTGTGCAGAAGCTTCTTAGTTTGATGTTGGTGTTTTATGATGACTTCCTTCACTTAGCAGAATGTTTTTAAGGTTCATCCATGTTGTTGTATATATTAGTACTTTATTATTTTCATGAAAAAATAATATTTCCTTGTACAGATATTCTACATTTTGTTTATCCATCATTTGATGGTCATTTGTGTTGTTCTCATATTTTGTTTTTAAGAATAATGCTGTCACAAATATTGGCATACACTTTTTTGTATGGACATATGTTTTCATTTCTATTGGATATATAACTTGGAGTGTTATTATTATTGGGCCATATGGTAATGAGTAGAGCTGAGGGTGACTCTTTACCAGATGATCCAACAATAATAACACTCTAAATTATATACCCAATAGAAATGAAAACAGTAACTCAGGGGTAATAGCTAAAGGGTACTGGGTTTCTTTGTGAAATAATGAATGTTATAAAATCAACTGTAGTGATGGTTTCACATATCTATGAATGTATTAAAAAGCTTATCAAATTGTACACTTTAGAGGAATAAATTGTATGATATGCAAATTATCTCTCAATAGAGCTATTTTAAAATGTAAAAATAAACAGGAAAAAATAATTTAAGCCCAGATTTTGTAGGGCATATTTTCTCCACTGTGCTCTACATTGGAGCATAGGCAGTATAAGATAAGTATTGGAAAGGAAGGAAGTACTCAAAGAATGAAGGGGATTTATCAAAATCACATAGGAGCCAGCTTGAATGAACTCCCACTGGTATGCTGGCAGAATTTGATTACCAGAATAAATAATTTAAGTGATGAATTATAACTCATTTAGTTAACAGGAAAGCATCATGCACCTGTGTATACATAAATGAATGAATATAATGTACATTTGAAGAGGAACCAAATTTTTGCATGATTTCAAAAAAGTTTTCCACAAAATGTATTAATTTTAAAGTGGTAAAGATTGACAATGGTAGAGAAGCTGGTCATATACTATTTTGATCAAACGATCAAATAATCACCACTGGATAAGGTGCAATAAAGTGACTGAAACATATTTTCTGTGAAATTCTCACCAAAGATGCATAAATTTATTCATGAGGAAACAACAGATAATCTTAAAAGTAAACAGATAAACTGAAAACTATTCTGAAAAGTAACTTGGCTGAAATTTTCTGGAATGTTTCCAAAATAACCATAAAAGCAGAGATAAAATAAAGAAATTGTTTCAGACTGAATGATACTTAAGAGACATGCCACCAAAGCAATATCTGCTTCAAAATTTGATCCTTTTGCAACGAAGGACGTTAGAAAGACAATTGAAAAAAACCTGGGGTCCAAGGATTAGATTGTGGCTATGTATCAGTGTTAAATACCTGATTTTGATAACTTCAATGGTAGTACTGAGGTTATGTTGTGTAATGTTCATGTTCATAAGAAATGCTTCCAGTGTATACAGAGGTAATAGGGCATTAGATGATCAACTTACTCTCCAATAAATCAGGGGAAATATTCTTCATAGTATATGCCCAACTTTTCCACAAACTGGTATATCAGTTGTGGTTCCACCAGACAAACAGAGCCAGGAAACATAGAGATAGATAGAGACAGAAAGATGGTGACAGGGATAGAGACATATAAATATGTATTACTAGAAATCGGCTTCCTCAATAATGGGGACTGGCTGGCAAATGTGAAACCAGGAATCAGTAGGGCAGGTGGTCAGAAAGAACAGGTTGGAAACTCTTAGAAATGAGCTGAAACTGTGGTCCACAAGCAGAATTTTATCTTTTTTTGGGAAGTTTCAGTTCTAGTCTAAATTCCTTTAACAAGACTAATCAGGCCCACTCAGATTATTGGGGTCAATTTCTTTTACATAAAGCCAAGGAATCATAGATGTTAATCACATCTATAAAATACCTGCAAAGCAAAACCTGGATTAGCATTTGATAAATAACTAGTGACTGTAGCATAGTCAAGTTGACATATAAAACTGACAATCAAAATTGGTTATTATTAAATCAAAAAAGTACACCACTAGAAAAATTAATTGCTTGAATTAAGTGAGTTATTAAAATTGATGCATGTGTTAGTTTTCCAGTTCAGCATCACACCCTGGTTTCCTGTAGTCTAAGCTCCAGATTGAGTTTGTACCATAGTAAATTAAGAAGGAATGTTTAAAAAAAACCCTGCATATAAGATTCATGTAAATACATATGGTATATACACATGTACACACACAGAAATACACACACATCAACCTTTAAACGTTTATTTTAAATAGAAAATGGAATAAGCAGGTAAGGAGTTTCAAAATTGAGAATTTCTTATTTTTGGAAAATTTGCTTGAGGTAATTTTAATCTATTTGATGTGAAAATCTTTATACCAAATATCAGTTGTCACTGGCCTAAAAATCTACCACATCTGGTAGCTCCATAGTGCCAATAATATTAAATACTATTGTGGGCTGAGTGTGCCCCTCATAAAAGATATATTGAAGGTCTAAATCCTGGTATCTCTCTGAATTTGACCTTGTATGAAAATAGGGTCTCTACAGATTTAAACAAGTTAAGATGAGGTCATATAGGATTACAGTGAGCCCTAAATTCCATGTCTGGTGTTCCTATAAGGACAAAGAAAAACACAGAGAAACATAGACATACAGTGAGGGAGGCCATGTAAGGATGGAGATGGAGATTTGAGTGATACAACTGCAGGTCAAGGAGTGGCAAGGACTGTTGGCAATTATCTGAAGCCAGGAATAGGCAAGAAAGGATTCTTCCCTAGAGTCTCCAGGGGGGTGATGGCCCTGCTGACACTTTGATTTGGACTTTAGCCATCAGATCCATAAGAAAATAAGTTTCTATTGTTTTAAGCTACCCAGTATGTGGTACTTTCTTATAAGACCCCCTAGGAAACTAATACAAGTATCATATGCAGACATTTGCAAGTAATATTTCAGTAGGTCAAACATTTCTTTGACATGTCCTTATATGTATGAGCAGTTACCATACCTGTATGGTCTGTGATTTATGGTTTTGCCTCTGTGGCCAGACACATGAAATGAGCTTTATAACAACAACAAAACTACTGGATGAACACACAGTGTTGTTTCTCATGAGACACAATTAGGAACTGCCTTCAGACAGGGCTAGACGTGGAGAAAACACAATGTCCATAAAGAAAAATAGTTAACTAAGAGCATTTTACTTCAACTAATTTTTCACAACCCAAGGAAAAATCTCCAAAAGAATACAGTAGTAGAAAAATTGAACTTTAATACAATAAATAATCACAATTTCAAACAAAAACTGAATTATGCTAGCCATAAGTGTGAAAAGTGAACCAGAAAAGTGTACACAAGGTTTATTTTCACAAACTTCCTCAGTTACCAGATTTATATACATTTCCATAAAGTTAAGGATCTTATCTTTTGTATTCTCTCCAAGTTGGAGGAAGAAGTCAAGAATTATAGGAAGGTTTTGGTAAAGTGGAACGCATTCTGTTGGAACCCAGATGTTTGCAACAGAGGAGCAGGAAGCTGGAAAAAAAAAAAAAAACTAAGCAAACATTTCTACCTTTTCTATCATGGCTTGGTAGTTGCTCCAATGAAAGCTGCATTAATTAAAGAAGGATAGTTATAGAGACAGCCAATCCATGATTTTAATGCTGGATATCGTCTACAGGCTCTCAGCAGTTTGCTTTCCTTTCTGCACTTTCTTTATACCTCTGGGCTGAAAACCTGCAAACCACATTTTTTAGGTGTTATTGCTAGTTGGATTCCTCTTGGTTTCTGTGAGTGAGAGGTACTGAGCAGAATTTGGAGGAAGAAAGGATAAATAATATGATTTTTCTGCTTCTCTCGGCGTCTCTGGTTTTGACAGTGATAATACCAGAAGGGCAAAATAAGGTGTCACCTTCATGGTTTTCTTGGCAAGGAACCTCCACCCTAAGAGAGGGTTATTCAGGGGTACAGGGATTGAAAAGCAGATCAGTTCTGTAAATATATTAAATTAATTTTTTTTCTTAAAATAGGTCAATTTTATAGTATGCAACCTATATTTTATAAAGCTATGTTTTTTAAATGGTGATTTCAGGCAGCAATGGATGTCATCAGCATTGAGTATTTAAGCAGTGAGAGAGTGGCCTTTTCCATCTTTAGCTACAGAAGATTTTCTGTCAACCAACTAATTTGTTGAGAAAGAGTTTGGAAACAACATCGTTGAATCCAAGCCCTGGGTGGCCTCAGTTATCACAATTGCCAAAATCTCTGACAAGAAACAAAATAATTAAATAATTCAAAGATTAGTTATAATTATAAAGAAATGATATGAGTTCTATGCACAGAAGTTATTTCCTTTATTTAATAAAAGGAAATTTCTAACGAAAAGATAGTCAAAGTAAAATAAAGGAAAAATGAACAAAAGTTTCCCTTTTCATAGAATTTATAGATAATATCATCTCTATAAATTATAAGCACAATTTGAACATGAGAAAAAAGTGTTCAAAGAAGACTTTAAATAATGTCCAAAATATATAGAAATGAGCTGGAAATGCTACAACGTGAGAAAAAGTAAAAACAGGGCAGACAATAAATGCCCATTATAAGTGAAAGAGTTAGATGCTCATAAGCAGTTATGAGGCTACTACATAGAGAGAGAGAGAAAGAAAGAGAGAGAGAGGTCAATATTAGCACAGAAGGAATGACAGGCTACAAACAATATATAACTAACATGCATTATTGGTATTCTTAAGAATAAGCAAATAAAATATTTAAAATATAGAAATAATCAAAAGTACAGTTTAAAAAAACTTTTCTGTAACAAAGACAAATTGAAAGTGCAGAATCAAGGTGTTCATAGGGTACCAAGAAATAATGATACCTAACATTCAAAATCAAAGTATATTCTAGCAAAGTTGTTAAAATTCAAGTACAAAGAAAGAATCCTAGGATCAGCCAGGAGAAAAAAAAATCATGCTTCCTACTAGTGTAAAATATCAAGTTAGATTTGACTTCCTACAGTAACAGTCAATGCAAAAAGACTGTTTGATCAGTATCTAAAATACACTGACAGAAAGAAAATGCGATGCAAGAATTTTATAATCAGCCAATTTATACTTTGATTATAAAGAAAACTTTTGAGTGTAAAGTATGCACAAAGTTATGCCATTTGTGAATAACAAGTTTGAATCTGCTAGGGAAGAAGGGTGGATGGTGATAAAGTAAGAAAAATAAAAGAATGGAACTGAAAGCAACTGATCAGATTATGAGAACTAAGGAGTGGTCAGGAATAGATACCCATTCCCACCAGCCCTCACTCCCACCCAAAGGTAATAAAATTGCTTTTTATTTAAAGACAGTCACAGAGACAAAATACGGTGGTCACAAAGATTAGGAGAAAAAAAAAAGAAGCATACTCAGTGATACGGTTAGTCTTTGTGTCCCCACCCAAATCTCATCTTGAATTGTAATCCACATAATCTCCAGGTGTCTAGGGAGAGACTTGATGGGAAGCGATTGGATCATGGGGGTGGTTTCCCCCATGGTGTTCTTGTGACAGTGAGTGAGTTCTTGTAAGATCTGATGGCTTTATGAGTCTCTTCCCCTTTTGCTCCTCACTCTTCTCTCTCCTGCCGCCATGTGCTCTGAAGTTATTGGTGGAATAGTCAATAAATCTCAACATTTTCCTCTTGGTTCATTAAGTTTTGAATTCTTCTATATCCTTGCTGATTTTCTATCTAGTTATTGATCAGTTGTTGAGGGAGGGGAGTTGAAGTCACCAACTGTATTTGTGGTTCTCTTTATTTCTTCTGTCAGTTACAAGTTGTTGCTTTATGTATTTGTGTAGATGGACATTTGGGCTTGCCTTTGTAGACTTTTTTTTTTTTAAGAGTCAGTGTCTTGCTCTGCTGCCCAGCCTGGAGTGCAGTGGCTCAATCATAGCTCACTGCAATTCGGTACTCCTGGGCTCAAGTGATCCTCTTGCCTCAGCTTCCTGAGTAGCTGGGACTACAGGCATGCACCATCATGCTCAGCTAACCAAATTTTTATAAAGATATGGGATCTCAGTGTGTTGCCTAGGCTAATCCGGAATTCCTGGCCTCAAGCTATCCTCCTGACAGCCTCCCAAAGTGTTGGGATTATACATAGGAGCCACTGCACCCAGCCTGAACATTCTTGTACATATCTACAAGTGAAAACATGTAAGTGTTTCTTTAGTATAGGTATACAGCTATGTGTGTGCATGCATACACATGAGTGGAATTGCAAAGTCTTTGATTTTTTAGTTCATGGATTGAAAACTAGACATGATTCAATGAGTAGTATACATAGAACAGAAAAATGATGGTATCCTGGGAGATTGTTATCTATTTTTTTTTTTTGCCCTCAGGAATTATGCTTTTTTAAGTTTTACTGATCTTTAAACTTTGATAATTATAGTTAAGGTTTTTGAAACTTATTCACACTTATTTAATAATCATTAGGTTTTATTTACCACATTTTATTATTGACAAAATATTTGTATTTTTTAATAGTACAAATTAGATTAATATTAAATAGGACACCTAGCATTACATAAAGATTTCAAATTCATTAAATCAGAGTAAAAAGTAAAAATGAGAGTGAGCCCGAGAGATATCTTTTTCTGAGAAAAATGTTTTCATAAATAAACTATTGTGATGGTACCATGTGAAAAAAATCAAAGGGATAAAATATGAAAATTCATACTAGACATGTTAATTGAGTCATGCTTAAAGAATATGTACTTTTATCTTGAACATCACAACTTATTACCAGGAGCTAAATTTCTTTTCTGGTTCAGGTTTGCCTGCTTACTGTGGAAGTCTCACAACAAATGAGCATATTTTCTCCTTAAACCAAGTTGTTAATAGCAATAATTGAAACTACTAATTTTCGAAAAATTTCCAAGGAGATTTTTTAATGATAAACATTGAGATTAATGAGGAATATTTTCCCCTTCATTTTATCTCTCATAAAAAACTTTATTGTAAGTAAGACACAGTAGAAACACAACTATACAAATGTATTCACATTTATATTTAGTCATACATAATATACACTAGAAACTGCTCAAGTCTGGGGAAACAAAACGCACAACAGAGAAAACTCTTCTCCTTTTACAAGGTTTGATTTATAAGAGAGGAAGAGAGATTGAAATGATGTCAGATGGTGGTAAGTGCCATTCTTTTCTAAGGGGATAAACTCAAGAGTAGCATGAGTAATTTGGAATTGAAAGTTATGAATTTCTCTCTAGAGATGGCATTGGAAGTGAAATATAAAAGATGGTGAAGAATTAGCCATTTAAAGACTTACATGCAAAAGGAAAAGAAAATGCTATGAATGCCAGATGACTCAGGATAGACATGGCTCCCAGAAATACTCCTACTTCTCAGACACCTGGTGTTAGGTCATGAATGTGAAGCAGATGAAGTTCTATTGTTCTTTGAACTTGTCTTAAACACCTGGTACCACAGACATGTGAATGATTAAGGAAAAATGTTATAAATGCATGAAAACAGAAGTTAGCCAATGGAAAATTGTTTCAATCATCAGATTTAGAAAACACCAAGCAGAAGTTAGTTCATTTTGATGTCCTATTTAAAATTAAAATCCTCTCCTTAACAGAGAGTATACAAAGCTTGACGAAACCTCTGAAAATTTAGATTTTGCCAATACTACATTGTACAGTTTTTCTGAATTATCAAGTTAAAAAAATCAACCACAGTAATAAAAAGATTTACCTATTCTCTCTGTAGAAAATTATATTACAAAACTGCCATCAAGTGTAAGCGTGATCAAATAAGTATTCCTTTAAAAATATGAACAATAGAGATATATGAGGTATGCTGGCATTAACCAATAAAAATGTCATGCTATTTTCTGCCTTTTTTGAAGTTTATAGTATGTTATGTTGTGGAGGATTTTCCATTATAAAAGTATTTACTTCAGTGCTTACTTTCCCATTTGTAATTTGCATTTATATAGTTTAAATATAACTCCCAATTTTGTTTAAGTTTTAGGATCCATATGTATACATATGAAAGAGAGAGAGAGAGAGAGAGAGAGGTATAGATGTAAGATATAGATCGACAGGGAGATAGATGTGTATATACAAATGTGTCTCTATCAGAATAGTTTAACGCATACAGTATTTGGTGAAGAACAGATTGAAAAGGGCAAGAACAAAAGTGGGGAGATAATTTAATATTACTTTTATTACCAATTCTGATGCTTTAAACTATAGTGCTGGCAGCAGAAATGCATAGAAGTAAATTCAAGATATATATTTGTGGTGGAATTAACATAAATGATGATGGAAATTATGAAACTGATGATTCAAAATAAAGCGAAAAGTCAAAAAATTTATTTCAGATAAGTGGTCATTAGCTGTGCCATTTACTAAAATGGTGAAGACTGAAGAAAATTGGATTTGGGGGTAGAGATTAAATTCAGTTTCAGAAATGTCAGGTTTGTGATCATTGTAAGTTTTCCAATGAAATCAGCAAATGGGAAGTACAATATATATCAGAAGTGAGATCTGAATGAGAGACACACATTTAGAATTTCTCACAAGAAAACAATTCAGAACCATTTGAATGGGTTATATATACAGCTGTATTTTATGTATCCTAAGTTTGCTAGTGCAAATCCTGGCTGGAGTAAATTTTTAATAATATTTTATTTTTCTAATTTTAAACATTAAAATTATTTTCCCCATGTGTTTTTAGCTTAAAAATACCAACTTTTCAGAAAACGATAACTATATCGCTGATTTAGTAGCAATTATATATACATTTCAATTTTCTTCATTGTAAATAATCTTGCAGAAGACATAAAATCATTCAAAATAGAAATAAAACTGTGGTTTATCTCATTAAAAATGTCATACCAAAATCATGTTTTTCTCTACTCTGCCCCAATGAAGATGAAAATGTTAAATTTTTTACCAAACAGAAATGAAATGATAAAAGAAAGTTTGAAACATCAGAAGAAAGTACATTGAGCAAAAATATGGGTATGTACAAGAGAATTACTTTCTTCTCTTGAGTCTTCTAAATTGTGATTAATAATTGAAGCAATAATTTTAAAATTAGTTTGACGGCAAATAGATATCAAGAAAATATTTAAGATAATTATCTTAAAAATTTAAGAGTGGAAAATAACTTAATAGTAGGTAAAGTTCTATAGCTCATCCAAACTGGTAAAAGAATGACACTACTAAACTGTGCCGTTTATATATAATATTTATTTTATATATTATACATTTTTATATTTTGTGTATTATATAAAATTTATATGTAATATGTAATAGATACTATATGCCTAGCATATATTATATACTTTTATATATACTATATACTATACTAAAATTTAGATATACTGTATAACATATTTTCCTAGTATATACATATTATACAATTGTATATATTGTATAAATCATATATAATTAATACATCATATTAATATAATGTATTATATTCATATAATACTAATACACTATATTAATATATTATTATAGATATCATATTATATCATACATATCATACTAATATAATATAATGTATTAATATTAATATATTACTATAGCATGTAAATAGTAATATATTAATACAATATATTAATATAATTATATATCATATAATATTATATTAATATATTATGTTACATAATATACTATAATATTAATATATTGATATATTATATATTATATTAATATTGTAATATACGTTATAGATATTGTATATAGTATTATATATCATATTATATATTATATATTGCATAGATATCATATAATATTAATATATTAATAGAATATTCTATTAATATATTAATTCTATTAATTATTATTAATTCTATTAGAATTAATCTAATAATATATTAATTCTATTAGAATTAATCTAATAGAATATATTAATTCTATTAGAATTAATCTAATAGAATATATTAATTCTATTAGAATTAATCTAATAGAATATATTAATTCTATTAATATATTAATACATTAATATTATATTACTAATATTATATAAATGATATATTAATTAAGTAATATAATACTAATATAATATATATATATAAATATATATATAATATAATATGATATATAATTATATATAAATACTATGTATATACAATATATAATTATATATAAATACTATGTATATACAATATACTAAAATTTATATATTAAATATACATTACTATTATATATAAAATATATATACACATATATAATATATATTCGCAATTTTTAGTAGAACCACTAAAACTATACAGTAATTGACACACTGAAAAATAGCAGCCAAAGCAAAATGGAATTCTAAAGGAAAATGTTTAAATAATCACAAGAAGCCAGAGCAATAAGGAAAAATGAAGAAAATACAGAAAACAAGAAAAATAGCTTAAAAACAGCCATAATTACATAAAATACAAATGGTATAGATGTGTTATTTAAAAGAAAGATTGATAGAGTGGGTTAAAAACATTGCTCAATTACATGCTCTCTACAAGAAAGTTCAAATATAATGATGTAGACCTATTGAAAAGCAGGATTAAAAAGTCATTGTCCATAAAGAGAAAGTGGGAATCACTGTGTTGGTATCAGAATATTTAAATAGACTTCAGAGCAAACAAAATTACAAGGGCAGAGAAGAAATTTTATTATGAGAAATGGACCAATCCACCCATGACACATGGTACTTCAAAATATGCATGTAGCAAATAGTAGAGCTGCAAAATACATAAAGCAAAAACTTGTAACTGACAGAAGAAATAAAGAGAACCACAAATACAGTTGGTGACTTCAACTCCCCTCCCTCAACAACTGATCAATAACTAGACAGAAAATCAGCAAGGATATAGAAGAATTCAAAACTTAATGAACCAAGAGGAAAATGTTGAGATTTATAGACTATTCCACCAATAACTTCAGAGCACATGTTCTTTTCAAGCACCCCTTGGATTCCATACCCTGATGGAGCATAACTGGGCCATAAAACAAGTTTTTCATTGTATCACTTACTTCAACAAATTTGAGTTAAAATTATGCACAAGTTATCCAGCCACAATACAATGACGGTAGAATACAATAACAGAAAAATAATAGTAAATTCTCCAAACACTTGAGAAAGAAACAGCACACTTTAAATAATCCGTGTGTTAAAAAGGAAATTTTAAGGAAAACTTAAAAATTAATTGAATTGCATAAAAATGAAAACACAAAGTATCAAGCTTTTTGGGACACAGCAAAAGCAATGCTGAAATGAAAGTGAGCAGCAATAACAGTATACATTTGAAAAGAGCAAACAGAAGAGCAAAATAAGCCCAAAGCCATAAAACTACAGTTAATAATATTAAGTAATTTATTCCATAGTTTAAAATAAGAGCGAAATTCGAATGTTTCTAAGACAAAGAAATGATAAATCCTTGAGTTAATGGATATCCCAATTACCCTCGTTTGATTATTACACATTGTGTGCTTGTATCAAAATATCATGTGCATCGTAAATATGTACAACTATTATGTATCCATATAAATTAAACATAGAAAATTTTAATCATCATGAAGATAATAACAGTAATATTAAAATTAAAAACTCAAAGAAACAAAGAACTGATTATTTAAAACAATCAAGTTGACACACCTCTAGCAAATCTGACAAAGTGAAAAAGATAAAAATTATGAATATCAAAATTGAAATGGGGATATCACTGTAGACTTTGCAGACTTGAAAATTATACTAAGAATACTATAAACAATCCTACACGTATAAATATATCTTAAATAAAATGAACCAAATCCTTAAAAAAACACAATTTGACACACCCACTGTAAAATAAATCATTTGCATAGTATTATAACGTGTGAGAGGACTGATTTTGTAATTTAAAAGGCAAATCTCCAGTTGCATGTAGTTTCACTGGAGACTTCTATCGAATGTTTACAGAAAAATTAACATAAATTATTCAAAATCTCTTTTAGACAATCGAAGAGGAAGAAACATTTTCTTTTTTTTCTTTCTTGAGAGGGAGTTTCGCTCTTGTTGCCCAGGCTGGAGTGCAATGGCGCGATCTTGCTCAGGCTGGAGTGCAATGGCGCGATCTTGACCAACTGCAGCCTCCACCTCCTGCCTTCAAGTGATTCTCCTGCCTCAGCCTCCCGGGTAGCTGGGATTACAAGCATGAGCCACCATGCCTGGCTAATTTTGTATTTTTAGTAGAGACGGGGTTTCTCCATATTGGTCAGGCTGGTCTCAAACTCCTGATCTCAGGTGATCCGCCTGCCTGGGCCTCCCAAAGTGCTGGGATTACAGGCGTGAGCTACCCCACCTGTCCTGGAAGAAACATTTTCTAATTCATTTTAGAAAGCTACAGTGATACCAAAATTTTAAAAATACAATACACACACAAAAAAACTAGAGACCAATATACTTCATGAAATAAATGCAAAATTTTTTAACAAAATATGAATAAATAGAATATAGCAATATATAAAAATAATTATATACTATGACATTTAATCTCAGAATTCAAGGCTGGTTCAGTGATTGGAAAATATTAATGTAATTCACAAAATATACAACCTAACATATTGCGTGATCAAATAATTCAATGCAGAAAAAGAATTAGACAAATTTTATAGCCCATTACCGATTGTAAATAAAACTCTGAGAAAGATAGGAATAGAGAAGAACTTCTTCAACTTGATAAAGAGCATCTACCAAAAAAAGAATGAAAATTAAACCAAACAAAAACAAAAAACCTACAGCTATCATTGTACTTAATAGTGAAAGGCAGAATTACTTTCCCCCGACATCAGAAACAAGGGAAGGATATTCACTTTCACCACCCTTTTTTTTTTTTTTAATTATACTTTAAGTTCTAGGGTACATGTGCACAACGTGCAGGTTTGTTACATATGTATACATGTGCCATGTTCATAGTATGAGAAGTTCTGACAAGGACTTCTCATACTATGAACAAAAAAAGTAATTAAAGTAATTTAAGGGAAAAAAAGTAATTAAAAGATATATGGATATAAAAAAAGGAAATAAAATTGTCTTTATTTGCAGATGAAATGATTTTCTATCTAGAAAATGTAGTCATACACGTACACGTGCAAAATAATCCCACTGAGATTAATAAATTCAATAAGGTGCACAACACAAGATAACAAATAAAATTATTTGTGTTTCTATATACACAAAATTAAGACATGGACACTGAAATTAAAAGTTTAATGACATTTATAACTGCTCAAAAAAATGAAATACATGTAAAATGACAAAACATGAACAAGACTTGCAGTCTAAAAATGATGACATTAATCAAAGAAGATGAAACAAATGGAAAGACATACCGTGTTCATAGTTTGGAAGATTCGATGGTGTTTTAGTTTGTTACTGCTGCCATAACAAATTACCACAGACTAAATGGCTTAAACCACAGAAATTTATTTTCTCACAATATTGAAGACTAAAGGTCAGGAATCAAGGTGTCAGCAGGGTTGGCTTCTTCTGAAGTCTCTCTCCTATTGTCTTTTATATGGTCATTCTTTACTTCTGTGCCCCCATATGGTTTTCCTCTGTGTGTGTCTCTGTCCTTACTCTTTTTAGAACGCCAGTTATATTGGACTTGAGCTAATCTGAATTACTGCATTTTAACTGAATAACCTCTTTAAAGACCCTATCCACAAATGCAGTCACATTCTGAGCTTTGGTGGTGTATTAGTCCATTTTCACGCTGCTGATAAAGATACACCTGAGACTGGGCAATTTGCAAAAGAAAGAGGTTGATTGGACTTACAGTTCCACATGGCTGGGGAGGCCTCACAATCATGGCAGAAGGCGAGAAGGTGCAAGTCACATCTTCAATGGATGGCAGCAGGCAAAGAGAGCTTGTGCAGAGAAACTCCAGTTTTTAAAACCATCAGATCTCGTGAAACCCATTCACTATCATGAGAACAGCATGGGAAAGACCTGCCCCCGTGATTCAATCATCTCCCATCAGGTCTCTCCCACAACACATGGGAATTATGGGAGCTACAAGATGAGATTTGGGTGGAGACACAAGCCAAACCATATCAGGTGGTCATACATGAATTAGGTGACAGGATGGGGCACAATTTAGCCAGTAATAATACCAAGAATGTCAATTCTACCAAGATTAATAAAATTTATGAATTTAAGGCAATTCCCATCAAAACACCAGTAAGAGTTTTTCTAGTTATAGACAATATTATTCTAAAATATATATGGAATTCAACAAAGGAACTAAAAGATCTTAAATAATTTTCAAAATGAAGAATACAGTGGGAGAAAACAGTCTATCCAATTCTAAGATTTCTTTTATTAGCTATAGTAATTAAGACTATGTGGTATTGATGGAGGAATAGACTCATAGCTAAATGACAAAGAGAAGACAATTCAGGAATAGACCCCAAAATATGCCCAGTTGATTTTTAACAAAAGTGCCAAAAGAATTCAATGGAGAAAAGATAGCCTTTTTTCACCGATAGTGCTAGAGCAATTTGACAGCCCTAGGTGAAAAAAACGCACACAAAAAAGTGAGCGTTTACATAAGTATTATGCAGTATATGAAAATTAACTCAAAACTGATTATGGAATTAAATATAAAATGGAAAACTATAAAATTCAAGCAAAAACTTGGGAGAAGATTTTGGAATCTTGAGTGTTCTTCGATTTTGACACCAGGATACAATGCATAGAAATAGTTGATAAATTGGCCTTTATTGAAATTAAAACTTTTTGCTCTGTGAAAGCGTCTGTTGATGGCACAATACAAGCTTTAAAATGGGAGACATGTTTGTTAATCATATATCTGACAAAGGGCTATTATGTACAATATGTAAAGAACTCTAAAAACTTAATAAAATAATTATTAACTATAATCAGGTGGATAATTAGAAACCAGACAAAAGACATGGAGAGATATTTTACCAACACCATTAACCATTAGATAAATGCAAATTAAAACCACAATGAGCTTTGATTACACACTTGTAATTGCCAAAATAATATCCCTATAGTGAGTGACACCACCAGATGCTGGGAAGGATATAGAGATTCTGAATCCCTCATATATTGCTGATGGAAATTCAAAATAGTGCAGCCACTATAGAAATCAGTTTAGCAGTCTCTTAAGAAAAATATGTGCAATTATGTATGATCCAGCAATTGTACTCCAGAGGATTTATCCTAAAGAAATGAAAAGTTATGTTCACATAAAACCGGTACATGACTGTTTAGTTATTTGTGATAGCCCCAGACAAACAATGACTCATATGTTCTTCAGTGGGTGAAAGGTTAAACAGACTGCAGTACCTCAATCCATACCACCAAATACTACACAAGAGTGAGAAGGAATGGACTACTGATAGACACTAAAACCTGGAATGAATTTCAGAGAAGTAAGTTGATTTTTTAAAAGTGAAAAAAATTGGCCAGGCGCAGTGGCCCATACCTGTAATCCCAGCACTTTGGGAGGCTGAGGTGGGCGGATCACGAGATCAAGAGATCCAGACCATCCTGGCCAACGTGGTGAAACCTTGTCTCTACTAAAAATACAAAAATTAGCTCGGTGTGATAGTGCGCGCCTGTAGTCCCAGCTACTCGGGAGGCTGAGGTAGAAGAATTGCTTGAACCCGGGAGGTGGAGGTTGCAGTCAGCCGACATCACACCACTGCACTCCAGTCTGGGTGACAGAGTGAGACTCCATCTCAAAAAAAAAAAAAAAAAAAAAAAAACAGTGAAAAAATTGAGGAAAAAAACATGTAAAAGTTTACATACTGTAGTATTCATACTGTAGTATTTTATTCATATAACATTCCTGAAATGACAAAATTATAGAAATGAAGAACAGAATATTATTTGTCAAGGGTTACAAAGTGGAGGGTGTATCATAATGGGGCCACATAAGCAACCATTATGATGACAGAATTATTCTCCTTTTTAGCAATGCCAATATATGAATGTCCTGGTTGTGATCCTGTACCATCATCTTGCAAAATAAGACATCACCATACCCAGAAACTGGGTATAGGATACATGATATCCCACTGTATTATTTTTTATGACTGCACTGCATGTGAATCTATAATTACCTCAAAAATAACATTTTATTTAAAAAATCAAATAGCAACATATAAATGCTAAATAAAAATTGTAGTCTTATTGTTGATATCACAGAACAAGACTTTTGCCAGTTTGATGTTTGTATTGTTATGACTTAGACTGACTCCTATGACCAAGTCCAAAGAAAATATTACTCTGTGCCTCCTCTTGTTCCACTACTCCCCGTATGAGTACAGACCCAACTAGGAGACAGATCTACTTAGCAATCAACTGAGGGAAGCCTACTAGTGTGCTTTTAGAGATATATTGACTAAGATTGCCTTAACGTGTCCCTCAGCTTGACTCAACTTTAGACAGATTTCTTCCTGACTTCACACTCCCTTTTCTTAGAATCTTTATGTAGAAAATTTGCAATTGTAAATTCCTTCTCTGTACCTTTAGAGATTTACATGTTTTAAAACTGCCTCTCGGCGGTTTACAACCCAGAAAAGTCTTTTTCAAATACCTGGGAGCTATCTCGTTGAAATTAATCATCCAGGAAGCTAGCAGTCATAGCTCCCGTTTTTGTGGGAGAGTAGGATCCTAACTTTTTGAGGGATCTTGTTTTATGTTGTCAAACTGCTTCCTGTTATGAAGATAGAAAGTTGACCCTTACTTTGGGTATGTCAGTTAGCAAACACACATAGCATATAATTCCTCCATCTCAACTCTTAAAAGCTCCCGAGATTTTTGGTTCAATGGAGCTGAGCTCAGACTGTGTTCTGGCTTCTTTCCACTACTGCGATAGTCCTAATACAGTTACCTTTGTCCAGTGCAATCTTTGCTAGAGAAATATGAATAGACGTCTGTGGTCATAAAAGATTTTATGATAATCAGTAGAAACAGAGAAAAAAAGGAAGAGATTAAAAAAAAAAGTAAATGTATTTTGGCAAAATAGAAGTTCTACAAGAGCCTGACAATAAAGTTGATGCTATTTTTTAATGGAGAGGAAGTAGAGGGGACAAGAAAGACAAGGATGTTTAAAATATAAAAATAAATAGGAGACTCAAACATCTTACTATATATATGGGGATACACCAAGCTAAAATCGAGAACTAATTTTTTGCACTGACAACATTCATGTTAAAAAAAATCCTAAAAACTTCAAGGGAAAGGTTCAGGAAAAAATAAAGCAACCTAAAAAAATACAATTCATACCGTATTTAATTCTTATCCACTTACAAAATATCAATGATGTGTAAAAACAAACTAAAAAATATATTTTTTTAACATCCAAGGCTCAGAAATGTCACATTTTAGTGTCATACCTTAGGAAGATCTTTGATTATGAGCTTAAGGGCAGAAAAAAAAACTGGTACATAAATTCACTAAAAGAAAGTTTTTCTTTCTTTTTTTAATTAAAACACACACACACACACACACACACACAAAAAGGCAAAAACAAAAACAAAAACAAAACAGTCTCATCACACTGTAGCCCAGGATGGAGTGCAGTGGCACGATCTCAGCTCACTGCAACCTCCGCCTCCCAAGTTCAAGCGATTCTCCTGCCTCAGTCTCCCTAGTAGCTAGGATTACAGGCATATACCACCAAGCCCAGCTAATATTTTTTGTATTTTTGGTGGACACAGGGTTTCACTATATTGGCCAGGTTGTTCTCGGCCTCTTGACCTCAAATGATCCACCCACCTCGGCCTTCCAAAGTGCTAGCATTACAGGCATGAGCCACTGCACCTGGTCAATAAGAAAGTTTTTAAAATATACATTAAAAGGAAAAAAAGAGAGAGAAAATCAATACAGCAAGTAATGAAATTCCAGTACAGATCATTAGTAGGACTTATCAAAGAAAAAAAAAGACATTGAACAGAATGAGAAGCGTGGCTTAAAGTTGACAGATGTTGAGGATGAAAGCCGTTAATATGATTGTTTAGATGGTCAATATGAACTCTAGAAATGAAAGAAACTGAGGATGAAAATTATTTTCCAAACATTACAATTTTTACCAATGGAAGAAATCCTATTAATGTAACATTGTCTCACAAGTGGTATTTGAATTGTGACTTTGAACACATACAGATAGAAAGGTAATTGGTATTCATTCTCGAATATGTTCACAACAATAATACTGCAAATGTTGTTTATTGGCTTTCAATTGTGAGTCATTGTTTAGGTCAAGGAAAGGCAATGTTATGCTTAAAGGATGGAATGAAAGAAAGAACTACAAAAATATAAAAGTATAACTGATACAAAATAAAATATGGAGAAAATTTGGTAGAGAGAGAAGAGGATTTATATTACATAAGGTTAAAAGTGAATCAAAAGATGATAAAATGATTATAGTTTAATCATGTTGTTTATCTTACAATAATTGATAGAAAAAACTAAAAATATTGTCAAACACAGAGATAGAGGAGAGGATTTGAGTAAGGGCAAAATATATATTAATATCAAGGGGTTCATAACTGTTATCTTGGGAGGCTGAGGCAGGCGGATCACCAGGGGTCAGGAGTTCAAGACCAGCCTGGCCAACCTGGTGAAACCCCATCTTTACTAAAAATCCAAAAAAATTAGCCAGGCATGGTGGCACATGCCTGTAATCACAGCTTCTTGGGAGGCTGAGGCAGGAGAATAGCTTGAACCTGGGAGACGGGGTTTGTGGTGAGCCAAGATCGTGCCATTGCACTCCAGCCTAGGAGACAAGAGTGAAACGCTGTCTCAAAAAATAAAATAAAAATAAATAAATAAACAAACATCTAATTTTGCTAAGTTAAGAAAATAACACACAACAGTATCTATTGTTATAGAGGGTAAATAACTGAAATATAAGCAATTTTTAAAGAATTCCTCTGGAGGCTAAACTTGGAAGTGAGAAGGTTGTACGAGAGTGCTAATTTTCTTTATAAGATCTTCATCACCATGTGATTATTTTATGGCACATGCCTATATTACTTGATAAAAACAAATATTTGAACAGTAAAACTCTACTTACTTATAATTGATAGTGATTTATGGTATAAAGATACTTACTACTGAATTAATATAAAAAATTTACAATGGAAGCAGTTTACCAATCAGGAACCAGAAATATAAATATTTCTTTGAACATTTTTTAACGTATGAAAATGTTCTTTTTCCTTGCTTTATACCACTGAATTTGCAAATATCACCTACCCAAGACTCTTCGTTCCCTCCTAGATACTTGGTTAGAAGGTGCATCTATTAACAAGTGCATCATATGAATTACAAGTAAATAAAATAATGACTTTCAATTACACTAAATTCCCATGAAATGGATCATGCCCTAATTATGCCTTCCTAGTTTCAATAGCCACACTCCAACTCAAATGTGCTCTTAATTTAATTACTTATATTTTTTACTTAGGAAATTTTGTTTTGTATAAAAATATGCTTTCATGAAAATAGCTACAATAAAAATAAAGATTACACTTCACTGGGAATATACAATAAACAGTAAGACTTACATAACTTTAGTGTGAAAGTATGATGACACTCATGTCTAACATTTGAAGTTATGAATCTTAAATATTGCTTCACTTCTCAAAAAAAGTTATAATCAATGTTTATATATTTATGCTTCTGAAATAAATCATCCACTTCTTCTATTTCTATGTTTAAATCCCCCAGCTCTTCTAGTAAAAGATAAGTCACTATAGCTTTGTTACAAATAGGGAGTGGCTAGATCTGTAATCCTATCTCAGAAACCCTTAGTTATATCTTCTGAAATAAATGTTCTGTTTTTTTTCATTTTATTTCCATAATTTTTATATATACCTATAAAATCATTTAGTCGCACATCTTGGCACCACATCACACACCTTTATAAATAAATGCATTACAAGTAAAAGGATGTAATTTTCCTTCTCTAGGTTTGATTAGTTTTCCATAATTTATGTCTCCTAATAAGGAGTATCATTAAAAATAATCACTGAACATTCATTTTGATTTAAGTCAAAAAAGACTATTATTACTAGATAAAACATATTTCTTTATTTTAATTTTAATTTTTTAAAAAGTTCAAAATAAAATGATCAAGATAATAAAAGTCTGAAAATATTTTATTTCTAAATTTAGAAATGCAAGCTATGACACGTTATAACTTTATCTTTGAAAAAAGTGCATGCAAAAAGCATAGTATTTTTTTAAATAGTGATTTAACTTCGGTATCCCAAAAGGGTCTTGAAAATTAAATAATTGGATGAGAAACTAGGTAGTCAGATTTCCAATATGATAATCACTCCTATCAACATTCCATGCATCTTAGCTATTGATTTATAATGCAAATATATATAATAAAGTTTACAATTTATTTTTACATTATATACTCATTCAGTACATTAAAATCATGGTCAATTTCATTACAGTATTTACAAATTGAAAATCTTGTTAGTTTTGATTAAATTTATCCATAGCAAGATAGTAAAAATTGAGAGACATATTTTCACTAATTAATTTTCAATTGTTTATGGTAAATCAGCTGACTCTGTTCCTTAAATGCATATAACTATAATTGTAAATATAAGATTTCAAAAAAATAAGAAAACAGAGAGTAGAAGACATATTTTATAAATATTTGCTTTGAAATTTTATATTTAACATTATTGTCAATTTGAACTAATGTTTCTTCTGAATTTCATTTGCTATCTTGTATCTTATAATTATTTTAGGGTTTTCACAAATATAATACATGTGAAGCTAACATTTCATAGTGTGTGTTCTAATTTTACTAATTAAAACAAATATCAAAATTTCTCTAATATTTAAAAGACAACATTGATGATGAGGTTTGAACATACTGAATACTAAAATATTGTGAGAAACAGAGGTGTAGTTAGACATCACACTGGGCTCTATGAAAGTGATAATATTTGACCACTATTTACATACATAAATAGCAATTCGTATGGTTTAACATATTGGATAGATTTTTGTTATATTTGTGAACAAATGCTGTAAGCATCAATATCTTGAATTTAATGAAAACAGCTTATTGCTTCAATAACCTTTTTCAATACCTATTAACGTAGTCCTGCATGTCTTTGTAGAAAGGTGAAGTAGAAATAAAATAATACTGAGTATCAATATTTTTTCATTGTAGCTGAATACTTGGGAAAGACTAAACATATGTACCATAAGTATCAATATCTTGAAAACAAGTTAGTGAAAAAATAACCTGTTTTCATTAAATTCAAGGTATTGATACTTACAGCTTGTATGTGCTTGTCTTGTTCAAGTTTTCAGCTACAATGAAAAAATATTTATTGATACCTAGTATTATTTTATTTCTACTATGCCTTTCCATAAAAAATGCAGAAATACATAAACAGATATTGAAAACAAACATAATCCAGAAGAGGAGGAAAAGAATTTAAAGCAGAAGCAGGTCACAAAACACAGTAATATTTAAAACATATTAGGGTTGATAAATGAATCAGGTAGATGACCTAACAATGCAAAATCACTAAATATTTTATGTTTGAGTGAAAGCTGTGCCTGAATAAATCAAATGCAGTTAAAGTTTTGAAACTTTAATATTCTATTCAAATAATTCAAAATTTGGGGGGCACCTATTAGTATGCAAGGCAATGTGTTAAGCCCTGGGAATGTGAATATTAACAATGAAGAGTGCCTGTGCTTACGAGGGGATTGGTATAGCTGCTATAGTGAGCTATTGAGATAATTACTAAAAAGAAGAATAAGAACATGGTATCAAGAGAGGTATTCATTCTGAGAAAGGGATAAGAGCTGTCATTTTACTTAGATCTTAAGGATAATGCACAGTGTTCAAATAGAAAAGAGAAAGAACGGGCAGAATCCAGGCAAAGAATTTGAATGTTCTAAGGTGTGGATACTTGGAAGAACTTGGTGTGTTTAGAAAATTGGAAACTGATGATAAGATGGGGCCTGGTTTGACCATCAGATGAGGAAGCTGTGATTTAACTGACACTTGAGGTCTACTTAAAAGGCCAAGATTAGGGTAGTAGACTTGGTAAGATGTAGCCCAGTATAGGTTTTATGAAACTCATGTCTGCATGCAATTTTGAAACATAGATGCTGAGTAAGTGTTTTCTGAGGTGAATTGAATGGAAGTGAATCAAATTATACAACTGTAAATGTCTAATCATGGAACATACATAATAATATCTACATTTTATAAATCTAACTGTTAAGTCAATCTGAAGAACAAGAGTAACAGACTGGATGTGGCAAAACAAACTGAACCCTACTCATTTGGCCCAGAGAGACTAGAGAGGACAAGAAACAAACTGAGAAGGTGGGAATCAAGTGAATATATATTTGAGAAATAAATATTGAACTTTTCTAATATAAATTTTATCAGTACTTAGTACTTAGTAGTAGGACTAAGCATAAATAAAAATGATAAGAATGAATACAATATGTATATAAAATGATACCAAATTATTCTGTTGTTTTAACTTTTTATCAAAAGTTGAAAGATAAATACAGAAAGTACACAAAACTCTATTTATACTGTGTAATATGAAGTTGTATATCATCTAGTTTCAACAGTAATTCTTTCTAAATGTAACATTTCATTTTTCTGAGTTTTATACAGTAATCAAGGCATAATGCCACAATGCCATTTTTGTACTCATATAAAAACTCCAATAATTCTTTCAAACCACATTTCTAATCAAATTTCTCCAGTTGTCTAAAATTATATTTTTACAATGTTAAAATTTGAATCAGGATTATAAAAGTTCTACTCACTGTATTTTTTTTTTGTTGTTGTTGTTATTCTCTTAGGTTTTATTTAAGTTTCTTTTAACATACTTTGGACCCGTGCATTTTGCTTGTTGAAGAAATTAGTTGCTTTTTTCTACAGATTATTTATTTTCTGGGTTTACCTGGCCGGTTTCTCTTGTTGCATGTTTAACTTCTCTTCTCATCCTCCCCCATATTTACTGTAAATTTAACATTTCAGGTAAATTCAGCTTTAATTTTATTCTGACAGCTATATGTCATTGGAATGCTGAAACATTTTGTATTGCATCATGCTCGGAGTCACATGATATTTTTACACTACCAATGCTAAGACTGATTAGTGATTGGTGAGTTTGGGTTGTATACAACTAATTCTTTTTATTGTAATCTTTCTTATTAATTCTATATTTTATGTTCTTTCCATCCATTGGTGACCATTTCCTAGGACTTTTTCTTTGGAATTACAAATTTATATTTTCATTTTTTTCTGATTTATTTAATGAATTTCTTATCTGGAATTCTTATATAAAGAAGAACATTACCTGTTACACTATGGCTATTTGATTTCTGTAAGAAAGAGTTTAAATCAGGAACATATACTAAATGCTAAATTCTTTCACTTTATTTGTCAACATCAATCTTACCAGCATTTTCAATAATGTTTTGCTCTCTTTCTTTTCATAATTTTTAATACCTTATAAATGCAATACTTTTCAGATATTCAAATATTTTATAATAAATTTTAGCCATTCTTTTTTTTTTTCCCCGAGATGGAGTCACGCTCTGTCACCTAGGCTGGAGTGCAGTGACATGATCTTGGCTCACTGCAACCTCTGCTTCCCCGGTTCAAGCGATTCTCCTGCCTCAGCCTCCCAAGTAGATGTGATTACAGATGCGCACCACCATGCCCAGCTAATTTTTATATATTTTTTAGTAGAGATGGGGTTTCAACATGTTGGCTAGGCTGGTCTCAAACTCTTGACCTCGTGATCCGCCTGCCTCAGTCTCCCAAAGTGCTGAGATTACAGGCATGAGCAACCGCGCTCAGCCCTAATCATTCTTTTTGAAGCTCAAAAAATCTCATCTTAGACCTAAAATCCTTCAGGCTGGCACCTGTGTCTATCTGATCAGCCCCCATCATGTTTATAGCTTTTTATCTCTGGCACTACAAAGCAGCCTAGGTAATTTCCTGCTTCTACAAAGAATCACTTCCAGGCACCCTAGATTTCTTTTCTTGATGGTACTTAGACACCAATATCTTGTTTATAAGGAGTGTTCATTGCTATTATGTTGTTACTGCTTCCAGACTTTTTCAATGGAGAGAGCTAGGATATACTAACTTTAAAGAGGAAAATAATAAACCCACTTAATATGTATATTATATCTACTTTAAATTGAAAATATATCTACTTTAAACTGAAAAATGCAGTTTTGCTATTTTTTAATTTTCATAATTGTACCTTTTAAAAATATTGAAACATTTTAGATATTAAAAACAGTGATGCACTGGACTATTTCAATTACCTTGCAATATATTTATAATGACTTCAAATTAGTAACAACAATATTATTATGATCAAAGAATGACTGAATGTAGTGTAAGATTATTTGTAGTTCTGTTTCTAATGTTAGGTACTTAAATAGACATTAGCAGCTGGGAGGGAATGAAAGGAGGAGAGCAGAAAGACTGTCACTAAGACAGCCCCTGGCCCACCAACGTTCAGCCCCAAGACCTCCCTAACTTCACCCTAATGGATGGAGTTTGTGGTAAAGTCTGTGGCCAGCACATCCTGTAGAAAGAGAAACTAGGGCACAGGTGGAAATTCCCTAAAGTGGCACGTGCCCAGTAATATAGAACTGTGTCCTCAAGTTAACCCCAAGCTCATCATACCATCATTATAATAAAATTTATATGTGATTTTACCCCTTCTCCAAGTGGGCTTTTCTGTATGAATTATGGGTAAGAACAAGTGCAATTTAATTTTAGTTATATAACCACAAACTGCCGATCAAATGACATCATCCTCTCACTCCGACACAGCCTAAATCTTAACTCCTCCCCACAAACCCAATACAAGCACCTTTAGCTCTGTAAAGAGGGGCTGACTTCACTTCGCAGAAGTCAGCTTGCTCTCCATCTGAGAGTGTATTACTGTGCTTCTATGCTTAAATAAACTTTGCTTTAAGCTTGCTTTTGTTTTCTTTTTTTGGAGACAGAGTTTCACTCTTGTCCCCAAGGATGGGGTGCGATGGTGCGATCTCGGCCTTGGCTTACTGCAACCTCTGCCTCTCAGGTTTAAGCAATTCTCCTGCCTCAGCCTTCCAAGTGGCTGGGATTACAGGCACCTGCCACCACGCCCAGCCAATTTTTGTATTTTTAGTGGAGATGGGGTTTTGCCTTGTTGGCCAGGCTAGTCATGAACCGCTGACCTCAGATGATCCGCCTGCCTTGGCTTCCCAAAGTGCTAGGATTACAGGCATGAGCCACCACATCCAGCCTGCAATTTCCTTTTATTACTTAACAATTTATACTCCAGAATATACAATATATAATCAACTACACAAAGATTCTCCCACTGCCTTTAACAGATACATAATGCAGTAGTACATAGTGCAAAGATTCTACAATTTACCCAACAAGAATTCTACTGTTGAATTTTTTTGGTTGATTCCAATTTTACACTAGTAAAAATATTGTTGCATTGAAAAATGTTTGCCTTATATTATTCCAAAGTAATGTCAGTTTACCTTTGGTCCTGGGAAAGACTCCATTAAGTGAGATTGTTGAGTCAAAAGATAAAAGCATATGTAATAAACTCCATAGGAATAGTACCATTTAAATATGATAATGTCTTTTTCCCTTTAGTCTATTTTCCCCCTTAGTCTGGGGTGTGTTATCAAATTTTTCATATATTTCTAATCTTATGGGGGAAAAATGACTGCAGTTTCATTTGCATTTTTCTCATTATGATGCTTATAATATAATGGATATAATTTACAACAGACATTGATCCATCTAATATATGAAATCTGCATTCTTTAGCTCTGAGTGACCCAGGAAAGCATCTTGTGTTAATGGCATATGTAGTTGTTTAATTATAATCAATTTAGTTAATCTTAAACAATCTATTTAACCCACTACTGCATTTTAAAGAGATCAACTAGGAAAAAGAAAAGGGAAAAAGAGGGGTAGAGTAATAAGAAGGAGGAGAAGAAGGAAGTAGGGGAGGGAAAACAGTAGGGAGGGGAAGCAGGGAGGAAAAAAGGAAGAAAAAGTCCAAAGACAATGAAGTATGAGAATTAATGGGAAGGAACCGCTTAAATCAACGTAATTACTTTTGTTTGCTTGAAGCTTGTGCCACAGCTACTCTGTTATAAACCACTGCACTTACATGTTTTGCTCTTAATCATATTTCCCTTAGATGCTACTTGCAAATTAAACATTTAAAAGTTCTGCCAGATTTCAGCAATAAACCATACATTCATAGGCTCTGAATTAGATTGGTGTTTCTTGTTAATATATATTTGTCCATCTTATGCTCAGTAGGAGCTGCAGATTAATACTTTTATCTTTTAACTTTGTTATCACATTTAACAAAGCACCAGAAGGGACATTACACAACTATTTACTAAGAAGTGAAGCCTGTGTTAGCTATTTGATCAAACATGTTTCATGCAAACTGCCTAGCTACATCAAAACAATTAGCAGGACCTGAAATTCAATCTGAGCTAGCATTCATATTCAAAGATTTGAATTCAGATAAGTTTAGAGACCAAATATTGTATTTTGATTTGTTTTGAAGTGGCCATCTGCCCATATCAAAAGCTACTACACCAGTTTGGCAGGCGGCTTAAAGAACTGAAATAACTACTTTGTGCAGGTCAGGTTCACAGACATACCCAGTGTTGCTTGGAAAACACAAAAAGTCATGTTCACAGCATATGGTACTTTACTAAGTTACCATCCAAAAGTGTCTATAACTTCTAAATTGTCAAAAATTGCAGCTCTCATAGGAAACCTTTAAAGAAGCCTTCCAAATATATATCAAACTTGAATTATCTGTGGCCAAGACACTTAAAAACAGTATAAAAATCTAACAAAATATTATAGAAAATTACAAGATATAATAATCCTAATGTATGTATAACTTATGTTCTGAGGCATTTGAAGTGCTTCTTTTGATTAAAAAAGGTCTTCCAAGAAATTAATGGCTGTATTTATAATTTTTATAAATATTTATGTGCTGCTCAATTGCCTAATTTGTAATTTTTCAAAACAAATGCCATGCCACAAAGGACTTTAGTGGTGCCTTGCAGGCATTCGGGTGGAATAACCTTTACTGTCACTCCTCTGTCCTTACCCCCTCCCTACAAATCTCCATATTTATTCCCATCTCAGGTCTATGTCTGGGTCCTGTGGGCCTTTGAAATTCCTTGTCTTGGAAGAGTGGCCATTGAAAGGAGTTGATAATGGTTCTTGGGTAGCGAATTGGAGTTATAGGGGACTGTGGTGACAGGTAGTCAAGAAGAGGAGCTCCCTTTATGCACAGGGCTTAGAAAGAGCCTGCAGTACCCAGTGAACAACTGGCTGAGCTCTGTGGAGAGCAAGTTGCAGGCCAACAGTGAGGAGGGTAGCCTCATGCATTGGCCCAGGAGCTACATGTGTTTGCACTTCCAGATGATGTCATCAAGAAGGACAGAAGAGTTTTTCCAGAGCTGAAGCTGAATCTGTCTGGCCCGGACCATAACACCATATATTCTTTCCTCCTGCACTTTGTGATCTAGCTGGCCACCGCTGGAAGTGTGTGGGCAGAGAGTGGGTGTCCTGGGGTAAGCCCAAACTGCCAGCCCTAACTCTATCTACATCCACTCTGACTCTCCAGACATCAAAGGGCACTTGTTTCCTTCATCAAAGTCAAACTCACCAATTAGCTCAACAGAGGGTGCCAGATCATGTTGAACTCCTTGCATAAATATGAACCTCAAATTCCCAAAGGAACATTTCCAGAGGGGATGATCACCAGCTACTTCATTCCCCAAATCCAGTGTACATCTGTGATGGCTTAACATAACCAGGAGGTTCCAGCTCCTAAAGTTAGATACAATCCATTTGCAAAGACTTTTCTTTCTGCAGAGAAAAGCAGTATTCACAATGATACGATGGAAAAACCTGGAGACAAACAGCAATCTGAGTATTCTTAATGAAAATGGCTTATTCCTAGAACCAGTACCTTCTGTTCAACCTCCATCCTTGATTTGGAAGTCCTCTCTTACTTTCCTTCCCACATGGCTGTAAAAGACACTCTGTTCTGAGGAAACACTATTCCCCTTCCTACCCCAACTCTCCAACCTGTTCTGACAAGTCATTTGCATGTTATTCATGCTCCAATCCCATGACAATTGGTCCAGCCTTGGGATGTCTGCACAGATCAGCATGCTACTCATGAGTCAAAACAGGAGTTCATCAGTTCCTCAACCGCTGGTCTGCAAGTAGGGTACCAGCACACCAGGGTTTCAGAGAGCAGGGCTATCTAACTGGATGGGATTCCATTTTTCTCCAAGGTCCACTGAACACTGGGCCCCTTTTATCCAGTCTCAGGTCCTTCCTTCCCAGAATCCCCACTATCTGAAGATCCTGTCATGACCACAGATAGTCTTGACAGCTAATATCATGCATTGGCACAAGCTCACCTTATAAACTCATGGATATCCCTGTCATCATCTTCTCTGAAAGTAAAGCCTTTTTTTTAAAAGATACACTGACTTTTTTTTGTGTGGGGCAATCAGTGTTGATTTGATCTACTAAGTAAAAAACGAGTCTTACAGGTCAAGGGGAAAAAACATATTAATATCATTTTAAAGTATGAAGAATATGTGTTCTGCTTTTACGAAAAAAATAAATAAATAACCCACTCCTTTCCCATTGTCAACAATAGCTGTGTTTATATACTACAGATGAATTTGAGTTTGCAAGGAAAATTCAGTTGGCCTAATTTGTTATTATTAACTCATTATAAACATATATTTGCTAGGGTCCAGAAATTTATTTTTTATTTCTAATAATAGCATACAGATGACTTGGACATATTAACATTTATAAACTCCACTGATCTTACTTTAGTGACATGAAATCACACTTAATTCTATTTCTTATAGCTTTAGAGTACTTTTCAGATAGTAATTGAGCTGTTAAGGATACAATCAATCCATTGTGGAGAACAACAGATTTTAGTTGAAGTGGAAATTTCACCATTCTGTCCATTAGAATGAGTTTATTTTGAGCACATGTAATTGTATCTTGTATTGTTAAACTTATAACAGTTGTATTTTTCTTCTGACAAAATAGCCAAAGACAATCCGCAAAACATTTTCTGCAAAATAAAAGCAATATGCAAAAAAAGACAAAAAACAAAAACAAAAAACAAACACAGTGTTAAAAGGTCTAGTGAGATAATTTAGTATTAGCAATTAGTGATTGGAATATAATCCACCCAAATTTGCCAAAGTTATATAGCTCTGCCATCATTCTAAAGCAAAAGGATATATTTTAGGATATAATTTTCTATTACATATATATTTTTTAAAAAGCCAATAAATGATTAAAATGACATTTTCTTATTAAGTATCCATTCATGTTATTAAAGGCATCCCACAGCAGATTAAAATACAGTACATTTTCAAAAGTAACATATTATTTGTTAGAGCAGTTTATGTTAACAGAAAATTTGAGCAGAAAGAACAGAGCTCCCGATTACTTCCCTATATTAGATATTTAGCACTTTTTGCCTGGATCACAAAAATTTCAGATTCAGTAAACCTATTTATTTATTTATTTATTTATTTATTTATTTATTTATTTAGAGACAGAGTCTCACTTTGTTGCCCAGGCTGGAGTGCAGTGGTGCAGTCTCGGCTCACGGCAACCTCCACCTCCTGGGTTCAAGCTATTCTCCTTCCTCAGCCTCTCAAGTATCTGGGATTACAGGTGACCACCATGCCCAGTTAATTTTTATATTTTTTTAGTAGAGACGGGGTCTCACCATGTTGGCCAGGCTGGTCTCAAGCTCTTGACCTAAAGTGATCCGCCCGCCTCAGCCTCCCAAAGTACTGGGATTACAGGCATGAGCCACCGTGCCCAGCCCAGATTCCTTAAACTTTCAATTTAGGCAGGGTGCAGTGGCTCACGCCTCTAATGCCAGCACTTTGGGAGGCTGAGGCGGGCGGATCACAAGGTCAGGAGATCGAGACTATCCTGGCTAACACGGTGAAACCCCGTCTCTACTAAAAAAACACAAAAAAATTAGCCGGGCGTGGTGGCGTGCTCCTGAGTCCCAGCTACTCCGGAGTCTGAGGCAGGAGAATGGTGTGAACTCTGGAGGTGGGAACTTGCAGTGAGCCAAGATCGTGCCACTGCACTCCAGCCTGGGCTTTCAATTTAATCCATCCCTAGTTAACACTATCTGAGTCATCTTAAAATGAAAATCATATTTCTTCTCATATTTGTATTAAATCAGAGCCGAAATCTTAGGAAATATATCAGTCCATTAGTAAACATCCCCGGCTCTAGCAGGTAGATAAGGACCTCATTGTCTTGAAGCAGTGGTTCTCAAACATAAACACACATGAGAATCACAGGGAGAGTCTGTTAAAACATAGATTGCTGCTTTTGGGAGGCCGAGGTAGGAGGATCGCTTGAGTCCAGGAGTTCAAGACCAGCTTAGGCAACTCAGCAAGACCTCGTCTCTACAAAAATAATAATTAAAAAATTACAAATTAAAAAAATTACTAACAAAACCAGATTACTGATATAGTTTCCAAATCAGTGGATCTGGGTAGGTGTTGAGAGTTTGAATTTCTAATCATGTTCAAAGTGATGCCAATATTGCCGGTTCTAGAACTATACTGTGAAAACTATTTGCCTTATAACTTTCATATTTCTGATGAGAAGTTGGCTGTTCTATCTTTAAGTGTTCTAGTTTTTCCATCACTGTATTTTAAAATCTCAATATTATTATATATAACTTAATAAAATTGCTATATTTAGTTCTCAAATATAAAGTCTTCAAGGCCTCTTCTAAGAGGCAACATTTTCTGCGCCTTTTGCTCTACTTATTCAGACTGCATTTTTATCAGTTTTGGGACAGTTTTTTTTTTTTGAGACAGAGTCTCGCTCTGTCACTAGGCTGGAGTGCAGTGGCACGATCTTGGCTCACTGCAACCTCCACCTCCCGGCTTCAAGCAATTCTCCTGCCTCAGCCTCCAGAGCAGCTGGGACACAAGCGCGCGGCACCACACCCAGCTAATTTTTGTATTTTTGGTAGAGACGAGGTTCACCATGTCGGCCAGGATGGTCTCAATCTCCTGACCTCATGATCTGCTTACCTCAGCCTCCCAAAGTGCTGGGATTACAGGCGTGAGCCACCGCTCCCAGCCTATTTTTTTTTTCTTGTTCATACTTCTTCCTGTCCTGTGCCCTTCCTTTCGTAGGTTTGTATCATTTTGTTATTGAATATTATTTGATTGGTATTTCTGGAGAAAGAGAAAATAAGCTTATTAAATCATCATTGCAAATAAACGTATCTTTATAATTTTTAAAATACCTACATCCATTAATATAACTGAATCATATATAAGAGAAAAATATGAGGATAGATGACTGCAAAATATTTTTTAGGGCCTGGTCAGAAGACAGAATTGACTAGCAGGAACAATCATACAGACAAAAGGAAATTTAAAGTCTTCATTGTCATAGAAATCAAGAAAAAACAGAAGCAATGGTAAAATAGGAATGGGAAGAGGATTGAGTTGATTAGTGTCTTCATTTGGGCAAAATGTCATAATTTTAAAATGAAATTTTGTTAGCCCACATAACATGTTTCCTATGGAAAAATTCCCTGTTGTTATGAAGGACAACGGGCAGGACCGTTATGCAGTACAAGAGGCAGAAGAAACTCAGGAGCTCACCCCGGGAGAACCAGACAAAGAGTTCACTGAGACCAAGGGCCTCCCCCTCGTCTATCAAGAGGAACTTTCTTAGCTTTCCCCATGAGAAATGTGGCTTTACTTCCTGACAAAAGCAACTACAAAATCCTATGGGTCTCAAGCTATCTCTGGATGCTGGGAATCTGGTTTGCCCACATAATGCATACAGGCAAGTGGCATCCTAAATTGATACTTCTTGGCATCAAGCACTCTGCATATTCCAAATTGACAAGCTTTGAAGTTTGAACCTATAAAAGAAAAGAAAGACCAGGGATGAGTCTTTCCAAGAAAAATCAGACTAACCGTAGGAGCCCAGCAGCACCTTGGCTTTGCCATCCATCTCCCTGTGTGGCAAAGATGGAAGGAAAACCCATGCCTTCCTTTCTTTTGTTATCATGGTAAAATATACATAAAACGTAACAAATCAATTGAACCATTTTAAGTGCAAACAGTTCAGTGGCATTAAGTATATTCATATTGTTGTGCAATCATCACTATCATCCACCGATGGAACTTTTTCATCTTCCCAAATTGAAACTCCATACCCATTAAATAATGCACCAGTCCCCTTCACCCCAGCCTCTGTCTACTGTCTGTCTCTTTCTACTTTCTGTCTCTATGAATTTGACTACTGTTGTTACTGATGCAGGATTTTTGCTCCTTAACTCAGCTAAAACCCTGGGTCTTGTTCCACGACCAGGAAAAAATTAGGCACACAGACATGTTGAAAGGTGAGGAGAGCAGAATTTATTAAGAGAAATCTTTCAGCAAAGAAAAGGCATCCTGCCAACAGACTCCCACCTCACAGATTGAATACCAGGCCACCACACATGAGCTGAAGAGTCCAGGCTCCTCCTCACCGCACAAGGCACCAACTTCCCATGGCCCCACACCATTCTCCCAGTGTGCAAGCCGGCCCCAGTCTGTTGCCAGCGTGTGCAGATAAGACCCTGGACAGGTTTCCTCCTGTGCACAAAAGCATCTGAAGAAAACACTTGTGGGGTGGGTCAGACATTTTCCGGGGACTCTCGCTCATCTGCCTCCTGCATCTAGCGGTACTTCATGTAAGTGGAATTAGACAATAGTTGCCCTTTTGTGACTGGCTGATTTCACATAGCCTAATGTCTTCAAGGTTTATCCGTGTTGTGGCATTTTGCAGAATAATCTGCCTGTTAAGGCTGAATAATACATCATTGTATGTTTATGTCACATTTTGCCTATTTATTCCTGTGTCGATGGGCATTTGGGTTGCTTCCACCTTTTAGATATTTTGGATAATACTTCTTTGAAGATGGATGTACAGATATCTGTTCAAATCTGTGCTTTCAATTCTAATTCTATAGGGTATATTCTCTAAAGTGGAATGGTTGGATCGTATGGTAATTCTTTGTTTAATATTTTGAAGAACTGCCATTCTGTTTTTCTTAGCAGCTACATCATTTTACATTGCCGCTGGCAATGCACAATGGCTCCAATTTCTGCACATCCTTACCAGTACTTGTTGGGATTGCTGGATTGAAAGGCAGTTCTATTTTTAGCTCTTTTAGAAATTGTTTTGGGTTGATTTATAATAGCCATTCTAATGGGCATGAAATGGAGTCTCATTGTGGTTTTGATTTGGCCTCATTTACTTTTATGCAGGCCGGTTTTCTATGTAAGTTTTCATTTCCCTGGGAAAGCCTGTTTCTTAAACCAGCTATGTGATATTGAGCCATTTGTCTTAAAGCTGGTGCATAACATCTAGCAACACAATAGGGAGCTGCTTTATATAACAGGTGGAGTCCTCGCAAAATCCACTTTTCATAGAGTGGTTGCTACATCAGAGTTTTTCTAGCCAGAAAAATGACAGATTTTTTAAACAGTTTGAAACCAATTTTTGTACAAATGAACTGATAAATTCATAAGTGATAAACAAGATATATATATACAATTTTTATAAGAGAGGATGAAAAGATGTCTTATTTTATTTCTAAGTAGCAACTGAACCTTACATTTGATCTTTCTGTCAATGAAATTTCTCATTAAATATTTAGCTGGATTAATGAATTGTCTGATGCGTTTTGTCATAATGTTACTATATTAATTAGCTTATAACACCAAAATTTTGAGTAGACATGACATAGACCAAATAAGATCATTGAATTTTAAAATTTTAAAGCAATAGTTATTCTCTTTAAGAATATTAAAGATTAGAAGTATAAAGGATATATATATGTATATATATGTGTATATATATGTGTATATATGTGTATATATATGTATATACATATATATGTGTATATACACATATATATATGTGGTTCTATTGTTACTAAATCATCTTTTTTTACCTCTATAGTATTCATGTAAAATGCTTCAGTGTATCCCTTAATGTGGAAGAGGAAAATACAGCAAGCATTTTGTCCTAGTAAAAATAGTAAAACAGGGACAGTAAGGAAACAGCGATTGAACCACTAGAATCCAGACTTGTCTCATACACAAGTATCCATCAAAGAGAGTGGATAAAATCAGGCAGACATTACATGTCTTGAGTCATGCACCTTTGTTTTTAGAAACATCCAAGTGATGATTTACTTTTTAAATCTTTAAGACACAGTTGTCATAACATGAACAGTTTCACACTCCTGCAGAAAGCTAAATTATGTTTGAAAGCGCAGGTAAAGAATGTGAGCATTCTTTTGTTTGTGTGTATAGGCTGTTGGTTTTATGAACAGAAAATTATCTGCTAAAAATTGTTCCACTTTAAACAGATGTATCTCAGCTATTGGCTACTATTAAACCAGGTTGTTTATGTCAACACTGTTTATATTTTACGTCTTCAAGAATCTTCTTTCCAGTTTGAAATAGATTTTGCAATACTCTGTGTGTCATTTTTCCCATAGCACTTGAAATCAATAATCATCTACTTTTTGAATATAGATTCCATTTGAGAGCTTGAGTCAGTATATGAGAAAAATTAACATGAATTTTTAAAATTTTTGTCTTTTCTAATTTTGTTTTGTTCTTAAAAAGGACTAAAAAATTGTTCTAAATTGCCCTATAGCAATTTCCTTCGAAGTCGCTGATTGTTGGCAAAATATGAGCTTACCCAAATATATAAATTGAAGGATGATAAAGATTTGTCCTGCCTTAAAAGTACATGATGTTCTTTTTATCGTCAGTGTTACAAAATAGCTATGTACATATGATTTATTTGGGAAATTATTGTAAGTAATTAAGAACCATTTTATTTTTCAGTCAGATAGACACATTTTATGATACTGGGAAAACTTGTTTTGCCAAAAATATTATAAGCCAATGTAGAACTGAATGTGGATTTTTTAGGCTTGAGGTTGGATTACCAAAAGGAATAAAAAGCTTTTTGTTTTCAAAAGAGAAATGAACTCAAATATTAGGGTAAGTCAGCCAATACTTTCAAATGTTAAATCATTTTTCAATGAGATCAACTTTCTCTCTAAGTTTTTCTAACATTCCCACTGTTTCTCTAGTGGAGAAACATAAAAGTGAAAATCTTGTCTGTCGAACACTATGAGGAGAGGCATTACATCAAAGGATTGAGGGGCTTTTTAGGCGGTAACTTTAGCCCATTCCCTTTGATACTATAGCATGAATTTGAAAAATAAATTTACAAGTTTTTATTGTGAATATGTTGCAGAAATAGTGGTAAATTCAGAAAAGGCATATTTAAAATACAGAAGAAAATAGTAGATAACATGTTGGGGCTGGGAAAAAATAATAAAATGTTGAATAAAAAATATGTTGGATTCTAAAATGAAATGAGAACCTTGATGGGAAACCCTATTTGTTTACTTATTAGTGCAATGAATTGGGGGATCTTCCACTGCTAGAAAGGTGGTAAAATCAGATTAAAGTGTATGAAAGATAAACAGAGGTGCTGTTTGCAAGGCATTAAATTTATAATTGATTTTCACCCGCTAAAGACTCAAGTGTACAATAAACAAAGTTTCCTATTTAGGGTAGCTTAATAAAAATACTTTCCTGAGATAATACTTAAGGCATTTACAATCAGTTTTTCTTCTTGCCCTTTTGTAAGCGACAAATGTGGGCATTTGTATTAAATGTTCTAAGGGTAATATTTCCACAGAAATTCATCATTGAGAGTTTGAATCAGGCTTTTTTATACCAATTAATTATGTCAATGATTACACAAACACATACATTCATAGAATTTTAAGTTGTGAACATTTACTTAAAGTTGCTAATATTTATTTAACTTAAAGAACTTTATATGCATTTTGATACTGCTTTAATATTGTTAGATCTGTCCTTTGAACATCAAAGCTCTAATCATTCTTACAGAAAATTAAATGCTATAACAAATTTTTAATTTTCTGTGAAATGCGGTCAAACTCTAGTCTACTGTCAAATTACTGTGCATCTAGATATATTTATTTTGCGAAGAAAATTGAACAAACTTCCTTTGAACACAATGCAAAACTTTAGGGTTTAAGTTGGATTACACAAAGGAACACATTCTTTTCTTTTCAAAGGAGAGTGATTTAAAAAGCTTATGATGACTTAGCAAAGCATTTATTTCTGAAGATCAAATGCTACTTAAATGCTCCTTCCTTTGAGTGGCAACTTCTAAATTAATTGGAAGCATACAAAGTGGTTCTAAGTTAATAATTAAAAAATCAACTTCAAATTATTTTAACCGGCTCTTTATGTTTTATTTTAACAAACAGCAGGTCATCATATACCTTAAAAATCCCTGATGAGTTACTCAGATTAAGTTCATCCAAAGGAGGAAAAATGAATTTCTACCCTCATTTGTGATAATTGGAGCAAGGACTGTATTAGACTTAAAAATGATGCTTTGACAATATTAAGAGGCAAACGTATGTGGAAATAATATTTTGTCACAGATAAGGATATGTGTTTTTATACAAGCCCTGATTCAGAGCTTTTGAACAAGATAATTATTTTGTCTGGATATGACTTCACCCACAGAATTGGCTTACTCCTTCAGTTTTACTTTCTAACAGAGGCCTTTCCTGACTACTGTGGGACATCAGCTGCCCCAGTGCACTCTGAAAATTTCTTGATCTGTTCGATTTTGTTCAAACATCAATTTCTTAATCTACTATGTTAGTTGTCTTTTATTTTCTACATTGTTTATTGATTGCCCCCTCCCCCTCACCCCAGCTGTCCCTGCCATGATTTATACTTCTCAAGTGCTGGGATATTTTCTAGTCTCAATAGTTGGTCTATTCTCAAGAACAAGAACAGTTTTTAGAACATAGTGAGAGCTTAGTGCATATGTGTCAGACAAAAGAATCAATAATCTAGAAGAAATTTTTAAGAAATCTTTTGCTGTTCATCATCATATAAAAATATGTAATATCTATGAAATAGGAAAAAAAGATCACACGGAAAAAACAGGCTACAATGAACACATAAAAGCCAAAAATAGATTTGAATGAGATTAAAAAAACTGTTAAGAAAGTAAAATAAAATATAAAAATACAGCCACAATAGAGGCCATAAGACAAAAGGGAACATTAACATAGTTATAAGTGTTAGAGCAATAAACGTTTTTCATTAAATTCCTGAAACACAAAGTCTAATATTTTAAATTAAAAGACAAAAGATCTTCCAATATAGAGACAATTGAAACCAAATTACCCAAATTTTTGACAAAGAAATAAAGAGTTATATACAAGGTAGAATCTTTTCTTAAAGTAATAAAGAATAGAAGAAATGTCAATTAATATTGACAAATATTCCAGTCTAAAATAGAGATATAATTAACCTGAAACCATTGAATGCTATATGACATGCATGAAAATGAAAAAAATATTAAAAGTACAAAGAGAGGTTGGCTGGGTACAGTGCAGTGGCTCACGCCTGTAATCCCAGCGTTTTGGGAGGCTGAGGTGGGAGGATCACGAGGTCAGGAGATCGAGACCATCCTGGCTAACACAGTGAAACCCTGTCTGTACTAAAAATACAAAAAAATTAGCTGGGCATGGTGGCGGGCGCCTGTAGTCCCAGCTACTAGGGAGGCTGAGGCAGCAGAATAGCATGAACTCGGGAGGCAGAGCTTGCAGTGAGCCAAGATCTCGCCACTGCACTCCAGCCAGGGCGACAGAGCGAGACTCCCTCAAAAAAAAAAAAAAAAAAGTTCAAAGAGAATTTAACAGGGAACACAGTAATAGTGAAGAGAAAACAAAAAACTGGAAAACAATGAAAAGGCAATAGAAAAAAATGGCGTCAGGGATTTATGTAACTGTAGACTGATTTTTCTCTGTACTTATCACTTCAATGTAGCTAACTAACTGTTTCTTATGTTTCTAACATATTTTGGACATTTTAAAATAGGTTAAAACCAACTTTGAAAATGTATAAATAGAGTTTTAAGTCACATTTTCTTACCACAGTATTATAAAGTTTTAATTAATAATGAAATTTAAATAATATAAATAAAAATATAAAACTAAAATACATATCTCTGAATGTTTAAGAAAATAAAAACTGAGCTTTTAGGTTTCTTATAAATATTAAATAAAATTATGTACCTCAAAACTTAAGCAGAAGGCTGATTCAGAAAATTCTCTACAGTATCTGCAAAAGGCAAACATACTTATTTTCAAAAAGCAATTCCGTGCCTATGTACATACCTAAACCGAACAGCAGTGCATCGGTATTTTCAATAAAAGACATTCAGGAGAATATTCAGAGCAGCATTATTTGTGAGCTAAAACTAAAAACTACCCAAATGCCCAGCTACAGGAGAAGACATAAGTTAATTGAGGAATAGTCACACAATGAGAATAAATTATACACTATGTACACAATGAATAATTTCATTTATATTAAATACAAAAAAAGTGTAACACTAACCTTTGGTTTTAGATGTCAAGTGAGTAGTTAACTAGTGACTGAAATGAGAAATGTTCTGGGATGATGGCATTATACTGTTTTTGATCTGACTGATTAAACAAGTGTCTTCTGATTATAGAATCCACTGAAGTTTACAATATGGGCACAATTTTCTACAGACGTTATACTTCATTAAGAACTCAAAAGGACACAGAAATTTAAAAATGTGACTACCATGTATTGACTTTTATAAATAAAGGAAGGAAAAAGCTTTTAATGATTACATGCTTTGCAAAACAACACACAAAAAAAAACAAAATTTCTTACTTTTTGAATCACTTAGGAAAAAAAATTTACAGACTATTGTAATTTTAAACCCCTATATTTTCCTGTTGTCTCAACATTCACACAAACAGGCTGTGAACACGCCACCGAGGTAACCAGGCATACCAGCATGATAAGACTAGCCCCTGCTACAAGCTCCCTTTCTTGCCCTCACATGGCTGTGGCCTCGTGACACTCAAATGTATCAAGGAAATTGTCTTGCACCTTTTGCTTGTGTCCACCACCCTGAACCCCAGTAAAGCCACTTGCCGCTGGGTCTTTATGCTCTTTCAACTCCACACCTGTGAAACCAGCTCAATTGTCCCATAGAACTGATGTTTATAGTTTCTTTTGAATGAACATAGAAATTGATCCTCCCAGTCTTAAAACTTGAGAATGTTACTTTTGTCTTACCCAAGTCCCTTTCTCAGGAAACCAACCAATAGGGCTCCCAGATAGTATCAAGGCACTGAAACTCATCAGATGACAGCATCTGGACATTGAAATGCCAGACCCTCTCACCCATCATGATTGCCTAACTGTCCACCTACTTCCTGTTGACTAACTCCTCTTCTTTACCCCTCTCTAATTTCCATTTTACCTCACATGATTACACTTCTTCCCTGCTAAATAAACTCCTAATTTTAGTCAGTTGAGGAGACGGATTTGAAACTGATCTCCCATCTCCTCAGCTGCAACATCAAAATAATGCCTTCTTTCCTGGAAATATTGGTTGACTCACTGATTGGCTTTCTGTATGGCAAGCAACAGGACCTAGACCAAACCTCTGTTGTTTCAGTAACACTACTTAGTAGAGCCTGTGCCATTGGTGCTCCTCTCACATGGTCCCCCGCGTTGCATGCTGTCACTCTATCTCTCCCGAACATGTGAATATAATACGTTTTGTTTTCCGGTAACTCTTCTGTGTCCCCTCTTGTGGTTGCACCTGACTGACGACTTCATAAAAAAAAAAACAAAAACAAGGAAGCATCAGGAAAATCAGTATAGCAAAGTATATAAGTAAAGAAACAAAAGTAAGTGATTTAAACAACAGAAAGATAGTGTTATTTGATATGTATTAGAATATTTGTTTAAAAATTGTATAAAGTCTTGCCAGATCTCTTCAGGAAACATCTCTAATGGGAAAAGCTTCCTGTCTACTCCCATAGAAATTGCAAAATGATAACAGATTGTTGTTGATGATTCCATGTGAATATATTTAATTGTATACAATCATTTTTATTAGAATACATTAATCTATTGAGTAATATATTAGCAAATTTTTGACTAATAGATGAGAAGAAATACTGAACAGTACAATAATAATGAATAATTTTTTTTAAAAGCTACCATGTTAAAAAGATACAGAATGGCTTATATAATGTGGCTTAGTGAGGAATTAGCTGTATATCTAAAATCAACTAATTATCATAAAGCATTTAAACGACTCTCAGATACAGGTTGAAATGGACATTGCATTTTTCAAAGCATAGATTGAATATCAATTTTTTGAATAAGCAAATGTTAAGTCTTACTAAATATCAATTAAGCCTTCAGAAAAATATTTTTATATTTGATAAAGTTTAAATCAATGTTTAATACTATTCAAAGAAAAGTATAAATAATAATACACATACCTAAACATGGTTAAGAATATATATCTCTGTATTTCCTGAATCTGAACGTTGGCCTGCCTTGCTAGATTGGGGAAGTTCTCCTGGATAATATCCTGCAGAGTGTTTTCCAATGTGGTTCCATTCTCCCCATCACTTTCAGGTACACCAATCAGACGTAGATTTGGTCTTTTCACATAGTCCCATATTTCTTGGAGACTTTGCTCATTTCTTTTTATTCTTTTTTCTCTAAACTTCCCTTCTCGCTTCATTTCATTCATTTCATCTTCCATCGCTGATACCCTTTCTTCCAGTTGATCGCATCGGCTCCTGAGGCTTCTGCATTCTTCATGTCGTTCTCGAGCCTTGGTTTTCAGCTCCATCAGCTCCTTTAAGCACTTCTCTGTATTGGTTATTCTAGTTATACATTCTTCTAAATTGTTTTCAAAGTTTTCAACTTCTTGGCCTTTGGTTTGAATGTCCTCCCGTAGGTCAGAGTAATTTGATCTTCTGAAGCCTTCTTCTCTCAGCTCGTCAAAGTCATTCTCCATCCAGCTTTGTTCCATTGCTGGTGAGGAACTGCGTTCCTTTGGGGTAGGAGAGGTGCTCTGCTTTTTAGAGTTTCCAGTTTTTCTGTTCTGTTTTTTCCCCATCTTTGTGGTTTTATCTACTTTTGGTCTTTGATGATGGTGATGTACAGATGGGTTTTTGGTGTGGATGTCCTTTCTGTTTGTTAGTTTTCCTTCTAACAGACAGGACCGTCAGCTGCAGGTCTGTTGGAATACCCTGCCGTGTGAGGTGTCAGTGTGCCCCTGCTGGGGGGTGCCTCCCAGTTAGGCTGCTCGGGGGTCAGGGGTCAGGGACCCACTTGAGGAGGCAGTCTGCCTGTTCTCAGATCTCCAGCTGCATGCTGGGAGAACCACTGCTCTCTTCAAAGCTGTCAGACAGGGACATTTAAGTCTGCAGAGGTTACTGCTGTCTTTTTGTTTGTCTGTGCCCTGCCCCCAGAGGTGGAGCCTACAGAGGCAGACAGGCCTCCTTGAGCTGTGGTGGGCTCCATCCAGTTGGAGCTTGCCGGCTGCTTTGTTTACCTAATCAAGCCTGGGCAATGGCGGGCGCTCCTCCCCCAGCCTCACTGCCGCCTTGCAGTTTGATCTCAGACTGCTGTGCTAGCAATCAGGGAGACTCCGTGGGCGTACGACCCTCCGAGCCAGGTGCGGGATATAATCTCATGGTGCACCATTTTTTAAGCCCGTCGGATAAAGAGTCAAGACCCATCAGTGTGCTGTATTCAGGAAACCCATCTCATGGGCAGAGACACACATAGGCTCAAAATAAAAGGATGGAGGAATATCTACCAAGCAAATGGAAAACAAAAAAAGGCAGGTGTTGCAATCCTAGTCTCTGATAAAACAGACTTTAAACCAACAAAGATCAAAAGAGACAAAGAAGGCCATTACATAATGGTAAAGGGATCAATTCAACAAGAAGAGCTAACTATCCTAAATACATATGTACCCAATACAGGAGCACCAAGATTCATAAAGCAAGTCCTGAGTGACCTACAAAGAGACTTAGACTCCCAAACATTAATAATGGGAGACTTTAACACCCCACTGTCAACATTAGACAGATCAACGAGACAGAAAGTCAACAAGGATACCCAGGAATTGAACTCAGCTCTGCACCAAGCAGACCTAATAGACATCTACAGAACTCTCCACCCCAAATCAACAGAATATACATTTTTTTCAGCACCACACCACACCTATTCCAAAATTGACCACATACTTGGAAGTAAAGCACTCCTCAGCAAATGTAAAAGAACAGAAATTATAACAAACTATCTCTCAGACCACAGTGTAATCAAACTAGAACTCAGGATTAAGAATCTCACTCAAAACCGCTCAACTACATGGAAACTGAACAATCTGCTCCTGAATGACTACTGGGTACATAATGAAATGAAGGCAGAAATAAAGATGTTCTTTGAAACCAACGAGAACAAAGACACAACATACCAGAATCTCTGGGACACATTCAAAGCAGTGTGTAGAGGGAAATTTATAGCACTAAATGCCCACAAGAGAAAGCAGGAAAGATCCAAAATTGACACCCTAATATCACAATTAAAAGAACTAGAAAAGCAAGAGCAAACACATTCAAAAGCTAGCAGAAGGCAAGAAATAACTAAAATCAGAGCAGAACTGAAGGAAATAGAGACACAAAAAACCCTTCAAAAAATTAATGAATCCAGGAGCTGGTTTTTTGAAAGGATCAACAAAATTGATAGACCGCTAGCAAGACTAATAAAGAAAAAAAGAGAGAAGAATCTAATAGACGCAATAAAAAATAATAAAGGGGATATCACCACCGATCCCACAGAAATACAAACTACCATCAGAGAATACTACAAACACCTCTACACAAATAAACTAGAAAATCTAGAAGAAATGGATAAATTCCTCGACACATACACCCTCCCAAGACTAAACCAGGAAGAAGTTGAATCTCTGAATAGACCAATAACAGGATCTGAAATTGTGGCAATAATCAATAGCTTACCAACCAAAGAGTCCAGGACCAGATGGATTCACAGCTGAATTCTACCAGAGGTACAAGGAGGAACTGGTACCATTCCTTCTGAAACTATTCCAATCAATAGAAAAAGACGGAATCCTCCCTAACTCATTTTATGAGGCCAGCATCATTCTGATACCAAAGCCGGGCAGAGACACAACAAAAAAAGAGAATTTTAGACCAATATCCTTGATGAACCTTGATGCAAAAATCCTCAATAAAATACTGGCAAAATGAATCCAGCAGCACATCAAAAAGCTTATCCACCATGATCAAGTGGGCTTCATCCCTGGGATGCAAGGCTGGTTCAATATACGCAAATCAATAAATGTAATCCAGCATAGAAACAGAGCCAAAGACAAAAACCACATGATTATCTCAATAGATGCAGAAAAAGCCTTTGACAAAATTCAACAACCGTTCATGCTAAAAACTCTCAATAAATTAGGTATTGATGGGACGTATTTCAAAATAATAAGAGCTATCTATGACAAACCCACAGCCAATATCATACTGAATGGGCAAAAACTGGAAGCATTCCCTTTGATAACTGGCACAAGACAGGGATGCCCTCTCTCACCACTCCTATTCAACATAGTGTTGGAAGTTCTGGCCAGGGCAATTAGGCAGGAGAAGGAAATCAAGGGTATTCAATTAGGAAAAGAGGAAGTCAAATTGTCCCTGTTTGCAGACGACATGATTGTATATCTAGAAAACCCCATTGTCTCAGCCCAAAATCTCCTGAAGCTGATAAGCAACTTCAGCAAAGTCTCAGGATACAAAATCAATGTACAAAAATCACAAGCATTCTTATACACCAACAACAGACAAACAGAGAGCCAAATCATGAGTGAACTCCCACTCACAATTGCTTCAAAGAGAATAAAATACCTAGGAATCCAACTTACAAGGGATGTGAAGGACCTCTTCAAGGAGAACTACAAACCACTGCTCAAGGAAATAAAAGAGGATACAAACAAACGGAAGAACATTCCATGCTCATGGGTAGGAAGAATCAATAGCGTGAAAATGGCCATACTGCCCAAGGTAATTTACAGATTCAATGCCATCCCCATCAAGCTACCAATGCCTTTCTTCACAGAATTGGAAAAAACTACTTTAAAGTTCATATGGAACCAAAAAGAGCCCGCATCACCAAGTCAATCCTAAGCCAAAAGAACAAAGCTGGAGGCATCACACTACCTGACTTCAAACTATACTACAAGGCTACAGTAACCAAAACAGCATGGTACTGGTACCAAAACAGAGATATAGATCAATGGAACAGAACAGAGCCCTCAGAAATAATGCGGCATATCTACAACTATCTGATCTTTGACAAACCTGACAAAAACAAGCTATGGGGAAAGGATTCCCTATTTAATAAATGGTGCTGGGAAAACTGGCTAGCCATATGTAGAAAGCTGAAACTGGATCCCTTCCTTACACCTTATATAAAAATCAATTCAAGATGGATTAAAGACTTAAACGTTAGACCTAAAACCATAAAAACCCTAGAAGAAAACCTAGGCATTACTATTCAGGACATAGGCATGGACAAGGACTTCATGTCTAAAACACCAAAAGCAATGGCAACAAAAGCCAAAATTGACAAATGGGATCTAATTAAACTAAAGAGCTTCTGCACAGCAAAAGAAACTACCATCAGAGTGAACAGGCAACCTACAAAATGGGAGAAAATTTTCACAACCTACTCATCTGACAAAGGGCTAATATCCAGAATCTACAATGAACTCCAACAAATTTACAAGAAAAAAACAAACAACCCCATCAAAAAGTGGGCGAAGGACATGATCAGACACTTCTCAAAAGAAGACATTTATGGAGCCAGAAAACACATGAAAAAATGCTCATCATCACTGGCCATCAGAGAAATGCAAATCAAAACCACAATGAGATACCATCTCACACCAGTTAGAATGGCAATCATTAAAAAGTCAGGAAACAACAGGTGCTGGAGAGGATGTGGAGAAATAGGAACACTTTTACACTGTTGCTGTGACTGTAAACTAGTTCAACCATTGTGGAAGTCAGTGTGGCGATTCCTCAGGGATCTAGAATTGGAAATACCATTTGACCCAGCCATTCCATTACTGGGTATATACCCAAAGGACTATAAATCATGCTGCTATAAAGACACATGCACACATATGTTTATTGCGGCATTACTCACAATAGCAAAGACTTGGAACCAACCCAAATGTCCAACAATGATAGACTGGATTAAGAAAATGTGGCACATATACACCATGGAATACTATGCAGCCATAAAAAATGATGAGTTCATGTCCTTTGTAGGGACATGGATGAAATTGGAAAACATAATTCTCAGTAAACTATCGCAAGAACAAAAAACCAAACACCGCATATTCTCACTCATAGGTGGGAATTGAACAATGAGATCACATGGACACAGGAAGGGGAATATCACACTCTGGGGACTGTTGTGGGGTGGGGGGAGGGGGGAGGGATAGCATTGGGAGATATACCTAATGCTAGATGACGAGTTAGTGGGTGCAGCGCACCAGCATGGCACATGTATACATATGTAACTAACCTGCACAATGTGCACATGTACCCTAAAACTTAAAGTATAATAATAAAAAAAAAGAATGTATATCTCAATCCATCTATACTCTAAAATATCCTAGAATATAAAAGGATTAAAATAATATTGTAAATGTGAAAAGAAGCTTAGTGTATTTGACCTAGAAACTACCATAATGTACTATAAAACCATATCTTTTGGCTTAGAGTAAAATGTCATGTTTAAAAATAATGAATACAGATCAATCAATTAAAAATCCCAGTATAGAGAAAATTTATGACTATCAGTCGGGAGAGACTGATGCATTGAATATTGGATAATTATGTCAAATTAAGTAGATAAGACAGCCTATCTCTTAGTTGTGCCCAACTAGAGATTATACTTAGCCATCAAAATCTGGCTAGACCAGTTCAATTACCATTGAATTTACCATACCCCCACAGGAGTGATAAGTATAGACACTGAACTCTCCGTATTCTTCAGAGTATTTTAAGAGATATTGTTTGGTAAGCACTGTATGTTTTTCCAGTTGTTCTCTATTATAAGTGTAAATTTTGGTTCATTACATTTTTCTATACTATCTACACTTGAGATGCTTGGAGATTTCTTGTAGATACTATATTAGAAATCACTGTTAGCCATATCAGGGTTAGATCTCATAAAACATTTATGTAATCTACAATGAGAACTTAGAAACAAGGTACATGTATAGGGAGTCGCAGTTTATTACGTAATTTAAGGAGTACATGAGATGGCAAAATAATAACACTAAAATCCAAACAAGGCCTTTTTCAAACAAGCATGATACTTGCTGAAAACATTTGAGCCTTGAGGCTCATCTCTCCTTGAGGGGCAAGGAGAGAGATGAGTAAAAACAAAGAGAAGAAAGTCATGATATTTTGGTAAGCCATATACATGTGAAAACTAAACGTTTTCAGGATCAAATAATTTGATGTAGTCTGGATGTAACTGTAATTAAAGTGCAGGTCGTAAGTCATAAAGATGTTTTAGTAAGACACATTTGAAGAAAAAAATGACAAATGTGATTTTGAGAATGCATTGGTTTGTGAAAGTATTAGTTTAATCGTTACATTTTGTTGTAAAGATACAGGACAAAGTTGGAGATTATAGATGTATCACTTAGCCTAATGACACCCAGAATAAAGAGCTTTAGCTATAGCTCATTATTCTGAAATTTAATATCTCTCCCATTTGTTTCCTGGAGAAAGCAAGAAAGTGAACCTGTGATGATGAAATGTTATACAGCTATATCTGTGGGTGGTTATACCTAGCATGGTCTTTGTAAAAGGAAGTTACTGTTATTCAAATGGGTGTTGCAACAATTTTTTGGTTCTAAAATTTATAATCTAGGTTCAACACAGGAAATTTAACTTACCAACTTTCTGTAATTATCCATAGACATAGAGTAGTGATCAGTTTTAATTAACCTAAACATTACATAAATGTATGTAAATTATCTTAAATTATGAATAGCATTGTAACATTTTAGGGATAGATTATAAATTTAAAATTATATGTAGAGTAGGTTTATTTAAAAAGCAAAACAGGCCGGGCACTGTGGCTCAGGCCTGTTATCTTAGCACTTTGGGAGGCCAAAGCAGGTGGATTACCTGAGGTTGAGAGTTCAAGACCAGCCTGGGCAACATGGTGAAATTCTGTCTCTACTAAAAATACAAAAATCAGCTGGGCGCGACACCACGTGACTGTAATTCTAGCTACTTGGGAGACGGAGGCGGGAGAATCACTTGAACCTGGGAGGCAGAGGTTGCAGTGAGCCGAGATTGCACTACTGCATTGCAGCCTAAGCAACAGAGTGAGGTGCCATCTCAGGAAATAAATTAAATCAATCAATAAATATAAAAATATAAAGCAAAACAAAATGTGTTTTTTTCCACGTAAAGTTTTATGTGAAAAAAAAAATTTACTTTACCTCCATGCCTAGAGGAATTGGTTGAGTCTCTTAGTATCAAATAACATATCCCCAAAATCACTAATAATTATTTCCTAATCATATGGGTTATGAATCATACTATCTTGCTTCAAACCATAATTATGATACTTTCTAGTTTATAATCCTAGGAAAGATAACTAATCTGTCTAATAAATTAGACTCAATTTATTCATACACTTAGTCTAATACATTAGGAGAACATACAGCTTCTCCTCATAGGTTAAAGAAATTAAACAAGCTATATAATGTAGACCACACATAGAATAAATTATCAATGTGTTGACTATCATTAACATTAATTCTAATGTGAGTAAATTTATTTGATAATTCTACCCTGCCAATCTGTTTTCAGTGTTCCTAGCCCCTGAGTTATTATGACAGCCATTTCCACTAAAGGTAGGAAATAATTCCATTTCAATACAAGGCACTTCATTCAAATATGTCTTTGATATTGTTTCTAATAAGCATTCTGTAATATACCTGGAATTCTCCAAAGGGAGTGAACCCTTTTTCGCTACACTTTGTAAACAGATTTTAATCTTAATCTCTGACAACACAGCAGAGTTTACCTCTTCAGCACATCGTGTGTTTGTTTTTACTCACAACATTGCTCAGTGTGTCCTATTTTCTGTGTACTATAAATCAGTTCCTGTATCACCATTTCTAGGGATATTTATTTCTGTACCTTTGTATCACCAAATCATTGTAAGTGTAAATTGATTAAGACCTTGGTTATTTTATATCTCAAAGACATGCCTTATTGATTGCAGCTCCGGAAGTCTAGAATTTTGCCCTTATTCCCCATACCTACTAAATACCAGCTAGATGAGCAGCCTATATGCCACTGCTCCCAAAAGGAAAACAGTTTCAGATGATTTTTTTTCTACTATTTTCTGAAGCCTTCTCTTAAGAAGGCATATTGGAGTTGAATTCAGTTCTTCTTTTGATTTTTTCTGACTCCATCTGTCAGAGGCCTGTGAACCAGAGCAACTCTATCTTAAATAGGAGTTGGGTAAAATGAGGCTGAAACCTACTGGGCTGCATTGCCAAATGGTTAAGGCATTGTAAGTCACAGAACTAGATGGGAGGTCAGCACAAGATACAGGTCACAAAGACCTTGCTGATAAAACACGTTGTGGTGAAGGAGCCAGTCAAAATCCAGCAAAACCAAAACGGCCACAAAGTGACCTCTGGTCGTCCTCACTGCTACACTCCCACCAGCACCATGACAGTTTACGAACGCTGTGGCAAAGTCAGGAAGTGGTCTAAAAAGGGGAGGCATGAATAATTCACCCCACATTCAGCATATAATCAAGAAATAACCATAAAAATGGGCAACCAGCAGCCTTCAGTGCTGCTCAGTCTATAGAGTAGCCATTATTTTATTCCTTTACTTTCGTAATGAACTTGCTTTCACTTTGCACTGCGGCCTCTCCCTGAATTCTTGCAGGGGATCCAAGAACCCTCTCTTGGGGCCTGGATTGGGACCCCTTTCCTGTAACACACCCGTAACAGAATAGCACACATATATATCCATACTTATAAAACTAGCTCAACTATTAAGACTTTAACTCTCCCTATATGTCTTGACCTACAATTATGGTTGTTCCCATGGGATCTCAAGCTGGGAGTAAAGGTCTTCTGCTTTGTTTGTTAGGCAGTGAAGTCATATCATTGGCTGTAGTTTATTAAATTTCTCTTCTTAAATTGGCTCATGGTAATTGTAGAAAGGCTATTTTGATTATCCTACAATTCCGACCTTCAATTGTGAGCATGTCTACCTTATCCTGGGCAAAACAGTTAGGCATCCAAAGATGAATAATCACCCTTCTGTTCTCAAAAGGACAAATTTTGCCACTACCCAAAGGAAGATTGCTTTTAGTAAATCTATTCAAGCTTTCTGAAAAGATACAATTAAAATGTAGACCACAAACAAACAGTATGCATATTATAATACATTGTGTAAAGAAACAAACACAGGTAAATAAAAGTAGAACTTCCTTCAGAATTTCACAGTTCACTAAATACATCAATAAAATGTCTTTGTAAAAGAAGATAATAGGTCTGTTGTTGGTTTCAAAACAGTTCGCAGAGGGCAAGTGTTGTGAACTGTCACCAAATGTGGCATCCATCTTATCTATTAACAGTCTAGGGAAGCCCATTTTCAGAATGCAAATTTTAAAAATGAAATTCTCTTCTTGGGGTTAGAGCTTTTAATGGACTGACTGTTGCTGATAAGGAAATGATGGAGAGCACACTGTTTCTGCAATCTCATTAGTTGGATGTATTGTGTGAAGTTGAAGTTCCCAATCTTCAGAATACTAAGATACACTAGAAGCTGAGGAGAGAGAAAAGCAATTCAAGGTTCTATATATAACTTTTATTCTTTTGAGTACAGTGTAAAATGACAATTTCCATAACATTGTCTTTTTCTCATTTTTCTTATTAAGAAATAAAGAACAATCCCGTATTATTTTAGCATAATATCATCCTTCAAAATAAAATCTATCTCAAATGGTCAGAGAGCTTCCCTTAATTCAAATGAAGTTGACCACTGCACTGCTTTCTTCATTAGAAAAAGACAAGATAATATATTAAAATCATCAATGTCACAAGGACACTCTTTACAAGTGTTTTGTTTAAAACTTCTAATGCTATGAAAATGTGGTATTTATAAAATATTTATTTAGAGGAAGCCAAAATAAATTTGTTGACCTTTAATCATATTCCCCATTATGTTAGTCTTTTTTGTGTGTGCGCTGATACAATACGTGAGACTGTGTAAGTTATAATGAATACAAATTTACTGGCACACAACTGTGGAGGTTGGGAAGTCCAAGACCAAGGCACTGGCACCTGGCATGGGCCTTCTAGCTGCATCATTATACAGCAGAAGTCAGAAGAAAGAGGATGAGCACACTTCCACAAGCCCTTTTTACAGTGGCATTAATTCATTCACAAGGGTTCTTCCCTCCTATTAGGCCGTGCCTTCCAACACTGTTACGTGGGAGATTAATTTCGGATATGAGTTTTGGAGAGGACAAGCATTCAAACTGTAACACCCATGAAATATGATCTTCTATGGATCATTTTTGTTAACTGTGGATGTGTGAATCTAGATCTCAAAATGCTGAAATATCTGGATGTAAATGCAAACTATGCCAATCATCTAGAATTGGTTAACAGGTAGACAGCTGTTTGTCACACTATAGCTTAACTGACAAAATTTGTTTCTCTATAAAAATTTTGGCTTTCTCTTGTTCATTTGTTCCTTTCTTTTTAGTTTAAATTCAGAAATTTTTAGTTCATAAAATTCAACATTTTATGAATTAAGGCATTATTTTATTATCTATATTTTCAACTGAAGTGATTGAAATATAGTCAGATAGAGATATATAATAAAAAAATAAAACCTTGCACTTTTGTTCTAGTTTTGCCATATTAAAAAAAAATGGTCCTAGATAGATCATGCAATTTTTCTGAGTTCTAGTGTATCCATTTTTGTCTAATAACCAGATAATTGTCAATACCACATATAATATAATCTTAGAATAATGTAAAAAGTATTGGAGATGGGATAGGATAATCTTAAAGAATACATTACATATGTGTAGCAGTGACTAAAAATACTATTTTTCCCCAGGAAGGTAATTGCTATAGGTATGTAAAGTTTCAGTTGAGAGAAAAATGTGCCTTTTGACACCCACAACAGTATTTCTACATTAACTAGAAAAAGAAAGTGACTTCAAACAACATAATAAAAACTAAAATGCATGGAACACTTTTTATTTCCCAGTTGTTATGCTGATGGCTTTAAAGGTTTCCTTATAAAATTCTCATAACAAGCCTACGAGGTAAGTAGCATAATGACCATTACTTTAAAAAATGAGGAACCTGAGACTCCAAGGGAGTTTGGTAATATACACAAAGTGAAATAGTTAGTAAACACCAGAACGTGGATTCAGGATCTGAGAGCCTGGCTATATAAAGCTGATATGATTTAACTATGCCTACAGCAATGATTTTGCAAACACTGTAATTCCTTTAGAGAGGTTAGAAAAGATATGGAAAGAGATCATATTTTAGGCAAACAATGCTTTGAAAGGCAGTCTCTCTGTGTTTCAGAAAATAACTGTACTACAGTGACTTCTTAAATAATCTCTCAAGTATCCCTCCTCTTCTTCAAATGAGAAACAATTATCTGATTATTGAGAAATAGATAAGGAAGCTTACATTCACAACATGATTAAAGTTCCTTTGTCCTTCAACAATGGTTTTGGTAGGCAATATAATTTTCTTTTGATGTTACCTCCCCAAAAAACTGACATAAAAAATTATCCCTTAAATATTTTAAAAAATGCTTTTAAGGACTTTGATTAAAATAGCTGCGGTCAAGTGATGTTTTTTTTCAGTGTCATATTCTGTTCACTTAACAAGGAGAAGCTTTCCAACTTATTTTGCTTGGCTCACAAGGAATCCTTTTGTTAACACCAGCATTCAAAAATTGAGAGAGATCATATAAAAATATAAGATTCTGTCATTTCTAGAAACATTGGAATATCTGTCAAACCTGGTTCTGAATTCCAATGTGGCAAAGATCCACGGTTGCTGGGTAGCAGCTGCCACCTTTCCAGAGGCAGTGCACTTTGCAGTCTTTCCAAGACACCTGGGGCCTCCTTCATTCATTTGCATTCCCAATCTAGTCTAAAAAAAGCATTTCACTAGTTTTGCAATCTCCTAATACCACCATTTAATACTTTTTTTTCTCTTCTCAGTACTCATTAGGGTCTTGTGAAATGCCCTGAATCCAAAGCAGCAAAAAGAAAAAAAAAAGAAAAAAAAAAAAGAAAAAAATGTTGCCAATAGAAAAGAGGATGGATTAATTTGATTAATTTCCTTTGGATGCTTTGAAGTAAAGCATCAAAGAATCACTGTTTACCTCTTGAAATGTTCAGATTTGATGCTGGAATGAAGAAAATCTGATTCAAGTTTTATTCAAAGGACTATTGTAAAACGTTGGAACTTTGCACTTAAAGAAATGTCACAGTTCATTTGAATCTTTTCTTGAAAAATACGTATTTAGCATTAATATTATTTACCCTCTGGCTTAAGTTAGTAAAAATAGTCTATTTTAATGTGATTTTTAAATGTAAATTTCTAATTAAAATATATTTGCGCTATAAAAGAAGCTTTCATCCAAAGAAAAGAAAATTTTAAATTATTTTTAATCTACTCAAATTTGGACTTTCAGAAAAACTTCTTAAATTATTTCATTATGGTAGTTGCTATAAAATAACGTAGCTCATGAAGTACTAAAAATAACCTTGTATGTTAGCCGTAAAATTATATGTGCATTATCTGAGTCAACTGAAAACAAAAAGAATGAATTTATGAAATTATAACATGCATTATTTAAAATACCACTTAAACTTTTTAGAACATTATTAGTATTTTGATTCTTTACAAAGCTAAAAAAATAAAAAAGGTCCGGGTGCAATGGATCATGCCTGTAATCCCAGCACTTTGGAAGGTGGAGGCGGGGGGGATCACGAGGTCAGGAGATCCAGACCATCCTGGCTAACACGGTGAAACCCCGTCTCTACTAAAAATACAAAAAATTAGCTGGGCGTGGTGGGGGCGCTGTAGTCCCAGCTACTCGGGAGGCTGAAGCAGGAGAATGGCGTGAACCCGGGAGGTGGAGCTTGCAGTGAGCCGAGATCGCGCCACTGCACTCCAGCTTGGGCGACAGGGAGCAACTCTATCTAAAATAATAATAATAATAATAATAATAATAATAATAATAATAATAATAATAATAATAAAATAAATAATAAATATATATAAATAAAAATACAAAAATAAAAAAGGAGATATAGCTGTACTGTCTTTTCAATCCTTAGTTTATCTCTCTCCTTCTCTCTACCCGTTTCTCTATCTGCCTTGCTTTCTCCTCGACACACACACACCACACACACACAGAGAGAGAGAATGAGAGAGAGAGAACTGCAAGAGCTTTTCCCCTTAAAGTCTGAAAGATAATACTTAAATGTTTTAGAATAAAGAAAAATTGATGCTACGACATTCTCTCCTTGGAATAGTCTGTGGTATACTCACCTGTGTTCATGGTTAGAATAGACAGTTTTAAAATTATGTATAATAAAACAATTTACCACTAATTTTAATAATACGTGTCCTCTGCTGTGGTTTGAATGTCTCACCTCTAAATTCTAGGTGTTTCCCATGTAATAGTATGAAGAGGTGAGGCCTTTAACAGCTGTTACTCTCTTCGTTAGTGGGATTAAGGCCCTTATAAAAGGGGGCTCAGGGAGGGCGTAGGGGCTCACGCCTGTAATCCCAGCACTTTGGGGGGCCAAGGCGGGCGAATCACGAGGTCAGGAGTTAAGAGACCAGCCTGAACAACACCGTGAAACCCCGTCTCTACTAAAAATACAAAAATTAGCTGGGCGTGGTGGTGGGCACCTGTAGTCCCAGCTACTCGGGAGGCTGAGGCAGGAGAATTACTTGAACCCAGGAGGCGGAGGTTGCAGTGAGCCGAGATCGCGCCACTGCACTCCAGCCTGGGCGACAAGAGTGAAACTCTGTTTCAAAAAAAAAAAAAAATGCTGAGGAAGCATTTGGCTAGCTTGCCCCTCTCCCTCCCCCAGCCAGACCTGTGAAGAAACAACATTCCTCTCCTCAGATGATGCAGCAATAAGGTGCCATTTTGAAAGCAGAGCAGCCTTCACTTGACAACCAATCAGGCTGGAGCCTTGATCTTCCCAGTCTCCAGAACTGTGAGAAAATAAATATCTGTTCTTTATAAACTATCCTGTCTCAGCTGTTTCCTTAAATAATGGCAAAAATGAACTAAGACATGTGTTAACAGTTCACTTTATAGACACTATATTAAAAATTCTAAATATAATTTAGATTACCTTTATGCATAGAACTGTTCATTACGGTTCCTAATACTGAAAGCCTGGAAACAGAACTTTTTAATTAGTGGATAATAATTTTTCTTATACTACAATGTGTATTATTCTGATGCATTTAAAATGATTATACATATATCGTATATATATATGACTTTATATATATCATATCATATATGTAACATAGATTATCCTATATATAGCATTGATATATATGATATATATGTAATATATATGTAGTATTATACATAGCATAATATGTATTACATATATCCCTCTGCAACTTGTTACATATATATATCAATGACATATATAGCATCATATATATTACATATATATAGACAGAGAGAGAATTTGTAAAAACAAAGGACATTAAATATATTTCATCTAATGTTAAAAGACCAAAAACTGCCAGAAATTTCAAAACATAGTTTATGTGTATGTGTGTATCTGTGTGTATATTTGTGTGAAGATTAACAAGATGAATCTAAAATGTATATGAAAACTCAAAGAGCAAAACATGGCCAAGAAAATCTTATTTAAAAAAAAAGTGAAAAGACTTACATTAAAGTATGATAATATAATATGTGTTAACTTTACTTTACTGAAAATCCACACATACTCTATTATCATACTTTAAAATACAATTTTTGTTATAATCTATAGAATCTAGACTACAGTATTCTATATATGCACCCTAAAAGTTAGCTTTTTAATGTTTTTAAAAGCTTTGGTTTTTCTGATTTTATCCTATTTCCTTTTCATTTTCTTTTTCAGTAATAACCTCAAATAACACTTGTGATCAAAAATAAAATTTTTAGAAATCATAAAGTAGTCCATACAGATGACATGATTGTATATTTAGAAAACCCCATTGTCTCAGCCCAAAAACTCCTTAAGCTGATAAGCAACTTCAGCAAAGTCTCAGGATACAAAATCAATGTGCAAAAATCATAAGCATTCTTATACACCAATAACAGACAAACAGAGAGCCAAATCATGAGTGAAGTCCCATTCATAATTGCTTCAAAGAGAATAAAATACCTAGGAATCCAAATTACAAGAGATGTGAAGGACCTCTTCAAGGAGAACTACAAACCACTGCTCAAGGAAATAAAAGAGGACACAAACAAATGGAAGAACACTCCATGCTCTTGGATAGGAAGAATCAATATCGTGAAAATGGCCATACTGCCCAAGGTAATTTACAGATTCAATGCCATCCCCATCAAGCTACCAATGACTTTCTTCACAGAATTGGAAAAAAACTACTTTAAAGTTCATATGGAACCAAAAAAGAGCCCACATTGCCAAGACAACCCTAAGCAAAAAGAACAAAGCTGGAGGCATCATGTTACCTGACTTCAAACTATACTACAAGGCTACAGTAACCAAAACAGCATGGTACTGGTACCAAAACAGAGCTACAGACCAATGGTACAGAACAGAGCCCTCAGAAATAATACCACAGATCTACAACCATCTAATCTTTGACAAACCTGACAAAAACAAGAAATGGGGAAAAGATTGCCTATTTAATAAATGGTGCTGGGAAAACTGGCTAGCCATATGTAGAAAGCTGAAACTGGATCCCTTCCTTACACCTTATACAAAAATTAATTCAAGATGGATAAAGACTTAAATGTTAGACCTAAAACCATAAAAACCCTAGAAGAAAACTTAGTCAATACCATTCAGGACATAGGCATGGGCAAGGACTTCATGTCTAAAACACCAAAAACAATGGCAACAAAAGCCAAAATTGACAAATGGGATCTAATTAAACTAAAGAGCTTCTGCACAGCAAAAGAAACTACCATCAGTGTGAACAGGCAACCTACAGGTTGGGAGAAAATTTTTGCAATCTACCCATCTGACAAAGGGCTAATATGCAGAATCTACAATGAACTCAAACAAACTTACAAGAAAAAAAAAACAACCCCATCAAAAAGTGGGCAAAGGATATGAACAGACACTTCTCAAAAGAAGACATTTATGCAGCCAAAAGACACATGAAAAAATGCTCATCATCGCTGGCCATCAGAGAAATGCAAATCAAAACCACAGTGAGATACCATCTCACACCAGTTAGAATGGCAATCATTAAAAAGTCAGGAAACCACAGGTGCTGGAGAAGATGTGGAGAAATAGGAACACTTTCACACTGTTGGTGGGACTGTAAACTAGTTCAACCATTGTGGAAGACAGTGTGGCGATTCCTCAAGGATCTGGAACTAGAAATACCATTTGACCCAGCCATCCCATTACTGGGTATATACCCAAGGATTATAAATCATGCTGCTATAAAGACACATACACACGTATGTTTATTGCGGCACTATTCACAATAGCAAAGAGTTGGAACCAACCCAAATGTCCATCAATGATGACTGAATTAAGAAAATGTGGCAAATATACACCATGGAATACTATGCAGCCATAAAAAAGGATGAGTTCATGTCCTTTGTAGGGACATGGATGAAGCTGGAAACCATCATTCTCAGCAAACTATCCCAAGGACAAAAAAACAAACACCGCATGTTCTCACTCATAGGTGGGAATTGAACAATGAGAACACTTGGACACAGGTAGGGGAACATCACACATTGGGGCCTGTGGTGGGATGGGGGGAAGGGGGAGGGATAGCATTAGGAGATATACCTAATGCTAAATGACGAGTTAATGGGTGCAGCACACCAACATGGCACATGTATACATATGTAACAAACCTGCACGTTGTGCACATGTACCCTAGAACTTAAAGTATAATTAAAAAAAAGAAATAATTAAGTCATCCATACAAGCAAACTCACCACTCAACTTGGAACCAAGGTGGTGCTCATGCTCCCTCTAGAGTCCCTACCACCATGACAGTCAGTAATTCTAGAATTAATGTTTTTTGCGATTGCTGAATTCTGTGTTTGCCCTTCCCGTACATTATTTCAATATTCACTTCCCCTCTGCAACTTGTTGCAATTGCTCTTCCCATGGCCAGATATCTTAGTTTTGGCTGTTGTGACAGAATACCACAGACTGGGTCATTTAAACAACAAACATTTATCCAAGATGAATGTGCTGATGGTAGATCTGGTATCTTGTGAGGGCACTCTTCATGATTTGCCAATGGCTGTCTTCCGGTTATGCCTTCACATGGCAGAGATAGAGAAACAGAGAGGAAAAAAAAATAAGCTCTCTCCAGTCTCTTATTATAAGGACACCAACCCCATCATGAGCGCTCCACTGTCATGACCTGATTACCTCCCAAAGGCCTCAGCTCTTATACCAAATCCATTGGGAATCAGGATTTCAACACTCAAATGTTGAAATGTTTCACCACCCCCATTTTGGGGGGATGAAAACATTCAGTTCATAACATCAGACATATTGGTTATCTTGACATCTAAAGAAATAGTTCTGGATATAGCAGTGCTTCAAGAATTATAGACAATAGAGATGAAATATTTTTCATATGTGGTCCAAGAAATTCAAGTATAGGTGCCACTCACTTTACTTTTATTTTCTTCCTGATCTCTGAAAATTAAAAAAAAATCATTTTAGTTGGAGTATCATCGTGATGGTTAATTTTAAGTGTCAACTTGATTGGATTGAAGGATGCCTAGATAGCTGTAAAGTGTTGTTTCTGGGTATGTCTGTGAGTGTGTTGCCAGAGGAGACTGACATTTGAGTCAGTGGACTGGAAGAGGAAGACCCACCCTCAATGTGAGTGGATACCGTTCAATCTGCTGCCAGCATGTCTAGAACAAAGCAGGCAGAAGAAGGTGGGATAAGCCGACTTGCTGAGTCTTCTGGCTTTCATCTTTCTCCCATTCTGAATGCTTCTTTTGGTTCCTCCTGCCCTTGGATATCAGACTCCTGGTTCTTTGAGCTTTAAACTCTTGGGCTTACAACAGTGGTTTGCTGGGTGCTCTCAGGCCTTCAGCCACAGACTGAAGGTTGTACTGTCAGCTTCCCTGCTTTTGAGGCCATGGACTTGGATTGAGCCACTACTGGCTTCTTTCTTCCCTAGCTTGCAGATGTCCTAAGTGGGACTTTGCCTTGTTATCATGTAAGTCAATTCTTCGTAATAAACTCCCTTTCATATATACATATATCCTATTAATTCTGTCCCTCTGGAGAACCCTAATAGAATCAAATATGTGCAAAAACATACACAAAATGAAGACAAAATATATATCATATACAAGACACCCTAGAATTATTCACACCCTAGAATCATCCTTTTCTCCATTCAGGCATACCAACTCTCTATTCTAAAATTAACCATTATCTTCCCTTCTAGCACCCTAAAGTATTTTACCCTGGTTTTTATCTTATATTAATGGAATTGTACAGTATGAGTTAATTTCTCTTTATTTTGTTCAATATTGTCTTTTTGACGTTGACTATGTAACTCTTTGTGCCTTTTTATTACTATACGTTATTTTACTGTGCAAATATATCATAATATTTATCAATTCTAATTTAGATGAGGATTTGGGGTAATTCCATGTTTTGCCAGTCAAGAACATGCTTAGACTTGTGTCTAAGGCGTATATGTACATATATCTGATGGATATAAACTTAGCAATGCAATGGGTGCATCATACAAAATACATAAGCTTGGCAGTCAAATAATTTTTCAACATGTTGTCTAAGAGATCTGGTTGCTCCACATTCTATCCAATATTTAATATAAACAATCAGGTGTGTGTTTAAAGGTATCCCATTATGGGTTTATTTTGCATTTTTTGAAGACAGATGATATTTAAATTATGTGCATATTTGTATTGTCCCTTTTGAATACTCTCTTTGAGAAATCTCTGAGCAAGTATTCTTTTTATCTTATATGTACATACACTCATGTGCATGCACATATATATGAATGTGTGCATGTAAACACATAAAATGCTCTGCATTAAGGAACATTATAAGTTACATGTACTGTAAATATCTAAAGATCTACTTCCATGCTGCAGTTTGCCTGTTAGCTTCCTTAGCAGCATATTTTCAATATATAAAATCCTTTATTTGAATCTATTGTAATTTCTCAGTATTTTAATTTTTCCCTATGCTTTAAATATCCTCTTCAATAAAGCATCGCCCTACCTTGTGTCAGGTAGGTATTCAACAATATTATCTTCAGGAAGCTTTATGTTTCCATATGCTGTTTTCTCTAGAATAGAACTGAGTGTATAATGTGAGATTGGGGGAAAGTTTTACATTGTATATAAACATATAATTTGAAATTATATTCATTTTAAATATCTTTCTTTCCTCTTTTCTCTGCAGTGTTACATTAAAAATTGTAAAGGTCATGTATGAGAAACTCATAGCAAACATCATATTTAACAGGAAAACTGAAGCTTTTTCTCTAAGAACTCAAACAAGACAAGGATACCCACTATCGCTATGCTTATTCAACATAGTACTGAAAATTCGATCCAAAGAAATTAGGGAAGAGAAAAAAATAAAGGGCTTCCAAATGGGAAAAGAGGAAGGCAAATATCCCTCTTTGCAGATGACATGATCTTATATATAGCAAAACCTAAAGGCTCCAGAAAAAAAAAAAAAGAAAAAAGAAAAAAAAACTGCAAATAAATGAAAATTGAACTGATAAATGAATTCAGTAAAATTGCAGGATATATAATCAATGTATAAAAATCAGTAGTGTTTTCATACACCCATAATGAACTTTCTGGATAGGAAATTAAGAAATCATGCCCATTTAGAGTAGCTACAAAAACTAATTAAATATCTAGACATAAATGTAACTAAGAATGTGAAACATCTCTACAATAAAAACAACAAAAGACTGATTAAAAAAAGTTGAATAAGATACAAACAAATGAGAAGACATCCCATACTCATGAGTTGGAAGAATTAATATTGCTAAATGACCATACTACCCAAAATGATCTACAGATGCAATGCAATCACTAACAAAATACCAAGTCATTATTCACAGAAATAAAAAAAAATACTAAAACTCATATGAAACAACAAAAGGCCCTGAGTAGCCAAAACAATACTGAACAAAAGGAACAAAAGTGGGGCATCACACTACCTTACTTCAAAAATACTACAAAGCAAGAACAACCAAAACAGCCTAGTAATGATATTAAAACGGACAGACAGACCAATGAACAAAATAGAAAATCAAGAAATAAATACACATATTTACAGCCAACTGATGTGCAAATGACATGCCAAGAACATCGATTGAGGAAAGGGACACTCTTCAATAAATCATGTTTGGAAAATGGGAGACCTATATCCAGAAGAATGGAACCAGAACCCTGTCTCTCACAACATACAAAAAACAACTAGAAGAGGCTAAAAACTTAAATGTGAGACCCAAAACTGTTAAACTACTAGAAAAAAATGTTTCAGGACATTCATCCAGGCAAAGATTTTTATGGGTAAGATAAAAAGGGAAAAAAGCAAAAAAGAGACAACTGAAACTATGTCTAACTAAAAAGGTTCTGCACAGCAAAGGAAACAATCAGCAGAGTGAAGAAATAGCCTGCAGGAAAGGAGGAAATATTTGAAAACCATTTATCTGGTAAGGGATTAATATCCAGAATATATAAGAAACTCAAAAAATTCAACAATAAAACCCAAAATAATACAATTTTAAAATTGGCAAAGAATCTGAATATAGATTTATCAAAGAAGATATACAGAGGGCCGAGTATATGAAAAAAATGCTCAACATCACTAATCATCAGGGAAATGTAAATCAAAACTATAATAAGATATCATCCCAGTTAGAATAACTACTATCAAAAAAGTGACAAATGTAAAGAATGCAGAGAAAAGGGAACTCCTATATACTGCTGGTGGGAATACAAATCAGGACAGACATTTTGAAAAACAATGTGGAAGTTTATCATAAAATGAAAAATAGAACTACCATGTGATCCAACAATCCCACTACTGGGTATTTATCCAAAAGAAAGGAAATCAGTATATTGAAGAGATAGTTGCACCCTCTTGTTTATTGCAGCACTACTCACAATAGCCAAGATATAGAATCAATGTAAATAACCATCAACAAATGAATGGATAAAGAAAATGTGATTAGAGAGATAGATATATACATATATACATACATGTATCTATCCATACATATATGTATCTATATATATACACACACATAGATCTATCCATATATATACATACATGTATCTATCCATATATACACACATGCACACACACACACACATAAATGAAATCTTATCTTTTGTGACGATATATATATAAACCTGGAGGACATTATCTTAAGTGAAATAAGTCAGGGACATAAATACTGCATGTTCTCACTCCTGTGTGGGAGCTAAAAAAACAGAGCTCATAGAAGTAGAGAGTGCAGTTTTGGTTATTAGAAGCTGCAAAGGGCAGTGGGGAAGGAAAGATAGGAAGAGGTTTTTTAATGGACACAAAACAGCTATTTGGAGGAATAAGTTTTACTGTTCTATGGCACTGTAGTGTAAATACGGTTAATAGCAGTCTATTATATATGTTAAAATGTTAGAAAAGAGGATTTTGTATGTTCTCAATGCAAAGGAATTGTAAATATTTGAGGTGATGGATGTCCTAATTACACTGATTTGATCATTACACATTGTATAGAGGTATGAAAATATCACTCTCTCCCCCATAAATATGTACAATTATTGTGTCAACTAAAAATAAAATAAAACATATAGATACATAATACAATGCTTTGTAATCTTATATGGGCTGCTGACTTCTTTGGTAGCTTTGGGTAGAAGCTATAGATACTTATAAACTACATCAATAAAAAGATGTGGCATACCAAATAAAAATGAACTTATTGATTTTTCTAAACAGTATATTTGGATTTCACTCTATTAATTTTGGTTCCTCTTTTCATTGGTGTTTTTCTATTACTTTCTTTGATGTTAATCTATGGATATTTTCATAACTTTCTGAAACCGACATCTTGACCATAGATATTTTTCAGCCTATTTGCTTAAGATAATGAGTTTCTCTACATTGCCTTTGTGATAATACACAAATTTCAACCTGCTTAGGATAAGATACTAAGCCTTTTAAAAAAACTTTTAAGTTCAGGGGTGCATGTGCGGGATTATTATATAGGTAAACTTATGTCATGGAGGTTTGTCGTATAGATTATTTCCTTTCCCACGTATTAAGCCTAGTACTCATTAGTTATTTTTGCTGATCCTGTCCCTCCTCCCACCATCCACCCTCAGATAGGTCCCAGTGTGTTTGTTCCCCTCTATGTGTCCATGTGTTCTCATAATTTAGCTCCCACTTGTATGTGAGTACATGTGGTATTTGGTTTTCTTTTCCTGTGTTAGTTTGCTAAGGATAATGGCCTGCAGCTCCATCCATATTCCTGACAAAGGATATGATCTCATTTTTTATGGCTGCATAGTATTCCATGGTGTAATATGTACCACATTTTCTTTGTCAGTCTATCATTGATGAGTATGTAGGTTTATTCAATGTCTTTGCTATTGTGAAAGTGAGCGCTGCAATGAACATACACATGTATGTGTCTTTATAACAGAACAATTTATATTCCTTCTGATATTATACCCAGTAACGAGTTTGCTGAGTCGAATGGTATTCCTGTTTTTAGGGCTTTGAAGAATCGCCACAGTGTCTTCCGCAATGTTTGAACCAGTTTATATTCCAAACAACAATGTATAAGCCAATTTATAAGCATTTTTTTTCCATGAACTTACCATCATCTGTTGTTTTGACTTTTTAGTAACAGCCATTCTAACTGGTTTGGGATGATATCTCCTTACAGTTTTTAATTTGCATTTCTCTAATGATCAGTGATGTTGAGCTTTTTTTCATATGATTGTTGGCCACGTATGTCTTCTTTTGAAAAGTGTCTGTTATGTCCTTTGCCCACTTTTTTATGTGTTTTTTTATTCTTATAAATTTGTTTAAGTTCCTTATAGATGGTAGATACTAGACCTTTGTCAGATGCATAGTTTGCAAACATTTTCTTCCATTCTGTATGCTGTCTGTTCACTCTGTTGATAATTTCCTTTGCTGTGCAGAAGCTCTTTAGTTTAATTGGGTCCAATTTATCAATTTTTGCTTTTGTTGCAATTGCTTTGGCATCTTTCTCATGAAATCTTTGTCCGTTCCTATGTCCTGAATGATATTGCCTTGGTTGAAGATAAAATACTAAGTCTTGAATGATTTTTCAGTATTAAATCCTTAATAATTATTTTTTTGTAAGCATTCCTTCTTTACCAGCTCGAAGGATGTTAAGTTTTGACAGTAAAGGACACTAGAGGGGTACTGCATGGGGAAGGGGCTTCTTGTCTGCGTGTGTCTTCTTTTCTTTTTGTCACAGAGGTGCTCACCTGTTGTTCAGAACACTGAAGCTAGAGCAAGCCTCAGCAAATAGCTGAAGTCAACTTGAGAGCTAGTTCTCTGGGCCTGAAGTTGATTTGACAGCAAGTTCAATAGCATCCTTAAGTGTATGCTAGCCAGCTTCCCAGCAAGTTCAACTGCACTCCACCTAACTCAAATGCAGCTTTTCCTGTTTCGTTTACACCAGAGGAGGCAATTTCCTTCTTGCCAGCCTCACCCTGTGGAATGTTAGTGAACTCCTCCACTATCTGCTGGGCTACAGCCACAGCTGCTCCAGGAGGCCTGAGCTAGTGGGAGAGGCATGAGGAGGAGAGTGGAGTATGGGAGAAGAGGAACTCTCCTAAATGTATTCCTTCCTTTTGTACCATACATTAGCTCTAAGACCATTGGTTGCTTTCTATATTGGTTTTCTTGCATTCTTTAGAGCTCTATTTCTCTTGATAGCTAATTCCCATTTGCTCCATTCACCTGTTACTAATAATTTTTTGATAAACTGCCCCCATTCCAATAACTACATACTTTATCTTATGATTAAAGCAGCGTGATTAAGAGAAAGAGACAGATTCAATGAATCCAGCTGACAAAATATAATTGTTAAATATTTGGGTCAAATAGAAGGCACACGGAAACATGAAAATACTGTCTGTAGATAAAAAATTTCTTGCTGGAGAGGAACAAAAGAGGGGAAAAACAAAAACAAAAACAAAAAACAAAACAACAACAACAACAACAACAAAAAAACAACTATGGACCTAACGACTAATCTCCAGAAATAAGAAAAAAAATCTCTTCCTTAACTAATCACAAGAATTATTGCAACAGTAAACATAAAGGCAGTTTTGAAAACTGTATGGCATATTTGATAGGTTCATTCCATGTAAAAAGAAAAAAATCAGAAATCCATAAGAATAGCACTAACAGAAGTAGAAAAAAAAATAAATCAAAATGTGATTGAAATAAAATGGTTTAAGTGTTATTCAAGTTCCAGGTGTTATGGACCACCGTGTGACTGATGTTTTGGTGATGCAACCACGTCTGTATTTTTACAGCAACTGACGGTTTTCTGAGTCTTCCCAGACTTAACATTTCATCCCATTGGTTCTGCTCAGGCAATGTCCTTAACTTCACCACAGCCAATCCTTAATCTTACAGATCAACCAGCTTCACTGCCCTGGATGGGACTGAAACCTACCTCTCCATGTGGGATATTTGTAATATCCAAATTAATGATTATAATCTAAATGCCATCTTAAGAAATCTAACAAAAAGTGGAATTTATGGTTGAAAATATGTCTGCAAGTTTATCACATCTCTAAAGTAATCAAAATAAAGAGAACAGGGAGTCACTTCTCAAAGAAACAATTTTACTTGTACAGTTGACTCTTGAACAATACAAATGTAAACTGCACAGGCACAATTATATGAAGTTTTTCAGTAAAGTTACAATGACTGTTATTGCCTCTCCTGTCTCCCCTTCTATCTTCTCCACCTGTTCCATTTCTGCCACCCTGAGACAGCAAACTCCCTGCTTGCTCTCCTCTTCAGCCTACTCAATGTGAAGATGATGAAGATGAAGACTTTTATGATGATCCTTTTTCACTCAATAAAGAGTAAATATATTTTCTCTTCCTTATGATGCCTTAGTAACATTTGCTTTTCTCTAACTTTATTGTTAAAATAGAGTATATAACACATACACAAAATATATGTTAATCAACTGTTTATGTTATCGGTAAGGTTTCCAGTCAACAGTAGGTTAATGGTGATTAAGATTTTGGAGAGTCAAAAGTTATGTGCGGATTGTCAACTGTATAAGATCAGTGCCTCTAACCACAGCATTGTACAGGGGCCAACTGTATTTTAAATTTTCAAAATTCATGTGTGTCCTTCTAAGTCAGTAAAATAAACTGAATTCTGATTCTGTTTGGCCTGTGAAATCTCTTCTTTACAATGTTGAAATAATGAATGAACGAATTAAATTTATTCCCGACAATTTTAAAGTTTCATTTGTAAATTGATTAAAGCAGAACTTACATATAAAATTTCATGGATCTCTATTATAGAAGGAATTTTTCTAAGTCAAACTTTACTTATTTATTTATTTTTTTTGAGATGGAGTCTCGCTCTGTCGCCTGGGCTGGAGTGCAGTGGCGCTATCTCGGCTTGCTGCAAGCTCCGCCTCCCGGGTTCATGACTTTCTCCTGCCTCAGTCTCCCGAGTAGCTGAGGCCACAGGCGCCCGCCACCATCCGCGCCTAAATTTTTGTATTTTTAGTAAAGACAGGGTTTCACCGTGTTGGCCAGGATGGTCTCGATCTCCTGACCTCGTGATCCGCCCGCCTCCGCCTCCCAAAGAGCTGGGATTACAGGCTTGAGCCACCGCGCTCGGCGAGTCAAACATTTTTAATGCTATATATTAGTATATTGAAATACACATTATTTATTTGTTTACACTTTCCTATATGGCATCATATAATCAACGAATAATTGTGACTTTTCATATTTCCTTTGTGTTATTTTATCTTACCAGTTTCATTTTTTTCTTTAACTTACTGTGGAATTCTGAATGTTATGTAAATTTTATTGAAAAGTTACTTAAAAGTAATTCACAAAGAATCCGTCAATGCATCTCTCACTCCAAATTGTTCAAAGGCCATTTTTTCTCTCTTCATTTGATCCAAGTAAAAGAATAATCATGTTTAAACTCTTCATTTCAAATCCATTCCTTGTGCAAATTCAAGCCCAAATCCAAAATGAACCAAAATATGAGCTAACTTCACATTTTCAAAACAGATATTCTTTACTGCATGACTTTTTCTCTGTATGGATTTAGAGTTAGTACTCATGAACATTTAAAAATATATGTATAAAATTCAACATTCTTATTTTTTAAAAGAATGTTCATACAAGAACCTGCCTCTCAACTAGATGTCAATTTCATAAGTCACTTCTTTCTTCTTTTGACAGCCTATTTGTCCTACTATATAAAACTCATGAAGAAAGGCTTGTGGTAAATGACAGTGTATTTCACAGGTCATGTAATTTGCAATTTGTCATTCTTCATGTTGCAGGAAATGATACATGGTGTCAACAACACATAAACAATATATTAACATTTTTGCTGCCTTTCAGTATGAATATAGTTTTCTCTTGAATTCTGATGATAGACAAGGCAAACTAATTTTTTTCAACTATGAATTGTATAAGATATGAATTATGCTGTATATGATGCTATTACCCTGATATATCTAATAGATGTGTCTTGTTTGGTGGAAGCTTTGTATAAATTTCTAGAAAGAAAGGCACTTTTTATCATTCATTCATTCAAGTATTAATCCAGTCTCTAAGGAATTAAAAAATTACTTAGGTTTGGGAGGCCGAGGCAGGCAGATCACGAGGACAAGAGATTAAGTACACCCTGGCTAACATGGTGAAACCCCATCTCTACTAAAAATACAAAAATTACCTGGGTGTGGTGGCGCACACCTGTAGTCCCACCTGCTGAGGCAAGAGACTTGCTTGGACTTGGGAGGTGGAGGTTGCAGTGAGCCGAGATGGTGCCACTGCACTTCAGCCTAGTGACAGAGTGAGACTCCAGCTCAATATATATATAATATATAATATTATATATTATAATATGTATTACATATATTTATAATATATATTATAATATATATATTTAGGTAACAAAGATAACTGTAAAATATTTTCTGCCCTTGTAAATCGCATGGAAACGCAAGAGATGCTAACAACCATGTATTATTAAATGTTAGCATTTGTTGTTTGGGCACATGGGTGTTGCCTGGCAAGGCTGCTTGCCAAATACCCCTCTTTTATTATGTATGTACTAACAGAGGAGGATTTTTATGCCAATTATATATTTCTCACTTAATACCTCTTGCAGAAGTACAGGTAGCAGCTACTTCATTGGGTGCTATGGCCAGACATGTACCCAGTCTTAACCAACAGGACATTCACCCTTTCATGTGGCCTCTCAATGGGGACTGAAGAGTGTGGAAGAGGTTTGTTTATTGGGCCTTCACAGTGAACGCAGCAGTAATAGCTATGGTAGGTTTAGCTGTGGCAGCTCTCATAGCTGTCTTGGCAGAGGTACTACTGGTGATATCTTTAATAGACTAAACCTATTGTATTTCCTTAGACTTGATTTTTTGCTTCCCAGCATCTGCTGATGTGGGCTTTATTTCAGTTCCAAGATTTCTGTTTCCTGTTGTTTCCACGAGGGTTTCATTTACATCTAAATCCAATGAACCCTCCACCAACAATAAAAAGTAAAGAGGGTGAGAAAGATTACCTAAAATAACCTGCCTATCCATAAAATAAAAATTACTGGACAATAGTTTATGTCCCCAAAGAGTACAATTGTAATTAAAGCAATAGAAACACTGTCCATGTGGAGCATAACAGTCCTAACATGTTGTAGTTTTATGTTTTCATTTGTTCTCTTTTCATTTATTCTTTTATTTCATGCATTAAAATGTCTAGACCACTTAGAATAAGGGCCATTGAGTGGTAAACATGTAGTCAGTGTGGGCTATTTTACTATTTATTGAGGGTGGAGTCTATAGGGTAACAGCCCAGGTTACAGACCTACCCTGACTGCATTCATAAACTAGCTCTTCCATTGTCACAGCTATGTGACTTTGGGCAAGGTACTTAACCTCTCTGTCCTTGAGTTTGCTGAAAGGTGAATAAACAATAGTATCATTCAGCACTGAAATAGATAATTTATGTAATTTTTTAGAAGGGCTGTGATGGTTAATTTCATGTGTTTACTTGTCTGGGCCATGGATACTCAGATATTGTTAAAGATTATTTCTGGATGTGTCTGCAAGAGTATTTCCAGGAGAGATTAATTTTTGAATCACTACACTGAGTAAAGCAAATTGCCCTCCCCAATGTGACTAGGCATTATCTAATTCATTGAGGGCTTAAATAGAAAAAAAGGCAGATGCAATGAGAATTCACTCTCTCCACTTGACTGCTTGAGCTAGGGCATTGGTCTTCTTTTGCCCTAAGACCAGGACTCACACCATTAGTGTTCCTCCTGCTTCTCAGACCCTCAGCCTACTCAAGCTTTCAGAATTGGACTAGAAATTACAATATTGGTTATCCTGGTTCTTCGGCCTTTGGACTCAGACTGGAACCATATCACCCACTTTCCTGGGTCTCCAGCTTACAGATGGCAGAATATGAGACTTCTCAGTCTCCGTAATCATAGGAGCTAATGTCTCATAAAAATTTATTTCCCCCTATCTATGTACAGTTGTCCCTCAGTATCTGTGGATGATTGGTTCCATGGATATTAAAATTCTTAAATACTTAAGATCCTAATATAAAATGTGACAGTATTTGCATACAGTTATGTACATCCTCCTGTATACTTTTAATCATCTCTAAATTTCTTATAATACCAAGTACAATGTAAATGTGCTGCAAGAGTTGTTATACTGTATTCTTTAAAGGATAATGACAAGAAAAAATGTCTGTACATGTTCAGTACAAATGCATTTTTTTTAGTATCTTTGATCCACAGTTGGTTAAACTTATAGATATGGAGGAACAATTATAGGTGTGTGTGTCTGTGTGTGTGTGTGTGTGTGTGTGTGTGTCTTTATAGGTGTATATCTTATTGGTCCTGTTTCTTTGGAGATCCTTTGCCCCTACAGGGCAAGAGTGGTTCTATAGGAACACAATTTTAGGAATGAGTTTTCTAATTTTATTCTGGATTTCCTGGATTTGGCACTCTAATATGATTAGATTTTAAAATGATAATGACTTATATCAGAGTTCTCTAGAGAGACAGAAGCAAGAGAACACACACATTTGTATATATATGAATACATACACACACATACATACATACAGATAGATGCACACACATAATTTATACATATGCGGGAATTTAGATCACATGATTGTGGATTGTGGATGCTGAGAAGTCCCTGAGAAGTCCCACAGTAGGTCATCTGGAAGCTGGAGAACAAAAGAACCTGGTAGTTTGACTTAGCTTAAGTCCAAAGGCTTGAGAACCAGGGCAACCAGTAGTTTAACTCTTAGTCTGAGGCCAAAGCCTGAGAACCTGGAGAACTGTTGATGCGAGTTCTAAAACCCAAAGGCCAAGGAACCTGGATGTTCAACATCAGGAGAAGAAAGTTGTCCCTGCTTCAGAAGAGGGAACATATTCACCTTTCATCTTCCATTTTTTTCTATTCATGTCCTCTGCCAACTGAATGATACCCACCCACACTGGATAAGGGTGAATCTTCCTTACTCAATCCACTAATTCAAATGCCAGTCTCTTCCAGAAACACCCGAACAGGCTGATATGGATGGGCTCTGTGTCCCCATCCAAATCTCATCTTGAATTGTAATCCCAACATGTGGAGAGAGGGACCTGATGGCAGGTGATCAGATCTTGGCGGTGGTTTCCTCTATGCTGTTCTCACAATGGTGAGTGAGTTCTTCAAGATCTGATTATTTAAAAAGAGTGGCACTTTCTCCTACGTTCTTTCTGTCTCCCCTCACCACGTAAGACATGTCTTGCTTCCCCTTCACCTTCCGCCATGATTGTAAGTTTCCTGATAGTCAATTAAACCTCATTTTTTAAATAAATTATGCATTCTCAGGTATTCTTTATAGCAGTGTGAGAACGGACTAATACACAGACATACCTAGAAATAATGCTTTACCATCTATCTGGGTATCCCTTAATCCAGTCAAGTTGACACATAAAAGTAACCATCACACAATTCTGTTTCTTGCAGCAATGATAGCACCAATGATCTGTGGCATGATTTGGTAACAGAGATATCCAAAATATCTCCTTTGAGTACTCCTGATTAACCACTTATAAGAAGCAAGGAGCTGGGACATTGTGTATATAAGCAGTTTAAAAAATTGTTTTCAAACATGTTTGGAAAACTAATGAATATCATGAGGCTAACTGGTTGCTCCTAACATCACTGGACAAATTGGTGAAGGAAAATAATGAACTCGGAGGTTTGAATTCCTAGCTCAAGTGGCACATAAGTGAACTAAAATCTTCTATGTGTGCTTGGAAAGAGACTCTTATCTCCTGTAGCCACAGGACTTGGATTGTTGAAAATCAAATACAGAATCTCATTATGTGACTGGCTGAATAACAATGCAAGTTGAACTCCAAGCCTCATGGGATTTTTCAGGGCATTAATTGGAAAATAATGGGATCCTGTCAGTTGTGATGGAGATATATGGGAAGACCCTGACAAAGCAGAAGAAATTGAGTTCATGGATTCTAACAAGTCTTTTCTGCCAGTGGAAGAGGCTTCCCCATTTTCAGTGGTATCAACCTCTGCACCCCATCTAAGGGGATTAATCCTTCCTTGCCTGAGAAAACTGTAGTGGCTTTTCCTAGGAAAGTTGTCAGGCAAGACAATGCTTTCACCTCAGAACCAGTCTCCACCACCTCTCTTTGCTTCTACACATATAACTAGATTTAATTCCCAGCACACCCCTAAAGGTAAGATAAAACGTGTAACCCATGAGGTGGTATGCTATACTTCAAAAGAATTACCATCCTTGGACTTACAGAATACCTTCTTCACCATTATGGTAATTTTACACAGAACTGATTATGATTCTTTAATGCTTCATTTCACAGCTTGAAAAAAAAGTATGGCAACTGGCCCATGTTAATGGGACTACTCTTATCATGTCTCCCAACATCCTGTAGCTGGCCTGACGTAGAATGGTGGAATGGCTTTTTGAAGAATCAGTTATAGTGCCTTTTATCTGGCACTACCACTGCATGAGTTGAGAAATAGGTCTCCTTTCCTTGGAGTGAAACTTACACCATCAGCACCTCTTGTTCTCAGGTCTTGGGGCTGGAACTAGAAATTATATCACTGGCTTTCCTGTGTCTTCAGCAGATTGTATGTGGTAGATTATGGAACTTCTCAACCACCATAATCATGTGAGTCAATTCCTCATAATAAGTCTCTTTATATATAAATATAAATATATACATTTCCTATTGGCTGGTTGGTTCTGTTTCTCTAGAAAAACCTGACTAGTTCAAAAATGTTGACATATATTAATAATATGCAAACATTGAACGTTATCTAGTTCTTGTTTAATTAAATTTTTGTCCAGTATTTTCCAATAAATAAATTTAAATTTAATGACATGACACATATTTAATCTCTCTTGTTAATAATAAAAACATTTATATTTTTTCATGTTTTCTTTGACTAGATCTTTATATATATATTACATATTTGTTATGTTTTGTTTTGCAAGTCCTTAATTATAAATAGTTATTTTGATTTTGATTTCCTCTCAGAGCAAATAGAGTTATATAGATGAGATTTATATTATAATTTTCAGAGGTTATTGTGTGTGGTATTAAGCTTATTAATTTCTCGAGTTACTGCACTGAAGCCAGAGACTATAGTCTCTTTCTAATTTTAGTAATTGATTATAGTTTATTTATAGCCTTGAGAACATCAATTTTGAATGCTTACTGAACATGTGAGAAATCTTTACATGTCTATTTGATCTAATTTATAAATTTCCACATAAACTTATTAACTCAGGATTATTAATTATGTTCTTCAAAATCTGTATCATTTCTGATATTATATTATTTTGAGAGACGAATTAAAGATTTACACTTACATTGTAAGACTCCGTATTAATCATGTTCCCACGATACTAAAATAGTTTGCATTCATATTATATTGTGCATTTACCATTATAGAACAATCCTTTTTGTAGTGAATTTAATTTTTCCCTTGAATTTTCCTGAAATATTGATATTAACACGCCTTCTATTTTTTGTTTGTCATGAATGGGCTCTTTACTAGTGTGCCAGTGGGAATATTCTCAGCAGAGCCAGACTTCATAGAAATGAATAAAATGGAGGTTATGGACTTATTCAGAGCTTTAGACAACAGTCATGTTCTCATCAAGTATTCCTGAAGTGAATGGTTCATTTATTCTACATGGCCAGCAGTGATGCCCAATCACTGTTTCTCTTACACAGAAATGACAAATTTCCACATTAATTTCACCTACACAGCTTAACGTTATCTACGGCTGTCTATGTATACAGGACTGCTTATCAAATTTGCTGGGCATAGTGCAAAATGAAAATGCAGGGTCCCTTGTGCAAAGATTCTTAAAAATTTCAAGATGGCAACAGTGGAACATTGAACCAAGTGAGGAGTCCCTTTAAGTGTGTGGCTGCAATGAATGCATGCCTATTGTAGCTGCTTCTGATTCTACCTTCTGATTTTCAGTAGTAACATAGTAACATTGCCATCTTCTCCCTGAGTCACTTCAGAAGAAACAATGGGGAGCAGGAGGAAACACAGTAATTTGTTTTCTTCCCAGTCATTTATTTTCAGTTTTAACATGTGGTAGATTAAATTCAATGGAGCCAAAGACACAATTGAAGTACTACAGTCATAATAACCCATGAGACTACTACATTTTTTATTTATTTTATAGCATACAGAGAATTACTTTCTGTAACATACCTTCAAGTTAAAAATTGAAGGAAGTCAATAATTATAAAAGTATCTGGAATTTAGATGAGATACAACTTATGAGTGCATAAAATATCTTTTATTACCTGTAATGTTACTTCACTTTTACTATCAATATTGCCATACGAGGCATTTTCTTATTTGTATAATTATGGGTATTTTTGTTTTTGTCATTGTTATGATGTGGTAATATTTATCAATGTTATTTATTTGAACCATATTTCAAAAACTTTTATATGATGATGAGGATGATTGATGATTTGATAACTAAATGTACATTATCCATGAATTATTTATACTAAGATTATATACATGCAAGAATCAATGGACTCTGAGACCCAGTTATAAAGTTCATTAATTATGTTTTCATTTACTCCTTCTGTGATATTTGTTGATATCATTTTATTTTAAATAACCTGTTGACAAATGAATCTTTCGCAATTTCAAGATTAGAAAAAAATTTATTTCCACTTCTTGATTTAATTATATTACTTAGTTTTAAAGTCTAAATGCATAATTCAAAGTTAATTGCAGAGACTTTTTGTTAAATTATTTCAACGTATTCTGCTCTTTGTATTTATAAGCTCTTTAACCTTGCCTCTATTTAAGATATCAAAGTAGCTTTAAAAGCTTATTACAAATGATAGCTTTTTCACTTAGATTAATCTGCTACTATGATACAAAGGGTGTTTTATTAAAATTTCATTTTCCTCTATCAGCACTTATATTAGTAATTTAAATTTGGTCACAGAGTAATCAATTAAAGTAAAGCATGCTGTGTGAACACTAAACCTAACACATTAATTTAATCTATTTTGGCTACTCCTGCTGTCTCACAAATCATTTCTATGGTTACAAGGCATTTGTCAAAGTTTCTAATGGAGAAACGTCCCATGAAGGCAAGGCCTTTACTAAATAAAGGTAAAATTTATGGATGATAACAATATTTGAGTTAAATTTCAATAAATTGAGTGGCATTTTTCTAATACCACAGAACACATACAATAAAAATAAGCTAACTACATTAAAATCTAATTTTAAATTACTACAAAAAAATGGCTGTGGAAGATTAATCATAGGAGCTATACAAATGATTCTATAAGAAAAGCATATAATTTAATTAACTCTCTGATATGCCAAAGATAGTGAAGTGGCAAAGCAAATCTTAGGGCTGGCATGTAAGTGGGATTGTGTCCAAATATCACCTTCTCCTTTGGGACTGGATCTTTTTCCATGTTCCTAGTGAGGATTTGTTAATATTTCAGCAGAATAATAGAACAAATGACTTTACAAACAATTCTGTCTACAATCACAGAAATCTGATGTAAATTCTTAAAATTATAAACTAAACATAAACTTTGGTAAATGTACTCATGTTATAAGGAATTTACCTTAGCACAAAAAGAGATCTGGTCTTTGCCCTTGCCTTTTGGAACAGAATCCCCCTGGAATGTAATGCCAGCCAGGTGTGTCTTTGTGTGGGGTGGTTGCTGGCCACACTGGATTAGGCTGGGGTGTGATCAGGATAGAAATGACCAACAGTGTAATAAACGGTGGGGCTTTGATCCATACAGCGTCATTTGAATTAGGTCAACCAGGTGAGCAATTAGAGACTTGGGAACAACTAATTACTGAAGTTGAGGTGGGCTTCTCTGTTTGGCAGTACTCTGTGGGTATTACTACACATTGATAGAGTAACACCTCCTGACTCCACAGGTAGAAGACAATGAAAGCTCTGCATTTGGCTCTCCCCAGACTCTGCCCTCTTAGCTTCATTCTTTGACTGATTTTAAACTGCATCTGTTTCCTATAATAAATCATAACCATGAATATGATAACCTATAGTGGGTTCTTGGAGTCCCTGTAGTAAGTCTCTTGGATTTGCAATTGATGTGAGAAGGGAAGGCAGTCAGGTGTTGTTGAAGACTGTGTTTCTTCTAACTTTATAGTTGGCCTAATCTCTGGCAATACTACACATTGCATTGGAGAAAAAAAAAAAAAAAGAAAAATGTTCTTTTATCTGGGTCTTGAAAAATAAAGAAGCCGAAATAAATTGATAGAAAAAAATCATGAAAAAATGGACAGATAATTACATGCATAAAATAAGTGTATATTAAAGAAAATGAAACAGGTATTTCCAGTGATTTTAATCATGTCATCTGAAGAATTTAAACCTGCATATTTACCTTTAGGAACCTAGAAGGTTGGAACTTTAAAACTCCTGTTATCTTATTGGGATTTTTTTGTTTTGTTTTGTTTTTGTTTTTGTTTTAGAGATGGAGTCTTACTCTGTCGCCCAGGCTGGAGTGTAGCGGTATGATCTAGGCTCACTGTAACCTCTGCCCCCTGGGTTCAAGCAATTCTGCCTCAGCCTCATGAGTAGCTGGGATTACAGGCGCCCGCCACCACACCTGGCTAATTTTTGCATTTTTGGCAGAGACGGGGTTTCACCATCTAGGCCAGGCTGGTCTTGAACTCCTGACCTCGTGATCCACCTGCCTCCTCAGCCTCCCAAAGTGCTGGGATTACAAGTGTCTTATTGGAAATTTTAATGTGATAAATATGCTGCTCCTGAAGCATAGTTTTTTATTTCCTTTGCCTCTATTTTGTTAAGCTGCTATAAACTTCAGCTGAACTCTCCATGGCCAACTCATGAACTTACTCCAGAATTGCCATTAATATCTCACTTTTGACTACAGTCAGAAGTCTTTCAATTGCACTGTATTCTCGCTTGCTTTTGAGCCAGTTGAAATTTACACTCATTGAGGAGCTCACAGCAAATTTTGCTTTTTTCCATAATTACTTTAGGAATATGGTGAATAATTTAATTGACTTTTTTATTAGCATTCTTCGTTCTCTCCTTCATCCTTTGCCTCAGCATAAAGGTCCCCAAATATTGTATAAATATTCCCAGCAACGTCCTTCTTTCTTAATTCAAGCCTATTATTGTTCTCTAAACAGAAAGGCATAATTGTTCACATGCTCTGTTTTGTGTGCTGTGCTAGGCGCCGGGGATACAATGCTGACCATGATGGAAACCATCACTGCCCTTAGCATAAGCGATCTGGGAAAGAAAAGGAAAAAAATACAAAGCCCCGTAATAAACTCTGAAATGTGTTAAGTAGAGAAAAAACATAAGAGTGATCTAGCCAAGTCAAGGACAACAGAAATGTCAATGACTACTTCCCAAAGAATGTGCAGTCTAAGCAACATTCACTGGCAGCCTTTAACGTCAAATTTTAAAACACAGTTCTAGTCAATTAGCCAAGCTCTGAGGAACATTTGCCTTTACTCTTATTCCTATGTATTCTTTGTTTTCTATTTCCATTCTGAGAATACCAATAATAATCTTCATCTACTTTTTTCTTCAGCTTTATTGATGTATAATTCACACATAAAAAGTATATATATTTAAGTGTAGAACTTGATATTTTGGTAAACATAACATTGTGAAATAATCATCACAATCAAGCTAACATATGTATCACTTCACATAGTGACTTTATGTGTGTATGTGATGGGAGGTTTATTCTCAGCAGATTTTAAGTAAACAATACAGTATTTTTAGTAGCCACTGTTCTGTACATCAGATCTCCAGAACATATTCATCTCGCATAAATGAGACTCTATAGCCTTTGACCAACATCTCCCCGCTTTCCCCATTCTCTAACTCTGCAGTCACTCTTCAAATAATTGCACTCTTACTTCCCCTTTTCAGTGTTCCACTGAAACTATTTTGACAAAGACAATGGTATATCTTCAAGCCTCTGACTGTATTAGCTCTTGGAGATATCTTAGATATGCATTTAGAAATGCATTTAGATATGCATTTAGATATGCATTTATTCATTCACAGATTGTATATCTAGAGACACACATGTAATCTTTTAACAAAAAAAGTAGTTGAAGTTGACTCTTTGGTTCTACTATTCCTGAAAAAAAAGGAATAAAGGAATATTGATTTCTTAAAATATAATGTTAATTTCCACAATATTACTTTCCCAATTCTTCTTTTAATTCACTTATTTTCTCTATTTTATTTCCTTAGCTTCCTTGTGTTGTCTTTGTCCCAGTACCTTTTACCTTAGTCTTCCTCGAAACAACTAGTGCTTTTAACTATGTATTTTAAAATATTGCCTCATTAATCAATATCTCTAATGTTATTTTATCCAGCCCTTCCTTCCTTCCTTTCACTATGTATTTTAAAATATTGACTCATTAATCAATATCTCTAATGTTATTTTATCCAGCTCTCTCTCTCTCTCCCTCCTGTGTTCACGCCATTCTCCTGCCTCAGCCTCCCAAGTAGCTGGGACTACAGGCGCCCGCCACCTTGCCCGGCCAATTTTTTTTTTTGTATTTTTAGTAGAGATGAGGTTTAGCCGTGTTAGCCAGGATGGTCTCGATCTCCTGACCTCGTGATCTGCCTGCCTCGGCCTCCCAAAGAGCTGGGATTACAGGAGTGAACCACCGTTCACTTTATTTCAAACTGCTTGCTAGATCTCCCCACCTTGATGTCTACTAAAAATCACATATTTAGCATGACAAAAACAAAATGTATGTGTGTGCATTATATAACAGATAGTTTTGTATATGTGTGTTTTTATTTATTTATCTATAGCACATTTGTTTATTATCTGTGTTCCCTATAGCTGCAATAAAGAAGTTTTATAGTTTTATTGATATCTCCCTTGGCCCCTTAGTGAATACTTGGTAAGTTACATTCATGAGTAATAATCAAGGTTTTTGTTTCTAAAGATATAAAATTTGGAGAGAATAAAGTAAGAAACGACTCAAATTAATTATTTAAGTGTTTAATGCCTTATGTGTAGAAGTATCAGGAGGGGAACTGAGAAAACAATAAAAAAAAGTATTATTGTTTTAATTTCATCATTTTTACTTTATATTCAGGGGATACGTGGGCAGTTTTGTTAAATGGCTATATTGTGTAATGCTGAGGTTTGGGGTACGATTGATCCTATCACCTAGGTACGAAACACAGTACCCAAAAGTTAGTTTTTCAACTCTTTCCCCGCTTTCTCGCTCCCCTCTCTAGTGGTCCTCAGTGTCCATTGTTTCCATCTTTATGTCAGTGAGTACCCAATATAAGTGAGAACATATAAGTGTTCTTATAAGTGAGAACATGCACTTATAAGTGAGAACATGCAGTATTTGGTTTTCCATTCTGCATTAATTTGCATAGCATAATGACCTCCATCTGGATCCATATTTCTACAAAAGACATAATTTTATTTTGTGTGTGTGTGTGGCTGGATAGTATTTCATGGTGTATATGCACCACATTTTCTTTGTCCAAACCACCATTGTGGGCACCTAGGTTGATTCCATGTCTTTGCTATTGTGAATAGTGCTGCCATGAACACGTGAGTGCATGTGTCTTTCTGGTAGAATAATTTGGTTTCTTTTGGCTATATACCCAGTAATAGGATTGCTGGGCTGAATGGTAGTTCTGTTTTTAGTTCTTTGAGAAATCTCCAAACTGCATTCCACAGTGACCAAACGAATTTACATTCCCACCAACCGTGTATAAATGTTCCCTTTTCGCCACAGCCTCACCAACATCTGTTGTTTTTTGACTTTTTAATAATAGCCATTCCGATTGGTGTGAAATGGTATCTCATCATGGTTTTGATTTGCATTTTTCTGATGATTAACGATGCTGAGCAATTCTTCATGTATTTGTAGGCTGCTTACATGTCCCCTTTGAGAAGTATCTGCTCATGTTTTTTGCTCACTTTATAATGGGGTTATTTTATTATTATTATTTTTTGCTTATTGAATTGTTTAAGTTTCTTACAGATTCTGTATATTAGACCTTTGTTGGGTATATAGATAGTAAATAAAAAGTATTATTTTTAAAAATCCTAATAAGGAATTTTTCAGAGTTGCAACATACCCATCTTCATAACGAAAAACTAACTTTCCCTAGGTCCAGGAATGATATGTTCTTTCCTAAATGAAGCATCATGAATTCTCATAGCACTGTGGGTAATTTGAAACATGTTGAGGACATCCGGGGATGGGAGTAAGACAGTGAGAGGAGGTCTCTAGATGCTGTCCAGTGTCTCCTGTGGAGGGATGGGCTGAGTATCATTCTCAGTGGAGACCAATAATGTAAAAATAAATATGTGAACTAGAGAATATAAGAGTACATACACCTATGGCAGTATATCAACATAAGGAACACTTAATATTCTAGTTATCTTTATTAATGGAATATTAAAAACAATTCTTAACAATAGTTTCCCTTTTGACTTGTTTTTATTTTTTCAATATGTAAGTTTTGTTAATTTTCTGTGTCTTTCTCCTACTCCCACCCTTCCTTCAGGAGCTGTGTTTGGTGGATTTCTGATATTAGGCTTTTATGACTATATGGAGAAAGTAGCTTCTTGATGTGATGGCTTACATTCAAGTTCTTATCCCATGATAAGTAAAAAAAAATTATTTTCTATAAAATCTATTTCTCATCAATTTTAATTTAACAGTGAGAAAACAAGGGATAAATATATGCTTTATATTTGTATTACAGGTTATTTAATGTTTATTCAGTCTGCACTAAGATGCAACTGCACAGTCTTGTGATTACACATGATCTTTTGATAGCTCAGTTTCAGTATAAATATTGAAACAAAAATCAAATGTAGAGCTCCTTTTACATTCACATTTATATCACTTTTTAAACAGCTATCGAATGGAATTGTTGAATGAATTATTTCTCACTCATGTAAAATGGGAATGTAAGACTCTAGTGAAATCACACATTTTCACAGCAAAATGTATTTTTTGACATCTGAATATCTAAGGAAATATACATACATATAGGCACTTTAATTCAGTGACATAAAGATAAGAGATTTTTTTGTGTTGTTGTTGTTTGTTTTTTTTTTGAAACACAGTCTCACTGTGTCACCCAGGCTGGAGTGCAATGACGTGATCTCAGCTCACTGCAAACTCTACCTCCCCGGTTCAAGCAATTCTTCCACCTCAGCCTCCTGAGCTGAGTAGCTGGGATTACAGGCATGTGCCACCACACCAGGCTAATTTTGGTATTTTTAGTAGAGATGGGGTTTCACCATGTTGGTCAGGCTGGCTTTGAACTCCTGACCTCAGGTGATCCATCCCTCTCAGCCTCCCAAAGTGCTGCAATTCCAGGCATGAGCCACTACTCCCATCCCAAGTTAAGAGTTTTAAGTACTCAGAATGAAATTCAATACACTTAATTTGTATTTAGCAAATTCCAAAGTTTACCTGTCTCTAAGAATTTAAATAAAGACACTTTCTTTAGTTTTCTATTACTCTGTATTCTTATAGTCATAGATGTTTCAGAATCATTTGAAAAATTACAAAAACAAATGCTTACTGAAATTTTACTCAGAAAAAGGTGAATCCATAGATCAAGTTGGGAAGAACTGATGTCTTACAAAATTGAGTCTTCAACTACATGAACATGGTACATCCTACCATTGGTTTAGTTTGTCCTAAATTCATCCAATAACATTTTCTTGTTTTCTCTTAAAGATTTAAAGATATCTTTTATTCTAGATATCCCCCCAAGATATCTGACATGCTTGGATGTTATTTTAAATTTTATAATTTCCTAAAGTTTAACTTTCCAACTGTGATTGGCCTATAGAAATATAATTGATTTATCTATGCAATGGCATTCCTAAATTGACAGCCCCAGTTCCTACTGGATCAGCTTTGTCTAAGAACACAACAACGCTGTCCAAATCCCGACACCAAGAGACTTGATCAAACCCTAGCATGGCTTCTAGCAGCATAAGGCCATGTTCCTTGATGGCCCTAGCATTCCATTAAAATATCCGCCTAAGAAAGATCTACACTGCCAGGGAACTTACTATTTATTTGTTGTAGGTGATACCTGACAAATGGCCTCCCTTTCTTGGAGCATTTACTTAAAACATCTTGCCATTGTAAATGTGTATTTTTTACAACTCAGAAGTATGTCTCTCAAAGGTCCAAGAGTCATTTTTTTTTAAATATAATCATTGGGAAGACAGGCCCTCTATCTTCCAGTCTCTGTGGGAAGCTAGAATTCTCACTTGATAACTGTCAGCTAGTAGACACAGCTGGCCTCACCACATTCACATTGACCAATCCTTTGTAATTTTTCACTTCTTTGAATCTACTGGACCTCTGCTATCTCCCTTCCATCAGTTTTATTTTAAAATGTCCAGTCCCCTCTGCAAAATTTGGGATGCAGCTCAGCTCTTTCCCTACTGTCAGTAGTTACTGAATAAAATCTGTTCTCACCGCTTTAGCTAATGTCTAGCTGTGTTAATTTCTGACATATTAAACTTGAAATGTATTGTAATCCTGTGGCTTTGTTTGGATTACAATTGGCTGAAAAACTAATTTTTTTGTGGTATGTAGAAGGTAGAGTTAAAGCAGCAGTCATTATTTCCTGAAGATCACTATTATTTGATGTAGTGACATACAGGAAGTTTTCAGGTTGCCCTGCTGTCCTGTTGACAGCCAGATATTCCTCCTAACTGCCATCCCTGCTGAGCATAGAGGCCCCAAGCTCACCATTGAACACTTGACTATGGCCATAGAAATGTATAGAGGCAACATTATTTCCATAGGCTATTCTATAACATCTTCTTCATAGCCCCACTCCAGTTGCAGGTGTCCTAGATTCTCCATTACTTACTAACTTACCTACCTATGCCCATATTCCTCGAGCCTTTTTACCAAATTTTTGCCTAATTTTTCAACTTTGGATTCTTCTACTTTGCTAGCTTCTGATATAGCTTGTGAGATTTTATATTATGAATTCCTTATTCCATAATATTCATACTGGCTCTACTTCCTTGGACGAATCCTATCAAATACAGTTAATAGTGCTAGAGTTAGGGTGTTACTGTATAAAAATCTAAGATATTTTACCTTGCATTGGCTGTAAAAAAAAAAAAAAAAACTGGCATCGAATGTTGGAAAGACAATAAGAATATTATTATTAGGAGTTGAAAATAAGGTTGGCCATATTATATATGGAAGAATGTTTTGCAACACTATTTGATACGGAAGGTGGATAACATATCTAAATGAGTACTTTCGTGGGACTGGAAAACAAAACTATTTCTCATTATCAGCTTCTTTAGCAGAGGAAGAAAAAGAATTCTCAGTGTAAGGAAAGGCCTGGGCGTCAGAAGATGTCTAATCAAAGGCACTGACTGACCCTAAAACATCAAGGTAAACTCAACAGTATAGACTGAAGACCCTTTAATAAGCATTTTAATTTAAAAAATCAACAACAAAGGAATTGAATTATAAATTTACTTAACTATTCAAAAGGACTCCAAGTATCTAAATGGCATGTAATTCTGTACCCTGACACATAGCCCAAAGTAGACAGTGGCCTATCGCAAAAAGGGTTATGGTTATGGCTTTTGTTAACGGACATATGCCGATAAGTTTCATAGATTAAAAAACGTATAGCATTTTCAGGAGAATTACATAAACAGAAGAACTGCTAGTTTAGATTCAAAGGGACAGTGACACTTTAAAATATAAAGACGTCATTGGGCCAGTAAAACATAGGAAATAAACTGAGAAAACTTCTCAGTGAAGTGCAAGCCTTTTCTTTGTTGAAAAAAAAAATAGACAATAACACATAGCTAAGTCCCCAGCCATTGGAGCAAAATACCTAAAAGAGGAATTCCTGAGGATCAGAACTTGGCCCTAACGTTACCTTCCCTCAGAGAAAGGAGAATTGGCAACATGTGCCTGACTCAATTTCAAAATTGCTGTGAAACAATGCCTTCTCTATGCTTTCTGATTCATTTTCTTAAAGAAAAAAAAAAAAGGAAGAATGTCTGCTACAGATATTGTTTTCTATCTCTACTGGCCTTAATGGTGGCTTCCAAAAAGATATATCCCCATCTTAATTTCCAAATACTGTGAATACTATTTCTTATAACAAAAAGGTAGTATTTGTTATTTACAGCAAATGACATGATAAATTAAGACTTTTGAAAGGAGGAACTTCCGTTATATTGTCTAGGTGTGTTGTAAATGCCATCACGTATGTCCTACAAACAGGAGGCAGATTAAGGTGAGACAGACAGACACATGCAGGGAAAAGAAATGCAAAGTAAGAAACAGGGGATGCAAGCCAAGCCAAGGAATGTTGAAAGCCACCAAAAGCTTGAAGATACAAGAAACAAATTCTCGCCTAGAACCTTCAGAGGGAGCATAGCCTTGCCTTAATTCAGGCTTCTAGTTTCCACAGCTATTGACGAAGGAATTTATGTTGTATTAAGCCACCAAGCTTGTGGAATTTGTAACAGCAGCTACAGAAAACTCACACACTATCTCACATTGTATATTGGGTGTGGGATTATTTCACATGACTTTTTTTAAGTCACAGATTTCTGCCCCTGAGGTTCCGTATCCAAAGTTTCACACACAGACTTAGTTTAGATAATGAGATTTTGCACTGAAAACTTGAGCTTGTGCCATGGTTGGATAAAAGTTTGAAGGTCCAGGGCATATTTTGCAAACGGAAATTACCTAATTAATTTTTAACCAGAGAGCATTCTGTAGCAAATTAAAGAATTAAAGAAGGCCCCCAATTATTTGCCACTCCTCCAAACCAGAGTTGGAGTCTATTTCTTTTTCTCTTTTTTTTTTTTTTGAGAGGGAGTCTCGCTCTGTCACCAGGCTGGAGGGCAGTGGCACCATCTCGGCTCACTGCAACCTCTGCCTCCAAGTTTCAAGCGATTCTCCTGTCTCAGTCTCCTGAGTAGCTGGGATTACAGGGGTGTGCCACTACACCCAGGTAATTTTTGTATTTTTAGCAGAGATGGGGTTTCACCATGTTGGCCAGGATGGTCTCCATCTCCTGACCTCGTGATCCGCCCACCTTAGCCTCCCAAAGTTCTGGGATTACAGGCGTGAGCCACTGCTCCTGGCACCTTTTTCTCTTGAACTATGACACTGTCATTAGAATCGTTGGTTTCCTGTGAAATGTTTTCTATTCTGTATTACCCAATTTTATGATGTTTACAATTGCTTTCTACGTTACTGTTCTTATTCAACTTCTCTGTTGGATAATCAAAGTTAATGAAAATCAGATTAGGATGCTTTTCTTATGAATTTGCCATTGAGTCATGGAGAAAGTAGGTACATAATCTGACACTGGCATGCGCATGTGCTATGGAATGACAATGGAATATAAGAAAGGAAGTACCTCATGTTCTAAAACATGCAGTACGGAGATTGAATTTGGTTATGGTGATCAGGATGTTTTTTACTGAGAATGTGACTCTGACACTTAATGATTCAAATTTGTCTTGGTAGAGATAAGACAAAGGAACTACCTAAAGAGGGAGCAACATATGGAAAGGCAAATGGATCCACAAATCTGAAACAGGACCTCTACAGCTAAAACTAAGAAAGCAAGGCATAGCAGGATATAGAATGAGGCTGGAGAAATATGTTAGCCCTAGACCTTAAGGCCTTAAAAAGACATGCTAAGAAACATTTTTTAAACCTAAAAGCAATGAGAAATTGTGAAATGATCTAAACTAAAAGTGAAGAATGAGGTTTGTTTTATGAATATTGTTTTTATTTCAGTGAATATTGTGTTTAAAGTTTTGTCAATTTAATTACGTGAAAGCTGATGGCAGTTTAGTCAAATGTGTTCGATAAAAAGTCGAGTTCAGATGCTGGAACTATTTAAATGTTAAAAGAGAACACTCTTGGTCAGATAATTTCAATAAGGTTTGAAGAAGATTAAGATCACAAGAATATTCCCTACAGTTAGTATCCTGATAAAATCAATTCTCTTTCATTGATAAAGCCAAAATATACTGCCACAGCTTATGACTTACATTTTTCTTTTAATGTATGTAACTTCTAAATATATATTCCCTAAATATATCTATATAATGCCAACTAAAATATGATATTATAAAAATAGAAATCATTTATTAATTAAAATATACATTAAAAAGTTAACATTCTGGGAGTAAGTAGAAAAATATAAATTATTAAACTAAAAATATTCTTGAATTTCACTGATATAATTCATTTCACCAGTGATCAGAATAAATTTTAAATAACTAAAATTTTGGAAAATTTTACTGCCTAACATAAGTGTTGAAAAAAATGAATACATTCATGATTACACTATAAATTCTAGTGATATTTTAAGCATATTTATGATAATAAGTGATTCAGTCTCAATTTTCTCTTACTTTAGAGAGGATATAAATTTAGTTTTTGAGGTCTTCTAAGGACAAAATTATTAAAGACAAAGACACTGATTATATGCTAGTGTTCACAAATTTTAACCTTTGTAAATTTTGTATATAAATGACCTTTTTCCCTAGTTGTCGGGACACTAAGCTTAAATGCCACATATTAAAAAAAAGTTGGAATCTATCAAGGTTACTAAGTAGAGTGTTATCTATATGGAATTGTCATGTAAAATATATGTTTCTACCGGTTAAGTTCTGCCACCAAATTGTTGTTTAAACCATCTTCCTGGAAAAGAACACAATCAATTACTGAAGAAAATGGTTGTGTGAGTGAACTTTTTAATTATTAAAATTGAGAAGCTTTATAAAAACTAGTAGTTCCAAATCTTTTTTAGAATTTCAATCTCTGAGCCACATAACTGTTAAACTTTAAATAGGAGTTTCCCTCAACTTATTTCTCAGGCACACTGTGTGTAAATCTCAAAAACGATGAACAAATAATGCAGGTTTTTACCACATGAAGAATGAGGCAAAGGTTTAGTCAATGTTTATTGACTGCATTATTCATATTAAACAATCAATATATGTTTGTATTAAAAACTGATTATTTTACTTTTTTACACAGGCAAAGTCACCACAACACATATACGTAAACATACATCAAGCCTACTCATAGGTAAAAAAATTTGTTTTTTACTTAACAAATCATAATTAGTTGACCTGCTTATCTATAGGAAAAGATGTTTATGAATGGATTCACAGAACTAATTAAATGTATTATGTCTTAAAGGATCCTGTATATATATATATATGTGTGTGTGTGTGTGTATATATATATATGTAACTTCATTTGATTGATCAAAATTGTTTTAATTTAAAAATCTTGGCATGGAATGGTGGGATTAATTCGACAGTAAAAGTAATTCAAATATTATTTTCTCTACAATTATTTTGTATAATAAAGATGAGATGTGTTTTGATTACTAGATTACGTTAATCTACTACAAAAAGTTTTAGAAGTTCTTATGTCCTTTTAGGTAGGCAATGCTAAAAATTGGAATTAACGATCTGATATCATTTTTAAATGTGAGACTTCTCTCAAATAGCATGTACTATCATCATGTTAGAATTTTATCTAATCTAGCGATAGTTAGTCAAGATGAGGAGGTAGAGAAAAATCTATTGTTCCATTTAACCATTGTCATAGTAACAAACTCAAATATACTGCCACGCTGTGCCTAAAAAATAAGAAATTTAAATTTAATGTTAAATAAATGCAACATATATTCAATGGCCATGTATCTGTAGCACATTTATGATTAAACAGTAATTATTAAAATATTTATACACAAATATATGTATTAGTTGATAATTGTAGAACACTTAACTTTTATTTTATAATATATTTAACTTTTTTTTAGTAAGGAAAATGCAACTCCTTGACTGTCTCTTATTTGTATGTATTAGTGTGAACATAAGTCAGAATTACTGCAGTCAACCCAATTTACTCACAGGAGCAGGTTTCCCGGTGGTAATTGTGTCTCCAGTGGAAATGCAGCGAGGCATATAGTTTGAGTGACCCATGCTTGCTTCCGATATGTCTTCCTACTTTTTTATTAGACTATTAGAAATTTGGGAGAAAAAAATTAATTCTAGATATTTTCTTCACTTTCCTAGGAAGAAAATATTTTATTTATTCTCACTTAATGCGCTTGCCCTCTCTTCTTGAAATTATAAGTTAATTCCAATTCAGAACAAAAAGAAAGTAGTCTCTGGAAGAATTTTAATTATTTCCAAACGCCTCTCCAGCATATAAATGCTAAACTGTGTGACTTTTCCATTTATGGGCTGTGAGAAATAAACAGCTGGGATAAACAGCAGGCATTTCAAGATATTTTATTTATTTCTCAGCAGAAGTTTAAGCATATGTCATAATGATGGCATTTACATCATAATATATGTTGCTTCTTACAGCTCTGCAAACCCATCAGAATCTGCACAAATGACTGTGGAATGTTAGAATAAGAAGAGTCTATCAAACAGACTTCCATCTGCTTCGATTCCAAAAGTTCAACCTTTATTATAAACTAAGCAACTGAAAATCAAAGTTCTGAAAACTTAATTGCTTTCCTTAAATCTTAGTTTCAGTTTAACTTTTAGAATGATCCAATATGCCATGATATAGGAATTCACATTCTGTGTTGTAATTTTCGTTTCCTTAATATCCTGTTGCCTGTTGTCTTCCTGATATTTAATCAATGACATTTATTACAAAGGAAAAAATATATACTGGTGAATATGAAATGGTCTATATCATGCTAACTCCATAATAAAACCATTCTTTTGATAATTTGATTTGATATAAAGAGAAAAAGGAGAGAGTTTTGAATAATTGTAGGTTGTGTGAGCATATTCAGGACAGTTCTTGGAGAGTCGACCATATCATAATATTTTATTAGACCATAGATTACAGAGAACTTAGTGTAGAATGTAACTGTCATCATATTACGTCAAAAAAAGCGGAAGGTTAAATTTTTTTTTCCAGTTCAGAGGATTATAGGAAGGGAGACACCGATAGTTTTTCAGACGTTTTGGGTTTGCCACGTTCCATTTAGACTCCTAGAAGACTGCTTCACAGATTTGTCCCGAGGTTTCATGCAGTAAAGAAGATGTAACAAAATGAGACAGTGATTCTGAGCAGCACTTCTCCTGACTCTCCATGGCCTGCTCACAGTGCGAAAGAAACCCAGCCTCTGAGGCTGCGAAACAGAAAAACAAGCTAAATGGTTGGGAGTTTTCTATATGCATTTACTGTAGTGGGTAACTCACTCTGTTGTCAGATAAAGAAATTTTGGGCAGTTTGCCTGGATGGTAACTAAAGGAGAGTCACAGCAAGAAATATGGTTTAGATGCTTAACTCTAGAGAAAGCTAAAGTGGGGTCAAGTCACTAAGGACAATATAAAGAGCCTGAAATTGTCAAAGTGTAGATTATGACTTCCCCTGTCATTGCATTCATCAGTAGATGACAAGAGAGAGCCAAACCCACCCCATGGGCAGAAACTGGCAGCAGTTTCCAACCAGCCCCAGACCTGCTGCTCTCGATCAAAGATGGCCAGTGAAACCAGCCTAACACCTTCGCTTGCCATGTTCTTAGGATAGTAAACATGAAATGTTGCCTTCTAAAAAATCATTATTGGAATGAGAACTAAAACATGTCAAACAAGATCCCCTTACAAAGGGGATCTTCAGTTGAGGATGTTAGGAGATTTCTAATTTTGAATGTGAAAAAAAAAGTGTTTTCGATCATCTGTAAATGAAATTTAACATTTCTATTAATTTGTAATGTAAGCAATAAAACACAGTAGTATAGTTATATTTGCAATTTAGTCACCAGTGGAAATCATAGAAATTTTTATATTGTATTACATTGTTGCAGATATAAATTATCTTTTACTTTGATTACTACTTCAAACTTAGAGAAATTATTAGAGCTTCTGATAGCTTCTGCTATTTACTTCATTGATGAGAAATCACATTTATTACTATACTATATTTTAAGATTTTGAGAACTATATTTCAGAATGATAATTTTACTTTTGATACTTTCTACTTGTGTTGTATTTTTATGAAAAGCACTGTTATGAGAGTGCGTCAATAGGAGTTACTCCTCTGCCAAAGTGGCCTGTGGCATTAAAGGACAAAATAAAACAAGACAAAAACACATAACATGTACTTTCCGGTGACTTTGCAATGATGAGTTATTATATCATGGATGCTTACAGATTGAAAGAGTTTAAACCTGAGATGACTGAGGTATTATTTAAAATAGTTTAAAAAGTTAAATTCATAGAAATGGACAGTAGAGGGTTGTTACTAGGGACTGGGGTGTGGGGGAGATGGGGAGATATTGGGCAAAGGCTGCAAACTTGCAGTTATAAGATGAATAAATTCTGGAGACTTAACATACAGCATGATGACTACAGTTAATAATAATGTACTACATCCTTGAAAACTGCTAAAAGATTAGATCTCAAGTATTCTCATACACCCAAGAAAAAGTAGCTATTAATACATGAGGTGATGGGCACACTAATTAGCTTAACTGTGAAAATCTTCACATTGTATAGGTATATATAAACATCACTTTGTATACCTTGAGCATACGCAATTTTTACTTGTTATTTATGCCTCAGTAAAGCTGAAAAAATTTGTTTTTGTTTGTCCATATGAATGCTTACTTACTTTCTCTGCTGTCAGCAGAATTGGGGCCTTGAATAAAATGAGATTGTCAGTTATAAAGAAATAAATTACCTATATTTTCCTTATATAAGTTGTGTTGTGAACAAACTCACAACTACAGAGAGTAAACATGATTTTCCTCATGCAAAAATATAAATCACTAATCTGAACAATGCATATTTATTGAAAGGATAGAATATATTCCCTTTTTATTAATGAGTGCAGCAATACTTTACACCTATGCTGAATTCCTAGTATCGATCTAAATAGATAGAACTAACTATAATAAGATGACACAGTATCTCTAAAAAATAGAACAGGTAAAGTAAGAATTTTAAACTTTTAAATAATGACTGGTAAATAAACATACTCAATAATAGCTGAGTTCAGATTCATAAATCTAAAAGCTATAATGAGTGGAAGATAACCCATTAAAGTGCCACTTATTAGGCTGATCTTCAAATTATATTTGTAATATTCCAAATAGAGGATTCTCTGATATGCTGAATAGAGAATAATTTTATTAAGCATTATAAACTTTTTTCTAAGATAATTTATGTCTAAAACTGGAAAATGTATGCAATTTGTAAGCTAATTTTACTGATTAGAAATGTGCATTATGAGAAATTTGCCTTCTGTAAGCAACATCTGAGTATATTTAGATAGGATAATTATATTCAAAAATAATCCACTCATTGGTCTTAGGTGTTAATGATCATGTGATATGTAACTAATATGAAGTATAATCATATATGTGCATTAGACTAGTCTCAAACATTTGAACTCTTGCCATTGTCGAGGATCTTTTACTGATTTTTTGTCATTGAATATTAACTGAGTAATATTTACCTTGGGAACATAATTTATAAATACAAAGATACTAAAATTTGTTCTTTTTTAAAATGCTTACATTTTTAGAAAATAATACACCAGTTTCACCATCTGTTGTTCATGGCCATTTAGTCTGTCTGTTCGTCTATCTCCTCTAGGTTGTGACTTCTAAATATAATATTCAATAACAGTGCCTCTTTTCTCTGGCTACAAGAACCATACTTACTAAAAATTGTCTTTTTATATATATTGGTTTATCTTTACTGAAAACTGTTGTCATCAATCAGAGTCAATTGAGAGAGTAATCATTTGATTATTTTTGAAATAACAAATCTGTGACATGCGTATCTTGGGAATACCAGCAAAATTTGAAGTTTGAGGAAGAAGGCATTAATCAAGCCTTATAGGTAGTGTATTTGGGAATAAAGGCATAGCTGTTAAAAATTCTACAACCTTGACTGGATGAGTTGAGAACCCTAATTTTCCCATGCCTAACTGTTCCATCTTGAATGTTACTACAGCCCTCTGTCTTTTTTATCTTCTCTGTAATGTGGACATTATAAGTGTATCTTACAAGAAAATGAAGTTGTAAGAAAAACAACCTGGCATATTGTAGGGGTTAGCTAAGTTTAGACACAAAAATATGAGCTCAATGATGGCTGGAATTTTGTCTTTTATCTTCACTATGTCCCCAAAGCCTAGAATATGACTAGCATATACAGTATGCTGAGTATCCACCTATTTATGTTATAATAATATGCTATATCCACCTATTTACAGTTTTGCTTTCCACACTTTCAGTTACTTATGTTCAACTGTGGTCCAAAAATATTAAATGGAAAGTTCAGGAAATAACTCATTAGTTTTAAATTGCACACCATTCTGAGTAGTGTGATGAAATCTCCAGACAAGCCCTCCTGCTCTATCACAGGTGGATGCAAATCACCCCTTTGTCCCAGGTATCCACTCTGTATACACCATCCACCCATTAGTGACTTAGTAGCATCTAGCTTATCTGATCCAAAACCACAGTACAGTACTGTACATACAGGGTTCAATACTATCTGCAGTTTCAGGCATCCACTTTAAGTCTTGGAACATATCCCTAATGGATAATGGGGTGCTACTACAATACATACTAAATATGTGCTCAGTAATTATATGTTTATACAAATAAAATACATAAAATAAAATTTCATTTTAGCTAAATAATATTTTTTCTGAAATGTTTGTTTTATTTTATAAATTTGTTGCTAAGACCTAAAAAAAATTAATGTGCATGTGATTTCATAAGCAGAGACTCTTGGAAAAAAAGAACAATGCAAGCTAATATAAGAAAAATGTATTTGAATGTATTTGTCACAACCATTTAGCATGCTTTATTTTAGTCCATGAGCTCAATATCCACATGAGGTCTATGGGCAGCATCTTCTACTTGGAGAACTATGGAAACATTCAATTGCCTAATGCAAACCAAATTATTTGATCATCTGCCTAACATCCTCATTAGATTAATTTGCTGAATATAATCTATTACATAATATCATCATTTCACAATACCTATAAATAACTTGAGGATATTTATAGCTATGGAAACTTTGCAGAGGTACTGGGGAGAGAGTGCCTAGGAAAAATAAATAATTTAATTGGAGGGGGTGCAAAGGGGACTAGAGAATTTCATGAAAAGGCCATTATTCCCTCTATGTCTCACTAAATATGTGTAGCAAAATATTCAATTTTCATCAAGTACTTATGAATACAATAGTAAAATATGTCTTATATTTATTCAAAGATAGTCTAAGTGCAGACCTTAAAGCCTTTATAATTTGAATGAAATTTGCTAATTTTGATTATTAGTAATATATTTTCTAAAAACAAATTAAACTTTCAATGTCTAGAGTAAGAGTAGCTCTCATGATCCTCAAGATTACGTTTTGCAAAATGTATCCAGATGACATTACAAGAAATCAACGACATAGTAATGCAGAAGTTTCTCTCAAAATTTTTAATTATCTAAATTATTTAGAATACATGGTAACATTCTTTTCCTGAATTCCCATGACAATATTTATATAGACTAAACATTTTCCTTCATCCACAAAATGGTTGCGAGGAATGAATATCAGCTCCAGGTATGTGTGATCACCTGGTATGTGTGATACTTGAGTATCTTTATAGTGCATTAGGCTACCATATTTTTTTAAGTAAACATATCTGCCCAGAAATTAAGGACATTACCATAGTAGGACATATTTTTAATGATTTATTATTAACATGAAAATGTTCATTGTATGTTAAAACAGACCTTCTCAATCTATAATGTGCATAAGAATCCCTCATTAAAATGCAGATTCTAACTAAGTTTGTCTGCATTTCTAATAAGATACCAGGTGATACTGAGACTACCCTGAGGACCACACTTTAAGTGGCAAGATATAAAACATCATATTAAATACTGAAATGCCACCAGATTTGATAAAACCTGTTTTCTAATTTCAGAAAGTTCATAAGCTAGAAGGAAATTTAAAATAATTAGTCATGCTAATTTCTCTAAAATGAAACAGTTACCAACATCTTAAATTCAAATCAATCTTGATGAAGAATATAATACAAAGTCTACTGGAATTAATTAAATTTTTTTTACAGCTAAAGAATATGCTATGCTTTTTTAAATTTTAAAATATCTGCATCAGTAATTTGTCTGTATCTGTTTAAATAAAATGCCTATTTAAACATTTAACAAAAACAGAACAACAATTAAAAAAAAAAAACACCTCTCTACGGTAGGCAATGTGGAGTGGTAGTGGTTTCCACTCAAATAGAAGAGAGGTCTGCAATGTATGGCCTGTGGGTCACATCCATACTACTACCTGCTTTCATACAGACCACAAGCTAGGAATTTTTTTTTTTTTTACATTTTCTAACAGTTGAAAAACAATTTACAAAAGAGTATTTCTTAAAATATTAAAATGATACAAAATTTAAAATTCAGTGTTTATAAAACTGCTGCTGTCACACAGCAATGCCCATTCATTTATGTACAGTCTATGGAGTCTGCTATGGCCTGAATGTTTGTTTCCTCCCAAAACTAATACGTTGAAACCAAATCCACAATGCGATGGTTTTAAGAGGTAGGGCATCTGGAGATGATTAGGTGATGAGGATGAAGTCTTTATGAATGGCATTAGTGCCCTTATAGAAGAGGCCCAGGGGAGTTTGTTTGCTCCTTCCAATATGTGAAGAAACTGCCAGAAGGTGCTATCTATGAACCTGGAAATGGACCCTCATGAGATACCAAATCTGCCGGCACCTTGATTTTGGACTTCCCAGCCTCCAAAACTACGAGAAATAAATCTCTGTGTATGAGCCACCAGTTTAGGGTATTTTGTTATTGCAGCACAAACTGACTAAGACAACTGCTCTCATGTTACAGCAGGCAGAGCTGAGTGGTGGCCACAGGACCACATGGTCCATAAGCATGGAATTTGTATTTTCTGTTAATTTTGTAAAAGTATAAAAACCAACCAGGAAAGTAATGTGTGTATGCATTAGATATTTTTTCTAGTATTGTAGTCATGTAAATATACATTTTCTATTCCTTAGAAGAGGTATTTTTTAGTTTTAAAAAGGCCATAGGACTTGAAGTCAGGAGTCATATCTTTAAGGATCTGGAGCAGAAACTCCAATGCTGTTAAATGAGAGGGTCATATCACAAGGCTTCTATAACCCTTTTCTGATCTGGCCTTTATATACATATATATTAAGCTTATATTTATTTCTTTGCTTTAAATTTTTCAACTCTGTGATGTTGTACTAAAAGGAAAAATTGACATTATTTAAACTGTTTTACACATGACTTTCCTTTCTATGAACCTTGAATTTGTTCTTGTTTAAAGTGTTTTATTGTCTTGGCTCTATAAGCTTGTTTCTTTTGCATACTGTGGGAGTTTAAAATAGGTTATTTGTGTAGTCATCTGATCAAAGTTAGTGAAGTTTTATGGCTACAATAAAATAACGTTTAGCACAAACTCCAAATTTTAATAAAAATTCCATCTATATCCAAACATAAAACACACTGTGTAGCTGAGTTGTAATTTTTGCCTAAAATATACGCTGAAGATTCATGAAGGAAACCTAAATATATGAAGTATTTAAATAGCCAGCTTAGAGACAGAATTACTTATGCTAAAGGACACAAACTTTCTACAGGAAAAGTAAAATAAATGGAAATGTTAAGCAGTTTCGCAAACTGCATTTGGCATTTGATATAAAGAAAGCAAAACAATATAAATTTTATGAATAGTAAGAAGGATCCATGGGCTTTTGGAAATTTTCTTATATAGGAAATATTTCATAGCAGATTAAATAAATAATTCAATGTAACAAAGGAATTCTCCAACAATTACTAACCTTTAGGAAGTTTCTGTATATACTGTTTCCTAGGCTGTAATTCCTTGCACTTACTAGCTGGATGATGTAGTCCAGTGAAATTATCTCTTTAAGCCTGTGTGTGTGTAAAACTGATAATTAACTATTATATATATCTTGTATATTATATGCTATCCCACAATATTTTTGTATTCAATAAAATAATTTATTAAATTTAGTCTTATCAACAATAAATCCTTGATAAATATTTGCTATTATTATAAATTTTATGGGCACACACTTTTAGGTAAGAAAGGATCAGACTAACAATATTTTCAAATGTATAATTTTAATATAATCTGTGATATTTTAGCAATTGAATGACTGACATTCTTTGATATTTTATCCAAGCATACAGAAATAAGACATCCTAAAAAGAGGAAAAAATGGCAAATGGTATTTCCTATTTATATCTTTAAAAATAGCCTTAGTGAGGTACAAATGTACACACAAAAACTGAATGTTCTCGTATATGATTTGATGAGTTTTGATATATGCATATATCTGTAACATCACTATCACAATCAAGGTAGTAAATATATTTATCACCTCTCAGAATTTCTTTGTGTCCCTCTGTGTTTTTGTGTTGTTTATGTGATGAGGACTTTTAACATGAGATCTATCCTAAGCACATTTTTAAGTGCACAATACCATACTATTGCCTGTAGACACTGTGTGGTACAGTACATCTCCAGACCTTATGCATCTTGCATAACTGAGACATTATACCAATTAAGCAACAATTCTGATCTATACTAGATCTTCACTCAAATAGTCATGTAAGTATTCCAACTTCATTAGCTAAAGTGCATATGTTCCACAAGCAGGTACTTTTCCAGGCAACAAAAGATTTATCAGGGGTTATTCATGCCTTTATTGTTTCAACACAAATTTATAGCATTACTGATATGAGAAAGTCACTTTTTCAGAAACTGTAACACAGCAGTGAACAAAGCAGACACGCCCTTGCTTTTATGGAACTTATGTTCTAGTGCTGAGAATTAAGTAAATAAGATGGAAATGAATAAATGAGATATTTTCACAGTTATATATACCATACAATAGAGGAAGAAGAGAGAAACTAGAGAAGAAGTGATTTACGAGTTGTCTCTGAAAAATTTCTCCAGATGTAGGATAAGCAGCATGTAGGAGTTTGGGGGACAGGGGAAATACGTAGCCCCAAGATACTAACAAGAGTATCATTAATGCATACATGATAGATAAAACCACTGGACTAGATAAGACAGTAGAAAGAGAAGAGACAGAGCAAAGAAGCGATCTTATCAACTTTGTGAATGCAGAAGAGCAAGGACCAGAAAAGGGGACATGAGAGGGCATGGTCTGTGAGGTAGAGAAAAACTATTAGTGAGAGTTCTCAATGGAGTGGTCACTGAGTCCCTGTTTCTGAGAAGTGGAGAAAGACCATGACAGGTCATTTGTTTTTGAAATTGACATTGTGAAAATTTGGGGGATTTTGTTAGCGTCAGTTTGAATAGAGAGGTAGCATCAGTCAGACTATGAGTGTTTTGAAAAAATAAATGAGGACACGAGAGCAAATCTAAACAACCATCAAGGAGTTTTACTGTGAAAGGGGCAAAGAAAAAGGCATTGGCTGTGAAGAACTGTAGTTTAAAGGAGGATATTTTATAAGAAGGAAACAACACATAACTATGCTAATGATTATTGATTAGACACACAGAAGTTGAAGATCCAGGAAAAAGAGATATTTTCAGCAGAGTCTTTGAGCAACACTGAAGTATAAGATTCTGACTACGAGTAGAGAAATTTGCCTGAGTTACAATGAAACCAAAGTGAAAAATGAAGATGGATTGATATACAGGTAAATGGATGTATTTGTTCATGGAAACAATCCCTGTCTGAGTGCTTCTATTTATATTTATTTATTTATTCATTTTTTATTTTTTATTTTTAAATAATTTAAGACCTATGAGAGAAGAATAAGGGGAGAGCAAATGCTGTGATAAACTGAAGTGTATAAAAAGTATCATATTATATGCTACATACCAGGAAAATGAGAAAGCATTTTTAGGACAGTTGTCAGTATCCCATTTGAGATTTTTCATTATAAATTAAAAGTTAACCCAGACTGCTCAGTTTCATGCTTCTTCAGTAGGATTTAGCTACCTGAAATAGATGGCTATGTATGTTGAATGAGGCTCTTAAGTTTTCCCAAGGAAGTAGAAAAAGGGAAGAGAGATGCAAAGAAGTTAGGTATTTTATCAGAAAGAGAGACTTTAAGAAAATAGAAACTGTGAGAAGTATTTCAAACAAAGGTGATACTGAAGTTAAATGGCTAAATGGCAAAAAAAAAAAAAAAAAAGGAAACTTTAATGTAATCCAGAGTGTAATAACTACATAAACCAGTTGCCCTAAGGCTGGTAGGAGACAAAAGAAAAATGATGTTTTAAGAATTGACTGGAATGGAGTTCTCCAAAGCTTGGTGCTTGAAGTAATGGGGGTGCTCATTGTGTAAGTGGAGTCGGCCTGGGGCTCAGTCTCAGTGTGAGGAACTGGCAAGGACTTGGCTCCCCACTCCCGCCCCCACCTTCTCCTACTTTCCCATTTCCATCAGAGCTACTGATTGGTAGAACCTAACTAACAGGAAGTTAGCAAAGGCATTTGGGAAATGAAGTTAGCAAACTCCCAGCCCCAGTATCACAGACGAAAAAAAAAACATACGTAAAGATTTTAATTGACACTTTCTGGTATTTCTCTTGTGTTTCAACAGGAGGTAACTCCTGAGTATAACTATGTCCTATGTCAAAGCTTTTCATAATTTGTACTTAATTGCTTCATTTAAGACAATGGAAGGAGTAAAAAAACACAATACCAGATATAATTCTTGACCTCCCAGGAGGAAGCTGAAATGTCATTCTAGAACCTTTTTCACCTTCAAATGAATTTTTCAGGGATGTTTATAGCAGAGATGAGGCTGCCAACATTAAAACTGTGTTGATTCAGTAGGAACTTAAGTCAATGCAAGCACTTTTATTGTCATGACAAAGGAGGGTATTTATCCTTGTAACAATTTAAACTCTTTCTCCTTCATTGTCATATTACTTGTCCTTGAAAAGTCTTCATGTTGATTCAGTGGTGATTTTAATTTTATGGCAAACACAGGGTTGTAGAAAAATTCCAAATGAAACAAAAATACTTATAGGAATAGATTATTCCATACATATGCTTAAAGAAATTAAGTAAAGTTTAGCTGATCTATAATATATTCTTTATTGGAAGTTAAAATGACTTATTTATTATGTAAACATGTAGTCATACATTTGGTTTAAAGAAAGCATATTGATGCAGGCACTTATGATAGACGAGTTATATAAAAAATTATATTTTCCCAATAAGATGGAAAAATAAGCAATTACCAGAGAACAAATATACATTAATCAAAATTATAAAACAATTGGACATGGATTCAAAATATCTAAACAGAAAAGTTTTAAAGATAAAAATATTTAATTTTCTGTTATTTTTCTCTAACCATATAATGATGTTAGAATGATAAACCCACTTGTTCCCTCAGATGACTAGATACTAAACTCGAATAAGTCCTTCTAAAAGAGCTGAAAATTATGATAAAATTTATTTTCAATATTTTAACAACCTCACTTCATTCTCTTGTCTTCCAATTTTTCAGCATCATTTACTTGGACCCCCTGAAACTTTACAAACTAATCCAAACCCAAGTTAAGCAGTATTTTTAAAAGTTCTGGCCAGGCACGGTGGCTCAAGCCTGTAATCCCAGCACTTTGGGAGGCGGAAGCGGGTGGATCATGAGGTCAGGAGATCGAGACCATCTTGGCTAACACAGTGAAACCCGTCTCTACTAAAAATACAAAAAAAATTAGCCGGGCATGGTGGCGGGAGCCTGTAGTCCCAGCTACTCGGGAGGCTGAGGCAGGAGAATGGCGTGAACCTGGGAGGCGGAGCTTGCAGAGAGCTGAGATCGTGCCACTGCATTCCCGGCTGGGCGACAGAGCAACACTCCGTCTCAAAAAAAAAAAAAAAAAAAAAATTCTGAGTAGGGCCCTGGTCAAAACTGTCTCGTCCTATTTTTCGAACCAAATACTTGTGGAATACATAATCTTAATAATTAAACCCTGACTTGTAGTTCTTAATGTAAGAATGGAGTTCCATCATTGCTTTGTGCATATTGTGCTTGATACTCCATTCCAAAGAATGAGATGGTTCCTTTTAATTTCCATTTGGAGGCTAGAGACCAACAAAACTTTGGGCAGTTCTACAAGTTGCTTTTCCACTTACTGGATCATCAAACAAGACAATTTTTTACTATCTGCTTCCCTGTTCTACATATCTGCTAAGATAATCCTCTCCTGTTTTGGGGCCTACTGTGTATTGCATATCTTGCCAAGTAAGTACTATCGCTCACTTGCCAGGTGAAACTTTCTTCTCCTCTGTGATGAGTAACATATGTCAGGTTATAAGCCCGTTCCCCCTACTCCCAATCTCACTTTTACCTCTTAGGTCTTAAAAATGTTTAAATAAATAAATACATAAAAATAAATACAGTGCTTGAGACGTTATTGCTTGAGAACTACATGCATCTTAGAAATAAATTAATGGTTTTCTAGACCGAAAACAATGATTAACTTATTTTAATATTATTCTAGAATTCAGAGTAGATTGTTAAAGAATGATAGATTTCTCTTGAGCAATAATTGGGGACCTATATTACATGTTGCAGTTATTGGATGCTGTGTTATACCTCTAAGGTTTGTCATCTTGTCATAATGGCAGCACTGATGAATGTGAAATCAGAATATTGAAAGTTCCTTCGAACACGTGTGATGGCATCAACTGGTTATGGCATACATTATCTAGCATAAAAGAAAGAACACACCTTCCAGGTGGAACAGCACTGTGCTGTCTACTGTGGGTGGTTCTGGAGTAGGTCTTGCCAGTAGCTGTCTGCTCTCACCCTGTGACCTTTCTTTATATGCATAGTCTGGTATCCACCCTCTCTTCTGGCTACTCACCACCATCCCTGATAAACATCTTTATAGTTATTATACTTCTTTTTTCCTCTGACAAAGGCTTTTTTCTGTCCTGCTTCAACTTCTTTTTTGGTGTTTCATACTCACACCACTTCTGGTTACTCCAAGGGAATTATCAACATTGGTTTTATTAAAGCAATGTTTGAATTAGCCACTGATCTGCTCCTGTGACAACTTGCGCATAGAACCATGACTGAATCAATCATGTGACTTCAAGCTAACTTTAAGTATTTCCCATGTTCCAAAGCATGGCAACTTTTAGAAGCAATGACTAGTATTTATTGTATTTAAAGGGCATTTACATTGATCTTGCCCTCTCAATTTCAATGTGTTGCTTTTATTTTCAAATGGCACTTTTTTTTTTCTTCTTTTAAAGTTGTTATGATCTGTATGTGGGCTACTTACAAAGTAAAACTTTAATTATTCTAAACTCTACATCTAAGAATTTTCTACCTCTAAATGCTAATGATTATTAATGTTCTATTGAGAGTTCAATTTTTAAATTCATCTAATAATCTGATTTCAATTTGGAGATCTAATACTTTATTCACATATATTATTAACCTTTTGTTTGAATTTTGCTTTATTGTTAACTGTAAGAAAATAACACTTATACATTTGTAAACTTCTATATCATAGCTATTTTACATATTCAACCCAATTATTTGCCATATGAAACCTCCAATAATTTTCAATTCAAAAGGCAGAGTTTTAGCAAAGTTTATTTTGGGTTTTTAAAATTATTTTCAGTCTTTCTCTTTTTTAATGTTTAAATTCCCAGGGGATTAAATTCGTTAAAATGAAGCTCATCTTCAATTAGCAAGAAGAACATATATATGCTCTTCATTAAAATCCCCAGGTATCATGAGTAGCAGTTCATTTTGGGTTTTCAGATACTTAAAACCTCATACACATTTTCTGATACTCCATCTGGCATTAGAGTGTATTCAACTACAGACCACTTGAGTTAGTAGACTTCTGAAAAGCTTGATATCAGACATTAATATTGGGAACAACTTTCCTTTGCTGTTGTATAGACAAGTGCATTATTTAACCTCAAATACCCTCACAACAAGAAAAATATAAAAGATGATGAATATTATCTATTCTGTTAAACTTGCTAAACTAATAATTAGAAGTCTCTTGAAATTTTCAATTTAAACAGTGCTTAAATACCTGCTAAAGTGAAAACAGAGGTGCAGAACAATGTTTTAATATTTATCTCAAGAAGTAATATTTCTATTTCACTCCCCAGCTACAATGCTCTCCTCATTTACATAGCCATTGAAATATATATGTTATAAAAACAGTGATTATGTGATACTTGATGGCTGAGAAAAGTTTCGTACATCATTAGTGCCCTATAAATATTTATTGAAATATTACATACCTATTCTTAAAAATTGTAAAGACTAAGGTAATATGATTTGTTATTTAATCCATTGATTTATCATTGCAGGCTAGCCCCAATCAAAAAATAGGATTTTTTGATTCCTAAGCAGAGTCAGAATTTTTCATGATAAACAGATTAGTTTGTTATACTACATATTTTTAATCTAATCATGTTTATCTAATCATGAACATCTCTGAAATAATGGAGTAATCTTCCATACAATGTTAAGTACCAATATCTGATGAATCATTGTAAATTTATGGCTAAAGTCTCCTCTTTATGTAGAAGATGAAGGACTTGACAGTAATAGATATCTAGATATAGCTTCAAAGAAAAAATGGCAACTTTTATTATAATGTGTGCTGGTCTTAAGACAACAGTCATTATGCTGGATTTTTCCATCAGTTAACTTTATTTACCAAATAGATTCAGAGTTTGATTCTATTTCATGCTTATACATTGTGACCTTCAGATTTCTCTAGCCCACACCCTATTATTTAGCATAGATAAGGGTGCTAAAGCCAGCCTACTGATACTCTTCCTCCTGCATTACTTTAGTTGGTAAACAAGTGAATAAATTCAGTTGATTCAATAGTATCTTAGATCATTTTGTGCTGCTGTTACGGAATACCACAGACTGGATAATTTACAGTGAACAGAAATATTGACTCATGATTCTAGAGGCTGGAAAGTCCAAGGTAAATGTGCTGACCTTGGCAACGGCCTTCTTGCTATATCATCTCATGATAGAAGGTGGAAAGGTAAGAAAGGGTGAGAAAGAGAAAAGGGGCTGAACTTACCCTTTTGTAACAAAACCACTCCAGCAATGACTGTATTAATTCATTCACTCTGTGCTCCAGGCCTAATCACCTCTCATTAAGCACCACTTCCCTACCCTGTTGTATTGGCAATTAAGTTTCCAACACATGCTATTTCCAACACATGGTTTTTGCTTCAAACCATAGCAAATAGTGAAAAGAGATCTAATATGTCAAAATAATTGCACAAGCTGAGGGTTTTTTTCTTGATTAAAGTCAATATAATTATTGTAGTTACTAAAAATGTCTATTGTATTATTGTTGGTTTGCAAGTTAATTTTTTGAAATATGGAGAAAAAAGTATAGATGTTGCTTCAAAGTAAAGTTAGAGTTGGCATTGATTGCTATAATAAAGACAATTTGTACTTTTTGATTCATAATAAGTGCCCACAAATTTCATGAGTGCTTTTCTGAATGCAAATGACTTTATTAAAATGTTATTTAAAAATTATTAGATGCTATGTAAATTCAGGGATATATAAGGAGGTAAGGTAGAATGCAAATAATACAAAAATACTATAATGAAATAGATAAATAACCGGCCTTTTCATCAGAATGAATTGGCTAATTGGAAAGATAGTCAACTACTGGATAATACAGGTGGAGCTAATACACAATTGTTTCATGAAATTGTCAGGTAAATCAAGGCAATCTAGTCAATGGCCTTACTGAGAAAGAGTAGAACCTAGCATGAAGACTGGAAGGGTAAAATTATCCTGAGGTCCTGTTGCAGATTCAAAGAAATTTTACAAAAGAAGGGGAGCTTTTGTCCTTAAGAATGTATGTTAGAGACTTACAGTGTTATACATACATACATATATGTGTATATATATATGTGTATATATATGTGTGTATATATATGTGTGTATATATATGTGTGTGTATATATGTGTGTGTGTATATATATATGCACACACACATAACATTTTATATAAGAAAAAATATATATATATAATTTTACTTAAAGTAAAAAATGAAATACTAATCGTCAGAAGGGTTTGAGCCAGAGCTACTCCATTCTGAATGAGGGCTAGGAAAACGAGGCGGAGACTGGGCTGCATTCCCAGAAAGTTAGACATTCCTAGCCTCTAGGTGTTTATCGTTAAGGGAAGAAATTAATAATATTTACTAAACAGACCCAGACTTGGGAGTGTCCAGATATCCCAATATCTGGCGAACAAAGGCATTCCTAATTTTGTTTTAAAGATAATAATATTGATTCTTGCAAAATATAGTAATTTAGAAAATTAATTCTTTATCACAAACCCTTGTAGCAGAGTACATCTACCCATATATACAAGCATTGTACCTCCGGTGGATGCGTTCCTCCTCTTACTTTCAGGAACTACCTGCTCTGCCTATGGAGTAGCTGTCCTTTCACCAGTTTTTCTTAATAAATGTGCTTTTGCTTTGCACTGCAAACTCACCCTGAATTATTTCTTGCATGAGATCCAAGAACCCTCTTTTGGGGTCTGGATTGGGGCCCCTTTCCTGTAACACTTCTGCTGACATTAAGACATTCTTAGTTCACAGAGATAATTATACATAAATATTTTTCCTTACTATTGATAATGTATTTTGAAAGTAAAATTACTTTAGAAAAGTTGAGAGTACTTATGTTATTGAAGATATTACAGATGAATGTTGAATTTAAACTATAATCAAATATAAGTACCTGCATAGAGAAGTTTATATTTTAATATAGAATAAAATTTGTTTATAATTTTATGAGTGAAAGATAACTATAGAGAAAGATGAGTTCTGTATTTTGAGTTTTAGAAAGGATACTTTAAAATTCCAAATAATGACATACAAAAACAAATTGATAACAAGCAGGAGATCATGAAGCCATTTAAAATAATTGTATTTTCTAATAAAATAGAGATACATATTTAAAATATCTACAAAATATATGTTTCAATTAGGAATATTAAATTTAAGTAAACATGAAATATATACATTTTTATAAATTTACTTCTATGTAAATATAGTAATAATACTTACCATTATTGAATACTTTCAATGAACAAAGCACTTTTAAAAAACTGTTAGATATAAGTTCTAAATTTTTCTTCAAAGAATCAGTGTCAGTATGTCCAATTCTTTGTCTTCCACTTTTAAATTTAACTTCCTCATAAAGCAACCTTTTTCGATTACCTGCTCCACTCTGACTCATTCCGATTACCTGCTCCACCCTGACTCATTCGGATTACCTGCTCCACCCTGACTCATTCGGATTACCTGCACCACTCTGACTCATTCTGATTACCTGCTCCACCCTGACTCATTCGGATTACCTGCTCATTTTCCACCCTGACTCATTCCAATTTCCTGCTCTGCCATAACCATTTTTCCCACCAAACCACTCACCCCATCACTCTCTTTAAATCAGCCAATCGGAATTAGTTTAGCCTGTGCCGTCTAACCCTAGCCAATAAGGGAATGAAGAGCAGCAGGGGCCACGTGCCTCAGGGATAAGAACCCCTTCCCCTCCCTTGTCCAGGAGTGCGCTCACCATTGCTCCATCTGTAAGGGCGCACCCTTCTATAGAAGTACATTGCCCTGCTGAGAATTAAAAAGGAAATTTTATATTCGAGTGCTATTTCTTTTGAGGCACCGAAACTCTATTTATAACAAAACCATATATATTCCTTATTTTAATTATAATTTTACAAGTCTGGCAAGAAATGTGCCATTGTCCTCAATTTTCAGATGAAGGCATAAAGGCTGAGAGCCTTTAAGCTAGCAATGTACTGAATAAAAAATCAAACAAAGTTCTTTCTGACATTAAGGACTACATTTAACCACCATTTATACAAAAAAGTGTAGAACAAATGTAATGTGTTTGTGTGTATGTGTCTGTGTCTGTGTCTGTGTTTGTATTTTTTTCTTCTGTGCTCCTGGGTTTTCTGATTAGTGTGCATATTACTTAAGAAGTTTTGCTCCTTGGAATGAATCTGGCCATGCCTGGCACACTATAATCCATTTTATCAGCTTCATGTAGATAGGTTTAGTGTGTAATTCTTCTTATTCCTTCTTTCTCATGTGTCTTTTGAACAACAAGGACCGAGTAGTGATTTACCTTTATCTTCTGCTGCAAATCTTTAGAGTTGGTGAAAAATTGGTTCTTTTCCTGTTGCCCAATTGAAAGGGGTATGAATTCAAATCGCTTCCTAGTTTAAATTGGCTTTTCATTTATGGAGTCCTTCCTCACATATTTGTCCTGGTTGATGGCTGAGATGTTTCATTGCTAAGTGCTTTGGCTTTCTTCAGAGGAAAAGCGCTAAGTGCCAAGTGTTACAATTAATATTAAAATGAGGTTCATTGGGTTTTAAAAGATGATTTAAAAGAAGCACAAGGGATTGCATAAGAAAAGCAACATATGGCTCTTTGTATTTTATAGATATGTTTTTCCATAAGGTGGACATTTTTCAGTATATGTAGTTTTTATAAGGGAAACATAAAACTACATATAAAAACATGTAAAGAATTCTGAAATATTAGAAAAAACACGTTACTTTTCGTATTACACACATTTTAATTTTAATCCAACAGAAGTTTCACTTTGCTCTATTTTCTAGCTTTAATAACTGATCAAACATATAATTGACTATAACTGTAGCATTAATAGTTTTGGACAGTAAGAAGTGTCTCATTGTTCTTTAAATGCAGCAGTGATGCAGAATGAGGCAGTGAGAAAAACACCAATATAACAGCAACTGTTTCATAATGCTCTAGAAGTAGTAAAAATAGTGCTTATTTAATTCTGAGTTGCATTTGTTCAAGATGGAAATAACTTCCTACTATACGAATACAAAAGAAATGCATGTTGTTTTGAATTATTCACAGTTTATATAATGACATGATATTTTATTCAATCTTATGTTTGTAGTTTTTCAATTTTGTCAACTTGTACAATAATAATATGGTTCTTTAGAAGAAGACATGAATAAATCATGGTCACTCCATATTTTTCTAAAGAAATTATAGTTCATGATTTTATGATAAAAATAATATAAAATGTACTTTACTTTAAAGTATAAGATAAATACAGTTTCAGTATGCATCTCTTTTTCCTTATCTGCTTACATATCCATCAACCTGTGTGTAAATAATTATTGCTATTATTTCTAGCTGTTTCTTCAAACAAAATAGATCTCTAACCACTGAATCACATGATTCATGACATCTGAGAAGCAATTATAACTTTCCAGAGAGAAAATGTCAAATAAAATTACAGGTACTATAACAAACATTTTAATGTGATATTTTAAATTTTTAATCTAATCAAGTCATTGTAGGGGCCAAGGGAAAACTTCACACTCTGAAGTTTTGCTGAAAGATCAATTCACAAAAGGCAGATTCATAGGAGAAATGGCATACAAATTTATTAGCATGTATGGAGGAGAATCATGGAATGATTGCCCAATATCCCAATGGGGTACATACACCTATATATCCTACTTCTAAGGGGGTAGGGGATTCAGGAAGTGTGGATAATTTTAGAGAGGTAGTAAATGATTTTTAGGGGAATTAAATGGGCTTGAAGAACTTACAATGGCATGGGACAAAGTTTGTTGGGCGCACTGAGCAGATAATGGTTTGTGACAAAAGTCTGTCCAGGTTTGTTGACAGATTTCAATCTTTCTTTTTGTGATCTGAGTCAATTGATGAAAATTCAGGGAAGGGACCAGAGGTAATTGTTTTCTTCTTTGGCAGATCTGAACTTTAGACAGATAAAGAAACTTTAGAGAACAATTTTATCCTGTGCTTTAGGAGAGACAGCATTGAGAGACCAGAAGAAGGAGTGAAGGTCAGAGAGACCTTGAAAAGACTTCTTCAGTTCAGCATGTCAAAGTGCCATGGTTTGGGATATGTGTTTCTGAGCTTCAATACCATATTCATAGTACTGTCTTAAAAATGTTTAAATAAGATGCTTTTCATAAAATTCCATCTGTTGGACAGATAAATATTTCAGAAATATATTTTATTTATTCAAAGGTATTTTATTATTTTGATGTAATGTGAATCTCATTTAAAAAAAAACTCCAAAAACACAGTAGATTTTGAGTGTATTTCATAAGCAAAAAAGCAATCATATGAATTTGTGTAGAAAGTAAATGTAAGATAATGATTTTGTAGTGGATCTTTTTTCTTTTCCTGGATTGAATATTTATGACGCATATTGAAACAGATCTCCATAACGTATTTTTAAGGGGAAAATTCAACTTAAAATAATTTTAAAAACATTTGACAGATGATGAAATCAATCAGCAGATAACATACCCACATAGGCCACGATACTTCTATCAAATGTTGCTAAGAGAAATTAATACTGCTAATGGAAATAAGAAAAGATTTTGATAATTGTAAGTGGTAAGCATCATTATAAAGTAAAATCTTCAATATTTTGGTTTAGCTTATTTTTAACAAGCAAGCGTAATTGTTTTACTTAATTGATCTCTTCAGCTTTCAGTGTTGCATGACTAGCTGTTCATCTGAGTAGCTCTGTTGTTCATTCCTGCATATTTCCGAGAGTGTGTGTATGTCACTACCCAATACGATGCTCTGGTTGTTCACTAGTGGGGGAGAATAAAACATACCACCCCTAAATATCAGGGACTATAGAGGTGAAGGCAATTACAAAGAAGCAGGTAGAGAAAAACTCTGTCATCCTTCTATATGCCTAAAAGCAAGACATGGATATACAAAGACAGAAGATATTCTTCCCTGTGACCAAATGCTTCCAACAGGCAGAACAAAGGTTAGCCACTGAAGAAAACTTTAGACTCTTACAGGATGATACCAGAGGAATCTACATTAACAAGCTTTACTAACTAGCCATTATGTGCCATTTATTTGCCTTCCCTTGATTTGCTACCCCTAAAGATTCCTTTTCCTTTGTCTTGTTACTTCTTTACAAATTTATTGTTGTTGAAGATGACATATAACCTGGATTGCAAACTCACCTCTTTGAGAACTACTCATTCTCTGGGTGTGTCCCATATTCAGAATTTCCTTGATGTATGATAATTCAACTTATATATATATATATTTTTTACTCATGATAGTGTGAAAACAATAGGTCTTCAGTGGGCTTCTTGATGAAACAAATAACATCTGGATAAACCCATTATAAGTTGAAAGTTTTGACTTACGATATTGAAAACTTACAAAAGGTTTATTGGGACATAAGAGCATTGTAAATTGAGGAACATCTGTACATACAAAATATGCATGCTAATAAATTTAGGCTTGTTTATCTCTTGTTAATCTGTCTTTTGTTACAGGAGTCCAGTCCAACAAATAATTTATGAGACCAAAAGAAAAAAATATATTTCCTCCTCTACACTGTTTAATCTGTTTAATGTTCAGTTGCAGAAACATATTTCTAAAAGTACATATTCCCAATGGTAATGTGTCATTTACAATTATTAATGAAGTCATCTATTGGTTTAAAAAGCAAAGATTCAGATATATATGTTATATTAAATCAAAGTAAAATCATTTTCTATATTCTTCTTCCTGGCAGTATTTCCAGAAATAAATTATAACACTTTAAAGACAAATGACTATTTAGTAAATCAGATAATTTTAAAAATATTCTTCTTTTGAGAATGCTGCATATGTGTCCACATGCAAATTCATTCAAGAAAATTTACCAGATATTATTTTTATGGTGCTGTGTTTTTGTAGTTTCTGCTTTATGAGACATATATGTACATGTATATACATACACACATATATATATGTCTTTCAAATATGTAATGAGTATTTAAAATTTATTTATGAAAAATTGAACAACCCTCTCCCCTTTATATATTCACTGTTTTTTATCCATGTTTAATGTTTAATACCCCAAATTTATCTTAAGCTTATTCTTTATTATTCAAATCAAGTCAACACATTGGTTGCTTAAACAATATATAAAAAACTTATCTGACAGCTGTACAAACTGTAAAAAATGTTATTTTATTTATGTGTGTATTTGTTTACACGCATTTACTTCCTAATTGAGCCACAAAACTTTTCATTCCCGTAATATTATCCATGGGGAAGGCAGGGGCATAGAGAACCAGAACAGGTTTCCGTATTGCAGCTCATAAACATTAGTTACAGTGAATGAATAAAGACTACTTGTCATAAAAACTCTAATGTTTTTCTCTTGTAAATTTGCCAGATGTTGAGTCACTTAATGTGGGAGGTTTAAAATTAATTATTCAAATCATTTGTCTGTCATTACACTCTCTGGTGTCACACAAAGTTGTGGTTGATAAATGCAAATGGCTAAACATCTCTTTATGAATGTAAACTTAAGGGCCTTTTTTAAATACATGGAAGGAAAATGAAAAAAAAAACAATGTGTACTCTAGAGAGGTCATTTAGACAGTATTCTTGAAGCATGTAAAATATTTCTCAACTTAGTAACTAATAACCTTTTATAATAGAAAACATAATCTCTTAAACTCACCTTTATGTGTCACAGTGAAATTAACTGTGATATGAGGCCAGGAAAATAGCAGAACCATTTGTGTCACATTTAAATATCTTTCCTAACTTAAATGAGAAATCACTACAAATATCACAGCCTAATCAGTTATTGCCATTAATTTCAGATTACATTTCATATTAATTATAGAAAAATTAAAATTACAAAATATTAATTGGAAAATATCTTAATACATTCTTTAAAAATGTTTTCTTCATTTGTGTAAATGCATATAAAGGTACCCAGATGAGGATCTTTAAATAACTCCTATATGTATTTTTTCCTTTACTTTAAATTTTGATCACTTTTTTGGGGAAATGTGATTCAGATAATAACATGAAAAAGTACCTTTTCCTTTCTCTTATAAGACAAAATGCTAGAGATGCTTCCAGGGAGGCTTACCCCTTTCTTTTAACTACGACTTTATGTGAAATTGAAATCATTAAATATGAAGCCTTTATAACTTTCATAGATACAAGGGCCACATTGTCAATAATAAACTCAACTACATTTTCTGCTCTTCCTTGGAAAACAAAATGCAAATAGTTGGGGTTTCAAATCAACTGATGACAATTTACTTACTATTCTCTTTTTACAGACTTTCAAGTCACAGAACTACAGGTTTCTCACCAGTTGCTCTTAGTCCCTTAGCTTCCATTAAATTAAGTGCCTGAGATTTTTTGAAACTCATAGAGCTCACTTTCTTTTTCTCTCAAAAACGGAAAATGACATTAACATTGGAAAATAAAAAACAAAAACTGCTTAAGAGGCAATCCTCTAGGAACCCACTGAACACTCTGTCCCTATATTTCTATTTCTGGAACACAAAGAGGAACTTTCTCCTAATAAAACATTTTAGGACTTACTCAACTCTATCCCTGAAAACATATGGTCCCAGTGCACCACTGCCGTTGATCACATTCATCAGTATCAACAATTAAAATACAGATAGATGAAACAAAAAGACTTCCAAATACTAAACAATACCTTCATGCCAGAAAGCCATTCAGGAAATCAAGGCAATTATTGAGGATTACCCCAAGCAAGGGTAATCATTTTATACACTAGGCAATTTAATACACCAATCCTACCAGTACAAAATTCAAATAACTGATTTGGAAATTTGTCCAAGACTTTTCAGACATCAATAAAATTATAATACCCCACCATCCTGTTATAAGTAACCCACACACATTTCTACCAGCCATACCACCAGATAGTTAGGCTTTCTTTGTGACTGACCTCTGCAGTGCTTTTCCTAGCATCCCAGTTGATCCAGATAGCCAGTTTTGTTTTGTTCTTTTTCCTTAACCTGGGAAAGAAAGCAATATATCTGAACTGTAATGCCTTAGGGGTACATTGAAAGACCCATGTACTTTCCCCAAGTCTTAAAAGAAAACATAGCAGATTTGGAATTTCCTTTGCATTCTCTTCGTATTGCATATGTGAAGGACATGACTTTGTTCTCCACCCTAAAGGCCTCCATAGAGAAAAGCCTCTAACTATTAAAGAAGTTAACCACCAAAGTCCATAAAGTCTTTTAAAAAAGAAGCTACAACTCTCTGTCTTCCATAAGTAAAATATTTAGAACATTACAATTCAGGACAGAGTCTTTTGATTGATCTTCAAAGAATAAAATAAATCTTGGCTATTCCTACCTGTGTTACCAAAAGACAACTCCAGTGAGTCTTGGGATTACCAAGATAGTATTGGGGGTCAACAACCAATACTCCAAAATATGGCCCTTTGACATGCTGAACTGAAGAAGAAAACTTTCAATGTCTCTCTGATCTCCGCTTCCCACTTCTGCCTCTCAATCCTCTGTGTCTCCCAAAGCACAAGATGAAGTTGTTCTCTGAAGTTCCCTTATATGCCTAAAGCTCGGACATGCCAAAGAAGAAAACAATTGCCTCTGATTCCTTCCATGAGTTTTCATTAGCTGAACTATTATCACAGGAACAAAGATTGAAGTCTGTCTGTGCACCTGGAAAGACATGTTACAAACCATTGTCTGCTCTGTGGGCCCAACAAACTTTGTCCTAGGTCATTGTGTGTTCTGCATGCCTATTGAATTCTCCTAAAGATGATTTACTACCACACTAGAAGCATTAACACTTCTCCATCTCCCTTTCTCCTAATAAGAAAGATATATAACCATCTTGTATTCCATGGTGTGGTAATCACTCGTGATTTTTCCTCTGTGCACATTAATAAACCTGTGTGCCTTTTTTCCCCTATTAATCTCCCTTTTGTCAGTCTATTTGCAGCAACTTAGAGGTTGAAGAGGAAGTTTTCCTTTGACCCCTACAATAAATGTAAACAATGGACCCCAAATGTATCTGTCATGGCTCAGCCTCTATATTCTCTCTAAAAGCTGACCATCCCAAACTTCTACAATGTCCTAAAGAAGTCTCCTCCTCTTTTGAGCATTTTAAGGAGAGTCCTATTGAGAACCCTGCATTAGAACATCCTACTTTTAACCTTTTCTGTTCCCTTTTTGTTTATGAACCAACTGGAAACACCTTAGTGATTCTTCCCCAAAGTACGGACACCAAGAGCAACCCCTCAAATATTACAACCAACAATTCAAATCTGTGGAGAAAATACTCCTATGCTGTATGCAAGCCATTGCAGTCACTGCATATTTATTAAAGTCAATTGAACAGTTAAGGATAGAATCTGTTAATTATTTATGTCTCACTCTATTGAGGCCCTCCTCAACTCTCATCATACCCAACTTGTCTCTTGCGAGGAAACTCATTTCTTATGAAATGGTATTATTATCACCCTGTACTGTAAATGTTAAGGACTACAATTCTTTGAATCTTGCCACTTTTACTTCTTCCTTCTGACAAGATGCCACATGACTGTGTACCCCTAACTGATAACTTAGAAACCCCCAAACAGGACCTATAGGAAATCCCTGTTTTAAATGCTGAACTTGTCTGGTTTACCGAGGGATCCTACCTTCAAAATAACTCAGGGAAACATCTAGCTGTCTATGTTGTAGCCTCACTGTTTGAAAACATTGAAAATGATCCCCTACCCAACACCTTGTACTGCTTAACAGTCTGGTCTTTTCCCTCCTCTTAGTTGACAATTTTAACATACAAAATAAATTGTCAGGCAATTTAAGATGAGTCTATAGCTATCCCTCTTCACATATAAATTCACTTAAAATACGTATATCTCGCTGCTTCTCTTCTTTTACATTTAAGTTAAAGAGCGAGAAAATTAACCTGATTTTACCTAATCCATTTATGTTTTTAAGTCAATAAAGTATTGAACAATTATTCAATGAATGAGAAATAAGCAGATGTGAAACTTAGTATACCGAAGATATAATATCATATCAAAATATGGGTGATTGAAAGTAAATGCAAAAGTTACTTATGCTCGATAAAATGTTAGCAGAGTAATCACTGCCTTGGTCCACATAAGCATAACTACAGACTTGTGCCACACAAAATATTTAAAAGTCACTCCAAGGTAGGATCATAACTATAATGAACATTCAAAAAATTAAGGTTCTGTTGAAAATAATATTTTCACCTTGTCTGCAGGCAATTATTTGTAGGTACAAAAAGGTGCTGGTAAATATTAAAATTTGCAGTGCATTTTGAGGCTGCAGTTGTGAATAAGGAAGATTGGAATATTATATTTTAATACTCAACAGATTAACACCATTTCCTTTAAAGATTTGTTTATCTGCAGACAAAATGTTACTAAGATAATCATTTGTTACTATGAATATATTATAACAATATGTCTCCGTTAGCCTAAAGCAAAAAGTTTACTTTAATTAAAACCTGGGTCTTATAATTAAAACATCAAACACTACATATGCTAAGTTATCACACCACGTACAGTACTAACACATGGACTGTTTGAAATTTTTAACCAGAGTTGCTGCTCTGGTCTTCAGGGTTTATTGAAAATCCCTTGAAAAAGAACTGTTTCATCTCTTTTGTGCAAATGTACAGCTGGCATTTATATTTGATAGTTTTTAAATAAAACATATTACAAGAAAAATATATTAAATTTTGGATTTAACCTTAACGTAATTTGAAATTTTACAATGACAAATGGTTATTTTTAAAGAGTGACTTCTGCAGAAGATATAATTAGTCAGTTTTTAAATTATTTAAAATATTTTATTTGCTACTATTGGAAGTCTGGATAAGTTGGCTTTTCCAAAGCTCTACAATTTGGGCTCTCTTGATTCCCTTTTCTTATTGCCTGCAATCCCCCTACTTATGTCTTGCTAAGCTCAGCCTAGAATAGCTAACACATACTTTAGCATTATCTCCCCTTAGAACAGCAGACTTAATATATAGTCCAACTTGGTGTGACTTCCATGTCATTATAAGTGACAGAATTATGAAGCATTAATTTCCCCATTAATAGCATAAGTCACCATTTCCCAGACTCAGATAGGTTTCCTCACTGCTGCTACCTAAGAGCAAATGAAAATCCTGCATATTTTAGGTTATTGTAACAGCAGCACACCCCTTTAAGTAACTACGTATTAATTACAGTGGCTGTAAGCAAATCAATTTTTTTAAACAAAGGAACAAATATGTGAATTTCACTCAACTAAGGTAACTTTCCTTTTGCCTCCTGAAAACCTACATTACTTGTGTTTTATTTCTATACTGAATTATTAAATTTTCTCATAATTGAATAATAATGTAGAAAACATACTACATAATGAAAAATAAATATAAAACAATCAGGTGCCCATCATACGCAATTAATAACATTGAATTTTATAAAATCTCACTAATAAATAAAATTCATTAGAAATAACACTTGATTTTCTTACGGTGATGGTGATATACTTCCCTTTTCTTTCTTCTTTTTTTTTTCTTTTTGTTTTTTTGAGATAGAGCCTCACTCTATCACCTAGACTGGAGTGCAGTGGCATGATCTTGGCTCACTGCAACTTCTGCCTCCCAAGTTCAAGTGATTCTTGTACCTCAGCCTCCCAGGTAGCTGGGATTACAAGAGTGTGCCACCACACCTGGCTAATTTTTGTGTTTTTATTGAAGAATTTCACAGTGTTGGCCAGGCTGGTCTTGAACTACTGACCTTAAGTGATCCTCCCACCTCAGCCTCCCAAAGTGCTGGGATTACAGGCGTGAGCCACCATGTCTGGCCTGTACTTCCCTTTTCATAAATCGTTGCGAAGCAGAAAATGTTCCCCTGTCGTTTCTTCAGTGTCTCCCTGCTCAAACCTCTAGGGTGAGCATGAAGACTGAAGACGGGCAGGTTGTGGGGCTCCGACCCCATGGTGGTGTCTAGGGGCGAATGCTTACAGCTCCTGAAGCCCCAGTGGGCTGTTTTGATGTCTGCAGGTTGCTTGTGTTCATCAGCTCAGTTACACCCTCTGCCTTATTGCAAGGACAGAGGGCTTTCTGTATTCCCGGGTTCTTTCCTTAGTATACCGGAAAAATTGGATCACACATGGGCTGGGAGAATGAGTGCAAAGTTTTATTGAATGGAGGAAGCTCTCAGCAGATAGATGGAGAGCCAGAAGGGGGATGCAGTGGGAAGGTGGCATTCCCCTGGAGTAGGGCCACTCAATGTCCAGACTCTCCTCTGACCGCCCCAGCCAGATTCCCTTCCACGTTGTTCCACCATAGATGGCCTTCCAGCATCTGCTGATGTCTGCCGGTGTGTTCTTCTGCCAGCATGCTTCTCTCAAGTTCCAGCCACTTGTGTGTTCTTCCATCCATGTGTTTCTTTTGACAACCAGCTGTTTGTGTCTCTAACTGTTAGGGTCTCCGGGTTTTTATAGGCACAGGATGGGGGCATGATGGGCCAGGGTGGTATGGAAAATGCAACATTTGGGCACGAAAACAGAAATATCTGTCCACACATAGGTCCGTGGACACAGGCCTGGGGGTGGAGCTCTAGCCAGGGACCCGTTCTTCTCTACCCAGCATTTCCCTGCCTCCCTCCTGTATCCATTAGAATATATTTTAATTCTTTCATACATTTAAATGCATACCATCTCGAGAATGACTATTTCTCTAACTCTTTAACAACCAACCAAAACCTGAAAGCAATGTTTCACTGTCATTTTAACTTGTGATTTCCTTTATAAGAATAGAAGCATCTTTTCAAATATGTATAAGCCAACTATAATTTTTTTCTACAAATTGCCAGTTCACATCCATTGCTCATTGGATCACCAATAATATTTAATTTATTTACAGCAACTTTTATTTAGAAGAATCAGTCATTTTCTTATTACATCTACTGCAAATGTTTCTATCAATTTTGCCACATAATATTTAATGATTTTTCTTCTGCAGACTTCTTTGATTTTTTTTGTAGTCAAAATTATTTGTCTCAAATTATATAACTATTTGGTTTTCTGTCATACTAAAATTAAATTTATAAATCTATTGTTCTAATGTTTTAATTGATTCACTTTTGTATTTAATCTTTAACATAGTAAAGGGTAAAGAGTGACAAAGAAATAATTGTACCTGATAGATGACAGCTTGTAACTCGCCTAATTTCTCCAGTGTAGGTCATGTGGTTCTCCTACCCATATTAACAATTCACAGAAAATAAACATCTGACTAGAACTCTCTGTGACATAGATAGAACAGAACAAAGAAACCCAAATAACTCATGATCTTTTTAAATTAGAGACTAGAAACAAAGGTATTAGACACTACAAAAATGACTAAACATTCTTATGGTTTCTCAAATGCTTCAACAAGTAAGAAATCCAGCTTTGTTTGGTTACATATTTGTTTTTTGGGTCTTTGGCTTGTATACATCAACTGAGTCGAAATATGAATTCAAAGCGTTTTGTTTTTTTTTGAACTGTCTACCTATTTTATGAACATCTTACTGTAGATGTTTTGCCAACTCTAGAATACAGACCGATATGTATATGATCAGTAGTATATTTAAATATGGTATTAGGGAGTTAACACTAATATCATATTTAAACGTAAAACTGATTGATACTCTGTGAACACTTGGGCACATTGGAAAGAGAAAAACAAACTTTAGTAATCATACGTTATTTTAATGTACCTGTAATTTTTAGCATTATAAAATAACTACAGTGAATAAATAATTTTCAAATGTCTTTGAAAATGTTATTGTATACCTATATATTTTGCCACATGAAATTTTGTAAGGATAAAATGAAATGTGTGCTCACGGGAAAATATAATAAAGTTTCAGGTTTTCTTTTTTCTAGTTTTCACTGGTGAAAACAATAATAGTATATCTGACAAAATGTGCTTTTTTTGAGAAAGAAAAGAGCTTGGTAACTTGCAGAGAGTCTGAGATTATTTGTCTGTAGCTAAGTGAAAATGAGTGGTCAAAAACTGAGAAGATATTTGTATCCTATGTGAGCACTCACCAATGGCTGACCTTAGCAGAGAAGTATTTTAATAATCAAGTGGATGGCATGACCACTTCTGTGGACCCCACTCAGCCTCTTTCCCTAGTGACCTTTGTCATTGCCCAATGAACCCATGAACAAAGTGGCAATGGTGCCAGGGATGGAGGTTACTCATGGGCTCAACAACATGGACTTCCACTCACCAAGGCTGAAGTGGCTACAGACACTGCTGAGTGCCCAATTTGCTAGCAGCAGAGACCAACACTGAGCCCTTAATATGGCACCATTCCTCGGGGTGATCAGCCAGCTACCTGGTGGCAGATTGATTATGTTGGACCTCTTCCATCATGGAAAGGGCAGAGGTTTGTCCTCACTGGAATACACACCTACTGTGGATATAGGTTTGCCTACCTTGCACGCAGTGCTTCCGCCAAGACGATCATCCATGGTCTCATGGAATGCCTTACCCATGATCATGGTATTCCACACAGCATTGCCTCTGATGAAGGCACTCACTTTATGGCTAAAGAAGTGCAACAGTGGGCTCATGGTAAGATAATTCAGTGGTCTTACCATGTTTCCCATCATCCCGACACAGTTGGATTCTTAGAATGGTGAAATGGCCTTTTGAAATCACAATTACAATGCCAACTAGGTGACAACACTTTGCAGAGCTGGGGCAAAGTTTTCCAGAAGGCCATGTATGCTCTGAATCAGCATCCAGTAGATGGTACTATTTCTTCCATAGCCAAGATTCACGAGTCCAGGAATTAAGGGATGGAAGTAAAAGTGGCACCATTCACCACCACCCCTAGTGATCCACTAGCAAAATTTTTGCTTCCTATTCCTGTGACATTACATTCTGCTGGCCTAGAGGTCTTAGTTCCAGAGGGAGGAATGCTGCCACCAGGAGACACAATAATGATTCAATTAAGCTGGAAGTTAAGATTGCCACCTGGACACTTTGGCTCCTCCTACCTTTAAGTCAACAGGCTAAGAAGGGAGTTACAGTATTGGCTGGGGTGATTGATCTGGACTATCAAGATGAAATCAGTCTACTACTCCATAATGGAGGCAAGAAAGAGTATGCATGGAATACAGGCGATCCATTAGAGTGTTGCTCAGTATTACGATGCCCTGTGATTATGGTCAATGGGAAACTACAACAGCCCAATCCAGGCAGGACTGCAAATAGTCCAGAACCCTCGGGCATGAAGGTCTGGATTACTTCACCAGGAAAAAAAAACCAAAACTAAAAACAAACAAACAAAAAACTATGGCTTCCTGAGGTGCTTGCTGAAGGCAAAAAGAAAACAGAACGGGTAGTATAAGAAGGCAGCCATCAATACCAGCTACAACCACATGACCAGCTGTTGAAACGAGGACTGTAACTGTCATGAGTATTTTCTCCTTTTATTAAAAATGTGTTTGTGCACGTATACACCTGTACTAAGATAATATCTTCATTTTATTTCCTTTTCCTTCATGATGAGACATAAGAAATATTGACTTCATATTAGCATTTAAGTATTGTTAACTTTAGGTAACAGTATTTGGGTTGGGGATTGGTGCTTTTCCAGTTGTACGAAGGATAGTTGTATTATGTTACGTGTAATTTTGACCTTATTATTGTCTTTATTTGAAGATTATGTATCATCTCAGGAGATGTGTATAGGTTCAAGCTGACAAAAGGTGGACTTGTATTGGTTAATATTGAGTGTCAACTTAATTGGATTGAAGCATACAAAGTATTGATCCTAGGTGTGTCTGTGAGGGTATTGCCAAAGGAGATTAACATTAGGGTCAGTGGGCTGGGGAAGACAGACCCACCTTTAATCTGGTGGGCACAACCTAATCAGCTGTTAGTGAATATAAGGCAGGCAGAAAAACGTGAAGAGGTGAGACTGGCCTAGCCTCCCAGCCTACATCTTTCTCCCATGCTGGATGCTTCTGCCCTCAAGCATCAGACTCCAGGTTCTTCAGTTTTGAAATTCAGACTGACTCTCCTTGCTCCTCAAGCTTGCAGACAGCCTATTGTGGGAACTTGTGATCATGTACAGTAATACTTAAAAAACTCCATATATAATATATAATAATTTTATATTGTATATAATATATCCTACTTTATATATGTACATATGTATATATACATACTTATATAAAATAGGGTATATAATATATATATCCTGTTTTATTACATATCTTATTTTATATATGGGTATATATTAGGATATATAATACATATGTCCTATTAGTTTTATCCCTCTAGGGAACCTTGACTAATATATAAGGTATTAAGGGAGATTGAATAAGCAGTTACAGAACAAATTAGGCAGAAATGTCCATATCCTGTTCAGGATTTTTACTTTTGTGCAAAATCAAATAAAAGCCATTTCATTCTGTTAAAATGTATTTATATATGGATTTTCCTTAAAAGCATAAGAAGAAGTTTGGAATGCGTACTCTATATGATAAATATATATTTTTTTCTTAAAGAGATTGTTATTGTCTGTTAAGATCATAATTTATTAAATATATTTTAGACTAAAGTTAGAAGCTTTTTAAAAAATTCAATTTTTATTTATGAGGGGTACATGTGCAGGTTTGTTACATGGGAATATTGTATGATGCTGAGGCTTTGTGTGTGGATCCCATCACCCATGTAATGATCATAGTACCCAATAGGTAGTTTTTCAACCCATTCCTCTTTTCCTCCCTTTCTTTTCTAGTAGACCACAATGTCTACTGTACAATGTTTATATCCACTTGTACTCAATGTTTAGCTCCCTCCTATAAGTGAGAACACGCAGTATTTGGTTTTCTGTTTTTGCACTAATTCCCTTAGAATTATGGCCTCCAGCTGCATCCATGTTGCTGCAAAGGACATAATTTCATTCTATTTTTATGGAATTAAATAAATGATGGATGAATAGTATTCCATGGTGTATATGCCATAAATTTTCTTTATCCAATCTACCATTGATAGGCACCTGGGTTGATTCTATGTCTTTGCTATAGTGAATAACACAGCAATTAATATACAAGTGCATGTGTCTTTTTGGTAAGATGATTTATTTTTCCTTGGGTATATACCCCATTATGGGATTGCTGGCTTGAATGGTAGCTCTGTTTTAAGTTCTTTGAGAAATCTCCAGACTGCTTTGCACAGTGGCTGGACTAATTTGCATTCCCTCCAACAGTGTATAAACATTTCCTTTTTTCCACAGCCTCCCAGCATCTTTTTTTTTTTTTTTGACTTTTTAGTAATAGCCATTCTGAATGGTGAGTTTCTCATTGTGGTTTTGATTTGCATTTATCTGATGATTAGTGATCCTGAGCATTTTGTCATATGTTTGTTGGCTGCTTTTATGTCTTCCTTTGAGAAGTTTCTGGTCATGTCCTTTGCTCATTTTTTAATGGGATAATTTATTTTTGCTTGTTGATTTAAGTTCCCAGTAGATTCTGGATATTAGACCTTTGTCAGATACATAGTTTGTGAATATCTTCTTTCATTCTATAAGTTATCTGTTTGCTCTGTTGACGTTTCTTTTCCTGCGCAGACGTTCTTTAGTTTAATTAGGTGCCAGTTGTCAATTTTTGTTTTTGTTGCAATTACTTTTGGGGACTTAGCCAAAAATTGTTTGCCAAGGCCAACAATTGAGAAAAGTATTTCCTAGGTTTTCTTCTAGGATTTTTATAGTTTAAGGTCTTACATTTAAATCTTTGATATATTTTGAGTTAATTTTTGTATATAGTGAAAGGTACAGGTCCAGCTTTAATCTTCTGTATATGGATAGCCAGTTATCCCAGCACCATTTATTGAATACAAAGTCCATTGAATATATACTCCATTGTTTGTTTTTGTCATCCTTGTTGAAGATCAGATGGTTGTAGGTGAGTGGCTTTATTTCAGTTTTCTCTTCTGTTCCATTGGTCTACATATTTGTTTTTGTACCAGTACCAACATGTTTTGATTAATGTAGCTTTATAGTATAGTTTGAAGTTGAGTAGTATGAAGCCTCTGGCTTTTTTCTTTTTGCTTAGAATTCCTTTGGCTATATAGGCTCTTTTTTGGTTCCATATGAATTTTAAAATAGTATTTTTTCTAATTCCTTGAAGAATGCTGTTGATATTTTGACAAGAATAGTATGGAATCTGTAAACTGCATTGGACAGTATGGCCATTATTACAATAATGCTTCTTCGAATCCGTAAGCATGGAATGTTTTTCCATTTATTTGTGTAATCTCTCTTTCAGCAGTGTTTTGTAGTTCTCCTTGTAGAAATCTTTCACCTTCTCACCTAGCTGTAGACCTAAGTATTTCATTGTCTTTGTGGCTATTGTAAGTGGCATTGTGTTCTTAATTTGGCTCTTAGCCTGGATGTTGTTGTTGTACAGAAATGCTACTGAATTTGTACATTGATTTTGTATCCTGAAACTTTACTTACGTCGTTTATCAGTTCTAGGAGCTTTCTGATAAAGTCTTTAGGATTTTCCTAGGTGTAGAATCTTATTATCAGCAAAGAGAGACAGTTTCACATTTTTTTTTTAAATTTAGAAGTCTTTTATTTGTTACTCTTGCCTGATTGCTCTGACTAGGACTTCTATTAGATGTTGAACAGGAGTGGAGAGAGTGGGCCTCCTTGTCTTGTGCCAGTTCTCAATGGGAATGCGTCCAGATTTTGCCCATTCAGTGTGATATCAGCTGTGGGTCTGTCATAGATGACTTCCATTATTTTGAGGTATATTCCTTCAATGTCTATTCTTTTGTGGGTTTTTATGACGAAGTGTTGTTGGATTCTATCAAAAGCTTTCTCTGTATCTATTGAGATGATCATACAGTTTTTGTTTTTAATTATATTTATGTTGTGAATCACATTATTGATTTGTGCGTGTTTAACCAGCCTTGCATCCCAGGAACAAAGCCCACTTAATTGTGTTGGATTAACTTTTTAATGTGCTGCTGGATTTGACTTGCTAATATTTTGCTGAGGATTTCTGCATCCATGTTCATTAGGGGTTTTGGCCTGAGGTTTTCTCTTTTTGTTGTGCCTCTGCCAGATTTTGGTATTGGGCTGATGCCAGCTTCATTGAATGAGTTAGCAAGGAGTCCCTCCTCCTCAATATTTCACAATAGATTCAGTAGCATTGGTATGGGTTCTTCTTTGTATGTCAGTTAGAAGCTTTAAGTTCATTACCTATTGACTTATTTTAGCAAAATGATTCCTAATGATTAGTAGTATTTGTGACTGTGGTTGTAAATATTATTGATAACTACTTTTTACCTTTACAAAATTTAATGTTTCTCTCCTGAAAAGTCTTGCGTTTTCCTTTCAAGCTTCGAATTCAGAATATAGAAATTTTAAGATGTATTTTATGCTTAAAATATCTTTGGCTTTCCTGTATTGGCTCACAGGTAATAAAGATTTGGTCATTTATTTTATAAGGGTAAAAATAACGGAAATAATTTAAGTTTGTCTTGACATTCTCCAAAGAGTATTTAACTTAAAACTATTTTGAGAGCTCTGTTGTTTATCAAATTTACCACAAAAAGATAAAGACATTCTTCCTATGTTAATTCTGTGAAATTAAATTAAAACATATGTTCCATAGTTTTCAGTATTCAATATAAACCTACTCAAGATCAACCACAAGTACTGGTACAATAATTTGTCTATGTATCTCTCTCTCTCTCCATCCTCCCCCAACCCTTTCTATCTTAGTTAAACACCCTCCTAAGCCAGAGAAAATATGGTGATGTTTCTTGACAGTTTTGTGAAGGTATGTGTTATGTTAAAAAGCAGTGTACCCTCACTGGTTATAATATATTATTGATCCAAAAAAGATACTTAAGTACACACTTACATATTGTATGTTAAACCTCAAGAGATAATTTTGTGCTCTTTTTTTTTTGCTAGCATTCCTAAATGTAATAATATTAGTCAGAACTATTTAGTATTTTACCACAATAAATACAAATTATCCACTGTTCTCAAGCAACATCTTTTTTTTTGGAAACTTGACTAAAAGTTTTGACAGTGTCTCTGGTGCATGTTTTATATGTTGCAATTGTAAACCCAGTTAAATTGCAAAGGTGAGATATTGACAAGTTCCTATACATTGGATTGAGGTTTTTTTTAACATCTCCTAATAGAATTTATACTACTTACCTGCAATATGTATTAAATAAGTTTTTATCATTTTGTGTTTATTCTCAAAGTTAATTGAAGCTTTTCCTTGCCAGAGAGGTATTGCCCTAACAATAACAAATAATTACTTGATTTCATAATTAAACCAAGGAGATTCCAAAATAACTAATGACAAAAGCACCCATTTTACCGGAACTTAAAATCTGGACAATTAATAAGAAATTTAACTGTGCCGATCCCTCTTGATCTTTGGAAAAGACAGTGAGTAAGTACAAATGAAATTCTGAAAGTAAAATTGGCAATGCTTTCAGAGACCCTTAAACTTCCATTGCCCATGGTATTGCTATTACTTTTAATTCCAGTGAGATAAGCACTTTTGGGGTTTATTATTACCTTTAAAAATTACATAAAGCCTTTAGACGCCACCCTGTGTTTCTGAGAATGTCATTGCCAACTCAGATTTTCACTCTCTGGCAATACACTTAGTATTCTCACTGAATCTTGGTATCCATTTTGCAACATCATACTAAACTATCTCTCCATAAACAAATTCTGGACAACTGGTTCCTTGGGAATGTATCAGAAAAAGACATAATTTGAAACCTACTAGAAAGAACCTTATCAAATATGGTTTACAATTATCACATCAGTGAAAATGCCAAGGGCTTTGTCCTTGAGTCATTGTTTGTCATGTAGAGACATGAGCCATTCTCAAATCACTTGAAGACTATCAAGATAAAAACCTTCAGGCTGAAGATGCTTAGAAATCTTTGAGAAGCAAATAGACATCAGGAGGTAGATAGTTTCCACTCAAGATCCAGAGAACAAGACCCAGATAGCTAGAGGGGCATGTTGTCACATTGTAACACGTATGCATATTTTTTTCCTAGCTACTTTGTTTTCTTTTGGCTGGCTTAAAGTTTTGAACTATTAATACACATTTGCTATCTATAAGTCCCACATTCTTAAAATTTGTTTTTTGCATCTTTATTCACTTACTGGCATGAGTCAATAACAAGTTGCAATTTACTCATGATTTAGCTACTGAATAATCAAACTCATTTGATGAGTCTGCACATTTTCTTATGGGAGCCACCAAGCTTCCCTTGATACCAGTTTCTATTAACAATCAGTTGATTTCCTGTGTAATTTGGCTCAACCTCTGTGTGCCTTTTTTACGTGGCAAACACTATAATAATCTAGACATCTAGGAACCTGCAACTCTAACTATTCAACAGAAATTCTAGTTGCCTTCTATTGTCCTTAAGCCTCTTCAATTTATTCTTTAAAACAGGCCTTCAAAGTTGGGAGGATACTACATGCCATAGTCTGAGGATAGCAAGAGAACTAGGTCAAGTTGTCAAGGTTACAGAACTCTTAGACCAAAGGATTCACTAAATTGGAAATTAGTTTGCTTGGAATAGGTCTCCAAAACATAATATCACCTTCTCAAGAAAGAGCATGTGTTGTTTAAGGAGAAGAATATTATACTCAATCCCTACAAATCTTTTGGATTTTAATCTTCTAAAAGGATCTAAAAAAAAATAAAAAACCATAAATGTAGATACTTTGGGTAATAATGCCACATATTTCTGTGGGCTCTTTAGATTGGAATTAATATATGTTTTCAGAGCAATTTAGGAAGTGAGCCTCAGCTTACTTTAGGAATTAAGTTTTTGCTTAAAAACTGAATCACAGGATCTATTCATATAACTTTTTTTGATTATTATTTTCCACTTTGTTGTGTTCAAGTGTATAATCTCCAAAGTTTAAATTCTCATGTATTGCTGCTGTCCTGTCAAATGATCTAAAAAGTGACCCTTCAAGTAAAAGAACTGGAAAATTTGACACTCATGGAGTTGAAACAAATACACTCAAATACTTAATATGGTGTCATATGGTTTGGCTGTGTCCTCACCCAAATCTCAACTTGAATTGTATCTCCCAGAATTCCCATCTGTTGTGGGAGGGAACCAGGGGGAGGTAATTGAATCTTGGGGGCTGGTCTTTCCTATGCTATTCTCATGATAGTGAATAAGTTTCATGAAATCTGATGGGCTTATCAGAGGTTTTCCCATTCGCTTCTTTCTCATTTTCTCTTGTTGTTACCATGTAAGAAGTGCCTTTCACCCTCTGCCATGATTCTGAGGCCTCCCCAACCATGTGGACCTGTAAGTCCAATTAAACCTCTTTTCCTTTCCAGTCTTGGGTATGTCTTTTTCAGCAGCATAAAAATGGACTAATACAGTAAATTGTACCAGTAGAGTGGGACATTGCTGTAGATACCTGAAAATTTGGAAGTGACTTTGGATCTGCGTAACAGGCAGAGGTTGAAACAGTTTGGAGGGTTCAGAAGAAGACAGAAAAGTGTGGGAAAGTTTGGAACCTCCTAGAGACTTGTTGAATGGCTTTGACAAAAATGCTGATAGTAATATGAACAATAAGGTCCAGGTGGAGGTGGCCTCAGATGGAGATGAGGAACTTGTTGGGAACTGGAACAAAGGCAATTCTTTTTATGTTTTGGCAAAGAGACTGGAGGCATTTTGCCCCTGCCCTAAAGATTTGTGGAACTTCGAACTTGAGACAGATGATTTAGGGTATCTGGCGGAAGAAATTTCTAAGCAGCAAAGCATTCCAAAGGTGATTTGGGTGCTGTCAAAAGCATTCCATTTTAAAAGGGAACCAGAACATAAAAGTTCAGAAAATTTGCAGCCTGACAATGCAGTAGAAAAAAAAAAAAAAAAACTATATAATTTCTGCTGGCTGCAGAAATTTGCATAAGTAGCAAGGAGCCTAATGTTAATCCCCAAGACCATGGGAGGCAGGGCGGGGTGGGCGAGGGGGAGGAGTGGAATGTCTCCAGCTATGTCAGAGACCTTCATGGGAGCCCCTCCCATCACAGGCTCGGAGACCCAGAAGGAAAAAGTGGTTTTGTGGGTCAGGCCCAAGGTCTCCGAGCTGTTTGCAGCCTAGACACTTGGTGCCCTGTGTCCCAGCTGCTCCAGTCATGACTGAAAGGGGCCCATGAAGAGCTCGGGCTGTGGCTTCAGGGGTGGAAGCCCCAAGTTTTGGCAGCTTCCACGTTGTGTTGAGCCTGCTGGTGCACAGAAGTCAAGAACTGAGATTTGAGAACCTCTGCCTAGATTTCAGAAGATGTATCGAAAAACCTGGATGCCCAGGAGAAAGTTTGCTGAAGGAGTAGGGCCCTCATGGAGAACCCCTGCTAGGGCAGTGTGGAAGGGAAATATGGGGCCAGAGCTTCCACACAGAGTTCCTACTGGGGCACTGTCTAGTGGAGCTGTGAGAAAAGGACCATCATCCTCCAGACCCCATAATGATAGATCCGCCAACAGCTTGCACAATGCGTCTGGTAAAGCTGCAGACACTCAACGCCAGCCCTTGCAAGCAGCTAGGAAGGAGGTTTTACCCTACAAAGCCACAGGGGTGGAGCTGCCCACGACCTTGGGAATCCACCTTTTGCATCAGCATGACCTGGATGTGAGACTTGTAGTCAAAGGAGATCATTCTGGAGCTTTGCAATTTGACTGACCCGCTGGATTTCAGACTTGCATGGGCCCTGTAACCCCTTTGTCTTGGCCAATTTTTCCCATTGAAATGGCTGTGTTTAACCAATGCCTGTACCCCCATTGTATCTAGGAAGTAACTAGCTTACTTTTGATTATACAGGGTCATAGGTGGAAGGGAATTTCCTTGTCTGAAGTGAAACTGGACTGTGGACTTTCGAGTTAATGCTGAAATGAGTTAAGACTTTGTGAGACTGTGGGAAGGCATGATTGGTTTTTAAATGTGAGGACATGAGATTTGAATAATATGGTTTGGCTGTGTCCGCACCCAAATCTCAACCTGAATTGTATCTCCCAGAATTCCCACATGTTGTGGAAAGGACCTGGGGGAGGTAACTGAATCATGGGGGCTAGTCTTTCCAGTGCTATTCTCATGATAGTGAATAAGTCTCACAAGATCTGATGAGTTTATCAGGGTTTTCTGCTTTTGCTTCTCCCTCATTTTCTCTTGTCACTGCCATGTAAGAAGTGCTTTTCACCTCCCACCATGATTCTGAGGCCTCCCCAGCCACGTGCAACTGTGTGTCCAAGTAAACCTCTTTTTCTTCCCAGTCTCAGATATGTCTTTATCAGCAGCATGAACATGGACTAATACAATGTGATTATAATACCTCATAGGAAATGAAAAATGGACTGGCCACTTCTCCAGATGTTGACGTTCTATCCTTCAGCTTAAACTGAAGAATGACAACAAAAGGTGATTGATACTAACCTGGATACTAACAATCAAATCATCTGCACCCTCATAGCTTAATGACTTCACTAGCACAATCTTACTGTTGTATTTCTCACATTAATATGATCATGTAATGCTGGAAAACATCTGTTCAGGAATGCATATTTCTACCTAACTTTTACTACTTGTTTCAGAAACTTCCTGAAAGTATTCAACTACTAAAAATAGATAGTTCAACTAGGCTCAGTGACTCCGCAAGACTTTTCTCTAAGCCCTAGCCTTGTGATATGGTTTGTCTATGTCCCCACCCAAAATCTCATCTTGAATTGTAATTCCCATAATCCATATGATCCTCATGTGTCAAGGGAGAGACCAGGTGGAGGCGTTTGGATCATGGAGGCGGTTTCCCCCATGCTGTTCTGATGATAATGAGTTCTCAATAGATCTGATGGTTTCATAAGAGGTTCTCCTCCTTTGCTTACTCACATATCTCCTTCCTGCCACCTTGTGAAGACCGTACTTTGCTTCCCCTTCACCTTCCACCATGATTGTAAGTTTCCCAGAGCCTCACCAGTCATGCAGAACTGTGAGTCAATTAAATCTCCTTTCTTTATAAATTACCCAGTCTTGGGCAGTTATTTATAGCAGTGTGAAAATGAATTAATACACCTCGAAACTTCTGACTCTCTCAAGATTTATACTCAAAGACAAGCAAGACTCCCCACCCAACTTAAAAAATATTGCACTTATACTCATACCCTTCTGAGATGCTAGTAAGAGTCTGTCAACATTTCATCTTATTGTGATAAGCAATAAATTCCACTTTGTTTTAATCAACAGATTGTTTTGGTGGTATTGTCAGAGAGCCAAGATTTGGCATTTTGAGTGCTTTGATGGGAAAAAAAAAATCAAAGCTAGAAGTCCAATTAGGACTTTGATAGCACAAGGTTACTGGAACAAATGTAGGCAAGGCTGAGTACATTGAGAAAATAAACATTTCTTTTGTGAGTGAAACTTCTACCTGCCCCAAATTGCATATGTATTAGAAGAGAAATGCCTTTCAAATACAGTAATGTAGAAAATATTGTGTGTACATACAAATCATATGCATGCACATATATACATGCATTTATTTTTATATTCACAATATATTTTCATAAGATTCAAAGTGCTCAACTGAATGAATTGTGGTCGGAGGAATGACTTGATTGAACTGCCTATGCAAATTGTTACATTATCACTACTCACTTCCATGTCTTTAAAAGCAAAAAAATGATCTAGTACTCCCTCAATGCATTAATAAAAGTTTGAAAGTATGCATATATTCTTTATAGTTCTTCACTTTCATTCCCAGAGCAATAAAATCTACAAGGATAAATGGTCCATTCAAATCAAATGACGTATCATTTACAACGTTTTTTTTTTTTTGCATTATATCTTTAAAAATAGAGCACTTGTGAAGATGGGCATACCTTTGATTAAACTTTAAGGAAATTTGAAATGAAGTATAATATATCTCATAGAATTTTCAGCAGAAAAGTATAAGTAAATTCAGTGTCTGAAATTTTAGAAGACAAACATTTTACTGTGCCTTATGGGCTTGCAACCATGTGTTGACTGTATAATCTTTTTTTCCCTAGTTTTTTTTGAACTGATTATTAAATTTGCAACATTTGTAAAAGTTCATCATGATGTGCTCTTATGATTTTGGGATTTCTTTGGGTATGATACTGCAATGTCAATAATAAAAGGAAAAATAAGAGGCAGATTGTCCATGAATATAAAAAGTATAAGTTCTTTCCCTATTTGCAAATTAACTAGATTTTTTGAGTCCTGCATGTAACAATGAAAGATACTTTACAGTAGGAACTTTTACCTGATTTATTATGTATCTCTTTAGATGTCCCAGCAAGGTTAAAGAGGAAGAAAAGCAGATGGAAAGCAGCAGGTACACACTTTTTGATGTGAGAAACTCATTCATGATGATGACACTATTACTGTTCAAGATGGAAACAATAAAATGTAATTTAAGGTGAATAAGCAATAGAAACGCAATAAATCAAAGTAAATGAATAGTAACTCTGTCTGTAGAATATAAATAGTGGCAGTGTATTTTATTCAGCTATAACTGCTCTCTTAAAAGTAAAATGGAACCTTATTTCTCCTTAGTAATAATTACCTAAGTTTCCTTATTAACAAGCACTTCTCCGTTACAATCTTAAAGATGCAAGCTGGTATGAAAATAATTCCACTTGAAAACCAACATCACGCTTCAAAAGTTTTAGTATCATTACTGTGAAAGAGCTATTGAACTATATTATTCTTCGCCTCAAAGCAGTACCACAACTGAGATATCAGAAAGAAAAAGAAAAAATTCTGTTCTTACTGTCCTCCTAACCAATATATTTATCATATTTTCACTATATTCAATATTCAATTTGGATATGTAAATAGTATTTATAGCACCCTAACCTCAGTTTTTATGACCACAGATCACTATTATTTATTTTTATCTTTTTTAGAAGAAATGAAGAGCACTTGTTTAGTATCTTTACATCATGTTCCCTAATGCATTTTATGACCCTAAAGGGTATTACTTCATTTCATTTCATTTCATTTCATTTCATCTTGCTTCTTCCATTGAGATTCTCAGTCTTTTAATTACACTTATTTCTATCTTAAGCCCATTGCTCTCCAATTGCAGAGTGTGGAATTATATAGTACTGTAGCCAGGGTTTACTCTTTTTTGAATGTAAGCTAAGAATAGTCTTATTGATTCTTCTGAATGGCCCATTGCATTTATTTATTTTTGACAAATATTACATATTCAGCTCATTATATATTTTGACACTTAATTCATTAATTCTTAACCAGATGTGGCAAATTCTATCGAGTATATTGAGATTTTGCGTGAAGGCAAAATGTCAGTGACAAGTAAAAACAAATCTGAATTTAGGTAAAGAGAGATATTGTTAGAAAAGATGACTACAATTGGGAAAATGTATTAAAAATAGAGACAGGTAAGCATAGCTAGCAGGATGTTTTGGGGATCTAGGGAGGTGGAGGGTGAGCAGTGGAGTTGAACACATATGAGAAAGATGGTTTAACAGAAAAATATTTATTTCTTCAGTCAGAATGACGCATTAAGGGAAAATATTTTCCTGATTAAGCTTATCTATGAGCCAAAGTTCAGGGGCCTTTGGAAAAAAAGAAGTCTGACTAAAGCTTGATCAAGGCAAGTAATAAATAATTGTGAACACTTGGTTAGCATAAATACAGTGCTTAAATTTAAGCGCAGTAGGGCGAGGAGCCAACATGGCCACATCGAAACAGCTCCAGTCTGCAGCTCCCAGCAAGCCCAACGGAGAAGGTGGTTTATTTCTGCATTTCCAACTGAGGTACTCAGTTCATCTCATTGGCACTGATTTAGGCAGTGGGTGCAACCCATAGAGAGCGAGCAGAAGCAGGGTGGGGCATCACGACTCCCAGGAAGTGCAAGGAGCTGGGGGACTTGCACAGGAAGCACTAAACATGGAAAGGAAAAACTGGTACCAGCCACTCCAAAAACACACCAAAACATAAAGACCAATGACATTACGATGAAACTGAATCAACTAATGTGCAAAATGAGTTAAAAACAGCTAGCATCATGATGTTAGGACCAAATTCACACATAACAATATTAACCTTGAATGTAAATGGGCTAAATGTTCCAATTAAAAGACACAGACTGGCAAATTGGATAAAGAATCAAGACCCATTGGTCTCCTGTATTCAGGAGACCCATCTAACATGCAAAGACACACATAGACTCAAAATAAAGGGATGGAAGAATATTTACCAAGCAAATGGAAAGAAAAAAAAAAGCAGGGGTTGCAATCCTAGTCTCGGATAAAACAGACTTTAAACCAACAAAGATCATAAAACACAAAGAATGTACACTTTGAAAGGGTAGCTGCATTTTAAATTAAAATATAGAAGATGACTATATAAAAATATATCTTATTGAAAAAAATGATGATTTTTACTTTAACGATTTCATAGGCATGCATTTTGAGTAACAGACATGTTTCATTTTTGTATAGAATAATTTATGAAAATCTAAAGATAATGTTCAGCCTTTATAAAATTAATTAGAGACATTATCAGTTAATTTATTCTATAATAATTGACATTCCTATTGACTTTAGACTGGCAAGTTATAGTCTAAAACTTTTAGGTGCTAAATACTTTTCAGTCCATATGAATAACTATCATGTGAGTAGTTGCTGGAAATTTTTAAAATCTAGAGGCTTAAGGAGATTCTTATTAGAATATCATATCCTTGAAAGTAAGATAAAAATCTCTTTTTATGAAATATAGTTTCAGTTCATCATGAAAATTTAAATAATATTACTAAAGGTGGCACACATTTAAAGAAGTATGTGCTTGCTCAGTTAATTTAAGCTTGAAGGTTAATTGATGATCATGTCTCTCCAATTTAGGTAAAAAAGTAAAGCAAGAATTGCATTTTCTTAACATTTAACCTTTTTTTTAATGGCATATGAAATATTCAAATATTACTTACAGAAAAAAGGAATGGAGAATTGTTGCAACATTCTAATTGAAAACATGGACATTCAGGTATTTTTCTGTTTTCCCTATTGTAATCACATCTTGCTGGAAGGGAAAAATAAAAAGGCAATAAAACTTATCTCAGAATTATTCAGTGCTTGATTAATTCATTCATTGTTAAAATGATTTTTTAAAAATATGTTTTGATCATACTCTTCATATTGTTACTTTCTATTTCTCAAAAATAGAAGGGTTAATTGAAAATGAACACCAATGCACTGCCTTTTACTTACATTTGAATAACTTTTTCTCTTTTTAAAATTTTATCCAAAATAGGCTCAGTGGGGGCACTGAGGCATTATGTCTAACTAACCCACCAGGCACAGCAAGCCTATAGACCTCTTGAATCTTAAAAGACTCACTGTAGGAAAATACAAGTATAACAGGCTCCAGTGGAGCCCAACAATGTAATTAGAAGGGCATTTTATACTTAATGCCATAGATCACAAGACATTAGGGGATACAAATTAGTCTACTTGTATATGATTTGCCTGTTAGGGAAATGGGTGATGAAGGAAAATGTGCAATGTTTATGTTTTACTTTGTTGCAAATCATTTAACTGGTTTCAAAAGGCAGAATGAATCAAAAAGAAATCAGCCATTTTATTTTATTGCCTTTAGGTCAATATTTTACAAATTTAAGATGTCAAATAAGTAGAAATGTATGGCTCAAAAAAAATGGTTGTATACAAAAATAAGCCTAAATTTTAAGTGTCAGATTTTTTTTGGATAGTGTCAATTTAATTGAATAATTTTGATATTTACCCTTTTGATGGAAATTCTGCTGGAAATTTTCTTATTTTGTCAATACTTGAATAGTATTGTATGACACATATGTTTAAATTGACATAGTTATTTTGATTTAAATAATGGTTATTATATATTAAATCAAACAGTTTGCCTAGATTAGCTAGATTGGCAATAGTTAAAGAATGTAATGTTTGAAATATTATATAGTCTATAAATCAGATTAATGCCAACTCATTAGAAAATGTAATGTTCATAATTAAAGTTTATATAATAATATATATTTTCCTTAATTTTTAAAGACCTACTTCTCATGATAGTGATATATCATAATGCTATTTTTTGATATACATGTAACATAGTTGTACTGTTTAAAAAGCTGGAAAACAGAAAAGTATATATAGGTAATAACTGCCTCAAATATATCAACATGGAAATCACTACTTTTAAAGACAAATTTTACTTATTTTTAAGTGTTCTTTCCATTTCTATCTCACTTTCTAATTATACATACAGATACGCACAATTCATAGTATCATTATCATACCATGTTATGTTAGTACATGATTATTACATATCAATATTTTATATTTTTATTATCTTCTCTTAGCTTGGTGGCAATGTTAACACAGTAGTATATTTTTAATTTTTACTGACTTCATTAACATCTCTGGTTCTTTTTGATTTCTTTTATTGCAGCTTCTCATCACTTGAATATTTCAGGAATCCTTTCTGCTTATTCAATCTTAAGTTGTTCTGTTTTCAATAATGAGAAAGAGAATTTTCAAGTTTGTCTATCCTTTTAAAAACATTTCTCTAATGCCTCTTCATGATTCTGCAATGCAGAATGGATGAAGTTTTACAAATAGCTTCAAATTCTTGCCAACAATACAATGTCATGCCATTCTTTACTCACATGGTAAAATTTTGTTTCTATCATGTTTCAATGCATAGCTATTATTTCCCCAAGTCTGTAGATACCATGGCAGAGTAATTAAGTATTAACGCCTTCTCATGAATCAGATTTTGTTGTTAAGCCTAAGTAATCAGTGTGGGGGTGCTGAACCTCTGTCAGGGACCTGATGTAACTTTCAAGAGTATTTAAGATCTTATTTCATCATGGTAAGTTTCCTTTTGAAGTCTTAGTTTTGTCTCATTTGGGGCTATATGTATATATATAATATTATATTATAGAAGATTTATATTATATATAAATATTCTCTTTCAATATGACAAATAACCAAAGAATTCACCAAAACAAGAGCTCTTGAGAGATATATTTTTGAGTCACTCTGAAAAATATTTGTATACATCTTTTATTCCATTAACTAACAGGCATTGGCTAGCAATGTGTTTACAATATTTTAGATACTCAAGAGATGCTATAGAAGCAATTATAATTAATAAAATTGTATGCAATAATAATAATAAAATGTTATTTACAAAGTCTTTTTTTTCACATAGGATGAAGAACCAGTTTCTCCTTTAAAACATATTTGTCTTTTAAGTATATAAAAAGGCATTTTCAAAATTTATATTATAGTTATGACTGTATTCTGATAGCAACTTTAAAGTAATCCTTTTATCTTGGAGTTTTATTTCCCTTTACTTATACTTTAATCATTGGAAAATTCTGTACCATCAAAGAATACTGACTTAGAGAAAAATGAAACAGGCCAGAAGATACCCTGTGATAATCATATAATGACTCATCATTGAGCAATAATTAAGGATTGAAATTCACTGTTTAAAATGCATACATAGAATCACATTCCAAAATATTTCTATTTCTTATTTAATATAAAAATTTCTGGAGGAAGTAATTCATGTTGATATATAATAATTTGGCACAATTATTTTATATATGAGTTATATGAGTATCAGTGTCATTTCATGGTCTTTATAATCCCATCTATTTAGACAATCATTATATATTATTTTGAATAGCTATAAAAATTACAATTATTAATGTGCTGGTTCTTACAAATGCAAAATGTTAGGAAATATACACTTTCAATTACATTATCATAGATTCTTTTGAATATGTTCTGGAAGAGCTTAAATTACTCAATTAGCTGGAAAATCTGTTGAAGTTTATACCCTAAAAATGTTCTGAATTTCTTTAATTATCTAATTTATAATTCTTGATCGCTTAACAAAATCACTTACTTGATATTTTTATTGACTTTTATTTTTCTGTTGTAAATAGGGGTGTTAGTATCTTTATCTTATTGAATATTTTGCTGTAATTTTTATTTAAAAAATTATTTTTTCATAGATTCCTATTTTGTATTCTTCCTTTTGAAAGATTTCTTATCTACTCTCATCAGTTTATTTTCCAAGGTACTTGTGTTTTTTTGGTTTGCATTTAATTATCCTCTTGCCTACCTCCCTGCCGTCATATTTTGGCATAACATTTAATATACAAGAAATAATTAAGAACTGTGTTTAAATTGTGTTGCTTTGTAGGAAATGCCACATTTGTGTTCCGGTTCTTTTATATCTTTAGGTTAGAAGTTGTGTTTTATCCATTAAGATCATCACTTTATATATTTTGTAACTTTTATTAATTTTGATATGTATCTTCAATTTAATGTCTGGTATATTCAAAAGTTGATTCTGAAAAATACTTTTGTGCCTAACTCTTTCTATGTTGTTATTAGACACTAGAGTTTTAATGTTTCTTAATTAATTTTATGTAAATGTTGTAATATTTGATCTTCAAAAATAATTTTGATGCAATAATTGTTTTTCTTATTTTAGTTTTATTGATGTATTGCATAATCTAGACTAATATTAAAATGTTATTAATAACTGGCAAGCATGACTATTTGTAATTCTAAAAGTATTGTCTCTGGTGAGCATTTATTTACATTATACATTTTTTAACATGTTAAGTATCCATACATTCATACTTCTTGAATAATATCCTTTTGGAGAAAGAAAATAAAATTGTATGGACTGTCTTTACAGTACGTGTTGGTAAATATTATGCATTTATATTATTTCAATATTTATATGATGTGTTAGATAATTGTTCTCCCAGAATTAAATTATGCCAGGATTCCTCTGACCAATTTTAGAACAAGGAGTCCAGAAGTTATTTCATATCTCTGGTGGTTCTTATCCCAAATGGCCCCTTATAGATGCTGGTCTGATTGGGCTATTATTATTTGACAGCCGCTTTCTTTGCACTCCACATATTATCACTTCTTTGGTTTAACTATCAAATCTTTCCTATGACAATATTTAGTGAATTAGCAGATGAAATACTTCTTCTCTCTATCCTTCCTTCCATCTTATTTTTAAAGGATGGATCACACCATAGTTTCATGGTGTAAATGGATTACATCACAGTTTTATGGTAGCCCTGCACAGAGTTCTCTCTTTAAAATACTCTGAAGTTACCCTTACTCACTTTCTCCCAAAATAGCTGGTTAATGGTTGATTCATGTAAGAGTATTGTTATGTTCGCTTTAATTTACCCTTGCCATTGCCTTTTACAAATATAGGTCTGTCTTTCTTTTTTTTTTGACGGAGTCTCGCACTGTCGCCCAGGGTGGAGTGCAGTGGCACGATCTCTGCTCACTGCAAGCTCCGCCTCCTGGGTTCACACTATTCTCCTGCTTCAGCCTCCTGAGTAGATGAGACTACAGGCGCCGGTCACCACGCCCGGCTAATTTTGTTTTTGTATTTTTAGTAGAGACGGGGTTTCACCATGTTAGCCAGGATGGTCTCGATCTCCTGACCTCATGATCCGCCCACCTCAGCCTCCCAAAGTGCTGGGATTACAGGCGTGAGCCACCACACCCGACCAGGTCTTTCTAATATTTCATAAAATGCTATTTTTGAGCTCTTCAACTCTTACCTTTATCTAAAATATCTGTGTATAATTTAAATCACAATGGCACATAAGCTTCACCTTATTTTTTTCTTTCAATAGGCAAACCAGAAATTGTGAAAACTGATACATGGAGAACTTTGGTCATTTTAATCTAGCTTTTTAAAACATGTGCAGTGAAAAAAAAGAAAAATTACAGATACATGAGAGGCATTTAACATATTATTTTTTTTGGCTAGATCAAGATGCCCAACATGTTCAGTTTCAAATAACATTTATATTTTTATAACACATAGCTGAAGTCTATTTAAGAATTTTGTTAAGTGAACATATTATAAAAATTTTATTACATCTACAATTATTTCAACTGAGACCCTCTGAACCAGAAAGAGCTAAATAAAAGGTTCAATAAATTATTTTAAAAAATTGAATTCATGTAAATATTTGGAATGTTTGTCTATATACTGACGCAAAAATATAAAACAGAATTGTGCAAATTAGTCAACCATAACTAGAACCCAATAAAAATCTTCCTATTAAAAAAATTCTTAGAAAGTAACATTTAAAACTACTAAATAAAATAGGATTTTATTTATTTTGACAGAAAAAAGTTAGTACTATAATAAATACATGTCAAACACTGATAAAAATCTCTTCCATTTTTTTTACAAGCATGTTATATTTAAGCTACCATTTAAATATATTTCCTTTCTCTATGACAAAGATCAAATACTATGTGCTTTCAGCAGCAACTTTCCCATCCCTTTGTTCCTATGTCAAGCTGTTACTTAGTGTATTATGCAGAGAATAAAAAGAGAGGCATGAGTTACCTCTATCTATAAAATTTTGTCATAGCTTCCCTTTATTAGTTAATTTATAGTGGCTTGGCAAGGTTCTTTACTGGTCAGGAAGGAGAAAAATAAAACAGGTAGGAGATGAGTGTGCTTTTTTACATGTTCTTGAATATACTTCTGTCAATCAGACATATAGACATAGAGAATAATGTCTAACCTTCAGAAACAAATGATAGTTTTAGGTGAATAAAAATATAATTCATCACCTGAAGTGAGCCACTGTCACTCTCCCTATTATTCCTTTTCATAACATCTATAACAGTAGAAGAGGCAAGCAAGGAGATATTGTACCAATTGAAATTCTAGTAAAATTTCAATTATGTCAAAGTCAAAAACTTTTTAAAGAGTCTGACTGAGGGAATAAAATAAATGCAATTTTTGCCTAGCACAAGTATCCTGGCCTAAGAGCTTTTCAATCGGGGATAATGTAAAAACTTGTCAAATTATCGCAAAAATCTTACACATTGATAAAGGAGGGGGATAAGAAATAGATTATGACAATCCTGAGATTTTAATCACATGCAGTTTTATAAAAACAAACTTTTGAGTAAGGTATTTTTGTTAAATAGATGATTCATTAATTCTTCTAAACTTTTTAAAAGGATATTTATTGACTGGCTTATGCCTTAAAAATAAGATAGAATAAATTAATACAAAGGAGTTATTCATTGACTGGAATTTAGCAATAATGAATGATAGAATGGTCTCTATCACTAGCAAATTGAGGAAACTTAATGAATAGATGTTCTCATGTCAAAAAGATTAGCATAAATCCAGATGGTTGTACATTCTTGATAGTTGGCAAATGAAGCCTAGACAAACCAATCAAGAAAAATGGCATCTCCCATGCAGTGTTGGAAGTAGTTTCCCTGTATTACAGTGTTCAAAGAATAGGGTAACCCTGAACTTTCACATCTGGAGTATGATTCCCGAAAACTGAGTCTGGACTCTGAGCTCTCTCCTGGAAAGTTTGAACAAGAAAGAATTGAACCAAAAATTTGAAATATAACTTTATGTTCTCATTATTCAATAAGATGTGGTCTCAAGGTTACATTTGTCACCTTATTATTGTTTCAGGATCAAACAACTTTGGAATAAATCAAACATTGTGTGAGACAGTACAACGTGTACAATTACAAAGTAAACATTTGAAAAACTGTCGATCATTGAGTTTAATCTCAAAACCTATTTGATATTAACTTTCTGATTATCTCATTTCATTCACTTTATGATCTCATTCTAAATTACTGTCTTTCAAAAATGAAGTGTATTTCTATAAAAGTAAAATGATGATTTCCGTAATTTAAGTGATGTAATGAGTAAATGTGTCATGACTTTTTTTAGCCAACACAATTTGAAATCTTTTCTAAATAAATGATTTTATTTATATTGCCAAAAATGTTGACTTAATATATAAATATAACAATTCATAAATGTTAGTAGTCATAATTTACATTAATTCTAAATTTAGATAACCATAAGATGTTTAGAGTAGACTTTAAGATCTAGCAAAAAATAGCATGTAGAAATTTCTTTGTCTTTCACTTATTTACTAAATTTCTTTGTAGTAATATATTTAAGATTTATTATATTTGCATTATAACAGATTTCAGTATTTTTCCTAGATCTCCTAGAATTTTATTGAATAAGAATAGATTTTCTCTTTAAAAAGTGCCTATATATTTGCAGAACTACTAATGTATTTGAAGAATATAATTTCAGATAACAATTAGCATTGTCTGTATCACATGTGTAATCATATTGCGATAAATGTGAAAACCAATAAAAAATAATTTGCGAGGATCTCTAATTCTAAGATATTTTAACAGATGGATAAGTTTTAAAAAATGATTTAAACAAGGCAAACTTCTGGTGATTGACACTCAGAAGACTGTGATATTCCCCGGTAATTGATGAAAATATCCATGAGGGCAGGATCTGTGTTTGAATTATTAATACATACAGCACCTGACACATATACCTGCTCATACAGTTGAAATAATTAGTTAAATTGAGTGAAACCTTTGCTTCCATTTATTTATTTTTAAAAGTCTCTTAAAGAAAAATAGTCTAAGATATTGAATAGTAAATCTTACAGATGACTCTTTTCTGTATACAGCCGACTTCTCATTGGGGGCGAAGTCAAGAAGCGAAGCAATTAATACCGAGGAATTTTTACATTTTCATATATGAAATTACCAAATAAGCAGGTAAAGCCAAAGTATATGACATGGTAAAGGTTATGGAGTGAAGCAGAAGAATATATAACTTGAAACATAAAACTTCTTTTCAAATAAAGTACGATGGTGTTGAATATCATCTCTAACCAGAATTTCAGCCTATCTTTCCAATTTTATTGTGTAGTTTGACTCAGGTAAACAGTGTAGAGCTATATTCTATGCTATGGCTTAAATAGAGTTAAATTATATTTGGTGATTTTAATTCAGGGTACTATATAATATTTTTTCTATTTCAGAAAAAAAATAGTTTTTTTTAAATTTCTCTATATGTGCCCTAGAAGAAAAAAATAACATGTAGAAGGTATCCTAGAAGGAAAATAATATTGTCCAAGAATAACTACTGAATCTATATGAGAGGTACACAAAACAACTAAATAAACAAAATAAACCAAATGGCTTACTTCAGTATAAATAAATTCTATTATATTGTCTTTATTATAATGTCAGTATCATTCATATTCTGACTAGGAGAACATATGTTTTATATAAATGGTTTAGTCTACCAAATAACAGGAAGGCAATAATGAAAATTTCTGTGCTTGTATTTTTAATTTTTACATTTTTTATTTTAATGCCTAGGATAACAATGTCTATATTCAGTAAGTCTTTGCACCTAATTTTTTTTACTATTATATAAGAAGGGTAGGAAATCTTTGATTCTAATGAGAAGTTATTTAAGTAAGCTTGTTATGGCACTGACAATATTTTAATAGATCAATAAAATGAGAAAATAGGCTGAAAGTAAGTCAATAAGTTTTACAAGACCAATTCGTTTGCAAACAAAACTCCAAATCAGTGAAAAGGGCATCCAAATGACTCTATTAAGCTTAATCTAGATTGAAAAGAGAGTACTCTTAAGGACTTAATGAAAATTGAAGCACTTCTTTAATTACCTGCATAAATTACTTAGCCATCAGTATAAAAAAGTAATGCTTTTTGGTTTACAATTAAGTATATAAGCAAGACAAGATGACTAGATTTGTACTAAAATTCTAAGCCAAAAGTATCACTATATGATAATTTGATCAGGCAATTATATAGATCAATTGCAATGGTATTAACTCTTGGTGACTAGTAGAAGATGATAAAATATTGAATACCTGTATAAGTTTAATGTTACTATTATGTATGTTATTTTAAGTATTCAGAACATTATTTAAAAATTAATGTGAATACAATTTTTAATGTTGTTCTGAAAATTTACTTGTAATTGAGTAATTTACAATATTATATGTCTCTTAGGTCAAACTTAATACAAGTCTATCCTTGTGTTAGGCCTTCCAAAATTGTAGAAACTCAAGAGCTACTAGACTAATTTCATTACAGAAATAAAGAAAACCCAATAATATCAGTGCAAACACTTTTTTCTCTCAAATTTTAGTTAATAAAAATTATTGTAACTTATACTTTCACAAGTATGATGTTAGTGGGTTGACACAAAATTAAATAGTTTTATAATATGTTTAATTGGTGTTCTTCAGGCAATTGAATTGAGGGGGGAGGAAAGGTAACTAACCTCAAAAGAGGTTTGGAATGTTTGAAATAACTACTTTTTAAAAAGGTGAACAATAGTTTGAATATTATTTGCAGATGAAATAGGAAGAGGTTGTATCAAGGAAAATAATTTTTTCTGCTTTACCAGCTTATATGTCACTTTAATTCAATTAATTTAATCTACTTAAAATATTATAAAGTATTTATAATAAAGTGAAACTGTTGAAAGAAAGAAGCTAACTTTCAAGAACATTCAAATAATTTCTCTATGAGGGGCTAGGCACCTGTTATCCCTAAGTTAATTCAAATCTGAAGTCTTTTCCATATTACACTCCAAAGAGCCTGGAGACCAAAATGGCCTCAAAGGGTTATGACTCCTGTCCCTTGATAATCTTCATTTACACATTTTATATAAACATAGATTTTAAAAACATGGAAACTTCTGCTCTGAGAAAAACATGCTTCCTTTCAGAATTATCTGTAAAACATATGTGTCGTAAAATATATGTGTCATACAATAGTAAACATTTCTTAGTAACCAACAAGTGTCAGATAATTTGTAATCTAATCTACTTTTTGATCTTGCATATGATGAAACCAATTCCCCAAGTAGGTAACTAGGGTGCTCTGGAAAATAAGCACAACCTTCTCACAACAGCATTTCCATGCTTTAAGTAAAGCTCTCCTAAAGCCATATCTGCATTGTATTGCATGCTTCCGTTTCTTCAGTTAATCTCATAAATTTAAATCACATGTCATGCTCCCTTTATGCTGCTGCAACAAAATACCTAGGACTGGATAATTTATAAATAATAGAAATTTATTTTTCAAATCTGTCAAGCTAGGTAGATCAAGGCACCAGTACATTGGGTGTCTAGTGAGGACTGCTGTCTCCTCCCAAGATGGAGCCTTGTTGCTGCTTTCTTACAAGGGGAAGATCACTGTTTCATCACATCATAGAAGGGAAAGAAGAGGCAAAAAAGAAGCAAACTCCCTCTGTCAAGCCATTTTGTAAGGGCATCTAATGCCATTCATGAAGGCAGGGCCCTCATGACTCAATTACCTTCTAGAGGACATACCTCTTAATAGTGTTGCATTGGGAATCAAGGTTCAACATCAACTATAGAGGAGCCGTCATCATTCAAACCATAGTAACATATAAACTGTAGCACAGTTCTAATTAATACCAAAGATTAATAGATGACAGTATTAATTTTATTTGGAAATTCCTCCCATGTGTAGCCAGAATTGTTTCCCCAAAACAATATGGCAGGCTAGAGTCTCTGAACTTCCCCTCTTTGTCTCCCGTGGTAATGACACAAAAGACTAGAGGCCCACAGATATAAAAAATGGTAAGGGAATAGGTTCAGAAATGAATGGAGTACTCAACGACGACCAGGAGTGGAGTGGAGGAAAGATGAGAAGCATATGCCCCATGTTGCAGGTAGAAATTCTTCTGAAGTCTGCCATATTTACCATCTTACATCTTACTTGAGACAATACAAAGTATGCATATTAGTCTGTTTTCTGTTGCAGTAACAGGATACCACAGACTGGGCAATTTGCAAAGAATAAAAATTGTTTAGCCTCATGGTTTAGGAGACTAGGAAGCCTACAAGCACGATGCTGACATTTGGGCAGGGACTTCTTGCTGTGTGGAGGGCATGCATGGTGAGAGGGCAACAGCATGCCAGCTCAGGTCTCTCTTTCCCTTCTTGTAAACCACCTGTCTCATCATGAGGATCCACCCTGGTGACCTGATCCTAATTACCTCCCAAAGGCCTACCGCCAATCAAAATAGGAGCTTGAGGATTAAGTTTCCAACACAAGAAATTTGAGAGACACATTCAAACCGTAGCAATATGGCACGGTAAGTTTACCTCGCCACAGCAGTGGAGACACCCAAAGAGAAAAAAAAAGAGAGAAAATCACAAGCAAAACAGTGAGACAACCTTGGAGGAAAAAGATCTGTGGGGGAGAATCAACAAATAGAAAAATCTAGCATAGAGGAAGAGAATTAATGGGGAAAAAAGTAAACTTTTAAAGAACATAAACAATATATTCAGACCGACAAGAAGTCATTAGAAATACGAAAAACATGAGTGCTAAACTAAAGAAATCAGTGTTACAAGTGAATGGCAGAATAATACAGTAGCAAACAAGTGGTACACTGGAAATCAGTGAAAAATTCATCAAAGAGATATATGTAAAAATGCATCAGATGATAGAAAAATGAGAAAACCAGATTAGAAGTATCAACAACTAGAAAGAGGCCTAGTATAAATAGAAAAGAGGCAATATTTGTAGAAATAATAAACTAAACACAGATTGAAAGTATTCATAAAGTTTTGAACAGAATAGACAAGACAAAGACAGTAATAATAAACGAAAAATAGAAAAGCCATATCAAGACTGCTGGACACACATTGTGAAGTTTAGAGGATTAAAAAAAGAGGAAATTCTAAAATTTCTTGGAGAAATGAGGATATCATTCATAAAACAATCTGTCAATTTAAATCTATCAAATATACAACTGGTGAATAAAGACAAAGTAATGAAATCTGTAAACAACAACATAAGGTGAAGACAGAATTTGATTTAAATCCAATCCAAGTGTCAGCAAACTATGCCCTGCAGAGCAAATCCATCCTGCTTCCTATTTTGTATATAAAATTTTATTGGAACATACTCATTCATGCTAAGATATTAATATGCTGTCTGTGAATGCTTTTCTGTTATAACAGCAGTGTTAAGTAATTGAGGGAGAAGCCAAATGGCCTGAAAGGCCTAAAATATTTACTCCCTTGCCCTTTACGGAAAATTTTAAAAAAATTCACCTCTCATCTAAGCTCTCAGTTAAATAAGAGAATGAATTACATATGTCTTCAGGCATTGAGAAACTCAGGAAAATTGCTACAAAAAGATCGACCTTGAAATTACTTTGGGGATTTCCCAGCAAGAAGATTAATTAATCCAAGTTAGAAGCAACAAGACATAGAAAATAAACCACCAGTCCCACCACGGAAGTGCAATTCTAATAAAAATACAATTGTAATAAAATATCTATTGATGGCTGGATTTTTTGAATGGCCAAACAATAAAAGCATAAACATAGAAATTAACATACAGTATTTCAGATGAAACTAATATTGGACTAATGGAAGGAGGACAGAAAGAACAGTAGATTAGAGGGGTAGAAAACGTTCTTTTTCTACAGAAAATACAGACATTGGTAAATGTTTGACACTGATAAGAAAATTGAGTTATCAGCTAATGGTGTTCATCAGAGAAATGAAAATGAAATGGTGGCTGGGGATGGTGGCTCATGCCTGTAATCCCACCATTTCGGGAGACTGAGACAAGATGATCGCTTGAGGCTGAGAGTTCAAGACTGGCCTGCGCAACCTACTCAGACCCTGTCTATACAAATTTTTTTTTTTTTTTTTGAGACAGTCTTTGCTGTGTCACCCAGGCTAGAGTGCCGTGGCACGATCTCAGCTCACTGCAAGCCGAGTTCACGGGTTCATGCCATTCTCCTGCCTCAGCCTCCTGAGTAGCTGGGACTACAGGTGCCCACCACCACGCCCACCTAACTTTTTTTTTTGTATTTTTTAGTAGAAATGGGGTTTCACCATGTTAGCCAGGGTTTTACCATGTTAGCCAGGATGGTGTTGATCTCCTGACCTTGTGATCCGCCCACCTTGGCCTCCCAAAGTGCTGGGATTACAGGCGTGAGCCACCACACCCAGGCTATACAAAATATTTTTTAAATTAGCTGGCATTGTGATGCACACTTGTAGTCCCAGATACTCAGGAGTCTGAGGTGTGAGGATAATTTGTGCCCAGGAGTTCAAGGCTATAGTGAGCTGTGGCTGCACAACTGCACTCCAGCCTGGATGATGCATCAAGATTCTCTCTCTAAAAAGCAAATAAGCAAACAAAATATGAACACATTTTAAAGAAGCAAAATAAAATGATATGCATATAAATTAACGAAGGTGAGGAAAAGAAACAAATTTATTTTAAATAAACAGATAAAAGTGTCTTAGGAAAAAGTGTAATGGTTATACTTAATAACTGGAAGATAAATTATTTCAGATAAGATGATGAAAATAACAAAGAAAGTCAAGTAATACATTATCTGTAAAAGGCATGTTGCAAACAACAGAATAAAGTATTGTTAGAAATAAATGGGCAATAAATACATATACCTAAAAACCAGAATGAGGTGGTAAATCATATTAGATATAGTGGAATTTAAGATGGGAATCAAGAGAATGTTTATACATGTAAATGAATTAACATCTCAATAAAACATAATAGATACTTGCAATTGATAAAATTACAGGGAGCTATAGATACAGCAATAACTATAATTTAATATCTTATAATAACCTCATGGTATATCAATGTACAAAAAGATAACTATAAAAGATTAGAATAATATAACTTTAAAAAACTGTTAATGTACAGAGAATAAATTCATTTTAAGCAGATGTGGGCTTTTAATAAAATTGACACCTAGTGGCTGACAAAACTTCAGTACATTTACACAAATGAATATTATTTAAAATATTTAATTAATTTAGGAAAGTATGCCAGAAATATCACTAAACAACATCCAAAAAAGTAAACAGGAAGAATTTTTTTTTCAAATTATAAGAAGTTATATAATTTGAAAGTCATTAAAATTTTTTCACATATGATAAAATTAGTAAGATGCAGGTGTACTATTTAGAGGATAAAGTGTAGCTTTAAATAAATCTATCAAACAACAAGAAATAAACTGTTCAACTAAAGAAAATATTTAAACAATACAGATATGATTTTACAATAGCTATAAGGTCATTTTTTCACCAGAAATAGCCAATGACTTTTAAGTATGCTTGAAAATTTCTGCTGGGAAAATGCAGTTTCCCTAGATTTTTTTTTGGAAGGCATACATTATCAAATAAAAATAAATCAACAAAAATATGACATTTGAGAACAAATAAAAAAAAAAACTTAAAAATTGGGTCCTGGTCTGCATTAGTCTATTTTCATGCTGCTGATAAAGACATAACAGAGACTGGGTAATTTACAAAGAAAAAGAGGTTTAATGGATTCACAGTTCCACGTGGCTGGGGAGGACTTACAATCATGGTGGAAGGCAAAGAAGAAAAAAAGTTACATCTTACATGGCAGCAGGCAAGAGAGAATGAGAGCCAAGCAAAAAGGGAAACCCGTTATAAAACCATCAGATCTCTTGAGACTTATTCACTACCACGAGAACAGTGTGGGAGAAATTGTCCCCATGATTTAATTATCTCCCACCAGGTCCCTCCCACAACATGGAGGAATTATGGGAGCTACAACTCAAGATGAGTTTGGGTGGGGACACAGTCAAATCATATGATGGTCTAAATTTTTTTTGGGGGGTAAGTTTCATCAATCATCCAATACATATATATTTTCAAAACTAGTTAATAAGATTCGAAACATAGAAAACCTAAAATTTCAAACTTGTTAATATATCTAAAACATCTCTGATACTGAAACTTAATTGGAAAGACTAAAGAAAAAGAGAAAAACAAACTCAATTGTGATTACTACAATTACAAAGTTATAAATAGTGACAATCATCATTATTATATGTTTAAAGTTAATAGTTCATAGACAATAGGCATTGCCTAAGGAGTAAAAACATGAATGAATATTCAAAATATAATACCAAAATATCAAATACATGAGTTAAAATATAAATTCAACAAACATCACAAACATGTTCACCCTGATGGTTGCCAAACTTTATTTCATAAATTCAATATGCACTCTTAAGTAATAACATAAAATAATTTTAAATATATATTTCTCCCCTCATCTATATCTGGTGGGAGCTAATGAAGAACCAGAAGGCTTTAAATGGAGTCAGAAAATACACTTTTCTCTCACAGCTTAATACAGTGTGAATAAATTTGTGGCTTTGCCAGAAATGTTAAAATAAATAATTTCTGATTTACTCATTTTCCATTAATGTGTTGGCAAAATACAATTATACTAATTTATGTCTTAATCTACATAAAATAAAAATAAATTACTTTTATTCAGAATTACTTATTTTTATAATAATACCTACTTGAGCAACTGAGAACACTCAAGAAATTATGTATTGTCCTATAGAAATTTTTAATTAGATGTGTGTAAAAACATTAATGCAGAGTAAATGGAAATGAAATATATTAAATATTTGAATATATATTTTGTCAAAATTTAATAGTTATGTCCTCATACTATGTCAGCTTTGTTAAGATTCTACTAATATGACACATATTCAGACAGTATCCTGAAGACCAGGGAACACAGAACACCTTTGCTTACAGGAATAATTCATGTTTTTTAAATTTAATTTCTTCTCTAAAGGAATTAGTAAATAATAAGTCAATTTCAATTTGTCCTTACTCCTTAAGGAATATTTTGGGGTGTGTAAATTAAGATATCAAATTTGAATTAACAACTGCTTTTGCATAAATAGTAATTTGTATAACTTTATAAACCAAAAAGTTTTTATATAATCTCTTAACTGTTTATCATAATAATCCTGGGAAGGAACATTGTAACGTTTCTTCATTTAAAATTAGGAAGCTCATGTTCAGACATAAAGTCATACAATTGAGTTGAGTACCAAGAAATATGTTTAAGTATACAGATACAAATCGCTTAAACACTTATTTAACAAATCATTTAACAAAACGACAAACTTACTTTCCTTCATCTTAGCTGTAATACTGGTACGTATGTGTTACCATGGAGTCCAACTGATTTGCTAAATTGTTTCAAATAGTAATCTAAGGACACAACAATCATAAATTAATGACTATCTGACTGTAACAATGTATTGTTTAAATCTCATGTGATCTGAATTTTGGCTGCAAAGAAAGAACATTTGAGCCACTACTAAAAACAGTACATAGGATAAAACAGCAAAACACCTGAATAATATGGAGTTCAGTAGGATGATTGTCACTTAAATAACTGAACGATGACTGATGACAGTCAGGTACCAGTGACATTTTCTTCTTTTTAGTCCTGGGGTCTAGTAAAGTGCTTTGACCTATAACAGCTTCTTAGTAGATTTTGTTAGATGAATGAATGAATAACATTAAGACACTATAAAATATTGATATATTAGTAATTACTTTATAGAATATATTGACATGTAAGTAATATATTACTAATCGCAAATATTATTAAGTTTTTTAGCCCTATCTATTAACTAAGGGTTAGATGGGATAGCACTAAATGAGATGGACAATATTTATATTTGATTTTAAGTTTCTTAAATTCAGGAGTTCTAAGAATGTTAGAGAAGAACAGGCCGGGTGCGGTGGCTCACGCCTGTAATCCCAGAACTTTGGGAGGCCAAGGCAGGTGGATCACCTGAGGTCAGGAGTTCGAGACCAGCCTGACCAACATGGAGAAACCCCATCTCTCCTAAAAATACAAAATTAGCTGGGCATTGTAGCACATGCCTGTAATCCTAGCTACTCAGGAGGCTGAAGCAGTAGAATTGCTTGAACCCAGGAGGTGGAAATTGCAGTGAGCTGAGATTGAGCCACTGCACTCCAGCCTGGGTGACAGAGTAAGACGCTGTCTGAAAAAAAAAAAAAAATCAGAATGTTAGAGAAGAAGAATGGTATACTATCATAGAAGGAGTTTAATTTCTGAAATTAAAAGACTGAAATTCCAACAACTCTGTTGATGTAATCTATTTCCAGCCTGGTAAAAAACTTAGTTACTTTGCTCTTACTTAGATACATCCAGGATAAACTGATGTCTGAAAATCATTTTGTCCCAAGGATTAGCTACTACCATTACCTAAAATATCTGGATGTTGACTCAAAATTCTGATGCCGAGCTTTACTTTTCATATCATTGGAGGTTTTAATCTTAAACCAGAATTCCCCTGCTTCTGTGAGCCCCACACCAGCCTGACATCCCATGTGGGGACACACACAGGCTTACATATACACACAAATGCATATACACATATAAACATGGATAGATAGTATGGGGACAAAGATGCATATAATATTTACATATTTTATACATAATATTTCTAGAAATAAAATATACCTTCTCAACTATTTGTTTAAATATCTGTGGTAGTTAAAATTAGATCTCTGCTATTTAAACCATGGTGAACATATAAAACAATTTCATGTTGAAAGATAGCTTTATGCTGAGTGATCAATTGTGTATAACTGCATGATTAATGACTAAGTTTCCTTTCAAGTTTATGTTATTGCTGTTTTTTGCAGAGGGGAGAACATATTAAGCATATTATTGCATGAAGAATATTCACTGTGATTCTTCTAGTTAGAGTCATCTCTTATAGTGCATCATTGTTCAAAAGGCAAATCAGAACTTCTAACTCTTAAATTTCTCTATAGAAAAATAAATTTTGGGCAATACTTAGACATATTATATGTATAAAAATACATGAGTACTTATTGAGGTTATAAAAATATTCTTCATTAACATTTACAAATCAGAGTGATTTCACGGTGGTACATTTTACAATCAGTTTCCCATTTAATAGCATTCACTATTACAGCATTCCATATAATGAATTTGCCATTCTAGTGAATTTTCCAGCAATATTAGCAAATGTATCATCTGTAGAGTTCCTTCTTTATTCAAGAAAGTGCATACACATATTTTAGTTTTATAAGTTTATTTTATTTCTAAGAATGATAAAGATTATAATCAAAGTATATTGCCATTTATTTTGCTTAGTTTATGGTAAGTTACAAATACTTTTATATTTTCTCATTAGTCGTGTTAGCATGCCCAAAGTAATTATAATATTATATAAGTATAATACCATGTAGGCAGAATTGGTTTTAAGATGTAAAAGTTAAAACTGCATGATACAGATTATCTTACAAGCATTACAACTATTTAATAGACTGCATACCTATTATGACATTGTTTAAATGTACCCTAAAACTTAAAGTATAATAATAAAAAAAAGAAAAAAAATCATAAAATGTGTATGGAGTACAATGACAAGAACATCTTAAAAATAACTATGTTATAAATGCAAATAAATTTTAAAATTCAAGAGATTAAAAAGCATTCACTTGCAACTCACCTTTAAAACAATATTCATGTTTTATATTCCTCATATAGGAGAAAAATATAAAAGATATTGCATTTCACTTGTATGTAGAACATTTAGTTTGGTAGTCATTAATAGACTTTGTCATCTCTTAAAATGTAAAGCTTATTATGAAAGGAAGTTATATAAGAAATGATCTTTGAGTAAACAAGTTTTGGCTTCTAGTATTTTTTAAAGACTTGTGAACCTCTTCTTTGCCCAAGCAGCCCAGGGACAGATTTCATATAGAATGAAGTTTGCACATTACCATTGAAAGACACATTATGATAAAAGGGAAAATGAGGTTTAACATGGAAAAATGATGTGCTCATCAACATACTGAACATTTTAAAAATAAATATTCTTGAGATACTAATCTTAATCTTTGTAAGATAGTCACTGACAACCTGATCTGAGACTTTATTTCACCTTGCTTTCCTCTAGTATGCTTAATTTACATAATGTATTATATTGATTTTTTTCTTGATTGTGCATTATTGAATATTTTAACTTCCTTCTTCTTAATGTAATCCTAATCACCTCACCATTGGGCTACTTTAATAGACAACCTCCTCCATTCAATAAAATTAGAGAACATAGCTTTTCTATCCTTTATTTCTATTTTAATTATAATATTTTATTTTAACATCTGTTTACAGATCCATCTGGCTCACCACAAAATACATTTCTAAGTATAAAATATTGAGTTATATTTGGAAGAGAGCACATGGAGTAAATCCATTTATAGTCAACATTATCTTGGAAAACCCCTTAAAACACTCAAAAGAACAAAATGAAATATAGTTACTAAATTTGACATCAGGAGTTTTTACTCGTATTTGATGAAATATAGCCTTTTACTAGGATGGGAATCAGCTCAAGTAGTTGTCTCACATTTAGGAGCAATAATGTAAAATATACATATATTTTAATAACTGCTCACTTAATGTTGGGTTGGTACAGTTGATTTTGCTTAAAGTAAACGTATATCTGATTCGACCACACTGTACTTCACTAATCTTTTCTACTCATTAAAATATTTTGATTGAATGCCAACTCTTGCAGGGTAATAAATCTTGATGTCTTGTACACCCTGAAAGAATTCTCACATGTGGAACTTCAACATACTGGATGTAATTTCTTCTAAAATTTCTCTGTATGTATATGATGGTTAATTGTATGTGTCAACTTGACTCTCTAAGGGATGCCCAGGTAGCTGGTAAACTATTTCTGAGTGTACTTGAGATTTTATTCTTGAAGAGAATAGCATTTTAATCAGTAGACTGAGAAAGAAATTGTCTAATCAGTGTGAGTGGACATCACCCAATTCACTGAGGGCCACGATAGGACAAAAATGCAAGGAAGGTTGAATTATTTCTCTCTCTCTCTCTCTCTCTCTCTGACCTGGGATACCAATATTCTCTTGCCCTCAGATATCAGGACTCCTGGTTCTAGAGCCTTTGGACACACACTGAATTATACCACCAAGTTTCTTAGTTCTCGATCTTGCATATGGCAGATGGTGGAAATTCCTGACTCCATAATATCATGAGCCAATTCCTACAAGAAATCTATCTATCTATCTATCTATCTATCTATCTATCTATCTATCTATCATCTATCTATCTATCTATCTATCTATCTATCTATACACACACGCACCCACACATACATACACACACAACATAACCTAAAATATGGATATCTATCTATATATGTATATATGTACACACACATAGATATCTATATATCAGGTTTTGTTGGTTCTGTTTCTCCTATTTGTTCTATTTCTCTGGATAACACTGAATTACACAATGCTCTATAATATAAAACATTTATTGAATGCTTATCATGTGTGGAACAGGTTTCTAGTTGCACTGTTAATCTAATTTAATCCCTGCTGTAAATCCATAGATGAGCACTGCAAGAACCCCATTTTATAGATAAAGGAATTGAGAATTTCAAAGTTTATGTAACTAGCCAGAGGCCACTTCATTTCTGGAGGATAAATTTAAAACTCATGTATTCTGATTCCAGAACCATCACTGAACCACTGTGTTGTAATCATTTATGTATCCCAAAACAAACTCACAATCAATGCACAAACATGCACTTTTTCACTTGTGTGTAGAATTTATTTTGGTTCCACAGCTGTGTCTTTTGAAATCTTATCAACAATCTTGAATGCAATCTTTAGAACCTTGAAATTTTAAAACTCATACATTTCAGTAAATATACTTTATACAACAACTGTGACTTTAACGTATCTGTCCAAATTTCACATATATTGGTAGAACTGAAAAGGGATCCAAATCCTCTGATGTAAAATCACTGTTTAATCTATCATATGCATTATTCTTTATTGTATCATTGAATAATGCATGGTTCACATTAAATTTATTTTTTGTTTGACAATATCAATAATAAAAGGATAGCAAAATCAGTGATCATTCAACCACATACCCTTTCGTACCTTTTGAGAGGAGTGTATATTGAATATATACAACGTATTAGGCAAAGTGAAAACAGGAATAAGACCTGTCCATATTGAGTTTAAGGGCATGAAAAAAATAAGGAAGACCATTTTAAAATTGAAATAATAAAAGAGTGATGATATTTTATGCTAGAGTAAGTAATATAGGGGAAAAAAGCAGTGCAGTAAAATAAGGGGAAGTTGAGGGCTCTGTGTGACTAAAATAAAAAGGTAATGTTTAAATAAATATTTGAAGAAAATGATTATATTAACTATAGAAATAACAGAAGACTATTCTAGTAATCAGCGGGACTGAGCAAAAGAAGTAAGAAGCTAGCATAACCAGCATAATCAAGGAATAATAAGAACACCAATGTCGTTAGACATTTTCAGCAGAGGAAATGAAAGGAGAAACAACAAGAAATACAGTCAGAAAGGCAAAATGAAGTGACATAATCAGGTGGAGTCTTATTGAACAATTTAAGATATTTAGCTTTTATGCTGAGTGAAATTGAAGCCACTGATAAATTTTCAGTGATAAAATGACATCTTTTTTATAGTAACTTTATTTTTAATTGTCAAAACTTGGAAGCAACTGAAATATCCTTCAACAGGTGAATGGATAAACAAATTGTGGTACATCCAGACAATATAATGGGCTAACAAGCTATGCAAAGACATGAAAGACTCTTAAAGGTACATTGCTACATGAAAGAAGCCAATCTAAAAGAACTAAGTATGATATAATTCCAACTACAGCAGGTCCTCTAATAACATGATTTCATTCAACGACGTTTGGTTACAATGTTGATGAGAAAAAAAAATTGATTCCTGGCCTAGGGCACTGGTTCATGTGGAGTCTGCAAGGCCTCCCCGTGTCTGAGTGGCTTTTCTCCAGGTACTCTGATTTCCTCTCACATTCCAGAGACGTGCACATTAGGTGAACTGGTGTGTCTAAATGTTCCCAATCTGAGTGAGTGTGAGTGTCAGTGTGAGTGCGCCCTGTGCTGGGACAGAGTCCTGTCCAGCATGGGTTCCTGTCTTGTGCTCTGAGCTGCTGGGATAGCTTCTGGCTACCTGCAACCCCGAACGGGAAGGACCACTGTAGTTTCCTTTAGTTGAGAATAATCTATAGGAGTTAAGGATAGAAGTGAAGAATATATTAGGAAGCTACTGCAGTAATTCAGGAGAGAAATAGTTGTGACTTGAACAAAGATGGAAGCTATTAATATGAAAGTATGGGAAGTGGTCCATGTATGTCTCTGAATATATTTTGAAGCCACCAGTATTTCCTGGTGGTTGAATATAACATAAGAGAAAAAGCGGAGTCAAGATGAATAAAAGCTCTTAGACCAGAACACTGAAAGGATCATGTTTTCATGAATAGATATAAGGAAAAGTGTGGGTAAAGCAAGTTTTGGGGAGAGAATCAGCAGTCTACTTTTGTTCATGTGTAATTTGAGGTGTCTACCAGACATCCAAGTAGCTGTAATGAGTATGCAGTTGAAATCATGTGTGGAATTTGTGAGAGAGTTTTCAGCTAGAGATGTGAATTTCAAAGTCCTTGGCATAAAGATAGTATTTAAAGTCATTACATCGGATGAGATCATTAAAGGAGACAGGAAAGAGAACAAAGAAGATCAAAGTTTGATCCTGAGGCATTTTAAATTACAGAGTTAGGGAAATAAGTAAAAATCCAGCAAAGAAGTCAGAAATAGTACAAAGTAGGGTAAAAATAAAGGAGGGTGTGATCACATAGAGAAGCCAAAGAAAACTGCCTCCATGAAGGAATAATGAACAATGGTAAATGCTACCAAGAAATGAACTAAGAATATTAGGTCTAGCTAGTGAAGGTAGTAATACAGAGGCATTAGAGACATTTGTGGGGATCAGGTAATAGAGTGAAAGGCTTTGGAAATAGTTTACATGGGCTAATGCATATAGAAAAATTGCCAAAAATGTTAACACAAAAATAGAGTCGTAATTCAAAAAGGAAATGGAGTTAGGAATGTAACTTTCAAATACTGGAGACTGATCAGAAAATGGGATGTTTACTCATAGACAAAATGTGAGAATCTACACTTGTAAATCCCCAAGTGTGCTCTGTAAATAAATGTAATTAATTTAGTAGTGTTTAATAATAAAGCTTTTTAGTAAAAAAAAAAAGTCTATTTACTTTTATGTTAATAGGCCATGAAATAAGGTTTTACTTCTGCTTAAATTTTCACATGCAGTTTCAATATACTTAATAAAGAACTGCTGAAAAGTTTTAAAATGGGCAAAAGCAGTAGTGTTGAGATGAAAAACACAAAAATGTCATTATAACAAAGACAGATACGAATCATGGAAGAAAAGATTGAAATGTTTTGATCAGGGTTCTGAGGGTACAAAAATGAAAGATATCAATGTTATAAAATAAAATTTTATCAGCAAATTGGAAATAAAGATAAGCCATATTGGGTGTACTTTTTCTTTTAATCAGATTGAAGGAAAAAATGCTTTCCTGTTACTGCTAACCTGCAGTTAACAAGAAGAAATAACTCTTTAAATAGCACTTAAGAATGGAATAAAAACGACTCCCTCATGAGGAAGCAATGTGACAGGAAGAGTGTTCACAGCATCATTTTAATTAGAAGAGTAAAAAATATTTCACATTTGAGATAGTTTGTTTCTTATTTTTCTGGTGTTCTGAGTTTATTCTCATTTAAACATACATGTTAAAGAAAGTAACTTATTCACACATTATTTGGGTATTTTTTTTCAAAGAGCAAATGTGTAAACATACAGTGTCTAACATATCTAGAAAAAACATCCACCACCCCCCACCCTGCTGTAGCTCATTCTCAGCCCTACTCCCTCCTCAGTTCTTCTCTTGCAAGGTAAAACAAACCTAGGCCATTAGATTATCCAAATTCCCGTCACGCAGAGATAGAGTTAAAAAGAGCCATTGGCGGGCATGGTGGCGGGCGCCTGTGGTCCCAGCTACTCAGGAGGCTGAGGCAGGAGAATGGCGTGAACTCGGGAGGCGGAGCTTGCAGTGAGCCGAGATCGCACCACTGCACTCCAGCCCGAGCGACAGAGCGAGACTCCGTCTCAAAAAAAAAAAAAAAAAAGGCATTGGAACGAATAAAGTAGAACATAGTGATCTCCAGAAATACTGGGAGCTATTAGCAAAGACCAGTCCTCTCTTTCCTTTCTCGCTCTTCTTCTGAATCAGTTCATCACTTCTGCTAGCAATCTGCATTGTTGTTAAAGAAAAAAAGACTATACAGAGCTCACATGAAAATAAAGTAGAATCAATAAAAAAAAACAGAACCACAAAATAGACAACAGAAACCAATCCCTAGTAAAATAATTTGACAACCCCATGAAAAAGGAAGGGCTATAGAATACCCATTTATTAACCAATAAATGGTTAAGAAGCTTCACCTAATGCACATAATTCTTCCAGAAGTACATATATAACAATTTCAAAAAATTAAAAAAGTATTATGCAAATCTCAAAAATTAATTCTTTATAATTTTCTACCATAATTAAAATAAGGTAGAAATTAATAACAAAATATAGATTAAATGCTTTCATGTGAAAATACACACATACAAACACTTATCAGATATTCTACCTCTATCAATGTCAAAATTTTTTTTTTTGAGGCCAGCATCATCCTGATATCAATGTCAAATTAACTTGATTTAGATGAACCATCCTGCCAATAATAAAAAGAAAATTTGGGATATGTATTATAAAATATCTCCGTGAAGGCATTGGAGAGTTACATGGATAGAGAAAACCTGAAGGGTAAAATATTGGAGAGAAGAAAATCTCAAAGGAATAATTCTGATATTTGACATTACTTCTAACAGTATATCTCACAGCCAAAAACATTGGGCACATATTCAGCAGTTTTATGAAAATCGCATTTTAAGACTAATCAAAGGGGGAAGGAACTTTATTGGGACTACCAGGCACAGTTTTATCACAAATTAAGGCACTGGCACAGAAATGTTTACAGTGCTTTCTACTACCTGCCCAGACCTTATAATCTCATTTATATACAAATTCTTCCAGAATAGAAATAAAGGCAATTATCTACAATTCATTCTGGGATATGTATAGCATTGAAACTAAAACCAGATAAAGATATTAGAAGAAAGAAAAATCACAGGACCACTTAATCCACAAATATATAGAAAAAAATCCTAAAATTAAAAAAAAATTATCAGTATAAAAAAACCCCCCAAAGTGTGTAAACATAAAACACCATACATTTTTATTTATCTCAAAATTAAAAGGATGGTTTACTATTATTGAATCTATAAATGTATTATACCTCATTATCTGATCAAAGGAAAAAATGCTTATTTTTATGTTGTTTGATTATCTGATCCAAAAAATGCTTATTTATATTTATGTTTATTTATATATAATATAAATCAGTATACATTCATGATTGTAAAATAATTAAGAATTTTAAAAATCCATAAGCATAACAATTAGAATATTACGCACAACTGCATACAAATAAATTAGACAATTTAGATGAAATTGGCAAAGTCCTAGATAAACACAAACTACAATAACTGGTTCAAGAAAAAAAGATCTAAATATACTTAAATATACTAAATATACTTATAGCAAATTAAGAAACTGAATTAGTAATAATAATAATAAATACCTAGGCCTAGATCACTTCACAGGTAAATTTTTATCAGACAATTAAGGAAGAATTAATACCAATCCTTTACAAAATCTTATGAAAATTATGAGTAGGGAACACTGTCCTACTCATTCTATGAGGCCAATATAACCTCTTACAAAAAACAAGTATACCTAAAAAAAACTTCAGACCAATATCTTTCGTGAATATCAATCTAAAATCTTCAGCAGAATACTAGCAAACTGAATTCAGCAACACACAGAAATAACTATACTCTATGATCAAATGAGATATTTCCCAGGAATGTAAGTTGGTGTAACATGAAAAAAACAAAACGTTACAGGATGCTGACGTTGTCTCTTCACCAGGTGGAAACCTCTGTGGCTGGCGGTGCCGCTGCTTGAGTTTTGCTCATGCCCGCTGGGCTTGTTCCACCCACATGGTAGCGCAGGCTGTGCTTGGCTCACACTACCGGCCTGGATCCCACGCCTGCCAAGGGTGAGCCAGGCGCAGAGCAGTGAGGGGTGTGTGCACAAGCAAGTGTGGGGTCTGTCCACTGTACACCACCAGGCATTCTAGCTGCAGCAGGGTGGGAAACTCCATGCCAGGCTGCAGCTGAACCAGGCGAACCCTAAATGGATTCCTCTGTGGGCACTGGGGAACGTGGTGGCTCCCAAAAGCTTGGAGATGACAGAAACCACAGAGCCCCAACGAGGCTGTTACAATGTGTCACAGCCCTGCATGGAGCCCGAAGGTCTGGGCCCCCGGAAAGGCTTTAGCTCTTCTCTCCTTGCCACTTGCAGCATGGTGAGTAGGGGAGGGGGGTGTGTTTCAGTCCATTTATGTTACAGCTGTCTCAGTCCTACTGGCCTGCTTCACTCTGGCCTGTAGCTCCTGGGCTATCGCAGCCCTGCCGCTGTTATGTGGGGTGGCCGCCTGGTGCCAGTGGGAGGCAGGAGGGCTATAATATTACAGCAGCTCTGTCTCAGGGCATCCCAAAGTCTGAGCCCCCGGAAGGGTTGCCACTCTTCACTCCCACAATCAAGGAACATGTCACCACCCATAGCTTGGTGAGCCGCTAAGGAAAGTGTTATTGCTCCTTTCACTCTGGCTGTTTGGTGGTTCTCAAGTTCTTGTCCTGCATCCAGGAAGAATGAGGTTAGGTGGACAACTGGTGGACGAGCAAGGTGGAGAGGAGCTTTATTGAGCAACCGAATAGCTCTCAGCAGACAGGAGACCCAAAGTGGGTAGCTCCTATCCACAGACAGGTTTTCTTCAAAAGTCTCTGAGTTTGTTTGAGTCTTGGGGTTTTTATGGGCTCAGAAGGGAAGAAGTGAATGCTCATGGGTCCATGGGTAGCCACGGGTGTGCCGGAAAAAGCACCATACGACTGGCCAAAAGACATCAATGAAGTTCTTACTCCAGGCCCTGGACTCCACCTGCAACTGGCAGCCCAGCCTCCAGGCTTCAGGTCTTTCCTGGCTTGAAGGTGGGTTTTCACCAGGTAGCACCCCTTCCCACCTAGAAACCTGTCTGCTTCCCACCCCCATCAACTCCCTACCTGGGGTGCCCCGGCTGTCTGTGCTACCTACCATGCTCATCGGTCCCCAAAGTTTTAGCCTCAGCGGCAGTTTCTGAAGGGAGCTGAGGTGGCATGGGACAAGAATGTGCACACCAGGGACGTGGTGACAGGGCCTGGGCTCAGCTATTAGGACAGGTTGACAACTTTGCTCCATCACAGAGTGGGCACTGGAAGTAGGGAAGAGGCCAAGGAGTGGGAGCAGGCACTTTAAAACCTGCAGTGGTACGGGGCTTCCTGGGGTGCTGGGGTGCCTAGGTCAGGAGCCACAGCTGGGCAGCTGCAGCTGCACCTGGGAGTGTGGGCTCCTGCCCCACCAACTCAGTGGTATGTGGGGCTCCCGCTGGGATCACCTGCTCCCGGCCCCTGTCAGCCCCTGCTGGTTCTGCAGAACATGTAGCCCCAGCCATGCCTCCCCTGCTGCAGCTGGTGACCTCTCAGTGGCCACTCCAGATGGACCACCATTGCCATCAATACTATGTCAATAAAATACGCACACACAGCACATACCATCTCAGTAAACTCAGAAAATGTATTTCAGAAAATCCAACTCTCTTTCATGATAAAAACATTCAATAACTAAGAATAGAAGAGCACTTCCTCAACCTGATCATTGCCATTTATAAAAAATTCACAGCTAAAATCACACTAATGGTCAAAGATGGGATATATTCTCTCTAAGATGACAATAAAAACAAGGATGTTCACTCCCACCACTTCTATTCAATATTGTACATGTGGGTTTAGCCACAGAAATTAGGAAGGAAAAAAGAAATACAAAACTTCTGTCTTGTAACAGAAGTAAAACTATGTCTATATGAAGATGACATTATGTTGTACATAGAAAATTCTAAGGAATCTGTTAAAAATAATTAGAACTAATAAATATCTGTAACAACGTTGCAAAATATAACATCACTATACAAAAGTCAATTGTATTTCTACACACTTGGAATGAATAATTCAAATGAAATCAGGAAAATTGTTTTATTTAAAATAGCATCAACAGAGCATAATAATTAGAAATAAATTTCATAAAAAGTGAAAAACTTATATTCCAAATATGACAAAACATTGTCAAAATAAATTTAAAAAGCTCTAAATAGGTTAAAAAAATCCTGATTTTATGGATCAAAAGACTTAATATTCTTATAATAGCAATAATCTAAAAATTGGTCTATAGATTCAATAAAATCCTGAGCAGAATCATAGCCAGCCATAGAAATTGACAATTAATTTTAAAATTCATATGAAATAGCAAGGGACCCTAAATAGTCAACACAATTCTGAAAAAGAGAAACAAATGGGAAGAACTCTCTCTCGCTGATTTCCAAACTTACTACAAGGTAACTGTAATGAAGATGGTATTGTACTCAGGTAAAGGTAGACATAAAGATAAATGCAATAGAATTGAGAATCCAGAAATAAACCAACATGTCTATGGTTGATTTAGACAAGGGTGTAAAACCATTCTGTTCAGGAAGAAACTTTTTAACAAATTTTAGCAAATGGTTCTTGGATGACTGGATATCCACATGCTAAAGAGTGAAGTTGGACTCTTAACTCACACTATATACAAAAAATGACTCAAAATGCATCAAACACCAAAATATAATAAAAACTATAAAATGTTTAAAAGAGAACTTATGCTTTAATTTTTGTGACCTCAGATTTGGCAAAACAATTCTTAGATGTGACACCAAAAGCATGAGCATAAAAAGAAAAATTAGATAAATTTGACTTGATCAAAATTTAAAACTTTTGTTTCAAAAGACATTGTCACATAAGTAAAAAGACAACATATGGAATGGAAAAAAAACTTCCAAAACATATTTCTCATATGGGACTTACATTTAAGATATAAAAATAACTCTTAGAACTCAATAATAAAAAGGCAACCAATTTTAAAAAATGAGATAAAAATCTGAACAGAAATTTCTTCATAAAAGATATATAAATGGTCAATATCACATTAAAAGGTGTTCCATAGTATAGTCAGTCACCAAGGGAATGGAAATTAAAACTAAAATGTAGTAGCAACTTAACAACCACTATAAAGAAAAAATAAAGTGATGATAAAAAATATTGGGAAGGATGTGGCAAAATCAGAACCCTCAAACTTCCTGGTAGAAATAGAAAATGGTATACCTACCTTGTAAAACAGTCTGAGAATTCCTCAAATGGATTAAATATAATAGTAGCATGATCCAACAATACACACATATTCATAGTATCATTACTTAAACTAAAAGAAAAAACTCAAACGTTCCTTAATGATGAATGGATAAATAAATATATTAGTTTAACAGAATACTATTTATTCATTGAAAGGGATGAAGTACTGATACATAGTAGAATACATAAGAACCTTTGAAACATGCTAAGTAAAACAGTCATGAGACCACATATCACAAGATTAATTTAATATGAAATGTGCAGAAGAGGCAAATCTATTGCAACTTAAAAACTAGATTAGGGGTTACTTCAGTCTGCAGGACTGGGGGCAAAAATAAGTGATAGCTAAATAATATGAGGATTCTTTTGGGGATGATGAATGTTTTCTAACAGTGACTGTGGTAATGGTCGTATATGTCTTAATACACTAAACTATTGAAATTAAAGCACTTTAATTTGATCACTTGTTATATAGGTGAATAATATCTCAAAAACTGTAAAAAGTCAAACTTTAAAAGAATAACTGTGTAAATCATAAATTTTGATATTTTATTACAAGCATTATTTGGGAATAGTGTTTCTTGACTTTAATTCTTCCCACATTTTTCTTACTCTATGAGTCAAAAATCTATCTACTTTTTGTCAGACTTTTTTACTAAGAACTTAGACAATGAAAATGAAAGCAATACATGATATAATCTTGCACAAAGTATGACAAACTAATTTTTGTTAACTAATTTTAAAAGATATATAGAAATGAGAAAATATTTACATGTAAATTAAAAGCATGGTTAATATTCCAAGGAGTAAAAACTTGTATTTTCTCAGATACTCACAGAGAGTTCTGCCTGAAGACAGATATGTCTAATTCTCTGATAAATTCAGCTGATACTAACAATTTTAGTTGTTACATGCAGGAGTACACGTTTCCATTTAATATTATCAGCCACATAATTATTAGTAATGCCAGAAAGTGATTTATTAATTTGGTGGTTTGCTATCTCTCTAACTTTGAACAAAAAGAAAAATAGATAGTTAACCATCTTACTCTTGATGGAACATTAAACCAAAACCAGGAAAGACGTAAGAATAATGGATTATTGATATATAAACATTTCCAATTTGGGGTGAAGTTAAATTTTTAGTTTACTTAAAGCATTACTGATAACAAAATTTGGGTAGCTCATGAATCACACTTTATTCAAGATTTACAAAACTAAATCATATATTTGGACAAATTATTTTTCAGAAAGGCTATTTTTGTTCTATACATATTAACTGTTTGGCCCTACTATTTCTATGGGTTGACAATTCTTTATGCTGCTCCTTAACTATGCCAAGATTGAGCATATTCCCTGCTTTTAGGGAAGGTAATTGAGAACTCCAGGGCATATTTTTGTTTTAGCAACATTTATATATTTTTCTATCTGTACATAAATAAGTTTATTTTTCATTAGAGTTAGAGCATCTTCAATGTTTTAACATATTTTATGTCAAGCAGATGCATAGCATTGTTGAAAGAAATAGAATAGATGCTTATTAAACACACATACACACACAAGTCTAGCTTCAAAACAAGCATTTCACTTGATAGTGTCTAAATTTCCTAATGCTGAACACTTCTGTGTAACAATAATAATCATTGTAATATTTATAATAAATAATAATAGTAAACCAACCCCAAAAAATTATTGAAAAATAATCATGTTTCCTATATTAAAGTTGTTAGAAGCCACTCTATAAACCTGACTTTAGGGATAAAAAAGCAATAGAAATTTTCAAAGGTAAATTGCTAAAATGCCAGCACTGGTACGCTTTCCGCATTATTGACACTTTTGGTTTGCATTTCTAGAGAGACTTGAGGACATAAAGCGCAATGGCCCACACATGCCTATGAAAACTCTGAAATTTCTACTTTTCAGATCGTTTATCTTTTAGAAGTCTTTATAGAACAGATGGATCTTCTCACGACTTAAGGGAAACAGATCATACCCACCTACGAGAGTAGGCACATTGGGTTGAAACACCTGTTTAAAGATGGTCCTGTGTTCCGAGATTATGCCTCACAGATGTTTACATAGCCTATAGTATCAAATCTAATCCATTTTGGTAATTTTAACAAAATAACCCACTAGATTTTTGAGTTCTCTCTCTGTGCCAAACTTCTAACATCATCACAAAAATGCTTTTGTCAAATTCCAATGGATAGATGAAGCAGAGAAAAGAGGCCTGCCTCAGAACCAGAAACCATGTTATTAGCAAAATTTTTTAGAGCTGTATTTGTCTCTTCCTTCCAGTAGTATCTTCTTCTTTTCCTGAAGAAAAAATTAAGGGTAGGGAAATACCCGATGACATTTGTCAGATAACTCCTCTTCCTTTGGAATGAAAACTTCAACGTTCACTATCAGAGTGTATTGTATTTTTTGTCACAAGAAATTCCTTTACAAAGACATAGGATCAACCTATACACCCATCAATGGTAAACTGGATAAAGAAAATATGGTGCATATATACCTTGAAATACGAAACAGCCATAAACAAATGAGATCATGTCCTTGGCAGCAATATGGATGAAGCTGGAGGCTATTATCCTAAGCGAACTAACATAGGAACAGAAAACCAAATACCACACGTTCTCATTTATAAATGGGAGCTAAACACTGAGTACATAAGAACACAAAGAAGGGAACAACAGACACTGGGGCCTACTTGAGGGCAGAGGATGGGAGGGTGAAGATTGAAAAACTACCTGTGCGGTACTGAGAGGTGACAGCTTGCTGGCGGCCCTCGCGGCCCTCGCAGCCCTCGCTCGCTCTCGGTGCCTCTTCGGCCTCCGCGCCCGCTCTGGCGGCACTTGAGGAGCCCTTCAGCCCGCGGCTGCACTGGGGGAGCCCCTTCCTGGGCTGGCCAAGGCCGGAGCCGGCTCCCTCAGCTTGCCCGGAGGTGCGGAGGGAGAGGCGTAGGCGGGAACCCAGGCTGTGCGTGCCGCTTGCGAGCCAGCGTGAGCTCTGGATGGGCGTGGGCTCGGCGGGCCCCCACACTCGGAGCAGCCAGCCGGCCCCGCCAGCCGGGCAGTGAGGGGCTTAGACCCTGGGCCAGCAGCTGCTGTGCTCGACTTCTCGCCGGCCTTAGCTGCCTCCTTTTCTCGCAGGGCCTTAGCTCCTCCTTGTGGGGCAGGGCTTGGGACCTGCAGCCCGCCATGCCTGAGCCTGCCCGCCATGCCTGAGCCTCCCCGCCACCCGCCGTGGGCTCCTGTGCCGCTGGAGCCTCCCGGACCAGCCCCGCCCCCTGCTCCATGGCACCCAGTCCCATGGACCACCCAAAGGCTGAGGAGTGCGGGCCCAGGGCTTGGGACTGGCAGGCAGCTCCACCTGTGGCCACCGTGCGGGATCCACTGGGTGAAGCCAGCTGGGCTCCTGAGTCTGGTGGGGACTTGGAGAACCTTTATGTCTACCTAAGGTATTGTAAATACACCAATCGGCACTCTGTATCTAGCTCAAGGTTTGTAAACACACCAATCAGCACCCTGTGTCTAGCTCAGGGTTTGTGAATGTACCAATCCACACTCTGTATCTAGCTACTCTGGTGGGGACTTGGAGAACCTTTATGTCTAGCTAATGGATTGTAAATACACCAATCGGCACTCTGTATCTAGCTCAACGTTTGTAAACACACCAATCAGCACCCTATGTCTAGCTCAGGGTTTGTGAATGTAGCAATTGACACTCAGTATCTAGCTACTCTGGTAGGGACTTGGAGAACCTTTGTGTGGACACTCTATCTAGCTAATCTAGTGGGGACTTGGAGAACTTTTGTGTCTAGCTCAGGGATTGTAAATGCACCAGTCAGCACCCTGTCAAAACAGACCAATCGGCTCTCTGTAAAATGGACCAATCAGCAGGATGTGGGTGGGGGCAGATAAGAGAATAAAAGCAGGCTGCCCCAGGGAACAATGGCAACCTGCTGGGTCTCCTTCCACGCTGTGGTAGCTTTGTTCTTTCTCTCTTTGCAATGAGTCTTGCTGCTGCTCACTCTTTGGGTCCACACTGCCTTTATGCGCTGTAAACTCACCCTGAGGGTCTGCAGCTTCACTCCTGAAGCCAGCAAGACCACGAACCCACCGGAAGAAACAAACAACTCCAGACGCATGGCCTTAAGAGCTGTAACACTCACTGCGAAGGTCGGCAGCTTCGCTCCTGAGCCAGCGAGACCAGGAACCTACCAGAAGGAAGAAACTCCGAACACATCTGAACATCAGAAGGAACAAACTCTGGACACGCCGCCTTTAAGAACTATTAACACTCACCGCGAGGGTCCGCTGCTTCATTCTTGAAGTCAGTGAGACCAAGAACCCACCAATTCCAGACACAGTACTATGCTTATTATATGGGTGAGAAATAATTTGTTTACCAAACCCCTGTGACACATAATTTACCTATGTAACAAACATGCGTATGTACACCTGAACCTAAAAGTTAAAAAAAAAAAGATTTAAAAATCAGAGTAGAAAAATATATATTGTATATATTTTCAATTTGGAAGAAATATCTATTTACATATGCAAAGAAGAAACACTAGGAGGATATACCCTGAAATATTAGCATGTATCTCTGGAGATCAGGTTATGCATCGCTTTATTTTCTTGTTTCTATTTTATTACTTCAGATGCTTACTACCCGAAATAAGAAAAAAATAACAACAAATTGTTCTGAGACAGTGTCTCACTCTGTTTCCCAGGATGGAGTGCAGTGGCATCATGTGGGTTCATTGCAACCTCTGACTCTCAAGTTCAAGCAATTCTTGTGTCTCAGCCTCCCGAGTAGCTGGGATTACAGGTGTGTGCCGCCACACTCAGCTAATTTTTGTATTTTTTAGTAGAGACACGGTTTCACCATATTGGCCAGGCTGGTCACGAACTCCTGACCTCAGATGATCTACCCACCTCGACCCCCAGAGTGCTGGGATTACAGGCGTGAGCCACAGCGCCCAAAGACTTACTACTTTTTTTTTTATTATTTATTTTTATTTTTATTTTTTTGGACGGAGTCTTGCTCCGTCACAAGGCTGGAGTGCAGTGGCACCGTCTCAGCTCACTACAACCTCCACCTTCTAGGTTCAAGCAGTTCTCCTGCCTCAGTCTCCTAAGTAGCTGAGACTGCAGGCACGCGCCACCACGCCCGGCTAATTTTTTGTATTTTAGCAGAGAAGGGGTTTCACCATGTTTGCCAGGGTGTTCTCAATCTCCTGACCTCGTGATCCACCTGTGTCGGCCTCCCAAAGTGCTGGGATTACAGGCCTGAGCCACTGCCTCTGGCTGACTTACTACTTTTAAAATAGCGATTAACAAGTGATTTACTTTCCAGGGACAGTTATCAATTTAAACTGATTGCTTAAATCACAAGTAATAATTTGTTTCAGGATGATCAACTCTTTCTTTCTTACTCAAAGCTACAAAGTCAGCCTTAGGACGTTTTAATGGAAAGCCAGGTACAGCAGTTGATCTTGGCCACGTCTCTAAAAGTTCCTTCCCCAATAAAGGAAAAGTCTTAGAAAATAATAAAAAAGAAAAAGTCTAGGAAAGCGATGGAATCAATTCAAATGTTCTACTTCAGTTTTTCATTAGGTTCACTGACAGAGCTTCTGCGAGACATTTATGATTTATTTCAGTCTCTCTATAAGGATTAAGAGAGATTTGGTTCATGTCGTATATTGCTCAGTAAATAAAGAAGGCAACCAATTGAGGCTCATAAATCAAAAGTCTAGGTTGAACAAACGCTTTAATTGAATTGTCCTATATTATAATAGTAGTGCAATTATAGGTGTAGTAGCATTACACACAGCAAAACATGCAAAAATATTCAGAAATATATCACTGAAGAGGCCACTTGATGCAGGAAATGATACCTGGCAATATTTGACCTTTTTAAGAGGAGACATTGAAAGTGTCAGTTACTGTTTCTTAAAAACTGGCTATTTTCACTGGTAATACATTTAGAGGACGATAAAAGTACCTTACATTTTTACTCAGTAAGTCATAAATGCAATTATTTAAACCATTAAAATTTATGCACAGGATCCCTTTTGTAGCAATATTTTCTTCCGCTCTTTATTCCAAGCACCAGGGCTTTGTACGTCTCCCAGTCTGACTTTTTTTTAGGCAGTATCTCAAGCCTCTGATACACACTTTTTTTTTTTTTGAGACAGAGTCTCTCTCTGCCTCACCAGTTCAAGTGAGTCTCCTGCCTCAGCCCCCCGAGTAGCTGGGATTACAGGCCCATGCCACCACACCTGGCTAATTTTTGTATTTTTAGTAGAGACGGGGTTTCCCCATGTTGACCACGCTGGTCTTGGACTCCTGACCTTAGGTGATTCACCTGCCTGGGCCTCCCAAAGTGCTTGGATTACAGGCGTGAGCCACTGCGCCCGGCCGTCTGCTACACATTTTCAAATTTATTTTCTTCTATTAAATTCTGCCTGTAGTTGCCTCAGGGAACTGTGGCCCTACGGCTGTGAAAGAAGGCAAGTCTAAATGCTGATCACTTTGTATTCTCTTTGTTTCTCAAATATATCAAATCTATTTGTTTTAAGTTAATTGGAATCGTAAATATGAGCCCACAGAGTGAATCTGGAACTGTGAAAGAGATGGTGGAATTAGAAGTTTTAAGGAAATTTAGCAGGTCAAGATCATTTAAATCCCATTAGCCATCTAATCCAGTTACGTGTATAAGCCATACGAATGGACTCCTCCCAACCTGTTCCTAAGTAAAAGCTTCCTCATGTTAGCTCACCTCAGATCCTTACATTGAAAATTGGAACTTAATACCCCTTATTACTTACTAGTTTTGAGACAATATGTCATCATCATAATTAAATTACTGCAAAAGAAAACAAAATATAGTCATAATAAGAATTAAGTATGGAAGGTTTGTACCTGCAGTTTAAGAAAACGTTGAGATTTGTGACTTGTACTCCATTTTTTATCAACAAATGAATATTTATTATAATTATTTTCAGTCATCTCTCTCTCTCTCTCTCTAAATATTAGCTTTGATGAGAAGAAAGATGATAATGAGTCGGATGATAACAATATAATAATTTCTATGAAATTTTCAGATACATTGATAACTTTTATATGAAAGATTACTTCAATCAAAGAATTTTAGTTCAAAACTTAAAACACTATAATAGTTTATAAATGCAACATAGTATCAATAAATGAATACTGTGAATTTTCTTAATGAAATTCAGAAATTTATGAATTTTCTTAATGAAATTATTGGTAGCACCGTTATATTTTGTTTTGTCACCTGCATCTTTTTCACAAGTAACTAAGATAATGGCTAAGAATCCTTTGATTTTATCTCTTTCGTTCATTTTGTTTTCCTATGTCTCATTTCAGAATTATGTAATCACACTGATTATTACATACGAATAATTTCTGAACATAGTTCAAGCCCCAGTGTCATCCCATATAATTTTATCAAAGTGTGGACATATAGCATTTGATATTTTGGGTCACCTTGGATTGCCAAACCAAAGGTTGCCTAGATTTCTTCTATGTTTCTTTCAGATGTTTTATATTTTTGTATTTTACATTTAGGTCTATGATCTATTTTGAGATTATTTTTGGGAAAGGTGTAAGAACTTTATTTAGATTTATATTTTGCATGCGAATGTCCAGTTGTTTCAGTACTGATTGTTGAAAAGACTGCCCTTTCTCTATTAAATTGAATTTGCTCCTTTGTCCAAGACCAGTTAACTAAACTTTTATGTATCTGTTACTGGGATCTCTATTCTGTTGCACTGATCTGTTTGCCTATCCTTTTGCCAATACCACACTGTCTTGATTATTGTAACTGCAGAGTGAGTCTTGACATCAGGTAGTGTTCATCCTCTAGCTTTTTTTTTTTCACTATTGTGTTGGCTATTGTGGGTCTTTTGACTCTCCATATAAACTTTAGAATAAATTTTTCAATAAACCCCTGGCATTTTTATTAAGATTGTATTGAATCTATATTTCAAATTGGGAAAAACTGACATGACAATATTGAGTCTTTGTATTCACACACATGGAATATCTCTGTGTGTGTATATATATATATTTATCTTTTATATATATTAGAGTTTTATAGTTTTTCCTAATATAGATATTACATGCTTTATTAGATTTGTACAAAAGTATTTCATTTTTGTGTAAATACAAATAGTATTGTGTTCTTAATTTCAAATTCCAATTTTTTATTGTTAGTATAAAAAAATTAATTTTGTATATTAACCTTATATCCTGTAGTCTTGCTAAAATCATTTATTAGTTTCAGATTTTTTTATTCTCTACATAAGCAACCATAATTTGTAAACATAAACAATTTAATTTTTCTTCCCAATTTGCACATAGTATAGAAACAACAGGATAGACAGGGATGTATCAGAGGGAATTTATTAGGAAAATTGAATCCTGAAATTATGGATTCTGAGAAGTCCCATGATAATCTGTATGCAAGCTAGAGAGCCAAGGAAGGTGGTTATGTAGTTCAGTCCAAGTCTGAAGGCCTCAGAACAGGAGAAGCTGATGGCATAACTCTTAGTCTGCAGCCAAAGGCCTGAGTAACTTGGAGGCTGCTGGTGCACCACTGGAGTACAAAGGTTGCAGAACCCAAAGTTCTGATGTCCAAGGGCAAGAAAAGTAGGTTGTCCTAGCTTGAGAAAAGAGAGAGGTAATTCACGTTCCCTTGACTTTTTATTCTACCTGGGCCCTCAGCTGATTGAACAGTGCCTGCCCACATTAGGTGATGGTGGCTCTTCCTTATTCAGTCCATTGATTCAAATGTTGATCTCTTCTGGTAATACCCTCACCAACATACCCAGAAATAATGCTTTACCAGCTATCTGGTGAAGTTAACATCTAACTTGCATCAGCTAGGTCTTCTAGTATAACGTTAAATAGGCCTGGTGAGCGTCAACATCCTTGTCTTATTCTTGATCTTACTAAGAAAGCATCAAATTTCTTATTGTGTATGCTATAGGTTTTGTACATGCTCTTTATCAGGTTGAGGTAGTCCCTCTCTATTCTTAGTTTGCTAAGAGCTTTTGTCATAAATGGGCATTGGATTTTAACAAATGATTATTCTGAATCTATCTATATGATCATATGATTTTTCTCCATTAGACTATTGATGTGAGGATCTTTGAATGTTGAACCAGCCTCACATACTTTCAAATAAATCACATTTGGTCATGGTGTATAATTGTTTGTAAACAGTTTTGTATTCAATTAGCTAATATCTTGTTGAAGATTTTTGCATGTATGTTCATGAGAGATATTGGTTTGTAGTTTTTCTTTTCTGTCAGGTCTACTTTGGTATCACGGTGATATTGGCCTCATAGAATGAGTTATGAATGAGATATATTTTTAAAAGGAAAAATATATTCTAATCTGTAAATTCTAATAATATGCTAAGCTAGATAGTCTCATAGAGTTACAATATAGTGAAATGTCTTTAAACTTAGATAATAAACCAAATATTTTAATGTATTTAATCATTAATTTGTATGCTTTATAAAACTGGTTTTTCTATCATTCTTTTTAAAAGATACATTGAATTAAAATTATATCTCTGTAGAAAAGTTTCAAACAAACACTAAAATGCTCAACTATTGCTAATTTTTTTTTACTTAATCAAGTTACAACAACATATTCCTTCATTTTCTATGAGAAAATTCTTTGTAATCATTAACACCTTAGTATATTAATCAGGTTTATTTATTTTAAAAGATTGCTAATTTTTATAAACTTAACTAAATGCTGTGTTTTTCATTTCTCTACCCTTCCCAGAATACATCCATCTTATTACCAAAATCTCTTCTCCATTTTTTAACAAATACCCAGATTTTTCAAATATGTTTTAAATAGTTCAATCTAAAAATTGTAAAGCTTTTCAATAGACTTTGAAAGCTAAAACTAGCAGAATTGATAGCAAAGATATGACCTTGTTGCCATTTTATTATATGGCATAATATAGATGTCACACTTTGAATTGAGCTTATTTCAGTTCAAGGCTCAGATCACTTTCCAATTTTATGACTGTGGGGAATGGCGGATAAGGATAGAAGTCACTTTGAAACTGGAAGCTAAATAGAAATTATTATGCCCTGTGAGGGCAATAATTTCACAAGTTTTAATGTTTTCAGTAGTAGAAATTAACAGTTTACTAAAGTATATGATTGAGTAGGAAATTATACCCTTCAAATATCTGATTCAGTTACTTAAGTTTATTTTTTAACACATCATTTTCACTTAAGTGGATCTAATTTTCCCATACAAACATGTACCAAAAACAAAATAAAAGCCAATAAAAGGTATCTTGTGTCAAAATATGGAAATGGCCAAGTCCTTCAGTTTATAAATTCTAACCCATTCTTTCCATTGCTGCTAGCCAGTAGAATCTAGCAAAGGTGATGAGACATCATTTCTGTGATTAGGATACAAAACACTGTGACTTCTGCCTTACTATGAGACTGTCTGTATGGCCTTCTTGGGAGCTGCCATGTACGAAACGCACATGTAGCGAGGAATGAAGTGCAGGCTCCAGTCAATAGACTGTGACCTGAGGCCCCAGGCCACAAAACCCAAGAGGAACTGACTGCTGTCAACATTCAGAAACTATGAAATCAATGTGCATTGTTTAAGCCAATAAGTTTTAGAATAATGCAACAATAGATAAATAATATATTTCCTTTGGCCATCAAACTCAGCAAATTACATAATACTTATCTTAGATATCCCATTTATATGTTTTGCATAAACTTTTTGAGTGGACATTGAAAATGATAGGTTGCATTTCTGTTGGGTACTAAGAATTGTTGGCATATTACTACACATTTCCATTTTAAAGGAGTGGCTTAGATGTATTTTTTCCTAATATAAAAATGCCTAAAATTATTTACTCATTATAAAGTGTGCAGTCTAATTGTAAAAAGTCTAATGTAATTAGACTTTTTAAAAAATAGCTACTTGGCAGCTAATAGATTTGTTTTCTTCGTATTAATCTATCTTTGTATGGAAGTGTAGTTGTAGTTTCTATCTTAGTTTTATTTTTAATTTTAAAAATAATTGGGTGGTCAAAATGGGATTTTAAAAATATACTATTCTTCCATTAATATAGTGTTTAGAAAGTCTTGCCCTAAACCCAACATTATCCAAATAGCATCATATATGTATTTTTGCAATTAAAGTAAGTCCACAAACACACACACATATTTACTTATATATAGATATTAGCATTATATAATTGAATGACATATCAGCTATATAATAAAATATCATTAAATTAGAAGAAGCAAAGGTATCTATAATACAGAAAAATTCTCTCCAAGCATTTTTATTGATCCTTTTCCAGTGGTTGTTTTAACGGTTGGCTTAGTACATGCCAGAAACAAAAGCTTTAGAGAAACATTGATTATTCAAATTTTAATAAGAAAAGAATAAATTCTCCTTACAATTTTAAGTATGTGTCACAAAAATGACTAAGAAACTCAATCATAAGTGAGATTAAACATACTTGCCTCAGGAAATCAAACTTTGCATCTCCTTCCTCCTTGAGGATACCAGTTACAAGTAGTTCTTCAACTTGTGGTGAAATATCAAAATGAGATAAAATTGTAAAGTTAACAGACAAGCTGGAATTGCAAATTTTAATTTGATTTTTAATGCACCTCAATTAAAATATCTTTATTAAAATATCATATATGTGCTAAGAATCATTATAATTTATTAACTGTTTCAAATGTTATATACATATGTATCTGTTGCCACTGGAAATTCATTCAGTAATCTTAAAAAGATGTGACAATGACTTAGCTGTATTTTTTTAAATATTGGTTCAAGATTTTATTTTCAAAATCAAATATCACTTTGGTGAAGTGCCAATTTCCAAATACTGTGTACCACATTATTATGAACAAGGACAGAAATGAACAAAGAGAACAAATTATCCAGAGGAAACAATATCTAGGCTAAGAAGCTAGTTAGTATTTTTTTATATATTTGAGAGTATTAAAAACAGTACATAGATCTTCTTATTAATTTGAATCCTTTACCATTGTGGAATACTCTTCTTTTTCTTTTTTGATCTTTGTTGGTTTAAAGTCTGTTTTGTCTAAAATTATAAATGCAACCCCTGCTTTTTTCTATTTTCTATTTGCTTGGTAGATTTTTCTTAATCCCTTTACTTTGAGCCTGTCTATGTCACTGCATGTGAGATGGGTCTCTTGAAGACAGCATACCAACGGATCTTGGTGCCTTACCTAGCTTGCCCCTCTGTGTCTTTTAATTGGGGCTTTTAGCCAATTTACATTAAAGATAAATATTGATATGTGTGGATTTTATCCTGTCATCACAATGTTAGTTAATTATTTGGCAGACTCGTTTATGCAGTTGCTTTATAGTGTCAATGGTCTGTGTACTTCTGTGTGCTTTGTGGTGACTGGTAATAGTCTTTCCTTTCCATATTTAGTTCTTCTGTTAGAGATCTTGTAAGGCAGTTGTAGTGGTAATGAATTCCCTCAGTATTTGCTCCTTTGAAAAGGATCTTATTTGTCTTTTGCTTATGAAGCTTAGTTTGGCTGGATATGAAATTCTGGGTTGAAATTTCTTTTCTTTAGGAATGTTGAATATTTGTCCCCAATGTCTTCTGCCTTATAGAATTTCTGCTGAGAGGCCTCCTGTTAGTCTCATGGGCTTCCCTTTGTAGGTGATCAGACCTTTCTCTCTAGCTGCCTTTAGCATTTTTTCTTTCATTTCCCCCTTGGAGAATCTGATGATTATGTGTCTTGGGAACCATCTTCTCGTGAAGTATCTTACTGGGGTTCTCTGCATTTCCTGAATTTAAATGTTGGCCTTTCTAGGTAGGTTGTAGGTTGGGGAATTTCTAATGGACGATATCCTGAAATATATTTTCCACGTTGTTTCCATTCTCCTCATATCTTTCAGGGACACCAGTGAGTCATAGATTCAATCACTTTATATAATCCCACATGTCTCAGAGGTTTTGTTAATTCATTATTTTTTCTCTATTCTTGTCTGACTATCTTATTTCAGAAAGTCAGTATTCAAGCTCTCTGCTTCTTTTCTTCATTTGGTCTATTCTGCTATTAAAACTTATGATTGCATTGTGAAATTCTTATAGTGTGTCTTTCAGCTCCTTCAGGTTGGTTACATTATTTTCTATATGGGCTATTTGTCTGTCAGCTCCTGTATTGTTTTACTATGATATTTAGCTTCTTTGGATTGGGTTTTAATGTACTCCTGTAGTTCAGTCTTTATTCTTAGCCATATTCTTAATTATATTTCTGTCATTTCAGCCATTTTAGCCTGTTTCAGAGCCCTTGCTGGAGAGGTGTTATCCAAAGGAAAGATGGTACTCTGGCTTTTTGAGTTGTCAGAATTTTTGCACTGATTCTTTTTCATCTTTATGGGCTTATCTGCCTTCAATCTTTGAAGTTGCTGACCTTTGGATGCTTTCTTTTTTTCTTTTATCCCATTTGATTACCTTGAAGTTTTGATTATGGTATAAGGTGGATTCTGCTTAATGCCTTCATTTCTAGAAGATTTTAGGGGGTCGACACTCAGATCCCAACTCCTGGACTGCATGTTCTAACTCTGGGGAACTTATATTAGGACACGAATTTGTTCTCTGGCTCCTCAATGTTAGGAATTCACTGCACTGGGTGGGGGCAGGGTGCTCCCAGACCACGGATCACTTTACTTCAATGGGTGGTCTCAGACAAAGCATTTCATAGTGCCATGACAGCAGGATTTCACCTTGTAGCAGCGGCTGTGGTAGAGTGCTAGTGCATGCCAGGGTGCCTGCCTCCCTGCAGACTGTCACCACAGCGGTGGAGGCAGTGCAGTTGGCGGGAGCAGGGCACCCCTGCTGGTGACTGTGTGCACAGTTGTGCTAGAGGTGGTGTTGGCTTAATGGCAGGTTACTGGTGAATATGGGTCTGAGTCCCTTTTCTGTGCGTCACAAGCAGGAGTGGTCACTCAGGGCAGGGGGAGGATTCACAGTTGTCTCTGTAGTGTTAGTGAAGGGCAGGGCACTGGCAGAAACAGGACTGGCTGGCTCTGTGTCCACCAAAGCTCTGTCTACAATGGTGGTTGGTGGGGTGAGGTGGAGTGGACTGCCCTCCTGCATGCTGGCAGGGCAAGGAATGCAAAACCTGCCAGTGCAGACACATGCCAGCAAAGCTATGTGGGAGGTTGTCGTGGGTTCAGGGGAAACTGCAGTTTGGGGAGAGAGCTCGTGGGCTGGTGCATGTCTGTAGGGGCCACCTCGTTGGAGCTCTCTACCAATTAGGCTTGGTTCACCGGCACAGATGCTATGGATTGGGCCCAGACAGAACTTGAGACTGCCCTGCAAGCAGGTGTAGCCAGGCTGGGGCCCCAGGAAAGGCCAGCAGACCAAGGAGTGCTCAGGTTGGACCAGTGCCATCTTATGGGCAAGATTGCCTTGCAGAGTTCAGGACCCACAGATCTTTTAGGGCTGAAGTCTCCTGTGGGAACAAATTGAGCCTAAGAGGATGGCTGTCTCTGGCCGTGCTGTGCTACAGGCATTCCTGCACCAAGCCCTCTGGGCTATACATCAGCTTGCTTGTTGCCCCTACCACTTCTCTAAGCAGCTATCCCGGGCAACTCGAGTTTCTGTGGTGGCCAAGGGGTCTCCTCTTACTGAGGTTCCAGAGGCCTGTGGCAAGAGAAAATTGCTCCTTGCCAGTTCAACTCACCCATTCCCCTGGAGCCACTGGGGACGAAAACAAGTCCTGGTGTGTGGTAACCCCATGTACAGCTCCTAGCTTTCTCCCCCTTTAGCTCACCTTCTGTGTCTTCCCTCCATTCATTCTTGGTGCGTTCCCTCTGAAGATCTGTTAGCTGCACACCAGTTGTCTTGGTCCCTTCATGGGAGCTGTTTCACCTGGCTGTGTCTAGTTGTCCATATTGCCTTTCCCCCACATATGTTTTTCATTAGTAGCAGAGGCAGCTGGAAGACTGTTGGGATGCTGTCAAATATCTTTGTAAGATTATTTTGAAATTGAAGATAATCAGCAAAAGTGTAAAGTAAGCATAAATCTTAAAACTAGGAAAGCATACCTGAGCAAAAAAGGAAAGATCTCTTGAAACAAAAAGTATTTACTACTTGAAATTATCTGTTTTAAATAAAATGCTCCAAAATAACACTTTTCAATCAGATAAAATGATTGTTAATCTACTTTTCATTTAGCAAATTGGCTATTTGATAAGGGTTAGTGATGAAAAAAGAAAATGAGAGAGGAAAATTGGATAAATCCCATATCTAATTTGAATAGCAATACAGATGACAGCAACATCAATAGATGTTGAAACTACAACAGAAACAGGTTTGTAGGAGAAGTGAAAGAACAACGTGGTAAATTATATTTCAAATATAATGGCTTTGAGGAGCCTGAAGGATAAACAGTTTATAATTACATCAGGCAGTTGACTATAAGATCTAGTGTCATGGGCGATATCAAAGTGAGAAACAGATTACAGAAGTCCTCAGCTTTCCTTTGAAAAAACCTATTGAGAATTGTTTGTATGGTTCAAATCTAGCTCATTTATTTGAAATACTACTAGATTTAGATGTCAGAAATTTTAATTGCTAAACAAAATAGGTAATAGACCTACGTATAAACCTAAAACTATAAAACTACTAAAATAAACATATAGAAAATCTTTGTAATCTTGGGCTTGGAAAATATTTTTTAGATATGGCGTGAGAAGCACAATCCAGTAAAGAACATTAAAAAAAGGACTTTATTAAAATTATAACTTCTGTTATCTGGAAAAAATATATGTAAGTAAATACAAAGACAAGCCACAAAATAGGGAAAATATTTGCAAGTGGCATATATAACAAGAGACAAGTAATTAGAATATATTAAAATCTAATTAAACTCAATAGTAGGTAAACAACCCAATAAAGAAATGGGCAAAGTATTTGAAAATATGGTTTAACAAAGAAGATAATGCAAATGAGCATATGCTCAAAATCATTGGTCATTAGAAAAATAAGATACCTCTATAAATCTATCAGAATATCTAAAATTAAAAGAACTACATCAAGTGTTGATGAAGATGTGGAGAAATTGAAACTCTCACATACTATTGTCTGGAAAGTAAAATTGTAAACCATTTTTAAAAACTATTTTAATGTTTCTTAAAAAGTTAAACATATACCTTCCTTTTGATTTAATGATTTCACTCTTAGGTGTTTACTCAAGAGAAAGAAAAATATATGTCCCTGTAAAAACCGTATGTGAAAGATTATAGAAGATTTATTTTTAATGACCCCAATTTGTAAATAACCCAAAATGTCCACTAACATTTGAATACATAAACAAACTAAATAGTACTTAAAGAAATACAAATTAATGACAACTTGGATGAATCACAAAAAAATTATGTTTCATAAAAGAAGTCAGCAAAGAGTATATATTGCATTATTTCATAAACACAAACTTTTAAACATGAAAACTCATCTACAGTTTCAGGGAACAGGTCAGTAATTACCTGTGGCAAGAAGTAAATGGGTTGGGAAGGGGGTAGAGCCAGAGAGATTTCAAGGGGATCTTGAGCATTGTTTTGGGCTGAATTATACCCTTCAAAATTCCTAAGTTGAAGTTCTCTCTCTTTTTTTTAATTTTTTTAATTTTTTAGTTTTTGTGATGGAATCTCACTCTTGTTGCCCAAACTGGAGTGCAATGGCACAATCTCAGTTCCCTGTAACCTGCGCCTCCCTGGTTCAAGCCATTCTCCTGCCTCAGTCTCCTGAGTAGCTGGGATTACAGGAATGCACTACCATGCCTGCTAAGTTTTTGTTTTTTTAAGTAGAGATGGGGTTTCAGCAAGTTGGCCAGGCTGATCTCGAACTCCTGATCTCAGGTGATTCACCTGCCTCACATCCCAAAGTGCTGGGATTACAGGTGTGAGCCACCGCGCCCAGCCCCCATGTTGAAGTTCGAACCCCCGGTGACTAAAAATGTGTCTGTGTAGAGGTACTATCTTTAAAGAAGTGATCCGCCTTGCCTTGGCCTCCCAAAGTGCTGGGATTACAGAGGAATTGGAGACTAGCCTGGCCAACATGACAAAATCCCGTATCTACTAAAAATACAAAAATTAGCCGGGCATGGTGGCACACACCTGTAATCCCAACTACTTGGGAGGCTGAGGCAGGAGAATTGCTTGAACCCAGGAGATGGAGATTGCAGTGAACCAAGATCACACCACTGCACTCCAGCCTGGGAAATAGAGCAAGACCCCATCTCAAAACAAAAAAACAAAAAAACAAAAAAACAAGGTGATGAAGTTGATGAAGTTAAAATTAGGTTATAAGGTCAGATCCTAACACAATATGACAGTATTCTTATAAAAAGGTGAGATTAGGTGTGATGGTTAATACTGAGTGTCAACTTGATTAAATTGAAGGATGCAGAGTATTGATCCTGGGTGTGTCTGTGTGTTGCCAAAGGAGAGTCACATTTGAGTCAGTGGGCTGGGAAAGGCAGCATCTAATCAATTGCCAGCATGACCAGGATATAAAGCAGGAAGAAAAACGTGACAAGGCTAGACTGGCTTATCCTCCCAGTCTACATTCTTCTTCCTTGCTGGATGCTTCCTGCCTTTCAACATCAGACTCCAAGTTCTTCAGCTTTGGGACTCAGACTGGCTGTCTTGCTCTTCAGCTTGTAGACAGCCTATTGTGGGATCTTGTGATCATGTCAGTTAATACTCCTTAATCAACTCCCCTTTGGAATATATCTATCCTATTAGTTCTGTTTCTCTAGAGAAGCCTGACTAATATATTAGGACACAGATTTACACATAAAGAAAGTATAATTGAACAATCCGGAGAAGGCTGTCATCTACAAGCCAAGGAGAGAGGCCTCAGAAGAAACTAACCCTGCTGAGACTTTGATCTTGGACTTCTATCCTCCAGAATCATGAGATATTTCTGATATTTAAACCACCTAGTCTTAGGAACTTTATTACAACAGCCCTAGCAAACTAATACAAGGCTGAGAGGTACTCTCAGCATCTTGATTGTGTTGATGGCTTCGTGGGTGTGTACAACTTTTGAAACATCTCAAATTGTATAATTTAATTATGTGTCATTTAATTTTTCCAATTATTCCTCCATAAAGCTGTGGAAAAATACCAACATTGTAAATAAAATCTTTTGAGCAAATACCCATTTCTCAATTTTCACTCAACATATTTAACTTATCTTTCAAATTTTTCTATAAATACAATGATTATTTTAATGAAGTCATACGTACTCTGCACTAAAAGTGAAAATCTAATCATGCCCCTTTGCAAATAACAGCTAAATGCTATTGTTTTGTCTAAAATGGTATCAAATTGTCAATTGTTAGGGTTTTTTTGTACGGTGAGGAAAGCATATATCCTGGAGCCATATAGGTACAGTTTAAACACTTGGCCTTAGGCATCCTTTACAATATCCTGAACAAACGACTTTTTCAGAATTTTAATTTCAAAAAATTGTAGAAGTCAAAATAGCTATCAAAAACCGTTTAATTTTTTAAATTAGTTTTATTTTTGTCTTTCTATTGCTTCTCTTTTCAGTATCCTTGTTTTTCCAAAAAATTCTTTATCAAGTGCCTAATGTTTATGAATACTGATCTAATTTAATTTCCTCAGAAGGCTCTCATTATATCTGCCTCTCTTATGTTTTCTAAGCAAGGTACATGCACACCTTTGGAAAACATTATATAAAAGGATTGATTAATAAGGCCCTTAGACTTTAAAATGTCATTTAAAAAAGATAAGTGATGAGAGTGATCCATTTTTAGTTTGCAATGTATGGAAAGCATTTTGGTTTATTCAATAGTAATCAACAGCTTCTGCACTGTTATTTACTGATTGCTATTACATCTTCCTAAGGGGCCTGAGTAGAGATTAAGTGCTTCATAGAAAAGTTACACAGCCTGAGCCTGAAGGCATTGCATAATGAAGGTAAAATTAGAGAGACAGTACTTTGACATCTGTAGGAATCACATTTTGAAAATATAACTTAACATTCTGGGATTTTTTTTTCCTTCAAATTCAGATATGCTGCAAACCTCTGTAGAGACTGTAGAAGTAAAGCTGCCAGCCTGCTTAGTTTTCTCAGAATAAATCCCAGGCTCCCTCCTGAGTTCCTGACAGACATGTTTTTCATTTACCGGTAGACTGAAATAGGTAAAAACCACAACACCTCTTCCCATTAATATAAATGTTTTTAGATGACTCTTAGGTTCACATTCTGCTTTAGCAAAGAGGGAGAAGATCAGGAATACTCTCAGGATCAAATTCAAACTGAATACAAATAAATTCTTTCTCTCTCTCTTTTTTTTTTTTTTTTTTTTTTTGCCATGCAAACTTTTTTAGAACAAAGCAAATGAATATCATTTCAAAATCCAGTATAAAACCAGGGCAGAAAATATACAACATGAGCCTGGAGCATCTGGTAGTTCCAGAACTTGAAGATATGCTCAAAACAAAGAGCAAACATACAGATAAGCTTAAGGGAGGTATGTTAAAGAGGATGGATTTCAGTTGAGAACAATGTATCAGTGCTGCTTCACTGACTGAGATAAATGAAACATAGTGATGTGAGGTTTTAATAATAGGGGAAACTGAGTAACTGAGTAAGAGGTATTCAGGAAGGAATTGTATTACTTTTCCAATTTTTCCATATATCTAAACTATTCGAAAGTTGTAAACTTTATTACAAAAATGTACTTAATCACAAGGATTTAAAAAATAATATAAATTTAAAAAATAATATAATAATATAAAATATAATATAAATAATATATAAAAAATAATATAAATATCATGAAGTAAACTGTTAATCCGTATGTACATAGATATCCTCTGAAGAATTTTTAAAAATATGTTAGTATTTTTGCAGTGTTCATTTTAAGTTACATTCATTATTATTATTATTTTGTAAGGAAGTATTTTAAGACTGAGTTTATGTAAATTATTTTTCATTTTAGTTTTCTGTGTACAAATAGGACTATGACAATAGACATTATTGTGTGAATATCTCGGGGGAGTATTAAATTAACAAAATCCATTTAACAGTGTTTAATCTAATATTTATCAAACTGATTTAACTACGGAATGATTTTATTCCAGTAATTATTAACCCTATGCAAATATTACATTACGTGAAACATGATTTGAGAAATGCTGACCTATTAGAAATTCAAGGCCTCTAAACACTGATCATCAGGTGGAAATGCCACAGAAAAACTATTTAGATGGACAAAATCAATCACACTTTTTAAAATTTAGCTTATTCAAGTATAAAACAGGCATAATAATACCCATCACAAAGGACTGTGGAAATAAATACATGCAAATATATGAATACAAATGTATGTGTCTGTGTTCATTTGTGTACTTAGATCTTGCTTATCTTATGACTAATGATATCTTTAAAATCTTATGTATTAAAAACTACACACATGTATAACCATTTTGAGTTTGGAAGTGGAACAGGAATTCCAGAAGTTACACTATATAATTTTCACTGAGATGCAGTATCAACATTTTGTAAGTGGTATAGATCTTCCATCTATTTAATTATCCCCAAAGTCAATTCATGCATTCAGAACATTTTGCTTCTATTGTGTACTCCTATGTTTATTAGTTAATTTTCCTAGGTTTCAGTGTTGCTTTTGAAACTGTTTGTAATATCAAAAGACTTCTACCAATTGCATGATGATTTTTGCCTTCTGTTCTCTTGAACACTTCTTTGCTTGGAACGTTGAGTAAAACATGTTTTCTGTGTTTCATTGTGGTAATAATTTCATTTTGATAATCTTCTTATTAATTGCCACCTTGTATCAGCCACTGAGTAAAAACCGTTAGGTAAAATGAAAACAAATAACAAAAAGTCAGAAATTGTAAACAAAATGTCTTATTAGTCATTCTAAACTCGTGGAAGTGCTGAGAGCATTTTGAACATAATGTGTTACAATCACTGATTGAAAAATAATATAATTTTTCTAGTAGTTCTCATTGGTTAAAAGAGTCCATGAGAAAACAATACCAAAAATATAATAAGATATTTATCTATCCATTCATTCATCCATGTATGTATGCATGTGTATATGTATATTTGTGTGCTTCATATTTGCTTATATTTAAATGGATATATCTATATATAGATACATAAATAGATGCTTAATGTTTTCCTTCTCTCTGTACTAATATTCCAGGAATTAGAGTATTAAAATTAATCAGGGTGATAGACTCATCTGAGATTGCATTAGATGGAATCTATGAATACTGGTTTTTATGATAGTTTTTGTCATTTTAAAATTATTTAATAAATAACACATACTCATGCTCCCAATACGCACAGATCTAGAATAGCAAATTTGCTAATATTGATAATCTTAGACGGATAAAATTTGCTGGAGAAGCCTAGAATAGTAGTGCTAGATGAGAATGAAAATAACCAAAGGGGAGACTCGTGAGCTCTGTTCAATTTTATACAAATAAAGATAACTTGACTTTTTTAAGTTGTGAAAGTGTAGTGCTCTTTAAGTATATCACACTGAATTATATCCTAAGGTGTATAGAAATAATCGATATTGAATTTAGAAAAAATAGAAAAAAAATCTTTATAATGAAAATAGACTTACATAACTAACAAGTGAAGTGGCGTACTATAAAATAGAGATTACAATCAAATCTGGATGTCACAGATTGTCTGATTGTTACAATTAAATTCTGCCTCTTCTGCTTACTGGCTACATGTCATTCTTTAAGTAACAGTCCATTAAAGAGCATAATAGGAGATACAACCTCTTGACATATGGCTGTGAGTGTGAAAATAGGTATTAAGTAGTGCTTAGTTTAGCACAAAGTCTAGTGCAAAGTCCATTCTAAACATATACAATTTTTTTAAAAAAATTGTGAAAGAATGTTGAGTTAAATTTCCATTTTAGTTAATTTTCTATAAAATTATTAAAGAAAAAACAAAATGGTTTACATATCATTTTGCACATTCACTCACTGTGAATTAAAAAAATTACCTGTGCTGGGTAATTTTAAGTGTCAATTTGTGTGGGTCAGAGAGATTGAGGGCAGATATTTGGCCAAACATTATTTCTGGCTGTGTTTGTGATGGCGTTTCTGGATGACGTTTTCATTTTAATTGGTGAACTCAGAAAAGCCGACTTCTCTCGCTAGTGTGGATTGGCATCATCCAATTGAAGGCCTGAATAGAACAAAAGGCATTAGAAGAGAGAATTTGCCCCTTCTGTCTCACTGCTTGAGCCAGGACATTGGTATTCTCCTGCCCGCACACTGGGAGTTACACCATCAACCCCCTGGTTCTCAGGCCTTCAGACTCGGTCTAAACTACACCACTGGCAGTTTGCAGACAGCAGGTCATGGGACTTCTCCACCTCTATAATTGCATGAGCCATTTCTTCGTAATAAATCTCTCTCTCTCTCTCTCTCTCCATATATATATATATATAAACACACACACACATATACATATATAACACACATATATATATATATATATATATATATCTCCTTTTGCTGACTTTGTTTCTGTGACTTGTACACTACCCAAGGTGCATGCTAAAATGATATTCTAGGAACCTTCTTGGAGCTTTGATTCACAGACTGTAATATTTAGTCCAGGAATATATATTTTAATTACCATAGGTAATTTTTATAATCACTGTTTAAAGCAGTTCATAATCAAAATAAAAACTACCAATTTTAGTTGTCAGAAAATTCTGGGCAACATTCTACTTTGTAGATATTTGAATATAAACATGGCACTACATCTGTTTATATGTAACACACAAAGCATTATAACTACTTCATAGGATTATTATACTAATTGAATGAGAAAAAAGTTAATGTTGAAGACACAGTACAAAATATTTCTAATACCGGTTTTGTGTAACATAAAAACCTCTCTATATATGTATTTTTATATCTATTATCCATCAATCTACCTATCTATGTATATTATAATTTTCTAACCATAAATGTACCAGTGTTAATATAACTGAATAAAGTTAAAAAGTCAGAATTCCATATAATTAGGTGTGATTCATAGCTTGATCACAAAATTAATGAATTATACTTGTTTATTTTCTTGATAAAAATAAACACTTAATGAAAAAATCTTCAAAAAATACTAATTAGCCTTAATTTCAGAACTCAGATATAAAAACGTTAACATTTTGGAATCATACTAGTTTATTGGCATGAGAAGGTGTGTGTTTATACCCACTAAATTTTTCTTATTGCCATAGCATTAGGTAATTTTCACAGTGTCACTGAGCAAATGTTTCTTTCCTTCCCATTAGCTGTATCACTTCTGTAAAATATATATTAAGTACATAAACATTCTAAAGCCTATTTATGCATTTATATATATAAATGAATATATATTTACACATTAATTATAATTGAATTCAAATCATCAATATATAAGCCATATCTGCTAAAACATAATAGATCAAATTCTTGATTTAGCTGAAAGGAATGTTGAATATCGTAAAAGCTAAGTATACTAGGAAACACTAAATATATTGGCTATATTAACAATGATCAAAAAGGCAAGTCTTCATAAATTGAAATTATTCTTTTGGGAAAAATATTTTAACTGTCATGTAACTGAAAGCATTATTGTTCAATTTCTTATTCTAAGATATAAGCATTTCCAGAAAAAAAATCTTTCTTTAGTAAATTGCAGTGCCAAGTACAATTTAAAATTATGTAAAATTAATGGTATTATGCTGATATTCCTTTACTTCCCATAGCTCTTTTCAAATTCTGAAGAAATTTTACCCTTAAGGGATTTAAAAATCAAATAAAAAGCCTTCATTTTTACACTATTATTCAAAATTTTATCTCCGATTCTTTGTCTCTTTAGTGATAAACTATATTTCTGTTGAATCTACAATGAATAATAATTGTTCAGTATCTCAATACATTTCATTTTGAAGTAGGGATCTACTGATTATTGCTGAGGAGGGATAGATTGTAGGTCATAGCCAACTACTCACAATTGCCCATTACTTATCTATTGGCTTGCCTTGAACAAAATTTAGTCAGGCATTTCTTCTCTCCACATGTACCTAGACTTTGGTTTGCCCCTTAGCTTGAGTGAAAACTAAGTTGCAGAACATCCACTCTTTCCAGCTCATCCTGAGAAACGGGTTAAATACAATAGTGGAAGATTCTGTTAGACATCCCTGATAATGCTATCTGTTCACCTGTACCAACTACAAAGTTTCCTACAAAGTTCTTGATAGCCTTGCTTATACAAAAAAAGTATTTATTTGGTATGATTTTGAGACTTTGTAGATCTCGTGGTCAGAGAATTCTCTGTATTACAATAGTGACATGGTTTAGCTGTGTCCCCACCCAAATCTCATCTTGAATTCCTACATGTTGGGGGAGGGACCCAGTGGGAGGTAATAGAATCATGGGGGCAGGTCTTTCCCCTGCTGTTCTCATGATAGTGAATAAGTCTCATGAGATTTGATGGCTTTATAAGGTGGGATTTCCCTACATAAGCTCTCTTTTTGCTTGCCACCATCCATATAAGACGCAACTTGCTCCTACTTGCCTTCCACCATGATTGTGAGGCTTCCTCAACCATGTGGAACTGTAAGTCCATTAAACTTATTTCTTTCGTAAATTGCCCAGTCTTGGGTAGATTAACATCAGCAGCATAAAAATGGACTAATAATGTAAATTAGTACCAGTACAGTGAGGCACTGCTGTAGTTATCTGAAAATTTGGAAGTGACTTTAGAACTGGGTAACAGGCAAGGGTTGGAAAAGTTTGGAGGGCTCAAAAGACAGGAAAATGTCGGGAACTTTGGGACTTCCTAGAGACTTGTTGAATGGCTTTGCCCAAAATGCTGATAGGGATATGGACAATAAATTCCAGGCTGAGGTGATCTCAGATGGAAATAAGAAGTTTGTTGAGAACTGGAGCAATGGTGACTCTTACTATGTTTTAGTAAAGAGACTGGCAGCATTTTGCCCCTGCCCTAGAGGTGTGTGGAACTTTGAGCTTGAGAGAGATGATTTAGAGTATCTGGTGGAAGAAATTTCTACCCAGCAAAGCATTTAAGAGGTGATTTAGATGCTGTTAAAGGCATTCCATTTTATAAGGGAAGCAGAGCATAAAAGTTCAAAAAATTTGCAGCCTGACAATGCAATAGAAAAGAAAATCCCATTTTCTGAGGAGAAATCCAAGCTGGCTGCAGAAATTAGCGTAAGTAACGAGGAGCTGAATGTTAATCCCCAAGACCATGGAGAAAATATCTCAAGGGCATGTCAGAGATCTCCATGGCAGCCCCTCCCATTGCAGGCCCAGAGGCCTAGGAGGAAAAAGTGGTTTTGTGGGCCAGGCCCAGGATCCCCCTGCTGTGTGTAACCTATGGACTTGGTGCCTTGCATCCCAGCCACTCAAGCCTTGGCTTAAAGGGGCCAACATAGAGCTCAGGCTGTGGCTTTAAGGGTGCAAGCCTCAAGCTTGGCAGCTTCCACATAGTCTTGAGCCTGCCAGTGCACAGAAATTAATAATAGGGATTTGGGAACCTCTGCCTAGAGTTCAGAAGATACATGGAAATGCCTGGATCTCCAGGAAGAAGTTTGCTGCAGAGGAAGAGCCCTCATGGAGAACCTCTGCTATGGTAGTGCAGGAGGGAAATGTGGGATCAGAGCCCCCACACAGAGTTCCTACAGGGACACCACCTAGTGGAGCTGTGAGAAGAGCACCACCATCCTCCAAACCCCAGAATGGCAGATCCACTGACAGCTTGCACTGTGCACCTTGAAAAGCTACAGACACTCAGTGCCAGCCAGCCCCTGAAAGGAGCCAGGAGTGGGCTATATCCTGCAAAGCCACAGGATTAGAGTTTCCCAAGGCCATGGGAGCCCACTTCTTGTATCAGCGTGGCCTGAATGTGAGACCCGGAGTCAAAGCAGATCATTTTGGAGCTTTAAGATTTGACTGCCCTACTGGATTTTGGACTTGCCTGTAGTTCCTTTGTTTTGGCCAATTTCTCCCATTTGGAAGGTCTGTGTTTACCCAATGCCTGTACTCCCATTATATCTAAGAAATAACTAACTTGCTTTTGATTTTACAGGCTCCTAGGCAGAAGGGACTTGCCTTGTCTCCAATGAGGCTATGTATGGCCTGTGAACTTTTGAGTTAATGCTGAAATGAATTAAGACTTTGGGGGACTGTTGGGAAGGTATGGTTGGTTTTGAAATGTGAGTACATGAGATTTGGGAGGGGCCAGGGGTGGAATGATATCGTTCTACTGTTTCCCCACCCAAATCTCATCTCAAATTTCCCTGTGTTATGAGAGGGACCTGGTGGTAGGTAACTGAACCATGGGTGCAGGTCTTTCCTGTGCTGTTCTCATGATAGTGAATAAGTTTCATGAGATCTGATGGCTTTATAAGATGTAGTTTCCCTACACAATCTCGCTCTTTGCCTTCTACCGTCTATGTGAAACGTGACTTGCTCCTCCTTGACTTCTGCCATGATTGTGAGGCTTCCTCAGCCATGAGGAACTGTGAGACCATTAAACCTCTTTCTTTTGTAAATTGCCCAGTCTTGAGTATGTCTTTATCAGCAGCATGAAAAAGAACTAATACAAGTAGCCTTTTTGAATAAAGTCTCTCCCTAATCCAGACTTTTTAATTTTTTTTGATAACTATGAACTCTAATTTGGGGAGAAAAAAGGAAGCTAAAAATATTTATGTATATGAAAGGGATGAAAAGAAACTCTACAAAAGAAAAACATTGTGTGTACACATAAAAAGATACATATAAAATGCATGCATATACAATATATGAAAAGATATTATATAATATATGTGTGCATATATACGCATACACACAGAGATAGATGCACAGAGAGAACAGGAGAGCAAGGGAGAGAATAAAATCTCAAAGGACTAAATTTTAGTTGAAGACTTTAGGGAAATGTCAATGTGAATGTTTCATAAGTAAAAATGTTGCTTTCTCTATGCTTTACATGTATTAATTAATTAAATGCTCAAAAAAGCTCTATGCAATATGGATTATTATCTCATTTTTATAACACATTGAGTGAAATGAGGAACAGAGAGGTTAAGTAACTTGCCCAAAGTTATGTTTTTGAAATAGATTTGGATTTGAACCTTAGCCTCCAGGCTTGGGATCTTTCCTCCTAAAAATCACATTTTCCACAGTATTCTATTGGGGATTTGAAAATGTATATTTTAATCATCAGAACTTGGCAAATGATTATTTCTAAAATAGTACACATAAAAATGGAAGCTAATTATCAGTCGAGTGCTTCAGAAACACTGTAAACTTTGTCTCAAGGAAAGTAAAGGAATTTTGTAGTTGCATGCAACTTTCATTTTAAAAGGGAAACACAATTATCTAGCATGATTATATCTACTTTTTTGCCAATTCTTTTAGGAACAGAGTTACTTTCTTACCACTATTCTAGATTTCTATATTGTCCTATGATTATCTATTGCCACATGTACAATACGTATGTAAGTTATTAATAAATATATCTTTAATTTGCTTGGGCACTAATTCTTTTGAAATAACAACAAAAACTGCTCTATTTAAAATTGGGGCTCAGGAAAAATAACAATGTTGACAGGAGCAGATGTTTCCATCTCATTCTTAATCCCTTTATAAGTGAATTGAAATGCTCTTGACTCCCTGAAATTCCAAAAATAATTAGTAAAAAAAAGTGCTTGGAAAGACATCCAACTTTGATAAAATCGTAATCTTTTTCTTCAAATAAATCTGACTAAGGCTGGATCTGAACAACAACTGGCAATCAGTGACACATTCTGTATTTTCATAACTTAAAATGATGTCAACCCTTTTTGTAACTAAATTTTAAAAATAGTATTTGAAAATAGCAGGCATTTATCTGGTACTATTTGTTTTGTAGGTTTTAGTTTAGAAAGTCAGACTGAAGTACTAAAAGTTGTCTCATGCGTCCGTGTGAAGAGACCATCAAACAGGCTTTGTGTGAGCAACAAGGCTGTTTATTTCACCTGGGTGCAGGCGGGCTGAGTCCAAAAAGAGAGTCAACAAGTGTGGTGGGATTATCATTAGCTCTTATAGGTTTTGGGAGAGGTGGTGGAGTTAGGAGCAATGTTTTGCGGGCAGGGGTGGATCTCACAAAGTACATTCTCAAGGGTGGGGAGAATTACAAAGAACCTTCTTTAGGGTGGGGGAGATTACAAAGAATCTTCTTAAGGGTGGGAGAAATGACAAAGTACATTGATCAGTTAGAGTGGAGCAGAAACAAATCACAATGGTGGAGTGTCATCAGTTAAGGCTATTTTCACTTCTTTTGTGGATCTTCAGTTGCTTCAGGCCATCTGGATGTATACATGCAGGTGACAGGGTATATGATGGCTTAGCTTGGGCTTAGAGGCCTGACATTCCTGTCTTCTTGTATTAATAAGAAAAGCAAAACGAAATAGTGAAGTGTTGGAGCAGCGAAAAATTTTGTGGGTGGTAAGGAGAGATAATGGGTGATGTTTCTCAGGGCTGCTTCAAGTGGCATTAGGGGTGGCGTGGGAACCTACAGTGGGAGAGATTCAACTGAAGAATGATTTTGGGGTAAGGGGTGATATTGTGGGGTTGTTAGAAGGAGCATTTGTCGTATAGAATTATTGGTGATGGCCTGGATGCGGTTTTGTATGAGTTGAGAAACTAAACGAAAGACACAAGGTCCAAATAAGAGAAGGAGAAAAACAGGTATTAAAGGACTAAGAATTGGGAGTACCCAGGACATCCAATTGCAGAGTGTCCAAGGAGGTTCAGCATAATTATTTGCTTGGTTGGCAAGTTTTTGGGCTCTATCCTTGATTTTTTTTTATGTTGTCATATACCAGGCCAGATTGATTTAGATAAAATCAACACTCTTCATTTAAAAATACACAGAGTCCCGTTTTTTTGTTTTTGTTTTTGTTTTTTTTTTTTTAGCAGTGAGTAAGTCAGGACCTCAGTGATTTTGGGGGAAAGAGAAATGCAAAGCTAGCAATTGTTTGTTAAAGAAGGATTAGAAACGGCCAGGAGAGAGTGAGTTTGATAGTGTGGTGGAGATAGCTGGGGAGAGGTAGAGGGTGTCATAAGAACGAGAACCAGAATAAGAATGAGTATAAAAGTGAAGAATAGGACTTCATCAGTGTGAAAGTTCTGGAGGGTACCTTGCCACTGAAGATCTATCCACTTCAAGAGAGACTTAAAAGTGGCAATTTGAGGTAAAACCAGGAGCCACTAAATACCAAGAGCCTGAGAAATGGCTTGGGTGATTTGACTAATAAAGGCCAGTCTGTTATTGGACTGTATAGAGGTGGGAGGATGGTAAGGGGTATGAAGCTTTCACTGGATACCAAGAGCCTGAGAAACTGCTTGGGTGATTTGACTAGTAAAGGCCAGTCTGTCATCAGACCTTATAAAGGTGGGAAGGCCAAACAGAGGAATTATGTCTGACAGAAGGGAAGAAATGACCATGGTGGCCTTCTCAGACCCTGTGGGAAAGGCCTTTACCCATCCAGTGAAAGTGTCTGTCCAGACCAAGAGGTATTTTAGTTTCCTGACTCAAGCTGTGTGAGTAAAGTCAATTTGCCAGTCCTGGGTGGGGGCAAATCCCCGAGCTTGATGTGTAGGGAAGGGAGGGGGCCTGAACACTCCCTGAGGAGTAGTAGAATAGCAGATGGAACACTGAGAAGTGATTTCCTTCAGGATAGATTTCCATGATGGAAAGGAAATGAGAGGTTCTAAGAGACGGGCTAGCAGCTTGTAACCTACATGGAAGAGGTTATGAAATGATGACAGAATAGAATGGGCCTGTAAGGCTGGAAGGAGATATTTTCCTTAGTCCAGTAACCTTTTGCCTTGTGTGGGAAGAGATTGACAGGTGGAAGTTTCAGTGGGGGAGTAGGTGGGACTGACCAGATGAGAAGGAGAAAAACTGGCCTTGAGGGGCAGAAGTTGGAAGGCTAGCTGCTTCTTTAGCTACCTTATCAGCATAAGCATTGCCCTGACTGATGGGATCTGATGCCTTTTGATGGCCTTTACAGTGAATGACTCCAGTTTCCTTTGGAAGTAAAGCGGCCTTGAGAAGAGTTTTTATTAAAGAGGCGTTAATGATGGAGGACCCTTGCATAGTGAGGAAACCTCTTTCAGCCCATGTAACAGCATGGTGGTGCAGGATATGGAAGGCATATTTAGAGTCAGTATAAATATTGACACGTAATTCCTTTGCAAGAGTGAGGGCTTGAGTTAAGGCAATGATTTTGGCTTGCTGAGAAGTAGTGGAGTGGGGCAGAGTGGTAGCCTCAGTGATAGATGTGGAAGATACTATAGCATAGCCTGCCTTTGCTGGTGTGTGGTGATTAGGCCTGGTGGAACTGCCATCAATGAACCAGGTATGATCAGGGTGAGGAACAGAAAAGAAGGAAATATGGGGAAATGGACAGAATGCCAAGTGTATCAGAGAGATACAGTCATGGGGTTCAGGTGTGGTATCAGGAATAATGTGGGAGGCTGGATTGAAGTCCGGGCCAGGAACAATGCTAACTGTGGAAGACTCAACAAAGAGTGGGTACAGCTGAAGGAGCTGGGGGGCAGAAAATATATGTGTCAAGTGTGAGGAGGAAAATAGATTTTGGAAGTTATGAGAACTGTAGAGAGTAAGTGGAGCATAGCTTGTGATTTTGAGGGCCTCTAAAAGTATTAAAGCAGCTGCAGCTGCTGCAAGCAGATATGAAGGCTAGGCTAAAACAGTAAGGTCAAGTTGTTCAGATAAAAAGGCTACAGGGTGCAGTCCCGGATCTTGTGTAAGAATTCTGACCTCACAGCCCTGCACTTTGGCTGTGTGTAATGAAAAAGGGTTGGGATGAGTTAGGGAGAGCTAGTGTTGGGGCAGCTTCTAGGGCTGTTTTTAAGGAACGGGAAGGAGTGGCAAAAGGATTTAGGATCTGTGGGGTCAGCTAGGTTTGCTTTTGTGAGTTTATATAGTGGTTTAGTCAGGATGGTAAAACTAGGTATCCAAAGGCTGAAGTACCTAACTATGCCTAAGAAAGAAAGGAGTTGTTGTTTTGTAGAAGGGATTGGGGTTTGGGAAATTAGCCAGACACAATCAGCAGGGAGAGCATGTGTATTTTCATGAGAATTATGCTGAGATAGGTAACAGATGAGGAAGAAATTTGGGCTTGACTGAAGTAATGGGGGCTGTCTGTGAAGCCCTGCGGCAGTACAGCCCAGGTAATCTGCTGAGCCTGATGGGTGTCAGGGTCAGTCCAAGTGAAAGCAAAGAGAGGCTGGGATGAAGGGTGCAAAGGAATAGTAAAGAAGGCATGTTTGAGATCCATAACAGAATAATAGGTTGTGGAAAGAGATATTGAGGACAGGAGAGTATATGGGTTTGGCACCATGGGGTGGAAAGGCAAGACAATTTGGTTGATAAGGTGCAGATCCTGAACTAACCTGTAAGACTTGTCCGGTTTTTGGACAGGTAAAATGGGGGAATTGCAAGGAGAGTTTATACCCTTTAAAAGGCCATGCTGTAACAGGCAAGTGATAACAGACTTTAATCCTTTTAAAGCCTGCTGTGGGATGGGATATTGGCATTGAGTGGGGTAAGTGTGATAAGGTTTTAATGGGATAGTAATGAGCATGTGATTGATTACCAGGGAGGGAGTAGAGGTGTCCCATGCCTGTGGACTAAGGTGGGGAGATACAAGGAGAGGATGTGAAGGAGGCTATGAACTGGGTTTGAAAAGGATGCAATGAGGTGTGTCTGTAGCCCAGGAAAAGTCAGGGAAGCAGATAATTTAGTTAAAATGTCTCAACCTAATAAGGGAACTGGGCAAGTGGGGATAACTAAAAAGGAGTGTATAAAAGAATATTGTCCAAACTGGCACCAGAGTTGGGGAGTTTTAAGAGGTTTAGAAGCCTGGCCATCAATACCCACAACAGTTATGGAGGCAAGGGAAACAGTCCCTTTAAAAGAAGGTAATGTGGAATGGGTAGCCTCCATATTGATTAAGAAGGGGACAGGCTTACCCTCCACTGTGAGAGTTACCCGAAGCTTGGCGGCCGTGATGGTCTAGGGGGCTTCCGAGGCAATCAGGCAGCATCAGTCTTCAGCTGCTAAGCCGAGAAGATCTGGGAAGGAGTCAGTCAGAGAGCCTTGGACCAGAGTTCCAGGGGCTCCGGGAGTGCCTTCCAGGTGAGTTGAACAGTCCGATTTCCAGTGGGGTCCCGCACAGATGGGACATGGCTTAGGAGGAATCCCAGGCTGCAGGCATTCCTTGGTCCAGTGGCCAGATTTCCGTCACTTGGAGCAAGATCCTGGGGCAGGCAGTCCTAGAGGAATGCCTGGCCACTGCGGTTCAGGCATTTGGAGTTCTTGTGTGCTGGAGATGTGGCTGGGGTTTGTCTCACAGTGGAGGCAAGGAATTGCAAATCAGAAATACATTGCTACTTGGCTGCCTCTACTCTATTATTGTACACCTTGAAGGTGAGGTTAATTAAGTCCCGTTGTGGGGTTTGAGGGCCAGAATCTAACTTTTGGAGCTTTTTCTAATGTCGGGAGTGGATCGGGTTATAAAATGCATATTGAAAATAAGACGGCCTTCTGGCCCCTCTGGGTCTAGGGTGGTAAAGCTTCTAAGGGTTGTTGCCAAACGGGCCGTGAACTGGGCTAACTTTTTATATTTGATGAAAAAGAGCCTAAATGCTAACTGATTTGGGAGAGATCGGATAAAGAAAAAAGGAGCATTAACCTTGACTATGCCTTTAGCTCCAGCCACCTCTTTAAGAGGAAATTGTTGGGCAGGTGGGGGAGGGCTAGTTGCAGAACTTAACTGTAAGCCAGACGGGGTGTGAGGAGGGGAGGTGATAGAAAGATTATAGGGTGGGGGAGCAGAGGCTGAGGAAGAATTGGGACCTGGCTCGGCCTGGCAAGGAGCAGCCTGGGGAGAAGGGGAGAGGTCAGATGAGTCCGTAGAAAAGGAGGATTGAAAGGACTCAGAGCTTAGGGTGGAGACTGAAGGAACAGACAGGAGAGAAAGAAGAAAGATTTGGGATGAGTCACATTGGGAGAAGAGACTAGGGAGGGAACGATGCTGTTGAAATATGATTCCTGAGACTTTCTCTCAAAATGTTCCTTTGCTCGAACCATGGTCCAATAATTGCAATTTTAGAAAGCATAAAAAAAAAGTCGAATATTTCAGTATTGTTTGAAAGCAACTGCCCTAATATACTCAATAAAGGTAGGCTTTTGTTCCCAGTCATTGTACAGTAATTTAGTAGTTACTACTCTATTTCCCATACACCTCAACCATTGTTAGCTACGTCCTGGGTTACTAATCTCTTTGTCACTGGCCATGAGATAAAACTTTATAATGAAATCGTGTTCCTGCTGCATAGTTGTCAAGATAAAAGTTAATGAATGAAGAGTACTTCCCTTTAAGTTCCTTTTTTTTTTTTTTTTTTTACCCACATAGCACAACCTTAAAAAACTGCGTGGCTATATAAGACATTACTGCATCGCTTGATAGTTAGCTAATGGGAATTGCACTATTTGCATGCAGCCTTAAATTCTTTGTCCCCGTATGACAAGCATAAAGAAAAACTAAAAACATAAAACAATCAAAACAAACAACAAATTATTATTTTTTTTTTGAGACAGGATCTTGCTCTGTCACCCAGACTGAAGTGCAGTGGCATGATCTAAGCTTACTGCAGCCTCAAACCCTGGGCTCAAGTGATCCTCCTACCTCAGTCTTCTGAGTAGCTGGGACTATAGATGAGTACCATGCCCAGTTAAATTCTTACCTTTTAACAGGAAGTCATGACACAAACTTATTTTAATGTTAATCCTTGATTCCCTGAAATGAGTACCACCATCTCAGGGGAAAACAACTCTTTCAAGATCCAAAATGCAATGTCACCTCTTTTACTCAAGTCCCTAACCCAATAATTAGATTTACTTTATGCAACAGACTGAATGTTTTTGTTCCATAAAACTTCAGGGGGTCAAATACTAACCCATAATATGATAGTGTTAGGAAGTGGGGCATTTGGGGAGTAAACTTGTAAAGAAGGCCCAGAAACTCCTCTCAACCCTTCGAATATGTGGGAACCCAGTGAAAAAAATAATTGTTTCTCTATGAATGTAGAAGCTGCCCCTCACCAAACACCAGATCTACCAGTGCTTTGGTTTTGGACTTCTTGGCCTCCAGAACTGTGAGAAATAAATTTATCTTTGGCTATCAACAGTATTCTATTACAGTAGCCTGAATGAATGAAGCATTTTGATCCCTATTTTTATGTCTTATTAATAATTCCAGGAGATGGGCAAACACAGAAAGTGGAATGGGGCAAAAGATGCTGAGTAAAGGACCTTGACCAAAGCTAAAGAGCAAAATAAAAGCAGAGCTGGATTCTGACCCCAAGCAGTTTAGTTCCATGTGTGCCTCCCACAAAGAAATAGGTATATTTCCTTTAAGTGAACCTTCAATACTACCGACATGGTAATAATACGTCATCTTTTAATCTCACTGGCAAGTGTATGTTTTTATATTTTCATTTCTCTGTATATACACCAGAACTCATTCTCTATAGTCCTAATTATGCATCATTTAATATAAAAAATAATTTTCTGTTATCTTTGAACACAAAATGGCTATTGTTGTGTAAATTTTATTTACTGATGGACGTGTTTAAATTGGTAATTTCAGAGACTTTAGATTAAAATAGACAGTCTCTATATAATTGAATTTGTGCTATAAATCTTCCCTTATCTTGACACGTTTAAGAAACTATTGGTTTTCTTTTAGCTGTCTTTTTTGAACTTCTTTGGAAAAAAATATTGCTCATCATATTATAGCTCCTGGTGATTTTTCTTGAGAACATGTAGTTTATAATAAGATAACACAAAACTCTTAGGAGGATTTATGAATTTTGTTTCCCATGATTGCTTAGCCATATACATTTATGAGGTACCAATAACCAGGAGCAGTTTTCAGAACTTAAGAAGTAAATAATTGTTTTAGAATTTAGGTTTAATGATACAATTAATTTTTCCTTTTTAATTTTTAGTTGACATGTAATTATGGTACATATTTATAAAATATAGAGTAATATTTTCATGCATGTATACAATGTGAAATAATAAAATTATAATAATTAGCATTTCTATTACCTCAAATATATATTATTTCTTTGTGTTATGAACATTCAGTATACTCTATTCTAGCTTTTTGAAGATATAAAATAAATTATACGTAACCATGTGTACCCCGCAGTGCTGCAGATCACTAGAGCTCATTTCTCCTATCTAGCTATAATTTCTGTCTGTTAATCAACTTCTCCATATCCTCCCTTCTCCTGATTATCCCCCTTCCATAACTTTCCTCAGGCTTTTTTAGCTCATACATATGAGTGAGAACATGTAGCTTTTATTTTTGTGTGCCTAACCTATTGTAAATAAAAATACCCTCCAGGTTTATCTATGTTGTCATGAATAATGGTATTTCATTATTTTTTATGGCTGAATAATATTCCATTGACCACATATACCACATTTTCTTTTTTTTTTTATTATACTTTAAGTTCTAGGGTACATGTGCACAATGTGCAGGTTTGTTACATATGTATACATGTGCCATGTTGGTGTGCTGCACCCTTTAACTCATCATTTACATTAGGTATATCTCCTAATGCTATCCTTCCCCCCTCTCCTCACCCCACGACAGGCCCTGGTGTGTGATGTTCCCCACCCTGTGTCCAAGTGTTATCATTGTTCAGTTCCCACCTATGAAGCTGGAAACCATCATTCTGAGCAAACTATCACAAGGACAGAAAACCAAACACCACATTTTCTTAATTCATTTATTCATTGATAGACATTTAGGTTAAATCCATATCTTAGCTATTGTTAATAGTGCTGTGATAAACATGCGAGTGCACATATCCTTTGATACACTGATTTCCCTTCCTTTGGATAAATACCTAGCAGTGGGATTGCTGGATTGTATAATAGTTCTATTTTTAATTTTTTTTAAAGAAATCTCCATATTGTTTTCCGTAATTGTTATTCTAATTTACATTTCTATCAGCAGTGAATAGGAATTCCCTTTGTTCTTCATCCTTGCCAGCATTCATTAGCTTTTGTCTTTTTGACAATAGCCATTCCAAACAGAGTAAGATGATATCTCATTTGGATGGGATTTGCATTCATGTCTTTCACCACTCTTATTCAATATAATACTAGAAATTGTAGCCAGATAAATTAGGCAAGAGAAAGAAATAAAGGGCATCCAAACTGGAAATGAGGTAGGCAAATCTTTCCTCTTTACAGATGACATGCTCTTATATATAGAAAAACTTAGACTGTGCCAGGAATCTCTCAAAACTGATAAACAAATTCAGTAAAGTTGCAGGATACAAAATTAATTAATAAAATAATCAGTAGCACTTCTATACACTAATTTCAAACTAGCTGAATAAGAAATCAATCTTATTGAAAATAGCCACACAAAAAGTAAATAAAATACTGAGGAATAAATTGAACTAAGGAAGTGAAAGATCTCTATAAAGGGAAACTATAAAACACAGATAAAAGAAACTGAAGAGGACAAAAACAAATAGAAAGCCATCTCATGCTCATAGATGGAAAGAATTAACAGTTTTAAAGTTTAGGACAGTTAGTTGGATCAATAAATTTATTTTTCTCAAAAATAGAGGAAGCGTGGCCTTTTCAATTTACCTTTAGAATTACAGTAGGTTGAGGACTCAGTTTCTCAAAATGTGTTCCATAGATAGATTACACTAGAATTATCTGTGATGTTGTAAAAGTTACAAATTCCAGGCACCAAACCCAGATTTCCTGCATCTGAGTCTCTGGAGTTTGATCCAGCTATTTGTATTTTAAGGAAGCAGCTCAGATGTTTGGTCAGTATTAAAGTTTAGGGACCACATACATATGGAAAGTATAAACAAATGATTCTGGATTCAGAAGATTCATTCAGAAATAATTATCATATGTGCTTATTCAGTCAGAGAAAAATCATTGTAATGCAATAATTTTAGTAGTTACAAAAGTAGCTTTTGCAATTCTGCAGATGTAAAGAATTTGTACTACGTGTTCAGGGCAAACACAAGAAATAATTTAAGAAAAACATAGATTTCCTGTGATTAGCAGGAGATAGGTACAGAGTTTTGAAAATTAGAGAAGTTACAGGCTATTGTTTCCACTGGCTCATCAATGTCTGAGAGTTCAGTTTGCAGAGCTGGTATAGCATCAGGCTATCTGGTTTCCCTAACCCACAGATTTCCTCAAAATCCAGGAAAAAGAGAAGAAGAATATCTCTAAGAAACAAATACTATTTATACAGTATTTCTAATCCTCACAGTAACCTGTATCCCATACTCATAATATATGCAAGAACTGAGATTGTAATCAAGGTGAGTAGTATGTCAAATCCCTTATTCTTTCTACTACTTTAAGCTGTCTTCTGGAGTATGGGAAAAAATAGCTACGGATCACATGATTCTGTTCTGTTTTGCTTGTATATCCTATACACAGATCTACCATGACTCTCGCCAATGGAACTTTGCACTGGGTCAGAGCTATCTTTCCTCCAAGTGACCTTTAGGACTAAGAATTTCTCTTATAATCACCTTCCTTTCATCAGCCAAAACCTTAATGTGCCAGCACAGTCCCACTATTGATCTCATCATATCTCTTCAGCTCTCAGACTTTACTATGTGAACATCGTGTAAGCAATCTTCCTTATGATCTCAATTGATCTAAGCACACTCTATAGCTCCTCTTCTTTTACCTATAAACCAATCTGCAAACCTGATGGCACTTTTCATTGAGGGCTTTCATGTGATGGCTGTTTGTTTCCTATATCCCTATGACTCTCAGTGCAGGAGGGAGGCTTGATAAACTACGTGATCCTCATTTATTCAAATAGACTTTTGGCATCTATTTTTTCCTAACGATAGATGTTTTGAGATTTCTGCAGTTTATCAATGAAGGCAAGCATGCTATCATTCTCTACCAACGTATGGGGAACTTCTTCTTATTTATTAAATAACAGTAATAGACAAGTAAAGAACAGAAATGAAAGAAAGAAAGAAAGAAAGAGGGACAGAGCAAGAGAAAGCTTTGCCACTTGATTTAAAGCATTGCTCTCTTTTGCATGTTTTATCCTGGTGATTTCAGTATACATGGGATAACCTGTAAAACTCAGGACTTTTTGATATTCAAATTTTTCATGCATAAAGATTTTTCTCCTTGATTCAAATAAGAAAACATACCAAAATCATAACTTGAATTTTACGAGTTGTCTTGCTTCCGTCTTCAAGACTGCTCATGCAAACATTCCACTCTACATATAAACACTTAGCTTTCAATCTGTTTCCACTCAGTTTTTCCACTTCAGCTGTTCTACAACCTTGTTCAGACTACTCCACTTTCACTACATCCATTCATTTTCTTCATGTCTATCATCATTAATCTCAGATTTCTTGGTCTATCATTTCAGAAATATCTTTCCATTAATCCAAACTCTCTAACCACTCTTTCATTTTGTTTCACAACTTGAATAAATTCCAATTCCTGAATGAATTCAACTTTCTGTTTTGTCCATTCTTAAAGCAGAGTAACCTGGTGCTGCTAGAGAAAGTCAAACAACTACCAATGTGGACATATGAGTAAATTCATTATAACTAGATTATTGCAACTCCAAATAATCTATTAATTTTCTCTGAATATCCACGAATATTTCCAATTCCCTTTTTCACTGTTACATACCTAGAAAATAGTAATGATCTGATTGAAATTTACTCATTTTACAAATTATACAGTTATTTCCAATTCACTTAGTAAAAAAGATAGCCCTATTTCTGTTCAAATACCTACCCCAGGGTTTTAGATTTCATTACTAAAAACTATTTTTTAATTTCTCTTAAAATATAATATATTGAAACTCTCCCACTCTACTGGATCTTTCTCACATTTTTTAAAATTAAAAGCAAGGGACCACAAAGAAACTAATTGAGGTTTTGAGGTGTACATTAGATTTCAACAACATAGACCTTACAAGGATAATTATGGGGCTCTTTTTAGTCTATGTCTCCGTGTATTTGATAATCTAGAAATACATTGTTGAACCTAATTCATTTCACAAAATTTCCTGATTGAAGTTAGCTAGAGAATCTTATAATGTTATTAAAGTATAGATTGAAGTCCAGCACAGAGAACTATTATTCCAATAGAAGGCAAAAAGGAAAATTCAACATAATATTAGCAACATTTTATATAATGCCTACTATATGCTAATATTAAATCAATTGTTTTGAATGGATTATCTCATTTCATCTTAATGCGAAATGATTTTTACCACCTTCTCAAATTCAAGTTATTTTAAGTAAAAAATGGAGGAGGAAACATGGAGAACACATGAGGACAGGAGAATATCCAAAAATAATGAGAAGTCAAACCAATGTGGAGTTGGTAGGAGTAGTATACTGGGTAAAAACTGATAAGACTTCAACTAAATTATTAGTGATTATTATTACTGATTAAAGTCCACTTGTATATTGTGTATACTACTTTCTCAAGAAAAATAAAATAAGAAATAATCTAAGATTTTCACTTTTTAAGGCAAACAAATTGATTTTGAACTGACTTAATGGAACTGGAAGTTTGTGCCAATAACATCACAGATATCAATATACTTAACTATTATTTCTGTGATTTTAATAATAATTTTTCAAGAAAGCCAGACTTTTACATAATAAATTGTATTTTTTAAACTTTGTTCTTATTGTGACCACAGTGCAAATCTATTCTGTACAACTGAGGACTACTTAATTTTTGTCGTTTTAAGAAAACAAACTATCCTTATCCATAAAAATTTTTTAAAGAAGGACTAATGCAGAAAATTAAAAGAAAACATTTGCAAAATTGCATTTTCCTTTATCTTAATGATTAACACAGGCTCACACATATCATCAGAGTTTTAAGTACCTAAACTTTCTAAAACCAATTTAGTCTCTTTTAGTTATATGCATACTAAGTAAGAACAATGCACACTGAATTTTCTATGAATTAGAAATCAGTGCTGCAAACACTGTGCTTAAAAAAATAAGCAGTCATAGAAACAGCTGGAAAAAAATTATGCTTATCCAGCCTTATGAAATGTAGTTGAAAATGAAAGAAATGAGGAAAACACTATTCATAATTTCTTTTAGACACAAAAGAATCATAAAAAGCCCTCCCAAAGGACCAGTACACTCAATTCTCCCTGATACTAAAGAATAGATTCCAGAAAGAGTCTATAAGAATATAATAACATGACTTGTCAAAACTGGACTGTTTTTAGTTCTTATAATTTAGAAAAAAAAGAAGTCCTTGTTCTGAAATGCAGAGCAAAATTAAAGTTATAATTATACAAAGGAGTACACAGTGGCAGCTGCAAAATCCCTATATTACTCCCAAACTTTAATTCCCAGAATTAATCTTGATCTTATTGACTGCCTTATTAACTGCTGTAAATAGCAAAGCAAAGTATTTTTGTGGGAGGAAGTTGGAGGCATCTGAGTATAGGATGAAAAACAGCATTGTGATAATGCATACTCTCCATTGTGAATAGTATACTCAACTCCTAAGTATACAAAAAAGCATGTCAAAAATATTTATAATAATATCAAAAGTTTATTTCTTTCATAATTAAAATTGAAATATTTAATATTTTTAAGTGTGCATTGGCTAGGAGCATCATTCTCATGATTTATTGAAGAACACAACAAAATATAATGTAATTAATGTTGTTTTTCTTCCTAATAATTCTATTCTAATTTTTCTAATGTTAAATTAGTTTGTTTTGTTGTTGTTGCTGTTCGTTTACACAATGTTAATTGCTCATAACCATTAATTGGTTACATCGTCATTCAACTTTTGTTCACCTAATATTCTAAATTATACCTCAGCAGTGAATAATTTAAAAAATCCGATCTACCCAAGTCAATATGGGCATTATATCCCTTTGCAAAAATAGTCATTGGTGGGCCAGGCACAGTGGCTCACACCTGTAATCCTAGCACTTTGGGAGGCCTAGGTGGATGGATCACCTGCGATCAGGAGTTTGAAGCCAGCCTGACAAGACATATACCAAGGGTTTGTTAGCTCTTATTTTGATATATCAAATTTGATTCTGCAGGCTCCAATAATTGTAATTCTTCAGATTCTGATAGTTTACTAAAATAAATACCAAGAATTGATCAAACAATATTTAGAAATAAAGGAATTTTCAAATTATTGAGAAATTGATGAAGAAATATTTAACATAAATAGCTGTAAATAAATGCATTTATAAACCAGTGAAAAAGTATTTTTTTCATCAGACAGTATTCCATCTACCCAAGAATGACCTATTTCTCTATCATGCTACTAAACTCACTCTTAGAAAAGTCGTCCATTAGCTCAGTGTTGCCAAAAAATAAATACTCCCTTGACCTCATTGTATATTATCTATCAGTGACATTTAATGTAGAAGATACTTTCTTTGCTTGGATTTTCTGACAGACTGACCCCTCCTTCTTATTTGGTTACACAGGCCTGTTATTGATGATGAAAGCCTGGTCTAACTCCCTATTCTCTATTTAAGTTATTTCTCAATATTATCAAATCCCATTTTTTTTTCAATTCCCAGACTTATAACTATATCCTCTATCCTGCACTTTAATTTTTTTAACCAGTTTCATTCATAATCCCTCCACTTGCATTTCTAATTTAGTATTTGAAACCTAACACGTTAAAACAGTAATCTTGTCCTTTCTTCTAGATCGAACTCATGCATAGTTCTCTTCCACATCAATAAGTAGTATTATCAGCCATTCAATGCATCATCCAAAATTCAAAATTTACCCATGATTTCCCACTTTTGCCTACATTCTAAATCTAATTCATCAGTAAATACCTTTGTTTTATCATTAAAATAATTCTTAATCTTTTTCTCTTCAATTCTATTACCATAGCAATAGACAGTTCACCATCTCTTCCAATAGCTTAGTTCTGATCTCCTCACTCTCATTGTTGCTGCCCTGATATCCATTCTTCGTCAAATCTTAGAATTGAAATTTTAACATAAATTAGAACCTATATTTGTCTTCATTTAAAATCCTCAAAGCCATCTCCCTGATAAAAATGTAACTTCAACTCTTTATAATGATTGCTAAACCTGACATGTTCTACGTCTGCTTAGCCTGTGTGACCTCAGATTCATCCCAGGATGTATTATGACACATACCCTTTGGCTGCCTTATTATTCCCATGTTCAAAGCATTTGCATTTTCCTTCTCCCTTACTTTGCCAAAAGTCTAGTATTTTTCTCAAATTATGGGAGAAACCACCAAGATCCAGGATGGAACATAACTTTTGTATGCTGTAAAAAAAGATAAAGAATCCCACAAAAGTGCTGAAAAGTAACATTTTCCTGAGGGTTCCCAGGTCAGTTTTTCAGCATATAATGTGGATATTGAATCTCTGCGGCAAGAAAAAAAAAAGTATTATCTTTTCTTATATTAGTGTATTTATTAAAAATTTTAGGAGACCAAATTTAAACATTAAATAAAAATGAAATAGATTGGCTCCTACAGCTGGAAAGAATATCAGGCTAGTAACCACATGAGAAATTAAGTAGAAAGAGAAAGTTGGGTATTGAAGCAACTTGCCTTTTCCCCATTTATACCCCTTCTCAAGGTAAAGCAAGAAAAAAGGAAAAAAATGCGTACAGATTGGAAATGAAGAAGTAATACCAACTTAATTCACAGAGTATTTATATAAACTAAATAGAAACTTTGATCAAATATACAAAAATGCCAATAAATGTAATGTTGTTTATCATGTTTATAGGGCACAAGATCAAGATAAAACTAAAATTTATTGCAAAGAACATTCAAAAATGGAAATAAAATACATAATTAGAAATACTAGTAAAATTATGTTCTATTTAGCTTGGAGTGGTGCTCTGCACGTTTGTAGTCTCAGCTACTTTGGAGGCTGACGTGGGAGGATTGCTTGAGCCCAGGAATTTGAGGTCAGCCTAGGCAATAGAACAAGACCCTCTCTCTCTCTCTCTCTCTCTCTCTCTCTCTCTCTCTCTCTCTCTCTCTCTCTCTATGTACTTTATATATATATATATACTTTATATATAATATATATACACTTAAGGATAAGTCTGTCTAAAAATAAGCATAATTAGTGTATACTCAAAAGGCAAACAAAAAAAGAGGAAATGTTGCTGAGTAAAATTAAGGCAGATCTAAAATAGAAGATTGCTGTATTGTGTTCCTACATCAAAAGACCCATCATAGTTGAAATGTCAATTCTCTCCAAAGCAATCTGTCAATTCAATGCTGTCCTCATCATGATCCTAGCAAGCAGGCTATTTTTTTTTTTTTTTTTTTGGTGGGGGGAAGGAGTCTCTCGCTCTGTCGCGCAGGCTGGAGTGCAGAGACGCAATCTCGGATCACTGCAAGCTCCGCCTCCCGGGTTCACGCCATTCTCCTGCCTCAGCCTCCTGAGTAGCTGGGACTACAGGCGCCCGCCACCACGTCCGGCTAAATTTTATATTTTTAGTAGAGACGGGGTTTCACAGTGTTAGCCAGGATGGTCTCGATCTCTTGACCTCGTGATCCGCCCACCTCGGCCTCCCAAAGTGCTGGGATTACAGGCTGAGCCACTGCACCTGGCCGCAAGCAGGCTATTTTTTATTTATTATAAATTGAGAAGTTATTTCTGAAATCATATGGAAGTGCTAAGAACATATAATAAATGAAACAGCTCAAAGAATAACAAAGTTGGAGCTTCATGTGAATTATTTTGTTTGACTTCATGTTAATTATTAAGTTATATGCATCGAGACAGTATGTTATTAGCATCAAGGTAGACAAATATACACATGGAAAAAATAAAATGCCCACAAATAGACTAACAGATATAAGAGCAACTGAGAATCAGTTGCAAATTCAGTCTACTTAAAGGACAATCATTTCAACACATGGTTCTAGCACAATTGGATATTTATTTGATCAAAATTAAACTTTAATTCGTAACTTATACCTCATATAATTAACTCATTTATCATAGACTTAAGTGAAAATATTTGGAGGTGTTTAACTTCTAGAGAAAAATATAAGAGAAAATAATTGTGACCTTGTATTAGGCAAACATTTCTTAGATATAATACAAAAAAAAAGAAAAAAATAAAAATAAAAAAACCCTAAAAATATCCTGATTAAAAAGTTGAAAAATGGATTTCATCAAAATGAAAATTACCCTTTGAAATATACTACTAAAAGAATAAAGAATTCAATCATCAATTAAAACAATTAGCAAAGTACGTGTCTGATTAAGGTTTGTATCATGAATATATAAATAACTCATGAAATTCAATAATAAGAAAACCATTAATTTAAACACAGGACAGATAATTCAAAGAGTTACTAATGAAGGTATGTGAATGTCGAATACACACATAAAATGCTATTAGCAATATTAGTAGTAAAAGCATTCAAATTAAGTCAACAGTGAGATACAAATGTTCACATCTATTAGAATGGCTAAAATTAAATAGGCTGATCATAGCCAAGTGTTGTACAGGATGTAGAGCAACTGCAATTCTCATACACTGCTAATGGGATGCAAATCATTTGCATAAAATATAACAGCTTTCCATGCAATGTGAACATATACCTATCATTTGATTTAGTGTTCCATTACAATGTAGTTACCCAAGTAAAATGAAGATTAACAACCTTAGCTTCTAAGAAAATACAAATTAAGTTGACACTTAATTTATACCTACTAATAGTTGACTTTTCTAATGGAATTGGTTAGAAACTGGAGAAACATAACAGTTGATGGAAGTCTTTCTCCCCTGTGGATTGAGGTAAAAATTAAGAAAATATGATTGATTTAGGGAAAAACTAAAGAACTATTTGGACGCAGAATCAGTTACACAATTTGGATTTCAATATATAAATGTTTTTTGGTAAATGAGTGAATATGGATTTTTGAATTTTTTAAGGATTGCTCTATTAATGACAATCTTCAGTTCCAAGTAATATTTAGTTTTCTGAGTACTCAAGGGGATTTAAAGATCTCATTGGTAATATTATATATGATATACAGGGTTGTTCTCATGAGGAAAAAATATCATTTTAATTAGAATATTGAACACTATAATTGTAGTTCTGTATCCATGCTAAATCTTGTAGGTTAGGAAAAACATTCAAAGTTGTTGGAACTGCAAAGCGAAGTTCAACAGTTCCCTGTACCCCCAGATCTTGTCCAGGTACAAAGTGTATTAATACAAATTTTAACCTTATGGGCCATATGAAGCATTTAAGAAATGCTTCATTTTCATTTAAAATGCCTACCCATTTGAAGTGAATTTCATGTTATGTTAAAATTATTCCAACCAATACCATTGAGATGGTATTCTAATTAAGTTGAAGATTTGAAATTGTCCTCATAACTAGTAATTTTCATTTGCTAGTGAAATTAGGTAATCTTGGAGGAAAGTTTCTATGAGAAATAGGTGCAGAGGTAAAAGGTTCCTGAAAGTGGAGTGTTTTCTACACAAACCTATTATAATATATAGGACTGATTTTGGGTTAATTGGGACTGATTTATGTAAATACAGTCCTTCACAGATAGAAGAGTTATCGGTATTTGAGGACCTGAAATTTATGGAAATATAGTCTTCCACAGATAGAAGAGTTATCAGTATTTGAGGACCAGGTAATCTCATTTTACTTCTTGAAAGAGATGACTTAGGAGCTGCAAAGAGATAAAGAAGGACTGAATAATCAGTGTGGTGAAAGATGACAAATATCGGAAAATGAATTCCCTGATTCCTTAATTAATTAACCATTCATTCATTTATTTAAAATATATCTTGAATTACTTATTTGTGACTAGTGCTGTTTTACATAATGGAAATACCACGGGTAATCATTTTTTAAAATCTTTTGCTTTCACAGACTTAAATCAAATAAATATTCTGGTCCAAAAACAACATACAGGTTGCATGCCATTATGCAGATTCTTTTAGTGAACAAAGTATGCACTGCTCACCCTAATTTGGAAGCACTTTTGTTTCAGAGTTCTATAAGAAAAGCAATGCTGCAAAAAAAAAATGACCAATATCTCCTAAAATAAATAACATCTGAGATATAAAGTTATGTTTTATATCAAGACGTAGACTATATCAACAAGGGATGCCATTCCTAGAGTTATTCTAAAATGCTGTTTATCATGATTTGGAAAATTTTCAAATCATTGCAGAAACAAAATTGTATCACATAAGTGCATGCTGACGAAATCATGCAATTTCATAAAATCTGCACTCTCGATATTATGCCATACAATCTGTGCTGTCAGTATTATGCATAGGTGATTGAAAGCTGTGAAGTTCTGTTGAGGAGTGGCCGGTAATCATTGATGGGATACCACCGTTTTCTACGTGGTAGGGCTTCTCATTTTCTGCACAATGTCTTTGGACAGCTCTTTTGCGTGAATCTGTCATCTGCGAATAAACTATTAAAATCATGGACCGAGTTAGTATATTGTATGTATATGGGGTTTATCCTCTAGTAAAACAGCAGAACTGATAAGTGTGTGAAGCATTAGCAAAAGTTAATGTGTAAGCCACAAGAATAGATAATTTCCCTGAAGAATGGCAGTGTCGATGAAAAGCAACCAAAACTAAATTTATAGGAGACAGAGAACAAAAAGTTGATTTGAGAGAAAATAGAACAAGAGGACATAGAAAAGAGGCAGAGTAAAGTTCAGCATAGCATATTTGATAAATCAAGAGGACATATTTGAGAAGAGAGGGTTAGGATGCCTGCTAATAGACAGTGGGTATTAGTGGACAGAAACATCGGTCACTGTTCTTAAACACAGCTCGCATTAGAGATAAGACAACAAAGATCAGCAGCATCCAACTCCTAAACTGTGTGTACTTTTTTACCTCCCAACATGTTTTATTGGCTTCAACATTTAATCAGATATAAAGGGCTCCAGGAAAACTAGCTTTAAAGAGAAAACTTTTAGGAATTATTTTGTCTAGTTCTTGAAAAAAAGAAAAAAGTGGTTTCTTTTAAAACTTGTATTGGAAATTTGGGACCTGGGGCAGTTTTGTTTCTAAACATAAAATTAAATTATAACATTTGTCTACATTATAAAGTCTCTAGTTAGCTTTCATGAAAGCCTTAATTATTTAAGGGAGAAACAAAGACAGTCAGCAAACACATTTAGAGATAAGAAAAGTAATATTCCTAAAATAATTAGATTAAAACCAATTCTAGGTTAAGACTATATTTTGCCTCATACCAAAATTGTCTATCTCTACTGGATTACTCATTTTTCTAGAAGGGCAATAAATATTAATTTAAAGCTATAGACACAAAGGTGCTGAAGTGTGAGATTTTCACTGAGACCGTGAAACTTTAAACCACAGATATTGGATAATTTGCCTGAATGAAATAGATATTATTGTTCACTAAGATACGCTTTTGTGCTGCTGAAATTATTTTCCACAATTTTGTACTCAACATAAGATTATCGATAGCATTTGCTATGCTAACCAGAATAGCAAATCCAGATTTATTCGCCATCCTTAAATAGTTAATAGTGTAATGTAGTTGATTATTGCAATAATAATGTTTGCTATAGGTACCTCAGAAAATTACAGTAACAAGTATCAAAAACAATTTATAAAGTCTATTAAATTATAAATTATTTTTGTTTAAAAGTTTTATATTTTTGCATTATCAGTTAGATTCACTGATTACTTAACATTAAGGTAATCCTGATTTTTTGCAATGAATCTGAAATTATCTTATAATTACATTAAATAAGAAATACCTCACATTTATCCTAAGCAAAGTTTCTTACAATTGATAGACAGTATTTGTGCACTGATGAAATATGTCAAGTTTTTCAAGGATAAATACTGTTTAACATTACTATTATTTAACTTTCTTAAAGAGATTAGAAGGACCTACTGACTTAGTGATAGTTTTTGCATTAATTAACTACCTCATTTATTCAATAAATGAACTTGAGAATACAGAAGTGTTGCATTAGGAACAAAAATCATGAGCAAAGATTTGTTCATAAGAATCCTATATTTTTTAATTAGAGATGAGCAAGCCATAAAGAAGAATAGACACAATAAGAAACTTATGATATGTGCTTTCAACATGACAAAATAAAAAAGGATGTTAACTGTGTGTTGTATATCGCCTATATTATATTGAGGTATGTTCCTTCTCTACTCAATTTGTCAAGAGTTTATACCACAAAGAGATGTTAGATTTTATCAGATATTTTTTCAGCCTCTATTGAGGTAATCATATGAATTTTTTCTTTGATTCTGTTAATGTCCTGTATCATGTTTATTGACTTTGGTAAATTGAACCATTCTTCCCTCTCTAGGAAAAAAATCTGACTTTATCATGATGAATGATCTTTTTAATTGAATTTGGTTTGCTAGTATTTTGTTGAGAATTTTTGCATCTATATTTATCAGGGATATTGGCTTATTATTTTGTGAGTATGTGATTTTGTCTGGTTTGGATATCAGAGTAATACTGGCCTGCTAGATTAAATTTGGACATTTTCTGTCCACTTCAATTTGTTGGAATAGTTTAAGTAAACAGAATTGGTATTAGTTCTCTAACTGTTTGGTGTAATTTAGAAGTGAAGCTCTCAGATCCTGGGCTTTTCTTTTACAGGAGATATTTTATTGACTTCTTATGGGTCTGATTAGGTTTTCTATTTACTGAAGATTCAATCTTGGTAAATTTTATGTGTCCAGGAATTTATTCATTTCTTCTAGGTTTTACAATTTGTTGGCATATACTTGTTTGTAATATTCTCCTATAATTCTTGTATTTTTGTGGTATTAGTTGTAATGTCTCCTTTTTCTTATTTTATTTGAGAGTCTTCACTCTTGAGTTAATCTAGCTAAGTTTGATGATTTTTTTTATCTTTTAGAAAAACAAACTTTGTTTTGTTGATCTTTCTAATTATTTCTTATAGGCTCCATATATTTCTACTTGGATATTTATTATTTCTTTCCTTCTGCTAGTTTTGGGGTTAGATTGTTCTTGTTTTTCTGATTCCTTGATAACAGATTGTTTATTTCAGATTTCTCTGCTCTTTTCCTGACATAGGCATTTATTACTATAACCTTCTCTTAGAACTGCATTTGTTGCATTCTTTAAGTTTTGCTATGTTGTGTTTAAATTGTCATTTGTATCAAAGAATTTTTATATTTTCTTTTGAATTCCTTCATTGACCCATTGGTTTCTCCTAAGAATGTTATTTAATTTCCATGTATTTGTATAGTTTCCAAAGGTCATCCTGCTATGGATTTCTAGTTGTATTCCAGAGTAGTCAGAAAAAAATACTTGATATGGTTTTATGTTATGACTTGTTTTGTGGACTAACGTATCATCTATGCTGAAGAATTTTCCATTTGCTGTTGAGAAGAATGTGTAATCTGAAGCTGTTGGATAGAATGTTCTATAAATGTCTGTTAGGTCTCTTTGGCCTAGAGTGCAGCTCAAGTTTCATTTTTTATTGTTGTTGTTAATTTTCAAGCTGGCTGACTTGTCCATTGCTGAAAGTAGGGTTTTAAAGTCTCCTACTATTATTGTATTGAAGTCAACTTTATTTATATCTATTAAGATTTGTTTTACACATTTAGGTGCTCCAGTGTTAGGTGCATATATATTTACAATTATTATATTTACCCAATATATTTAATTCTTTATCACTATCTAATAGCTTTCTTTGTCTTTTATTGTCATTTTTTGCTTAAAGTATATTTTTATATAAGTATAGCTATTCCTGGTCTTTTTTGGTTTTCATTTGTAGAAAATATCTTTTTCATGTCTTCAATTTCAGTATGTGTGTCTTTATAGGTGAAGTAAGTTTCTTGCAGGCAGCATGTAGTTGGGAACTTTAAAAAATATATGGAGCAACTTGATGTATTTTAATTAGAAATTTAGTCTTTATAGGTGAAGTAAGTTTCTTGCAGGCAGCACGTAGTTGGGTGCTTTAAAAAATGTATGGAGCAACTTCATGTATTTTAATAAGGTATTATTGATTGGTAAGAACTTATGACTATCACTTTTAATTTGTTTTCTGGTTGTTTTGTAAATGCTTTGTTCCTTTCTTCCTTTGTGGTTAAGTGATTTTCTCTAGTAGAATATTTTGATTTCTTGTTTTTTATTTTTAGCATATCTATTATGCGTTTTGTGGTTACCGTATGGTTTACACAATCATCTTACAGCTGTAACAAGTTATTTTAAACTGATGACAACTTAACTTTAATCACAAATAAAATAAAGTCTAAGAAACTCTATACTTTTATATTTTCCCCACATTTTGACTTTTTGATGTCTCACTTTACATCTTTTTATGTTGCCAATCTCTTGACAAATTGTTGTAGTTACTATTATTTTTAATAGTTTTTTTCTTTCAGTCTTCGTACTAATTTGAGTCATCCACACACCACAATTACAGTATTTGAGTGTTCTAAACATCTATGTAATTTCTTTTACCAGTGAGTTTTATCCCTTCAGATATTTTCTGGTTAGATTTTGCACTCTTTTCTTTCAGATTGAATAAATCTCCCTAGCGTATCTTTAGTACAGGTATAGTGGTGATTAATTTTCTCAACTCTGTTTGTCTGAGAAAATATTTGTCTCCAATTTATGCCTGAAGAACAGCTTTGATGCATACAATATTCTTGATTGGCAGTTTTTGTGTGTGTGTGTGTGTGTGTGTGTTTTTTCTTTCAGCATGTTAAAAATGTCATGTCACTCCCTCCTGGCCTTTATAGTTTCCGGGAAGAAATCTACTGCCAGGTGTATTGTAGCTCCTTTATAAGGTATTTGCTTCTTCTTTGTTTTTTTTTTTTTTTTTCCATTGCTGCTTTTAGGATCCCTTCTTTGTTCTTGACATTTGAATTCCATCATTATATGCCTGAGGGTAGTTTCATTTGAGTTGAATCTGCTTAGTGACCTTTGACTTTTCTGTACTTGTATATTTATTTGTAACTTTTGATATTGTTGGATGTATCCCCACCTAAATGTCGTCTTGAATTGTGGCTTCCATAATCCCCATGTGTTGTTGAAGGAACCTGGTGGGAGGTAATTGAATCATGGGGGTGGTTTTTTCCCATGCTGTTCTTGTGGTAGTGAATAAGTCTAACAAGATCCGATGGTTTTATAAAGGGCATTTCCCTTGCACACTCTCTCTTGCCTGCTGCCATGTTAAGACGTGCCTTTGCTCCTCCTTTGCTTTCTGTCATGATTGTGAGGTCTCCCCAGCCATGTGGAACTGTGAGTACGTTAAACCTCTTTTTCTTTATAAACTACTCATTGTCAGTTATGTTTTTATTAGCAGCATGAGAACAGACTAATATACTTTTCTTTAAGGTTGGAAAGTTTTCTATTATTATTCCTTCACGTAAACTTTCTCCCTCTTTCTAGTTCTCTACTCCTTCCTGAATGCTAATAACACACCTGTTCTTTGATAAATTTCATAGATCCTGTCAGTTGTTTTTTCTTTTTTTCTATTCTGATTGTGTATTTTCAAATAGCCTGTCTTTGAGCTCACTGATGCTTTCTTGCGTTTGATCAATCTGCTGTTGTGACCCTCTAATGCATTCTTCAGTCTTTTAACTTTATTTTTAGCTCCAGAATTTTTGTTTTAATTTAAAAATATTTTAATCTATTTGTTAAATTGCTATGATAGATTTCTGAATTGTTCTCTGTGGTTTTTATTTTTTTTTTTTATGCTTTGTTGATCTTCCTTAAACAGCTATTTTGATTACTCTGTCTGAGAGACCACACATCTATATCCCTCCAGGGTCAGTCACTGGTACCTTATTTAGCACATTTGGTGAGGTCGTATTTTCTTGATTATTTTTGATGGTTGTGGATGCCTGTTGATGTCTGGACATTAAGGAATTGGGTATTTATTCCAGTCTTCACTGTCTGGCCTGCTTGTACCCATCCTTCTTCAGAGGGCTTTCCAAGAATCAATGGATTCTGACTGTTAGAGTTTCTAATCCTGTTATTACTACAGCCCTAATAGCAACAGAGGGCACCCTAAGGCCAAGTTTGCTAAAACTGTCTCACAGACTCTGTGGTCCCTGACTCAGATGTACCTGTAAAAGATCATACCCAGGGGTGTTCCCTGTGTTCCAAGGCAGAGTCCCTTACTCAATTTTCTCTTATTCTCCTAGGCAGAAAAACTTTCTCATCTCTGTGCTGCCTGGCGTTAAAGCTGTGATGCAGGCATACTTGTGGCTGCCACAGTTGATGCTGTGCTGAGTTATATCTAAAGCTCATAGCCTCCCAGATCACCACAGTGCAAGAGCTTACCCAAAGCCTATGGCCACCATGGCCTTCCTAGCTGCTAGAATGTTTTGGGGGTCTGAGACTACTTTAGTCACATGGTGGTGAAGCAGGCTGGGACACAGGTTCAAATTGCTGGGATGGTGGATTCCCTGCTAGTGCCAGGGAAGGTCTAGAACTTTCATCCACAGGCACAAACATGGAATCAGGGGCCACGGGGATTTGTCTGGTGTTGTGTTTTTCTGTGGTGGGACTGCTGATGGGTTTCAAAGCAAAGTCGATGCACACTTTCTTCTCCTTCCCTTAAGCAGATGGCATCTCTCTCCACGCTTCACAGCTTGGGGATGGGGGAGAGATGGTAAAGGCAATGAGATACTGCTCTTCCTACCCTCTCCAATGCATCTTTTCTTATTATTTTGCTAAAATCAGGTATTGTGATCTCTCAACTGGTTTTCTTATGTCACATGAAGATATTTTCTCATGTGAATAGTTGTTCAAATTGATGTTTCTACAGGGGCACAATCACTGGAGAGTCCTGTTCTGCCATCCTCCAGTGAGAAGAGTGTCTAGTAAATTATGTCAGTGTGTTTCAGTCTATATCTGCACTATAATAGGTGTACATTCAATCCATACCTGCGCCTATAATAAGTGTACATTTACTGTTCATTTAAGTCGTTCATTACTAATAGAAATAGTGCAAATATCAGTATCCTGATTACTTTGCACTTTAGAGTTCTACAATATGCCAGTGACAATCTCTAAAGCAGGAAGTGATTATTTTACCATTTATATGTGTTTGAGGTAAATAGAAGAGTCAATACATTATAAAATGTGTAAATGCTTGAAGAAATATTTTGGCATAAAAAGAGAAACTGTATCTAATAAAAATGTTCAAAATTATGGAATTGTTTGATTTAACATAAAGTTAAACATAAACTCTGGAAGTATTAGTTATAGGGACATCAAATCATATGTTATATAATTGGCATTAAAGGCAAAGTACTAACAGTGTAATCTGGCAAAATAAAGTGTTTTTTTCCTAAGGCTTTACAGGAATATAAAAGTCTCTACCACTATCAATGAGATTTTATATGTCACCAATAAAAACAAATATTTTCCAAGCATTGTGAAACATTGTATTTGTGAGTTAGGCTTTGAATTCTTGACAGATTTGTGACTATATGAGACAGGAAATCATTGGGTCATTTTCTCATCTATAAAAAACAAGTAACTATTGCAACTACTAACCAAGTTTAGTGAATGTTATAGCTGGAACACTAATAATTTAAATGACTAAAATGATTGCAAATTTTGGCTAAATCACATTTTAATTGCCTACATAGGAAATATATAAAACCAACCAGAAGCATCATCATTCATAAAGAAATTTTAAAATATACATATAAGTTTCTTTCTTTATCCAGAAAATCTTGAATTTGGCCATAATATTTTTATTTAATGTCATATAACAAACAGATGTATGATCCTACCCTTTCTTTCATCAATGTTCTTATGATTATCTTTTTTGATCAGCTGTTATCACTTTGCTTTATCATCTTCTTGGCTATAGTTAATTTGTAGTTATTACAGTTGATGTCATTGTTATTACTACTACTGTTGTTATGGAATGGGCTCTTATCATATGCTAGAAAACTCACTATGTGTTTCTTCAGAATGTACACAGCCTAGAACAAAACTATGTGTTTTTCTGATGCAGAGTTTAATTGTATAACCATTAATCTGTGTTACTTCTGTTTAAAGTATGTATGTGTTCAAAGAGCAATTTACCTAATGTGTCCAGGAAAATATTACGTAGGAAGTAATATATAATATCTTTAAAGATGAGAAAAGTACTACTATTATAGCTCCCTCCTCACTCTCCCCTGCCATCTTCACCCACACACACAAAAACAGCTTTTATGTTATAGGACAATGCTCAGGGTAGAATGGTAACTCCAACGGTAAGTCCAAGCAACTCATGGGGTTCACAAAACAAGCAAAACAAATGCAATGTTAACATTACTCATTTGAAAAAGGATATACCTGGAATAAACTTTGAACTTTGAACATTCATAGGTTGCAACTAATAAAGGACCACCACTGAGGAAGTGAACATTTTAGCAAGGCAGAGCCTGAGAAAAATACACTGAGAAACACAGAAGTAGATTAAAAGACATAGGGAAATTCAGGTAAGGCAACCAGTCTACCAATATATAAGGAATGCATTATATATGAAAAAATTTTCTTGATATTTGAGCAATTCAAAAAAGAGAAAATCTCTTGAGATAAAAATGCATAATTAGAGTAAGAATGGAATATAACTATGCAATCATAAAAGTAATTAGAAAAAAATAAAAACGAGAACTGTGCTGGCGGAGATGGGGTAGAAATGAAGAAGGGTAATCTCACAGATCTATAGAAGAAATATGAAATATAGCATTCTTATAAAAGTCTGAAAAATATATAATATAAAAGCTAATGGAAATATATTTTGTATCAATCGATACGATAAGTAATTGAATACATTCATAAATAATGGTTAATGCATACTATGGAATATTATGAAAACATTATATAGTTGGAGCAAATAGGAAGTTGTCATTCATGTTATCCATTTGGGTTCCCTGGACCACATTGAAAAAGGAAGAATTGTTCTGCGCCACATGTAAAGTACACTAACACTAGTGATAGCTGATGAGGTTAAAAAAAAAATCACACAAAAAAATCTCATAATGTTTTAAGAAAGGTTACGAATTCGTGTTGGGCCGTATTCAAACTGTCCTGGGCCACATGCAGCAGGAGGCCCACGGGTTGAACAAGCTTGTTATAAAGTGAGTAAAGTTTACGTAATGAAATCTACTTAAAACAAGAGAGAACAATTTTCCAGTATATATGATTATATATTTGTTTATATATTATGAAGGTAGGGGAAACTTTGGTGATACAACAGAAATTACTTAATAAACAGGAAGAGCTACAGGTGTCAGAGAGGAACAGGAAGACAGGAGAGATGAGTTATGGTGAAAGACAATTAAAATAGGCATTCATACCTAAACATAACTATGAGCCAGTTAAGTTTCACAGCTTTAATACATCTTATTCTTGGCACAGTCAGTAATTTGTGTTATTCCTAAAATTTCTCCTGAATTTCAGACTTATATACAAGTGTGCTTTTGACTTTCATTTGTATGTTTAATAGTCATCTCACATTTGATATGTTTTAAACAAAACTGTTGATTTTCCAGTACAACCTTATTTCTTTCCATGTTTTTCACATCAGGAAATTGCAACATCATTCTTCCAAATTGTATAGCTCCTCTCAGAAAGTCTTCCCTCCTTCATCCTGAATTTATATACTGATTCTGGTTTCTTTCACTATCTTGTACAGGCAATGATGCAGGTCCAAGATGCCGGTGATATTTCACCTAAGCAATTGCAATATCTCCTGGCCTTTCCCCTGGCTGCCAGTCTTCACTTCTTTGGAGTCAATTCTCTAAACCAAGGCAGAGTAATCCTGCTAAAAATTAAGTAATATATTACTATTCTAAGTCCTTGCCGTGGCTTTTGATCTTATGTAATGCCCATAGATTTGTCAAAGCCTTGGAAGGCCAGCTTACAGATTTCCTCTCTAACCTCTTTTTTTTTTTTTTTTTTTTCCTGTGGAGACGGAGTCTTGCTCTGTCACCCAGGCTGGAGTGCAGTGGTGCGGTCTTAGCAACCTCCGCTTCCCGGGTTTAAGCAATTCTCCTGCCTCGGCTTCCCGAGTAGCTGGGATTACAGGCGCACACCGCCACGCCCGGCTAATTTCTTCTGTATTTTAGTGGAGATGGGTTTCCTGTGTTGCCCAGGCTCTGCTCGAACTCCTGAGCTCAGGCAATCCGCCCGCCTTGGCCTCCCTGAGTGGTAGGATTAGAGGCATGAGCCACTGCGCCCAGCTTCTAACCTCATTTTTTTAAAGCACTCTTGCTTTCTCTCAGTTTGGCCCAGCTACTATGGCTTCATTGCAGCTAACGGAATTCATCAAGTATGTTTATTCCCACACCAGGCCCTTAATGTTTGCTCATTCCATTGAGTGTATTTTTCCTCCCGATAGTCATGTATTGCTACCTCACTCCCTTTAGATCTCTGCTCAAATTTAACTTTATCAGTGTGGATCTCCCTTGTGAATTACATAAAACCTTACCCCTTACAGACCTCATTATTCTCTCTAGCCTGCATTATCCCCATTTCACATATACCCATACACAACACAAGATAGTAAAATAAACAGACTGATCAATTGATTGATCAATAGATGTCTTGTCTCCCCAAGCAAACCTTTCTCTCAACCACATTTATGAGACTTTGTTTTTGTTAAAAGATATGCAAAATATCAGATTTTTCAAAATAAATATATTTAATGGTTAAAAATGTTTAATTTCTTATTTTTTTTCAAACACTTCTCTTTTTCTGGCTGCCTCATTGTTTTTTACAATGACTGTGAGTCTATAACTATCTCCTCTGACTCCCCAGTATATACACACACTCTCTTCATCATCTCACTCTCATGTTTGCAACATCCAATTTCTCTTTTCATTCTCACTGTCACCCCCTTAAGAGAACTATCTCTTGTTATCATTCTTCTAGATTTCACGGACTCCATGTATTTTCCTTTCATGAACTGGTGTCACAATTTTCCTAACCACTTTGTAAAACCTAGTCAAATGTGTGACATGCAGCACTTTTTACCTTGCTTTTGCATCTGCTTGCTCTTTAAATACCCTAACTGTATCTTCTACTTTCCAATTCTATTCTTTTTCCAAGAACTCAATTAAAATGTCAAGGTTATTATACTTTACCCCTGGAATATTAGCTAAGATTGACCTGTTTTTTTAACTCACAGTATTTTAAACTTTTATCTTATTCAGCATGAGAAAATAAATATTTGCATATATCACAAAGCAGGTACATTTTTGAAAATATAAGCTATCGTATATCTTTATATTTCTAAAAGACTCATAAGCTCAGTAAAAAGGAAAAGTCTATCTTTAGAGAGTGAAAAACCCTATGACAAAATTTAAGGTTAAATGGCAAATTGAGTGAAATACTGTCACGGTACGAAGAATGTTGGATAATTTTACCTACTGAAGAACAGGAAATAGATAACAGTGCATTTAAAACTATAAAGAAAAGAATGATGAGCATGCTGAAAATATGCTGTTCATAGCTGATTAATATTATAGCTTCATTTCATCTATTTTTCTCTAGATAGATCCTAAAAGTATCTATAAATTAAAAGGCATTATAGCACTAATGATTTGGTTGGTTTATGAGGATATTTTTAAATTATCTGTTTGTAAACAATCTGGCTGGTGACTAGAAGGTCAGAGTTTCCAACAGTGAAGGCGCTTCATCAAAGTTATCATCCCCATCTGTGAGGGATGCTTTTATCTAGGGCCAATGCGAATGACTTCGCTCTGCTGAGACCACTGATTGTGTGTGTATGCGTGTGCTGCACATGAACATTCTGCACATGGCACTCTTAGTAGCATCCTGCCTTCTGCTGGGGAAGTTTGTAAAGATTTAGACAAAGTTTGTGAAGATTTACATAAGTTTTCTTTATATCTTTCCTTTTTTATTTGTATTATGTACTTTGAGGCCTTCACTCAAGAGAAGTCAGATATTATTATGATAATCTCACAAAAGGGCATCACACTTCTACTAGAAACTACCTACCAAGATGTATATAGGAAAAATAAACTCAGAAATGCAAATAAATTCATTAAACAACTTCAACTTTCACAAACGCAACCTGACAGGTATTTCATGGAACAGCCTATCCTATGAACTTATCATCATATTTTGGTAAAACATTGCGTGGTGGATATGTAGGAATTTGTGGCCCTTCTAATATTTGGTATACTTTCCTCTGCAATTGGAAGTAACTTTGGCTTAATTAAACTTCTTTGCTCTCCCAATGATTCAAATATACACACATATGACCCCACAGCATCTGCTCAAATATTTTCTTCTTTATTTCTCCTTTGAGATTACATGTATCTTAGTCCATTTTGTGCTGCTATAACAAAATATGTGAGACTGGGTAATTTATAAAGAACAGATGTTTATTTCTCACAGTTCTGAAGGCTGAGAAGTCCAAGATTAAAACCCCCACAAGTTTCAGTTGTCTAGTGAGGTTGCATCCTTTGAAAGAGCAGAACACTCTGGCCCCACAGGCAAAAGAGCTGAAGAGCAAGCTAGCCAAACTCTGCATGCAGCATCTTTTATATAGCTTTTGGTCTCATTAACAAGAAACCCTCATGGCATAATCAATTCTTAAATGTCCCACCTCTTAATGCTATCACATTGGGAACGCTTGAATTTTGGAGGGGACACATTTAAACTATAGCCACATGTATATTTTAAACTGTTTAGATAAATCAGCTTATAATTCAAAGTAACTAAATATCTCCATTTGTCTTCTCACATAACACAGGTGATAGCTACAAAGAATATAATTTATTATTTAGCAATTGAGATTCTCAAGGGAAAAATGGTATGAAAACAAATACCCAATTGTATATGCTAGAGACTGAATGAAATGCAAAAAAAGAGAAGAAAAAATAAGAAAAGTAAAGTAGTTTTACTCAAGAATACTATACTTACTCAAATAGACGTTCACTTGTAAATGTACTAGAATCATATATATTCAAGGATTGATTAATATCTATGTAATAGGCTTTAGAAAAAATTTAAAACCTCAGTCAACAGAGATTCAAATCAAAATACTAACTCAAAAGCTAGATAAAGTGTGACCTATAAAGCTGATGACACACTGGGAAAAAAAAACAAAGTATTAGTGAATCATGAAATATAAGGTTATAAAACAGAAGGCAAGAATCCTTTATGAAAGAAAAGAAAAACTATCAGACTTATAAACAGTTTTTAAAAAGCATATTGACCTGTTTCACAGAATGTACCAAGACAACATAGAGGGAGGAGTAGATTTAGAAAGTTATAATTATTAGCAATGCTCTAAATTAAAGAATTAATGTATGCTGTTTCATTACTGCATACAAATCATTCAAATACCAAGAGAGAAAATCCACAGAAAAAGAAAACGATAGTAACCAAATATAAAGAAAAAATAGGGTATAAAAATAACAAATATAAATAACAAAAGTAAAATCAAAGAATTCATACATATGATCCATATATATATATATATATATATATATATCACAAAACATACAAAATTTTTACCACTTTCTCTTTCATTGCTAATACTTGGTCCGTACTCCATCAACTCTCATCAAGATTACTTGAAATAATTCCATAATTTCTACATAATTGAATATTTTAAATAACAGTGCTAGTTTGTATTTATTGAGTAGTTAATACATACCTGCTATTTTCCGAATATTATCTCATCAAATCATCACAACCTCCCATAAACTAAGATAATTTCCTATTTAACAAAAAAGGATATAGAGAGGTTGAACCAATGATCAATACTGACTCAGTGCAGTAAATGCCAAGGACTGTCTTTCAGCAGCATCCATGTTTATTAGCACAACTTATATTGCCATACAGAAAAAATATGGAAAGAACAAAGCTTCATTTTTTTATCCAATAGTAAAATATTAATATTTATAATCAATCTAAAAGTAATAAATGGAAAATAAAACTTGATGCCTATCTTATTTGTAAGTAAAGAAATAAATATACTGGTGAGTCTTCTGGGCCCCTTCTTGCATTTGCTAAGGAGTTTCTCAATGAGTGTGCCAGTGGTGCCTTCTACAGTGTGGCAAGTTCCTCCCAATCCTCTTTGGTGTCTTTCTGATACACATACTAATTCTCTAAGACTGATTATTGCCTCTGGTGTCACTCTCTCCCTCTTCCTTACAGTCTATTCTCAACAGAGAAGGTCAGAATATTATGAAAAAGTGTGAGTTATTTTGCTGCTTAGAACTGTTGAACATATTATTAATTCACTCAGAATAAAAGCATCTTAGCAGAATCTTGAAAAAAAAAAATCCTATAGGATTTGCCTTACATTTTATAGTCTCATCTTCCAACGCTTTTCATTCATTCTCTCCACTCCATCACAGAGACTCCTTGCTCCTCATCCTTCACCCTGGCACCCTGCCATTTAATGGTTTTTGCACTTTCTCAACTAATCCCCAAATAACTTATTCTAATATTCAGATTTTATCCTTTTCCCTCGCTGCATCTTATCTCCTTTATATCTCTGTTTAAATGTTGATTTTCTGTGACGTATCCCTAGGAATTCCTATCTCTTATTCATGCACTTGGCCTCTCATATATATGTATGTTGTACTATTTGCCCACAGCTAAGATTAGTATCTTAAAGAGTGCCTACTACATAAATGGAGCTCAATAAGTATTTGCTAAATAAATAGATGATTTTGTGCCCGTTAATCAAAGATTTTTAGATACTTTGGTTATCTTCATCCTTATTAGCTCTTTCCAGTCATGTCAGTCTCACTTTGACTTGGCCCTAATTCTATCCTATCTGGTCCTCACTTATCTTCTGTACTGTGGAGACCTAAATTTTGCAAGAAGAGCACCTGAGCATTGGAGGTACCAAGAAGGAAAAGAATCTTGGATTAATTACTGCTTCTTAGAATAAAAATTTTAGATTTTTCTAGCATCTGTGTGATTCCTTCAACCAGTTAAAGTGACTCTTCATTACTGCGTCATGTTTTCCAACAGTGTAAGATGAAGATTCAAGTAATGAACACTCCACGAAATATAAAGTGCATTATGGATTTCATTTAGACAACCTTAATTTAAATTACTTTGGCTGCTGCCCACCAAATATAATTGAGTTACTTAAGCGGTCCCTTTACTGACAAAATGAAATCTTACATGAAGAATTTTGTGAACCATGTAGAAGATTTATGGATATTAGTCCCTTTCTTAATTTAGAAAATTAAACTGTGAATTAATTTTGCTTAATCTAATTTTCCTTGAGAAAGAGGGTATACTATTTTTTTTACTATTCATTTGTTTATGCCTTCATTAAATGAGCAAATAATTACTGGCACACTATTTGTGCCAAGCAGTGGAATTTCATAAAGTTGAAATTTCCCATGGGATTTCAGTGATAAAGATACAAATAGCCAATTAATTCTAACTAAATACCAGACACTGTAGGGAGAACTTGATATACAACTAAGGAGACAGAATATTAACTAATTTAACCCTAATCACATCCCTAAAATTCCAGTCTCTTACTGTTCCCTTTTACAAATCAGAAATGGAGAAAGAAAGAAGATAGTTAATTTGCTCAATGGCATATTGCTTCTATCTTGAAAGCTCAATTCAAGGGCATCTGAGACCATCTGGCTCCAAAATCCCTGTTATAATAGACTAAAGTCTACCCTCTTAAACATGAATAAACTTAATTCCTACCATCAAAGACCTTATAGTATAACAGAAAAAATGAGCAGCTAAAATATTTAATACTATGGTATAAGTTGATATACCTTCTGTAATAAAGGTTTGTATGGAAATTTAAAGAAACTCAGATTAAGAAGTAACTTTACAAATGGGTAACAAGTGTTAGCAGAGACAGCTGAAGAGTGACAGTGACCTAGCTGTATGGGAGATATTATTTAATAAGCAGCTCTAGCCCATTCTAGGAAATGAGAAAAAACAATTGTGATGAATTATTAGATAACTTTGTGAGGTCAGTTCCAATTATCTGGGAGTTGCATCTGTCTCTTCCTCCATGAAATTGCAACCTTATTACTCTGACGTTTGAATGCCTATTTTTGGAACATATAACTTTATAAACATGTGAAGACAGGAAGAGAAAGTATTCACATTCACAAAACAAATCCTATATTCACTGTTAATGTGTCTCATTTCCCTCCTTCTAAATACAAGTAGTACCTTTCAATTCCATATACAGTAAAAGATAATTGGGTACTTGGAAATAACATAACCAAAGATGAGAGCCATGAACATCCCATTGTCAGTCTGTGGCATTAATAAAAGTGCAATCATCTTGCTTTATTTTAAATATGCCATGTGAGAAAATTTTTAAAAAGCAATCCAGCACCCCTGGTATGCACCATTGTTCTTTTTATTGCCAGGTTATTCTCTAATGCAAAAATCACAGATGTTGACCAAAATTAAAGTAACAGTTCACTCTCATAAAAGCAGTGGTTTACAGATTGCTGAGATAATGTCATAGCTGTGAACATGACCATCTGCTTTATGTCCAGCCATTAGTAATGTGACCGTTTTTATTTGATTAAAAAGCTTACACAATCAGTCACTCAAAAAGTTTTTGTTAAAACATTTTTACATTAAATAAGATTGCACCTTATGTTTTCAACCTTGGATATTACCCTATATGGTTTCCATTAATCTCATGATAGCTAGGATTATGGGAAATTATTCTGTGTTCCTCTCTCTTCCTGCTAGTCATGGTCTTAAAACACATGTGTAGTTTGGTGGAGATAAAAAACAATAAAAAAAATTCTCACCTTTTAATTTTTGTGATTGATGCAAACTAAGAGAAATAAATACCATAATGAATCTACTTCCTCTTTTTCCCAAATTCTAGACATATAGTTGTATCAGACTATACAAATACAAATTCTACAAATATGTTGAGTTCTCACTTTATGTCAGTGACTATCTTTGTATTAGAAATGCAGGTGTAAAAGAAAGACAAATCTCTGTTCTCATGGAGTTTCATAGGTAACAAAAATATACAGAGTCAAACTACTCATGTAGTTATGAGTGCCATGCAGACAAAAAAAAAGTGATATGAGAGAAAGTGACAGCTGGGTTGATTTGGAGAGATGGGTATGTTGCATTTTAGTTTTGAGGAAGCCATTCAAAGAAGGTAACATTTTAGCTAAGTTTCCTGACTATAAGAACAACTTATTTTTTTTTTCTATTAGAATACATTCTAAATTTGTGCCATGAAACATGAGAGTCAATAAAACCAGACAAAACCAATGTCTGTTAATCTTTATAATACCGTTTTGTTCTTACTATACTCAGCCACACTGGCCTTTTTTTTCTGATGTTTTGAAAGTAGAGATATTGTGGATTGCATATGAAAGGAGAACAATTGTACATGCCTACATGTGAAAGATAAAGGAAAGAGAAGAAACACTGCTGACCTCTTAGGATTTGGGCTTGAGTAACTGGGATAACTTTAGAACCATTTACTGAGTTATGAAGGAAATATGTTCCTGTCCTTTCCTTTTCTCTCCTCTCCTCTCCATTCCTTTCCCTTTTTCCTCTTTCCCCTTTCCGTTTTCCTCTGTCTTCTTTTGCATTTTTCTGTTTCTTTCCTCTCTCTCTCCTTTTTTCTCTCATTCTCTCCCTTTTTCCTTCCTTCCTCCCTCCCTGCTTCTTGCTTGCTTGCTCTTTCTTTCTTCTTTCTTTCTTTCTTTCTTTCTTTCTTTCTTTCTTTCTTTCTTTCTTTCTTTCTTTCTCTCTTTCTTTCTTTCTTTCTCTCTTTCTTTATTCTTTCTGTCTCACTCTCCCTTTCTCTTTATTTCTTTATTTCTCCTTTCGTTATCTTCAGGAGATATTTTGATATATTTGTGTTTTAAATAATTTTAAATATTGGGGTGACACTTGAGCCTTCTCTCCATTTTCCTTCACCACTGTGAGCTGTAAATCGGTGAAAAATCACTTTCAACAAACATGGCTTTTCTGTTATTTACATCAATATTTCTCAACATTGTGCTTATGCAGATGTATTTAAATTATGAGACAAAATAGAGAAATTACAGAGGGAAGAAGATGTTTGTGACCCACGTAACTAATAAATATTAGAAAGTTAACACAAAAGTAATAAGATTGGCAAAATAAATGAATAGGCATGTCACAGTAGAGACTATCTAATGGCCAAGTGGTCATATGAAAAGGTGTTTAATTTCATTTATTAAGTAGATGCAAATTAAAGCTACAAGGAGAAATCAATAAACAACAGAATGTCTAAAATTAAATCATTGAAAATTAAAGTATTGGAAGGAAGGAAAAATAACAGAAACCTTTAATAACCCTCAGCCTGCTAGCAGGATTTTATATTATTGTATATATTTTGGGGAAATAGTTTGGTTGTATTTATGACATTGAAAATACTTGCTCTCTGTGACTCAGCGATTCCACATGTAAGGTATGTATCTGTATTATTTTATTTTCACACTGCTGAGAAAGACATATCTGAGATTGGAAAATGTACAAAATAAAGAGGTTTATTGGACTTATAGTTCCACATGGCTGGGGAGGCCTCACAATTTTGGCAGAAGGCAAGGAGGAGCAAGTCACATCTTACATGGATGGCAGCAGGCAAAAAAAAGAGCTTGTGCAGAAAAACTCTGTTTTTAAAACCATCATATCTTGTGAGACCCATTCACTATCATGAGAACATCATGGCAAAGATCCATCTCCATGGTTTAGTCGTCTCCCACCAGGTCCTTCTCACAATATGTGGGAATTATGGGAGCTACAAGATGAAACTTGGTTGAGGACACAGAACCATACCATATCATTCCACCCACGGACCCTCCAAAATCTTGTATCTTCACATTTCAAAACCAAGCATGCCTTCTCAACAGTCCCCCAAAATCTCAACTCACTTCAGCATTAACTCAAAAGTCCAAAGACCAAAATCTCATTCAAGACAAATCCCTTCCACCTATGAGCCTGTAAAATAAAGAGCAAGTTAGTTATTTCTTAGATACAATGGGGGTACAGGCATTGGGTAAATACAGCCATTTCAAATGGTAGAAATTGGAGAAAACAAAGGGGCTACAGACTGCATCCAAGTCCAAAATTCAGTGGGGCAGTCCAATTGTAAAGCTCCAGAATGATCTCCTGTGACTTCATGGTTCGCATCCAGATCATGCTGATGCAAAAGGTAGGTTCCCATAGTCTTGGGCAGCTCTGCATCTGTGACTTTTCAGGGTACACCCTCCCTCCCTGCTGCCTCCATGGGCTGGCATTGACTCTGCAGCTTTTCCAGGTGCAAGATGCAAGCTGTCAGTGGATATACCACACTGGGGTCTGTAGGACAGTGACCCTCTTCTCCCAGCTCCACTAGGCAGTGCCCCAATAGGGACTCTGTGTGAGGGACCCACTTCACATTTCCCTTCTCCACTGTCCTAGCAGTGGTTCTCCATGAGGACCCCACCCCTACAGCAAACTTTTGCCTGGACATCCATGCATTTTCACACATCTTCTGAAATCTAGGCAGAGGTTTCTAAATCTCAATTCCTGACTTCTGTGGACTCACAAGCTCAACGCCACATGAAAACTGCCAAGGCTTGAGGCTTCCACCCTCTGAAGCTGAAATGGCTCCATTGTCTGGGGTATATAACCTGGTTCTTTGTCTTGGTCGAGAAAGAATTCAGGACATGGACACACACAAGGAGTGTTTTTAGGCGTGAGAAGTTTAATAGACAAAGAAGAGAGAGAAAAAAAGCTTCCTCATGCTAAGAAAGTGGGTTGCTCAAGAGAGGGTCTCTAGTTTGTGGTGGCATGCCATTGATTTTTCACAGAGGCTTAAGGAGACCCTATGATATACATAGGGTCCAGAGGATTTGTTTGACCAGGTGTGCCATTTATGTAGCCCACAAAAAGACTGGCCCTCCCACCCTAGTCTTTTATTATGCAAATGTGGCCTCTACCTGTTGGTTTCCATAGTGATTACACATGTGGTTTTACTTGCATGATACCTGTTACACCAATGGATTGTAATACTGGCTGGCCTCCACTAGATGTCGCTGTACATTACCAGACTTGTTAATATAAAAGTAGCATACTCCTTTCCACTTTGATTTGCCAGTAGGGAATAATTTTAGGTTTAGGCCATTTTCATAACTTGCGATATGATTGGGAAAAATATACTATTGAGTGGCTAAAATAACTTTAGTGTTAATCTCGGGGATTTCTTTCCTTTAATTATTAAATTCTTTTATGACTTCCTAAGCCCTCTTACAACATACTCAAACTTTCTGAATTATCCTAAACATTCTCCATTTAAACAACCAGTCATTTCCTTTTAGGACAAGAATTTAACATACAAGATCCTTTCTTATCCTTTCTTATATAAAATCTCTTTCTTTATAACCTTCTTTATATAGTTTAGGTTCTGACCCTGGTGACCTCCACCTCTGGGGGCAGTGTGATCTCCAGTGGTCTCCACCACAGGCTGGACAGGGTCAAAGTGGCTTCTTCTTGCTGTTTTGTCACACTTTCTAAAATGCCCTGGCTTGGCACACTGATAGTGACTAGTGGATACACTTCAGGGATCCTGGACTTTGCAAGCCTGAAAAGCAGCTACTAGAGCCTTTGTCCTTCTCCTGAGCTTCCTCTCTTTCTTTTGGGCCTCCTCCTGGTCCCTATTACAAAAGACCAAAATGTCCACCTACAGGAGGTTCTGTAAGGTACTATCTGGTCCTGTAACTTGCTTCTGTAGTTTCCTTCTAATATCAGGAGCTACCTGTGTAATAAACTTATCCTTTAAAATGAGCTGTCCCTTATCAGGGGATAAGGAGGTGTGCTCTATTAGTGCCACTCTCAGTCTTTCCCTAAAGGCTGCAGGATTCTCATCTGGCTTTCTGTCTATCATAGACAGTTTAGAGGCATTAAGAGGTCTGGCCTTAGTTCTTCATAGATCCTCTAGAATGTGTATTATAAAGTGCTTCCTTTTCCATTCATCTGCAGAGCTATTGGGGTCCCAATCAGGCTTGTCAATAGGAAGTACTTCCCTTCCTATTGGGAATGGTGTTTTCGCTATTCTCCTTTATTCCCTTTTGATGTATTATAGGTGATATTGCTCATCTCCGAAATTATCTGCTGCCTGCAGAATTGCCTGCTTTTCAGACGCGGTTAGGATTTGGTTTAGCAGCAGCATAACGTCCTTTCATGTGAGGTGAAACACCTGAGTTAAATTCTGGAAAGCTTCTATATACCTACTGGGGTTGCCAATCTTCGTTTATTTGCCTAAAGTCCTGTAATGAGAAGGGAACTTTAGGTGGCCCCAAATTAGAGGAATTCTCAAATGTTTCCCCTGGAAATTGCTTTTCTAATTCTGGGAAATCATTCTCTATAGCCTTGCCTGATATGCCTGTTAAAAAAAGCTGGGTTGATTTTACAACTCCTGTAAAGGTTTAGTAAAAATACCATGCCCTTATGCAAAAAATAAATAAATAAATAAATAAATAAATGAATTTGGTTGCTTTTATCTTCAAAGTCCTAAGGTTAAAAAAGTTCCAGTGTTTCAGAGTGCACTCCAGAGGGGTACAAGCTGAAAACGGTCTGTTACCCATCTAGAAAAAGAAGTAGGAATAAAAGTATCCTTTTAGTCTCCCCTAGTCTCTCCTTCTTTCATTGTGACCCAGGGTGGAGGGGAAGAGAGTGGGAGCGTCCCCTCTTTCTCTTTGGTTCCTGGGTCCTGCCACCATGTTAAATGTGCCACCCATGGTTGTAGGCATGGTCCTCTAAGCCATGGAGCCAGCTGAACTAAGTGATAGGATTAACCACGTTTTACCCACTCAGCCTTAGCATATCTGCCTGTGTGATCTGCCTGGCTCCCTGAAAAATGGATCTCCAGAAAAACTGTCATCTTTAGGCAAGGCTTCTTTAATGGAGACAATGTGCTAGATCGTCTGCTATTATGGCCTGTGGTAAAACATTTACCCTTACAAAAATGGTTCTGGTTAACTTCTGAACTTATAACCTCCTTCCTAATTAAGTACTGTTCTAATTGGAGACAGAATAGGTACCTTAGATGAACGTAGGGACCCATTGGTGATTTTTCCTGCTTTTGGGACAGTATTGGCACTAAAATTTGGCTACAGAGGACATTTTACTCCTAATTGTTGAAGGCAGAGCTTTCCTGTTCATAGATGGGGCTTTTCTAGCAGTGCAAAAAGAGGGGACTTGGGAAGCTGCAGTGTTAGGGTAAAGGACCCACAATGCACCACATGAAGAGGATTTCTCTTTCCACTAGGGCGCGCTGTTGGGTTAGAAATGCCATGTGCTCACCAGGGACATGGTAGAGCGACGCTTACTGAATTAGAACATTTGCTGATCTTTCCTAACAGAACTGTTTCCCTGAACTGTAAAATTTCCCGCACATTGTACACACAGAGACACAACAACCGCAGATGCAAAAGAAAGAAAAATTTTGCAACAGGATAGCTGGAGACCAATTATCAACCCCTAGATGGGCTGTCAGAGGCTGGGTTCAGTCCAGAAGCCTTTGAATAACGCCAGGGTGAGCCCTGCCCAGAAGTCCCCAGTTGTCCCAGGACTTCTCCCAGCCTTGCACGATGGCTAGGAACTCCATGAAAGGAAAACTGATTTGAAGAGGGTCTTGAGATTAAAGGACAGATTTGAGGTTTGCTTCATACGTACCACTCTGAAGTTTCTATCTTCTCTTCTGTTTCCTATCTCAGATGAGCACCCCAGTGAAATGGCTCTGTTGTCTGGGGTATATACTCTGGTTCTTTGTCTTGGTTGAGAAAGAATCCAGGACATGGACACACACAAAGAGTGAGTTTAAGAGCAGAAAGTTTAATAGACAAAGAAGAAGAGAGAGAGAAAATGCGTCCTCATGCTGAGAAAGCCGGTTGCCCGAGAGGGTTTCCAGTTTGCAGTGGGAGGCAATCAATTTTGTACAGAGGCTTGAGGTGGTGGTTGATTTACATAGGGTCCAGGGGTTGGTTTGACCAGGTGTGCCATTTACATAGCCCATGAAATGACTGGCCCTCCCATCTTGGTCTTTTATTATGCAAATGTGGCCTCTTTCTGGCAGTCACCATGATGCCTGCACACGTGGTTTTACCTGGCGGCTGCCATGATACCAGTACACGTGGTGACAAAGTAAAGAGAGCAAGAACTACCATATTGAATATACCTGGTTTACAGGTACAGCTGCCAGCATTTACATATATAAGCATCTAGTTTGCATTTCTATGCCTTACTCTTCCGGCTGCTTTCTGTTAGAGAAGTAATGGTTTGAGGCTGCTTTTTATTAGGGGAAAATTCCACCGAGAACTCTTACCCTTTCTAGCTGTCCGAAAATAATTTCTTAATAACTTCTGTATTAAAGCCATAGCCTAAGCTTTATGTTGGCCCCTTTCAGCCACCACTGGAGCAGCCGGAATGCAGGGCACCAAGTCCCTTGGCTGCACACAGCACAGGGACCTCGGCCTGGCCCGCAAAACCACTTTTCCTTCTGGGACTCCAGGCCTGTGATGGAAGGGGCTGCCCTGAAGGTCTCTAACACGGCCTGGAGACATTTTCTCCATGATCTTGGGGATTAACATTAGGCACCTTGATACTGATGCAAATTCCTGCAGCCGGCTTGAATTTTTCCTCATAAAAAGGGTTTTTCTTGTCCACTGCATAGGTAGGCTGCAAATTTTCTCGACTTTTATGCTGTTTCCCTTTCAAAACAGAATGCTTTTAACAGCATCCAAGTCACCTCTTGAATGCTTTTCTGCTTAGAATTTTTTTTCCACCAGGTACCCTAAATCATCTCTCTCAAGTTCAAAGCTTCCACAAATCTCTAGAGCAAGGGCAAAATTCTACCAGTCTATTTGCTAAAACATAACAAGAGTCACCTTTACACCAGTTCCCAACAAGTTCCTCATCTGCATTTGAGACCACCTCAGCCTGGACCTTATTGTTTATATTACTATCAGCACTTTTGTCAAAGCCATTAAACAAGTCTCTAGGAAGTTTCAAACTGTCCCACATTTTCCTGTTTTCTTCTGAGCCCTCTAAATTGCTCCAGACTTTGTCTGTTATCCAGTTCCAAAATTGCTTCTAGATTTTTGGGTATCTTTTCAGAAATGCCACACTCTACCAATTTACTGAATTATTCTGTTTTCACGCTGATGATAAAAGACATACCTGAGACTGGGAAACTTACAAAAGAAGCAGGTTTATTGTACTTACAGTTCCACATGGCTTGGGAGGCCTCACAATCATGGCGGAAGGCAAAAAGGAGCAAGTCACATCTTACGTGTATGGCAGCAGGCAAAAGAAAAGCAGAGACACTCCTGTTTTTAATACCATCAGATATCATGAGAACTATTCACTATCATGAGAACAGCATGGGAAACACCACCCCCATGATTTGATTACCTCCCATCAGGTCCCTCCCACAACACATGGGAATTATGGGAGCTACAAGATGAGATTTTGGGGCAGACACAGAGCCAAACCATATTAGTATCTAATGTGAATGCATGCACAAGTGAAACAGAAAACGTGTAGAAGTATGTACTTAATAACGTTATTACCAGTCCCCTAAAATTGCAAACCACCTATATGTGTATTTATTATTAAAGAAATGATAATTTACTAACATAATGATGTGTTATATAGCAATATAAATAAACTACAGGTATGCACAACAGCATGGAAAAAACCCACAAACTTAAAAACAGAATCCAAATAACAAAATAATATTTATTGTGAAATACAGGGGCCAGCTACTCTATTTGAAAAAGAGTTTGGCTTGTACCTGCATTTTAATTGAGCTTAATAACCTAACCATAACTATAGTTGCACCAAGATAATATTTGACCTGAACAATCTATCTTGAGCTGGAGGTTAATTGTTTCCTTGATCCATAAAATACAATGTGAACTGAAAGATTCCATTTTAAAATGAACATATTAAATGGAAGACCAGTACGTGTAGGTTCAGATGACATGTACTGCTTCGGAATTCTCTGATACCTTTTTCTACTTAGATTAGCTTTCTAGTGCTGCCTAAAAAAACACCACAGACTGGGTGTCTTGTATCAGGTACATTAATTTTGTTATAGAACTGGAGGCTGGGAAGTCTGAGATTGTCATGTCCACAAATTTGATTTCTTCTGAGGTTTCTTTCCTTGGCTTGCAGATGGCCACATTCTCACTGTGTCCTCACATGGTCCTGTGCCTGTGCATCCCTGGTATTTCTTTGTCTTTCCTACGTTCCTTTTCTTATAAAGACACCAGTCAGACTGGATTCCACTCTAATGACTTCATTTTAACTTAATTTCCTCTTTAAAGGCTGAATTTAAATACAGTCACATTCTGAGGTTTGGGGGTTTAGCGCTTCAACCTATGAATTGTAGAGGACACAATTCAGTCCATAACACTGCTGCTTTTTCATCTCACCCTAAAAAAATTATTGTATGCCCCCATGGAATATTATCTATGGTTATAGCAATGAAAGACAAATCCATATAGCCTGATTTCCTGATTACTCTGCATGATGTGTTATTTATATTCAGTCATTCCTGTGTAAAGACCAATAGTTTGACTTGTGGTTTACAGACTTGGAGTAATAAAATTGAAAAGTTGGTGACAAAGTATGAAGATTTTTTTTTCTTTGATGTCCACATGAATGCATATATCTGTGGACGGGGATCTAAATAACAAGGAGGATGTGAAGACCCATCTTGTAAATGCCAGTTAGACCCTTTCCTCTGTTCAAAGGGCCTCTGTACCAAGTACTCATGATGGCAATGATCCAGATCAAAACTGGCCTCAGCAATATGAACTTTCACTCACCCACTCTGGTCCTATTGTCATCACAGCTGAATGTCTGCTACTGCTGAGGTTTACACATAACTCCAGATCTGGCACCATTCCGTGGATGTGGTGGGGTGAATGGCAATCAGACAGTTCTCAATAGCTGAGTAATGGCACTAAACACCTTTCATCATGGACAGTCAATGCTTTCTCAACATTGGAACAGACATATTGAGGTAATAGATGTGCATTATTTGGCTACAGTGCTGTGGCCAGCACCAACATTCATAGACATGCATAATATTTCACCTGTACCGGTTTTGTTCCACAAATAATCTCTTCTTTCTAGACAACCAATTTTGCACTATAGTCATGGATTCATGCCTAAAGAAATAATTAATCCTGGGGTCAGCTGGTTTGATAGAGCAGTGAAATGCCTGACTGAAGAATCAATTACCACATCAACTGGGAAATAACACCCTGAAAACTTGGCCAGTTGTCTCAGAAAACAACTTCAGTCATTATTTTAAACCAGAAGCCAGCTTATGGTACCAATTTTGTCACAATATGACAATAATGAATGCAACTAGCAATATTTTGATCACACCATGAGCAAAATAGCCCCCTGGAGACATTTCTTTTCTTTTTGTACCATGATTTGGGGCTCAGTTGATTGAAAGTCACCAGTGGCCAAATAAATGATTCTAATAGGGAACATAGTAACGGCTTCATTAAATCTGAAATTGAGACTGGACTGTGTATATTTGGCCTCCTATTGCTGGTTGAATGAGCAGAGATGATGAATGACACTGGCCAGGGAATTCTAATTAGCAGTGGTAAAGTAGATTGCTGCTGGACATTACAGAAACAGAGAATATCATCTGAAACCTTGAGAATTAATTGGGGTGCCTACTTTTCTTGCTCAATAATCCTGACCAATGGATAACTGTGGCAATAAAGACCAGACCGTCAGAGACGAAACTCCTGTAGAGATAAAGGTATGAGTCACTCTACAAGCTAAAAAGTCATGTTAGGTAAAATGCTAGTTGAACATAAAGGGAATATGAAAATAATATCAGTTGAAGGAAGCAACAATAATTGCCAATTTAAGCTAATAAGCAATTGCAGAATTGAGGACAGTAGAAGTGCTATGATATTAATTGCACTGACCTATATCTGTCTGCTATATTAAGAGTACAGTGGTAGGTAACATTTTAATTTGCATGTGGATATATGACTGTATTACCATTATACCAGAATAATTTGGTAGCCAACAGGCCTTTTTATGTCCTCTGTTACACAATTTTTTAACTGAAGAGAGGACAATGGTAGATGTTATGGTGCAAAACAGGTGTAGGCAACTTCCATTAATCTACCTTCACTTTTGTTCCCAAGACTGACATATCTTTACTAAATCAAAAGACTCCTTTTCTTTTTTCCCTGGTGACTGATGGTCAAAGTGGAGTACCAGCAGGACAAGGAAGGGAGGAAGGTGAATGAAGTTGGTACGTTTGTCTCAGCTCCCTCTTTGAAGGCTTATTGCACTCTGGTGCTGTGCTTTGATAAAAACTCACAGCTTATATGGAGGCTCTCTTTGTGCAGTTCTCTCTTTGTGTTATGGTAACATTCTTGCCCTCCTCCCTCTTACCCCTTCAGATCCCTGGTGGTTAAAGCTCTGCATTGTTAATAGTTCCAGAAACTAACCAGTCCACACTCTCACAAATAAGCCATCTGTTAGGCATTTCTAAAATGAACAAATTTTATTGTTTCACATGACTGATTTGGATATTAAGAATAAGATACAATATCAATAAACATGTCAAAAATAACCGGTTATATGTTAATATAACCACAGAGGCACCCAGTGCCTCAAACCTCAAAAATCTTTCAATTTTCTCCCATTGCATAAGTTACTTTTACTTGGCACCTAAAATTAGTTCTATATATTGATGGACAGAATGAGTAACCAAAAGACTATTGGTGTACAAAAGAACCAGGCACAGAAAATTGTGTCATTTTGGAGGAGAGAAACTTAGCAACTAATGGCACTTTGCCAACCAAGAAGCAGATGTTTAACTATAACTGTCAACAAAATATGAATAGAAAAAAATAGCATCATGTTATGATCATTTTAGTTTAGAAAGTACAAAATCAGACCCTAGCATAAGCACCAAAATGGAAAACAAAGGTATAGTGAAATCAGTCACTGTTTTTGTGATTTGTTGATGATCCCATTTTAAACTCAAAGACTATCATGATAAGGGCAACTCGAAAGTCAATGAATTGATGGTTCCTAAGATTTTTGGAAAGTTTAGAATAAAAGTTCTGGAAAGAAATTAGAGCAAAGTTCACTCAGGTGGCTAGACTATATTAACGCTGGGAACAAAAGTTGACTTTTAGTGAAAGCAATCTAAGAGTCAGGTTGCCAATTTATATATCTAAGCAAAAAACACTGATTTAGAAAGACGTGCTTATGAAGAGGGTCTTTCACCAAAAAATGAGTATCGTTCACAAGTGAATTTACTTAATGATATGGAAAAACTCGATCTTCTTTCACATGAAAAGTGTCAGTCCACAGGCTCTCTATTCTTTATTTACAGATTATTTGGTGGGTAAATATATAAATCTCTTTCTCCTTGTTTAAATAGCATGCTTCCCTTATGCTTCCATGGATATTGAACAGTAACTACAAAATGATTATTCCTCAAAAGGCTAAATGTTATATTTGGCTATGTACTCATGCCAAATTCACAACGGAAGTCTTATAAGTATAGTTCAGTTAGTTTTGTATTGGTATGTAATGGCCCTTCATTTGTTAGTATATATATATATAGTACACTATATATATATATATTTTACTTTGGGGGGCATTTCCAAAAAGAAATAAAAATAAAATGAATTTAGGTGTGGAAATTTTTGTCCAACAGCAAAACTAGCATTTTATGTGATAACCTGAGAAAAGAAAATCAAAGAATCAGTATACTTTAATGTTTATTACGCGTTACAAATTCACAGGTATGATTGCATGCTGTTCTTTCCAACAATAAACAGTGTTATACTTACAGTATAGTCCCTAACAGATGGTGAAACAGGTAATGTTATCCTCCCAAGGCTAAAAATTAGATTTTAAAATGTATACAAGTAAATTTTTAAAAGAAATAAAAACTGGCAAGTCTGTCTTTATACATAAACATTTATTTGAGTTTAAATTATCCAGTGTAAATGGTAGTGGAAGTTTATTGTAAAACACTGTTAGTGATTTTAATGTTTATGTAGGTGTGTACTTGAAGTCTTAAGGAAATTTGTTTCCATTCTGTTTAAAAAGTAAGAAAACTAACAAAGAAATTATGCACTTAAATTTGACATGTGAGCAATTGGACCTAATAGATGTCTAAGGAATGATCCACCCATTAGCCACAGAATATACATTCTTCTTATCTGCATACGGAATGTATTCCATATGCTTGGCCATGAAAGATCTCAATAAATTTAAAAAAATTAAAATCGCAGTTTGCCAGTATTTTATTGAGGGTTTTCACATCGGTGTTAATCAGGAATATTGGCCTGAAATTTTATTTTTGTGTTGTATCTTTGCCAGGTTTTGGTATCAGGATGATGCTGGCCTCATGAAATGAGTTAGGGAGGAGTTCCTCTTTTCTATTGTTTGGAATAGTTTCTGACAGAATGGTAGCAGCTTCTGTTTGTACCTCTGGTAGAATTCAGCTGTGAGTCCTTCTGGTCCTGGGCTTTTTTTGGTTGGTAGGGTATTAATTACTGCCTCAATTTCAGAACTTGTTATTGGTCTATTCAGGGATTCGACTTCTTCCTGGTTTAGTCTTGGGAGGGTGTATGTGTCCAGGGATTTATCCATTTCTTCTAATTTTCTAGTTTATTTGCATAGAGATGTTTACAGTATTCTTTGATGGTAGTTAGTATTTCTGTGGGATCAGTGGTGATCTCCCCTTTTTCATTTTTTATTGTGTCTATTTGATTTTTCTCTGTTTTCTTCTTTATTAATCTGGCTAGCAGTCTATTTTTGCTCCTGGATTCATTGATTTTTTTGAAGGGTTTTTCATGTCTCTATCTGGTTCAGTTCTGCTCTGATCTTAGTTATTTCTTGTCTTCTGTTAGCTTTTGAATTTGTTTGCTCTTGCTTCTCTAGTTCTTTTAATTGTGATGTTCGGGTGTCAATTTTAGATCTTTCCTGCTTTCTCCTGTGGGCATTTAGTGTTACAAATTTCCCTCTAAACACTGCTTTAGCTGTGTCCCAGAGATTCTGATACATTGTGTCTTTGTTCTCATTGGTTTCAAAGAACTTATTTATTTCTGCCTTAATTTTCTTATTTACCCAGTAGTCATTCAGGAGCAGATTGTTCAGTTTCCATGTAGTTGTGTGGTCTTGAGTGAGTTTCTTAATCCTGAGTTCTAATTGGATTGCACTGTGGTCTGAGAAACTGCTTGTTATGATTTCCATTCTTTTGCGTTGGATGAGGAGTGTTTTACTTCAAATTATGTGGTCAATTTTAAAATAAGTACGAGGTGATGCTGAGAAGAATGTATATTCTGTTGATTTAGGGTGGAGAGTTATGTAGATGTCTATTAGGTCCTCTTGGTGCACAGCTGAGTTCAAGTCCTGAATATCCTTGTAAATTTTCTGTCTCAATCTGTCTAATATTGACAGTGGGGTGATAAGGTCTCCCACTATTATTTTGTGGGAGTCTAAATCTCTTTGTAAGTCTCTAAGAACTTGCTTTATGAATCTAGGTGCTCCTGTATTGGGTGCATATATATTTAGGATAGTTAGCTCTTCTTGCTGCATTGATCCCTTTACCATTAGGTAATGCCCTTCTTTGCCTTTTTTGATCTTTGTTGGTTTAAAGTCTGTTTTATTAGAGACAAGGATTGCAACCCCTGCAATTTTTTGCTTTCCATTTGCTTGGTATGTATTCTTCATCCTTCTATTTTGAGCCTATGTGTGTCTTTTCACATGACATGGGTCTCCTGAATACAGCACACTGAGGGGTCTTGACTCTTTATCCAATTTGCCCGTCTGTGTCTTTTAATTGGGGCATTTAGCCCATTTACATTTAAGATTAATATTGTTATGTGTGAATTTGATCCTGTCATTATGGTGATAGCTGGTTATTTTGCCTGTTAGTTGATGTAGTTTCTTCATAGTGTCGATGGTCTTTACAATTTGTTATGTTTTTGCAGTGGCTGGTACCAGTTTTTCCTTTCCATATTTAGTGCTTCCTTCAGGAGCTCTTGTAAGGCAGGCTGTGGTTGTGACAATCTCTCTCAGCATTGGTTGTCTGTAAAGGATCCAACAGCACATCAAAAAGCTTATCCATCATGATCAAGTTGGCTTCATCCCTGGGATGCAAGGGTGTTTCAATATATGCAAATCAATAAAGTAATCCATCTTATAAACAGAAAAAATGATGAAAACCACACGATTATCTCAATAGATGCAGAAAAGTCCTTTGATAAAATTCAACACCCCTTCATGCTAAAAATTCTCAATAAACTAGGTATGGATGGAACATATCTCAAAATAATAAGAGTTATTTATGACAAACCCACAGCCAATATCATACTTAATGGGCAAAAGCTGGAAGCATTCCCTTTGAAAACTGGCACAAGACAGAGATGCCCTCTCTCACCTCTCCTTTTCATTTAACATAGTATTGGAAGTTCGATCAAGGGCAATCAGGCAAGAGAAAGAAATAAAGCGTATTCAGATAGGGAGAGAGGAAGTCAAATTGTGTCTTTTTGCAGATGACATGATTGTATACTTAGAAAACCCCATCATCTCAGCCCCAAATCTCCTTAACCTGATAAGCAACTTCAGCAAATTCTCAGGATACAAAATCAATGTCTAAAAATCACAAGCATTTCTATACACCAATAATAGACAAACAGAGAGCCAAATCATAAGTGAACTCCCATTCATAATTGCTACAAAAAGAATAAAATACCTGGGAATGCAAATTACAAGAAATGTGAAGGACCTCTTCAAGGAGAACTACAAACCACTGCTCAAGGATATAAGAGAAGACATAAACAAATGGAAAAACATTCCATGGTCATGGATAGGAAGAAACAATATTGTGAAAATGGCCAAACTGCCCAAAGTAATTTATAGATTCAATGCTATCTCCATCAAGCTACCATTGACTTTCTTCACAGAATTAGAAAAAACTAGTTTAAATTTTACATGGAACCAGAAAAGAACAAGGGATGTGAACGACCTCTTCAAGGAGAACTACAAACCACTGCTCAAGGAAATGAGAGAAGACACAAACAAATGGAAAAATATTCCATGGTCATGGATAGGAGGAAACAATATTGTGAAAATGGCCAAACTGCCCAAAGTAACTTATAGATTCAATGCTATCTCCATCAAGCTACCATTGACTTTCTTCACAGAATTAGAAAAAAACTAGTTTAAATTTTATATGGAACCAAAAAAGAGCCCATATAGCCAAGACAATCCTGCGCAAAAAGAACAAAGCTGGAGTCGTCATGCTACCTGACTTCAAACTATACTACATAGCTACAGTAACCAAAACAGCATGGTATTGGTACCAAACAGATAGCTAGACCCATGGAACACAACAGAGGCCTCAGAAAAAAACCCACACATCTACAATCATCTGATATTTGACAAACCTGAGAAATACAAGCAATGGGGAAAGGATTCCCTATTTAATAAATGGTGTTGGGAAAACTGGCTAGCCATATGCAGAAAACTGAAACTGAACCCCTTCCTTACACCTTATATGAAAATTAACTCAAGATGTATTATAGACTTAAAAGTAAGACCTAAAACCATAAAAACCCTAGAAGAAAACCTAGGCAAAAGCATTCAGGACATAAATGTGGGCAAAGAATTCATGACTAAAACACCAAAAGCATTTTCAATAAAAGTCAAAATTGACAAATTAGATCCAATTAAACTAAAGCTCTTCTGAACAGCAAAATAAAGTATCATCAGAGTGAACAGGCAACCTATAGAATGGGAGCAAATTTTTGCAATCTATCCATCTGACAAAGGGCTAATATCCAGAATCTATAAAGAACTTAAACAAATTTACAAGAAAGAAAACAACCCCATCAAAAAGTGGGCAAAGGATATGAACAGACACTTCTCAGAAGACATTTATGCAGCCAACAAACATATGAAAAAAAGCTCATCATCACTGGTCATTAGAGAAATGCAAATCAAAACCACAATGTGTTACCATCTCACACCAGTTAGAATGGCAATCATTAAAAAGTCAGGAAACAACAGATGCTGGAGTGGATGTGGGGAAATAGGAATGCTTTTACACTGTTGGTGGGAGTGTAAATTAGTTCAACCATTGTGAAAGACAGTTTGGCAATTCCTCAAGGATCTAGAACGAGAAATACCATTTGACCTAGCAATTCCATTACTGGGTATACACCCAAAGGGTTATAAATTTATACATTATAAATTAATAAATTATAAATTATTCACATATGTTTATTGCAGCACTCTTCATAATAGCAAAGACTTGGAATCAACTCAAGTGCCCAGCTGGATAAAGAAAATGTGGCACATATACATATACACCATGGAATACTATGCAGCCATAAAAAATGATAAGTTCTTGTCCTTTGCAGGGACATGGATGAAGCTGGAACCATCATACTCAGCAAACTAACACAGGAACAGAAAACCAGACACCGCCTGTTCTCACTCATAAGTGGAAGTTGAACAATGAGAACATGTGGACACAGGGAAGGGAACATCACACACTGGGGCCTGTCGAGGGATGGGGCCTACAGGAGGATAGCATTAGGAGAAATATCTAATGTAGATGACAGGTTGATGGGTCCTGCACACCACCATGGCATGTATATACCTATGTAACACACCTGCATGTTCCTCACATGTATCCCAGAACTTAAAATATAATAATAAGTAAGTAAATAAATTAAATTAAATTAAATTAAAACCACACCAACTCTACTCTTGGACAACAGTGGAATAAAAAATAAAAATAATACCAAGAATGTCTCTCAAAATGACAAAATTTACATGGAAATTAAACAACTTGATCCTGAATGACTGTTGGGTAAACAATAAAATTAAGGCAGAAGTAAAAAGAAAATTGAAATAAATGAAAACAGACACACAACATACCCCAATCTCTGAGACGCACCAAATTCAGTGTTAAGAGGAAAGTTTATAGTGCTAAGCAGCTACCTCAAAAAGTAAGAAATATCTCAAATTAATGATCTAACATCACACCTAGAAGGACCGGGAAAACAAGAACATAACCCAAAAGCTAGCAGAAGAAATGAAATAACTAAAATGAAAGCAAAACTGAATGAAATCAAGACTCAAATATCCATACCAAGAATCAATGAAAGCAAATGTTGATTCCTTGAAAGCTTAAACAAGACCAAAAGACTGCTAGCTAGATGAACAAAGAGAAAAGAGAAGATCCAAATAAGCACTACCAGAAATAACAATGGTGACATTACAACTGATACCTTATAAATACAAAAAATCCTCAGAGACTATTATGAACACCTCTATGCCCACAAACTAGAAAATCTAGATAATATGGATACATTTTTGGAAACACACAATCTCCCAAATTTGAATCAAGAAGAAATTGAAACTCTGAACAGACTAATATTGAGTTCTGAACTTGAGTCAGTAAAAAACAAAAAAACAAAAAACATACCAATGAAAAAAGCCCCAGACAAGGTGGACTAATAGTTAATTTTTCTAGATCTACAATTAAGAGCTGGTACCAGTCCTACTGAAACTATTCCCAAAAATCAAGGGAGAAAGACTCCTCCCTAACTCATTCTATGAAGCCAGAATCAGCCTTATTGAAATATCTGGCAGACCCAATGAAAAAAAAAAAGATGACAGGCCAATATTCCTGTTTATTCCACAAAAATTCTTAACAAAAATGCTAGCACACTCAATGAAGCAGTATATCAAAAAGTTAATATACCACAATCAAGTAGGCCTTATTGCTGGGTTGCAATGCTAGTTCAACGTACACAAATCAATAAGATTCACCACATAAATAGAACTAGCAAATAAAACCATGTGATCATCTTAATAAACATGAAAAAAGCTTTCAATAAAATCCAGCATCCCTTAATGATAAAAAGCCTCAACAAACTACACATCAAAGGAACATACCTCAACACGATAAGAATTATCTATGTCAGGCCCACATCTAGCATTATAACAAATGGGTGAAAACTGGAAGCATTCCTCTTGAACACTGGAAAAAGTCAAGGATGCCCACTCTCATCACTGCTATTCAACATAGTACTGGAAGCACTAGCCAGAGAAATCATCAAAAGAAAGAAATAAAAGGTGTCCAAATACGAAAAGAAGAAATCGATCTATTTCTCTTCACTGATGATATGATTCTATACCTAGAAAACCTTAAAGACTCTGCCAAAAGACTCTTGGGACTAATAAACTACTTCAGTAAAGTTTCAGGATACAAAATTAATATGCAAAAATCAGTAGCATATCTTATACACCAACAACAGATGCAGCTAGAGGCCATTATTCTAAGCAAACTAATGCAGGATCAGAAAACCAAATAACACATGTTCTCACCTATAAGTGGGATCTAAACAACGGATGCTTATGGACATAAAGATGGCAAAAATAGAGCTTGGGAACTACTTGGCAGAGAGAGTGGGAAGAGCAAGTGTTGAAAAACTCACACTTCGGTACTATGCTCAGTGCCTGGGTAATGAGATTATTCATACTCCAAATCTCAACATCATGCAATATGCTCAGCTAATGAATCTACACATGTACTCCTTGATTAAAATAAAGTGAATCTACTATAAAAGTTGAAATTATAAAAAATTAGTAGAATGCATAAGTGACATCATCTGGATCTGGAATGTTCTTTGCATGATGATTTTTAATTAAATTTTATAGGTCTAGTAATATATGCTACATCACTTTTAGTCTGTTTTAATAATTTTGTCTATGAATTTGCTTATAATTTGTAGTTTTCATATTTCTAAATTGTCATAGCAATGGATGTATAAAATAATGTGAAAGAAAAATGAATAAATAAAATGTAGTTAATTGTAAGAGGTTAAAAAAAAACCCTGGTATTATTACAATAAATATATCAAGTGTTTATTTAGGCTGCTTACAGTTGGCATAGAATATTTTTAAACGACATTAAAGCAACCCAGTCCATCACTTTTGTTTTATAACTGTGAAAACTGAGGTTCAGAGAGCTTAGGTAATATTCACTAGGACATACAAAGAATTAATGACGGAACATCACTATAGTACAACTTTGTGAATCATGGTTCAAGATTCCTTCTATGGTATCCCACTGCTAATCATTTACATGACAACTTACAATATGTATTTGCCCTTAAAATGTACATTTCATGCATCACATATATTCTGCTTTAGGAACTAAACACCTAAAACATTCTAAATTTACACGAATTTACATAAACATAAAATATTGTTTCCAAAAGTGTTATTTAAAAGAAAGATTCCATTAATTACATCATTATTCTGAAAACCACTTAATAAACACAGAATATCCTTAGGGTGCGTATTATTATATAAGGAATAAAAGGTAAAATACATATTGCTTAATATAGGTGATATTAGTCCCCAAAATATAAATATATTTATTGATAAAACATTATTATCTTCTACTGAGTTAGTTGACACTGCAGTCCTACAAACAGGAACAAATCTGTAAGCCTAACATTGTGAAGAAAATCACTAGTCAACTGTAGAGAAATTGTCTACATAATGCACATAGCAGAGAGATTTACTGATTACAGAGTATCTACACCCCTAACTTCCCTCCCACACACAGCATCACATTTCCCATTTTAATGCAATTGAGTGAAGTCATAAAAATCATGCCTATTCTACTACTAAAAACATATCAGCTTGTGTTTGTCATAATGCTTCTCACAATCAGCCCTTTCGGAAATCTAGTATGGCGACAACACATTATCACCACCAGATTAGGTATCCTCATTCTCATCACAGCCCTTTCAATGCTTTTTATTGAGATTCATTCACATTTACTTTTGGTGCATTCAAAGGAGCAAAGAAGACCTGGCATACAATATAGCAGATACTTCTAATATCAAGTATACCATATGTATTATTCAGGGTTCTCTAGAGGGACATAACTAATAGGGTAGATGTACATATAAAGGGGAATCTGTTAAAGAGCATTGACTCACATGATCACAAAGTAAGATCCTGCAATAGGCCCTCTGTAAGCCGAGAAGCAAAGAACCCAGTCCGAGTCCCAAAACTTCAAAAGTAGGAAAGCCAACAGTGCAGCCTTCAGTCTGTGGTCAAAGATCCATGAGTCCCAAAGTCGAAAAACCTGGAGTACGATATTTGAAAGCAGGAAGCATCCAGCATGGGAGAAAGAGGTAGGCTGGAAGGCTAAGCCAGTCTAGTCCTTCCAGGTTCCTCTGCCTGTTTTTATGGTATCTGAGCTGGCTGATTAGATGGTGCCCACCCAGATTCAGGGTCGGTCTGCCTCTCCCAGTCCACTCACTCAAATGTTAATCTCCTTTGGGAACACCGTCACAGACACACCCAGGAACAATACTGTGCATCCTTCAATCCACCCGAGTTGACACTCAATAGTAACCATTACAGCATATATGGACCAATTTCCCTGTGCTGTTAGCAGGCTTTTGTCAGTCCTACAATTCCTTATGCTCCTCAAGTCTCTATTTAGATCATTTTTTCTGGTCACCTTAAGCAAGGGTACATTTCAAACAGAATGTATGCCCTTCGGGACACAAATAAGCCTATTACATTCTGTGCGTCACTTTATTTGTGGGATTCTTCAAACACAATGATTTGTTTTTCAGTGCTTGAGGGGATATGTCTAGTGGTATAATTTAGTGATTTCCTAAAATTTCATGGTGGTTACTGGCCTCTGAATTAACTGTTTGAAGGATATAACAATCAACCCCTATATGTTATGTGAATAACTATTCTTAGCAAACCTCGTATTTAAGGGTGGCTAAATAGATGGTGGAGCACAGTTACAAGGAACAGTTGGGGCCTCTTTCAAAAAACAGGAAAACATTTTACGTATTTTTAACCACTGTCACTTGATCCATCATGACGTTCTATATTTGCTATTTAATGTCATACTCCTTTGGGCACAGGGATACTCAAGTGTTGACTGCAGACCTTCACAGACCCTCAGCTCCCCATACCATGACTTAGTGTGTGGGACACCACATGCCTAATGCTGACTTTCCTGTGCTTGTACCCAGGCCCCCTCCAGGGGCTGGATGTGGTAACAGTGACTGAGCTGAGGTGGAGGCAGAAGGCAACTGAGAGCCTGACCCAAGAAGACAGCAAGAGACTGAAACATGCCAAACACATGCTTTCCCCAGTGACAGCACTGCTCTCAGTGCTACTTCTTATTTTTCCTCAATCACAATATCATCAGTGTAATAAGCCAGTTTACTCTTAACCAATGTAGCAAATCTCTTCTATGAATACTCCTGTATTTATGTTTCACATCCTTCCACATAAAGCAATTGAACTAAACTCCTCTCTGTTTGGGGGATGAAAGATAAGGCCTTAGTTAAATCAACCATAATTTACTTGTATGTTTTGGCCTGTGAAAACTCTTTGATTTAGAATCAATGTCTGGTTCTGTTAATTTTATCTGAACACCAGTTGACTCAATCTTCTGTTTTCATAATATCCTCTGGCCAACTTGGAACTTAGTCAATTGCTATAAAACACCCCGTTTTTTTTGTTTTGTTTTGTTTTTGTTTTGGTTTTGTTTTGTTTTATCATTTCTTTACTAAAGGTTGAACTTCTCTGGTGCTTTCTGGGAATACATATAGCTTAATAGTCACCACCCAAAATGTCTGAGAAAGTCCCAGTGGTTCCAGTTTCATGTATCTAATTAGTTCTTAAAGAATGTCTTCCGATTAATTTACATTCAAGCAACGACAGCAATATTTCCAACTGCTACATCACACGAACCTATTCCAATTATGATTTAGGGCTTAGGTATCATGAGCAATGTTACTGTTGACTTGTCATGTTCTGGTTGTAGTTTCATTGTTACTGGCCACTTTTGATCACAGCATCTGTGTAACTTCCCAATCTCATTGTCAGTTCTGAATGTGTCCCTTCATGGTCATGATGCATATAACTCTGTTGAGAATATGTATTCAACAACCCACAGAATAATTGTTGCCACTCAAGTCTGAGAGTGGCATACAGCCAGTCATCTTCTGCTGAGGCCGTAGGTAGATAATCCTAGTTTTTGAGACACTGATTTTTTCTCTGTCACATTTATGTCCAAGGTGAATTTGTCACCACGTTTCAGCACAATTTATTTTAATTCCTCCTCTACATCAGTATTGTAAATTTATCTTCATTGGGATAAACTGACCACATGTTTTTTGTTTGTGTGTTTTTTGTTTTTAGAAACTTGACTTATAAATAGGGGTTTTCATTCCTCCTCAGACTTAGTAAAAAAGTGATCTGGGGCCAAGATTGGTCTGCCAGTAATGCAAAATTTAAGGGTAGAAGGACAATAAATTCAGCAATATTAATATATTAATGAAAAATTTCACAATAAAACAAATATCAACATTTTAAATAATGGCAATATCTACATCCTTAGTTTCCTTGACAAAACTTCATTTGTTTTATTTATATTGATCCATTCTTTTAAGGACCTGCAGAAAATTCTACTCAATTCAGCCATCTTTGTTTACAACTACACAGAGGCTGGGGATTTCTTTATTTTCTTAGCTTGTTCTTTTTTGAGACATTTTCAAAATGTTTTTTCACCTGCATATCCAATGTGAGGTAATTAAGAAATTATATCTACCACTTTGACTTGTATGCTTTCTTGCTCCCTCTCCCATGAATAAAAGCCACATAAGAAGCATCAATCTGAAAAGACCTTTATCTAAAACATTCACTGTTTTCAGTAGAGAAGACAAGATTTGAGAAGTGTCTATACTGACTATTGTGTAACAAATCCAATGCAGATGATGTTTAAAGCAACCCCAACCAGATTAGCAAATATGTTCTGTTGTGGTAGAGAAAGGAGTACACATTATCTTTCATATGTTGACTTGTTTAACTATGGCTTTTACTCATTCAAAGAGAGGCAAACCTACCACATTTCAGTTATCACTTAGAACGGCAGCTTCTAAGATGTCCCCTAATTATTCTCATTTTCTTCGCATCCTTTTTAATCTCTTCCCCTGGCAGTGAGCTACGATCATGATTAAAAGTAATTCCCTAATGATGTAATTACAACCAAGAGAATATGGTAAAAGTAAGGGAATATCTCTAATGTGATGAAGTTGTAGGTAATTGAGACTACTGTCTTGCTAGTAGACTATCTCTATTGCCTTTCTTTTTATAGACTTTGATGAAGCTTCATGTGTTGGAAAGGTGCACATGGCAAGAAACTGAGGGCAGCCTCCATTGACAACAAACAAGTACTGAGGGATTGAGTCCCATATTCCCTGAGGACTGAATTTGTTAATATCCACATGAGATTGGAAGTCAATCCTTCCCTACTTGAGCATTTGGATGAGACTGTCCATAGCTCACATCTTGATCACAGCTTTGCAAGAGACCCTAGAAAACCCAATTAAGCAATGGCCAGATTCATTGTCTTCAGAAACTGCAAGATAATAAACATGATAAACGTGTTATTCTAAGCACTACGTTTGTGCTAATTTGTTAAGCATAATTCATACATTAATAAATGTTGGATATCACATCTAATTACTGATCAGCTAGTACTTACCATAATAGGCCATTGACAATAGAATATGACAAATAAAGTTATTAGATCCATAATCATTAAATCTTATGATTCATAAGAGTAAATTTGAATACAAAATAGATTTTTCTGTAAAAATAGAAATGATAGCTTTGAATAAAAGCAGATGTTTCAAGTGTCTTCTGCTATTTCTCTAGAAATATTTTAATTATTTTACACCATAGTCCTCAATTACAGTAGAGTTCTTTACCCCTCTAGCCAGCCTGGGAAGCTGTAATTTTTGTTACTAAATGCTTCATGGGGTAAACACTATGATTATGATGTTTTCCAAGTCTTCACAGAAACATTAGGATGGTGATGTGAGCCAGATCTTGTTTCCAAGACTGATCCTAAGGTAATGTGATTAGAGCCTCCATCCTCGCTGGCTTCACTTTGCCAATGCTTCCTATAACAGAAATATAATGGGACCATTTGTCATTTCTCTTTCACTTTGGCTTTCTTTTTCTACTAGTTTAGCCATTTAAATAAGGATCATATTAATCATCAAAATACCACTGATACAATCTGTCACATGCCACAAAACTTTCACTTGTTCAAAATTTGAATGCAGTGGCAACCATACCAACATAAACATTGCCAGTGCATACATACTCAACACATTTTTATATTTTTAAGAGATTGGGTGTTGCTGTGACACCCAGGTTGAGTGTAGTGGTGTGATGGTTAATATTAAGTGTTAACTTGATTGGATTGAAGGGTGCAAAGTATTTTTCCTGGGTGTGTCTGTGAGGGTGTTGCCAAAGGAGATTAACATTTGCGTCAGTGGACTGGGAGAGGCAGACGGACCCTGAATCAGGGTGGGCACAAAGTAATTAGCTGCCAGTGTGGCTAGAATAAAAGCAGGCAGAAGAACATGGAAGGATTGGGCTGGCTGAGTTTTCCAGCCTTCATCTTTCTCACATGCTGGATGCTTCCTGCCCTTGAACATTGGACTCCAAATTCTTTAGCTTTTGGACTCTTGAACCTACACCAGTGGTTTTCCAGGGGCTGTCAGGCCTTCAGCCACAGACTGAAAGCGGCACTATTGGCTTCCCTACTTTTGAGGTCTTGGGACTCATACTGATTTCCTTGCTCCTCAGCTTGCAGAGGGCCTATTGTGGGACTTCATTTTCTGATCATGTGAGTCAATACTCTTAATAAACTCCCATATATACATCTATCCTATTAGTGCTGTTCCTCTGGAGAATACTGACTATTACAAGTGGCAAGATCATAGCTTACTGCAGCCTTGAACTCCTGGACTCAAGCTTTTCTCTTGCCTCAGCCTGCCAGGTAGCTAGGACGCCAGGGCTACAGGCATGTGCTACCATACATGGCTAATTATTTTTACTTTTTCTGGCATTGGGGTCTTGCTATGTTGCCCAGACTGCTCTTGAACTCCTGGTCTCAAGTGATCCTCCTGCCTTGGCCTCCTAAAGTACTAGGATTTTAGGTGTGCACAATGTGCCTGGCCCTCATCATACTTTTAATCCAAAATACCTTTTAAAAAAGTACCTGTAGGATGGGGGAGTCTTTGCCTCAATATCCTCACTGTCATCAATTTCGCTACACGATCCCTGATGATATCAGTTGATCCCATGTTCAGAATTCACAAAAGTATCCAAAAGACATCTAACCTGAAAGTATAAACAGCAGATAAGGAAGTTGTTATAACATTTCAAGTACAGCTTCTTGACCCCTCGTCAACATGATGAACATTTGACTGCAAAAGATGAACTAAAGAAGACAGAAAGAATTTCAACTTATATAAGCTATATCACTGATTTACCACACATCTTTTCACTGTGCTTGTTATCTAGGTCCTGTGCACTCTTTCTTCAGCTGCTCCACATCTTCAATCAGGAGGCTCAGAGTATTTAATGCTAACAGTTAAGTATAGGAGGCTTAGAGTACTTAATTCTGAGAGCTAAGTACAATCTGAATGCTCTATCTTTAGTTTAATTTACATATTTTGCAGATCAATATTGCAAAAAGCTGGATCCACGATCACAATGTCAAGTCTCTCTCATAGTATTCTGAACATGGAATAAAGACAAACAAAGTTAAATGTAATTGTTATGAAATGTTTAAAAAAAGTGCTCCTTTGAAAATGGCTCTGGAGTAGGAGAAGGAATTAGGAGAAATAACAGTTTATTTCAAAATGATCAATATATATTTTATGGTCTTTTATGAGGCTATCATGCTGCTACATGAAATGGGAAAATATAAAAATGCATAATTTAAAAATAGTATTTTATACTGATAAAATCATAAAGTTTATAGTTATGTTTATTCATATAGGTCTTGTTTGTAAGAGTTCAATTTTTTTTTCAGAGCACTTTATAAGGAAGTAATACAGGCTTTCCATAAAAGTTTTGGCATAATTGAAGCCCATCAAATATAAATCATAAAACATAAGAAATGGAAGAAACAACAAAGTGATAGTCATGTATTTTAAACGAATGGCTTTGTCAGATAATACTTCATCTTCACAAGAGGATATAGCTAAAATACCGTTAGGATTGCCATTTGATTCAGCCAGTTTGGCCACCATGCTAAAAGTATAGCTTTGGATAAGGGGATAATGTGATTATTTTCCCATAATGTGTATTGTTGTCTCTCTTTATTTCAGCCCTAGCCTGACACAGATAGTAACTGCAAACAGTACTGATCAAGAGGAACTCCTATTTTTGAAAGGCAAGTAAAGACTGGCAAGAAGGATAGCAGAAATATGATATTAAGTTGGTAATCAGCCTTTATCAGTATTTTCAGACTATATAATAAAATATCATGGACTAGGTGGCTTATAAACAACAGAAATCACTATTCTGGAGTGTGGAAGTCCAGGATTAGGGTGCCAGCAGATTCAGCGTCTGGTGAGGGCCCACTTCCTTATAGATGGCTGTCTTCTAATTGTAATGTCACATGGTAGAAGGGGCAAGAAAGCTATCTTGGGCCTCTTTTATAAGGACACTAATCCCATTTGTGATGCCTTCATCCACACGGCCTAATTATCAATTAAAGAATTCACATTCTAATACCATCACATTGGGGGTTAGAATCACATGTTAGAAGTTCAAAACGTGAATTTTGAGGAGACACATTTATTCATACTATAGCATAAACCATGCTAAGATCTAGACTGCTAGCTAAAAAATAAATAATTCTAAAAGCTAATATGATGATTATCTACCCATAAAAGCAAACTAGATAAGATATTTACTCATACATGAGTTTATGTGTTTTAAATAATAATGAGTTATTGAAACATTATAAAATGATATTTATTGCACACTTAACATGTTCAAAGTAATTTACTACACTAAATTTATCATTGCATCAACTCTATAAAGCATGTAGATCCATGTTACTCCTTTCCTGATGAAATAACGAAAGTATAGACAGGATAAGTCACATAAACAAAGTCACTAAGCTAAAATTTGATCCTACTCTAAGTCCTGAGTATGGCACTGTGCTGCCTTCTCTAAAACTTTGTAGGTGAGACAAAAATTATTGATTGTTAATTAGATATCAAAGACAATGACAAATTTGTATAACATATAAAATATTAACAATATACTAAATTTTCATGATGAGTTTCATACCATATTCAACTTATAGATTTGTTCACACACATTTTAACATAGATATATATACACATAGAAAAAAATTATAATTTTTAATTATAGAAATTTAATTTTAATTTAACTTTAAATTTATTAGAACTTTTTATAAATTTTGTATAAGTTTTTATCAGAAACACTTTTAATTGATTAAGAAAACACTATTTTTAAAAAAGCATTGTAAAAAGATAACTACCATTGTAGTTACTGTTAGTACTACCGTTGTTGTTAAACTTTGTAAAAAGGTTACTTGATTAAAAAAAAGGGGTAGGTATGGGTAAGGCAAGGCTGATGAACATAGAGGTCATTTTATTGAAAATAAACAAGTTTCTTATGTAAATGAATTCTAAAAATCTATTTCTACAGTGGAATGATATTAGGAGGACATTTTGTATGTGGTTTATACTACTTAAATTTTTAATGATTTCCTACTTTCAACCTGTTTAATAAGAAAAAAGTTGTATTTCAGGTTTTTAAAATTTGAGTTACCATGAAAAGGATACTGTAAAATTAAATCTAATTTTTCATATAATCTAACAAAGATATTTTCAGTTAACATGTATTTATTACAGCTACCAAAAAGGAAACTAATTAATAGTAAAGCTGTTGAAATATGAATTTGTTTTATTTTTAATAATGAAAAATAGTGAAAATAGTGGTTTTTTTACTCTCTCTACCAAGTAGGTTACAATTCTAATTGTGACTCTCACCAGATTTTGATTTATCTCTTTATCCATTCTTGTACCTAATGGGGAACAAATTACTTATTACTCATGAAAGACACTAACTACCTAGTGTTGCAAAAAAAGAGAATATTACAATTTACATTTAAATGAGATTTGAAATGTTAATGAACAGATCCAGTATTCTAATTATCTCTACAAATACATTAAATTAAGGTGAACTTTCATAGATAGATCATTCATTGCTCCTTACTCTAGAGTGCCCTACAGGGTTGTGTGATAGCATATAAAGCATACGGTACCCACATTAGATGCACTTATTGTTATAATGTAAAAAATATACAGTCAAATAGCTATGATTATTGTTAAGGAACATATAATTTTACTGTAATGAATACTCATAAATCACATAAAATATTTTTAAATTAAAAAACTATCCTATGAAAGCATTATTGAATTGAAATTTTACTCGTTTATTTATTTTTCTGGGGTTAAAATAAGATACATGATTGACTGGACATATAGACAGTTTTGATAAACACATTTCCCATGCAACAAAATAACACCATCCTTCTTACCTTAAAACCACCCTTTCTGTAATGAATAAATGTTTTTGTAAGCAGTAAATAATGAAATGAACAATAAGATTATATGTGATTTTTTTATTGGTTGACTATGCTTGGGGCTACCAAGGAACATGAGTTCAACATGAAACCTTCCATCCAACTAAATGCAGTGACTCATAAAGAAAAACACAGAATACAAACTCCTTGTCTTTTTCTGTACTCCTATTTAAATATTTGCACTGCCCTAGAAGACACCATTCTGATTTTTTCTCACATGTATGCAATATGATGAAGCATCTCAAATATAAGAGCAACTCCAGGACATAAGAACCCAACTAGTGACTGAAAAAGAGAGGCCATAAGTTCAGGAGAGAAGTTAATAAAACATTTGAAAAAAAAAAAGAACAACTAGAGCAATAGTTTTATAGGAATCCACACAACACGTGGGAAATAACACATAGTTGGTAAGGGTGTCAGAAAGGAGAGCTTCATACATCGAGTTATTACAGTTATTGTCTGCTTTAAATGGGACTGAAAAACAATTACAGTGAATTGAAGCTAATGATAATGCCAGCACTGCACAACACCCCTTCATAGTATGTGTGAAAAGAGAAAGCAGCCACAATGAGCACTGGATTTGTGTTTTAAATCAGCCCAAAGAAGGAATAGAAAAACTAATCACAGTCACCATTCTGCCCTTGATGTTACAAAATTCCATCTGAAGCATGATGATGTCCTTCTGTCATAGTCAGCTTAAGCTTCTATAGCAAAATGCCATAGACTGAAAGGTTACTTTTCACAGTTCTAGGGGCTAGAAGTCTGAGATAAGGCTGCCAGCATGGTTGAGTTCTTGGTTAAGATCCTCTTCCTGGCTTGCGGATTATCTTTTTTGGTGTGTTCTCACATGAGAGGGGGGAAAAGAGAGACAGTGAGAGTGAGAGAGTTTTGATTTCTCTTTATAAGGGCACTGATCCCATCCTGCAGACTCCATCTTCAAGACCACACGCAAACCTAATTACCTCCCAAAGACCTCCCCTCCCACTTCCAAATACCATCCTATTGAGTATTGAAACTTAACATGTAAATTTTGGGAGAGACACAAATATTAAGTCTATCCCTTCTTTTTTCCACCTCTTCTTCATAATTTAAAAAACACATATCTTAACCATACACACCTCAATCAGAAGAACTTAAGGTCTTTCATCTATGTTTGGTATTTTTTTTCTACTATAGCATTACTCTATTTATTAAGAAGCTAAGATATTTAAGACTAGTGGACAGTTTTTATTAGGTTTGTTGTAATAAAAACAATGAACAGGAAAGAAATGTTCTGTCCCAACTCTATCTTGAGTATGACCCTAATAAAGAAAAACTATAATGCAGACATTTTAGGAACACATGTATAGTGTTTAGAAAAGAAAGAAAGAAAAACAAAACAAAAAATATATAAAAACACAAACAATAGAATGTGATATTTCAATATTTAGATTAAAAATTAATACTCAATTTACTATTATAGTATAATTAAGATATAGATAGAAACATCACCTATGAATTTGTACAGAAGAAAAAATAGAGAAATATTACCATTTGATAACATGATGTAAAAGAAACATAGACATTAACTAACTCTGAAATTTGCATCTTAAGAATTTTAAAATTAAAAGTAATCAAATATAAAATAAAATGAAGTAAAGGTAGACCAAAGTGAAATTGAAGTGACTTCCTAAATTTAAATACAGTGAAAAAAATACTAAAAAGTTTTTGTTTCACAACAAACAAATGAGAAATTTTGGAAATAAATTTCTACAATATACAAACATATTTTAGGACCACATATTTAGTTAATATTACAGCCACTAGTTTCATGTAACTTTATATTTTAACTGAGAAAATGTTCCAATGAAAAGAAATTCAAGATAGGCTTAGAACATATGAAAAACTAAAAAAATATGAATTATAAGTGAAAAGCATAAGAAAATTTGTATTACTCATGTCATTAAAACAATATAGCATAAATACTTCGATTTATTTAATTTCCCCCATTCCTTTACATTTAATCTGTTGCCGATGTTCCAGTGAAAGAAATTTCATTCTGATGTTGGACAGAGTTGCTTATTTATGATCACCTGATCCCAGTTAGGCCAATGACAATTTCATTTCCTATTCCTTTCACACTTGGACACAGTGTTATAAAAAATATTTTGGTGCAGTATAAACACAGTGTTTTGTTGAGAAGTGATGTGTGTTTAGGAAGAGTTAATGGACATGAATAAGAGTTTGTCCCAGGGAAATTTACGAACAAGTTAAGAGAGTTTGTTTTTTTTCTTACCAAGGGGTTTAAAGAGTCAGAAAATGACAAAATTTAAGGAAATATGATAAATGAGATGCATAATTACAAAGAAAGAATAGAGAAAAGTAGGAATTTATTACGGTCATCACACTCTTAGTTTGATTTTCTCCTGGGTCCCAGTTATGCGAATGTCTGAGTTCTGCATGAGACTAAATTTATTGTAATAAATCCTTCCTTAGGTATTCCAATGCATTTTTGTCACAGGGTCCTATGATTGAATAACAAGACTCAACAGAGCGTACTCACATAAAGCATATTATATAGAGCTTTCATAAAGGCAAAGGATATGGGAAGTATAAAAAAGCTCAGATAAGCAGTTGGGACTAAGAGACTCCCAAGCACAGCTCCCAGGATGCACTTAGCCAGATTATAACCAGCAAGATATGTGCAAGAAATCTTAGTTTCACAAGAGCTTAAGCAAAAGGCTCAGCAGTGTCTTTTTATATCTTACTGCTACAAAGCCAAGCCAGGTTGTATAACTCTTTAAAACAGACAGAAGCCACCACATACATAAATAATGTAAAATAACTGGCTCTGGGTGTTATGAGGGGAATTTGAAACTTTAAATAAGCATAGAGATGGCCTAGCAGACATAAGACAGCTCCATCTTATATACAATCTAACATAAATAATTATATCAAACATGTTTAATATGTATATGCTAGTTTACTATTACCTGGTTTTCCAAGCATTTCAAAGACTAAACAAATATTTTGATGCAGTATAATTTTTAAAATACGCATATTTAGGGGTGTGGATTAACAATTATGAAACCACTATACATGTTTATGTCAGGTTGGTGCAAAAGTAATTGCGGTTTTTGCCATTACACTCTAATGGCAAAAACATTACACTCTAGTGGCAAAAACCACAATTACTTTTGCACCAACCTAATACTAGAATTAAACAATTAAGTAAACAGTTGTCAAGTTATGGGAGTCTGATTTCTCATTTTTGGAGGGAGAGGTTACAGAAAACAAGGGTATAAAGCTAAAATAACATATTTGGTCATGAAATCAAGTTGAAGGCGTTAATGCAAACTCACATTTGGCATAATATAGATACAGATGTTACACATACAAATACCTACAGATATGTGTATCTAGTTATGTGTCCATACAAGGGTTACTATAAACATATATATTCCCTTTTCTGCCAGTTGAGTGAGCATATAACCAGAGACATCCTAGTAGCAATGAGGACATCTAGCACCAGATCTTGATTCTAATACTATTCTTCAGTATTAGAGGAAACCAGTAAAGCTGAAGAAACGGCAGCTTTTAGCATTCAGACAGTGACTATTTAAGATGAGCCTGAAGCATCATACAGTTATAGAAAGTAAGAAAGTGTTTGAAACATAAACATACGCACACACACACACACAATGGGGTTATGTGAAAGAGAAAAAGGACCCAATTGAATGAGTTTTCTAAGGCTAAAGCTGGAAAAATTTGAGCAGCAAAATAAATAAATTAGCATTATATTATGACCCAAAGAATAAAATATTCACGTGTCCACACTGACACAAATAAATAAGTGAATAAATGTAAGAGCATAGACAATATCCTTTGAAAAATATTACAAATAATTTATATAGATACCCTGTTTTCAAGGAGGTAGAGGACAACTCTCCATTTCTTAAGCATGATTAGTACATAATAATTTTCTTGCAAAGAGTACAGTATGGAAAGAAGACAAAGAAGATATGTACAATCAAGGGACCCAGCAAATACCACCTCAGTCAGATGATCAAGATTAACAACAGCGATAAATCATGTTGATGGCATATATCCTTGATAAAAGATAATAAGAATGACACTTTATTTCTGGGATTTTTCTCTCAAAAACACATAACTCTTTTGTAATAATGAGAAAGACATAAGGGCATATCCGAATTAAGAGGCGTTGTATAAAATACTTGACAAATATTCCTTATAGCTTTCAAGATCATTAAAACTAGGAACACCTGAGCAACTACCACAGCCACAAGAATCCTGAGGAAACAAGATAACTAAGTATAATATTGTTTCCTGTATGATACCATCAGGGCAAAAAAGAAGTATATTTGGTAAAAACTAAGGAAAACTGAATATATTAGGAATCACCTTGATATGGTTTGGATTTATGTCCTCACACACATCTCATGTCTAATGGTAATCCCCAATGTTGGAAGAGGAAGGTGATTGGATCTTTGGGGTGGATTTCCCCCTTACTGTTCTCCAGATACTGAATGAGTTCTCAGAAGATCTGGTTGTTTAAAAGTGAGTGGCACCTCCTGCTTCACTCTCCTCCTCCTGCTTCTGCCATGTAAGATAAGATGTGCCTGCATCCCCTTTGCCTTCAGCCATAATTGTAAGCTTCCCGAGGCCTCCCCAACCATGCTTCCTATACATCCTACAGAACCTTGAGCCAATTAAACCTTTCTTTATAAATCACCCAGCCTCAGGAATTTCTTTATAGCAGTGCAAGAATGGACCAATACAGATCTTTAGTTAATAATAATGTATCAACATTTTTTCATTAATTATGACAAACATACTATACTAATATATGTTATTAATAGAATAAAATTGGGGTAGTTATATGGAACCTCTTTGTATTAATTTTGCAAATTTTCTGTGAATTTAAAAGTATTATAAAATTAAAGGTTTATTTTAAAATACACATTAAAGAACAAACAGATTAAACAGAGAAATTCAATAATCAATGAACTTGGGATATTATGCAGCCAATTGTTATTTTCATTCTTAAAGCTTTTTTGCAATACTGATAGTGTTTACATATAACACCATATAAAAGATATTAAATAATGCATTTCACTATCACCAATTTGGTTTTGTGTATAGGTATAACATCATATCTTCATATACATTAATGCTATTGTCAAATGTAACTGGGAAGTCAGTTTTACTATTAGTAGGATGCAAAGTTTTAAAATTTTGAATACTCCCCCTCAATGCAGTTGTATTATTTGTATGTGAAATAAATCCAAATTTTTATCATAGGAAATTTGGTCTTAACTTTTAGTTTTTGGAAGCAAAGTAACTTATTTTTTAAAATATTTTCAGTTGGATATCTGTATTTTTTTAATTGACACAATTTTGTATGTCAATATCCTTGTGAGGTGAAATGCAATGTTTTCATATATGTACACATTGTGGAGATAAAGCTAATTAATCAATCACCTCACAAACATCATCTTTTGGTGATGAAAACATTTAAATTTTAATCTATTAGCAGTGTTTAAATACACCATACATTGTTATTAACTATACTCACTATGCTGTATAATAGATCTCTAAAACTTATTCCTCTTGTCCGACTGAAACTTTGTACATTTTGACAAATATCCCCTCAATTTGTCCCACCCCCTGAAGGCCCTGCTAACAATCATTCTACTCTCTACTTCAATGAGTTTGAGTTTTTTAGATTCTCTATATAAGTGAGATCATGCAGTATTTGTCTTTATGTGCCTAGCTTATTTCACTTAGCACAATATCCTCCAGATTTTATCTATGTTGTCACAAATGACAGAATTTTCTTCTTTTTAAAGTCTGAGTAGTATTCTATTGTACGTATACTGTCATACTGTTGATGAACACTTAGATTGTTTTCATATCTTTATATGTCTTTACTATTTTGAATAATGCTGCAATGAACATAGGAGTCAAGATGTCTCTTTGAAATACTGACTGTATTTTCTTTGAATATATACTCAGAAGTGAGATTGCTAGATTATATGGTAGTCCTATTTCTAATTTTTTGAATAACTTTTATACTGTTTTCCATAATGGCTGTACTGGCATACACTTTATCTGAAATGGAAGATGAATATACTTAAAATTCTTTTTAGCACAGGCATTCCGCACACATAGCTGTCCTTAGGACATCTGACAATTAGAATTGAGGGAACTTAATCCTTCTGGGTCACTGTAGTAACTTCTGTCATCTTTGAGAGCTTATCATTAATTATAAGACTTTTCAAATAGTGTAGAACTCAGGAACCCTGTGAGGAGTGCTTAACTGTTTTTAAAAACAGAATCTCAACCCACAAAGAGGTTTGAATAGATAATACCTTTCTCATATTTTCATCACTTCCTCTGCCTTGAAATTTTGTCTAGCTTTATAACATTCACCTTTTGCCAGAGTAGGTAAAAAAATCACCCAAATCCAATGTATTCTAAATCCAATAAAAGAATATGACCACAGCCCAGAGGTTGACAAGACACATTATCTTCTTTCTTCTGTAGTTCCATTAATTTACATTTCTTAGTGAGTCATTCTCTCTCTCTCCATGTTTCTCTGTCTCTTTCTCTTTCTCTCTGTCTCTCTCTCTCTTTCTCTCTCTGTCTCTCTCTCTCTTTGTCTCTCTCTCTCTTCCTCTGTCTCTCTCTCTCTCTCTCTCTGTCTCTCTCTCTCTCAACCTACACTGGGGACACAAAACTCTCTGAAGGTTGATTTGAAATAAGAAAAGCTAGTAAGGCTATGGCTATGGCTGTTTCTTTGTTTGCTTTTTTCACACTACATGTACAGCTTTTGTTTATGGAGCTTTCATTTCATAGTGCATAATAGAACAAAAAATGTGAATGAATTGGGTCATGTCTCAGTTACATACTGCTCTTGCAATACAAGACACAGTTCCAGGGATTATTGCAATATTAAAATTTAGATAGAGGGGTAATAAAAAAGATCTATTGGACATACACAAGCAACTATTATCATTAATTTTAAAGTTATTTTTCATGGCAAGACATAGTTTGGCCATAATGCTCTAGAGTATGCATGAAAAAGACAATGAGAAAAGATATTGGGCGATACTTCTGTCAAGATAAAAGTGGTGCATTGTATATATGATTACACAGCTACATTTTCAAAAGTATTTTCTACATAAAATCTCATTGACTTCAGTTAGAATTTGCAATCTAAGTACACCATATGGCTTTGCTTAAAAGCAATGAGACTATCAAATTTAATTACTTTTATAGGCACCTCACATGGTAAAGGTGCTTGTTAAAGGAGCAGCACTATATGAGAATTATTTCCACTAAAAATTGAAAACTAAGAAGATGGCTACCTTCTGGTGGTTACTAATTGACAGTCAATTCCACAAGAAAAGTAATTTTCAGTAATACTTAAAGACAGCATGCAGAGAACAATGTCACTTTGCTAATTTTATTGCTGTTCTATATAGCAATATTTGAATATAATGTGAATTAACACTATTACACTAAAAGCAAAGTATTTCTTCTGCTTATCGGTCTTGTCTTCTTTTTGCCCTTTCCTCATGAAGAAGAAATGCAAAGATGTATTCTTATATATATGTACACACACATGCATAAATAGATATATTCTTCTATATAAACAATACAGGAGAATGTATTGGTAGCAGTACAATAATTTCCTTCATCTTGCTTTACTAAGGAAATGTTTTAAATTCAAAGTCCTGATAAAGTCAGATACAATACAATGGGTAGAAATGAGTTACATTTTACTGTGAAAATATAGTTTTGTCTTTAATCGAGAGTCCTAAAGTTTCAGGCAAACTGGAAAACGGGTGTCATTTTTGAAGAATAACCTTTTGTTAGCTCCAGCTATCTTTCTCATATGACAGTTGTATTTTATCCACTATTGCCAGATGAGTTGAATTTATTTTTAAAAGAAGCTAGAAATTCACATATGAAATAAAATCTTCAACTTTTAAAATATGAAAAGAATTTAAAAATGTATGTCCAAAACATATCTATAGGATAAAAGCCGTCATGGGCCGTTTGCTTTCTTATTTTCTAGAATTCTGGCTTTATATCACCAAACAAATACAAATTAAACCAAGAATCATTATTTCTCTGCCTGTTTAGACAAGTACATAAAATAACGAGTACTACAAATCTTAAGTAATGAAAAGTAAACTTTACCTATTAAAAAAAATTAGCAATTGAGAAAACAGTCTAGTAAAACTGAAAATAATTTTGTATTACAAAAACTTATTAAAAGCTGGTAAGGTTTGTTCAGACTATTTCTATGAAGTAATGTAATTTCCCTTATCATTATGGTAAACGGTTTTTTTTTCTGATTTTGACTTCCCTTAAAAATCAGTGGTTATTCATAATCAAAATGATTGATTGAACATAGGTGATTATTATTCCTAGTACCAGAATCTCATTTAAAAACTGAATAAGTAATTCTAAAAATTACCATGAATTTCACTGTTGAAAAATCACAAAGGCCATATCACCTACATATGTGTTTCTTGAAATAAAATGCGTATGATAATGATTGTAGAGATAGTTAAATTCAGTGGAACAGAAATCTGCTCTTTTGTATAAGCAAAGGAGCCCCTCCCTTCCCCTGCCAGCCTTAAAAAGGAAGTGGGCCTTCTACCTTCAGGTCATTATTGGATTAGCTCCAAGATGAGAAGTAAGGAGACGGTATAATTTTGTGTTGTTTCCATTTCTTGTTTTATTGTTATTTGTCTTATGGAAGTGGTCCTGAGACTCTTAGGATAGATGTTTTAAGGGCTGTGAAACAGCTGTATCTCTGTGCCTGTTTTACCTAGCAGCTTGTTTCTGTATTTTTCTCCTTTGAAAAATTCTGTGCACCCCCATCTAGATACTGAAGAAAATCGCCTTTGGAGACACCCAGAGTAGAACCCGGGACCTAAGCAAAAACCCTGGATACCTTGCCCACAGAAATGGCTATCTCCACTCCAAGAAGGCACTGTCCTCATACAACCTTAGAAACAAGCTATACTTATACACCCTTCATTCATTATTAACAGAGCTCCTTCAATCATTGTCAGAGAAGCAAAAAGTTTTACTTAGATTAAGGAAATATATGCAAGCAAACAAAATATCTCAGTAGATGCCCCTATTTGTAAAGATTAGAAGATAATTTCAGATATAATTTTTTATTATTTGAGATAAGCCAAAAGTACGAAGGAAAAAATAATAATAAACCCTCAATTAGAGAGAAATAATGCTGGGAAAGGAGCATACATTTTCAATAAATAAAATGAATGCCCTCAAAATGACTAATAATATCCCATCCAAAACTAAGATTAATTAGGCTGTTAAAAAAAAAAAAAAGCAAAGGGCAGACTTCTTTGAGACCAAAATTTGGCTGTAGGAAAAAAATGCAAAAGATAAATTAAAATAAAAATTGGACATTGTAAAGAATACTTTTTTGTGCCCAAAATATCTAACAGTGGTAGGTTTCAAATGTTAGTGTAGGAAGTCATTTGTTTTTCCTCTAGGTCATACGCTTATTTGAGCTCTCTCATTTTTCCTCAACTTTCATTTTAGGTACAGGAAGTATATGTGGCAGGTTTGTTCCATGAATATATTGCACTACAGTATTGAGCATAGTGCTAAATAGGTAGTTTTTCAACCCATGCTCTCCCTTCCTCCCCACTCTAGTAGCTTGCAGTATGTATTGGTTCCATATTTATGTCTGTGGTTGCTCAATGTTTAGCTCCTACTTAAAGTGCGAATGTTCAGACTTTGCTTATCTGTTACTGAGTTTGCTTAGGATTATGGCCTCCAGCGCTATCCATGTTGTTAGAAAGTACATTATTTCATTTTTTTTATGTCTGTGTAATATTTCATAGTATATATGTACCTACTACATTTTCTTTTTTTAATCCACTGTTGATGTGCACCTAGGTTGATTACATTTTTTTGCTATTTGTGAATAGTGCAGTTTTAAATAAATGAGTGCATGTGTCTAGTCCTTTGGGTATATACATAGTAAATGGATTGCTAAATCAAATGGCAGTTCTAAGTTCTTTGAAAAATCTCTAAACTACTTTCCACAGTGATCGAACTAATTCACATTCCCACCAACAGTGTATAGACATTTCTTTTTCTCCACAGACTTGCCAGCATCAAAGACCAGTTCTTCAAATCAACCCAGTCAAAGAAAATAAAAAAAATGAATTCGGAAAGTGAAAACAAAATCTGGAATAAATATGAGAATAAGATACCAAATCCGCAATTTATTGCCATTCCTGAGAGATAAGAAGAGAGAATAAACACCTTGAAAAAATATATTTGAGGATGTAGTCCACAAAATATTTCCTAATTTAGGTAGATAAGTTGACACGCAAATCCAAGAAATACAGAGAACTCCAGTGAGATACTATACAAGATGACCATCCCCAAGGCACATAGCCACCAGATTTTAAAAAGTCAATGCAAGAGAAAGAATCGACAGGCAGCTAGAGAGAAGTGTCACGTACAGAGGGAACCTAATCAGGCTGGCAGTAGACCTCTCAGCAGAACCCCTACAAGGAAGAAGAGAATGGGGACCTATTTTCATTGTCCTATAAAAATAAAATCCAACCAAGAATTTTGTATCCTTGCAAACTAAGTTTCATAAGTGGAGGAGAAACACCATTCTTCTCAGACAGAAAAATGCTGAGGAAATACAGTCCAAACAGACAAGCCTTACAAGAGGTCCTAAAAGAAGTTCTAAACATAGAATTGAAAGAACAACATCTGCTACAAAACACAACAACAAAACAAAATCACACATAAGCACACAGGCCACAGGCACTATAAAGCAATTACACAATCAAGCCAATATAAAACAAGCTAACAACAAAATGACATCATCAGAATGTCACATATCAATACTAACCCTGAATTTAAATGGGTTAAATGCCCCACTTAAAAGACATACAGTGGCAAGGTGGATAAAAATATAAGATGCAACTATCTGTAATCTTCAAGAAAATTTATATATTAACACCCTCATGCCCAAAATAAAGGTATGCAGTAAGATCTGCCATGTAAATGGAAAACAAAAAGAGCAAGAGTTACTATTCTTAAACAATATGAAACATATTTTAGAAGAATAAAAATTAAAGATGGAAAACAAAGAAACGTTACATAATGTAAAGGGTAAGATCCAACAAGAACACTTTTATTTAACTAGCCTAAATACCTAAATTTCTATGCACCCAACACTGGAACATCAAGATTCATAAAACAAGTATTCTTGGACTATAAAAAGACTTAGATAATCACAAATATCTGTGACTGGGAGACTTCAACAACCCACTGGCAGTACCAGGTACATCACTGAGGCAGAAAACTGACAAAGAAATTCTGGACTTAGATTTGACATCTGAGCAAATAGACCTAGCAGACATCTACAGAACACTCCTGTCAACATCCACAGAATAGACATTCTTCTCATCTCCACATACAATGTATTCTAAGATTGACCACTTTCTTGTTCAGAAACAGTCTCAACAAATTCAAAACAATTTGAATCATAGCAAGCACACTCTCAAACCATCGTGCATTAAAAATATAAATGAATTTCAAGAAGATCTCTCAAAAGTACAAAAATTCTCGAAAATTAAAACATTTCCTCCTAAATAACTCATGGATGAACCTTGAAATTAGAGAGGAAATCAAAAAATTATTTGCATTAATAGAGACATAACCTACCAGAACCTCTGAGATGCAGCTAAAGCAGTGTTAAGAGGAAAGTTTATAGCCCTAAAATGCCTTGATTGAGAGTTAGAAATATCTCAAATTAGTAATTTAATTTTGTACCTATAGGAACTAGGAAAAAAAGAAGGAAACAACCTAAGAGCTAGCAGAAGAAAACAAATAACTAAAATTAGGGAAGAACTGAATGAAACTGAGATGCAAAAATCCATACAAAAGATCAATAAAACCAAGAGTTGTTTTTTCAAAAAATAAACAAGATTAAAAGACCCCTACATAGACTCACAAAAAAAGAGAAGATCCAAATAAGTACAATCATACCTGATAAACATGACATAACTGATGCCACAGAAATACAAAAGATCCTCAGAATACTATGAATAACTCTAAGCATACCTATTAGAAAACCTAGAGAAAGTCGGTAATTTCCAGAAACAATTGCCGAAGATTTAATCAGAAAGGGATTCAAACACTGAGTAGACCAATATTGAGCTCTGAAATTGAATCAGTAATAAAAATTCTACCAACCAAAAAAAGTCCTGAACCAGATGAATTCACAGCTGGATTCTGCCAGGTGTACAAAGAACTGCTACCAATCCTACTGAAAATATTCCAAAAAACTGTGGAGGAGTGGCTTTTCTGTTATTCTTTCTATGAAGCCAGCATTAGTCTAACACCAAAATCTGGCAGACACAATAAAAAAAATAAAACTTCAGGCCAATAGTCCTGAAGAACACAGGCACAATAATTCTTAGCAAAACACTAGCACACTGAATGTAGTATATTAAAGACTAAATATACTACAATCAAGCAGGATTTATTCCTAGGATGCAAGGCTGGTAAAACATATACAAATCAATAAATATTCACCATCTAAACAGAATTAAAAACAAAAACTCTATGATCATCTCAATAGATGCAAAGAAAGCTTTCAATGATATCCAAGATCCATTCATAATAATAAAAAAAACCTTGAGTGACTAGAAACGTAAGATCATATATCAAAATAATAATATCCATTTATGACAAACCCACAGACAACATCATACTGAATGGAAAAACACTGGAATTATTTTCTTTGAGAACTGGAACAAGACAAGGATGCCTCTCTCACCACTCTTATTCAACATACTCCTGGAAGTGCTAACCAGAGCAATCAGATAAGAGAAAGAAATAGAAGGCACCCAAAAAGGAAAGGAAGAAGTCAAACTATCTCTCTTCACCAGTTATATGATTCTATACCTAGAAAATCCTGAAGACTTTGCCAAAAGGCTACTAGAACTGATAAATAATTTAGTGAGGTTTCAGGATACAAAATCAATGTATAAAAGTCAGTAGCATTTCTATACACCAACAACATCCAAGCTGAGGATCAAATCAAGAACACAATCCTACTTACAATAACCACAAAGACATGAAATACCTAGAGATACTGATAAACAAGGAAGTGAAAGATCTGTACAAGATGAACTAAAAAACACTGCTGAAAGAAATCAGAGATGGCACCAGTAAATGGGAAAACATCCCATGCTCATGGATTTGAAGAATCAGTATCTTTAAAATTGCTGTATTAGTGTGTTTGTATGCTTCTGGTAAAGATATACCCAAGACTGGGTAATTTATTAAGAAAAACAAGTTTGTTTAATGGACTCACAGTTCCATGTGGCTGAGGTGGCCTCATGGCACAAGGCAAAAGACACTTCTTACATGGTGACAGGATGAAACTAGAGAAGATAAAGTAAGGAACAGATTCTCTCCCATAGATTCTGGAGGGAGCATGTTGATTTTGAACACCTGTCTAATCGAACTATGGAAAATAAATTTCTGTGTTTTGAAACCACCCAAGTTGTGATAATTTGCTATAAAAACTGCAGAGAACTAATCCATTCCTTGTCATGTTCTGTAGATGTTGTATTTGAGCATAGAGAAGTTGGCAACTTTCCATAACATAAAATGTAGTAAGGGTGGAAGAAGCAGGCATTGCAGAATGATATTGTTATGAAGTGAGAAGAATTATGTTAATGTAGTGATTTCTGTGTTTGCAAATGCAGGCAAATTTTTAACTATTCAATAAAGCATGAATTTCCTAATACGCTGGTTTAATACATTTGATTGGTTTAGTCTGTGCATAAGAGTAGATAGGTCCTGATATAATGCCCTCAAAGCACATGTTGGAAAATAAAATTGGTCATCATAGCAGGCTAAATGGTGCTCTCCTCCAAGAAAAAAAAAAGTCTATATTAGAGTCTCAGATAATATCACATACTGTGACAGAAGGGTGACTACTACCTTATATAACAAAAGATGTGATTGAATTATGTCTTTCGACAGTAAGGGCTTTTTCGGGATTCTTGGGGTGGGGTGTAAATGCAATCACAGATATCCTTATGAGAGAGAGGCAAAGGAAGTTTAGAGAAGACACACAGAAGAGAAGGCAATGTGCAGATGGAGGCAGAGATTGGAGTGATATATCTACGAGTTATATTCTGGCAGCTACCAAAAACAGGAAGAGGTAAGGAATGGAGTCTCTTCCAGGTCACCTAAAGGAACACAATCCTGCCAGATTTTGGACTGTGAACATCTAGACTCTGTGAGAGGATATATTTATATTGATTTAATCCACCTAGTATGGGATAAATTATTATAGCAACCATAGGAAACTGATACATTCATAAACAAGAAAAGACAGCAGTTTAACCAGAAAAGCTGGATATTATTTGGTATATAAAAGAACAAAGAGGGGCTAGTGCAAATAAATTTCTAATGCAGGCTATTACAAAAATTATGAATACTCATCACTTTGATGAGTAATTTCACCACAAAAGCACATGATATTTTGAAGTGTATTCACACTATGCCAAATTGTATATTTTACATCCTATAGTAGAAACATTTACTCAGCCAAGAAATATAAAATAAAACTCTGTAATATTTATAAAAACTGTTTTAACTCAGAGCAAGCATATTTAAAGTAAATTACCCATGTGAAAATGCAAAACTACAGTTAAACAGTCCCTAAGGTTAAAGCCTGTGTCCTGAAGAAAGAGAAGACCTTTTTAGTCTACTAAGTAAGGCAATCTAAGAACATCCTGTTTGCTTTATTTTTTTATTATATACATTTTAATTTTCCTAAACAAACTTTATAGTTTTTATTTTAACAAACATGGAATAGCAAGTAAAGAAATTTAACTTATTCATGGCTTCTACCATTGAATAATTAGATTTTTAATATCAATATTACCTCAAATAAATATGATAAGCTCAAGTGATAAACCTATGCTTCTACTTGTTTTATATTAGCTCCAAAGGGCAAATTAGCTTATGATTTCAAACATGTTCTATTGTATTTTCTACAAAACAGCATCTTAGAGACATATGGAGTATACTGTAAACTATTTTACATTAAGATTATTGCTACAATTTGGTTAACTTAATAGGTATAAAATGCTGGCCTTTTTTATTAATATGTATGGAATTACAATTCAGTTATAGCCTAAGAAATTTAAGTAGCAAAGTCAATCACAAAATATTTTGCATGGAAAGAAATTAACTACAAGTTATAAATACAAATATTTATAGCTTATAAAGAGTTTACAATGTTTTCTATGGTTTCTGAATATATTATATAGGCAGCATAGTCTTTCATTTACTGAAGAATAATTTAAATTGAAGAGATCCTTATCACAAAGCTGGCGTGATCAAAATAAACCAATAATAATCTCAGTTTCAACAAAAGAAAAAGGGTGCTTTGGATGAAAAGCTCTGGGAATACGGCTGATGATTTATTCTCTCTAGTTTATGTTTCTTACATTAGAACCATTTTTTTGGTTTATGCTCTTCCATCTCTAGCTGGAATATTCTATTACATTATCAGAATATGAGTATATCTTAGTATATGATGTTTACTCATAACTGTAGTAAATTCTAGGTAAAAGTTTCAATAATAGCAGTTTCACCAAAGATTTCAATTCTTATTAAGCTAGACTTTATGTTAGATATCCATTTCTATTCATAAAAAAACTAATACCGATGCAGCAAGACTTTCTTTAAAGCTTTGCTGTATTATATAACACAATGAAATTACTTCATCTGAAGAATATTCTTTATTATGAATAATACATGCTGAAGAAAAAAACATGCTTAACTAAATTGAAGTCTTTCTTTTTCATGATCAGCTGCTATAAAACAAGTCTATAATGATAAAAGAAGTAAACTAACTTGTGCAAACATTTGCAAGTCTTATTTGCAAAACCTACCTAGAAAACATTTTGATATCTAAACTTACATGCTTTGGAATCTTTACTTTCACAAACATAGCTGTTAGCAATATAGCAAATTCCCCCACACATAGCATTCTATGAATTTATTATATGCGTGCATGCGTGTAGATACAAATTTAAGATTTAAAAAAACATTTTACTCATTCAAGAACAGAAACAGCACTTTTGATAGCACTATGCCAATTTCTCATAAAACTGTGGTCTTTTGATATATAACACAGATATATTCAACCTGCTGAATCATGTGGCATCTGAAAATACAAAGCATTATTTATTTTGGTTACTAATTCAGAATCACCTTGTGTATGAGCAGATGTTTGCTACTTTTGGCCAAGCAATTAAAAGATATTGGTACAACTGAGTTTTGCATTTGATTGAAAAGATGAATAAAATGGTTGTCAAGACTTCACAATTGAAAATTATCTATTGGTACCGACAATCTTCATAAAACAAAGTTATTCAAACACATCCACCAACATCAAACACAAACAGATTACTAAAAATTCCTAAATATTTTATATTGCTAAATAATCAGAAGCATGATCTATACAAATGAATGTCCTAGTTGGGGTCAACTACTACAAGCATTACAGTATGAGAGAGATTCCAAGAGCATCGTGTCAGTTGATATTAGTATCAGTTTCCTAATTGAAATATGTCTTCACCAGTCACATGTGCATTTAGACATAGCTTGCTTTTTTAAGACATTTAATCAATTTCAACATTTTTTCTTCTTAAATGAATAGTAAGCAGTAATAATATTAAAAGTCAAGAGAACAAAGACTTATGTTGAAAAAATCTTTATATTCTATATATTCTATATAACTACAATACAATGTATACATGAATTAGTTTTTTTGCAATTAGACAAATTGCAGACTAAAAAAACTAAACCTAGGTTTGAGTAATATTTTCATTTGTCCCAGGACACTTTAATTCAGCACAGAAATTCAGTACATATTCAAATTATTTCAAGATACACAAACACATACACATAAACACACATGTGTGTATGTATTGTATGCATGCTTATATAGTATATATAAATTAAATGTTTTGGCCAGGTGCGGTGGCTCGTGCCTGTAGTTTGATATAATATTTGATATAATATCAGGTAATGGAAATGTAAAGGAAATTAAAGCATCATAAGAAAGGCTAGAGTAGTGGCAAGAGGTGGAGCATTTTTTTGTTTTGATAGAATGGTCAAAGAAGACTCATTTGCTGAACGGAAATTTAAGTGGAAATATAACAGCTAAAAGAAGGTTAGCTATGGTATTACACAAGGGAAGTGTCTTCAGGATAAAATCAACAATTGTAAATACCTGAATCTGCACATTTCTGCAGATTTTTTATTTGCATGACATTGACATTGCAGATTTTTACTGCATGACATTTTATTTAGTTATCACATAGTATATAATTCCCCTTAAAATGTACAATTCAATATTATGCAGTATATTCACAGAGATGTGTAATCACCACATTCACTTTTAGAAAAGTTTTACTACATAAAAAAGAAAAAAAGTCCAGGTTAATTAGAAGTCATTCCCCATTTTACCCCAACTCTCCGACACTAGACAGACACTAATCTAATTTGTTTCTATGGGTTTGTCTATACATTTCATAAATTTCATACAAATGAAATTGAACATTATGTGGTCTTTCATACCTTGCTTCTTTCACTTAACATGAAGTTTTCTAGGTTCATTTATATCATTAACAACACTCACAACTTTTTATGGCTGAATGGTATTTTCTTGTATGGATATACCATATTTTGTTTATTAATTTATCAGTTTCTAGAAATTGGATTGTTGACACTAACTGGCCATTATGAGCAATGCTACTCTGAGCATTGTACACAAGTTTTTTTATGGATATATGTTTTACTTATATTTGCTATATGTATTAGTCCATTGTCACACTGCTGTAAAGAACTACGTGAAACTGGGTAAGTTATAAAGAAAAGTGGTTTAATTGAGTCACAGTTCCACATGGTTGGAGAGGTCTCAGGAAACCTAACAGCGGAAGGTGAAGGGGAAGGAAGGTATGTCTTACATGGTGGCAGGAGAGAGACAGAGAGCCATGTTGGGAGTGCCACACTTTAAAACCATCAGCTGTCATGAGAACTCACTATCATGAGAACAGCATAGGGGAAATCCACCCTCATGATCCAATCAATCACCTCCCACCAGGTACCTCACCTTACACATGGGGATTACAATTCATGATGAGATTTGGGTGGGGACACAGAATGAAATCATATCAGTATATATCTAAGTGAAATTGCTAGATGGTATATCATCTCTGTGTTTAACCTTTGGAGGACCTACCAACACTTTTCCAAAGTGAATAAAGTCTTTTTCATTCCTACCAACAATGTAGGAGAGCTCCATTTTCTCCACATTCACACCAACACTTTTTATTATTTTTTATTATAGCCATCCAAATAAGTATTAAATAGCATTTCATTGTGGTTTTGATTTGCATTTCGCTGCTTAATGATGCTGTGACTGTTTTAATATGTTTATTGGTAACTTGTTTATCTTTTTTGGAAAAAAAAGTCCGTTACAACTTTTGTGTTATGCATGTCTCATGATTAAAATTTAAAAATTATTTTTTATGTTCTGAATTCAAATTCCTGATCAGATATGTAATTTGCAAACATTGTTACCTACTCTTTGGTTGTCTTTCATGTTCTTGATGGTAACTTTTGAAGCACAAAAAAATGTAATGCAGACCACCCTAATTTATTTACTTATTTATCTTTTCTTGCTTGTGCTTTAAATGTCATGTTTAAGAAAACTTTGCCTAGCTCAAGGACACAAAAAGTTTATCTCTATATTTTCTCCTAAGACTTTTATAGTTTTAACTCTTACTTTTATATCTATGATACATTTTGAGTATCATGAGAAGGAAGTCCAACTTTTTTTAAAAATTATTATTATTATATTTTTTTGAGATGAAGTCTCCCTCTTGTCACCCAGGCTGGAGTGCAGTGGTGCGATCTCGGCTCACTGAAACCTCCGCCTCCTGGGTTCAAGCGATTCTCCTGCCTCAGCCTCCCGAGTATCTGGGACTACAAGCACACGCCACCATGCCCAGCTAATTTTTGTATTTTTAGTAGAGACAGGGTTTCACCATGTTGGCCCAGCTGGTCTTGAACCCTTGACCTCAGGCGATCCACTCACCTACGCCTCCCAAATTGCTGGGATGACAGGCACGAGCCACCATGTACTGCCAGAGGTCCAATTTTATTATTTTGCATGAGGACATCCTGTTTTCCCAGTAACAGTTGTTAAAAAGATTATCCTTTTACTCATTTAATAGTCTTGGCACTCTTACTCAAAAATCAATTGAATTATGAAATAAGCAAAGATTGTAGAGTAAGGACCTCCAAATATTGCTCTTCCATGAAAGCAATGAAAAAGGCCAAAACTATCAAAAATCAACTTTTTCAGAACTCTGGAAATTATCCAAAATTAACATTCCAGAGAATGTTAATTTTAAAAATTGCTAACTCTCAGTAATGATAGAAAAGTTTGTGATGTTTTAACTCACCCGAGGCTTATCCTTTGCTCTCTTGCTCAGCAGTATCCATGAAAATAACAGTGTACATTCTTTGTAATATAATGCATACAGTAAACAAAATACTTCATTCATAAAGAATTTTAATTTATACATTTTGACCCATCTGGTGGTTCCTGGAAGATTGGCTTAAAGGGCCTGTCTTTATTTTGTCTAACTGGAAACTAGTTCTAGTGGCAAAGCTGTTTCCAGGGCCAGATGAACATTTGTCAAAAATACTTACCAGCTGATTACATTGCTGAAGCCTTAGGCAAAGCTTGGGAGAAAAGACTGTGAAATAAGATGTCTGTAAAGGTTTTAAAATGCTCAAATATATTCCTAGGAATCTATAAGGCCACATGTATGGTCAGGGCTGTGTGCATGCCAAGAAATATAAGAGGAGGCCCTAAGCTCTCAGGTCTAGGTGACCTTGAGACTTCACAGAAGCCAAAAGTGAAAGCTAGGACATAGTCAGCTATTCCCTGCCACAGAGAGGATATAAGCAAAGACTGAAAGAATTTTTGGTTCTAGACACTTAAGAAATTCTCTGTCCAAACATTAGCTAACTACTAAACTGAGGGAACAGAGGCTTGAAGGGTCATACATGGTAAAAAAAATAAAAAAATAAAAATAAAAAAACAACACTTTATTAAATTCACTGAGGAAGTCACTAAACAAATGAACAATAAAGCTACAAAATGCAGCTACAGTGAGACAATCATGGGGTGGGGAAAGAATCATATATACGGTTACCACAGTATATTATTTAAAAGGTTTGATTCTTAACAAAACATTTACAAGACATGCAAAGAAATAATAAAATATGGCCCAGACACAGAAAAAAAGAGACAAATTAATAGAGTCAGTGAAACAAAATCGTGGTTGATTGAGATTATTCAGGTTAAGGAACAGAAAGAAAAGGATAAAGAAAAATAAATAGAACCTCGGAGACCTATGGAACATCTTCAATCATGCTAATATATGCTTAATGGGAAGGGAAGGAAAGGGAAGGAAGAAACAATGGCTTAAACTGCTCAAATATGATATAAAATTAATTAATACAAGTCTTATAGACACCAAGTAGAATAAACTCAGAGAGATCTACGCTGAGACACACATCACAATCACACCATCAGAAGTCAAAGACACAGATCTTGAAAACAGCACAACAGAAGTGACTCAACCTGCCGAAAGAATCTCAGTAAGATTAGAAGCTGATCGGGAGCGGTGGCTCACGCCTGTAATCCCAGCACTTTAGGAGGCCAAGGCGGGCGGATTGCCTGAGCTCAGGAGTTCCAGACCAGCCTAGGCAACACGGTGAAACCCCGTCTCTACTAAATACAAAAAAATTATCTGGGCATGGTGGCACGCGCCTGTAATCCCAGCTACTCAGGAGGCTGAGGCAGGAGAATTGCTTGAACCCAGGAGGCAGAGTTTGCAGTGAGCTGAGATGGCGCCACTGCACTCTGTCACCAGTCTGGGTGACAGAGTGAGACTCCGTCTCAAAAAAAATAAATAAATAAAATAAAAATAGTTAGAAGCTGATTTCTCATCAGAAACCATGAAGACCAGAGAGCAGTGGTGTGGTATATTCAAAGTGCTGGATTAAAAACAAAACAAACAAAACAAACAAAAACCCTGTCAAATAAAAATTCTGTATCTGGTAAAACTATCTTCAAAAATGAAGGAGAAATGAGGATATTCTCAGATAAACAAAAATAGAGAAAGACCACTGGTGGCAGAACTTCCTACCAAGTGGAAACGGAGGTCCTTCAGGCTGAAATGAAGAACAATAGACACTAACTCAACTCCATATGAAGAAATAAAAAACAGCAAGTAAAGAAACTGCATGGGAAAAATGAGGGATAGTTTAAGTGTATTTTTTGTTTTTACTTTCTTTTTGTCTCCTTTCTGATTTTAAGGACAAATGCAAATAATTATAAATGTTGGTTAATGGAAGCACAATGTATAAAGATGTAATTTGTGATAACAGCTTAAATGGGGGGACATAGAGAAAGCTAAATAGATAAGCAAAATATAATGTATCCAAACAATGAAATATCATTTAGACTTTAAACTATGAAATATCACTGAGATAAATAACATTTATCATTCATATAAAATGAAGTACTGTTATTGCTACAACATAGTAAAATATTGTAAACACGCTAAGCAAAAGACGCCAGCCATATTAGGTCATATATTGCATAATTCCAATTATACAAAATAATCATTTTAAATTTATTGAGATTTTTGTATGGCCTAGCATATGTTCTATCCTGAAGAATATTCCATGTATACCTGATATAATGTGTATTCTGCTCCTGTTGAGTGGAGTGTTTTAGAGAAGTCTATTGGGTCCAGTTAGTTAGTAACATTCAAGTCTTATTTATCCTTGTTGGTCTTCTGAAACTCCAGTATTTCATTTAGTTAAATAAATTATTTTTAATATTTTATTGATATTCTCCACATGAAAAATAAAAGACCTATTTGATGAGGCATTGTTATCATATCTCTCTTTATTTCTTCAAGAATAGTGTCCTCAGTTATGGAAAAATATTTTTAGTAGTTGCTTTAAAATGTTCTTTAAGTCCATCATCTGCATCATCTCCTGGACAGTTTTTGTTATTTCATCCCCCACCTACCCAGATATGTGGCATATTTTATTATTTTTTACATGTATTATAATTATTTATTAAAAGCTGGACATTTTATATAATATACATAACCCCTGGAAGCTGATTCCCCTGTCTTTCTGGGGCTTCCTGTTGTTTGCTTGTTTATTTGTTCAGTGATTTGGCTCTATTGAAAATAGTAAAATCTATTTCTCAATCATTGCGAAGCCTTTGATGTTTACTCTTCAGAGGGCACAGCCTTGGACATGAACACAGTCACCATGGAATGACAACAAAGACAATGGTTTCAGCAGGGTTTTCTGTGACTATCTCTTTTCCTAATCTCTCTCTCTCTCTCAAGCTATGTGCCACTGCCTTCTAAAAAAGCTGTTAGCCTCTACTAATTGCCAAATAATTGCTCTATTGTTTCTGACAATGATCTGAAACCTCCGCAGTCTGATGCAATTAAATTTAGATTCCTTCTCTGTGGTAGGTTTTTTTTTAAGCATTTTATTTTATTTTTTATTTATTTATTTTGTATTATACTTTAAGTTTTAGGGTACATGTGTACTATGTGCAGGTTTGTTACATACGTGATAGGTTTTTAAGCAAGTCTTTAAGGTTGATCTGATCTCAAGAGTTTTCTTCATAGTTTTTTCTTCCCTGGTCCTCTTAGATAAACTGTCTGGCCATGGCTTAGCGTTTTGCTCTCATGGGGCACACATATTCCTTTTAATTGCTTACCACCAAAATTCCATTGTTTTTGAGAACTCCTGAAGCTTGAATTTTCTATATTCTGTGCAAAATAAACTATATTCTTTAGATGAGAGCTTCAGATCACTTTATTAATATGTCCTACCTGTCCCTTTGGACAAAATCTTCAAGCCACTTTTCAGGAGCTGGGAGAGAACTCAGTAGCACACCGCTCCAAAAATTACATCTACCTTTATCATCAGGGTTCTGGGTAAAGGCAGTAGCCTCTTTTTTTATTTGCTTACATCTCCTGGCATGGCACCTTCTCCCTACCAGAATTCTGGGGAGAGAATGATCAGGGCCCCATTATTCTCAGTTATTTCAAGAGTAAAGCTTCAGTCCTCTTCCTAAGTGAAGAAAGGAAACAACTGACCTCTTGATCACTCACCTGGAACTTAGCCTGTTCAGCACAGAGTTGAGGAAATTAGGAATGCTAGTGGCCTTTCTTACATGAGGAGATACTGTAGCAATTTTACTGAGAGATGGTGGGGAGGGGAAGCTCTTTCTTTTGGCCATACTTACTCAGAGTGGAGTTATCATGCTAAGATGTAAGTAGGAGTAGAGAGTGAGTCAGTTATAGCTCAAGTGCCAAAGCCTCTTACAGTCTTTAAATTGATTTTACAGACTTTCTTGATTAAATGTTTTCTCACCTGTTGAATGTATTTAGAACAATGTCCAGAGATTTTAACCTTATGATTTTAACTAGTTATTATTGTTTCTCTAGATAACAGCTCTACAGAGATCATTAAGACATCTTTATAGAATTACCACAGTTAGTTGTCTGTGTTTTAATGACTCGCTTTGATAATAATGTAGGTAACATGATGGGAAAGGCAATAATAGAAGCAAAACTACCAGATTTGGTGATAATGCATTAGTTCTAGGTAATGCAGAGATATATAGGTAAAAATCTGCATGCAGCTCCTAAGAACATACGAAAAACAGAGCAAAATCAGTCTAAGTTACATATTAATAATTGAAAAATAATCCTTCTCTGTTACAGATGTTAAAAAGATGAGAAGTAGTTTCATCTGACATTAAATAATGGTTATTAATAATAATACCATTATAGTACAACATTGCTTTAGCATTCCCATCTATTATTTGTTTAACAAAACTGGTCAAATACAACTCATCTCATAATTAATACCTATACTTTGGCAACACAATCTAAAATAAAATGCACACATTAACATTGGCTAATAACACTTTCAATGTATGAATACCATACAAGAAAAAGACGTGGATTTGAGGGCAAGGTGGCAGACTAGATGCAGCCAGGTAGAACTGCTACCATTGAGGGACTGAGACATGTTGGGATGGCCAGACACAACACCAGGCCTTGGGGGCTACGAAGTCGGGCGGAGTCAAAGGAATGAGTTAAGAGTGCATAAAGTGGGACCAGGGAGCTAACACTAGTATGGAGGCCGTGAAGGCCCTGAGCTCTGGAAGCCCACACTATTTATTGGTGATCAAACAAAGAAGCAGGTAGTGAGGATATGGGGATTGAAAGGCAGTGTGCATCAAGCGTATGATCTATAGCTGTGATGGTTTAGCATTTCCTTTGAAGCATATGGAACATGTTCTGCTACTTGAAATAATGGGGAACATATTATTCTAGTTTAAGATACAATTGATCTATGAGCCTGGGAGTGCTAGAAGCAAGAAGTCAGCAAGTCTGGACACATTCCAGAGGCCATGAGGGGTTTTATGCCCTGTGCCCTGGATTCCATCCAAGCCATGAGGGGTTTTATGCCCTGGGCTTAGATTACGGTGAGGCAGGGCAAACTTCCACCCTTTCGCACAGAGCTTGGTGTTCCAAAGGCCACGAAGGGTTTTAGACCCTGGACCCCGGACATGTTCCAAGACTCTTTTACATTATGTCAGACATGCAAGCCCTGCCTCAGCTTCTCCCAAAAAGACAACTGGCACATTCCTAACCAATCTTCAGAGGACAGGTGTTAAGAGTGGACAAAGGGAAGGCACAGAAGCTAAGCTGAAGAGGGAGAAAGTTAGAAACTCTGCATAAAGTTACTGTGCACCAGGACTCATTACTGGCCCCCAACAATTCTGGGGAAACAAGTGAGTTGAACTGGCTGGGAGCAACCCATTCCTGCCACAGATCTCTCAACTCCCCTTGACAACCACAGATAATTGAGTTGGCGGAGAGCACTGCTTACAGAAGTGGTAGGGGCAACATGCCAGCTGAAGCAAAGTCCAGAAGGTTTGGTATGGGAATATCTATAGCAGAGCATGGTCATGGAAGCCCATCTCCCTAGGCTCAGCTTGTACCCATAAGAGACTTTAGCCCGAGGTGAAGTGTGGGACCTAAACTCTACAGGGTGGTCTTGCTTATTAGATGGTGCTGGTATGACCTGAGCACCCTTTGGTCTATTGGCCTCTACAGGGTGGTCTTGCTTATTAGATGGTGCTGGTATGACCTGAGCACCCTTTGGTCTACTGGCCTCTCCAGGGGCCATAACCTGGTCAGATCTGCTTGCAGGGCAACCTTGATTGCACTGGGGGCCCACATCATAGATCCTGTGCTGGCGGACCATGCTTAATCAGAGAAGAACTCCAGTGGGGCAGCCCCTACAGCCATGCACCAGCCTGCCCACTTCCTACCCACACTGCAGCGTGCTCCCAGCCAACCACAACCCTCCACATCACATTGCTCATGCATGTGTGCATGGGTGGGTTTAGTCTTACTTGCCCTGCCAGTGTGTGTGGTGTGTATGTATGTGTGTATGTGTGTGCATCCTACTCTCTAACTGCTGTGGCAGGAGTGCACTTTGTGCCTCCTTAACCTGCTGGACTGCAATTGCAGTCAGAGCCTTGGCAAGCACAAAGCCAGCCAACCTCACCCCTGCCAGCACAAGTCCCTTGGGGCAATACTGCTGCTGGACTGAAACTAGGAACAGAGAACAGCAGACCCTCCCTTGCCCAGAGTTCCCACATCTGCCTGTAGCACATAAAGAATGCACACAGATCTGTGCCCACCAGTACCCTACCACTTTGTTGACACCACAAACAGCAAGAGTGTGCATACAGTTGCCAGCAGGGTTCCCTATCCCCACAAAATGTGCTGCCTCTGCTACTGGGGTAAATGTCCACAAAGAGGCGGGCCCTCCGGCACCTGCTAGCACCCAGATGCAGCTGACGAGTGTGCACCCTATCATGCTGCCCTTGCCACTGATGCTGGCACATGCAAATGAGTACAAATTCCACTGCTACCATACTGCGAAACACTTTAGCTGACGCAACCCATCAAAGTGTAGTGACCAGCAGTTGGAGAGCACCTTGCCCCCATCTCAGTGCAGTGGATTCCTAACCTCGAGAAGCCAGAGTACAGAGACAGTCCTGATATAAGTCCCCAAGAGTTAGAGCACAAAGTCCAGGAGTTGGGAGCTGAGCACTGCCCCTCTAAAATCTTCAAGAAGTAAAGCCAGTTGGCTGAATTCACTTTATATCACAATCAAACCCTCCATGTCATAAAATAGGATAAAAGAACAATTTAAAAAAACCCAACCAAAGGTCAGCAAATACAAAGATTGAAGAAACGTGAGCCCACAAAATGAAGGAGAACCCGTGCAAGAACTCTGACAACTCAAAAAGTCAGATTGCCTATTTTACTCCAAACAACCACAACACCTCTCCAGCAAGGGTTCTGAACCAGGCTGAGATCATTGAGATTACAGAAATAGAATTCAGAATATGCGTAGGAATGAAGATCATTGAGAAGCAATAATACATTGAAACTTAATTCAAGGAAGCAAAGAACCATAATAAAATGAAACAGGAACTGACAGAAAAATAGCCAGTATACAAAAGAATGTAACTGACCTGATGGAGCTAAAAGAGACACTAAAATAATTTCACAATGTAATCACAAGTATTAATAAGAGAACAGACCAAGTGGAGGAAAGAATCTAAGAGTTTGAGGAGTGGCTTTCTTAAAGAAGACAGATAAGAATAGAGAAAAAAACAATGAAAAGAAATGAACAAAACCTCTGGGAAATGTGAAATTACGTAATGAGACCAAATCTATGACTCATTGGTATTTCTGAAAGAGGTGGGGAGAGGGAAAGCAACTTGGAAAACACATTTTGATACCATTCATGAGAACTTCCTCAACCTAGCTAGAGAGGCCAACTTTCATATTCAGGAAATAGTGACAGCCTCAGTAACATAATTCACAAGAAGATCATTCCACAGACACATAATTATCAGATTCTCCAAGGTATAAATGAAAGAAAAAAAGTTAAAGGTAGTAACAGAGAAAGGTCTGTTTACCTACAAAGGTAACCTCATCAGACTAACAGCAGACCTCTTAGCAGAAACTCTACAAGCCAGAAGAGATTCAGGGCTACTATTCAACATTCTTAAAGAAAAGAAATTCCAACCCAGAATTTCATATCAGGCCAAACTAAGCTTCATAAGTGAAGGAGAAATAAGATTCTTTTCAGACAAGCAAATGCTGAGGAAATTGGGTTACCAGTAGACCTGCCTTAAAAGAGCTCCTCAAGGAAACACTAATATGGAAAGAAAAGACCATTACCAGTCACTACAAAAACACACTGAAGTACACAGATCAGTAAAGCAACCAGACAAACAAGTTTTCGTAATAACCAGCTAATATCATGATGACAGGATCAAATGGACACATATCAACACTAACCTTGAATGTAATTGGGCTAAATACCCAGTTCAGAGGCACAGAGTGGCAAGCCTGATAAAGATTCAAGATCCAGTGGCATGTTGTTTTCAAGAGACTCATCTCACGTGCAATTTCACACATGGGCTCAAAATAAAGGAATGAAGAAAAATCTACCAAGCAAATGGAAAAAAAGAGCAGGGCTTGCAATTCTAATTTCAGACAAAACAGACTTTAAACCAACAAAGATCAAAAAAGTCAAAGAAAGGCATTCCACAAAGATAAAGCATTCAATTCAGTAAGAGGACCTAACTATCCAAACTATTTATGCACCCAAGACAGGATCACCCAGATTTATAAAGCAAATCCTTAATGACCTTCAATGAGCCTCAGATTCTCACACAATAATAGTGGGAGACTTTGACACACTACTGACATTATTAGATTATCAAGCCAGAAAACTAAAAAAAAAAAAAAAAAAAAAATTCGGGATCTGAATTCAGCACTGGATCAAAAGGGCTTGATAGACATCACAAAACTCTCTACCCAAAAGGAACAGAATATATATTTTTTTCACTTCTACGTGACATGTACTGTAAATTCAATCACATAATCAGACACAAAACACTCCTCACCAAATGCAAAAAAATCCTGAAATCATAACGATCATACTCTTGGACCACAGTGCAATCAAATTAGAAATCAAAACTAAGAAATTTGCTCAAAATCATATAATTACATGACAACTGAATCACCTGCTCCTGAATAACTTTGGGGTAAATGTAGAAATTAAGGCAGAATGAAAAATCTCTTTAAAACTAATGAGAACAAAGATACGACATACAAGAATCTCTGGAACACAGCTAGGGCAGTGTTAAGAGAGAAATTTATAGAAGTAAATACCCATATCATAAAGCTAAAATTTAAATTTAAAAACCTAACATAGCAACTAATATAACTAGAGAACCAAGAAGATAACAACCCCAAAGCAAGGACAAGACAAAAAATAACTCAAATTAGAGCTGAAGTGAAAGAGATTGAGACATGAAAACCCATTCAAAAGATCAACAAATCCAGGAATTGGATTTTTGAAAAAATAAAATAAAATAAATAGACTGCTACCTAGACTAATAACAAAGAAGAGAGAAGATCCAAAATAAACACAATTCGAAGTGACTATGGGGATAACACCACTGACCCCACAGAAATACAAGTAAACGTCAGAGAATTTTATGAACACATCTATGCACATAAACTAGATAATCTAGAAGGAATGGATGCATTTCTGAAAGCATACATCTTCCCAAAACCGAGCCAGAAAAAAATATAAATCCCTTAACAGACAAATAATGAGGTCCAAACCTGAATCAGTGTTAAATAGACTACAAACCAATGAAAACCCAGGACCAGACATATTCAAAGCCAAATTTTACCAGATGTACAAAGAAGAGCTCGTAGGAAGAGGGACTCCTCTCTAAGTCATTCCATGAGCCAACATCATCCTGATACCAAAACTTGGCAGAAACACAACAGAAAAGAAAACTTCAGGCCAAGACCCCTGATGAACATTGACACAAATATCCTCAACAAAATATGTGCAAACCAACTACAGCAGCATATCAAACACCTTTTCCACCATGACCAAATAGGCTTTATTCCTGGGATACAAGGTTGGTTCAACATATGCAAATCAATAAATGTGATTCATCACATAAATAGAACTAAAGACAAAAGCCACATTATTATCTCACTAGATGCAGAAAAGGCATTTGATAAAATTCAACACCTCATGTTGAACACAAAACTCTCAAAATACTAGGTATTGAAGGAATTTACCTAAAAATAACGATCCATATATGACAAATCCATAGCAATCATACTGAATGGACAAAATCCAGATGTATCCCCCTTGAAAACTGGCACAAGACGAGAATGCCCTCTCTTTCCACTCCTATTCAACATAGTATTGGAAGTCCTGGGCAGAGAAATTAGGCCAGAAAAAGAAATAAAGGACATTCAAATTAGAAAAAAGGAATTCAAAATATTTTTCTTTGCAGACGACATGATTCTACGTCAAGAAACCTTATAATCTTGGCTCCAAAGCTCCTTAAGTTGATGAACAAATTCAGTAAAGTCTCAGGATACAAAATCAATGTATAAAAGTCACTAGCATACTTACTCACCAACAGCAGTCAAGCTGAGAGCCAAATGAGGAACACAGTTCCATTCACAGTTGCTGCAGAAAGAACAAAATACCTAGGAATACAGTTAACCAGAATGGTAAAAGATCTCTACAAGGAGAAGTACAAAATACTGCGCAAAGAAATCAGATGCGACACAAATAGAAAAAATATTCCATGCTCATGGATAGGCAGAATCAATATTTTTAAAATGACCATACTGCCCAAAGCAATTTACAGATTCAATGCCATTCATATTAAACTACCAATGACATTTTCACAGAACTAGAAAACAATATTTTCATACTTATATGGAACCAAAAGAGAACCTGAATAGCCAAGGCAATCCTAAGCAAGAAGAACAAATCAGGAGGCATGACAGTACCCAACTTGAAACCATACTACAGTGCTACAGTAACCAAAACAGCCTGCAAATGATACAAAAACAGACATATAGACCAATGGAACAGAACAGAGAGGCCGGAGATAAAGCCACACACCTACAACTATCTGATTTTCTACAAAGTAAAGAAAAATAAGCAATGGCGAAAGGATGTTCTATTCAATGAATGATGCTGGCATAACTGGCTAGCCATATACAGGAAACTGAAACTGAACTTCTTTACATCATATAGAAAAGTTAACTCACAATGATTTAAAGACTTAAATGTAAAACTGAAAACTATAAAAATTCAGAAAGACAACCAAGGCAATACTATTCCGGACATAGGAATGTGCAAAGATTTTATGATGAAGACACAAAAACCAACTGCAAAAAAAGTAAAAACTGACAAATGGAATGTAATTAAACTAAAGAGTTTCTGCACAGCAAAGGAAATTATCAACAGAGTAAACAGACAACCTAGAGAAAGGGAAAAAATTTGCAAACTACCTATTTGACAAACGTCTAATATCCAGAATCTATAAAGAACTTAAACAAATTTCCACTTAAAAAATCCCCATTAAAAAGTGGGCAAAGGACATGAACAGACACATTTCAAAAAAAAGACATACACGTAGCCAACAAGCATATGAAAAAAAACTCAATGTCATGATCATTAGAGAAATGCACATCAAAATTACAATGAGATACCATCTCACACTAGTCAAAATGGCTATTACTAAAATCAAAAAATGACAGAAGCTGGTGAGGTTGTGGAAAAAAAGAACAAACAACCACATAAAAAAAGTAGGCAAAGGACATGAACAGACACTTCTCAAAAGAAGACATTTATGCAGCCAACAAACATACGGAAAAAAGCTCATCATCACTGGTCATTAGAGAAATGCAAATCAAAACCACAATGAGATACCATCTCAAGCCAGTTAGAATGGCTATCATTAAAAAGCCAGGAAACAACAGACACTGGAGAGAACATGAAGAAATAAGAACACTTTTACACTGTTGGTGGGAGTGTAAATTAGTTTAACCATGTGAAAGGCAGCGTGGTGATTCCTCAAACACCTAGAGACAGAAATGCCATTTGACCCAGCAATCCCATTGCTGGATATATACCCAAAGGAATATAAGTCATTCTGTTATAAAGACACATGCATGTGTATGTTCAATTGCAGCACTATTCACAATAGCAAAGACATGGAATCAACCTAAATACCCATCAATGATAGGCTGGATAAAGAAAATGTGGTACATACACACTGTGGCATACTATGCAGCCATAAAAAAGAATGAGATCATGTCCTCTGCAGGAACATGAATGGAGCAGGAGGCAATTATCCTTAGCAAACTAATGCAGAAACATAAAACAAAATACCATCTGTTCTCACTTATAAGTGGGAGATAAATGAGGAGAACACATGGACACATAAAGGAGACCAGTACACACTGGGGCCCACCTGAGGGTGGAGTATGGGGGGAGGGAGATGATTCGGAAAAATAACTAATGGGTACTAGGCTTAATGCCTGAGTGATGAGACAGTTTATACAACAAACCCCCATTACATGAATTTACCTATATAACAAACCTGCTCATATACCCCTATAATTAAAATAAAGTTAACGAGAAAGAAAACTTGCAATCTACTATTCTTACAAAATCTATTTATTCCTCCACTGTCCTTATCAACTATTAAAATTTCTCTATCTCATCAAAATTCTGCATCTTATCTACATCCTCTTTTCACAATCTTCTTTTTATTTATTGACAAAACAGAAGCAAACTGAAGAGACCCTGCCTCCACTGCCACCTCCACAATTATCAATCTGTTTTCCTGTACACTGCCCTACTTTCTACCCTATCATGAGAGATAGCCTATTTACACTCTCACTCTCCTCTTGTGCACTAGATTCTATTCTCTATTACTGAAATTATCCTCTTTTTAACCAGCATCAAATGTTCACCCTCTTTATTCTTTGGGTTATAGATATAAAAACATGTAATAATAAACATGATTAAAAGGAAGATAAACATTTTTTAAAGTACATATAACCTTCTGATGATCCTTTCTGCTGTTTTTCTTTACAACAAAAGTCTTCTAAAGTGTTTTCTGCATTTAACGCATCTGTTCTTTTCCCCTGAAGAAACTCCATTGCAACACAGTTATAGGTCATTTTAATGTATATCAGTGTAGTATTATTAATTTTGGGAGGGAATGAGATATAACATTTTTAAATATGTGGGTCTATACTTGTTATTAAATTTGGAAGATTTTTATTTAAAAATTATTTCCGATGGTATGATAAATCTAGATCTGTGATTCTATCTTGGTCAGAATCAGTTCAACAACTTTTAAAACACTCATGGCAACCTATTATAAAATAAAAATTTAAAACTCTTGATTATAATAACATTTAAAACAATTAGAAAAACATTTAACAAAATATATGCAAGATATTTATACTTGCAAACTATAAAATATTATTGATAAAAAAATGACCAAATAAATTGAGAGAGAACGTGTTATCATCACCTATCTTATTTTTGTGTTGGAAAGCTAAGTATTATGTTATTGTTTCCCAATTAGATGTATAGATGTTGTAATCTGATAATATTCTAAGCATATTTTTTGGTAGATATTGATTGGTTGCTTCTGAAATACATATGGAAATGTAAAGAATATAGAAAATAGAAAGCAGCCTTGTTTAAAAAAAAACAAACAAATTTGGTTAAGTCACATTACCTAATTTCCATACTTAATATAAAGCTAAAGTAAATTTTTTTCATTTTATTTTATTTTATTATTATTATACTTTAAGTTTTAGGGTACATGTGCACAATGTAAAGGTTAGTTACATATGTATACATGTGCCACGCTGGTGTGCTGCACCGATTAACTTGTCATTTAGCATTAGGTATATCTCCTAATGCTATCCCTCTTCCGTCCCCCCATGCCACAACAGTCCCCAGAGTGTGATGTTCCCCTTCCTGTGTCCATGTGTTCTCATTGTTCAATTCCCACCTATGAGTGAGAACATGTGGTGTTTGGTTTTTTGTCCTTGCGATAGTTTACTGAGAATGATGATTTCCAATTTCATCCATGTCCCTACAAAGGACATGAACTCATCCTTTTTTATGGCTGCATAGTATTCCATGGTGTATATGTGCCACATTTTCTTAATCCAGTCTATCATTGTTGGACATTGGGTTGGTTCCAAGTCTTGCTATTGTGAATAGTGCCACAGTAAACATACGTGTGCATGTCTTTATAGCAGCATGATTTATAGTCCTTTGGGTATATACCCAGTAATGGGATGGCTGGGTCAAATGGTATTTCTAGCTCTAGATCCCTGAGGAATCGCCACACTCACTTCCACAAGGGTTGAACTAGTTTACAGTCCCACCAACAGTGTAAAAGTGTTCCTATTTCTCCACATCCTCTCCAGCACCTGTTGTTTCCTGACTTTTTAATGATTGCCATTCTAACTGGTGTGAGATGGTATCTCATTGTGGTTTTGATTTGCATTTCTCTGATGGCCAGTGATGATGAGCATTTTTTCATGTTTTTTGGCTGCATAAATGTCTTCTTTTGAGAAGTGTCTGTTCATGTCCTTTGCCCACTTTTTGATGGGGTTGTTTGTTTTTCTCTTGTAAATTTGTTGGAGTTCATTGTAGATTCTGGATATTAGCCCTTTGTCAGATGAGTAGGTTGCGAAAGTTTTCTCCCATTTTGTAGGTTGCCTGTTCACTCTGATGGTAGTTTCTTTTGCTGTGCAGAAGCTCTTTAGTTTAATTAGATCCCATTTCTCAATTTTGGCTTTTGTGACATTGCTTTTGGTGTTTTAAACATGAAGTCCTTGCCCATGCCTATGTCCTGAATGGTAATGCCTAGGTTTTCTTCTAGGGTTTTTATGGTTTTAGGTCTAACATTTAAGTCTTTAATCCATCTTGAATTAATTTTTGTATAAGGTGTAAGGAAGGGATCCAGTTTCAGATTTCTACATATGGCTAGCCAGTTTTCCCAGCACCATTTATTAAATAGGGAATCCTTTCCCCATTGCTTGTTTTTCTCAGGCTTGTCAAAGATCAGATATTTGTAGATATGTGGTGTTATTTCTGAAGGCTCTGTTCTGTTCCATTGATCTATATCTCTGTTTTGGTGCCAGTACCATGCTGTTTTGGTTACTGTAGCCTTGTAGTATAGTTTGAAGTCAGGTAGCATGATGCCGCCAGCTGGCCATACTGCCCAAGGTAATTTATAGATTCAATGCCATCCTCATCAAGCTACCAATGACTTTTTTCACAGAATTGGAAAAAACTACTTTAAAGTTCATATGGAACCAAAAAAGAGCCTGCATCGCCAAGTCAATCCTAAGCCAAAAGCTAAAGTAAATTAAAGAGAGTAATATTGACATTAAGTTTGACAAATGGAAAAATATAGTAGATTAAAAAGGCCATAAATACACCTACAGTTCAACCGTCATTATATTTGTGGTATGCATTTTTAATTTTGTCCAAGCTAACCAATGGCAAAAAAGTCTTCAAGAAATGATGCTAGAACATTTGGATAGCCATATGTAACCAAAGTAAACTTGGAATCCTAACTTACAATATATGTAAACATTAATTGGATATATATCATAAATTGGATTATGTCAGCTAAAATTGTAATTTAAAACATTATAAACGATCTTTGCAATTTAGAGATATGCAAAAGATATTTTTTACTCCGTAAATTAAAAAGCTACGAATAAGATCATTTCAAAATACAAAAAATTATCCAAAATAATGTTATCTCAATTAAAAGGACAGCCACAGACTATAAAATATATTTTCAAAACATATATCTTACAGAGGATTGCTATTTTAGCTATGAATAACAATAAAACTCCACCACCATAATAGCAATAAGAAACTTTAATAGACAGTTCACAGAAAAAGATATATAAATACAAAATAAAATACACATATACCAAAGTATTCAAAACAATGTTTCACCCTGGAGTTACAAATTAAGCAATAATGTGGCCTCAGTGTACTCCCACCTCAGTAACAAAAATTATAAAGTCTGGAAACCCAAAATGTTGGTGAGAATCTGGAGCAACACAATATTGACTATTATAACAATAGTCATAAAAATTTCTGAGAGTTTCATATTTTTTAAAAAGTAAACACTATTACATGACTCCTGAATTTCACATTTAATGTTTATTCTAGATTAATAGAAACACACACTCTAAAAATTGTTCAAGAATTTTAATAGCAGCTTTATTAATATAAGGCAAAACTGAGTATATGGAATGGATGAGAAAAATCTAACACATTTATACAATGGAACACATATATCTGTATAATGGAATATGAACATGCACATTCTTGTGTGTGTGAGTGTGTGTGTGTGTGTGTTTCTTCTAAGGTATGTCAGATGAATGGCAACCCCTAGTAAACTAAGTTACAACACTTAAAAAAAAGTGCATGTACTTAAAATGGCTTCTAATTTGTAAAAAAAAAAAAAAAAAGAACATAACTGGTTGGCAGTTGTTAATTATCTCCTCTTTCTACAAAACAAAAACAAAATATTGGTAAGGTAACTATGTGAGATGATAGATATATTAATTTGCTTCCTTATAGTAGCCATTTTACTGCTTATATGTGTCACATAGCATCACTTTCTATACATTAAATGTCCACAATACAATTTGTTTTTCAAAAATTAGAAAAATAAAAAATAACAAAAAGAAAGTTCTAATTCACAACATGAATAAATCTCCAAAAATATGTTAAAATGAACAAAGCTATAAACAAAGAAGATATAATTCATGAACCCATTTATATGAAATCATAAAACAGGAAAAACTAATGTATGGTGGAAAAAGAGCAGTGACGACTTCTATGTTTAGGGGTCAACAAAGAAACTAACAGGATTTTATGGGGTATTGCCAATGTTTCATATCTTGGTAAGCTTTAGGATTATACCAATGTGTGTATTTGTCAGAACTTAGTGTGATACTTACATTTTTACATTTCATTCTCTTTACATTTCTGCTTAAAAAATTGTCTATAAATAAAAATGAACTTTAGTTAATCACATGTACACTGAATTATTTTGGAGTAAGTGTTCTGATGTCAACAATTAATTTTTAAATGGGTAGCATAGTAAGACAAATGATGGATGTATAGTGGGGTAGATAGATGAATATGTATGTGATAAATTAAGTTTAATAATGTATTTACTGTAGATCTAGTAATGTGTATGTGGCTATTTATTGTAAAATCATTTCAACTTTACTGTATGCAGGAAATTTTTATAATAAATTTCTTAGGAAATAAAGAAGCATAACAAATGGCAATCACAATTTAAGATTATATTAACCATAGAAAATGAGATTTTCTTCCTCTATTGATTTTTTTTCAACACTGTCCCTAGGAAGCATGCAGTATACGTTTCTCTTTTTCTTTCAATTAATTCATCAGAATACAACAAATATATGTGCTGTGTGCATGTGAACATTCGTGTGTATGTGTGTGTGTGAGTGTGTGTTTATTTCTTCTAAAGCATGTCAGATGAATGGCAGTCTTTGGTTAATTAACTCACAATCCTTTTTTAAAAAATGCCTGTAATTAAAATTGCTTTAAATCTGTAAAAATAAAATATAACTGGCTGGCATTTCTTTCATTTTTAAGACTTTTTTTTCAAACTTTTCAAAAGATGTAGAGCTGCTTTACTACTTTTAAATTTTGTATAGATAGGGTTAAATTTAGGAATATTTTCAAGACTTTGAATTACGTAGAGTATTATCCAAATAGTATTTGTGATCTCTTCTGTTATCTTTCAGAGTGTCTTAAACACCAAACACTGTTAGATATTGTTTATAATTGGTTGTAAAAGCATGACACATGATTTACAAAATTACCAATTATCTATTCCAATGGCTCTTCTCGGCCCGTTAAATAATTTGCTTGAGGTCGCTGTGTATCCCCAGACACAATGTATTATCATCTTTAAACAAACTTCCCTTGAATAATGGAAGTTAGATCTTCCAAGGGCATATGCAATGATTAAGCTGATTAAGTGTTATCATAACTGGGGACTGAATGACGAAGAAAGTTGAGCATTTCACCAAGTCAAAATTCATTTTTTATAATGTCATGACAGATGGTCCTCATTGTCTCAATTAATTGATTCCTCAGGTCTTCCATTTAAGAAAGAATGTAGGGTGAATAAAATTTTCTCCTGATCCTTTTATAACCATCTATGCATTCGTCCAATAAACAGTACAGCATGCACATTCCAGAAAAATATCAATGGCAGTGATGCTGCTATCATGAGAAGTTGTCCCCATGTCCCTGAGATTTTGGTAAATGGCTAGCTCTCATTTTTAGTTTCAATATTTTAGTAACATGTTTCTTTCTTTTAACTTCTTGCATGAAATTAAGCAATGATTGCTAATTGCTATCAGATGATATACAATCTTTAACTTTTGGGTTCTTTGAATAAGTTACATAATTAAATAACAATTTCATCAGAAATTCCAAATTGGCACAAATTCAATGTAAGCTCTGACGTATCATCAGTTTGTTTTGAGAAAAAAATATGTTCTCAGTTTATGAAATAATTTGTCATATGTTCTTGCTTTGGTCAAGATAAACATTACCTATTTTTACAGACAAACCTACGTAGAAAGTTAATGTAAAGTTTTCTGATTACTTGAGGTAGCAGAATTTTTCAAACTTAAATAAGAATATTTTAAGTTATTATATATTCTATTTTGTAACATTTTAGAAGAATATATTCAAAGGAGAAAGCAGCTTCATTATGATTTCTCCTTCATTTCTTTGGAGGTGTATTTCCATAATTTTGAATACTTGGTTTTAGACAATCAGACTCGACTTTCAGAATTTCTTTTGATTTGCAATTTCAGACTGACAGTCCAAAGAAATGAAATGTGAATATTTCTTTAAATTCCTTATAAAAAGAAAGCTGTTTCAACTAAATTATATTCTAAAAAATGCAAAACTTTCACAATTAGGTTGCTGAACTTGGTAGTCAGCTTATCTTTCCAATCCTTGACACTCTAATTTACATATGATAAGGTAGTTGTTTCATATCTCACCATAATAATTTGAGTTTATATTAACCACCAAAAAAGCCCATTTTGTTTTTTTCCAGAAAACACAGTATCACACAGATTGTATTTATATTCAAATTTTGCTTCTTAAGTTTAGAGAATGTCAGTGTCTCCTCCAATTTACCAAAAAAGAAATGGAGATATAGAGAGAGAAAGTAATACTCCCACACAATAAGTTAATCCTTATAACAGCATTTGACTTCAGTTTTAGGGTTCCATCATTTTTGGAATTTAATGTTTAATGATAATTGCCTTGTAGCACAAACATTCCCCCGAACAAAGGTTTTTATCATAATTGAGTTATGTAGCCCATATCTGTAAAATGCTTTAGTTCTGCAAATTTCCCCAAAATTACTTGGAGGCCTAAATAGGTATTATTTTCTAAGCATGATTAATTGCTGGTTCCGAATATTAAGTCAACCACACCAAGTTTTCAAAAATGTCCTGTTTAGAGCTTTCTTAAATGACTGAAACAGTACCTTAATAACAATACATCGTTAGCAATGCTAGTTAACTAAAAAAAGAGCAGTGAAAAAAACTAGATGAAAAATATGTGTTTTAAAATTTAAATTGAAATAAATTGGCTCTTATAAATCTGCAAGACAATTTAATTAAACATGTAGCTTTTGAAAATGTGATTTTTCCCAGTAGAATTCCTAATTTTAAAAAATGGAAAAGTACAATATCCAAGAGCAGGAAAAACAAAAAAGGAAATACATTGATAATAGTCATTAAATTGGAACAAGTTGATGCTGTAGTGATATTTTTAAGTGTGGCATTTATGAATGAGATTTTTACCTTGGAAATTCACAGGGGAAAATAATACAACATGTAAAGAAAGGGACATGTATTCAAATTAATGGTAAGCATAAAGAATATTTTAAGCATATGTAACAAATATGAGATGCATACACACACAAATTGCTTCTTCCTTTATATATGTTTCTTTTTAAAATTCTTTTTATTTTTAAATTTTTTTTTTTTTGAGACAGAGTCTCACTCTGTCGCTCAGGCTTAAGTACAATGGCGCGATCTCGGCTCACTGAAACCTCCTCCTCCCAGGTTCAAGTGATTCTCAGGCGTGCACCACCACACCCAGATAATTTTTGTATTTTCAGTACAGACGGGTTTTCACCACATTGGTCTCATACTCCTGACCTCGTGATCCGCCCACCTCAGCCTCCCAAAGTGCTGGGATTACAGGAGTGAGCCACCGCGCCTGGCCCCTTTATATAATATTTCTGTTTAGTGATCGACATTATCTGATGCATTTTTTTCCTGTAATATGTGAAAACAATAGGCTCCTAGAATCTTAGAAACTGACATAAACAGAAAGATCATATCAGCATGTAAGAACCAGATAGAAGGCCAGGTGCAATGGCTCACGCCTGTAATCCCAGCACTTTGGGAGACCAAAGCAGAGGGATCATTTGAGGCCAGGAGTTCGAGACCACTCTGATCAACATGGTGAAACTGTGTCTCTACTAAAAATACAAAAATTAACTGGACATGGTGGCACCTGCCTGTAATCCCAGCTACTTGGGAGGCTGAGGTAGGAGTATCGTTTCAACCTGGGAGGTGGAGGTTGCAGTGAGCTGAGATCATGCCACTGCACTTCAGCCTGGGCAACAGAGTGAGACTATGTCTCAAAAAAAAAAAAAAAAAGAAAAAAAAGACTAGATAGAAAAGGAGTTAAACAGTTAATCATCTCTGATAGCCACCTATTATTACCAGATATTTGTGTTTTACCAATTGATAAGCACTGGTAGCTCTTTTCATGCTCCCACCCACAACTTTTTCGAAAAATTAAAAAAATAAAAGGAACCATAAGGTATTCCAATAAAATAATATTGCCAATTGTCCTGGAATGATTATCCTAACCGTACAGATTAATTCCTTCTTTAAGACAACCTATAGATGGTATTACTAGTTACAACAGAATTTTAATAATGCCTAGATATCAAATAATACCAATGTATTTTCATATAATGTGAATATACAGAATGACAGAATAATGAGTGAGGTGATATCAGCTTATAAGAAAATCAAATAATGCATTAATTCTGCAAAATGTATTAAACGTCAAAAAATCATCTATGCAATAATTAAATTCACAAGAATGATGAAACATAACATATGGTAAAGTTAATGACAAAAAGCTTCTCAACATTATGCACCTAGTTTATATACATTGGATTTTGAAACTACTTACCATACTTGACAATAATCAGTCATTCACCACCTGAATCCTGCACAGCCCATGACTGAAGATTCTGTCTTTTTCTGTTTTAGTTTTGGATATGTCAAGATGGCAGAATTTTTAGGAAGATAAGAAATAGAAAACTCTTGGAGGTTTAAAAATAAAATTAGGATGGAGAATATGAAATAAAATTAAACCCATAGTACTTTTTTTGTTTTAAACTTATTTTAGTCATAAGAATAATTCCATCTTTGTAATCATTTTGATAATTTATGTGGACTTTGTTCTGTGGGATTTTTAGTACCAACCACCAGTTGACTGATTCTCCAGACGTCAACTGGTATTCAACACTTAAATCATTTCTAATACTAGCTACCCAGAGTTAGCACAGACCTCACAGCTAAAGAATTAAATCTCACAGGACTACCCCCTCTCCACTTTCCCACATTTAGAAGCCAGTTGCAAGACTGTGCCTATTGTACTTCTGACTGACCAGCTCTAAGTTGAGGGTTTCCACAACCTCCTCCTCAAATTCAATAATAATTTACTACAATGGCTCAGAATTCGGAGACTGCAACACACTTAACTTAACGCACACAAATGAACAGCCAGGTGAAGATTCCTCAGCATAAGAACTTCCTTCTCATGGAGGTGGGGTGCACCACCTTTCCAGCAATGGATGCCTTTACCAATCTAGGAGCTGTGATTTAGGGGATTTTAAAGTGAATAAGATTCACAAGAGGTATAAGAGGGGAAGAAAAAACAAGAAATGGATGAAGATTATTTGAAGATTGAATAACATTTGAGTAGGAAAAAAAATAATTAACATAAATAAAATTGTAAAATATGTAAACATCTTCAGTGAATGATGAGTGACAATGCACGTGTGGGTCCATAAAGAAAGAGTATGGTGTGTTGTGTAACCAAATGATGCATGGTAACTTATAACTGGAAATTGAAGTATTATAATTTCAAGAATGTGCCCAAGAGTCAGGCAGAACCTGACCAGATGGTACCATTATTATGTTATCAGGCATTGACTCACACTTTATGCTATCTGAACTGCAAAAAAGATGGAGGCAGGTCCCAGATCTGGCCCGGGCATTGGAATAATCAAAATGTTAAAATATTCTTTAAGTGACTGTAATATTATTTTGACCAAATGCTTACCCTTTGGTGATTTTTCCACTGCATAGTTTTTTCTCCTTCAGGCTGTTCTACTACTTGATGATTTTTAGTTATTTTTTCTCCTTTGATATTCTAAATCCATAGTCTAAACCATAACTTTAACTAAAAGCTATACTATGATTAGTTGCTTTGTAGTAATTCTCCAGCTATTCACTTAGGAATTTGGGCTAGTTATTTGCTGAAGACTATCTTCAATCACTGTGGGTTGATGTTGAGGGAAGGGACCATTACAGGTATATATCTGAAAGAAATCTGAATGTGCTACTAAACATGGAGAATTGTACTTGTAGAAAACAATCTCCCTGAGTCTAAGGAGTTAAGGAGTTTAATGGCTTTTAGAATCTAGGAAGGTTCAGGATTTTGACAGACTTTTAAGATCAAGTTAAGGAACTGGCTGACTTTCAGCATGGGTACTGGAGCAGAACAAATGCTGATCTGGCTGGATTTCAAAAGTCTGAGCATGAAGCCAAGCTTTAGTTGGTTGTTAGGCATGAAATCTCTTCCGTGGTAACTTGTTTACTTCTTTGGTTTATGACCAGGAAGATTAGGATGGTTCTTTTTTTTTTTAATAGTATTTCTTTTTTTTTTTTTAATTTTCCCCCAACATCAGAGTTCAACTACTTGAATATTTTTCTGTTACTTCAAGGAAAAGTTACTATAGCTTCAAAATACTCAGTTCCATGAACACACAAGAAAGACTGGAGGGAAGGATGTTTTTAAAATAGATTCTTTATATAAGCAAACGAGGAGCTGGAAAACATACATTTTCCCATTCACTGCTATGAAGGTTGTAAAGTAAAGAGAATCCTTCACTTAAGAAGTATCCTCAGAATAAATTGCCCTTAACAATTTACAGAGTAGGCTTTTTTCATTTTAAATGAAATAGAAATTTCAAGGGTTACCCACCCTAAAGAGCGAAACAGGTAGAAAAATAGCTGATCAAAGTTTGGTAAAAAATTGGTCCAGAATAATTTAAGGATGAGAATATTAGAGAGTTTTGATAACTAAAAAACATGAGTATTTGTCATGTATAAATATTTGCTTGACTCTACTCAAGCTTGTGGACAGGCCCAATAAGAAATTCCATACAAAAATAGATCCTTGATAATATTGCAGTATTATAGTCTCCATGAATAATTCACACAAAATATTACTGGCCCTTTCTTAGGTAAGTGCAGCTTTAATATTTATAGTTTTTCTTGTTTTTAATTCACTGGAAACAAGCTGTTCCCCCATTAATTATGACCTAGAGGATTTATTCGGTTTAGAAATTGAGAACCCTTTTTCAGCAATTTTTCCATCTTTATCATTTATTTTAATTGAGAAATAATTCATGCATTTTGAAATTAATATTAGTATACAATTATATGCATTTTGAAGAAAACCTACATTAATATAATTAAAACCAATATAAACATTTAGAAAAATTCTGTTACTCCAAAATATCTTAACAATTTACACAGGAGTGTTGTCTACACGTTGTAGACAACAATGCCCCTAACCACAGCCATTTGCGACTGACCTGTTTTTTGTTCCTCCAGTTTGGCATTTTCTGGAATGTCATATATAGTTGATCACAGAGTAAATGATATTTTGTCTAGTGTTTTTCACTTAGTATAATGCATTTGTGCTTGACTCGCCCTTTTGCATATACCAGTAGTTACTTCATTTCCATTGTTGAGCAATGCTCCACTGTATAACGGGCTATTCTTTCATTCACCAGTTAATAGAATTTGGGTTCTTTCCAGTTTGTGTCAATTATGAAGAAAGCACTTAATTATACCATTTTTTAAAACATAGCCATTTTAATACACGTTTGCTGATATATCACCTTGTTTATGATTTATGAATCAAATATATGATTAAGAATAATGATATCCAACAGCTTTTCACATGTTTACTTAAAATTCATACTATTTCTATCTCTCTTTTTTTTTTTTTTTTTTGAGATGGCGTCTCACTGTGCCACCCAGGCTGGAGTGCAATGGCGCCATCTCAGCTCATTGCAACCTCCACCTCCCCGGCTCAAGCGATTCTTGTGCCTCCCGAGTAGCTGGGATTACAGGCACGCACCATCATGCCTGGCTAATTTTTGTATTTTTGTGGAAACAGGGTTTCACCAATGTGGCCAGGCAGGTCTTGAACTCCTGACCTCAGGTGATCCACCCACTGCTTGTTTTTTAAAATGTTTAGTTATTGAGGTTTTTGTATATTGAAGATACAAATATTTTAATAAAACTTGAAGTTGGCAAATATTTTCTCTTCACTGAAGGCTTTCGAGATATTTTAACATTGGTAGTCAATTTATCAAATTTTTACTTTATAGATCATGCGTTTGGTGCCAGTTTTTTTTTAATTTTGCCTAATCAAGATTTCAAATACTTTTTATATCCTTTCTTCTAAAAATGTATGCTTTTAGGTTTATTATTTTGATCTGTGATACACAGAAACACACGTGTGTGTATAAAGCATATTATATTCTGTATATATGCATAGAGTATATGACATATGGTGTAGAGGGTGTGACTACTGTGTATCTTCTGTTTTTCTCTTTTTGAAGAGTTATCTGTGTGTGTTATGCTAGGTCTGTCCACCATTGCATGTGGGTTATATGAAGTGAAAAAAAAATATGTATCTTGAATTCACTAATCTTTAGATCAAGAGGAAGTGCAGTCAAGATGTACTTAAGAACAACACCTGATGAGCTCCATCCACACATGGAACTGAGTTAGATGGCAATATCCTGAAGTTCCAGCTGATTGTATAATAGGATAAAATCCGTGGGGCCTTTGTGAGGGGGTGAATATATTTTGCATATGGGATAAATATAAATAGTCTGTGGCTAGAGGGCAAACTGGGTTGGGTTTTACATGACCACACATGGTTTGATACTTCAAATATCAAGAGGTAAAACCTAACTCCCCCCTCCTCGAGTGTGGGCTTAACATAGTTACTTGCTTCTAATGAATAGTATAAGGCAGAAGTGATGATCTGTAACTTAGGCATCCACGTCATAAACATCACTGTGGCTTTCTTTTTGCTCTCTGTTTCACAGCAGTTATTGTCAAGGAAGATAGCTATTATGACATGAAGACATTTTAGCAGCCTATGGAGAAACCCGCATGACAAAGAATTGAGGCTGCCAAAGGCCAATAGACCAAAGCTGTGGCCTCCTGCCCAGAGCCACCTGAGTGAGCCACTTTGGCAGAGCATCTTTCAAAGCTTTAGACCTTCAGACCTACAGTAGCTTTTGCCAGTATGTTAACTGCAGCCACATTAAATACTTGAGCAAGATCGACTCAACTAATGCGCATTCCATATTTCTAATCTACTGAAACTATGAGATAATAGTTTGATAAACTAAGAGATACTCCACTGTTTGGAGTAATTTGCTATGCAGCAATAGGTAACTAACACATTAATTCAGATATGAGCCTCAATTTGTTCTTATAAACACCACTACAAGAACAATGAACAGGCTGCTCTAGTCTGTGTTCTGGAAAATACTATTATCAAATATTTATTATATTTGAATTGCGTTTTTTACATAATCTCTTCCTTACTTCAAATCATTTATCTTGCACATGTTGAGAAATAGTCATAATTATTACTGACACTCATTTTCTGAGAGATAAAAATTCCCTGTAAAATACTAGTCTGTATATTTTTCAGAGATAAACATAAAAATATATAGTTATTAATATAAATGTACAGGAATTAACTTCCTTTCATGGAGTTAACTACACAAAAAATCAGGAAGAAGCACAGTTTGAGGTGGGGTCAAATAACTAATTTCTTAATTTTCACATCAAATATATAAATTGATTTGGGTATTTTGATTTCTTTAATCTTCATGTATTCTAATATCAGTAGTCCTTGAATGTTTTTGTACTCTTAGTACCTATCAGGATCAAGATGTGTAACAAATCTCCAAGAATATCTGTATCTTTTGTCAAACCCTAACTCTGAAAAGCAATACAAATAAATAGATTCAGCCTGGCCAACATGGTGAAACCCAGTCTCTATTAAAATAGAAAAATTAGATGGACATGATGGCGAGTGCCTGTAATTTCAGCTACGTGGGAGGCTGAGACGGCAGAATCGCTTGAACCTGGGAGACGGTGGTTGCAGTAAGCCGAGATCGCGCCACTGCACTCCAGCCTGGGTGGCTGAGCGAGACTCCGTCTCAAATAAATAAATAAATACATTGTTTAAAACTTTTCATTTTGAACAAACTTGGCCTAGACATTTTTATGTCCTCAATGTGAAGAAGTTAATTTTAGTTTTATAATATTTATTTCTATGGTGCATAGATACAAACATTTTATTTATTTTAGAAGCAATTATTTGAATAAATAATCAGTCTTTCCTGACTGAAAAGCTAATTTGCAAGTTCTATTATGCAACATTGATGCATTTAGAATTGTTGCACTCTTGCCTTAAAGATACATGTGTAATCTAAAGTTTAAGACGTCACTGGAATTGGTATTTTCCATATAGATTTATGGCTGCTGAGCAGCAGCTGGAAAACCAAAGATCTTTTTACCATCACTTCAAATAAATTCAACCAAGGACAATGACTAGTCAACCACGAAATTGTGCACTTAAGCGGACTTCACACTGACATCAGAAATGAAGGGAATTTATATGTACTTGCTAGGATCTTGTCAGCTGAGTGTTATTCTGCAAAATCTCTTCTATGATCCATTTGTAGTGAAAACAACAGTATACCCATTTGCTGTTTCAATATCTATTCTCAAGGTTTATATTGATCAAAGACAGTTACTTCAGGTTTAAAAAGGCACTAACCCATATTTTCACTTCAAATTTCTCTGAGAAGGATTCTTTTGAATCAACAAGAGTAGTCATATTTTGAGAAATAACATATACACTAAAAATTAGTATATTCATTCCATAAATATCTCTATATAAAATACTAACAGTATGCATATTTTTATATACTTAAAGTATACCTTGGCTACTTCAAGGTAATTGTGAGAACCAAATACTGTAAATATAATTACTATGCCAATTTTATATGGATCAGGAAACCAAGGCCAACAGATTATATAAATTGTTCATGGGTGTAAGTTTGAACCCATTTAATCATTCAGGTTCATATTCTTAACCACTGAGCAATTGATACTACTTTGAAATATGAGTATAATATGTATCTAGTAAATTATAGTATTATCTATATATCAAAATCTATATTTAGGTATTTTTAAAGTAGCAGTAGTGTTTACTATTTCATGCACAATGTATGGAATAATTACAGAAATCTGTTACTTGCAAAATATTTATAATTATTTTTAAAATATACATTAGAAACTATAAAAATAAAAGGTCTTCACATAAATATGCAATGAGACTTTCCCAACAGTGCTCTTCCTTAGTTTACAAATAAAAAAAATTAAAGCAAGTTGTGTGATTTCTCTGAATCTTATTGCTGATGTTGTACATTCAGCATTGAAGCACAGATTCATTTAGAAGACATTAACAAAAGTTAACCTTTTATTTTACGAATTTCTTGTTACATTATCAATAATGGTTTTAAGCCAAATTAATTTTCATAGGTTTTCTATTTATAACGAATCGATTATCTAATATTAAGTACTATGCACCAAGTAGGAAATTAAATTCTATTTTATGTGACTGAAAGGTCAGTAAACAATGGAATAAATGAAAACATGAGAAAATAATAATAATTATTGGCTATTTTAACATAGATCTTATTGTTCTTATTAAACATTTTAAAACTTACATACTCTATGACCTATTCTAAAATATTTTTTAGATGGATTTCAATCTAATCCAGAGGTAGCTTGTGCAACAGAATACAAATTGTACATAATAATTTAAAGAATAGAAATAATCTGTTGTTGATTATTTTGTATGCATAGTTCAAGTCTTTTATGATTATATTTAATATCCTAAGGTATAGTACCAAAATTAAGGTATGTAAATTTAACTTTTGACCTACAGCTTTGAAAGTTATATCAAGTCATTATTGAATAAGCATGTTATTATAAGCACTATATAACATTAACTTAGTTTTTTTTCTTTCTTTCTTTTTTTTTGAGACGGAGTCTCGCTCTGTCACCCAGGCTGGAGTGCAGTGGCGCCATCTTGGCTCACTGCAAACTCTGCCTCCCGGGTTCACACCATTCTCCTGCCTCAGTTTCCCGAGTAGCTGGGACTAGTGCAGTGGCGCCATCTTGGCTCACTGCAAACTCTGCCTCCCGGGTTCACACCATTCTCCTGCCTCAGCTTCCCGAGTAGCTGGGACTACAGGTGCCCCGCCACCACGCCTGCTATTTTTTTTTTTTATTTTTAGTAGAGACAGGGTTTCACTGTGTTAGCCAGGATGGTCTCGATCTCCTGACCTCGTGATCCACCCGCCTCAGCCTCCTAAAGTTCTGGGATTACAGGCTTGATAATTTAGTTTTTATATTTAATTTTTACCATATGAAAATTAAACTTTAGAGTTGAGGAAACTTCAATAAATTGAATATAGATATTTTAAAGCCAATATGATACTGAAGTCATATGTTAAACTTTTTATATAAAAATTAATTGAATTTTACGTTTATAATTGAAAGTCACCCTGTAATCTTAAGCCCATCAGGTCATCAAAATATATTTTTTAAAATATATTTTTTATTAATCCACCAACTAAACTTAAGATTAATTAGGCTGAAAAATTAAAAGGGTCAGGGAAAGTTGAATGTATGAAGAAAGAATAGAAATAATTGTTATTGTATGCTCAATGCACTTTTCCAGAGTTTGAGTGCAAAGAGATGGTAAAAAGTGATAAATTATAGTTTAAGTACAGGAAGCATTGAAAATGACAGGCATGAAAAGACACGTCTGGGTTTCTACTTTGCTTTCTACAAACAGACATACTCCACCAAAATGATATATTTCAAAAGTTGCTTTCCTTGCAATTTTCAAATCTCCATTCCTATAACTTTCCACACCTTAGGTCGATATTATATATTGCATTAAAATAATAGAATTAATTTTATTTTTATGAAAAAACTATAACAACAACTAAAATCTTTATGATTGCTGGAGGTTTATCCAATCATGACAAGTATTCAATTAAATACAACAATATCAGTTATTTAGAAGTTATAATACTCCTCATCTATATAATCCCAAAATAGTGGTACTTCCCAACATATTTATAAGTTTAGGGTACAACAGCTGTTTATTTCCTTTGAGCAAGATAACCATATGCTTGTCTGTCATGGATAAATATATTTACAACTTTAACTACTTTTGAGAAAAACGTGTTTAACAACAAAGCAACATTTGGTGGCAAATATTGTTTACTACTTCTAAACACAGAAAATGGCTTTTCATTCACCCTTTTAAAAATGCTGTGCCTTTATTGACACAATTTACTTGAACATCACAGAAATAATATAAGTGAAATAGAAAAATGTGGTAACCTCAAATACTAATTTTGACAAGAGGAAATTTATTCCATGACTGTCATCAGAATAAGTGATTGTTTTCATCAATAACAGAAATTTCAAGCACCAAAAGTGACTGTCGCAGAAAGCAGGGGATACCTTTAGACTGCCTAGGTTTCTGTATCTACACTGGACTTTCAACATGGCCGGAGGTAGCATTATATTCTGTCATTTATGATAGCAGTGGTTTCTGTATCTACACTGGACTTTCAACATGGCCAGAGGTAGCATTATATATTCTGTCACTTATAGCAGCAGTAGAGGGATTGGAAGTTCCAAAGGGATCACACTTGGGTTCCCTTTCCAGCAACTAGGAGGAAACAAAGAGGACCAGTCCTTTGGAACCAGAAAATCACCTTGTGTAAATATCGCACATATGGTAGGGGGAGTTGTAGAGATTCATGGTAGAAAAGCTTGTCTTCCTCATATTCTTGAAGGGTAAAGCTTACCTTTTATTTTGGCACAGTAATGATTAGTTTAAAGAAAATTGAAAAAGAATACTTTATGTATGTGTACACATGGATAGATCAAATCTGTAGTATAAGTGACCATGTATAATGCATATTAACTTACACACACGTGCATGTCTTTTTATAATGTGAATTTCAGTTTAATATACCAATTGTCAAAAATGTTTATTATTTTAATGTGATACAACTATTTTATCAAATTTATATTTTGATCACCTTAATTATTGAAACTGACTCAAATGTACTGTAATACAGAGGACCAAGATGATGACTCATTTGTTTTTAAGGGTGAAGATACTTTAAGTACAAAGGCATTTTCATGATCTGTAAATGTGTGTATGTGTGCAGTCATATAAAAATTTCAGAGGTTTTACAATGCCAAATCTCAAAGAGTATATGCATCCATGATAAAGAAAATAAATCTATACTTTTCAGCAGATGGCCCCATAATCTACATATCAATCCTCTAATTTCCTTGCAGTTTGATGACTCATTTTACATCATAAGAAACCCTTTAGTAATCTCTAATTATAACACTGTTTTTACTGTAATTCTCACTTGTCTCAATCAGTCAGTTTTCTTCATCATTGCAAGTTTGACAGAGATGGAAATTTCTACTGGGACTAGGACTAATGTAATCAGATGTTGATGAAATGGCCATAAGACTCTTTTATACAGGCAGCGTCATACATCTTTCCTCTTTCACCACATGTAATCCCCATAATGAAATGAAACTTCCATAACCGTCTTGTGTCTCAAACTCTTCTCTGATGTCTGGCCCTCTTTACATTAAAACAATTCCTTCATTTCATCACCGAGCATTGTCAATTATTATTTTTTTTTTTTGCTGTCCTTTTGCTCTCTTAGCATAATATGAATTTCTTTCAAGCATCTATGAGTGAAGGATATTCCTTAATCTATCATTTCTCTTATCAGATAATAAGACCAAGAAAGTGGTTAGTATGCTCCTAGTTGACCTGTGGGTGCCGAAAACCATTTTTTTCAACTACATTTAATTATCTTCAAGCAATAATGCTTCAGCCAGGTCCACATCCTTTCCAGCCTCCCCATTCATTATTCTTGCCTTTAATCCCTGGCAACAAGTGCTCTCTTTTCTGTTTCTGTAATTATGCCATTTCAAGACAGTCATATAAATGGAACTATACAGTACTTAATCTTATGTTAGTAACATTTTTTACTCACTATAATTTTGTAGAGATTCATCCAGGTTGTTGCATATATCAGAAATATTTTACTTTTTATAGCTGAGTAGTATTTCCTGGTATTCATATATGCATAGTTTAATGTCAACTTTTAAGGAAACAATCATTTTCCTCTTTAATTCATTTATTCAATTACCCTTAACACACAGATCTGTTCCTACTTTTAACAACTCTGAAATATTGAGTTCTATTATCCTTCTATCTCATCATTATTCCCTATTCATCAACCTCATCCCACCTGTTCTTTTATAACAACTTCAACTGTACATCAGATTCTTGTTCCATAGAACATTATTTTGTTCAACGTCAATTTTTTATTTTCCTGGAGTCACGAATTTACCTATTCAGGTAGTTTTTCACTTTTTAGATTATGTATTCCAGGCATACTTATTTCCCTTGCCCTGTCCTACATCCAAAACTTGCTCAATCATGTTTCCAGGCACACTCCTGAGTTAAGTTCTTAAGTTTACTCAGTGTATTATCTGTGTACATTTTTTTAGTCTATTGTTTCCATTTCTCACAAAACAATTCCAACCCTGAATTAATTTCTGCTACACTCATCAAATGACATTGCCTTTAAATTTCATAGTAAAAATGCTATTAATCATTTCTGTGAAATAATTAACAAATGTAAATAGGTGGTGAGATATTGGATTTTGTGTTTTTCTCCAATTTTTGCAACTAGAAACTTATTATATCAATTATTTTTCACTTTGCTAGTGTTTTCCTTTACAAGTCTCTTCTTGAAATTATTTCCATGAAAATTAAACTTCAAAAACCAACATTAGTGAGTGGAAACACAGTTATTCAAAGTCATCTGAAAGAGGTGAATGTCACCTGCTGGGTTAAACTTAAGTGAAACCTAATTGAATGTATTAACAAATGTCAGTAAGGAGTGACACCCCGAAGTTTGGGAAGGGTTGGTTACTCATGGAAGAAGAACAAAAGGCAAATCTCAGCCATAATCATTAGCAACAGCCAACTAAATACTTCAAGTATTATAAGCCCATCTGCAAAACCATCTGACCACGTTAAGCCCTTCTGACTATAACTTGGCCTCCTCAAAACATATGGAAGCAAGAGAAAATTTCAATAGACATTATGACAAAAAGATGTGTTATCCATGTAGTAGTTATATTTTTACTGAAAATTAACAGATTAGAACTCTAGACATATATGAATTTTTATTTTAGTTGCATTCAGTAAGCTATCCCTCTGTAGGGGATCAAGCCTTATTGTGTTGATAAAGTCTTATTTTGGAATTGTCTATTGCAAGCTCTGGATTTTACAATTTTAGTAAATTTCTCTCTCTCTCTCTCTCTCTCTCTCTCTCTCTCTCTCTGTGTGTGTGTGTGTGTGTGTATGTATGTATGTATTAGGAGCTATTCTTCTTATATATTTTACTATTGTTTGAGCCTTTCCTCTGATCTTCTTAAAATATTTAAACCACCTTTGCTATAGCAGATGAAGTCACAACCTACCTCCATGAGAAAACGGAAGCCATCTGAAACTAACTGCATTAAGTTCTTGCATTCCTAAAAAACTTAATGTGTTGAACTCTATTTTTGTCTTCTGTATCAAAGGAAAAAAATAACAAACCACTTCTATCCAAAGCTGTAGCTGTTACTGTCAGTTTTATGCATAGAAGATCCTTTCAGATTCCCTTTCCCTTTCTGCACTTTTGTCCCACAGAAGCTTTGCTCTTAACGTGGGCCTCTGAAACCATGGACTACTGAAAGTGCTCTCCCCTGGGATTTTATGCCCTCCCAGGGTAGTCTCTAGCCAATGACTCACTGACACAGGAGTGTGAAAGTCCAGCCACCTTTCCAGAAGTAAGAGATATTCTGATGTGTAATTTTCACTTTTGAATTTTTTTGCAGAATAAGGATGGGGCTGCAACTTCACTTTAAATCACAGTCTTATTGAACTTTTCTTCTATCATGCTTTTTTTTTACTCTCTTTACTGTTTCTCTAAGAACATTTCCTTAATGAATCACTTGTGCATAAATCCTTATCCTAGGTTCTTGCTTCCAGAGAATCTGACCTCAGATAAAAGCTAATTACAACTACCACCTGCATTTGGTGTCATATTCCCTGCTGTATTACACAGGAAATTAATCAATTTCCTAGTATGCTTATTTCATTAACATTTCTCTTTCTCTGAACTTGTTCTTTGATCCACCGAATATCCTTCCCTAATTATCACATAACTTTCTTCTTTTCTTTATATTTATGTCTCTAGAAGGAGTAGTCTATGCTCATTTTTCCAGCTTATCACCTTTTCTTTACTATTTAAATTAGGTTATGTTTTCCTGACTTCATTAAAATTATTTCACTAAGGTTAGCTAAAGCCTCCTAATTAACAAAACCTACAAATTTTTTTTTTTTGCAACATGTAACATTTTTATCCATTCTTTTCACTTTTTCAACTACTCCTTCCTTGACATTAAGATAACAGTATATTCATTTACTCCTTCATATTATACATATTTACTGATGTGTTTTATTGAATGTCAGATACCAAATTAATAAGGGATAAATGAGAGAGTAATAATATACACAGTGTGATATGAAAGCAAATGATAAAGAAACATAACCTACTCTGTTAGAATGAGAGAATTTTTTTTGAAAAACACGATGTTCAGGCTGACTCCTGTGTGATTTGTGTGACTTAACTTGTGACATATTTCCCTACTCCTACAATCTCGGGTCTTGAGACTATTAACTACCTAAACAGGAAAAGTAAAATTTGGAGTAGACATAATCATCTTCACCTAAGTCCAAGCTAACATTAGTGTTTTGGGAGGGTTTCAGTCTCATTTTGTAACATGCTAAACTTTTACTTCAATGTTGAGAAATGACTCCTTTCACCTGGTGTGCATGCAGCTTCTGATCTTATTTTATTTTTATTTTTTCTCTGCCCTGGAAGCCACTAGTTCTGTGACCTATTCCTTGCAACCCAGATACGCAGATGATCTAGATGCTTTAAATACCTACATAGCAGCTCTATACTGGTCCTAGCTTCTTAGCAAAGCTTCCAGTTGCTATCCTTCTTATCTGTCATAACAACTGAGTAGAAACAAATTCTATGAAAGCTGAGCTAAGATCCTGTGTCCGTCTAAGACTTACAGATACTGACTTTTAAAGCATCTTGACCGAGGCTAAATCTCTTCTCTGAAATGCCAGAACTGGGAAATGCAAAAGGGAGCAGAGAGAAATATTTGATTAAAAAACCCCACAAATGCAGGTTAAAATTGTAGCCCAGGGAGATGGAAAAATCTATTCCTGAATTAATAAGTAACTGGTAGAAGCCATTACACAGAAAGCACTGGAGAAAAACAATTTTATTGCAATTGTTTAATCTCTGTAATGTGAAGTAACAACTTTGAAAAACAGAATACTATTCATTTAATCGTAATGGCACTGCTAGAAGAGAGGGACCACCCTAACTCAGCTTTGTGAACAAGAATAATTCAGGGCAGCAGAAACTGCAGGATGAAAAAGAGACATCTGTACTATATGAGAAACGAATAGAGAAACTGTGTTTAACCTTATCTAAGCATGTCCCAACAGGAGGTTTCTATATCCCACCTTAGTCTGTATGTCAATTGAACCTTTATTGCCTCTGCACCGCAGATCCTTTTTCTCAAATCTGGATAAACAAAGTCCCCAGGGCTGAGGCAATGGCTTCTGGCATCACACGGTGTGGGCCCAGAGGTACATTTTCAGGGCCAGTGATTCAATAAGTGAATTGTTCAAAACTTGAGATTCAAGCAAATCTGGCTTCCAATATCACAAATGTTTTTAGAACTTCCAAGAAGTTAAATTTATATCATCTATTTTTGTATTTAACAAATGCATATTCAAACTAACCATTTTCAAGAAAATATAACTACTATAAAATGCTATAAAAATTATTGGTACATAATATGAGTGTCTGTTATAACAATTATTAATATTGGAGATATTTAACTACTGTATGTTCCACTGAAGTAGCTTTGAAAGGTCCCAGAATCATAACATCTGCTCAGCTTATAAATCACTAGCATACTTTATGAAATTATTATTAACTTTATATATATTAGAAAATCTAGGAAAGGCATTTCTTAAGAAGGCATTTCTAACAAGTGTCTATAATTCATAATGCATGAACATTTTATAACCTGAAAAACACTTTTAACATTTTTGCCTGAGATCAGAGTTTTAAAAAAGGCAAAGACATATTTTAAAACATATTAAATTATTTTATTGCATATCTTCTTGTTGAAGAAAAAAATCCTTAAAAATATCTGAATTCATACAAAGTTTTTATCAAATCTTTATGAAGTTTGACATATTAATAATATCAACTTCGATCATGGCACATTTAAAATATCTATATATATGATACGGCAATGATATGTTTTTTGATCTGGTTTATTTAAAGCCTGAATGAAGGTACAACAATATACTTTTTTTGTTATATTAATCTAGATAAATCATATAAAATTAACACCTATCTACAAGATAATGTACAAAATTACCACTATAGCTCAGCATTGTGTGATTTTGTTTTTATTATTTCAAACAGATAATTCAGTTTAAAAGGCAACATACAAATTTTGGACCACGAAAAGGAAATACGAAAACATTTAGACCAGCTGTTAGCTAGCATTTGAAAAGCAAATTAAGCAGGTTTCTAATATAATGCAGCAGATGGAGAAAATGTGATCACCCAGGGAATACATTTTCTTTATCTATCATTTTAACTTAGGTCTGTCAGTGTGCCTCTCAGAAAGTCAGTTTTTTTTTTCCCTCGTAACATTCTTTACATTACTGCAAAATAATGTTCTTTCAGGTATTTTCTGATCATATCTGCTGTAAGTTAAGGGTGAGGGAATGTTAATATAGGAAAATGACAAGATCATGTTTCATTTTAAAGAGTATATGGTTATGCAATATTATTGCAAATAAGTATAGAATATGTAAGCAAAAATGGCACTTATCTAGAAAAATATTACATTATTTATACTGGTCTAGACTTTGGCCCCAGATATATGTGTTTCTGATTTTTAAAAAAGGCAGAATTTTAATAGCAGGTGTTAATAATATTACTTTAAGAAGTTAAATCAAGTGGCAGCTTTTAAGGAGATCAGAGACGACAGAAATGTGAGACAGACCAGTGAAGACACTAATTCTACAAACTCCATGGGAAGCCAGGGCCATGAAATTACAAATAATCTGAAGGAGACTGATAACTAGATGGAGGACAAACCTAGGAGCTATTTTTAAATTGTGATGAGAAATTGCTTTGCTATATGGCACTATATATATGATTAATAAAAAAGATAGGCTCACACCTGTAATTTCAGCACTGTGGGAGGCCGAGGCAGGTGGATCATGAAGTCAGGAGTTCCAGACCAGCCTGACCAACATGGTGAAACCCCGTCTCTACTAAAAATACAAAAATTAGTTGGGCGTGGTGGTGCGCGCCTGCAATCCCAGCTATTCAAGAGACTGAGGCAGGAAAATCGTTTGAATGCGGGAGGCGGAGGTTGCAGTGAGCTGAGATTGTGCCACTGCACTCCAGTCAGGGTGACAGAGCAATACTCCGTCTCAAAAAAAAAAAAAAAAAAAAGCTATTAAAGATTTGAGTTTTAGTAAAGATAGTAACACTATTAGCTGAAATAAAGCACACAGCAAGAAAATAGAGTAAAAATAATGTATATTGTTTGGAATGTGTTTGTTCTTTAGTGTCTATTGTGCATAGAAGTAGGTGCTCAGTAACCAGTTGCAATGTAAAATTGCTTTATCAGAGAAGGGATAGGACTGGAGATCAGTTATGATTCATCTGAGAAGCGTTGATAGTTGAAGCCATCACAATAGGTAAAGTGTTTAACAGAAGCATGTAATAAGAGATAATTAGAGGTTTATATACAGAATCTTATTTAAAGTGGCCATAAATTGGAAGGAAGCTTTTGAAGATGACATCAGTTCGTATAATACATGCAAAAAACTCATAGCAAGCATGAACTATTTGATGAGTGCTTCAGGGCCATTGACAAAGAGATTGTAGCAATATCCTAGAGAAATTTTCAATTTCCTTTTACCAACAATGAGAAATCTCTTCAACTCCTGTAGTAGCTGATATGGAGTTGGCTTTCTTGGTGTTCTATTTGAAAGACCTGATATTTACCCAAATTTATGCACATGGAAATGTTTCTCACAGCTTTTCTTCTGACCCTGTTCCTAATCTTGTGGATAGTTTGGAACTGACCATGTGGTAGTTTGGAACTGACCATGCGGTTAGTATAAATAGATAATGTTTTCACTGTTATTTTTAGGAGTGCAGTGGTTGTGGGCATTTGCATAGATGATTGGGGAAGAGAGTTACACTGATATTAAATGTGGGCTAAAATCCTTGCATTACTAGTATGTGGTCTCATTTGTTTGGTTTCATATGTGGATGTGGCTTTCCTACAATGTGATGTAGGAAGAGTAGCATTTTATGTTTCAACAGATTAACTTTTATTCCTTGTTAATTCCAGAAGAAAAAGCAATGCTGATCTCTATAGGCTATTTAAAATTTCAGAAACTTTAAAATATATCTTATTATCTAAAATTTTCTAATTTTCTCATTTACAAGTCTTCCTCAGCCCATTGCTATTACCATCATTTTAATACCATTCCACCAATATCACAATATGAAAATATTCCTTCCAAATATCTTCACGTCTCTACAATATTCCTGGAGTGATTTAAATGTTTGGTATGAAAGAAAAGCAATCAAAGAATGTTGAAAAACACTTCATCATAAAATATTATTATGATTTGCTGTTTATATAATGTTCATTTGTGACTATTTCTGCATATTCTCTGACAATGTTTTTGTGTCTGAATTTTTTTCAAATAAATATTGCATCACATGTTGCTATAAATTGGAAAAATATATATTAAACGTATTTTGTGCTATAAATATATGCATCTAATAAGTATTTTCTGGGTTATTTAATAAATAAGTACCATATTTTTATTAAAAAGTAAAATATACATATCAAAATAATGCAGGCAAATACGAAAACATTATACCTGCCTCTTATGGTGAAATAAAACCTGCAAAAGGAAATCTAAATAATGCAAAAAAATTCTCATTCAACTTGTTTCCCAAACCTATCTGTACCCATCTGCAGATTGTTTGGAGCACTACAAAGAAGTAAAAAAATAAATAAATAAAATAGGAGGATACTGTAAACTATTGGTATTTTTTTAAATAGAGGTATCATATATATAACCAAATCCTTGCTTTTGACTGTACAGGAATTTTTATCAGTGAAAAAATTTTAAATGCATTTCACTTTTCATACCCTCATTAATTTTTATCAGTTAAAAATATCTCATTCTCACTTTTGAAGCTAAGCTGAGAATGGACTATTCATTTTTAAATGCATTTTACTTTTAGTACCTTACCACTAATTTTTAACTGATATTTACTTATTTACTATTTCCAAGTTTATTTGTTTGCTATTTCCAAATTTTAACACAACCTTCCATACTTTATAAAATGTAAAATTTGTAAGTAAACATTTAACTACATTTTATCAAAACTTCCATGATTAAATTTTAAATGTATGCCAACAAAAAATATTGAAACTCTTCTCAACTCAAAATACTTTTATCCTCAAAGTTAAAACAAAACAAAAAAAATGGCCAGGGTAAGCAATCCACTTTCACATAAAGTGTTCTGCTAGGTCCTCTGATTATCGTTAAATTAAGTAGAATATACACCTTAAGTTCTGTAAAACTATATCTTGCAGAACAGATATATTTACATAAAAACACTCTGAAAGAAGGCATTATCTGGTCTTTGCTAGAAGATACAAAGAACACAAAAGGTAGAATGGCCGTGTGAGGGAGGTAGTAACTGATGGGAATTGCAGTGGGAACTGAAAACAAACAAGCTGAATAATGTCTTCAAAATATCAGTATATTGTAATGTTCAATCTGTTTTTGTGAAGAATACAAAACTGTTGAACCAGAAAATATGTCCAAAGACATCTAGTTTATAATCTGGAGAAAAAAAATAGGATATGTAAAATAAGGTCAGAGACATACGATAAAGAGAGAAGGTCTAATAAATGTTTAATTGGTGTCCAGAAAACTGGAGACAGAAAATAGGACCTGAGCAATCTTTGAAGAGAATATTGATCAGGATTTTTCAGAAGTGGTGAAGAACTCAATTTCTAAATATAGGAATCTCAATGTAATCGGGAAGAATATAAATTTTACCAAATCTAAGTAACAGGGACCACATTCAAAATGAAAATCTTATGACTAACTAAAGTGAAAGAAATATTACATTCAGAGAGCAGTAATAAAAGTCATCTATGGGCCGGGCGTGATGACTCACGCCTGTAATCCCAGTACTTTGGGAGGCCGAGGCAGGCGGATCACGAGGTCAGGAGATCGAGACCGTCCTGGCTAACACGGTGAAACCCCGTCTCTACTAAAAGCATAAAAAATTAGCCGGGCGTGGTGGCGGGCGCCTGTAGTCCCAGCTGCTTGGGAGGCTGAGGCAGGAGAATGGCATGAACCCAGGAGGCGGAGCTTGCAGTGAGCCAAGATCTCACCACTGCACTCCAGCCTGGGCGACAGAGTGAGACTCTGTCTCCAAAAAGTCATCTATGAGTTTTCTACTGCCACAATGATGACAGCGGAATGAACTATTTGATATATCAAAAGAATACACCTATGGACAGCATCATCTACATCCATTAAAAATACCCTTCAAGAATAAGGAAAAAGAAAATTATTGTATGCCAAGAAAATAGTGCTCACTACCAAGAATCTGTAATGAAGGAAATCCAAAGAAATACTCTACTGACTACATCCCTAGCACTGTGCTTATTTCTTTCAATTCATAGTCATAATTAATCTTCCCCAAACCAAATCATCTTACATTTATAAATAAATGTGTAACACTTTAAAAAGAAACGATATCTCTGGTTTATTTTAGCTCCAAAGTCTGTGATCTTTTGAATTAAGCATGTGTGCCTGCTGTCTACAGAATAGTCTACACAACATCTTAGTTTTAAATTTGTTTCTTACTCTATTACCTTCCAAATTTCGAGTATGATTATCAGGATTACCCAAACTATTTATATCTTCATCCTTTAGAAAGATATATATGTTGATTTTATTTAATGTTAATGTGAGTAATCCAGCATCATTTGGTTTATTTTCACTTGAGCTATTTGCGTATCTCTCTCTCTTTTTCTCTCTCCTCTCTATTTATCTGTCTAATCTACTATCTGTCTTTCATCTAATTATCTTCGCACCCCATAAATCTTCAGAAGGGTGAGTTTCACCTCTGTTAAATTTAAGTATAACCCATCGCATTCATTTGGAACTAAATTACGTATAGCGACTGAACACAGAGAATGGATAGGGTAGTACATAATTAGACAAATGGGCTTCAGTCACAGACTGTTTTGTGACTGAGCCTTGGCTCTATTTTTCACTGGCTACACAGGAATAAGCAAGTTAGTTTTGCCACATGTGACGGTAACAGTAGGGAAATGGAGAACCTTAGTAATATACTGCATTTAAAATAGTTGTCAGCGTGCCTAGGACATGGAAGCATAGCAGTCAAAAGCAAGATGACCTAGTGATTAAGAAAAAACTGTAGCCAGACTGTCTGGTTTTGTGTCTCAACTCTGCCACTTTCTAATTCCTTGACCTTGGGCAAGTTACTTAGTCTCTCATCCATAAAAGAAGGATAAGATTAGTACCTAATTCAGAGTCAAGATTCATATAGATTAGGTCCATGCCTTCTATATATTGTTACTTAATTAAAACATGTTAAGATTGCTGTTATGATTATAATCAACTGATTAACAATTTTATAGTTAATAAATTTACTTGATAATACTAGCATGATAGTTATTTAGTGGGCCTGAATTGGAAGGTATAAAGGTATATCAGGCATTGAGAATCACTCTAACTGCTGCATGACAACACAATCATTTGCATCCATGAAAATACTTTATTGCATTCCATATAAGTTATCCTCTTTTATTTTCGTCATAATGCTATATAAATTAATAAATGAATACATAGAAATAAAGCATCATAATATATAAACACACACATACAGATACTGTGTAATTGAAATTATAGCACGAATCCACACATTGAAAAATTTAAGTCGATATTGCAGTTCCAAAATCTTTCAATATAGGTTCCTGCATGCTCTCTTTTTTCTTTGTCATGTAAACTGGTGTATTATAACATAAATTGGAAGGCTTAACCTAAACTCATTTATGAGGCAAGATAAAATAAGTAGTAACTATACAATCTATATTCTCATTATTCATCAATTTTATTCTTTCAATTATTAAAGAACGTTAAGTGAGTCCTTCCAGAGTGGGCACTGCGCCAAGTGATGAATAAGTGTTTAGAGGTATTCAAAAGAGCATTCTTTGCTACAAATATTATTGCTTAGTAAAAACTGGCATTTCTTCTGCAAATAAATCTTTGAAACAAGTATTTTTTAATCAGTAGAAATTAAGTTGGACATAGATAAAAATAGAAAACTATGTAAAATTATAGCTTCTCTGAAAGAAACTATTAATAATGAGGAATGTATTTTCAGAAATTATTGAGTAAATTTAGGTTGACTGCCTTTCTAATATGGTTGTGGTTTCACTAAAATAAATCTGCACATGATATCTATAATATTTTAAAAATTACTTTTAATTATGAGGAAAGCAGTACTCTTTATACTGACAAACCAAATTATGAGAATAAATAAATAAATAAGCTATCCTCCTAAATAGTGTATGCTATAACTCATCCTAAAATAAAATACTGTTTCTAAAGTAATACTTCTTTGGAATGTATACTGTGGACAAACTCCTCACTGAATAAATCTAAAATGTATGAGTGAAGACATTCACTGAAGTGAAACTGAAAACAATAATTGTCATAAAACTAGATACAGTACTTAAACAATTAAAGTTTACATCAGAGGAGAACAAAAGTTAAATTAAAATGGTGGAGAACAAAATGTTCATTTATGGACTCATTAATCGACTGTAAAATAAGGATGAAAAGTGGAAACACGGAAATTCAAATTTGTAAGTCTTCTTTCTCTCAATTTTTCTTTTTGCATTTAGCTGAAAGACATGGCAGAAGTGTGAGAGAAATAGAGGACTCTGTAGAATAGATGGCGTTGATCAATCTGCTGTAATTGGTGGAGGTGGCTGGAAATACCATGCCATCTACAGACAGTAAAATAACTGTATCTATAGACACAATTACTTAGATCGCCTTTGGTTTCTAAGTTCATTTTCTTTAGAGACATACACAGATTATATAGACACATCTGTTATGAAGGATATAAACTTACCAGGACTAGCCATTGAGGGATTCTTTCCTGAGTACAACTAACATTCAAAGTTCTCTGTGTCCAGGCAGCTTCAGCATCACCTGAGAGCTTGCAGGAAAAGTGGAATCACAGGTCCCCATCCTAGACCTACAAATAATGCCTTTTAACAAGATCCCTGGGGGATTTGTATGCAAATCACCATTTAAAAAGTACTCGTCTAGTACATATAGGTTGTTTGACAGATGAAGATGTTCTGAATGCCTTTTAGTTTTATTTGCAGTGACAGAAGGAAAAAGTTATCTAATGAGGAATAAATGCAAACAAAAACTATCTTAGCATTTTATCCTCAAAATGCATGGCATTTTACCTGGAAAAAGTAAGATTCTTATTACAATGTGAATCACAAAAATTATGTTATTTATCTGGAACTTGAAACTCAATATGAAATCATTTGAGGTTCCATTCAAAGTTCTAAAATCTATCAAACATAGGATATGTTGCATTATCAAAGCAGTTTCATTAAAATTTGCATGGGCCTAAGTAAATTAGAGGTTATGCTCTTATGATACATCTAATATACAATTTTCCTATAAAATATATATTTAATAGCTCCAGAAAAAGCAACCGGATCAAGATAAGACACTGAATTAATCACTTCTTTATAGTGAATACTAAGACATCTCCTGTTCTTTCTTCTCTACATTAAGGTATTGTGCACTTGCCATTGATGAAGAAATAGTGGAGTAGGTCAGAGTTCACGTACTTGCCAAATTTTGTATCTTTATCTATATAGCAAGTATCTAAGAATTCATGTGTATGCAATTTAGCAAGAAATCATATAAAAATAGGGGATAGTATTGAAAGTCTCAGAATTTTATTCTTACTAAAATATTTTGCATCGAATTATGTTAGAAAGGCACTATTAAAAAAACAAATACATCTTGAAATAAAAGTCTGGAAATTTAATAAAACCATTAAGAGATCAGTATCAAAATATTTGATGATTATGGAATACATCCCTTTTTGTGAGGGGGCAAATTGTATTAACATTGCATTTTGATATAAATTAACAGAATAAACATACACAAAGAAAATAAAGCATTAAAGAAAATATGGAGAAAATTAGTAGTGGTTATTTGGGAAAGAGATTACTACTATTATTTTATTTATACTTCTCTACTTTTGATAGTCCTTTCAATAAATAAAATACATACAGTACTTGTTAATAAGAAAAATACTTTTAAAATAATAATAGCTGCATTGGTTCTTGATGAAATCTTATCATCTTAAAGCTATATTAATATTGGAAACCTCAATAAATATGAGATAAAATATAAGTATATGCTAATTTTGTGATGTATTATGTCTTTCCTTCTATTAAAAAATAATTAACATTGACAAATAGAATTAAGAAGATATTCTGCAAAATGGTTCAAACATCCATAAGGAACACATTTTACATGAGCTCTGTTATGAAAATAGATGTATTATTTAAGGTGAAACATTTAGATAATGTTCCAGTAAGTATGTTTATATAAAACTATTTTATCTTTTTTTATGTAGTTTTTTCTACTTGTATTAGACATTTTTAGTGGAAATTTGAATACATTGCTATTTAACTGATAATATGAAATAACAGTCATAAATTACTTATATTTATAGGAGCATATTTGATTAAACAAAAAGATATCTATTTGTTCTTTATAGTTTTAAAAATCAATGAAATAATTGGATTTGGGAAGATTAATAGGATACTTCAACTTACACTAAATTATATCAAAATGCTCTCTCCCATTTTTAAGTGGTTTAAAACCTCTCAAACCTACAATTTGGGCACTATTTCTTTCTAGTATTGATATAGGGACGTTATTTTCTAACATGCCTACAAAAAACTGCAAGCTTATTTACCTAAAAATTAATATAATGCTTCACAAAATGTCTGCACTATTACACCACTTGTACTTTTAAAATATTTTGTCAAATCTAGTCATTGACAATGTAATGCATTAATTACAACTGAATTTAGCTATCATAAATGGCAATTACATACATTGTGAATCATGATTTTCTTCTAATACATTTTTATTTATGAATTTTATTTCTTGAATATAACTGATAATAATATTGTTTATTTAAAACAGAGTATTTATTGATTTAATATCCTAAAAATTACTCTACATTAATTATTTTTAAATGCATAAAATTTTATAACACTCATCACTAAATTGTATTTTAAGATAAAAAATGGGAAATGGACCACAATAAAGAGCTTTAAATAATTTTATTTAAGCAGTATTTTTTTGTCGTTGCTATGTTAAAATGTCACTTAAAAATGAAAACAGAGCAGTGTTAAAATAATATGTCAGAATGTTGATTTTAAATGGCCTTACAAGTTTGCAAAGTGAGGAGTTTTATGTACAACTACTCTGACCAGGAGGCAAAAGTTTAACTGAAATTTATACATAGGTATAATCAGATATAGTCATTTCTAAATGACATATAAATGTTGACATATACAATATGTATTCTACACATTTTATTGACATATACAATATGTAATCTACAAAGGAACTATTAGCAATATGTATACTGATCATTTGCAACAAAAAGCTGTAAAAGCACCAAATTAGAGGATAATTTAAGCTGAAAAAAGGATTCTTTCTCCACCTAAATAGGAATTATTAATTAATGAAAGATTTCATGTATTGTTTCATAAGTTATATTCTTTTATTTAAATAATTTAAAATTATACCTATGACAAAGCATTTATGCTTATTATAGTAATAATTTACACAAATGATTATACATAATAACATCTTCAACCATTATTCAAAAATGGTAATTGTGACATTGTTAACTTTTTCCACAATTTTGCTTTCATTCATTTCAGCCAAGAATTTTCTCAGTCAGTGACTAATGTTAAAATAGTAAAAATGAACTTTATTACAAGCAGATGTTTATTTTATAACACAAATATTTAAATTAGTAAATTGCAAGAGTTCTTTAATTAAAAGTGTTAACTTTATTGAGAAAAATTTAATTGCAGAATGGTTATTACTGTGAATAAGTTTTGTATATGTGTCTATCTACCTGTCTTTTATTTTTATTGCATCATTAGTTTTAATTGCTTTAATCATATCAAGTTAAATCCATTTGCATATTATTATTGTGTAAAGGTATATATTTTAGCAAGCAAGTACTTTGAATCACAGACATCTATAATATACAGTCTGTGGATGATTCTGAAATAGATTTACATATTTATTTAGGGAGCCGTATTGGGATCACTGGGATAGTTTCCTGAAATAGAAGAACTAATTTCTGTGAGGATATTAAGAAGACAGCTGTCATGTAATGCTTCCCAAGTAGTTTTTAAAGTACATAAACAATATTCTGTAATGAACACTCAGATTAGCATATCAGATGAAAGAGTGGAAATTCATCCTGAATAACTTTTTAAAGGAAACACATTTTGAAAAAATTGAAGAAACAAAGTTTCTTTCTCCCTTGTCCCATACTACTATGTTTTTTCAACCTAAAATTTGAGGGTAATTGGCCAGTATAAGTACCTTCTTAAATGTTATTGAATCCAACTAAAGTTTTCCAGTGAATTTAGAATAAATGTGAGACCACATTTTGATAGTAGATGAATAAGAGAAGAATGAGTAAAAAAAGAATGGCACTAATCTTTTAGTAAAAGTGATCCTCCAGGCAAAAAATAAATAAATGAAAGAAATCTAAAGGTTTAGGTAGCTGGCTATGGGTTTGCTTCATTTACCCTTCTTTTTAAATACAGTACAATTCCAGATATAATTAGCAAAGTGTGTATAATAGCATATATATGTTATGGCTTGTATAATAGCAAGCCGTAAGAAGAACTTTGGGATCACTGGCCATTGAGAAGTGTGATGGAAATTCACTATCAGTGATAAAGGATATCCAGGAGCAAGCATCAGATATTAAGGCAATCAGACTGCAAGACTGGATGCAGAACAACAGCCTACAGCTGGGCAGTTTGTACACCATACATACAACTTCAGCAAAGGGAAAAAGGAAGGCTAAAATTCAGCTTTCCCTCCTCTTATCAATCATTATGCCTAAACTACGATTGTTTCAAAGTAGAAGAGTGATGATTCATTAATTTATTTACTCAAAAGGGATATATGAATGCATGCAATGGAGGCTACAGAGACAAAGCACAGAAGAAGCATTATTATCCCAGTTTCACAATAAGCTAAATCACTGCCTAAAAGTTCTTCCTAGAAGTAGAAATGCCTATGAATGCTGTAAATCCCCCAACTTAAAATATGGCAGAATTATTCTAACAGAAATTAAACATGTACTAAGAGAAATCAATGAGAGTCTGTGTCATTGTGCATGGTCACATATTTTGCGTGTGTTGACCTCTCTAACTACAATGGTGAGAAAACCAAACATATCACACTAGAACTTTGAATTATAAAAAGACACAGAAAAACTCACTACAAAAATATTTCTCCACGATTGAAATACTATAATGTGAGGCAAACAAGAGAGAGCCAGATGAAACTTAAATACTTAGTTTTTCTTTATACATAATCACTCAGAATATATCTAAACAACCAAGTGCATTTACCTATTTTTTTAACTACAATAAAAATGGAATCTAATGCTAAAAACTTTTTTATTGTTTGTAAATTACTGATTTGGCATTGTACAATAATCGCTTCAAAATCTACCTTATTAGTGCTTTAAAAAAGTTCACTATAAAAAAATAAGTTCACTATCTTGTAATGAAATTCTGTGTATAAAAATGACAGCTGATCATCATTAAAATTACAGCCACCAAGGCCCAAGAAGTTTTAAGGAACTCATTTGGCTGCTGAAAGTTTCAGTTCCCAGGATTATCCAAGCAAAGCAGATGCCAGATGCTCCCACAGCAACAAAACTGAATACCCTTTGTGGTTAGAAATTTTTAAGGAAAGTTATTTTTTTCTTTCTTTTTCTACAATAAATAGAACCAGAAACAGTCACAGAAATAGGAGCCTACTTAACTATTTGCATTATTCAAATATTGACAATATTAAATTCCTAAAATCACAGACAGTTTAAAGAAGATTAGAGCATATTTTAAAGCAAATTTTCACATTGTAATACAATTTAATTTGGTATATGGATATATATATAGTGGAAGGCTTTGTTTTTTTTTTTGTTTTTTTTTTGAGATGGAGTCTTGCTCTGTCACCCAGGCTGGAATGCAGTGGCACAATCTCGGCTCACTGCAACCTCCGCCTCCCGGATTCAAGCGATTCTTCTGCCTCAGCTTCCTGAGTAGCTGGGATTACAGGCACACACCACGACGCCTGGCTAATTTTTGTATTTTTAGTAGAGACGGGGGTTTCACCATATTGGCCAGGCTGGTCTCGAACTCCCGACCTCGTGACCTGCCAGCCTCGGCCTCCCAAAGTGCTGGGATTACAGGTGCTACCACGTCAGGCCAGGCAAATCATTTTTTTTAACTTACTGAGATATAAGTAATAAGAATTTAGAAGAAGAAATCTTAGGGAGCATAGGTGTCAAATACAAGACCTAGATGAGAATACTGTCTGTGAAATTGATCAAGTCAATCCGGGAAGTGACAAGATTAGCCATTAATGTTGCTTTCATTGATAAAAATAATTATCCAATATTCATTGGTGCTCGCCAGGGACTGGCATGAGGGTAATTTGGTGAGATGCTATTTAAAGGGGTTAACATTCTAGTTATGCAAGATGAATAAATCCTAGAAATCTACCGTACAACATGGTGCCTATAGATAATAATGCTGTATTGTGCTCTTAAAAATTTAAGAGGGGCGATCTCATGTTAAGTGTTCTTACCACACTAAAAAATGCAATTATAGTTTTTGGATATATATAAATTGTATCTCACTCCATTTTAAAGGTATCTTCACACCAAGCATAATGCCCTTCCTTGAAGAATATAAAACATTAAATATTAATTTAATTTATATAATACTCATGTATAAAAGTATATTATGAATATATGAAACTATTTTAAAGGCCAGCTAAACTTCAGAACATATCGTTGGTCAGAGGCAATATTCTTAATATATTATATATCATATTCTTCAAATAGCTTGTTCTGATTTTGCTAAACAGCATCACTTTATTTATATCTGTGCCTATAGATTTTCATTAATATGCACCCATCTACATGAGAGAGTAGTTTATAAGTAAATAATCAATTTGGCATAATTTAAAGCCTTATTTAAGTTGAACCAGTGAAAATATATAATCTAATAATCTTTTCAAATACAAAATGACTCTTAAAAGAAGAACAATAAAAGTTGTGCACAACATTTTATACCAGACTAGGAAAGAAAAGACCAGTTGTAGAATACCGTTTTCCAAAGGTTGTTTCCCTGAAATAAGTACTGGTTGTTAACAGTAGAAGAGCAGAATAAAATGCTTCAAGGTCAATAGTTATCTTTACTTCCCACATAAAATCCACAAGAATCATAGTGCACATTAGAATTTTAATAGTTCTGATGAGCCCTACCGTAAAAAGCCTGTTTGACTTTGCTAAATTCAGGTATTTTAATTGGCTTGCTTAATTACTAATATCCTTAAGAACTGTGTTCTGTGGAATAAAGTATAAACTGAAACATGTCCATTTTATATTTTAAAAACATCTTGATTGAGATATAATCCACATACCATACAACCATCCATTATTTAATCAATAATTTTTAGTATATTCAGAGTTGTACAACCATCGCCATGGTTTTAGAACATTTTCATCACCCTAAAAGACAATCTGCATCCATGAACATTTTCCATTGTCCTTTCCCCCAGCTCTACACAACCACTACTCTACTTTTATTCTCTAAGGATTTGCCTATTTAAGTCAATATAAATGGAATAATGTTTGCCTATTCAAGAACATATAAATGGAATTATCCAATATGTGGTTATTTATGTGTAGCTTCTTTCATTTAGCATAAAGTTTTCAAGGTTTATTCATGATTGTAGCATGTATCAATTATTTGTTTCTTCTTAAGGTAGAATACTTTTCCATTCTATGGGAGTACCATATTTTATCTGTGCGTTCATCAGTTGATAGCATTTAGGCTGTTTTGACCTTTTGTTACGAATAATACTGCTATGAACATTCATGTATATGCTTTACATTTCATCATTTCCCTTAGTTGCATAACTACTAGTGGGAGGGCTGTATTACATGGCAACTTTATGGTCATCTTTTCTAAGAACTGCCAGACTGTTTTCCGAATGGCTGCATCGTTTTATATTTCTAACAATATATAAAGGCTTTGATTCCTCTACATCCTAATGCATATTATATATACTTTAAATTATTTCCATGCTAGTGAGTGTGCAGTGGATTTTTATTGTTCTTTTGAAGTTCCATAATGATATTATTTGGTAATGATATTATTACTTCCATTATTTTAAGTATAATGATATTGAGAGGTTTTTAAATATTTTTTGGCCAATTGTATAACTTTTTAAAAGAAACCTCTTAACATCCTGCCCCATTTTGTAATTGGGTAATTATTAATATTTCCAACATTTTTATTGTGGTAAAATGTACATAATATAAAATTTACCCCTTAACTGTTTTTAAATGTCCAGTCCACTGTCATTAAATACATTCATAGTGTTAGGTGACCATTATTGATCACCTTCCAACTCCAAACTTTTTTCATCTTATAAAATTGAAACTCTATACTCCTAAAAGTTATACCACTCTGCCTTAAAGGTACATCAGATTAACTTCAGCAACACGAAAATTCTTCTCCTTCAACAACTCCATTCCTACCTCTCTTGGTTTTTGATGACACAAAATTACTTCTTTATACATTGTATTCCCCAAAACATAAACTGGTAATTCTCTTAAATGAATTGTCTTTAAAATTATATAGAAAACAAAATCTAGAGTAACTAACCAGAGTTAAAAACTACAATAGATTTCAAGGCCAAGCGTGTTGGCTCAGACCTATAATCCCAGAACTTTGGGAGGCTAACGTAGGAGAAGCACTTGAGTCCAGGAGTTCAAGACCAACCTGGGTAACATAGCGAAACCCCGTCTCTATAAAATGAAAATAAAAAAAACACTACCTTTTAGACTAATAATTGTTTTCTTAAAATGTATTAGTTTCTTAAATCATGTAGAAAACAAAAATATACAGTTACAAGCCCTTGCTATAATATTGCTAACATTTATAATTGCCCCTCTATGTACTTTCACTGAGATTTGTATTTCTTCATACGGATTTGAGTTACTGTCCAGTTTCTTTTCATTTTACCCTGCAGAATTCCCCAGGGTATATTTTTCAGGTCAGCTATAGTGGTAACAAATTCCTTCTTTAATTAACTGAAAATGTCGTAATTTCTCTCTCACTTTTGTAAGACATTTTTTGGATATCAAAGTTTGGCTGAGAGTTTTTTTTTTTTTTTTTTTTTTAGTATTTTTTGAATATGTTGGCCCACTGCCTTCTATCCTCCAAAGTTTTTGGTGAGAAATCTACTGATAATCTTATTGACGATCTCTTGTATGTGACAAGTTTTTTCTCTCTTACTGCTTTCAAGATTCTCTCATTGTCTTTGTCTTTGAAATGCTGTATTATAACGTGTTATAGTGTGGGTCTCTTTGAGTTCATCTTACTTAAAGTTTGTTGAGTATCTGGGATGTTTATATTCATCTTTCATAAAATTTGAAAAGTTTTCAGCCATTATTTCTTCCAGATAGTCTGTCTGCCCCGTTCTTTCTCTCTTCCCATTCTGAGACTACCTCAGTGGGTATTTATTCCTCTTGATGATGTCCCACATGTCCCTTAGGCTTTCTTCATTTCTTCAGTATTCTCTTTTTTGTTGTTCTTCTACATCAATAATTTTTATTGTAATATATTTGATTTTGCTGATTCTTTCCTCTGCCTGCTTGAATCTGTCTTTAGATCCCTATTGTCAATTTTTTTTAAATATCATTTTCAGAAACTGTTTTGTTAATTGATTGCTTTTATTTCAATGGTCATAATTTTCTGTCTTTTTTATATTTTTAATTATTTTATTTTTAATTTTTAATCTATTTATTTATTTACTTAGAGACTGGGTTATGAGACTGGCTAATTTTTATATTTTTGGTAGAGATGGGGATTTGCCATGTTTGCCCAGGCTGGTTTTGAACTCAAGTGATCTACCCACCTCAGCCTCCCGAAGTGCTAGGATTACAGGCGTGAGCCAGCATGCCTGGCTCTCTCTTGTAATTTTTAGTGTCTTGTAATTTTTTTTGTTGAAAACTGACATCTGAATCTAATAATGTGGTAACTCTGAAATTGGCCCTTCTCTTTCCCCAGAGGTCGTTGTTTTCTGTTATTATCTTTATCGTTTTTGTTTCTTGATTGTTGTAGGGTCTATATGTCAAATATCAGCCTGTGGTGTAAATTTATGCTTCTCAGTTTTTTCTGGGTTCATACCTTTCCCTGAGCATATGTAGTCACATTCTAATTTCCTTTGTACATTCCATTGCTTTTGAATGTCCTAGTCTTTAATGTCTGTCTCCTCCACAACCCTCCAAAAGAGAGAGAGAAATGAAGGAAAGAAAAATGATGCTGGTTCTTTAAATCCTCGGGAAGTCACTTCAGGCTGTAGGGGGACAAACAGTAATAGTGATAAAAGGTGCAATAACGATGGCTGCGTATCTCTCTGTACTTCTGTGATAAAATAATAATAATAATAATAATAAGCACCAGTCAAAGATCAGTGCCCAGTACCTCAATATTGGAGGAGGAAACCAGAATTATTTTTGTCCATCCTGGCTCCTGTAAGTTGTGTGCAGGTTTCTCCAGGAACAAGGACACAGCTGCCTGTCACAGAGCTAGGGAACTAATACTGTGCGAAGAGCTTAAATTGTCCAAAATTACCACAGTTCCTTCTCTGGAAGTCGGAAGACTTTAATAGATCCCAGAATTCCAAAATAGTTATATCAGACAGACTGATTTTGTCCACGCTATTGTGTAGGTGGAAAGACCGATTCCTCATACTTCCTACTCTCCTATTTTCCCAGATTCCCCGAGACATTTTATAACAGAAAATTTCAGAACACATGAGGATGATGAATATTGCAAAGGAATAGAGGCTATCTTTGGTAGCAGAAGACTATGAAGATGGTTTATTAATTCACAAATGCAATATTATTCAACTTATTCATATAAAATATTCAATGGAAAAATTTAAGGTATGTAATGTTTGAAAACCCATTTAGTTATTAAACCATTAAGATATAAAATAATAATATAACATCTAGAAAAAGTAAGAAAACAAGAAAATTACAATTAATAAGAGTTTGGTAAAGAAAGAGTTAGTTATAATCTAAACATATGATAGCAACTTATATATCCAAGAATAACTAAACATCAGAAAATATTGAATTAATGATAGAAAAAAATAAAGTCTTGAAATACCCTTTACAATGAAATTCTATAACCTAAGTGTCATAAAACTATACAACTGTAATGTTAAAAATGAGCTTTGACTAACCAAAAGCTACACAATAATAGTGGTGTGGGGAAAAAGATCTAAACCTTCTCCAAATTTTGCTGTCGTGAAACAATGGAAAGCAAAATTTAAAGATGATTTTTAAGTTGGTAATGCAATTATAAATGTTATATACAAGACAAAAACCAATACTTTTGAAAGAGAGAAAAGAGGGAAATACATATTTAACCAGATATGAAAATATATTTAAGACAAAAATATATTTAAGACAAAAAGATATGAAATAGTAAAATGAAAATCATTCATGTGAAAAATGGAAAGATGTAAGAATCAAATAGTAAAGAAAACTATTAAAAATCATATCTATTAGGATAATTGTAACAGCCTATGGCAAAATGAATTCAGATCCAGTATGAAGTAAAATGTAAAAGCAAACAAAACAACCAACAAATATCAACCTAGAAATCTTATAAAATATTCGATTATATTAAATTGCTTAATGGAATTTTACTTTGAATCATAACAACTGTAGAAATAAGAAAATTAAATATTGAAAAAAGTGAGTTACGACAATTTTCTATTCATCAAAAGATGAAGGGATAAAGTATCGTATATTCATAAAATGTAATATCATTCAGTCACACAAAGAAATGAAGGGCTGCTACACGCTACAACTTGGATCATCCTATAAGACATTATGCTAAACAAAAAACACTAGTCACAAAAGTTCAAAAATTATATGAGTCCACTGATATGAAAGTCCAGAATACGGTAACCTATATAGAAATAAAACTATTAGTGGGTGCTTAAGCATGGGAACAAAAGAGTGAATGGGGTAGTAACAGAGAGGTAGAGGGTTTATTCTGAGATAATGAAAATATTCCAATAATAACTATCCTGACAATTGTACATATCTGTGAGTATATAAAAGACAATTTAATTGTAGCTATTTATTTCCAGAAAATTCAGTTTTATCTTTTTATACATAATTCTTCTTTTAAATACATTTAAAATTGATAAATAAAAGTTGCATGTATTTACTGTGTACGAATGTAGTTTGGAATGTATTTACATTGAGGAATGGTTACATTGAAGTTGCCTGTGTTGTGTGTGTGTGTGTGTGTGTGTTTGTGTGTATGTGTAGTGAGAGAACTTAAAATCTACTCTCTGAAATGTTTGAGAATGCAATATATTGTTATTAACTACAGTCACCATCTTGTAAAATAGCTTGTTTAAATTTATTACTCCCACCTAACTGAAATTGTGCATATTTTGACCAGCCTCTCCTCTAACTTTTCACCCCGTATCCCCAAGATCAAGCTCCTGGTAATCACCATTCTACTCTCTGCTTCTATGAGTTCAACATTTTAAAATTATGCATATAAGTGATACTATGTGATATTTGTCTTTCTATGCCTGCCTTATTTCACTTAACATGATGTCCTCCCATCCACTGATGGACACTTAATTTGCATTCATATCTTGGCTATTGTGAATAATGTTGCAATAAACATTGGAGTGCAGATATATCTTCTACATACTGCCCCATTTCATTTGTATGTGTACCCAGTAGTGAGATGTTTGGATCATATGGTAGTTCTACTTTTAATTTTTTGAGGAACTTCCCTGGCTGTGTACTAATCTGCATTTCTACCAACAGTGTGCAAAGGTTCCATTTTATCCATATGCTCACTGACGCTTTTTATCCTCTGTCTTTTTGATAATAGCTATTCTGACCAGTGTGAGATAATATCTCATTTTGGTTTCAATTTGCATTTCTCTGATGATTAGTGATATTGAGCATTTTTTTCATATAATACTTCATTGTGTGTGTATATATATGTGCAATATTTGTACATATATATTAATATATGTACTATTCAAAGACCATTTAATATATGTAAATACTTCAATGTTTAGTTATTGGTCATGTTAACTTCTTCAAATAAACCTCTGCGTGAAAGAAAACTCTGACCTTTTGATTCTATCAAGACACTAAACAAATGTCCAGCCCCAACCTGGGCTTTCTCTCCAAAGCACACTTTCCTGACAATGAACCTCCTAATTTTATCATCTTTTGAATTCTGCACAAGCTGACAATTTTCAAAATTATGAAGTTCTATTTCTATTTTGTTTGTCATCTCAATGTTTCTCCTTCCTTCATATTTACTATGAGCAGCAAAGAGAAACAAAGCCACTCCTTCAAAACTTTGCCTGGAAATGTCCTCAGTTGTATATCCAACCTTATCCTTTCCCTTCTATAAAGATAATGGCTATATTAGGAATGGTCATATAAGTTGTTGAAGTATTTAAGAAAATATTAGATCACGTTGCTCTCAGAGGACTCGGGAGGTCTCCCTGAAATTAGGCTACATTTAGTTTCTTAACAGAGTTTCCAAAAGACATATTTCACTATTTATATTCACCATGTGGAACGTTATCCCTATGAAAGAAATTATCCAATTAGGAAAGGCAGTACAAAATATATCCCATGTTAGCTGAAACAATCAGTTGACACTACCTCAGCTCTGGAAGGCATTCTGGTTAGGCTCAATACACTGGGAAGAACACATTCTACTAGATAGTACTTTCCACATAAGGGTTTTTATCAGTCTTCAATGTAGTTGCTTTTTTTTTTTTTTCCTAAATACTCTGTTAGCACACCTACATTTTTCCATATCAGATTGACTTTGCTATGTGTATTATTAGATTATGTTCCATTTAAAATAAGATATTGTATAGTTTATCTGTGTAATCTCAAATGTTTGACATAATGCATTATAAAATGTGCTGTCAGTAAATCATTTTTAATAAATGTCGGCAAATGTAATTTTATGTCATATTTGAATTGAAGTTTCAAAAGCTCATTCAGAGATTTTATTGAAGAAAAAGGCAATTGGGAGTCCACTGAAGACTTTTTGAGCAGAACAGTTATGTAGTCAGATATAAAATTTAGTAAGATTAATTTGAAAGACGTTTTTATATTGCATTGGAGCATTACATGCATGATATAATTAATTCTGTTAAAAGACTGCTTAAATAATCCAAGTGGTAGATGCCATAGAGTTAATCCTCGGGGACTGATAGTCATTATAGAAAAAAAGTAAGACATCACTTGGAAATGCTCCATGGAAACTAAAAAGAAAAAGAACGTTAAAAATTCCATGATCATATGTTGAGAAGAAAATAAGGGCTTATTTATTTTTAAAAACTAGAACTGTTCATTGTGCCTTTTATTTCTTAAAACTAATGGTTAGTAATCATAGCATACAAACTAAATATATGAATTAAAACTGGTTAACAATTAGCCACTGTATCAACAGAAAAGTTGTTTAAATCATTTATTTTTTTAAATTTTGTGTGCATAGACGTACAAATAAAATCTGCATTGTAGTATTCATTGAATTTCTTAAAACTAAAAAAATAGTTAACAAGAAATATTCTTAATACGCAAATGATTTAGTTCTATGGAGTTTTAAAGAAATAACTATCATTGTACTCTCGATATAAATGTATAAACCAGTTGATAATTTGTGTAGCACATGGCTATTTAAGCAGCATGTAAATTTTCTTTACATCCTGCTAATCTCTTATAAGGATAACATTTAGCTTTTTTTTTTTTTTTTTTTTTTGAGATGGAATCTCTCTCTGTCACTCAGGCTGGAGTGCGGTGGCATGATCTCAGCTCACTGCAACCTCTGCCTCCCAAGCTTAAGCGATTCTCCTGCCTCTGCCTTCCGAGTAGTTGAGATTACAGGTGCTAACCATCACACCTGGATGATTTTTGTATTTTTAGTAGAGACTAGATTTCACCATGTTGGCCAACCTGGTTAATCTGTAAGTGTAATTATCCAAGGAAAATGTTATTGGAAAGACAATTCTTTTTTATATGTGTTACATTCAGTGTTTTAAAAGGTGTTCATGACTGTCACCTTGAAATTGGCTATGAATTATCTATAAATTCATTCAAATTATATGTATAAGTGAGTATGTATGAATATGTTAATATTTATGCAGGTAATTTTTTAACATTCTTATACTTTTAAACACCTATGAGAGTTAAGAATCATCATATTTTAGTATATAAAAAATTAATATTAGAATTTTGAAAAGTTTTTGTCATGTATCTTGTCTATTCTAGTCTATGTTATATTAACAAATACAAATTTCAATGAGTATAACTGAGCTCAGTAGTTGCAAATGGAAAAGCATTTGATTCAAATGAAGCATAACTTAAAAATTACCATCAATACACTGGCAAGCTATTCATAAAAATATACATACATAATAAAAATGTTTTAGTGTTTATTACATAAGTAATCTGAAAGAAGGCAGAAATTAAGTGGGCATAAAAGCCTAGAATTTATGTTGGCATTAAACAGTGAGTGATTGTGTGTACTTTTACTGGAAATGACTCATCTGTATTCTTAAGTACAATGTCCTATATACAAGGGCATTGACTTAAAAAAAATAAGTTAAAAATTACCACCAATAGACAAGCAAACTATTAATAAAAATCTGTATGCATAAGTTTTTTTTAGTGTTTAGTAAAGAGGCGATCTGAGAGAAAGCAGGAATTAAGTGGGCATAAAAGCTTAGAATTTATCTTCACATTAAACAATTGAAAAATTGCACATACTTTTCTTGGGAATGACTGATCTTGGCTCTCAACAGCTTATTTTTAAATTTCTAAGAATTTTATAAGTTTATTGTTAAACACAGGCATTATTAAAAATTAATGTATGTATAAAGAAATAAAATGTATCAAAAACCAAGGTAATAAATACAACTTTTGTTTTCTAATTATTTTACTAAATTTAACTCTTATCTACGTTCTTGATTTTTTTTTTGTCTACTCTATCAAAATGGTGGAGAGACTAACAATTACCTATTACTATTAATCTTTTCCTAATTCAATGTTCAGATACATTGCATAGACAGTGTTATGGGTTGACTTGTGTTCCCCGCAAATGTACACATTGAGTCCTAACACCAGTACCTCAGAATGTGACCTTATTAGTGGTAGGGTCTTTAAAGAATAATTCAAGTTACAATGAAGTTATTAGGGTGAACCCTAATCCAATAGGACTGGTGTCCTTATAAAAATGAAACATCTGGACACAGAGACATGTATAGACAGAAGATGATGTGAAGAGAACTAAAGGAGAAGATGACCATCTACAAGCCCAAAGAGAAAGAACAGAAACAGATCTTTCCATCAGGGTCCTCAGAAGGAATCAGCTCTGGCTACACCTCAATTTTAGACATTTAAGACTCAAGAAGTATAAGACAATACATTACTGTTCTTCAAGCCACCCAGTTTGTGGTACTTTGTTATGGTAGCTTATATTAGTTCATTCTTGCACTACTATAATGTCATATCTGAGACTGAGTAACTTATAAAGAAAAGAGATTTAATTGGCTCACAGTTCTGCAGGCTGTAAAGGAAACACAGTAGCTTCTGCTCCCAGGGAGGCCTCAGGAAGCTTCCAATCATGGGAGAAGGCAAAAGGGGAGAAAGCTTCTCACGTGGCAGGAGCAGGAGCATGAGAGAATAAGCGGGGAGGTGCTGCACACTTTGAAACAACCAGATCTCATAAGAATTTACTCACCATGACGAGAACAGCACTAAGAGAATGGTGCTAAACCATTCCTGAGAAATCCACCCCTGTAATCCAACCGCCTCCCAGCAGGCCCCACCTCCAACACTGGTTTAACAACTCAATAGGAGATATTGAAACCATATCACACTTCTAAGAAACTAACAGAAGAAACTTGTAAATTGCAGTGGTAGACGTTTTCATATCACAGAAATTGGCAAAGGCTACATATCATGTCTTTTGTTCCTGGGTAGTCTGTTGGTAAACATTGACCAGCATACCACCGTGGGTATGTGTATGTGTTTGTGTTTCTTTGTATGTAATTTACAAGAATTATGAAACATTTCACTATTGTGGATGACTACTCTCCCCGTCATGAAGGCCTGCCATATAAAGCAACTTTTAATTTTTAAATAATTTGTCTCTGGTTTAATATTTACATGCTATTTGAATAATTTTCAACTTAACAAACCTTCATGATGTATTTTCATTAAAAATTTCAGTAATAAATGATTGTACATACTTATGGGGTATATGAGATATTTTGATACAAGTATGTGACATATAATAATCAAATTTGGGTAAGTGGAGTATTTGTCACCTCAAATATTTATCATTTGTTTGTGTTGGAAGCATTCCAAAGTTTCTAGCTATTGTAAAACATACAATAATTATTAACTGTAATTGCCCTATTTTGCAGAACACTAGTACTTATTCCTTACATATAATTGCATTTTCATATTCATTAACTACACCTGTTAATGCCCCCTTCCCATTAACTTTCCTAGCCTCTGGTTACAGTGATCGTATTCACTACCTCCATGACATCAATTATTTTTTTAGCTCCTGAGGGTGAAAAGAAAGGGAAGTATTTACATACTGTTGGTGGAAATGCAAATGAGTACAACAGCAACGAAAGTTTCTCAAAAAAAAAATATATAATTGTTATATGATCCAGCAATGCTACTAATGAGTATATATCCAAAAGAAAGGAAATCAGTGTATCAAAGAGATATTTGCACCCCCGTGTTTATTGTAGCACTACTCACAATGACCAAGATATGGAATCAGCCTAAGTGTCCATCAACCAATAAATGGATAATATATTTTTTTCTATTTTTTTTTTTTTTTTTAACGGAGTCTCTCTCTGTCGCCCAGGCTGAAGTGCAGTGGCGCGATCTCCGCTCACTGCAAGCTCCGCCTCCCGGGTTCACGCCATTCTCCTGCCGCAGCCTCCCAAGTAGCTGAGACTGCATGCGCCCGACACCACGCCGGCTAATATTTTGTATTTTTAGTAGAGACGGGGTTTCACCGTGTCAGCAAGGATGATCTCGATCTCCTGACCTCGTGATCCACCCGCCTCGGCCTCCCAAAGTGCTGGGATTACAGGCGTGAGCCACCGCGCCCAGCCAATATATATTTTTTCAAAAGTAGAAAACTACTTTTCCATGAGTAGGTGATTACAGAGGCAGATAAAATGTTGGGCTTGGACTTGGCCAGATTATATGAAGGTATGAGATAAAAGTGGGGCTGTGAACTGATGAATTAGATTGAACGAGGGAAAATTATTCAGATGCATGTAAATCAGGGAAACATGACAATCTCTGGCAATCCTAATGTCGAGCATGTCTACCCGTAGAAAGTTATGAGTCATTCTCTGCCTAAAGGACATTCCTATATAATTGAGAAAAGGTTTCCAACACTGTAAGTTACTGTGGTGCTGCTGCAAAGGATGCTGGGTGATTCTTGTTATCTACAGAGTAAAGCTTACTTGGATCACTCTCCTTAACAGCATGGTCAGCCTATGAAGACAAACGCCTGTTCATGTTATATGCGGAAACCTTGCTATGTACCTCAGTGACATCAGAGATATCACGAAATAAAATTATTTACTAATGAATTTAGTCCTCATAAAATTAGCCTATATTTATCTTTTGCCTTTATCCTAGCCTACCATCTCAATTTATTAGCCTCACCTTCTCTCTAAGTATCCACAGCAAAAAATACAAAGCAATGAAGTCATGCAATTACTTCTGAAATGAGATTGTAAGATTTGCAAGAGATGAAAGATTTATTAGAAATCATGATAAGTTTCCCAAATCTCACACAAAGGTATTGACATGTGAGGATCTGGTAGTGTTTGACTAGGAAACTATAAAAGAAGTAGACAATGGAAATGCACATGCATTTATCTCTTCACTAGAGAATGGATTAAATACCAACAGAAATTCACGAAGTGCTAACTTTTAAATAAATAATACACTTCAAATATAATGAAAAAGACAAATATGAGGTCGATGCTTTTATGTCATTACTTCTTTTAAAATCAATACTTGCATATGTTTTTTCAGGAAACATGAAATATAATTTTACTGAATATAAATGAAATAAAATGTATCAAGGTTTATTTTTCAGGGTAAGAAGATACAGTCTCCACAAAAATAAATTTTCTCTTTTTAATGGATTAACTTAAAGTGGTGCTTACCAATTATAAATCTGATAGGGCATTTCAAATTAAATTTGTGCAAAACTAAATTTTTTATTTCTATATGAAGAAAAGTGGTATCTTTCCCCAAACTTATCCCTTTCTCTGAATAGTAACTCAATTATGCCAATTGCACAGATTAAAATTTAATTGTATTCATTGGTCTTTTTTTTTTTTTTTACATCTCTCCATGATCAATCTGCTAGCAATTTCTCTTGGCTTAGTATTTGAAATAAATACAACTAAGTTCTGAAATGTTTATTCTGTCATTCTATTTCAAGTCAGCATTACTCATCACTCAGAAAATAGTACCAACTTCCAAGTTGGTCTCACTGCTTCTACTTTTGCCTGTTTAAATTATAGTCTTTACTCATCAGCCAAAGTGATACTTTGAAAACTGAAGTAAGACTGTTGGACTTTTCTACTCATGTTCTCCCAATGGTTTACATTTCACTCAACAAAACATTAGAAGGCTTCATTATGCTGTACATGGCTCTACAGGATATAGTTACCAAACACTCTTGTGTTTGGATCTCTGACCTCATCACTTTCCAATCTCATTCATTCACACACCTTTTCCAACGCGGCCTTCTTTGTACTTCTTGGACTTTTCAAACACACCCATTGTGCATTTTAGGTCTTGCTATTTCTTGTCCTGGAATGTTCTCCCCCTCTCTTTATGGGAGTAATTGTTGTCTCACTTTATTTAGCTCTTTGTTCAACTGTCTTCTTATCTAAGATGACTTTATTAATTGTTATGACTCAAATAACCCATCCCCATAAACTGTCTCTTTTATGATAACACTTCGTTTTTATTCTTCATGGTTACATGGTTACCATTATCAACGAGGTATTTATTAACTTGTTTGTTGTCTCTTTTCCGACTATAAATACCTTTTTTTTGTTCAATACCATTTAATTCACACCTAGTATTTAGTACACACTCAGTAAACATTTGTCTTCCAAAGAGAATATGTTAAAGGCAGTGAATGAGATGGCATGGGCAGGGAGTTTAAAGTTACCAGGTGCTAGCAACCAGAAATTAAGTGTGGGCTATTCAATTTATTGTCCTTAACATGCATGCCAACGGTGAGGAATGCTCAGGATTGCTCATAGATCTAGAAATCTGTGAGGCTCTTCAAAACATGCCTAAACCACATAAAACATATTACTGTAGACTTTATAATGAATACAGTAACTATATCCTTAAGTCAGAACTATGAGATAATCTTGGTAGTAGAAATGATAAAAGTAGTGTTAGCAATACAACAATTATAGATGCCATTTATTATTTGCCATAAAATCTATATTGATCTTAGCTTGTTACATATATTATCTTGTCATGCAATACCATCTTTAAAATTACTGTAAAATCATATATTTTAAAGATGAGCAAATTGATTTAAATGAATCCAGAAATATTTTCAAAGTTATGTTCTAATGTGATTAAAAGCCCAGATGTAATCCCTAGACCACTTGACTTTAAAACCTTTACAATGCCGTATCTGCTAGCATGACATGAAAGCATCTATTCCATATTTGCCATTTGCATCAACTTTAAGGTGTATCATTTCTTTAAAAGTTATTTCAGAACTTCATTGATTTTTCTTGGTATTTAATTCACTCTCTACTGAGTAACTCATATGCATTTGCACGGTCTGTGAAAATAACCTGCTGTAAATGAGTAGGGGAGATTTTCCCTGAGGGAATAAAAAAAATCGTAGAGAAAATGTGTTGAAAATGTGTTAAATATGTTTCTTTTTGTAGATAGATAATAGATACTGAGATAGATAGATAAGTATACAGTAAACTCTATGACAAAATATCTAGTATGTTCTAGGGATCAAAAGATAAAACTTAGTTTATGTCCTTAAAAATTTTACAAGCAAGTGAAGGAAAGAAGACAAATCAACCTGTAATTTTAATAAGATGTGGTATATTAATTAACAACTGCTATATACTACATTATGAAAATATAGAGAAAGGAAATTTCATGTCAGACTTTTGGTGTTAGCACATTTTTTAAACGCATAATCCCCTGGAGACAAAATATTTAATGACAAGGGGAAACAACTGATATGTAGTTGAAAGTGCCTACGTGTTTAAAGAGACTCAGATAAAGTGTAATTTGAGGAAACTAAAATTTCAGAAGCAGAAAAATATTCTTCAAGGATTGGTATTACAAAAACAATTCTGAGAATATGCCAAAATTCAGGGAAGCTGGGAAAAGCATGGTAACAATTAAAATAAAACCTTCCAAATGAAGATAGTAGAGAGTACAGATTAAACCTGCTAAAGCTTAGTGAAGATAAAGGGTATTTGGTGGAAATATAATAAAAAAAGCTATATTCAGAAAAAAGTCAATAGTGTAAAAATATGAAAAGTAAATCAACATAGCATTTATACCAAGAAAGTAAAAAATAAAGTAAAACAAAATAAAAAGTAAACTAAAAATAGATAATATATTCAATGTATGAATATATTAACTAAAAATAAGTTAACATATTAATAAAAAGAGTAAAGAATTATCTAAAAATAGAATTCCTAGAAATTCATAGTATTAAAGAAAATACATTTGAAAAGCATATCATCTAATAAACAAATGGGCAAAACCTTGGACAGACAGTTGACAAATGAATGCATCCACATATTTAATAAATATATAAAGTCATTTGTTACAAGAGAAAATAAGAGCTCAAAAAGAAAACCATAGAGACATGGTCAATTTACTTTGATTAAGATGCAAAAGCAATTCAATGGAGAATTGACAGACTGTTCAACAAATTGTGCTGGAATAAAAAGATGTCTGAATGCAAAAAAAAAAAATCTTTGTCACATACATTACAACTTATCCAAAACTGACTCAGATTAGACCATACACCTCCATGTAAAACAAACTATAAGATTTCTAGAAAGAAAAAAATAAACACACACACACAAGAAAACTTACATGAACTTGGGCTTAGCAACAAATTTACATGATTTATAATTTTTTAAAATGACAAATTAGACCTTATCAAAATTAAAAATTTTGTCTTTGGAAGATGTTTAAAACAGCAGAAATGTGAGCCAAGCTCTAGAGTGAATAATTGTAACACACGTATCTGACAAAGGACTTATATCCGGAAGATACAAAAGGAACCCTTAAAATTTAATAATTAAAAAAAATTAACAATGGGCAAAACATCAAACAAGATGCTTCATCAGATAATATATATGATAGCAAATAATCACAGAGAGAGGTATTCAGCATCATTATTTATCAGCAAAACACAATTTAAAAAAGCAACAAGGTAACCTAGATACCACTGCATCCCTATATGTGGTTTCATGCAAAACAAAATGGTCAGTGAAATGCAAATAGAAACCACAATGATAGTCTACCACATTCACAATGGAATGGCTAAAATGAAATAAACAAACAAGCAAATAAATAAATAAGTAAATGACTGTGACAAACAATATTAAATATTTGAAGATGTGTGTGGAACACCTTTTATTCATTGACTGTGGAAGAGTAAATGGGTACAATCACTTGCAAAAGCTTGTCAAAATGTCCCTTAATGTACATCATATGTAAATAATCTCACATATATATGTTTATGTCTGCATTTTTGTCTACCTATTTGTCCTTTGTTTTTTCTCTAATATGCATGTGCAATAATGTCCAAAGAAGCATTATTTATAATTTTTCCAAAACTGCAAACACCATGTATTAGTCAGGGCTCTCTAGAGGGACAGAATTAATGGAATAGATGTATATATAAAGGGGAGTTTATGAAGTATGAACTCACATGATCACAAGGTCCCACAATAGGCCATCTGCAAGCTGAGGAGCAAGGAGAGGGAAGAACTTGGGGTCTGATGTTCAAGTGTAGGAAGCATCTACCATAGGAGAAAGATGTAGCCTGGGAGACTAGGCCAGTCTCTCTTTTTCACATTTTTCTGCCTGCTTATATTCTAGCCATGCTGGCAGCTGATTAGATTGTGCCCACCCAGATTAAGGGAGGGTCTGCCTTTCCCAGCCTACTGACTCAAATGTTAACCTCCTTTGGCAACACCTTCACAGACACACCCAGAATCAATACTTTGTATCCTTCAATCCAATCAAGTTGACACTCAGTATTAACCATCACAAGTCCACCCCTTGTCAACTTGAACCCATACACATCTCCTGAAATCACACATAATCTTCAAATGAAGACAATAGTAAAGTCAGAATTATGCCTAACATAATACAACTACCCTTTGTACAACCAAAAAGCACCAATCCCCAAACCAAATACTATTACAGAAAGTTAACAATACTTAAATGCTGATGTAAAGTCAATAAATATTATGTCATGTGATAAAGGAAAAGGAGATAAAATGAATATATTTTCTTAGTACAAGAGTATACATGCACAAACCTGTTTTTAACAAAAGAAGGAAGAAATACTCATGAGAATTACAGTCCTCCTTTCTGTAGCTAGTCACATGGTCGTAGCTGGTATTAATGACTACCTTCTTCTACTACCCATTCTGTGTTCCTGTTGCCTTCAGCAAGTACCTCAGCAGGTCGTGCTTTTTTTCCTGATGGAGTGACCCAAACCTTCGTTCCTGAAGGGTCTGGGTCATTTGTAGTCCTGGCTGGATTGGACTGTTGTAGTGTCCCATTGATATTAGTCACGGGGCATGATAATACTAAGAGACATCCTAATGGATCTCCTGCATTCCATGCGTACTCTTCCTTACCTCCATTGTGGAGTAGTAGATTGATTTCATCTTGATAGGCTGGGTCAATAACAACAGCCAACACTGTAACTCCCTTCTTAGCCTGTTGAGTTAAAGGTAGGAGGAGCCTAAAGTGTCCAGATAGCACTCTTAATTTCCAGTTTAATGGAATCTTTGTTGTGTCTCCTGATGTCAGCATTTCTCGCTCTGGAACTAAGACCTCTAGGCCAGCAGAACATAATGTCTTGGGAACAGGAAGCACAAATTTTGCTAGTGGATCACTATGGGAGATGGTGAGTGGTGCCACTTCCACTTCCACCCCTTGATTTCCAGACCCATGAATCCTTGCTATGGGATAAAGAGTACCATATATTCGACACTGATTCAGATCACACAATGCCTTCTTGAGAACTGTGTCCTAGCCCTGCAAAGTATTGTCATCTAGTTGGCATTGTAATTGTGACTTCAAAAGGCCATTCCGCCATTTTATCAATCCAGCTGCTTCAGGATGATGGGGAGCATAGTAAAACCAGTGAATTCCATGAGCATGGGCCCACTGATGCACTTCTTTAGCCATAACATGAGTACTTTGGTCAGATGCAATGCTTTATGGAATATCATGATGGTGGATAAGGCATTTCCGTGAGTCCACGGATGGTAGTCTTGGCAAAAGCATTGCATGCAAAATATGCAAACCCATATCTGGAGTGTCTATTCCAGTGAGGACAAACCTCTGCTCTTTCCATGATGGAAGAGGTCCAATATAATCAACCTGCCATCAGGTAGCAGGCAGTTCACCCTGAGGAATGGTGACATATTGAGGGCTCAATATTGATATCTGCTGCTGGCAAATTGGGCATTCAGCAGTGGCCATAGCCAGGTCAGCTTCGGTAAGTGGGAGTCCATTTTACTGATCCCATGTGTAACCTCTATCCCTGCCACCATGGCCACTTTATTAATTGGCCCCTTGGGCAATCACAGGGGTGGCTGGGGAAAGAGGCTGAGTGGAGTCCACATAATAGGTCATCCTATCCACTTGATTATTAAAATTCTCCTCTGCTGAGGTCACTCCTTGGTGAGCATTCACATGGGATACAAATATCTTCATGGTTTTTGACCACTCAGTGAAGTCCATCCACATACCTCTTCCCCAAATTCCTTTGTCACCAATTTTCCAATCATGCTTCTTCCAAGTCCCTGACCATTCACCCAAACCATGGCTACAACCCATCAAACAGTATATAATTGCATTTGTGACCATTTCTCCTTCCATGCAAAGTGCACAACCAGGTGTGCTGCTCAAAGTTCTGCCCGCTGGGAAGGTTTCCCTTCACCGCTGTCCTTCATGGATATCCTGGAAAGGGGCTGTACTCCTGCCACTGTCCACTTTCATGTGGTGCTTGCATACCATTCTGCATTTAGAACCATCTGTGAACCAGGCCCTAGTCTTCTCTTCCTGTATCAACTGATAATAGGGACCTTTCCAAGAGGTCATCAGTGCAGGCTGGGGAAGAGAAGGCAGGGTGGCAGGAGTGGAGACCATGGGCATTTAAGCCACTTCCTCATGTAACTTACTTGTGCCTTCAGGACCTGCTCAAACCGGGTCATGAATGTACCACTTGATTTGATGATGGAATGCTGCTGTGTATGACCCACTTAATGGCTAGATGGGTCAGGAAGCACCCAGTTTATGATAGGCAGTTCAGGTCACATGGTGACTTGATGACCCATAGTCATATGTTCCGTTTCCATCAAAGCCCAGTAACAGGCCAAGAGCTGTCTCTTAAAAGGAGAGTGGTTATCTGCAGAAGATGGCAGGGCTTTGCTCCAAAATCGTAGAAGTCTCTGCTGTGATTCACCTATAGGGGCCAGCCAAAAGCTCCAAACAACATCCTTATCTGCCACTGACACATCAAGCACTATTGGATCTGCTGGGTCATATGGCCCAAGTGATAGAGCAGCTTGCACAGCACCCTGGACCTGTTGCAGAACCTTCTCCTGCTCTGGACCCCACTCAAAACTGGCAGCCTTTCGGGTTACTCAGTAAATGAGCCAGAGTAGCACACCTAAAAGAGGAATGTGTTGCCTCCAAAATCCAAACATGCCCGCTAGGCATTGTTCCTCTTTCTTGCTTGTAGGAGGAGCCAAATGCAGCAAGTTATCCTTCACCTTAGAAAGGAATATCTCCACAGGCCCTACACCACTGGACCCCTAGAAATTTTGCTGAGGTAGACGCTCTCTGAATTTTAGTCGGATTTATTTCCCAACCTCTAGCATGCAAATGTCTCATCAATAAGCCCAGTGTGTTTGCTACTTTTTGGTCTCTGGATCCAATCAGCATAGTGTCTTCAATGTAATGGACCAGAGTGATATCTTGTAAAAGCAAAAAGTGATCAAGGTCTGTCTGAATAAGATTATAACACTAAGCCGGAGAGTTAATACACCCCCGAGGTGGGACAGTAAAGGTATATTGTTGGCCTTGCCAGCTGAAGGCAAATTGCTTCTGGTGGGCCTTATGGACAGGAGTGGAGAAAAAGGCATTTGCCAGGTCAATGGCTGCAAACCAGGTACCGGGAGATGTGTTAATTTGCTCAAGCAATGAAACCACATCTGGTACCGCAGCTGCAATTGGAGTCAACAGTTAGTTAGGCTTATAATAATCCACTGTCTTCCTCCAAGATCCATCTGTCTTCTGCACAGGCTGAATGGAAGAGTTGAATGTAGATGTGGTGGGAATCACAACCCTTGTGTCTTTCAAGTCCCTCATGGTGGCATTAATTTCTGCAGTCCCTCTATGGATGAGGTATTATTTTTTGATTTATTATTTTTTGACGTCAAGGCAGCTCTAATGGCTTCCATTTGGCCTTCTCCACCATAATAGTCCACACCCTACCAGTCGGGGAGCCAATGTGGGGGTTCTGCCAGCTGCTTAATATGTCTATGCCAATTATGCATTCTGGCACTGGGGAAATGACCACAGGGTGAGTCCAGGGAACCACTGGACCCACTGTAAGTTAGACTTCAGCCAAAACTCCATTAATCACCTTACCTCCATAAGCCCCTACTTTGGGTCCCCTGAATCAATGTCAGCCCAGAGCCAGCGTCCAGTAGTCCCTGAGTTGTCTGATTATTTCCCTTTCCCCAATGCACAGTTACATTGGTAAAAGGCCAGAAATCTCCATGGGGAAGAATGGAAGAAAGATTCACTGCATAAATTGTCAGTAATGTAGTGGGGTCCTACATCAAAAGGATAGGGCCTCCCCTTCACTCAAGGGGTTCTGGGTCTTTAAACTGGCTCAAGTCTGGAAATTGATTGAGGGGCAGTGATTCTCTCTTTTTTTTTAAAATTCAAATTAGTCTTTTATTCATTTGACCTAGAAGTTTTCTGCTTGTATAAATTAAGTAGGAATGCAGTAGGCTTCCTATCAATTTCACTTCTAGGAACACCATGATTAATTAGCCAATGCCAGAGCTCCACAAGAGTTAGACTGTTCTGATTGCTGCTTTCCCTCTGCCGTCCATTACAGTAGCTATGCCCACCTTGCCTTTGGTGGTTGAATGCTGCCACTTGGCCCCCGCCATCTCAGGATCCAATTATTCCCATTGTATTTACATTTTGTAGTTGAGTGACAGCAGTTCCTACCATTAGATCTGACTTACAGAGAAGAGCAATTACAGGGCCCTTCAAAGATGCAGGTGCTGCCTTCACAAATCTATTTTGTGAGGCATTGGTCAAGAGTATATCTTCTGGACCCTCCCAGCTGGAATGAGTAGGTCTAAAGTGACTAATCCACTCCACCATCCCAATCTCCCTAAGCCTTTGGATTCCTTCCTCTACATTAAACCAAGGGAGATCAGGCATTTGCCGCTCACTCACTGTGGGCCACCTTTTAATCCATATTTTGGCTAACCAAGCAAATAAACTTTTAGAATCTTTTTTAACTCCCCAAACTACAACATTAAATGCAGAGTCCCTATTTGGTGGGCCCAAATCAATAAATTCAGCCTGATTCAACTCTATGTTCCATCTGCCATTATTTCACATCCTTAATAATATTCATTCCCGTGACTTTTCTTCAGATTTCTGTTTATATAAATTAGAAAACTCAAGCAGTTCTTTTTGAGTGTAGTACACCTCCTCATGGGTCACACTCTCAACCTCACCTCTAGAAGCCCACCAGAACTTTAGTTGAATTATAGGTCTAGAAGCAAACAGGCGTATTGATGGTGGCGCCTGAGGGGAATCAACATTATTTTGCCTGGAAACTGCCTCAGGGGAGGCCATCAGTGTTGCCTCAGGCAACACAGGGTTTATCTCCTCAGACAAATGTGGAAAGGCTGATGGTAGCCTGGGCCAGGGAGATGTTGCCACTACTGGGGATGGGGAAGCTGTTTCTTCTGGCAAAAATGGTTTGTCAGTATTTACAAACTCAGTGTCCTCAGCTTCATCAGGGTCCTCCCATCTGTTCCCATTCCAAGTTGCAGGGTCCCATTCTTTTCAATGAATGCCCTCACTTTAACAGTAGACACCTGGCGAGGCTGTGCCTGCTCCTTTTGTTGCAGGTCAACCACTAGCAGGATTAGAGCTTGTGTCTATTTTTCCACAATTTCAGCTCTTTCTCTACAGGAGATAAGACTCTCACTCAGAGCAATCCTAGCAGATTTGAGGCTCAGCATCTGCTTCTGAAGCTAGGAGATAGAATCCCTGAGTTCACCATTTTCTTTCACTTAGGAGCAACCAACCAGCTTCACTATGTTCCTTAGTTCTCCACGTATGGTCAGAGGTATTATGTACGGAGTCACTAAACTCCTTGCCTCTCACTAGCAGTGAATCAGGAGTGTCAATTGAATTTATTTTACATAACTCTCTATACAGTTTCTGCCAAGGACTATCAGTGTTCTCCATACTATTAGAAGCAGAGTCCTTAGCATTTTGGGGTCTAATCATATTAAGCAGCCAACTCCAGAAACTCTAAAACCAATGAAATAACTTCGTCCTTAATAGTCTGTTCCTCTGGAAACACTCCTGGTACCAAAATCTGTATTAGTCAAGGTTCTCTAGAGAAACAGAATTAATGGAATATATATATATAATTAATATTAATATATATAATTATATATAAATTAATATATAGATGGAATATATAGATGGAATATGAGGAATATATAGATGGGGAATATATAGATGGAATATGAGGTTATTAAGTATTAACTCACATGATCACAAGGTCCCACAATAGGCTGTCTGCAGACTGAGGAGTAAGGAGAAGCAGTCCGATTTCCAAAACTGAAGAACTTGGAATCTGATGTTTGAGGGCAGAAAGAATCCAGCATAAGAGAAAGATGTCTGCTGGGAGGCTAGGCCAGTCTCTCTTTTCACATTTTTCTGCCTGCTTATAGTCTAGCCGCACTGGCAGTTGATTAGATTGCGCCCACCCGAATTAAGGGTGGGTCTGCCTTTCCCAGCCCACTGTATGGAATGTTAATCTCCTTTGGCAATACCCTCACAGACACACCCAGGGTCAACACTTTGTTTCCCTGACACTCAGTATTAACCATCACACTCCACAAAGGTCAACAATACTAGAAAAGACACAAATTTTCCAGTATATTCTGGTGTTTTATTATAATGGAATACTAAGCAGTAGTGAATTGAATGAAGTAGCCCTACACATCACTATCAGTATTATAATGCTATGTGATGGAAATCGGACACAAAAAGTACAGATTGTATTCTCAATTTATATAAAATTCAAAAAGAAGTAATCTAAGTGTGTATTAGTTTCCTATTGCTGCTGTAACCAATCGCCGTAAATTTACTTGCTTAAACACCACAAAAATATTCTCTTACAGTTCTGGACTCTGGGAGTTTGAAAGGAGTGTCACTGAGGAAAAATTAATGTGTCAGTAGGCTGCATTCTTTCTGGAGACTCCAAGGGGATTCCATTTCTTTGCCTTTCCTGGTTTGTAGAGGATGTTTGCATTCCTGGGTTTGTGCCTCCACTCCTCCATCTCAAAAGCCAATGATTGTTCGGATTTTTGCTTCTGTTGCCACAACTCTTTCTCTGACTCTTTTACATCCCTCTTCCATTTGTAAGCACCCTTGTGATTACACAGGGACAAACTGCATAATCCAGGATATTCTACTTATTTTAAGGTGAGATAAAGAGCAAACCTGAATGAATTCTTCATGATTAATCCTCATTTGCTATGGAACAACATATTCACAAGTACAGGGAAGAAGACATCGATGTCTTTGGGAATCATTACTCCCCTACTACAAAGTGATACAAGTGAGAATATTGGTTAAATTTTCAGGGGAGTAATGAACTGTTAGTAAGTACTAGTGAGGTTTATGGGTGCCAGTAACATGCTATATCTTGATGTGGGTTGTCATTACACATGTATGTTTCCTTTGGGTTGCAGTGAGAAGGTGGCTTCAAGTACTGCAGTTATATTTTTCAGACTTTTTATTGCAGTATTAAGCTTCAATATAATATTTAAAAACACATGAAAGGAAACATATAAAGTGATTTGTATGTAAAATAGTATAAAACTTTCTGTATAATTAAGGAGATATTACTTTTTTTTAAAAAAAAAGGGGGACTTTATATCTGCCTAAAATGGTTTTATGACCAACTTTTTTGGTAGAGGCTTTAACATTTCAGAGAAAGATATTTTCTATGATACTTTTACTGTAAGTAATGCACTTTCCAAGAACATTTAATGAGGTAAAGGTATTTCAATATATTTGAATCATATATATTTGTATTTGTTATAAACCTAACATTAAGAGCTGACAGAAATGTCACAGGATTTGCATAAGGTGTAAATATAAAAATAATGGTATGTTATATGTTTTGGGGATAGTAGGGTGACAAACTCAAAGTTGATTAAAAACATTATGGACCTTAGAGAAGATAATGTATCATCAAGCCATTGAAAATGTATTATTGTAAATACTGTATCTGTATGATCTCTTATACTGTACTCCTTATACTCTTATACTGTTCACACAAAATGAAAATGCTGTTTGTGTTGGGTGGGATTATGAAGATTTTTACATTTACATTTTGTTTATATTTTCTGTATGTTTATAAAATATAAATGTCAATCTGGAAATCAATCAGCTTTTTAGAATAGGTGTATACATGCATATACATATATAGCTTTATATATATGGACATACAGATACAAGAGTATGTATATTTATAAAGGTATATATCTTTTAATTTACCTTTTTCATTTTTTTCGCAGTATTTACCAGCACCTTACCTAGGATTTATTAATTACTTATAAACTAAGCTACTTTGTGGTGGTCATGCCACTGTTTTATTTAATGCATAGTGTCTTTATATACTAGCATTTGCATTTTATTTAAACCAAACATTCTTTCTATATATTTAATGTTTGAATGCCATTTTAATGGCCTTAGGATTTTTTAAGTTTACACATATTTTAAAACACTTCAACTTTTATTAGATAAAACGTGATACTATTTATAATTGTCATCATCTGTGTGTGTAAACAATTTTTAAAGTGTATTATCACTACTTTTATTTGATTTTTATAGAGCTTTTCCACTTTATGATATTTTCCCTGAGTTTTGACAGCTGGAGCTCTATAAACACAGGCATGCACTAGAATTTTACATAAACTTTAAGAATATGTTATACAGTTTAATTATTTTACCACATTGAATTGGAGAAACACTTATTTTGGTCTGTATTGCACAAAAAACTCTATAAGTTCTTGTTTACAGCCCTATATATAAAATAGATATTAGGCATATAATTAAAAAAAATTAACTAATTGCAAATGACCAAATACCATTAATTCTGCAAACTTACACAAACCATAAACATTGCTACTTTTTTTTGAAGTTGCTTTAACTGAAACACACATAACTGATTCAAAACCTTTTATATCAAACTGCAGAAACAAATACCTCAGTTCGAATTTATCAAAAAATATTTTTGTGACATTTTCCTGAAATTTTCCTCAGTGATTCACCCATAATGTCTCTGACTGCTGTATTATCACAGGTTTCTTTTTCACCTCTCCTAAATCATCAACTGATGTGCACAATTCTTATTAACTCCACTGACTAGAAATCTTTAGGAGGTGATTGATGTGACTATTCTGAAATGAAGAAGCTACTAGCATTCAAAACTACAAAGGTGATTACTGAAGATGATGGACTACTAACTTCTGTAGGAGAGAGTATTTTTCTATTAAGGTACGATAAATGACAGCAACTTCTCTGTTAATTTACTTTTAATTTTGCTTTAACTTCTTTATTTTTTTAACTTAAGTTTTCTAATCCATCTTCAACTCAGAAGTGGCTTGTCAAGTATATGTTAAAAAAAACTTACAAATCTTTCCAGACACCAAAACTACCTATTTAAATAGAATGACAAACGATGTATAGTTTGATTTTTTAATCAAATTTTATTCAGTAATTTCTTTATAAACTTAATGATAGCCTCCGTAAATTTAGTAGATTTTTCCTGCAGCCACTGATTCGGTTAGCCCTATTGCATACAGTAGTTCTAAACATTCTAAAATCAGTTCCTTGTGCGTCTTTGTCAGTGTAATATTATCACTACCTATAACTACGACAATTGGTTTTAGGATTTTGAAGTAGAATTTGATCTAATATTCATGCACTTAGAATAAATTATATAGGCATGTAATCGTGTGAACATATAATTTCCCTTTTGTTTTTCTGCCTTGTGCAAGAAACCATTCCTTTTCTCAATATATGCTTTAAACATAGATTACAGCACATTCACAAATACATATTTCTATGCTTGATATATTTATGTAAGCATAAAAGTGAATAACTGAATGTTACTAACCTAAATGTATAGATCTGCCAACACTTTTAGAACCTGTCTTGTTGATAATAATGAGAGTAGCATATTTTATTGGATGTAGAGTTGTGTGCTTTTTTAAAATATCATTCATTTCACCAATATTTATGTAAATGGATTGTAAAATATTCAGTGAGTGATGCATTTCTGCCCCTTTCCTTTCCAGTTACTGATCAGAAAGTTAGAATGAATTATTATTGCCAGCTTAGTCAAACATTTGAATAATTTAAATATTATTTGCTTTCCTTCCCATGCAATAATTTAGCACTGAACTATGTTAACTACAAACAGTGTTAGCAAACCAGAAGTAAGGAAATTCAAAATTGACTCATATTTTTGCTGGTATATAAAACACTCTTTGTAAAGTAATCTACCTATTTTAGGATTTTAATGTCCTTTTCAGTGACTGCAGATTTGAATGGCTATAACTTTAAGGACAACAAAATAACAAAAACACAAATAATGTCTAGCATTTATTAAGTTTATACTAGGCAGCAGGCAATACATTGTAAATTTTACTAAGATTGTATCATTTAATCTTTATAAAATTCTGTAATGTTACTAGTATGTTATCTCTTACACATATAAGGGAATTTAATTTTTATAGAGATTAAATGGCTTTTCCAAAGTAAGACACTTAGTCAATGGAGGGTTTTAAGACATTTTACATTCAGTCTCTTTAACACTACCATGTATGGCTGCATATTGCAGCTATCTCAGCACAACACATTTTTTAAAGGAAAACAGTTCTATTTATTAGTTCTTATTTGGAGACATTCAGTGAGTCTATTTTTATTATATTATTTGAACTGAAGAAAACTACTCACCCCAGTGGCCCTAACACATTACTCAGACTTATACTCCCCCCATTCACTGGCCCTCTTATCCAAAATATTATGACATGTTTCTAGTTTTCCAGCTACCACAGGTTATTATGTTTAAAACAGGAATTTATCTTCCGTTGCCTGTTTTCCTACAATGATACCCTCAGTTAAGCTGGTACATTTAATTTGTATATGTATTTTACTGCATTTAGGATGAAAAAAAGAGAAATGTTTAGGGGCAAAATTATCTATATACTCTAAATATATTCTACCAATTTAGTCACAGCCACTAATCCAAGATAATATATAAAATATTTAAATATAAGCAGAAACAAAAATGCATATCAAATAACATTTAAGCATCCAGTATGTTATAAATAAAGTACAACATCATGTACCCATGAAGAAGTGAACAACACATCAATCTATTGTTGTATAATTTCAAGAGGAGCATGAAGTGTAATAATGTTCGCAAAAATAAGCACTCTTAAGATTACTTTGTAATCCTCTTTTTAGTATTGTCCTTATTATATTCACTATTATTTTGTTTAAAAATATTATTTCCTAGAAATATTATTCTTTTCTTGATAAATTCAATATCATATACAATCATTACAATAGCTGTATTTACATTCAAGATAATAAATTGTTTATGCTTGTGTGCCATCACCACTTGTGGTAACATTGATCTGAATTTTCTAGCCAAAATAATAACACATGTACACACACACATGCACGGTCATGAATACTGTAAAGGATGAGAAAACAATATCACCATTGCAAACGGCAGCACAGCCTTCCTGAAAATTCCCTCGTTAGGGTGTTCAACAATGTGGCTGTATAAAATAAATAATAAAATAATATCTATATTCTTATAGGCCATCAATAGGTCAAACTAAGATAGAGAAAAATCTCACCAACAAGAGCAAGGTGCAAGGATAACAAATAAATAAACTGGGCAGAAGAGTGAGTGCCAAGAAAAAAATAAAACATTCAAACATATCTGGACACTTGATAGGAAAAGGAGTTGAATCTTTTCAGTAAATTATTCTAAGTCAACTGCCTGGTCTTATGAAAAATAATTTAACTTCTACTTTATTATATTCTTAAAAATTAATCCCAATGAAATTGCATATCTGAAAGTGGAAAATCAAACTATAAATCTTCTAGAATAAAACATAAAAGAGCAGTTACAAGGCTTTAAATTTCAAAATTTATTTCATATGCATTTGGCCCCCTTGTACATGTGCCTTTTGCATCTATGGATTCAACTAATCATGAATCAGACATATTCAAACATTTAAAAGAAATAAGAGTACAACAATAACAAATAATACAAAAGACAAGAATACAGTATAATGATTTACATAATATTTATATTGTATTGGGTATTATAAGTAATCTAGAGGGGATTTAAAGTATACGGAGGATATGTGCAGGTAATATGCAAATGCTATGCTATTTTATATTACTGACTTGAGCACTCATGGATTTTGGTAAACTTAAGAGTTCCTGAAGCCAATACCCTGCAGAGACCAAGAGATGACTGTGTAACATGAAAGATACTAATCTTAAGGAAAAACATTTAAAAATCAAACTGTATTAAAATAAAATAAATTTGGTCACGCTATGACCTTTTGTAAAAGTACAAAGAAAACAACAGAATAGTAGCAGATATATGGCAGACATAAACCCAACAAAGGGTCTGAGCCAGAATGTATCTAACGTCTACAAGTTAATAACATACTGAAAAAATTGGAAATGTAATTTAAAAAGCATTTCACAGAATTAGATATCCAGATGGTCAATAAGAACATAATGGTTTTTCAACCTCAATAATAATCAAGAAAATGTAAAATAAATCATGATATGATGCCACTGCATCTCCTCTAGATAAGTGAAACTGAGAAAAACAAAATAAAACAAAACAATAATGCTGAGGGTTGAAATGCTCAGTGAGCAATAAGAATTCTCATGGTTCTCAGTGTAACAAAATGAGTACAAATACTTTGAAAACAATCTCTATTACTATCTATTTAATTGGAACATACACATTCTCCAAGGTAGATATAGGTATAACAAAATGAGTACATATGTGCACCATTAGATGTGGACAAATGTATTACAGCACCACTGTTTATAATAGCCCCATTTAAAAAAACCCTAATGTTCTACAACAGTTGATTGAAAAAAATATTTCAATAATGTTATTCACTATAGTGGTGCTGCCCGACACATCAGTTGCCAGACAAAGAACATATCCATTATTACAGTAAGTTCCACTGTTCAAAGGTGGATAGGAAAGAAACTGAATTGACATGTGCTATGTATTAGTCCATTCTCGCACTGCTAAAAATAACTTCCTAAAACTGGGTAATTTATGAAGAAAAGAGGTTTAATTGACTCACACTTCCACAGGCTGTACGGGAAGCATGGCTGGGAGGCCTCAGGAAACTCACAATCATGGCAGAAGGTAAAGGGAAAGCAAGCATGTCTTCACATATCGGAGCAGGAGAGAGAGAAGGAAGGGGGAAGTGCCACATGCCTTTAAACAACCAGAGTGGGAGAAAACTCAAAATCACAAGAATGGCGAAAGGGAAGTCTGCCCCCATGGTCCAATCACCTCCCACCAGGCCCATCCCTCAATACTGGGGATGACAATTCAACATGAAATTTGGTTGAGGCACAGAGTCAAACCATATCAGCTATATACATCACAGAAGAATTTCACAAACAAAGTTGACAGAGAGAAGCCAGACACAAAAAACTGAATACTGTATTTTTCCATTTATATAAATTTCAGGCAACCTCATTTATGGTGTTAGAAATAATGGCTTTTCTTTTTGTGGAATAAGGAGATATTGATGATTGAGAAAGGATATAAAAAGAAGTTTTTAAAATATGGTTAAAATGTATTCCTTAATCTGGGTACTGGTTAAATTGGTAGAATCATTTTGTCATAATTCAAACTGCTCATGTTCAATACTAAGAATTATTTTTAAAAAATTAGAAAAATTAAAGAAATTTGACAAAAATAAAATAATAAAAAATTTGCCTAATTCAATTTTTCTTTTAGCAGTATCGATTTCTGCAATTATTACAAAATTTAAGAAATATATTTCTTATTTTCAATATATAGCTATATAAATGAAAATCAACAAGTTTAACTCTATATAAAATGTATTCTATTTTAAAGAGGACATAAACCATTTGTTAAGTCAATGTTATGATGTGAATTACTACAGGTTAAATTGTGGGTGTAATTCTGGATTTTCATATATGTTACGTTGAAAAACTCATAGTTTTGGAACTCAAGTTCCGTTCCAAGATGGCAGAATAGGAACAGCTCCAGTCTGCAGCTCCCAACATGATCAATGCAGAAGATGGATGATTTCTGCATTTCCAACTGAGGTGCATGGTTCGTCTCACTGGGACTGGTTGGAAAGTGGGTGCAGCCCACGGAGGGCGAGTGGAAGCAAGGTGGTGCATCGCCTCACCCAGGAAGCACAAGCTGTCAGGGGATTTCCCTTTCCTAGCCAAGGGAAGTTGTGACAGATTGTACCAGGAAAATTGGGACACTGCCACCTAAACACTGCACTTTTCCAATGGTCTTAGCAAACGGCACACCAGGAGATTATATCCCGCGCATAGCTCAGTGGGTCCCACGTCCACGGACCCTTGCTCACTGCTAGTCTGAGATCGAACTGCGAGGCAGCAAGCCTGGCTGGGGGAGGAGTGTCCATCTTTGCTGAGGCTTGAGTAGGTAAACAAAGCAGCCAGGAAGCTTGAACTGGGTAGAGGCTACTGCAGCTCAAGGAGGCCCACCTGCCTCTGTAGACTCCACCTCTGGGGGCAGGGCATAGCTGAACAAAAAAGGCAGCAGAAACTTCTGCAGACTTAAACGTCCCTGTCTGACAGCTCTGAAGAGAGTAGTGGTTCTCCCAACCTGGTGTTTGAGCTCTGAGATTGGACAGACCACCTCAAGTGGGTCCCTGACTCCCATGTAGCCTAACTTGGAGACACCTCCCAGTAGGGTCCAACTGACACCTCATACAGCCGGGTGCCCCTCTGAGATGAAGCTTTGAGAAGAAGGATCAGGCAACAATATTTGCTGTTTTGCAATATTTGCTGTTCTGCAGCCTCCGCTGGTGATACCCAGGCAAACAGGGTCTGGAGTGGACCTCCAGCAAACTCCAACAGATCTGCAGCTGAGGGACCTGACTGTTAGAAGGAAAACTAACAAACAGAAAGGAATAGCATCAACATCAACAAAAACGACATCCACAACAAAACCCCATCTGTAGGTCACCATCATCAAAGACCAAAGGTAGATAAAACCACAAAGATTGGGAAAAGCCAGAGCAGAAAAGCTGAAAATTCTAAAAACCAGAGTGTCCCTTCTCCTCCAAAGGATCACAGCTCCTCGCAAGTAACAGAACAAAGCAGGATGGAGAATGACTTTGATGGGTTGACAGAAGGAAGCTTCAGAAAGTCGGTAATAACAAACTTCTCCAAGCTAAAGGACGATGTTTGAACCCATCGCAAGAAAGCTAAAAACCTTGAAAAAAGATTAGATGAATGGCTAACTAGAATAAACAGTGTAGAGAAGACCCTTAAATGGCCTGATGGAGCTGAAAGCTATGGCGTGAGAACTACGTGACACATGCACAAACTTCAGTAGCCAATTCGATCAAGCAGAAGAAAGGGTATCAGTGATTGAAGATCAAATGAATGAAATGAAGCAAGAGGAGAAGTTGAGAGAAAAAAGAATAAAAAGAAACAAACCAAGCCTACAAGAAATATGGGACTATGTGAAAAGACCAAATTTTTGTTGATTGGTGAACCTGAAAATGATGGGGAGAATGGAACCAAGCTGGAAAACACTCTTCAGGGTATTATCCAGGAGAACTTCCCCAACCTAGCAAGGCAGGTCAACATTCAAATTCAAGAAATACAGAGAACACCACAAAGATACTCCTCGAGAAGAGCAACCCGAAGACACATAATTGTCAGATTCACCCGGGTTGAAATAAAGGAAAAAATGTTAAGGGCAGCCAGAAAGAAAGGTCAGGTTACCCACAAAAGGAAACCCATCAGACTAACAGCAGATCTCCCAGCAGAAACCCTACAAACCAGAAGAGAGTGGGGGCCAATATTCAACAGTCTTAAAGAAAAGAATTTTCAACCCAGAATTTCATATCCAGTTAAACTAAGCTTCATAAGTGAAGGAGAAATAAAATCCTTTACAGACAAGCAAATGCTGAGAGATTTTGTCACCACCAGGCCTGCCTTACAAGAGCTCCTGAAGGAAGCACTAAACATGGAAAGGAACAACCAGTACCAGCCACAGCAAAAACATAACAAATTGTAAAGGCCATCGATGCTAGGAAGAAACTGCAGCAACTAGCAGGCAAAATAATCAGCTAATATCATAATGACAGGATCAAATTCACACATAACAATATTAACCTTAAATGTAAATGGGCTAAATACCCCAATTAAAAGACACAGACAGGCAAATTGGATAAAGAGTGAAGACCCATCAGTGTCTGTATTCAGGAGACCCATCTCACATGCAGAGACACACATAGGCTCAAAATAATGGGATGGAGGAAGATCTAACAAGCAAATGGAAAGCAAAAAAAAGCACGGATTGCAATCCTAGTCTCGGATAAAACAGACTTTAAACCAACAAAGATCAAAAGAGACAAGGCCATTACATAATGGTAAATGGATCAATTCAACAATAAGAGCTAACTATCCTAAATTTATATGCACCAAATACAGGAGCACCCAGATTCATAAAGCAAGTCCTGAGAGACCTAAAAAGAGACTTAGACTCCCACACAATAATAATGGGAGACTTTAACACCCCACTGTCAGTGTTAGACAGATCAACAAGACAGAAGGTTAACAAGGATATCCAGGACTTGAACTCAGGTCTGCACCAAGCAGACCTAATGGACATCTACGGAACTCTCTACCCCATATCAACAGAATATACATTCTTCTCAACACCACATCGCACTTATTCCAAAATTGACCACATAGTTGGAAGTAAAGCACTCCTCAGCAAATGTAAAAGAATAGAAATTACAACAAACTGTCTCTCCAACCACAGTGCAATCAAATTAGAACTCAGGATTAAGAAACTCACTCAAAATCGCACAACTACATGGAAACTGAACAACCTGCTCCTGAATGACTACTGGGTAAATAATGAAATGAAGGCAGAAATAAAGATGTGCTTTGAAACCAATGAGAACAAAAACACAATGTACCACAATCTCTGGGACACATTTAAAGCAGTGTGTAGAAGGAAACTTATAGCACTAAATGCCCACAAGAGAAAGTAGGAAAGATCTAAAATTGACATCCTAACATCACAATTAAAAGAACTAGAGAAGCAAGAGCAAATAAATCTAAAAACTAGCAGAAGGCAAGAAATAACTAAGATGAGAGCAGAACTGAAGGAGATAGAGACACAAAAAAACCCTTCAAAAAATCAATGAATCCAGGAGCTGGTTTTTTGAAAAGATCAGCAAAATTGATAGACTGCTAGCAAGACTAATAAAGAAGAAAAGAGAGAAGAATCAAATAGATGAATTAAAAATGATAAAGGGGATATCACGACAGATCCCACAGAAATACAAACTACAATCAGAGAATACTATAAACACCTCTACACAAATAAATGAGAAAATCTAGAAGAAATGGATAAATTCCTGGACTAAATCAGGAAGAAGTCAAATCTCTGAATAGACCAATAACAGGCTCTGAAATTGAGGCAATAATTAATAGCCTACCAACCAAAAAAAGTCCAGGACCAGACGGGTTCACAGCCAAATTCTACCAGAGGTACAAAGAGGAGCTGGTACCATTCCTTCTGAAACTATTCCAATCAACAGAAAAAGAAGGAATCCTCCCTAACTCATTTATGTAGCCAGCATGATTCTGATAGCAAAGCCTGGCAGAGACACAACAAAAAAAGAGAATTTTAGGTCAATATCCCTCATGAATACCAATGTGAAAATCCTCAATAAAATACTGGCAAACCGAATCCAGCAGCACATCAAAAAGCTTATCCACCAAGATCAAGTTGGCTTCATCCCTGGGATGCAAGGCTGGTTCAACACATGCAAATCGATAAAGATAACCCATCACATAAACAGTACCAAAGATAAAAACCACATGATTATCTCAATAGATGCAGAAAAGGCCTTTGACAAAATTCAACAGCCCTTAATGCCAAAACTCTCAATAAGCTAAGTATTGATGGAACATATCTCAAAATAATAAGAGCTATTTATGACAAACCCACAGCGAGTATCACACTGAATGGGCAAAAACTGGAAGCATTCGCTTTGAAAACTGGCACAAGACAGAGATGCCCTCTCTCACCACTCCTATTCAACATAGTGTTGGAAATTCTGGCCAGGGGAATCAGGCAAGAGAAAGAAATAAAGGGTATTCAATTAGGAAAAGAGGAAGTCAAATTGTCCTTGTTTGCAGATGACATTATTGTATATTTAGAAAACCCCATCATATCAGCCCAAAATCTCCTTAAGCTGATAAGCAACTTCAGCATAGTCTCAGGATACAAAATCAATATGCAAAAATCACAAGCATTCCTATACACCAATAAAAGACAGAGAGCCAAAAAATAAGTGAACTCCCATTCAGAATTGCTACAAAGAGAATAAAATACCTAGGAATCTGACTTACAAGGGATGTGAAGGACCTCTTCAAGGAGAACTGTAAACCACTGCTCAATGAAATAAAAAAGGACACAAACAAATGGAAGAACATTCCATGCTCATGGATAGGAAAAATCAATATCGTGAAAATGGCCATACTGCCCAAGGTAGTTTATAGATTCAATGCCACCCCCATCAAGCTACCAATGACTTTCTTCACAGAATTCAAAAAATCTACTTAAAGTTCATATGGAACCAAAAAAGAGCCCGCATTGCCAAGACAATCCTAAACAAAAAGAACAAAGCTGGAGGCATCATGCTACCTGACTTCAAACTATACTACAAGGCTACAGTAACCAAAACAGCATGGTACTGGTACCAAAATAGAGATATAGACCAATGGAACAGAACACAGCCCTCAGAATTAACACCACACATCTACAACCATTTGATCTTTGACAAACCTGACAAAAACAAGCAATGGGGAAAAGATTCCCTATTTAATAAATGGTGCTGGGAAAACTGGCTAGCCATATGTAGAAAGCTGAAACTGGATCCCTTCCTTACACCTTATAAAAATTAATTCAAGATGGATTAAAGACTTAAATGTTAGACCTAAAACCATAAAAACTCTAGAAGAAAATCTAGGCAATACCATTCAGGACATAGGCATGGGCAAGGACTTCATGACTAAAACACCAAAAGCAGTGGCAACAAAAGTCAAAATAGACAAATGGGGTCTAATTAAACTAAAGAGCTTCTGCACAGCAAAAGAAACTACCATCAGAGTGAACAGGCAACCTATAGAATGGGAGAAAATTTTTGCAATCTACCCATCTGATAAAGGGCTAATATCCAGAATCTACGAAGAACTTAAACAAATTTACAGTAAAAAATCAAACAACCCCATCAAAAAGTGGGCAAAGGATATGAACAGACACTTTTCAAAAGAAGACATTTATGCAGCCAACAGACACATGAAAAAAGTCTCATCATCACTGGTCATCAGAGAAATACAAATCAAAACCAAAAGGAGATACCATCTCACATCAGTTAGAATGGCGATCTTTAAAAAGTCAGGAAACAACAGGTGTTGGAGAGGATGTGGAGAAGTAGGAAAGCTTTTACACTGTTGGTGGGAGTGTAAACTAGTTCAACCATTGTGGAAGACAGTGTGGCAATTCCTCAAAGATCTAGAACTAGAAATACCATTTGACCCAGTGATCCCATTACTGGGTATATACCCAAAGGATTATAAATCATGCTACTATAAAGACACATGCACATGTGTGTTTACTGCAGCACTATTCACAGTAGCAAAGACTTGGAACCAACCCAAATGTCCATCAATGATAGACTGGATTAAGAAAATGTGGCACATACACACCATGGAATACTATGCAACCATAAAAAAGGATGAGGTCGTGTCCTTTGTAGTGACACAGATGAAGCTGGAAACCATCATTCTGAGCAAACTATCACAAGGACATAAAACCAAACACTGCATATTCTCACTCATAGCTGGGAATTGAACAACGAGAACACATGGACACAGGGCGGGGAACATCACACACTGGGGCCTGTCATGGGGTGGGAGGGATGGGGGAGAGAGAGCATTAGGAGAAATACCTAATGTAAATGACGAGTTAAGGGGTGCAGCAAACCAACACAGCAAATGTACACATTTGTAAGAAACCTGCACATTGTGCACATGTACGCTAGAACTTAAAGTACAATTTAAAAAAAAATAAAAGAAAAACTCATATTTGTGCTCTGGAGTCATTTTTAATTAATTAATGGAATTGTATTCTTTTCATTGCAGATATATTTTTCTAGTTGAAGAAAAATATAGTTGTTGCAAGAAGCTTTGTGTTATTTGCATGACTTTAGTGTCTTATTGGTGTGAAAACAAAATGTTTTTAGCAGAAGTGAATAAATTTCTACATTTATACATATGTATGTATAATGATCTTTTACCCAATTTTACATATATTTAAATATATAAATGCAAATATATATGTGTGTATTTGTATACATACAAGTATTTATATATAAATTTACCTGTATATTTATATTTATGTATATATGTATATACATTTATATACATATAAATATAAAGACATTATATTTATGTATATATGTACTATATTATATATAAATATATATGCACATAAATATATGTATATGTATTTATATTAATATTTATACTTATACTTTTACATGTATATTTATATTTCTATATATTTACATATAAATATATGTATATACACATATACGTGTATATAATATATGTATAATTTATAATTTATATACATACATTTATATGTAAATATCTATAAATATATGCATAAATGTATATTTACATATAAGTATAAATATACATGTGAATTTATGTGTATTAATTTAAATACTAATATACGTAAAATATTGTGTAAATTTCATAAATATTAATCAATTTATGCCTTTAAATTTATATGTATATTAACTTAAATATTGACACCATGTAAATATTAACTTTACATATATAGACATTTATATATTTGTATATAAATTTAAATTTAAAAATAAAAATATAATATTTAATTTAAATATATACAATTCTTAAGACATCAAATTATTTATTTCCAAATATTACTGAGTTATACTAATAGTTTATTAAGATATCTGTTTAGGAAGTATTTTAAACATGTAGAAAATAAGCATTAGCTTCTTATCAAGAAAATCACTGAATTTTAGAGAATGGTCAGTCCAACATTTTCTGAACCATTTGTCGTTAAAGCCTGGAAAACTTCATGAAAGTGACATCTAATACAAAATCGCAATATACTAAAAAGCAATTCAAAGTTCAAAAAGTGCTGTTCTAGCTGAAAAATTGTGGAAGGTGAAGCCTAAAGTAAATTTGTTTATTCTGTAATTTCCCAGTGCCCCTCAGAGCCCTTAGAATACCTCCAAGAAACCAATATGAATGGTCAGAGATAGCTTTAGAATTAAATAACAAATTTGTTCAGTCCTTCGAATTATTTATTTAAAATCCATAAGCCAAAAAGTTGAAGTTTTTCATTCAATATCATGCATGTAGCCAGTTGTATAATAAGGAAATAATTTTTACCACCTTTAGAAAATACTTATTTGAAATTCCCAGATGCACTCTTTGTGCTTGATACTATATCGCAGTATTCTAGAATTTAATTTAGAGTATAAAGAAGTATGTTTACTTGTTAAGATTCATTTTTCTGCTCATTTTTATTTCTTCTCAGTTACTTTAATTATTAGAGTCCTCCTTGTGTTTAGAAATGATTTAAAATGTTTTCAAGAGTTTCTCAGTAGTTCTTTAAGCTTCTTTGCAAAACATTTTATGGTTTTAACAAAATGGAAAAAAAAAACTGACAAGCATGGTGTCCAGAGAGAAATATCATTTTTTAATTTAAAATCTGACAAGCAGGGTGTCCAGAGAGAAATATCATTTTTTAAATTATTTTAAACTATTGTGAGTACAGAATAGGTGTACATATTTATGGGATACATGTGATATTTTGATACCAGCATATAATGTATAACTAAAAAATTAGGGTAATTAGGATAGCTAACACCTCAAGAATTTATCATTTCTTTGTGTTAATGCCAATTGTACTCTTATAGTTATTTTAAAATAGACAATAAATTATTATTGATTATAGTCACCCTGTTGTGTTATCAAATACTACATTCTATGTAATCAGATTTTTTAAATGGGCAAAAGATCTGAATACAAATTTTTCAAAAGAAGATAAGCAGATGGACAATACCTCTATGAAAAGAAAATGTTGAACATCATTAATCATCGAAGAAATGCAAATCAAAACTACAAAGAGTTGTCATCTCATCCTGTTAAAATGGTCGTACAGTCACTAAGGAGAACATTATGGAGGTTGCTCAAAAAACTAAAAATAGAACTACCATATAATCTAGCAATCTCACTGCTAGGTATATATCCTAAATAAAGAAATCAGTATGTCAAAGAGCTATCTGCACTATTCATAACAGTGCAGCTCTCTTATTGCAGCACTACTCATAATAGCTAGGACTTGGAATTCACCTAAGTGCTCATCGCTGGATGGAAGGATGAAGAAAATGTGGTACATTATATGATGAAGTATTAGTCAACTGTAAAATTAATGAAATCGTGTCATTTGCAACAACATGAAAGAAACAGAAAGGAATTATATTAAGTGAAATACAAGTCAAGCATACAAAAAAAAACACTCTCATGTTCTCACTCATCTGTGGGAGATAAAAGTGAAAAAAATTGAACTCATGGAGATTCTATTAGGCGTTCTTGCATTGTTATAAAGAAATATCTGTGACTGGGTAATTAATAATAAAATAAATTAAATTGGCTCACATTTCTGTGGGTTTTACAGGAAGCACAGTGGCAGCCTCTGCCTATGGGAAGATCTCAGGAAGTTTTTATTTATGGTGGGAGGTGAAGGAGGAGCAAGCACTTCACCTGGCAAAAGCAAGAAAGAGAGGAAGAGTAGGTGGGGGGAGATGCCACATACTTAAACAATCAGATCTCTTGAGAACTCACTAACTATCATGAAGACAGTACCGAGCTATAAGTGACCGGCTCCCATGACCCAAACACCTCCCACCAGGTCCCACCTCCAACACTGGAGATTACAATTAAGCATGAGATTTGAATGGAGACAAATATCCAGACTATATCAGAGATAGTACAATGTTGGAATGACGGTTACCAGTGGCTAGGAAAGGTAGCAAGGGAGGAGACAAAGTGGTGATGGTTAATGAGAGTACTATTATTTACATAAACTAAAACTAAATTGTATTTTCTAACTTAAAATTTTTTCAGAATTCTCACTCTTCCTCCCTTCTAGTTGTTCTGATTGAATATAAACAGTTGTAAGCTGCCTTTCACTCAGCACCATACTTAAAAAGTGAACTAAATAACAACAAAACATGACTTAAAAAAATTAGGGGAATGCAGTAAAAGCAGTGCTTAGAGGGAAATATATAGCATTGAATTCACATGTTACAAAAGAAAAAAATATATAAAATCAACTGCCTATGCTTCCACTTTAGGAAATTAGAAAAAGAAGAGCAAGTTAAACTCAAAGTGAGTAGAAGATAACAAATGATAAGAATTAAAGCAGAAATCAACTGAACTGAAAACAGAAAATCATACAGAAAACCAAGAAAACCAAAAGCTGGTTCTTAGGAAAGATCCATAAAATCACTGAGCCTGTAGAGTCAAGTTCACTAAGAAGAAAGGAGAGAAAAACAAATTCCTAATATCAAAAATGAAAAAGGGCCATTTTGAATTGTATAGTCATTAAAATGACGATATGTGGGAGAAATTATTTTCCAATAATGCATTTGATAAAGAACTCAATAACTCAACAAGAAATAAAACAAATAACCTTATTAAGAAGGCAAAGAATGTGAACAGACATTTCTCAAAAGAAGACATACAGCAGTCAACAAACGTGAAAAAATGCCCAACATCACTAATCATCAGAGAAATGCAAATTAAAACCACAAGGAGAAATCATCTTACACTACTCAGAATAGCCATTATTAAGAAGTCAAGAAAAAATAGATGTTTGTGAAAAAACAGAGAAAAGGAAACACTTATACATATTTGTGGGAATGTAAATTAGTATAACCTCTATGAAAAACAGTATGGATATTTCTCAAATAAGTAAAATAGAACTACCATTTGATTCAGCAATTCCACTACTGGGTATCTACCTTCAGGAAAATAAACCATTATGTCAAACAACTTCTGCACTTACATTTTTATCTCATCACTATTCACAATAGCAAAATCATGGAATCAACCTAAGTGTCTATCAACAGATGATTGGACAAGAAAAAATGTGATAGATACATACACATACACACACACACAAACAATATAATACTATTTACCCATAACAAAGAATAACATTATGTCTTTTGCAGCAACATGGATGGCACTGGAGACCATTTTGCTAAGTGAAATGTCTCAGAAGCAGAAAATCAATAACTTCTCTTTCTCACCTGAAAGTAAGAGCTAAACGATAGGTACACATGGATATACAGTATGGACTAATAGACACTGGAGACTCTAAAGTGTGGATGGGTGGAGGGAAAGGAAGAAATGAAATACTAACTAATGGGTAGAATGTATACTCTTTGAATAATGGCTATATTAAAAGCCTAGACTTCACCACTATGCAATATATTCATGTAACACAACTGAATTTGTACCTCTGCACCTCTAAATCTATGAAAATTAAAAAGTTACAAAGAAATGCAATGAACAATTACATACCCACAAAGCTGATAAACTATTTGAAACAGACCAATTTTTTTTTTTTTTTTTTTTTTTTTTTTTTTGAGACGGAGTTTCACTCTTGTCGCCCAGGCTGGAGTGCAACGGCACAATCTCCGCTCACTGCAATCTCAGCTTCCAGGGTTCAAGTGATTCTCCTACCTCAGCCTCCCAAGTAGCTGGATTACAGGCGCTCGCCACCACGCCCAGCTAATTTTTGTAATTTTAGTACAGACAGGTTTTCACCATGTTGGCCAGGATGCTCTCTGCCCATCTCGGCCTCCCAAAGTGCTGAGACAGGCATGAGCCACCACGCCCGGCCAAAACAGACCAATTTCTTAAAAGGCATGCTCTGTCAAAACACATAAAAATAAATAGATAATCCAAATGGGCCTGTGTCTATTAAATAAATTAAATCAATATTTAATAACCTGAAAAAGAACATCAGAACCAGATGAGTTCACTGGTGAATTCTACCAAACATTTAAGAAAGAAACAATACTAATTCTCTTGAATCTCTCTCAGAAGAGAAAATAAGGAATACTTTATAGTTCATTCAGTGAAGGCAGCATTACACGGATACCAAATCCAGAAAAGCCATTAAAAGAAAAAGAAAAAAAAACTATTGACCAATATCTCTCATGAACATAGATGCAAAAAGCCTTAAAGAAAAGATAGTGGACATAACAACTTACTTATAAAACTTGTAAAGAGTGCTGTGTCAACCATTGTTAAAATCATATATAAGATAATCTCAACTACATAAAGTAAAAATCTGCAGAGGACTAAAAAACTATTCTATTTTTAAAAAGGAAATATTAGCAAATGAAACACAAAAATATATAAAAAGATCTATCCACCACAACCAGGTAGGATTTATCTCGGTATGCATGGTTGGTTCCACACTCAAAAATCAGTTAATGTAATCCATCACATCAGTAGGCAAAATAAGAAAAATCACATGATCATATCAATAGATTAAAAAAAGCATCTGACAAAATCCAATTCCCATTTATGTAAAAACTCTCAAAAACTGGGAAATACAAGGAAACATCCTCAACTTGATAAAAAATAAAAACTACAAGAAACCTACAGCTAACATTATATTTAATAGTAAGGAACTTGAGTCTTTCTTGCTAAGATCAACAATATGGCAAGGATGTCCTCTCTCACCACTGATTTTCAACATCATACTGGAAGTCTTAGTAATGCAATAAGGTAAAAATAAATAAATAAAATATATAGAGTTTGGGATAAAAGAATAAAGCTATCTTTGTTCACAGATGACATTATCATCTATTAGCATTCCTCAAAATAAAAATACTTAAACATGTTACAAAGTATATATAAGACATAATAAAGAAAAATTACAAAACTCTCATAAAAGTTATCAAAAAAATAAATAAGTGGAAAGATATTCTATGTTCATGGAAAGCAAGACTCAATATTATCAACATGTCAGTTCTTCCCAACTTGATCTATAGATTCATTGCAATACCAATCACAATCCCAGAAAGTTATTTTGCAGTTAAGACCAACTTATTCTAAAGTTTATACAGAGATGCAAAAGATCCAGAATAGACAACACAATATTGAAGGAGAAGAACAAAGCTGAAGGACTGACACTACTCAACTTCAAGATGTATTTAAAACTACAGCAATGAAGACAGTGTGGTATTGGTTAAAAAAGAAGCAAATGAACTGATGGAATGGACTATAGAGAAATAAATCCACATACATATAGTCCAGTGATTTTGACTAACAATGCAATGGGGAAAAGATACTTTTTCAAAAAATGATATTGAAAAAACTGGACATTCACATGAAAGAAAAAAAGATACTCACAGTGTATCACAGACCTAACTGTAAAATATGAAACTATAAAACTCTTCCATGATAATATAGGAGAAAATTTACATGCTCTTGGGTTGGGTGATGACTTTTTAGATGCAATGCCACAAGTGCAATCTGTGAATGAAATAATTGATAAACTAAACTTCATTAAAATTAGAAATTTCTGCTTTGCAAAATACATTGTCAAGAGAATGAAAATATAATCCACTGACTTGGAGGGAATATTTGCCAAAAACTTACATATCTTTTCAAGGACTGACACCCAAAATGTACAAATAGCTCTTAAAACTCTTCAATGAGAACACAATAAGATTTTTAAAATGGGCCAAAGGCGTAACAGATACCCTCACCTAAGAAGATAGTCACGTGGTAAATAAGCATATAAAAGGATGCTCACAATCACAGATCATTAGGAAAATGCAAAGTAAAACAATGAGATAACACTGATTGCTACAATCCAGAACACTGACAATACCTAATGCTCACGAGGATGTAGAACAACAAAACTCTCAAAAATTTGTGGTGAGAATGTAAAATGATGGAAGACTGTTTGGTGTTTATTTACAAAATGAAATAGCTTCTTACTGTATAACCTAGCAATCATTCTTCCTGGCATTTACGCAAATGAGTTGAAAACTGATTTCCACACAAAAACCTGCACATGGATGTTTATAGCAATTTTATTAATAATTTATAAAACTTGGAAGCATTGAGATACCTTTCAGTAAAAGGCGGTACATCCAAACAATAGCATATTGTATAGCACCAAAAAAGAAATTAACCATCAAACCATAGAAAGAGATAAAGAAAAAAGAAGCATAATAGTTAGTGAAAGAAGCCAATTTAAAATGGCACACAGTGTGTGATTCAATTCTATGACATCCTTTAAAAGGCAAAACTAAGGAGACCGAAATAAATTAGTGGTTCCCAGGGGTGATAGGGAAGGAAAGATGACTAAGTGGAGCACAGAGGACTCTTAGGACAGTGGAACTACTCTGTATGATACTATAATGGTGGATACATGTCATTATGCATCTGTGCAAACACATAGCACGTACAGCACCAAAAGTGAACCCTAATGTAAGTGGTGAACTTCGAGTAATAATGATGTGTTAGTTAGGTTCATTAGTTGTAACAAATGTACATTCTGGTAGGGGATGCTGATAATGCTAAAGACTATGCATGTGTGGGCAAGGATATGAGCAATCTCTGTACCTTCTTAATTTTGCTGTGAACTTAAAACTGCACTTAAGAAAAGAAGAAACCACATCCTGTAATTCTTTCTTTATTCTGTCATGTTTTTGATAATAACGTTGCCAGTGGTCTTTACTGCTAAGTGGGACACTTAACCTAAAATATTTTCTAACATGTAATCTATTTTAAAAGATTCATAAGTAATTCCTATTGTGTCATACATATTTATAATATAAACAAATATAAAAATATAGTTTCATGTATTATTTTATTGCTTGAAATATTTAAAATATTAGCATATTATCATAAATCAAATGTCAGTAATACACAAATTATTATACTTGCTTTGATATTTGACAGTTTTTTTGCAAACCAACATGAGAAGAATAATCTGTGCTTCAGTCTAGACTCAAAAATTAGATGAATGTCCTGTAAATAAATGATTGGCTTCAAATAACAATTTCCATTTATATTATTTATGTATCCCCAGGCTCTCCAATATATAAATCTTTTATAAGAATCTGTAAATATGTGAGCTATAATTTTCTAACTCTCAAGGTACTTATATTAGAGATAGAATGATTCTGTGACTGGACAATTTACAAAGAATAATTGAATATTGAGTAGGAAACAAGGGTGTGTTTAATGGGTGAAGATCTGAATTTGTTACTCAGTATTTTTGCAACTCTATAAAACTGCAATTATGCCAAACATATGGACTATACTTAATTATATTTACATAATATATATTTGGCTAAAATATGGGAAAGAAACGATGTGTCTAAAATAAGAATAAAATATTTTGAAATTATGTAGACTGTCATGCATTACTCAATTACAGGATACATTCTGAGAAATGTGTCATGAGGCAAGTTTGTCATTGTATAAACATTGTAGAGAGTACTTACACAAATCTAGATGACATAGCCTACTACCCACCTATGCTATCTGGGATAGCCTATTGCTTCTAGGCTACAAACCATACGGCATGTTACTTACTAAATACTTTGGCAATTGTAACACAATAGTAAGTATTTGTGTAACTAAACATATTCAAACATAGACAAGGTACAGTCAAAACACTATGCAAAAGATAAAATGTGGTGCACCTGTGTGGGACACTTACAATAAATGGAGCTTGGAGGACTGGAAGTTGCTGTAGGTGAGTCAATGAGTGAGAGAAGCGAGTGAATGAGAAGGTCTAGGACATTATTGTACACTACTGTAGACCTTCTAAACACTGTACACAGGCTGCACTAAATGTACGTATTTTTTATTCAAATTTTATTGCATTTTAATTTCCAGGATACATGTGCAGAACGTACAGGTTTGTTACATAGGTATACATGTGCCTTGGTGGTTTGCTGCACCTATAAACCCATCACCTAGGTATTAAGTCCTGCATGCATTAGCTATTTATCCTGATGCTCTCCCTCACCATGACGCCCCCAACAGGACTTGGTGTGTGTTGTTCCCCTCTGTATATTAATGTGTTCTCATTGTTCAGCTTCCAATTTTGAGTGAGAACATGTGGTGTTTGGGTTTCTGTTCCTGTGTTAGTTTGCTGAGGATAATGGCTTCCAGCTTCATCCATGTTCCTAAAAAAGACATAATCTTATTCCTTTTAATGGCTGCATAATATTCCATGGTGTATACGTACCACATTTTCTTTATCCAGTCTATCATTGATAAGCGCTTGGGTTGATTCTATGTCTTTGCTATTGTGAATAGTGCTGCAATGAACGTATGTGTGCATGTATCCTTATAATAGAATGATTAATATTCCTTTGGGGTAGATACTCAGTAATGGGATAACTGGGTCAAATGGTATTTCCAGTTTTAGATTTTTGAAGAATCACCACATTGTCTTCCACAATGGTTGAACTAATTTACATTCCCACCAACAGTGTAAAAGTGTTCCTATTTCTCAACAGCTTCATCAGCATCTGCTGTTTCTTGACTTTTTAAAAATCACCATTCTGACTGGTGTGAGATGGTATTTCATCGTGGTTTTGATTTGCATTTCTCTAATAATCAGTGATGCTTAGCTTTTCTTAGTATGTTTACTGGCTGGATAAATATCTTCTTTTGAGAAGTGTCTGTTCATGTCCTTTGCCCACTTTTCAATGGTTTTCTTTTTTTTTTTTTGTAAATTTGTTTAAGTTCCTTGTAAATTCTGGATATTGACCTTTGTAGGATGGATAGATTGCAAAATTTTTCTCCCATTGTGTAGGTTACTTGTTCGCTCTGATGATACTTTCTTTTTTTAAACCGAAGCTCTTTAGTTTAATTAGATCCAATTTGTCAATTTTTGACTTTGTTGCAATTGCTTTTGGCGATTTCATCATAAAATTTTTGCCTATCCCTATGTCCTGAATGCTATTACCTAGATTTTCTTCTAGGGTTTATATGGTTTTGGGTTTTACCTGTAAGTCTTTAATCTATCTTGAGTTAATTTTTGTATAAGGTGGAAGGAAGGGGCCCAGTTTCAGTTTCTGCTGATGGCTAGGCAGTTTTCCTGGTACCATTTATTAAATATGGAATTATTTCCCTATTGCTTATTTTTTTTTTTTTTTTTTTTTTTGAGATGGAGTCTCACTCTGTCACCCAGGCTGGAGTGCAGTGGCGTGATCTTGGCTCACTGCAAGCTCTGCCTCCTGGGTTCATGCCATTCTCCTGCCTCAGCCTCCTGAGTGGCTGGGACTACAGGCGCCTGCCACCACGCCCGGCTAATTTTTTGTATTTTTAGTAGAGATGGGGTTTCACCATGTTAGCCAGGATGATCTCGATCTCCTGACCTCGTGATCCACTCACCTCGGCCTCCCAAAGTGCTGGGATTACTGGCGTGAACCATTGCACCCGGCCTGCTTATTTTTTTTCAGGTTTGTCAAAGATCAGATGGTTGTAGATGTGCAGTGTTATTTCTGATATCTCTATTCTGTTACACTGGTCTATTTGTCTATTTTTGTACCTGTACCATGCTGTTTTGGTTACAGTAGCCTTGTAGTATGGTTTGAAGTCAGGTAGCAAGGTGCCTTCAGCTTTGTTCTTCTTTCTTAAGATTGCCTTGACTGCACAAGCTCTTTTTTGTTTCATATAAATTTTAAAGTAGTTTCTTCTAATTCTGTGAAGAATGCCAATGGTATTTTGGTGGGTATAGCATTGAATCTATAAATTACTTTTGGCCGTGTGACCATTTTTACAATATTAAATCATCCTATTCACAAGGATGGAATGTGTTTCCATTCATTTGTGTCTATTCTTATTTTCTTGACCAGTGGTTTGTAGTTCTCCTTGAAGAGGTTATTCACTTCCCTTGTTAGCTGTATTCCTAGGTATTTTGTTCTTTAAAAATTTTGAATGGGAGTTCATTTATGATTTGGTATCTGCTTGTCTATTGTTAACGTATAGGAATGCTTGTGATTTTCACACATTGATTTTATATCCTGAGACTTTGCTGAAGTTGATTATCAGCTTAAGGAGCTTTGGGGCTGAGACGATGGGCTTTTCTAGATATAAAATCATGTCTTCTGCAAACAGAGGCAATTTACTTCCTCTCTTCCTATTTGAATACTTTATATTTCTTTCTGTTGCCAGATTTCCCTGGACAGAACTTCCAATACTATGTTGAATAGAAGTAGTGAGAGAGGGCATACTTGCGGCAGTTTTCAAAGGGAATGCTTCCAGCATTTGCCCATTCAGTATGATGTTGGCTGTGGGTTTGTCATAAATGATTATCATTTCGAGATATGTTCCATCAATACCTAATTTATTGAGAGTTTTTAACTTGAAGGGATGTTGAATTTTACCAAAGATCTTTTCTGCATCTATTGAGATAATCATATGGGTTTTGTCATTAGTTCTGTTTGTGTGATGAATTACATTTATTGATTTGCATATGATGAACCAGCCTTGCATCCCAGGGATGAAGCCAACTTGTTCATAAGGGATGTGCTTCTGGATTCAGTTTACCAGTATTTTATTGAGGATTTTCACATTGATGTTCATCAAGGAAATTGGCCTGATGTTTTCTTTTTTTGTTGTATCTCTGCAAGGTTTTGCTATCAGAATAATGCTGGCTCCAAAAAATAAGTTAGGGAGAAGTCCTTCCTTTTCCATTGTTTGGAATAGTTTCAGAAGGAATGGTGCCAGCTCCTCTTTGTACCTCTGGAAAAAATGTGGCTGTAAATCCATCTTGTCCTGTGCTTTTTTATTTTTTATTTTTTATTTTTTTTTTGTGGTTGGTACGCTATTTATTACTGCCTCGATTTTAGAATTTATTATTGGACTATTCAAAGATTCAAATTCTTTCTAGCTTATTCCTGGGAGGGTGTTTGTGTTCTGGAATTTATCTATTTTCTAGTTTACTTACATAGAAGTGTTTCTAGATTTTCTAGTTTACTTGCATAGAGGTGTTTATAGTATTCTCTGATGGTTGCTTGTATTTCTTTGAGGTAAGTAGTGATATGCCTTTTATCATTTTTTATTGTGTCTAGTTGATTCTTCTCTCTTTTCTTCTTTATTAGTCTAGCTAGTGGTCTATTTTATTAATGTTTTCAAAAAAACAGTTCCTGGATTTATTGATTTTTTGAAGGATTTTTTGTGTCTCTATCTCCTTCAGTTCCACAATCTTAGTTATTTCTGGTCTTCTGTTAGCTTTTTGATTTGTTTGCTCTTATATCTGTGATTCTTTTAGTTGTGATGTTACAGTATTGATTTGAGATCTTTCTAACCATCTGATGTGGGCATTTAGAGCTATAAATCTCCCTCTTAACACTGCTTTAGCTGTGTCCCAGAGATTCTGGTATACTGTCTCTTTGCTCTTATTGGTTTCAAATAACTTCTTGATTTCTGCTTTAATTTCATTATGTACCCAGGAGTCATTCAGGAGCAGGTTGGTCAATTTCCACATACTTGTGTGGTTTTTAGTGAGTTTCTTAATCTTGAGTTCTAATTTGATTGCACCATGATCTGAGAGACTGTCATAATTTCAGTTATTTTGCATTTGCTGAGGAGTGTTTTACTTCCAATTATGTGGTCGATTTTAGGGTAATTGAGAAGAATCTATATTCTATTTTTTGGGGATGGAGAGTTCTGTAGATGCCTATTAGGTCCACTTGATCCAGAGCTGAATTCAAGTCCTGGATATCCTTGTTAATTTTCTGTCACAATGATCTGTCACAAGTGGGATCTTGTGATCTGTGGGTTGCACAGAGCCGTGGAAAAAGCACAGATTCCCAGGCTTGGTAGCATGTTCACTCACTGCCTCTCTTGGCTGGGGGTGGAGGCTCCCCTTGCCCCATAAGGCTCTCAGGTGGGCTGACACACCATCCTGCTTTTCCTTACTCTCCATGGGTCACGCAAACCACCTGATGATAGAACCTGGATACTTTGGTTGCAGGTGTAAGATTTGCATGCTGTTTGATTCTTCTCAGTGGGAGCCTCTGACCGCCACTCCTTTTAGTCAGCCATCTTGGCTGTATTTCTTATTCTTTAATAATAAATTAACCTAGGCTTACTGTAGCTTATTTACTTCATAAACTTTTTAGTTTTTTTATCTCTTGACTCTTTTGTAATAATACTTAGCTTAAAACACAAACACATTGTAAGCTGTACAAAATTATCATCTTTCTTTTTAACCCAGTTCTATAAGGTTTTTTTTTATACTTTAAGTTTTAGGGTACATGTGCACAACGTGCAGGTTAGTTACATATGTATACATGTGCCATGTTGGTGTGCTGCACCCACTAACTCGTCATTTAACATTAGGTATATCTGCTTTTTACTTTTTAAATATTTTTGTTAAAACCTAAGACACGTACACAAAATTAACCTATACCTACACAGAATCAGGATCATCAATATCATTGTATTTCACCTCCACATCTTGTCCCACTGAAACATCTTCAGGGGTATTAACACACTGGGAGCTGTCATTTCTTATGGTAACAATGTTTTCTTTTGGAACACCTTCTGAAAGACATGCCTGAGGCTATTTTACAGTAAATTTCTTTTATACATAGAAGTTCATTCTAAAATAATAATTAAAAATATAGTCATTAATAGACAATAGGAATTTTGCAGCTACACCATAATCTTATGGGTCCACCCTCATATATGTGGTCTCTTGTTGACTGAAAGCTCATTTTGCAGCACATGACTGTACATAGATAGGCAGATAGTTAGATAGATAAATATTTGTAAAGTTGATGTCACAGGTCTCTGGAAAAAGTAGAATGTATTGATTGAGTCTGAAAAAGCACACAAATATTGATTCATACAGAGTAAAATGACTAAAATATACTTTATTGACCATTTTTTCACTATGCAACTTTAATGTGATGTAAAATTATAGACACCAAATTATTTTACACTAAAATATGTTACATGACAGCAGTGAGAAATATAAGATAAAATTGATAAAAATAAAGACTATTATAAGATTACTGTTAAAGCTTGTGACAAATAGTCTTGCTGGAATATTTGATTTTTAAGTTCAACACAGAAATATTTTTAATATATACATCATCAATCTATCTGCTTTGTTTTCATCTTTATGTATGTTTTGATTATCTTTCATTATTCTTATTTTATTTTATGTAGAAAATATTTTGAGCACCTTTTTTGTGCCATGTACTCTTCTAGACACTGAGAATACAGTAGTAAACAAAATAAGAAAAAAGTGTTCTCTCAATAGCCAGATTTTTGAAAAAATGAACAAGTCTGTGATCAGATATGGGTGATACAGTTTGCTATTATATATATATGTATATATATACACGTATATACGTGTATATATATACATATATATATATGTATTTTCACTCATTTAATACTCCCCAAATATGTATGAGGTAGGTATGCTGTTATCTCCATTTCAAAATGAGGAAACCAAGATATTGAATAAACTGTTAAATACATCAAAACAAAATGTATTGTACATGGGTTCACATTTAGGAATTATGACTCCAGGGTTCCTTGCTCATAACAATGTACTATTAACAAAGATAGATACATATTTAAATTTGTTTTCTGTTTCTAATAATAAAATATCTAAAACTGGGTAATTTTAGGTAAATGAATTCATTTCTTTTAGCTTTGGAAGTTGAGAAGTACAGCTTTGAAGGACCACGTCTGGTGAGGGCCTTCTTGCTGGTGGAAACACTCTGAAGAGTGCCCAGGTGTGGCTCAAGGCATCACATTGCCAGGGGACCTTGCTAAATCAGGTCTCTCTCTTCTCATAAATGAATCAGTCTCTTTCTCATAATAACTCATTAATCCTTTAACCCTTTCATTCATTAAGCCTTGAATAGATTAATCTATTCATAAGGGCAGATCCTTCCTTACTCAATAGCCTCTTAAAGGCTTCACATCTAATTAAACTTCAACATGAGCTTTGGAGGGGTCCAACATTAAAACATAACATTCAAACAGCAATATGTGATAGATATAGTTAGATTAGATGGTAGATAGATAGATAGATAGATAGATAGATAGATAGATAGATAGATAGATGATAGATAGATGATAGACAGATAGATAGAATAGATATAGAGTGATAGATGAGAGGTACATAGAATTTCCTTTCATTTATTTACCTACAACTTTACCTACAACTTATCCTTTATAAAGAATGAATTTACCTACAACTTATCCTTTATAAACGAATGAACTCATTCAGGAATATGAACAAAATGTTTTCCTTTTAAACAAATAATTAAAAAAAGAATTATTAACTAATAAGATAAATAATTAAAAGAGATAATAAAAATAAATGGATCCTTTAATTATAAACACTGTCCGATGTATACTTTGTTTTATTATGGTTTGCCTTGTGTGTTTTGCAGATGCAGCATATTTTTACAAGCTTAATGTTTGTGATAACCCTGTGTTGAGGATGTCTATCAATGCCATTTTCCAACAGCATGTGTTCTCTTCATGTCTCTGTCACATTTTGATAATAAACTTTTTCATTATAATTATATCTGCTATGGTGATCTGTGAAACTAAGGATTATGCTATATCTACTCAGCCTGGGCTCTATAAATGGCATAACAAAGCCTTAATGAGAGTACCTCTGCCTACAGCATAGTTTCCTGACTATTATAAGACCACTGTTCACTGACGATTCACCTGGTCACCCAAGAGCTTTGATGGAAATGGACAGGAGATCAATGTTTTTATACCTGCTAACACTGAATTTATTCTTCGGCCTATTCATGAAGGAGTCACTTTGTTTTTTTGTGTGTTTTTTAAAATTTTTTAAATTATTTTTTAATTTTATAATTTTAACGTTTATTTTAGATTCAGAGGGTACATGTGCAGATTTGTAACATGGGTATATTGCACAACACAGGTTTGGAGTATGATTGATCCCATCACCCAGGAGGTGAGCATGGTACCCAATTGTTAGTTTTTCAGCCATTACCCACTTCCCCCCTTCCCTTTCTAGTATTCTCCAGTGTCTATTCTTTTCATCTCTATGTCCATGTGTACACAATGTTTAGCACCCAGTTATAAATTAGAACATGTTATTTGGTTTTCTGTTGCTGCATTAATGTGCTTAGGATAATGTCCTCTAGCTGCCTCCATGTTGCTGAAAAGGATGTAATTGTATTTTTTATGGCTATATAGTTTTTCATGGTTATATATGCAATACTTTTTATATCCAATACACCATTGATGGGCACCTAGATTGATTCCATGTCTTTGGTACTGTCAATAGTGCTGTGATGAACATCAGATTGTATGTATTGTTTTGGTAAAATAATTTCTTTTCTGTTGGATACATACCCAATAATGGGGTTGCTGAGCATATATCAAATAAATTTCTGCTTTAGAGTACTTTGAGAAATTTTCAAACCACATTCCAAAGTGAATGAACTAATTTACATTCCCACAGTGTACAAGCATTTCCTTTTTTCTTCATCCTCACCAGTAACTGTTGTTTTTGACTTTTTAATAATAAGCATTGTGTCCGGTGTGAGAAGGCATCTCATTGTGGTTTGATTCACATTTATTTGATAATTTGTGATGTGAAACATATTTTCATATGTTTGTTGGCCACTTGTATGTTTTCTTTTGAGAAATGTCTGTTCATGTCCTTTGCTCGCTTTTTAATGAGATGCTTCATTTTTTTGTTGTTGAATTATTTAAGTTTCTTAAAGATTCTGGATATTAGAGTTTGTCAGATGCATAGCTTGTGAATATTTTCTCTTATTCTGTAGGTTGCCTTTCTTCACTGATAGTTTTTTTTTGCTGTACAGAAGCTCTTAAGTTTAGTCAGTTTTCACTTGTCAATTTTTGTTTTTGTGGCAATTGCTTTTGAAGACTTAGTCATAAATTATTTCCCAAAGATGATGTGTAGAATGGTGCTTCCTAGGTTTTCTTCTATAATTTTTATAGATTAAGGTTTTTCATTTAACTATTGAATCCATCTTGAGTTAATATTTCTATGTGTTGAAAGAAACAAGTCTAATTTTATTCTTCCATATATGGCCTTCTAGCTATCACAGAATCATTTATTGAATAAGGAGTTCTTTCCATATTGCTTTTCTTTTTTTTTTTTTGGTCAACTTCGTTGAAAATCAGATGGCTATGGGTGTGGAGCTTTATTTCTGGATTCTCTGATCTGTTCCATTGATCTATTTCTGCAACAATACCAGGCTGTTTTGGTTACTGTAACCTTGTGGTATGGTTTGAAGTCGGGTAGTGTGGTGCCCCCAGCTTTGTTCCTTTTGCATAGGATTGCTTTCATTATTCAGGCTTTTTTTGGGTTCCATATTAATTTTAGAATTTTTTTCTAATTATAATGGTAGTTTGGTAGGAATAGCATTGAATCTGTAGATTGCTTTGGGCAATATGTGCATTTTAATCATATTGATTTTTTAATTCATGAGCATGGAATATTTTTCCATTTGTTTGTGTCATTTATGATTTCTTTCAGAGTGTTTTGTAATTCTCCTCGTGGAGACCTTTTATCTCCTTGCTTAAATGTATTCCTAAGTATTTTGTCTTTTTGTGGCTATAGAAAATAGGACTGCATTATTGATTTGGGTTTCAGCTTGAACGTTATTGTTCTATAGAGATGCTACTGTTTTTTGTACATTGATTTTGTATGCTGAAACATTACTGAAGCTATCGGTTCCAGTAGTTTTTTCACAGACTCTTTAGGGTTCTCTGGATACAGAATCATATCATCAGTGAAGAGAGACAGTTTTTCCATTGTTTTCCAACTTAGATATCTTTTCTTTTGTCTGATTGCCCTGGCTAGGGCTTCTAGTGCTATGTTGAATAGGAGTGGTGAGAAAGGTTATCCTAGTGTTGTTCCAGTTCTCAGTGGAAGGGCTTTCAGCTTTTATCCATTCAGTATGATGTTGCCTGTGTATTTGCCATACATGGATCTTATTATTTTGAGGTATGTTCCTTTGATGCCTAGTTTGCTGAGGGTTTTTATCATAAAGGAATGCTGGGTTTTATGAAAAGCTTTTTTTATATCAATTGAGATGATGTTTTTTTCTTTTAATTATATTTATGTAGTTAATCACATTTATTGATTTGTGTTAATACATTTATGTAGTTAATCACATTTATTGATACCTTGCATCATAGATATGAAGCCTACTTGGTCATGATGAATTAACTTTTTAATATGCTGCAGGACTTGGCTTGCTAGTATTTTGTTGAGGATTTTTGTTTATGTTAATCAGAGATATTGGCTTATTGCGGTATTTTTTCACTGCATATTTGAATGTTTTGGTATCAGAATGAGACTGTATTCATCGAATGAGTTAGTGAGAAGTCTTTCCTTCTCAATATTTTGAAATAGTTTCAGTAGACTTGGTACCAGCTCTTCTTTGTATGTCTGTAGAATTCAGTTCTTAATCCATGTGGTCTGTATATTTTTTTAGTTTTTTTTTCTTATTGCTGATTCAATTTTGGAACTCAACATTGTTCTTTTCAGGGTTTTAATTTCCTCCTGATTCAATCTTGACAAGTTATGTGTTTCCAAGAATTTCCTCTAGATTTTCTAGTTTGTATGCTTAGAGATGTTTATTATGGGCTCTGCGGATCTTTTGTATTTCTGTGGAATCAGTTGTAATGTTACCTTTGTTGTCTCTGATTGTGCTTATTTGAATTTCTCTCTCTCTCTCTCTCTTTTTTTTTTTTTTTGTTAACCTAGCTAGCAGTCTATTATTGATCTTGTTGATTTTTTAAATAACAAACTTTTGGTTTTGTTGATTTCTTGAATTTTGAAGTCTCATTTTTTTTTGTCAGTTGTTCTCTGATTTCATTTATTTATTTTCGTCTGGTAGCCTTGGAGTTAGTTTGTTCTTATTTTTCTAGTTCCTCTAGCTGTGATGTTAGATAATTAAAGATCTTTCTTTTTTTTTCAGACAGGCTTTGAGCACTATAAATTTTCCTCTTAACACTACTTTTTCTGCCTCCCAGAGATTTTGGTGTGTTGTATTTCTGCTTTTATTTATTTCAAAGAACTTTTTGATTTCCACCTTAATTTTATTGCTTGCCCAAAAGTTATTCAAAACCATGATGTTTATTTTCCATGAAACCGTGTGGTCTTGAGAGATCTTCTTAGTATTGATTTCTATTTTCATGTTACTGTGGTCTGAGAGTATGTTTGGTATAATTTTGATTGTTTTTAGAATTTATTGAGTCTTGCTTTATGGCTGAGCATGTGATTTAGCTCAGAATATGTTCCATGTGCAGATAAGAAGAACGTATACTATGTGGTTCATGCGTGGAATGTTCTGCAGATATCTATTACGTCCTTTTGCCCAAGTGTTGAATTTATGTCCAGAGTTTTGTCTAGTTTTCTGCCAAAAAGTCATTTTGACTTAAAAGTCTTATTACTTAAGAAATACCTTCTGTAATTCTATCACTGCTATTAATTACAATTTCTCTGATGGATCTGGGCAAAATAATTGATTATCTTCTAGAAAATATTTACCATTCCAAGTGCCATTAGGAACTTTCATGATTCTTGGGTGGAGGTAAAAATATCAACACTAACAAGTGTTTGGAAAAAGTTGAGGGCAACTTTCATGAATTATTTTGAAGGATTCAAGACTCCACAGGAGGAAGTTACTGCAGATGTGGTGAAAATGTCAAGAAAACTAGAATTAGACCTGGGTCCTGAAATAGTGACTTATTGCTGTAATCTCATGATAACACTTAACAGGTGAGAACTTGCTTCTCATGAATGAGCAAAGACAGTGGTTTCTTGAGATGAAAACTACTCCCGGCGAAAATACTGTGAACGTTGTTGAAATGACAACAAAATACTTATAATATTATATAAACTCAGTTAATAAAGCAGTGGCAGAGTTTGAGAGAATTGACTCCAATTTTGAAAGAAATTCTGCTGAGTCAAATGTTATCAAACAGCACAGTATGTTGCAGAAACATCTTTTGTGAAAGGGAAAGTCAGTTATGGCAAACTTCTGTGTTGTCTTATTTTAAGAAATTGCCACAGCCAGCCCACCCTTCGCCATTCACCACCTGATTAGCGAGTAGCCATCAACTTCCAGGCAAGACTTCTCTACCAGCAAGAAAGATTACTACTCCCTGAAGGTTCAGATGATTCTTAACATTTTATCGATAAAGTATTTTTAAATTATAGTATGTGTGTCTTTTTAGATATAATCTTATTGCACATTTAATAAACCAGAGTATAATATAAAGATAGTTTTATATGATGAAACAAAAAATGTATGACTTGCTATACTGTAGTATTCACTTTATTGGACATTCACTTTATTGTGGTGGTCTGTATTAAAATCAGCAATATCTGAGATATATCTTCACCTTCATGCAGACACGTTTTGCTGTATTGCAGGCACTGCTGCTTGTAAGAGATGTTGACCAGAGGCTGGGGGAGTTACCTGCTCTTCAAGGTTGGTGACTGTAGCTGTGACTCTGCAGTGCCATTTAGCAGCTGGTAGCTGAAGACATGCTGCATGCAATCCAGGGCAGGAGGCTGGTGCCAGCCTTACAAAATGAGAAGTTCCTTGAGTGAATGAAGACCTTAGGCATATTCCTAGTGAACTGAAGTACAAGGACACCAGAGTACAAAGTGACATAGAGTCCAGCACATATTTACAAATTATTTTCTTGATAGAAGCCTGGGGAGAAAAGCTAGAGGTTCTGAGTGCCTGAGACTTCCCTGTCCATTCACTTTGTTCTATTCAGAGTCACTCTGTGGTAGAAGTGGAGGGAGGATGGCATAAGAAACTTAGTGAATAGTACTGTTTCCGTCTCTATTGCACAGGCAGGCCATCAGCTGTCTTGGTCCAACAGTGAAGACTTCTTATTATGAGTATCAAGTCCCATCCTTTGCAGTGCAACCATTCAAGGAACTCTTCTTTGTTTGATCTGCTGGGGTCTAGATGGCAAGAAAGATATACTATGTGGTGGATATAGCTACCATTGCTCTTTTTTTTTATCTTATTTTTATTTTTGTTCTGTTTTTTTGGGGGGGTGCGTGTGTGTGGTCTCTTGAAGTTATTTCATACTGATGTAAATTTTTTCATGTTAAAATGGCTACTAATCTCATCACTCTCTTCCTTGTTTATTTGCAAAATTTGCCCATTATGTCCATCTGCAATTAAGCACATCCTCGTCTCTTATTGATTCTTCTTATCCTGTTTCTTTTCATCTCAGTGACTGTATTTTTGGCTTTGACTTAGCTTCTGATTTTTAATATTCCAAATAAATACCTTTAATTTGTAAATAAAAACTGAATACCATTTTAAAAATGTTTATATTTATTGTCTATGTCCTAAATGCACTAGTGATTCTCAAAGTGCTTTATAGAAATGCTCTCCATGGTGATGTGAGGATGAGGAAAAAAATGTTTTTTATAATCATACTAGGAAAGACCACACATGGGGAGGCAACATAGGCTACTCAATAGCTTATCAGATGAGTTATAATGGAGGACCCTGCCCAGATTTGGCCTCGTAAATAAACGTTAGTGCCATTAACTATCTCCATCTGCTAGTCTAATAAGTAGTATTGGTCTCTTTGTGGAAAAAAATTTCTAGTAATTTTGAGGGAAAGACCACCTATGCCATAAGAGAAATATGAAGAAGTTAGTTCATAACCTGCCACAGACACTAAGATTTTGTCCTACAATTCTAGATCATAACATAATTGAAGTGTACATATGTATTAAATTGACTTAGGCAAGTTTCTTTTCTTTTTCTCTCACTCCCCAACAAATACATGACTAATGGTAAGAATATAGTTTTTCATGTTCATGGGGGAATAATTCCAGAAGCACTGCAGATACCAAAATCCATGGATTCTCAAACTTTTTTTATAAAATGATTTTATATAAAATCATCTCTAGATTATTTATCCTACCTAATACAATATCTATACATCACTTCATTAATGTGGATTCAACCTTGCCTTGTACTCACCACAAGACAAATTCAAGTTTTGCTTTTTGGAATTTTGTGAAATTATTATATTTTTAATATTTTTATTTGAAGTTGGTTGATGAACCCACTGATGTAGAACCCAAGGATACAGAAGGTCTAATGTAATTGGAACTAGGAGTGGGCTTGTAGACAAAACCTCTCAAAGTGAATGTCAAATTGGTTGTAGCATTTTGTCAGTGTGTGTGCATGAAGGGAAGGGGGAAGAAGTAACTGGGAATAATTTTTTTCCAATGGAGAGTGATAAAATAATCAATTTAATTGGCAAAATTGTTCAGCAAATAGACCTAGACCTTTGTTTAAATATATATTATTTTTCAGCATTTTTTTAAACTTTGTCACCATGTTATGAGGTAATTTTGAGAATTAGATTGTTATCAAAATATTGGATAGAAAATAGAAGCTGTGAAAAATAGAAGAAATTAGATATTTGGTTGTAACACGTAAGGCAGCCATGTAATTACAATGTAATTACATGACCCAGCTGCAGGAAACAAAATGTCCTTATTACCAGTACTCTACATAATAAATTATTCTCCAAACACTTAATACATGAAATTACATTATTCTTTAAATTTGCTAATCTACAAAATGGCAATGAAGGAAGTGAATGTCCTCTCCGGGAAAATATGAGGCAAAATATGATTATAGCAATTGCATAGGCATATCTGATACATGTGAATTGATTAACATTAAACCTATTACAAAATAACTTCCCCAAGAATCTAACAGCATGTAAATATTTGTATCTACCTTACTATGGAAATAAATATAGAGGCAATATTAAAGTTAAAGGTAAGATAAAGAGTATTTGAACAGATAAAAAAGTAGGATATGTATAGAAATTATAGTAAAACCTTGAAAAAATATGTAGAAATGGCATTTGTACATATTTGATTAATCAAGACATAATGTAGAGTTTACAAAATAAAATAATAACACTCATCCTAGCATTTTACTTTAGCTCTCATAGAGAGCTAAAATGTTCATGAGTATCAAGCAGAACAGGAATTGACTGCATCAACTGAACTAATAGAAGAATAAGGTAATCTTTTTGACTTTTTGCTTAAAACATTGCTGATCCTTTGTTTTGTTATTTTCAGAGGCAAGAAAACTTTTCTTTCGAGCTATTAACAGCTTTTAATAATTTGCTATACTCCTCTGAACAAAATTTGGAACATATTTGTTTCTCTCTACCTAATTTCTCTAGAATTTGGAAGCTATTTGTGAATATTCTTAACTTATGGCAATATAGTTATTTGCATGAATGCAATAAGAATCTGTTTGCATATGTAACAGGCACATTTGAACCTGGTCATTTGAACCTGGTCATTTTACCAAGGTTTTGACTGGAATGGTGTTCTTTCCTTATGATGCCAATAAAGCCCTTGTAAAAACTGGCCTCATATTCTGCGTACACAGTCTCTGTACCAGATTTCTGACCTGTGTTAAGTGAAAAATGTCACTTTCTGAAAGGCTCAGAAGCCCCAGGTTTATCTCGGGACCTCAAGAGTAGAGGAAATTCACCCAATACAGAGCTATTTGATGGCACAAATCCATGGCTTAGCTCAGCTTTAAAAAAGCCTTATCTGGGCCAGGCACAGTGGCTCAAGCCTGTAATCCCAGTACTTTGGGAGGCTGAGAAGGGCAGATCACGAGGTCAGAAGATCGAGAACATCCTGGCTAACATGGTGAAACCCCTTCTCTACTAAAAACAAAACATAACAAAAAAAACAAAAATTTAGCCAGGCGAGGTGGCAGGTGCCTGTAGTCCCAGCTACTCGGGAGGCTGAGGCAGGAAAACGGCCTGGGAGGCAGAGCTTGCAGTCAGCCAAGATCACGCCACTGTCCTCCAGCCTGGGGGACAGAGCGAGATTCTATCTCAAAAAAAAAAAAAAAGCCTTATGTGAGATTCCTAGTATGGAACAAAGTTCCATCAAAGCCAATTTGAAAGCTTATGTAAAAATAATTATTCTTGCTGCACTGTATACAAATAATTAGTCCAAGTATAACAAAGAAAATCAGCCCTGTCATGATTTATCTTTAGTAAAAATGGGAAATTGAAGAGGAAAAAAAATGTTTCAAAAACTGTAGTATATCTGTTGTTAGATTCTAGTCTTGCCTAATGTTTCTCCATTTGTATTATTTTCTACAGTTTGGACAAAATTCTAATTTTTCTAAGCTACAAGTCTGCAAAATGATGTATCGATGTTTTTTTCATTTTTTCTAATTTGGAGTCACCAAAAACTAAGGTATGTTTTCATAAAGCTAACTGAAGCTAAACAATTTAAATTTCAGAAGAAAATAACAGCAACCTATTTATATACATAAGCCACTTTCATACCTGCCTACTAATGTATGAACTTCAGAGTTATGTGGTCTATATGCATTTTCCAGGATTGTTCTTTTGTTTGTTGTTGTTTTTCTCCCTTCCTCCTTCTATTTTCTCTTCATAGGACATGAGAATGCACAACCCGCTAAAAATGAGCTTTGTTAATAATAGGGGACCTACCCATCTAGGAATAAACCATCCTAAACATGAAAGATCAGACAAAACCTGAGACCAGAGACTCGTTTTCTTCTAAAATGCTTTCTCCAAAATATTTTTTAAAACAAAAAGTGGGGAAATGTGAAAGAAAAATAAATATCATGACCCCCAAATCACTAAGCTAAAGGGAACAGTCAAGCTAGCAACTGTTTAGGGCCAACCTGCATCCCATTCTATTCAAAATCACCCCTCTGCCCACTGAGATAAATGCATATCTGATTGCCTCTTTTGGAGAAACTAATCAGAAATTCAAGAGAATGTAACCACTTGTCTCCTATCTACCTATGTCCTGGAAGACCCCTTTCCCTTCAAGTCTTCTTACCTCTGCTTTGAGTTGTCCCACCTTTCCAGACCCAACCAATGTTCATCTTACATATGTTGATTGATGTCTCATGTCTCTCTAAAATGTATAAAATCAAACTGTGCTCTGAAAACCTTGGGCACATGTCTTCAGAAATGCCTGAGGCTGTTTCACAGGCATGTATCCTCATCCTTGGAAAAATAAACTTTCTGAATTAACTGATACCTGTCTCAGATTTCTGGAGTTCACAAGTGTTTTCAGCTCCTTATTCCATTTCCTTCAAAAGAGATGCAATATTATCTTAAAAATCTTCAAATAGTTTACCATTCTCAAATACCAAAATGAAATTTCACTTTACTACAAAGCCCTCCAATCGCCAGCAGCTCTCCATCATGCTTAAGTTCACTTCTTTCTACACAACTTTGCCCTATTTCTTCTTCTCTCGATAGAAAGCAAATCCTCATTTATCTAATCTGGGCAATTGCTCCATCCGTCTCCCTTCATATTTCTCATATCTTAACAGCCTTTATTGTACTGTTTTTCTATTGAGTTTACTAAAATGTTCATATCTGTACCCCATGCAAAAATTCTCCCTTTCTAGCACAACACCCACTAAAATACTTCTTTGTCCCTTGGGTTTTCATTTTTAGAAGACTTTTTATACTTCACATGTCTCCATTTTCTTATCTGCAATTTAGTTTTTAACAGGCTGTAATTTAATTTTGCCCCAGCATCAATTCAATAAATGTTGTTTTGGCAAACCATAGGAATATTCCCTGTACGCTTTCTATTCTAATGTGTTTCACCTCACTATTCAAGACTAGTGTTCCTCTTCTTCTTCCAAGACTATATAGTAAAATTTTTAATCATGTTTCTGCTGTAGAAACTCTCAATTCTACAACATGTGCCTAGATGAAATTCTAATCAGCTACATCCAACTCCTTCCTGATAACTCTATTTAAGCTAACACAATCACCTCAAACCTAGAAAGTCTGATAGGGATATTCCTGCATCCCCCATTATCTTTTATTTGTTAATACATTTGTCAATGTCAACTTAGGAGCCCACCTTACAGAATTGTCTAAGTCAGAATTATATAAACATTTTTCCTTTCCTTCCATAGATAGTTGCCAAGTCTTAGCACTTCTACATTTTAGTATTTAGTCTGCCTCAGCTCTTTGCCTTTTATTTCTATTATCACTCAAAATAATACCATTCTTACTAGTCTACCATTGCTCTAGGCCAGGCCCTCTCAAACTTCTTCCCAATTGAATGCTAACATGATTAAAAAGAGTTTAATTTTTCTCTCCTGCCTTTTAATTTATCCCCATTTCATACAAACTAAAATCTATAGACTCTAATACAACATGCGAGGTTTTTTTTTATTGCATCCCATATTCTTCTCTATTCTCAGTTATATCCATAGATTGCCTCACACTTTTTCACAAATATCACAGGACTTCTGGGCTTTCTTGAATATACCATGTGATTTCAAAATTCTTACTGTTTCATATTCTCTTCTTTGCCTATAACAATTTTATTCTCATTAATAACCCCCCCAATCTTGACCTCTACTTTCTTTGAAAACTCATCTTCATCTTTGAAGCCTAGATAAGGCGCTAACTTCTTAGAAATATGTTTTCTACTTAATTCACGTCACAATAGAGAGTTCATTATTCTCTACTGCTATACTTCGTAAATGTATCTTTCTATCTATGCCACATAATAAACTACTGTTAATAATTTTGATTTTATTACAGTTACAACCTTATTCAAAGTTACAACCTTATTTAAGATCAAGATTATTTGGTTTTATATCTGCCCCATATGAGTAAGCTGGTGTCGAGAATAGAGTCAGGATAAATTTATATTTAACAATTGAATTGATAAATACCTCTTTTTTTCTCTTCTATCAACTTCGATTTTAAATATTCACAACAAGTAGGGGGAAGAAGTAAAATACATATATGAAAATGGTTTTAATGCCTTAGTCCAGGCCAGTTTACTTGGTTTAATGAGAAAGTGTTATAAGTAGGTATTGGAATTATATAGTTAAATATATATATATATGTATATATGTGTGTGTAAATGTAATGTTAATTTAATTTAAATAAGTATTATTTCTATTTTGAGATCTAAAAGCCATTACAACTCTAATATACCAATTTTTCTGATAATGACAATATATGTAAAATATTTTCTTGCTTTTTGCAAATTTATCATGCACTATAATTATCAGTGATTGGTGTGAAACTAACATAATCATAGCTTTGATTTTATGGTTGAAGAATAATGTACGCATTTACAATATATATGTTTTGTAGAAAATTGGAATTAAAAATTAAAGTATTCTGAACACATTCCCAGACTAAACTACAGCATTTTAAATTAACCCTCAACTGATATGACATATTTTTCTCAAAATGAAGAGCATTTATTTAATATACTAAAGGTAATTTTTACTCATTACTGTCAATTATAACACAAACTTAGGCTCTATTTTACTTAATATACTAAAGGTAATTTTTACTCTTTACTTTACTGTCAATTACAACACAAACTTAGGCTCTATTCAGAATTTTTCTCTTTCATAAGAAGTTTACTTGGGAAATATAACAGTCTAAACATAACTGCAACAACAACAAAAAGTCAACCTGAACAATTTCTGTGTCCTTTTCTTTAGGCATAGGTTCTGTTTTATTCATTATCACTATTTTCAAGGCAATTCATTTATCTAAATTTATTTTGTTTGTATGATATAAGTTAAAAAGAAATATCTTTATATAAGATTTGCAACCTTTCCTTGAACATCACACAGAGATATTTTTATTAAAGAAAATAGGTGAGAAAAACATTATGAATTCATGCTTGTCATATATAATTTGGAAAAAGCAAGTTCTTCAGGGACTCTCACTTTTGAGTATAAAAGAAGGCATGCTTGCTACCAAATTTTTTTCCTCTTATTTGAAAAAAAAACAAACAGAAAGATTTTATAACATAGTTGGTAGAACAAATTGAGGATAGTATTAATATAAATATATTATGTCTAGATTAATTTTGAGCTTGCTAATTTTTTTTCCTCAGCTTTTACTTGCCCTTTCATTTCATAAAAAATTGTTTTTCAAAGATCAAGGGCAACTCCCTTTTTCTTGTATGGCCTCAGACTAATTAACGGATTTTATGGGAGAGTTCCAGATTTCTGAGTCAGAACAACAAAGTTACTTATAAACTGCTTCTTATGTCTGGACAGTGGTTTCTATCATCCAATGTTTCTCTCTCTGTTTGTAAGAGGGTTGAAAAGAAAGGGTTTCCACATCCTAACCCCAGAACTAGTTAATATGTTACTTTACATAGAAAAGGACTTTGCCTATGTGATTAAATTGGGGATCTTGGGATGGTGAATATCCTGGATAATCTGAGTTGAGTGATGAGAGGAAGAGGTCTCTAGCCCAGGAATGCAAGCAGCTTCCAGAAGGTGTAAAAGGCAAGGAAACAGATTCCCCTGCAGAGATTCCAGAAAGAACCAACCATGCACACACCTTGATTATAGCCCAACAAGACTAATGTTTACATCATTACTTACCTCAATAACAGTAAGGTAATAAATATGCGGATTTTTTTTTCCTTGAGATAGAGTCTCACTCTGTTGTCCAGGCTGGAGCATAGTAGCACAATCACAGCTCGCTGCAGCCTCAAACGCCTGCATTCAAATGATACCCTGACATCAACTGCCTGCTGCAGCTGGCTTATTTTTAGTATTTACTAGAGTCAGGGTCTCACTGTGTTTCCTAAGGCTGGTCTAAAACTCACAGGATCAAGTGATTCTCCTGCCTTAGCCTCCCAAAGTGCTGGGATTTCAAGCATGAACCACTACGTCTAGCCATTTTTTTTAGCCACTAAGTAGGTGGTAATTTGTTACAGCAGCAATAAGAAAAGAATACATGAAGTGTATTCATGGTCAATTTTCAGGATTATACCAGGTCACTGTTCTCCCAGCAACCTGGATTATGAGTTTTATTTTCTTTACAGAAAATTATTGCCAGTGATGATGTCCCCAAACTTGGGATTTCCTAAGCTATACTTTTCTATTTTCTATTAGAAATATAAAAACATATTGTATTAGGGTTCTCTAGAGGGACAGGCTTAATAGGACAGAAGTACCTATGAAAGAGAGTTTATTAAGGAGTATTGACTCATACAATCACAATTTGAAGTCTCACAACAGAGCATCTGTAAGCTCAGGAGGAAGGAAGCCAGTCTGAGTCCCAAAACCTCAAAAGTAGGGAAGCCAGTAGTGCAGCCTGCAGTCTATGGGCAAAGGCAAACCACTGGTGCAAATCCAGGAGTCCAAAAGCTGAAGAAATTGGAGTCTGATGTTCAAGGGCAGGAAGCATCCAGCATGTGAGAAAGATGAAGGCCAGAAGACTCAGCAAGTCTGGTTCTTCCAGCTTCTTCTGCCTGCTTTATTCTAGCTGCTCTTGCAGCTGATTAGATGGCGACCACGTGGATAGAGGGTGGGTCTGTCTCTTCCAGTCCACTGACTCAAATGTTAATCTCCTTTGGCAACACCCACACAGACACATCCAGGAACAATACTTTGCATCCTTCAGTCCAATCAAGTTGACACTCAGTGTTAACCACCACACATATCAAGCATCTAAACGTTTCTGTGGTATAAGCAAGTTAAAAAGATTGCATAAAAAAATCTCAGGCTTTTGATCTCTTGCCATGTTTTAAGTTTGTTGAATTAAATATTAGAATTGAAAACGCCAAACTTTCTGGTAATATCTTACCTGTTAATGGCTAATCAAGTCCATCTCTCCTTAAATAGGAAAAACATTGTCCCACAATGGGTTACTTCAGATCCTGCAAGAAGCAATTGCTGAGGAAGAATTTCAAAAATCTGCAAAAATTTATTAGAAGAAACATCTATGAGAACAATTGAAGAGGTTGGAGGAAAAGGTTGGGTGAGTCTTCAGAGCATGATGCAATTCTAACCCAGTGAAGGAGAGGGAGAAAGAAGTTTGGATGAAAGCATTAGGGCTCTCTAAGTTTGTCAAGGATACTGGGGACTTCTTGGGCAAAAGACTTGTGGCTCCTAAGAAGCTCACTGCACTTATCTTGGCTTTCGCACAAAGACAATGATGGATTTCCATATTCAGTAGCCAGGCTCTTGTTTTATTATGTTCACTCTATTTGGATGTTTGCAAGCCATCTTCATGTGGCAAGGCTAGAAAACAAACCAGATCTCTTGAGGCAGGTTTTCAAATGTGTCAATTGGAACTGCGTAAATGATTAATGCCAAATACGTTTAATTTAACCCATCTTTCTGTGGAATAAACATTAGAGAAAGCAGCAAGGTTTAATAAAGTTGTATTGGACTTGAAGTAGGAAATTCTAAATTTTATAACACTTCTATTAATCTCCTTAAACTATAGAAACCCCTATGAAATAATTTTCATTCTCAGTTAACTTGCATTATTTTCACTAATAAGTACTACTTTACTTATGTATATAAAATGTTAAACCAACATATTTATGCTGAGTACATAGAGATATATACACACACATACAAACACATATAGATACACACTGCATTAGCCTGCTCTTACACTGACATTAAAGACATACCCGAGACTGGGTAACTTATAAAGAAAAAGAGGTTTGATGAACTCACAGTTCCACGTGGCTGAGGGGTCCTCACAATCAAGGCAGAAGGCAAAGGAGGAGCAAAGTCACATCTTACATGGCAGCAGGCAAGAGGAAGCTTGTGCAGGGAAATGCCCCTTTACAAAACCATCAGATCTGGTGAGACTTATTCACTACCATGAGGACAGTATGGGGGAAACTGCCCCCATGATTCAGTTATCTTCCGTTGGGTCCCTCCCATGACACGTGGGAATTCTGGGAGCTACAATTCGAGATGAGATTTGGGTGGGGACACAGGCAAACAATTCACACACATACTTATTTCTATTCTGACTAATATTCAGTGGCATTTACTGGAAAATGTAGTGTTCCAGTGCTACATCTGCTTATACACATATCCTTTTCTTATCAGTTATTCTTCAAGTTAGTCACCATTACAGTCTTTTTATGAAAACTGCAGATAGAGGGAAACTATCAGTCTGCTGGACAACTAAAACAGTCCTCAATGTCCCTTACTCTTAAAATTCAGTGATGGGAATATTGCTTATATTACATCTAATTTAAAACAATATGGTGCTAGTCATTAAGGGAAGTAAAGAAAGTAATAAAAATCACCACTTTTTTTTCAAAATTTGGTAAACTACCAAGAAGAAAAACTCTGACAGTTTATTTTACAAAGAAAATTTAAGACAGACATTCTTTACATACGGATGCTATAAATTAGCACTAACAATCCTGGTAAAGTTTAGATAATGTGTTCAAAATATTTTCTATGAGACACATTCACTTTGTCTTTCATTCTTCCACCTGTTCAAATAAGATCAGCACTTGCTGACAAAAAGAAAAACAAACAGTTCTGAAAGAATCAGGCACCACTAAATTTATTAAGGCAGAGTTGTTTCAGCTGAGTGATATCATCTTTTCCAAAGGCTCTATTTATCCAGTATAAATGTATTTCTTTAAAGGGTCTAGAAAACTGCCTGCTTCACAAAACTTGGATATGAAATATTGTAGTATAAATAAATAATGTGGTAATTTCACTTGCAATATAGCTGTTTATTAAATGATGCAATTAAATATTAAATTTAATTGCTCACTTTTTTAGAATTCTGAATAGTGGAAATAAACATCCTATTTGGTATATTAGCCATTAACATATAATGGTCAGTGTTTGTGTTGTATCATGTTAACTTTTCCTACCTCAATTATTTCAGCATACTGTTATATAAGTTAGTCTATCCACATGAAAAACTACAGTGGGGAAATCTAGGTTCATCACTGATTATTCGTTCCTACAAATTATTTAGTTTATATTTTGTGTATGAATCTGCGCTAATCTCTGGGGATGTAGCGATAAACACAAGACAAATTTTCTACCACCAATAACAAAAAGTTGTAAAATGCATGCTACATTAAAATTATAGTAGCACATATAGGGAGAGTATATTTGAAGGAGAACACAGAAGAAGCCTCAACAAAGTGATAATGTAAAAATTGAGTCAGCTTCCTAGAGAATAAGTAATCATAGAGTAAGAGTGAGACAGCAGTACTGTATTTCTGCTATTTATCCTCCATGCCTATGGGTCACATGCTGTTATATGCTAAGGGATATTGCTTTATTCTTGCATGGTTTTCTTAAACTCTGCCTATACTTACATGACTTGCTTTTATTTAATGAAATTCTCTTCATATTTCCTGTTTAGAGTACAACATCTTCTTTCTGTAGGGCTTAATATCTTCGTGACATAAGAAACCTAGTTAAGCTTCAGTGCCTCAATTTCATCATCTTTAGTATCTCTGAAGAGCTTATTATGTGTCAGACATCATTCAGGCACTGAAAGAGTTAGAAATCAATTCATGTGACCCTAAGTACAATCACATGAGATTTATATATTACTGCTTGTATTTGATAGTTGCCAATGACTTAATTAACTCACCTGAATTTACACAGGCAGAAGGACATTGAGGAACATTTGAATTAAAATCTCTGGATTCAAAACAGATGCTCTTGTCTACTGCTCAGTGTTCTAGTGCCTGTTTCAAAGTCTTGATGTGAGAAGTCAATACATTTACAAAAGGAAAGTTCTAAGACTTGCCGGGACCACTTCTCAAGAAAGATAACTTCCTCTAATCATTATTTATAATTTTTTCTCCTATCAACATGATTAAGCAAGAAAGTAATATTGGTACACTTAATAAGAAAGTGTTTTTTTTATTTTATTTTACTAGAGATAAAATTTATTGTTTGTGAAAAGGGGTTCTAAAAATATTTTGATTTAAAATTAGTTCCACTGAATCATCACCAAAAAAATCTCTCAATAAATTTTAATTGTCGTAAGCATAAAACTGTAAGATGATTTACAAGGAGGCTTAAGAGAGCCATATACAGTACATAGCTGTCCTTAATATTATAAAAGCACTAGAGTTAGCATAAGAAACTGTTTTTATTTTATTTCTTTATTTTTTTGAGACAGGATCTCACTCTGTAACCCAGGCTGGAGTGCAGGAGCAAGATCATGGCTCACTACCCTCGATATCTTGGGCCCAGATGATTTTCCCACCTTACCCTTTGGAGTAGCTGGGGCTACAGGAAAGTGCCACCATATCTGGTAATTTTTGTATTTTTTTCTAGAGATGTGGTCTCACATGTTGCCCAGGCTGATCTTGAACTCCTGGACTCAAGAGATTGACATGCCTGGGCCTTTCAAAGTGCTAGAATTATGGGTGTTAGCAACTGTGCTCTGTCCTGTTTTTATTTCTACAGGTAATATTTATAAAATTTATACTATACCTGTAATTTGATGTTACCTCTGTGTAAACACTAGGTAGAGTGTAAATACAATGAGGTAAATAAGTCATTGATTTTTTTCAAATGTTTGTTTTCCATATATGCACACATAGATATGTAATTTTAGTACATAGAGTATTTCAAAGTAACGTTTTACATTTTGTTAAAAAATCAGAGTTTTTCCAAAATGTTGTAATTTTAATAGCTTAGTTTTTTCTTAATGTAATTTCATTAAAGTGTTGACTTTATGTTTATAACATTTATTAGGAATCTGGATCAGCTCTCTTAACGAAGACAAAAAGGCTGGAAGATATTTTGAAAAATATTCTTTAATGTCTTGAAGAACTGAAAATATAGTAAGAACCTATAAATAAAAAAAAAGTTAGATCGAGAGTTTCTTCACCTATGTTCATCAGAAATATTGGCCTGCAGTGTAAAAATGGTTCAGCATACAAAAATCAATAAATGCATTCACCACATAAGCAAAAGTAAAAACAAAAACCATATAATCATTTCAATACATGCAGAAAAATTATTCAAAAACATCCAACATCCATTCATGATTTAAAAACTTGAACAAACTAGGCATCAAAGAAACACACCTCAAAATAATAGAGCTATTTGTAACAAACCCACAGCCAATATCATACTGAAAGGGAAAGAGCTGGTAGCATTCCCTCTAACAACTAAAACCAGATAAGGATGTCCACTCTCACCACTCCTACTCAACCTAATACTGGAAGGCCTAGCCAGATAAATCAGGCAAGAGAAAGAAATAAAATGTATCCAAATAGGATAAGAGGAAGTCAATTTATCTTTTTCCACTGACAATATGATTCTATCTAGAAAACCCTAAGGATTCATCCCAAAGACTCCTAGAAATAATAAATGTCTTCAGCAAAGCTGCAGGATATTAAATCAATCTACAAAAATCAGTAGCATTTCTATACATCAACAGCATTCAGACTGAGAGGCAATCAAGACTGCAATCCCATTTACAATAGCAAAAAAAAAAAAAAAAAAAGAAAAAAGAAAAAAAAGCTAGGAATATGCTTAACCAAGGAGGTGAAAGACTTCTACAAGGATAACTACAAAACACTGCTGAAAGAAATTATAAACAGCACAAACAAATGCAAAAACATTCCATGCTCATGGATTAGAAAAATCAATATTGTTACAATGACCATATTGCCTAAAGCAACCTAGAGATTCAATGTAATTCCTATCAAATTACCAAGTTGTTTTTCACATAATTAGAAAAACCAATTCTACAATTCATAAAGAGCCAAAAAAAAAAAAGAGTCCAAGTAGCCAAAGCAATACTAGGCAAAAAAAAATCTGTTGGCATCATATTACCTAACTTTATACTACAAAGTTATAGTAACCGAAACACCATGGTACGGGTACAAATACAGACACATAGATCAATGGGACAGAATAGAGAACCCAGAAATAAAGGCACACGCCTACAACCAACTGATCTTTGACAAAGTGAACAAAAATAAACAATGGGGAAAGAAAACTATTCAATAAATGATGTTGGGAAAACTGGCAAGTCATATGTAGAAGAATAAAACTGGAACCTCAATGTCTCATCACATTTAAAAATTAACTCAAGATGGATTAAAGATTGAAATGGAAGACTTTAAGTTATAAAAATTCTAAAAGAAAACCTAGGAAAAACTTTTTTGGATATTGGCCTAGGCAAAAATGTATGATTAAGACCTCAGAGATAAATGCAACAGAAAGAAAAATCAACAAATGGGAATGAATAAAACTAAAACCTAAAGAACTTCTGCAAAGCATAGACACAATCAACTGAGCAGACAACCTACAGAATGAAAGAAAATAGCTGCATACTATGTACCCAACAAAGAAATAATATCCAGAATCTATAAGGAACTTAAACAAATCAACAAGAAAAAAAACAAAGCCATTAAAAAGTGAGCCAAGGATATGAACAGATATTTCTCAAAAGAAGACATACAAGTGGCCAACAAACATGAAAAAAAAAATGCTCAATATCACTAATCATCAGAAAAATGCAAATTAAAACCACAGTGGGATACCATCTCACACCAGTCAGTATGGGCACTATTCAGTCAAAAAATAACATGTTGGCAAGGATTGGGAGAAAGGGGAATGCTTATACATTATTGATGGGAATGTAAATTAGTTCAGCCCCTGTGGAAAACACCATGGAGATTTCTCAAGAAATAAAAACTGAACTATCATTTGATCCAACAATCCTACTACTGAGTATCTACCTTCCCAAAATAAATTTTCTCAAAAGGCACCTACATTTTGTATGTTTATCACAGCACTATTCACAATAGAAAAGTCGTGAGATCAACCTGAGTTTCCAGCAATGAAGGAGATATGTGTATATATATATATGTATATATATACACACACACATATATATACACACACACACACACTTATATATACACCATGGAATACTACTCAGACACAAAAGGATTAAAAAATCATGTGATTTTCAGCAACATGAATAGGACTTAAGGCCACTATCCTAAGTGAAGTGCCTCCAAAACAGAAAGTCAAAAACTGCATGTTCTCATTAACAAGTGGGAGTTAAACAATGGGAGCATAAGGACATAAAGATGCAAACTATAGACACCAGGGACTCCAAAATGGGGGCAGAGGGGAAAAGGGAAAAGTGGAAAAAAGACCCAATGTGTACTATGTTTACTGTTCTGGTAATTGGTTCCACAGAAGCCCAAACCCTAGCATTAAGCAATATACCTATGTAACAAAGCTACGCATGTACCCATTGATTCTAAAATAATAACTTTTAAAAAAGTCAAATTGAGAAAAAAGAAGAGCATTCCCCTGAGAGCATTTGCTGTTCTATGGAATGTGTGCTGAAATTTCAAGACTTTCTGTGGTGTGAGAGAAAGAGCTAAGGATCCTAAACCTGCCTAAAATTAGGAGACTAAGACGAGAACACCCCCACCCCTGCCATTAAGCTGAGACACTCATAGTGTTGCAACCTGAAGTTAAGGATGAACCAAAAATAAACTATGCAAACACACACACACACTACATGGGTGTGTAATAATAAAAGGACTGCATGAAAATGTAACTACAGCCTGACCTTTTGCAGCCTTGTAGTTCTAGTCCTCATTATCTGCGTAGCTCAAAATAACTCAAATAAGTTCATTTAAAGTGGTCCTAGACTGGTAGTGGCTACCAGGTACTTGGTAGAAATGAAAATAAATCTGCTAATTCCCCTCTGTCTTGCTTTATTAGAGGTTTCTGCTTCCTGGAAAAATCTTGTATAATAGCCTATCAACTAGAAGGCCTCTGCTGAGTTGTTCCACCTGATATGGCCTTGGAGATTCTATGAATCTCTCCTCAGGACCAAGGCACTTATTCCTCCAACTTCCGAGGATGGTGCATGCTGAAGGTTGAACAATGAACCCTGTGTTAATCCGTTTTCATGGCGCTGATAAAGACATACCTGAGACGGGGTAAATTACAAAGGAAAGAGGTTTAATGGAGAACTCACAGTTTCAGGCGGCTGGGAAAGCCTCACAATCATGGTGGAAGGTGAAAGGCATGTCTGACATGGTGGCCGACCAGAGAAGAAAGCTCGTGCAGGAAAACTCCCCCTTATAATTACCATCAGATATGGTGAGATTTATTCACTATCACAAGAACAGCACAGGAAAAACCTGTCCCCATGATTCATTTACTTCCAACGGGCTCCCTGGCACAACATGTGGGAATTCAAGATGAGATTTGGGTGGGGAAAAGTCCAAACCATATCAAACCCTAATATGGGTGTTTCCCTGGGTGGAAAAAAGCTGCCACCTATCAAGTCATGAAGCAGCCTGCATACGAAGACTGATTGATGTGCTGGTTCAGTGAGTGCATTTCTGAAGGACTGCCTGAGTTTCAGCACTCAGCTCAGTGTCTCTTTATGCCCAGTGCTGCTGTCCTCATTGATGACGCTCCTCAGAGTATTCCTTAATGAACCTCCGACATGGAACTCTGAATCTTAGCAACAGTTTTCCAGGAAACCCAACTTCTGGCGTGGCTCTGCATATCTACTGCTATCCAGGCAGAAACTGGCCCTAACTGGCCTTTGGTCTTGTTCTGACAACTACTGGTGATAACCGCAGTCCTTGATAAGTTCCCTCATTGAAGTTCCACACACTCTGTACCCTACTCATTTTGACCCCAGGACTCTTCCCTTCTAGCACCTTTTAACACTTAGGCAATTATACAGTTGAAATGCATGGGGATATCTGCATTTTCATTTTGTCACTTGCAGGCAGAGAAAGGAGTTATATCTTGGGGACTTTCATGGCTTAACCATGTCATGCCACCATTTATACGTAAGTATAGCCACCCAAGCTCCCAAGGTATGCTTTGATGTAGAATCCAGACAGAATTCTAAATCGGATAGTCGACATGTTTTGATTTATTATTCTTCCTGAACCCATCGGGTATTATGGATATCTCACCTCTGTCTTCCATGTGGTTAGCTGAGGGTTTGGGGAGAATTACATCTCCTTTTAGGGTTCTAGGTAGGATATTTACCATAATTACGAATTTTCTCTATTCTCTGCTTAGTTCTCCAGGTTTCTCTCCATTCCAAGGTTTAGAATGACATTTTCATTGCTCATGTGACAGACTCCATGTATGTCTTACCCTATTATTCCACCACGTACAGTAAAAATTGCTGTGAGTTTTCTAAACCCTTTCCTTTTTTATCTAAAAAACAAACAAAACCAAAACAAAGCAAAAAGTATCTCCCACTTTGTTCAATGAAAATTTTAGCTTTCACATTATTTTTCTTTAAAACTAATCTTAAGCTTTCTCCAGAAATTGAAAAGTGAATATTCTCCCTATGTTCTGTTCTAACCTCTCTTGAAAAATGGCTATATCCACTTTATTGGGTATACTTTGTCTCAGGAGCGTAAGAATCACCAGTAATAAAATATTCAAATCCACAAGGAAAACTAAGTATTCATTTTGAGAAAGAGCTTGGCCTTTCTGAGGCCTTATTTTCCAGAGAGAGTCTAACACTTACTGAGTCAGCCCACTTAGGATAGGAAAGCTCTCTGGACTTACAGGGTGACCAAGACAGCCTTAAAATGCTCCCCTGCTTGACTAAACTTTAGACAGGCTTCCTCCTGCATGAAGTCCCCTGACCTGCCTTTTCTTAGAGCATTTACTTTAGAAATTTGTCATCGCAAAGTTTATCTGCCCCTTTGAGATTCAGATTTTTTAAAAGGCTTTTTAACAGTTTTTTACCACAGTAATATCTTTCTCAACCACTTAGGGGGCATCCCTTTGAAATGTCATTGTCAAGGAAGACAGCACTGTCCCTATCTCTCAGTCTTTGTGGGAGGGTAAGAGTTGAACTTCTGGGGGCATATTGCTCCAAGTTGTAAAACTGGTTCTGTCATAAAGATAGAAGAAAGGTTACTTTCCACTTTCCACTGGCTAAGGTGAACCAGCAAAGAAAGAGGCCTATGATCTCTTCCTGCTCCCCTCCCAGCTCTTAACAACTCTCCAGCCTTTGGTCTCCATGAAGCAGGGGTACCATATTTCGTCTGTGCCCTCTTCCCTATTGGTGGCAACAAAAACAACTCGTGTGGATTTATGGTCCAGTGTGATATTTTTCTTTAACAAGAATCAGATCATAGGGGTATATGTGAAAGCTAGTCTCTTGGTTGGAAAGACTTCTATCAAACACATTGAAAGGTGAGGTTTTCTCTTTCTGCTGAGTAGCATCTATGTGTTCACATTCTGGCTGAGTCAAACCACATGCTCAAATATTTTCACTGAAGCCTGAATATATTTTGTAGAACCTCTGCCACAGAAGGAAATAACTGAGTTCTCAAAGAAATATGCCTGGTATCTCAACTATAGCAGTGTCTTCAGTTGCTCTGTAGGTTAGTTAGGAAATTTATTTTCATTTGCTTACAATGCAAGTCATCAGATGAGGATCTGTACTCATCAAGAAGTATTTGTTGGTGTTTAAATATGTCATTAGGATTGTAAAAATAAGTATTATTGCTAAGATAAGATGAAATCATAAGTAAAAGTGTCATAAAATGTTAAAATTAGAAGGAATACTTAAGTGGTATTTTAAAAACAAAATTCTTATTCTGAGACCCTAAACTATGTGATGTCTCCTGGCCAGGGCAACGTCTTCATATGTACCCTCAGGCCCTGGAAGAATAGCTGTGTTATGTAAGGCATCACAGGTATTAAGCAAACAAATATGTGCCCAATAGGTTCCTTGGTCATTTTCACCCACTGGTTCTCGTTCAAACAATTCAAACTCTTTTCTAAATGATTTTTTTTAAAGTTTGCTAAACATCATCTCCCTACCTTAAGCTGCCTGTCTAATTAACACATTCATGCTTTCCATTCTCTTCTCAAAGAAAATTATTCTTCCTCAAAGGTTATATCCTTTGAGAATATAACAGTCCTTTAAATGTTCTTTGTAAGATATTTCAATTATTTAGTGAAGACTGTCCTAAATAGAATACCCCAGAATTTCTTATTATCATGTTGAAAAGGTAGTAGTCAGAATTAACAATACTCACATATCTGAACAGAAATATCTGAACAGAAATAACACACTCAGTTGAGTTCCACTTTCTTTTATTCTGAGCTTGCCTGATTAGTGTTCTTGAAAGCCACATCACAGGTTAGCTCACATTGAATTTACTGTCCTGTAAATCACTTGAACATTTTTGTCACATGCTGATGCTAATTCAGTACTTACATCATTTGCAATTTGGATCCAAGTATGGTATCTTCCATGTGTGCCTCTCTACTACATTTAATTTGTTCAATTCAGCCTATCATTACAGTATTGTAAGATCATTTCTGTATTATAATTATTCTGCAATGCATTCACTAACCCTTCAAGATTCCAGTGACCCACAAATCTAATGAACATAGGAGCTTGTTCTCTATATGCTCATCCAAGTTACCGATTAAAATGTTTACTAGAACACCATTGAAGACACAGTTCTGAGACCTCTGTTCAAAATGATATCAATCTTATAATCTTGTTTCGCATTTTTACTTTTTAATGCGTTGTTAATATACTTAATTAGTGGTCTTTGCATATAGACTATATAATAAAAATGCATGTAATGACATATTGGCAATAAACAATGAGAACATAATTTTTATTAAAAAGATGAAAAACAATTATCTGCTACTTATTTCTTATATGGCTTACATAGGGGATCTAAAAAGCAAAAGTAATTTTTCTAAAAAAAAAGTAATTTTTAAAAAAATTGCATGCCATGGCTCCCTGTAAGCTGTTGTTCCTAAAAATTATATATATATGATTCGATACATATTTTATATATATATGATTCAACATTTCATTGTGTCTATTTATATACACATATATATAGGATTCAAGAATTTGTCATAAATTTGTGATATTGATATATATATATATACACACACACATACACACTGAAATATAGGATTCTCTCTCTCTCTGTCTCTCTCTCTCTCTATATATATATATACTATATATATTTTCAAGGTTTTATGCATATAGAAATATATGTGTTTTAGGGAAGAATTCTGTTTACATATTTTATAAGTTTCTTATAATTTTCATAAGACAATTTTTGACCCTTTCTAAAATGTTTATGAAGTATTTCTTAAAGCTTAAAAATAAATATAATTCCTAATGTCACTATATCCAGGATGGAGAAATTCTGATATTTATCAAAAGCACCAGGTGAACAAAAGTGATAGGGTGCAGCTTTCAAAAAGAGCAAAGTATAACTATTAGATAATAATTTATTATGTAGTTTTCTTTGAGTATACGTAAAATGGATATTGTGTTCTATTTTCCCTATTATGGTGTATTTTGAACTTCAACAAGTTTGTGTTTAATTCTTTGTCATTTACTCTAAGTGTGATTTCGGACTGTACATGAGCTTTGTAAACTTGGGTTTTCTCATCTTTAAAAGTGAGATAATAAGAAGGCTGTTTATACAGAGTTGTGAGCATAAAATCATAAGATGTATGTAAAAAATATAACATGACAGGCATATAATAAGGATTCTCAATGTGTTTATGTTCTCAGGGATTTGTGTTGTTTCTAGCACTGTTACTGGAAAGAGGTCTTGATCCAGACCCGAAGAGAGGGTCCTTGGATCTTGAGCAAGAGAGAACTTGGGGTTAATTCATAGAGTAAAGTGAAAACAAGTTTATAAGAGAGTAGAAGTCTAAAAAAATGGCTACTTCATAGACAGAGCAGTGGCTTGAGCTGCTGGCTGCATGATACTTATAGCTATTTCTTGATTATATGCTAAACAAGGGGTGGATTATTCATATTTTCTGGGAAAGAGGTAGGCAATTCCCCGAATGAGGATTCTTTCCCAGTTTAGACCATATAGGGTAACTTCCGGACACTGCAATGGGATCTGTAACCTGTCATGGTGCTTGTGGGAGTGTCTTTTAATGTGGACACATTATAATTAGTGCATAATGAGCAGTGAGGACGACCCACTCTTGGGGTCAGTGAGGAGGATACTCTCGTCGCCATCTTGGTTTTGGTGGGTTTTCACCGGCTTCTTTATTGCAATTTGTTTTATCATCAAGGTCTCTATGACCTGTACCGACCTCCTGTCTCATCCTGTCACTAAGAATGCCTAACCTGGGAATGCAGCCCAGTAGGTCTCAGCCTTATTTCACCCAGCCCTCATCAAGATGGAATTGCTCTGGTTCAGACGCCTCTGACAGTACTATGCTGTTTTCAGACTGTTTTGTGATACCCTTCTTTCATTCATTTTACAAGAGGGTAGGGCCTGGAGACATCCTCCTCATTTTGTTAGTTATACGGCATTGAGAAAACAATAGAAGAATGGCTGGGTACAAGAGCATGGCGCAGGCTCCGTAGGCTTTCCAGGATTAAGAAAGATAAATCTAAGCATTATTGGAAAAGCTTTGACTAATTCACCATATCCACAGCTCAGATGAAGATCTAGAACCACACAATGATTTCCCTGGCATATGCATGCATTACTTGGAGATTGATTCCAGGAATGATCTGGAACCCTGTATTTGTTAAAGTTAACTCAGTGAAGTGTATCATAGAGAACTGTTCTCACGGTCAGGTCTTTATCTTCAGAGAAGGTATCCTAACACTGAGTCGTCTGAATTACTTACTACTGTGCCCAAATCGCCATGTTTCAGTACGTACAGAGCCGACAAGAACAAAATGATTAAGATTTTGTAAGTACTTACCTTTGAAGTCAAGAAGACTTTTGTTGCTCAGAGTGTCCATGTCTAACATTTTACATTATAGTAAATCTCCAAAGCTACAGAACTCTACTCATTTTTAATTCAGTGAATCCTGTTCCTAATTTACTCCCCTGCTCTACAGAGACACTACATTTGAGAACTAAATGTAATGTGAAAACCTCTTTTACAAATTCTGAAATCGAATAAAAGTATAAATAAAATTAACAGCATTTCTAAACATGGCAGTCTAAATATAAACCTGTCTGTATAGTTTATATGTTGCAGCTTGAATATTCTCTACTTTTCCATTTTCAAATGAACAATGATCTGATTCAAATTAGTTTATTTTTGTCTGGTTAATTTTCTATGTGTGTATTGCCTTATTTTTTAAATCTTGAATACAAATAAAATGTTAAATATTGTCATTTAAACAGTACCTTTTAATATATCACTAGCAAAGCCATCTGCTAAATTCAATGACATTTTAAGTTTATTAAGTCTTGTCTTCTGCAAGATATTATCATCCCCTCCAGAAGTAATAATTAATAATACTCAAACATTAAACCCCTCTTTTAAGCATCTTATAAGATAATTGAGAGGAAGGCTATGACTACATGTACAGTTAAAATAAGAAATTATTCCTGCAGATAGGTTGTGCTATCTATGTTGTAATCTTCCCATCATTTACTGGGATAACGTGGAGATTTTTGGATATTATGTATATAGCATGCTTTGAATTATAGAATGTCAATTTAAAATGGTGAAAATTAAAATTTTAGCTTATATGTTTACCCATGCATTCAGCAAAATATGTTAGGCTCCTAGAACACAGAAAATTGTTTGTATGTTTGCCTGTCACCAAAGATTGTTTTTCTTTTCAATCTACTGTTCTTTTAAATAGGAGGGGTGCCTCATTCATGCTCTTTTTTCCAGAGCATAAAATGGGGCATGGTACATACAAGATGCTCAGTAAATGTTAGGAGAACTAATTAAATGAGTATGCAAGTGAATTTAAAAACATCTGACTTTTGTATACTACAGGATTGCTGTAAGTTTCATAGTCAACTAAAGGTCCATATTTTCACATATTATATATTTAGAAGCACTGTACAATATAAAATATCATTATTGTCATGAATATTAGTTCATTATTTCCTAAAATATATGCAGGTAGGTGCCATATGCCTTCATGAAGGTCAAGAACAAATCCTTGCAGCATTATTTTCTGTTCACTCATCTAACCACTACAAGCTGGATTCTAAAACTTTCCTGCCTACACCTTATATTATACCTAGACAAATCTAGTTTTCATTCATTTCACATATTGTGCCTTCTCCCACCTCTGTTCCTTTACTTAAATCGTCCTTGACATTTGGAAGAAAATAATCCGTGCATCTTTTCCATTCCACATTCCTGTCTTCTGTAAGCACTCAGCCGAAATTGTACTTATTCAAAGAACATCCCTCATTAACTCAGGCCCACAAGCCTTCCACTCACTTATTGGAAAGAATAATCAATTCTAATTTACATGCATAAGAATCTCTGGCCAGCAGTGCTTTGGGCAACCATAGTTTTTCCTATTATGGTTTTGAGAAAACAGTGAATTATATTTGTGTACCCCAAGTTCCAAATCTGCAGTTTTTGTATGTTTCATTTATTTTGTCCTGTCGAAAATTCAGCACATGTTTAATATTTTTCTTCTACTCCAGTTACTGGGTGAGTAGACTCATGTTGGATTCCGCAGGGAAAAACTTTCTAAGATCTGTTAGTTTTCTTTACCACACTCACCATGTGATTAGGTCTAGGCCATGAATTCTTTCCCTTAAAATATTAATAGTTCCTTTGAATTTAAAGTAAATTTCTCATAATTTATCTCATAGCAAGGGGAAGGATGAGTGTGGGAAGCACAGTATACCAAGCTAAAAAGACTAAGATCACACCCTCAATGCCTAACAAAGCATTTGTGGGGAATTCAACTTAAAAATCATGATACTGAAGTTCTGAGGAGGTAATTAGGGTTAATTTTGAAACAGATATATTCTAAGAATTGCATTTACTGTGACACTATTTTATGTGTATATGTGTACACAATGGTATATTATGGATATTAAATATATGTGATTATATATAAATATGCATACTTTATTAGTAATATATACATAGTTGTTGGCATTTCTTAAAGGTTTCTTTTCCCTGCATAATAATTTTTATCAAAATTGCTTGTTTCTATTTTTTTTGTTGTTATTGTTCTGTGGACATTTCTTAGATTGAGATGTCTGGCAATTCTTAGCTATGTGTTCATATTCAAAATAGGGTATTAAAAATTGGTTGGCCATATGATATGCAGTTGAGAATTGTCAATAGTGATCCTAACTGCAGAATTATCTGGCTTGGTTGTTTTCCCTAAGGAATTCTCAAGAAATAATACTTTCAGGATAATTACCAGAATTCCTAGAGCAACCTTGCTTGAAAGTCAAGCTGGAGAAGAAATATGGGGCAAAAGAAAATCCCTCAATAGTCACTGCTCTCTCTTTCTGCATTCTGAGCAATGCGATTCTTCAGTTCTTCTCCCTAAAGACATAGAATCTGCTTCTCTATGTCTTGAATCACGGCTGGATTTGTGACCCATTTTGGCAAATAGAACGGAGCAGACATGATGGAAGTTCATAGCTCTTTAGCATCACAGTTGGTCAGAGCCAGTTGTAGTAAAATGCATAATTCCATTTTGATATCGTTCAAGCAAATAGCGCTATCGGTAGAAAATCATTCTTTTAAACCTTAAAAATTTTTATTTCATTCATGCTCCTCCATCAGTTTCTATGTTTCCTGCTTATTTTCTCTAGAACCCTGGTTCCAATTATATACATATGTATGTGTTAAATATATATATATGTGTATATTTAACACATATATATGTATATAATTGAACATCTCTTCTAGGGTTTCGGGTTGGCAAACATTTTCTATAAATGACTAGACTTATCCATGAGGCCCAGTAAGCAGAGGCTCTCAGAAACATAGACAGGTAGATAGATAGACAGATGATAGATAGATAGATATTATAAATATATAAATATAAATAATATACTTTACTGAGACAGAGAGCTATTCTATGGAAGCAGAGAGCAGAGAGAGCTAAAAATCATCTATCTATATAGACCAATAGATATCTATCTCTATATATACCTGTAGATATATAGCTATATCTGTATATCTATAACTCATTACGGAGAGAGAGAGAAGGGCTAAGAAATTTAAAAGTCCTGGGGTTCACAAAAATCATAATGTGGGACCTGGGTCCAGGTAGCAAACATTTCAGTCTCTTTGGGTAATATGGCCTTTGCCATTGTAGAGTAACAATAATAATAATACACACAGTGCTTAAACAAAAGAGCATGACTGTGTCAATTATGCATTATTTACTAATTCGGATGATAGGCTGAATGCATCTGCAAGCCATAGCTTGCTGACCCTTGCTGTTCTTCATCCTTCCTACCTCCTTTCTGCATCCCCAGCCTCACTGATATCCTCATTCCTCTTCTTTCCCAGATTAAATGCCATTGTCAGTCAGTATAATTACTGTCCTGACTGCACGCTTGTTCACTCAGCCCCTGTTTACTTCCATATTTCTGCTGTGCAAAACTTCAACCCTAGTTAAATACAATTATCTGCCTACTCCATACCCATATCTATGCAGCAGGTAAGGCTGAATGCAGACACATTCTACTTTGCATTTATGGCTGGTCCCACATTAAACAGAGGACCACAAACCTCAAGTGGGCCCTTAAGGCTACCAGTCAATCCTATTGACTTTCTTCAACACAAATACTCCCCGATGCTCCCGGATGTCTATTTCACAACTTCTCCCTTATCAATCCCCTGAACCTCCTCTTCCTTTTCTTAACGAATGGCATTTGCAACTTCACCTACGAAACTGCCTGAGTTAGAACAAAAATTCAGTTACCAAATATACCCACAGATTAACTATCAATATTTTGCTCTGTACGAAATCAAGCTTGTTAGCATAAAAATATGGTTTTATTTGTCCCATATACTTATATATATATAAATTTTGTTTTGTTTTGTTTTGTTTTTGTTTTGAGACGGAGTCTTGCTCTGTCACGCAGTCTGGAGTGTAAATTTTTGTTTTGTTTTGTTTCGCTTTTGTTTTGAGACGGAGTCTTGCTCTGTCACCCAGTCTGGAGTGTAGTGGCGCGATCTCGGCTCACGGCAAGCTCCGCCTGCCGGGTTCACGCCATTCTCCTGCCTCAGCCTCCCCAGCCGCGCTGGGACTACAGGCGGCCGCCGCCACGTCCGGCTAATTTTTTTGTATTTTTAGTAGAGATGGGGTTTCACCATGTTGGCCAGGTTGATCTCGATCTCTTGACCTCGTGATCCGCCCGCCTCGGCCTCCCGAAGTGCTGGGATTACAAGTGTGAGCCACCGCGCCCGGCCTGTGTATATATAATCTTGATCAACTTTTCTTTCTAGCTTCTCTCCTATTTCTTTGTACTAAACGGCCAAAAAGGAAAGGTCATATTTGTTCAGTCTACTTCTTTCTTTTATATCCAACAGATGTTTTTCCCTCACTGCATCACTAATAACCTCCAACTGCTGAATTCACTGATTCCTCAGTCTCTTCTTAGGTAACCTATTTGCTGATTTGAGCACAGATGATCACTCCCTCCTTCCTAAAACACTTTCATTGGCTTTTAGGACAGCAACATATTTTGGCTTTCCTCTTATGTCACTGCCTTGTCCTTTTTTGTCTCCTTTGCGGGTGTCTTTGCTTCTCTTTAATGTTTATAATGTTGGAAAGATCCAAAGTGAAGCATTGATCTACTTTTCTACAGTCACTCCTGTGTCATCTCATGTCCTCAGGGCTGTGGTCTCATGATCTCAATTACCATCTATTTATTCCCCATTAAATTTCTGCCAAATCTGTCTTCCCAGTTGCTCAGGACAAAAATTTGAAATAATTCTTTACTCTTCTTTTTCTCTGCCACTTCACACTTCAATCCCCAGAAATATTTTCTTCAAAATTTATCCAGATACTGAAGAATTCTCATTCTCCCCAATGCTACACCTCATCACATTTCCCCTAGATTAGTGCAGCATTCTGTTAATGGTATTCTCTGCTTAGTACCTTGCGAAGACTTCCCATTTAATTTCATAAAACCTAAAGTTCTTAAATTTATCTGTAAAGACCCCATATTCTGTGCTCTGTTTACCAGTTAACCTCATTTTCTTCTTCCTTTTTTTTTTTTTGAGACGGAGTTTTGCTTTTGTTGCCCAGGCTGGAGTACAATGGGGCGATCTTGGCTCACCACAACCTCCGCCTCCCAGGTTCAAGCAATCCTCCTGCCTCAGGCTCCCAGGTAGCTGGGATTACAGGTATGTGCTACCACACCTGGCTAATTTTGTATTTTTAGTAGAGATGAGGTTTCACAGTGTTGGTCAGGCTGGTCTTGAACTCCTGACCTCAGGTGATCCTCCCAAAGTGCCGGGATTACAGGCGTGAGCCATCTTGATTTTGTCTACCTTCAGCAACGACCTTGGCCCACTTCCTGTTCTGTGAAGTAGCCAAGTATGTTTCTCTCAGTGATTTCGCACAAGATATTCCATCTGCCTGGCATGTTTTTTGAAACATCTCCTTAATTAATACCTTCATCTTTTTGAATCTTTGTCAACTTCTTAATGCTATCCTGAACAACCCAGCTAACACAAAAAACCAATCCCTCCCCTCCCAATTTCCTGCAGCCCCCTTCTTTTGCTTTTTTAAAAATGTTTGTTATTTTATAATGTATACATAACTTAATTACTTACCATATTTGCTTGTCTTTATTTTTCCCACATACTTTTTTTTTTTTTGAGACAGAGTCTCACTCTGTTGCCCAGGCTGGAGTGCAGTGGCGCCATCGCTGCTCACTGCAACCTCTGCCTCCCGGGTTCAAGCGATTCTCCTGCCTCAGCCTCCGGAGTAACTGGGACTACAGGCATGCGCCACTAGGCGCAGCTAATTTTTGTATTTTTAGTAGATACGGGGTTTCATCATGTTGGCCAGGCTGGTCTCAAACTCCTGACCTCAAGTGAACCGCCCGCCTCAGCCTCCCGAAGTGCTGAGATTACAGGCGTGAGCCACCGTGCCTGGCCCCACATACTATTATATAATAAAATCTCTCTGCACACATGGATCTTGTCTGTTTTGTTCACTGATGTATCTCTCCCAAGTGCTGGGCTAGTACTTGCCAATTAAAAAATGTTGTTAAATGAATAATTTTAAACAGACCTAGAGCAAGAAAAGAATAACATGATTAAGGTTAGAATAAACATGAACAATTTCCTTTGCTCTGTTAATTTAAATTTAGAAATTAAAATGTAAATATCCATTTATAACGTATTTCTTTGCAAACACAGATGCACACTTCCTCGTACATTTATTTGAAATAAATAGAAAAAGAAACAACTTGAGGCAATTAAGCACCTGTCCTTTCCATTTTACATATTAGTTTGTTTTTCTGCTTGCTTACTTGTCCCATAGGCACTACCACGTGACCTTTCGGATTTATTTTCTGACTCAATGGAATAGATAATGATAATTATTTACACAAAATAGAGGAGAAGAAAAAATTGAATGGCTCAAATTTCATTATGAAGGCCTTGTAGATACATATGTTTGCAAAATATGGATTCGTATCAGCCATCAGAAATATTGAAAAGAAATAAAATACCATTGGTAACAATTAATATTTCTTACTTAGTATGCAAAGCAACATAGAAAATGGCTACTATAACTTTGAATCTGCTGCCAAATTACTTCAATCAAATGGAAGATTGTCTTGATTTTAATTGACTTTATATTAAATCGAAAATTGCTATGTGATCCATAGTCCAGCTTACAAAAAAAAAATTAGATATACTAAGTAGTCAAGGTAATCCAGTCTTTCTATTCCTAATTAGGCCTAAAGTCTGATTTTTTTTTTTTTTTATCTCGCCCAAATTCCCATCTAAGAGGTCTTGGGAGTCATGCCCTACAAACAATAAATTTTCATCAGATAGGTTTTATTTAACCCTATATATCATGACTTATTTCCCAACCTGACTCTGGCATAACATTACAAGATGAGGAATAAAATGAAAATATTTCACCCCCAAAACATGTGTTTTTTTGGTCATATTTTGAAATGGTCTTGCAAGCCATCCTTTGTGGGGGAAAATTGACATCTGTAAAGAATCCCTACTAACATAGCCAGATCTTTTCCTTCCAGGCCCTTCCAGTTCTGAATAGATTAACTGAGAGTCTAGCACCTTTGACAGAGTCTGAATAGGAAACATTTGTCATCTCTTGTTTCTAAGGGCAGTCATTATGAGACTTCAAAAGAGCCTTGGTCTCCACAATTTTTATCTTAACCTGAACATTTTCTTTCTATTGATCTCAGGTTCTCAGACAAAAACTCAACCAGTTTTCAACCACAAACTGTACAAATTTACCTATAGCCTGGGAGCCTACCCACTTTCAAGTTGTCCTGCCTTTCTGAAACAAACCAATGTATTCCTTAAATGTATTTGATTGATGTTTCATTGTCTCATGCCTCCTTAAAAATCTATAAAACCAAGCTGCACTCCGACCACTTTGGGCACATGTTCTCAGGACCTCCTGAGAGCTGGGTCGTGAGCCATGGTCACTCATATTTGGCTTAGAATAAATCTCTTAAAATATTTTACAGCGTTTGACTCTTTGTCGACATTAATTTCAAATAATAAAATCAATACTAATATGCTCTGATGATCCTCTGTGCAGCTATTTCAATGTGGTAGCATTGAAAGCATTATATATGTTAAGTCAAAAGATATGATAAATTAGGCAAAAAGGATAACACACACACAAAAATTCTATTTGTCATCCCATTAATGTAATTTCCACTGAACTTCCATTCACTAAGCTTTGAAGTGAGTTTTGAATTGAGATTGATATTGAAAATATTTTTACACATTTCGCTGTATCTAGGCTGTTGGATTTGTCTTAAAGAATATCCATTATGACACTATCTGCCCTGCTCTGAGAATAATCTCTCTGAGTATACATTTGCCAGATTGGAGTGTTTAATAGCATCTATAAGCCAAGTAGCAAGTCTGTGTTGTCAGATCTTACATTACAGAATTCAAACAAGTATGTTCCTTAGAGAGCTAGCCTTCTTTATGTATAATAGTGAGATGTGAATATATGCAACTCTCTAAGATTTGTCACTGTTAACATTTTGAGTTCAAGGTTTTCTGAAATATTGAAGAAATACAGGTACACTGATTGCGTATCTGTTTTTCATGGCAAGGAAACGAAGACTGCGAAACCTCAGTAAGTGCATGCTATGTGATAATCTAGCTCCATTCAATTCATACTGAATGGGTATGAGAGTACATGCAACAAGAGCAGAAGAGAAGGAAAATAAAACTAAATAACTGTTTTTTTAGCTTCATACATTTTGTTCTAAACAACATTAAAATTTTAAAAAATAGTTTCATTAAATGTCAGCAATATGCTTGTAACAGTTGTTTTACAAAATTCAGAATTTATCATATCCATATGTTCTGGTACACAGAAGTATAATGCATACATCTATCTCATGCACAAGTATGCAAACTTTTCAAATAAATATAAGTAACTTGAATTAAGAAACATGTGTGAAATAATAAACAATAACTATTATTTTTTTCACCAAGACTTCAAGTATAAAAATTGTATATGTTACTCACTACACTGAAAGTTTAAGAAAGAAAATCACAAAATATTATTTCGTGAACTAATATAAGTAATAATTTAACTAAAATTAACAAAACTTAGGGATATATACATATATATATATATTTACAAACTAAGAATTTAAGGAAGAATCTTTAACCACATAAGGATCTTCCAATGAAGGCTTGTACTGTTAATATACACTAGTTAGTGGTCTCATTTTTATTTCATCAGGAATTCTAGAGAATCTTTTTTGTCTATACAGAATCTGAAATTTAAAAAACAAAATATTGTAAGTAGGTGAGGAAATATTGGTCTAGACAAAGTGTCTTTCGTAGTTTATTCACTGTTAGAACCATTACGGAAGCTCAGCAATGTGTCTGAATAAAAAATAATGTTCATTTAAATGCAATAGTCTGTATATCGATCACCAATAGCAAGTTAGGAGTAGTAACAAAATATTAAATTATCTGAGAATAGGTTGGGCGCAGTGGCTCACGCCTGTAGTCCCAGAACTTTGGGAGGCCGAGGTGGGTGGATCACCTAAGATCGGGAGTTTGAGACCAGCCTGACCAACATGGAGAAACCCTGTCCCTACTAAAAATATAAAATTAGCTAGGCACGGTTGTGCATGCCTGCAATTGCAGCTACTTGGGAGGCTGAGGCAGGATAATCGCTTGAACCCAGGAGGCGGAGGTTGCGGTGAGCTGAGATTGGGCCATTGCATTCCAGCCTGGGCAACAAGAGCGAAACTCTGTCTCAAAAAAAAAAAAAAAAATTATCTGAGAATAAATATTTTCAAAAGATGAGCTAAACTCTTTTCGTAGAAAAAAAAAAGTACTGCTGCCAGAAATATAAAATATATGAATAACCATATAAATTATCCATTTTTCAAAAATGGAGTCATAAAAATATTAAATCTTCTTCATTGCTTCTGTAATTGATTACTGCAAACTTCATGGCTTTAACAATACAAATTTATTATCTTACAATTCTATAGATTATAAAAATGGCAATAGTATCTTTGGCCAAAAAGGAAAGTGTCAAAATCACTGTGTTTCTTTCTGGATCTCTATGGGAAAATCCATTTTCTTATTCTTTTCTGTTTCTTGAACATTTTCTCCCACATACCTTGACCCATTGCCCGCTCCCTCCATCTTCAAAACCAGCAACATTTAAATGTAGCCCTTTCTATGACAGTTCTTCTGGATTCACATCTCTATCTCAATACTATCAAGAAAATATTCACATTTTTTTACATGTAGTTGTCTTCGCTCAACTCTGAGCCCCACAACTTGGGGCTGTTCTCCAGAGGTAACTAGAAAGATTTCATAGTTCAAGAAGCCTTGCCCAAGTCAAGGTCTAAAGGTTAATATTATATATGTAATATTATATATATATAATTACATATTTTATATATTTATATATACTATAGATATAATTACAAAAATAATTACATATTATATATATTTATATGCACTATAGATATAATTATATATATAATTACATATTATATATATACAAATATATAATGTATAAAGATATACAACATCCGTATATATCAGAAGTGGAAACATGGCATCTATGTTGAATTTTTGGCTTTAAACAACCCTCTTCTCATTTCTATTGTCCTCCTTCTGAACTGCAGAAAAGAGAAAAAGCTGATACCGTATTTCCTAGAAGTATTTCCTAGAATTCCCTTCCTTCTGCTATTCTGGGATGAGATTCAGATTCCATACCAAGCAGATGAGGCTAGAGATATCTGGAATGTGCAGACTTGTGATTCATAGTAGCTTCTTGACAGTGATTTGCAAATAACTTTTAAGCTGTAGCTTGAGATTGTTGATGGAAACAAAGAATCCTAAGAATTGCTTGCAGGTTCCTACTGACATTAGGAGAACTACAACTGAGAATCTTTTAATAAAAGTGTCTAGTATGTGTTTCCTTAACTTGCCCGATGTAGCCTCCCTGACTTGACTCTCCCCAAACTTCACTCCCCAAGTCTTCTAACACTCATGTAAACCCTAATAGTTATATAAAATCATTATTTTTTAAATCAAATGCAAATTAATATAGTATTTGTTAGATAAATTTTAAAAAATAAAACTGAGAAGGAAAGAACTAATAAATGGTGATTAAACAACATGCTATCCATATTTTAAAAGATAGATTTTTCCTTCATATCCATCATGAACAAAAACCCCAGGTAGAGTAAATTTCTGAATCAGAAGAATAAATGTTACTTTTGAATTAAAAAATGCAATGCATTTATAAAAATGTTAGAGCAAATATCTTAAAATAGGATAGAAGAAAGCAGTTTTTTTAATGAGCTAAAACATAAATTTGGAGGCAACTCTCCATATATCTGCATCTACTTTTAAAGCTTATAGACAACTTAAATTTATAAAAATGGGTGACGATAGAGACCACTACTATTCTTCCAATCTCCCCTTATCCTTTTCTCACTGTAATATAGCTTAGTTTTTATTTGGGGGAGAAAAATACAAGTTAAAGGTCAATTTCCCACTTTGAATCAAGTGTAGCCATATGACTAAGTTCAGAACAATGAGTGACAATTAAACTGAGATTTTAAAAATGTTTTCACAAAATTCTAACAGGCAATCGAGAGCAATGAGATCTACAAAGGCAATAAAATGCCAAAATAGCCCCACCCTGCTAATCTAATAGTCATGGCAACTAAAAACAAACTGGGGATGAAACTTTATATTTTATATGTATGTTATTATTTTTTGACAGTACCTTATAATTACAAGGATAGGTACAACTTGAGCTCCTTTACATTGTTGGTAGTGATTTCAGTTTTGATAGTATTAAAGAAAAAATCAGAGAGCAATTTGGCAAAATCTCCAAAAAGCTGTATTATTACCAACTTTTAAAAATTATTTATCCATATTATTAGTTTTGGGATATATTGTTGGTTATAGTGTGGTTGTTTCAGAATTTGCAAAGTTGTTCTATATGTATATGTATATATATATATATATATATGTATATACCCAAACTGTTTCATACATGTCTATCTCTCTTTTTTTGTGTGTATATATATTTCCAAACTACAGTTACTATGTATCTATATATGTTTGTGTGTATATCTTCCCAAAACTACTACTAAAATGGTTAAATATATTACATCATAGTTTGTTATCACAATGATGTCTTGCTAGTAATTGAAATAAGTAATTAAATGTTTATATAACCTCATCAAGTATCAAATACAGTGTTGTATGGAAAGAAAATCTCAAAAATTTAGTTAGAATTAGATATTGTGCTTTTCAAGTCATGCTGACCAGGGAACTGCCTTTGAGAAGGTAGGAGAAGGAGTAACAAGGATTAAACAATGTGAAATGTCAGCAACTTATCTTATAATTTTGGCCATGTCACAGCTGACTGTTACATGTGAGCAGTAAAAAAAAGAGTAGGGGCTGTGTTCCATACAGTCATTCAGGTATCAAGCCTCCTTTGATCATGGGGTTCTCCAGCTTTTAGGATCTCCTACTCCTCTGTATTCAGTCAGTAAATGTTGGACAGAGAGTGTAGAGGATTTTCTGTGATCTTTTCAATAGGCTTCATCTTAGGTGGTGTAGGTTGCTTTTACTCACATCATATTGGTCATACTCAGTCTCATGAAAGCAGCTAAAGACAAGACTAGTGAATATAATCAGGCAGTGTGATTTGTAGGTAAAGGAAATAGATAAACTGTAAAATCTAATTATATAAAAATACAATTAATGTTTTTTGAAAACATACCTTTATAGTGGATGTGTATTAGTTTTAGCTTCCTAGTGGTGCTGCTATAAAACATTAGCACAAACTTAGTGGATTAAAACAACACAAATATACTATAATAGTTCTATAGGTTAGAAATCTCATTGTCCTTAAATCAGTGTTGGCAAAGCTGCATTCCTTGCTGGAACCCCTAAGAGAGAATTCAATTCCTTGCCTTTTCAAGCTTCTAAAGGCTGCCAATATTCTTGGCTTATGGCCTTTTCCTCCATCTTTAAAGCCTGCAGCATAGCAGCTTCAAAAAAACCTCTATCTAACTCCTCTTCTGCCTCACTCTTACTTTAAAGGACACGTGTGATTGCAGTAGGCCCACTAGGACGCTAGGATAACCCGAAGATAATCTTCCTATTTTAAGCTAATCACCTAATTAAAAAACTTATTTCCATCTACATATTTAATTCACCTTTACCATGTAACAGGATCTATCCATAGATTCTATGGGTTTGGGTCTGACATTTTGGGGTGGGAACATTATTCTACTTATCACAATACGTAGAAAATTATTGCCTAATGTAAACAACTTGTAATATTTATTGTCTCTCTCTGGATAGATTTCTAGAGCACTTCATCTGTATTTGCAATCCTATGTTTATTTTTAAAATATAGCTGTAATAAACATCACAAAATTATTGGTCAATTCCAGTGGTGCATTCATGCTTTGATATTAATCTTTGTAATTTCCTGCATTTTAATTAGTGGAAATAAAAATATATCACATGTAAATAAATATGAATGAAGTGAAATAATTATAGAGAACTAGTTCAATGAAAAGGAAGAAATAACTTATTTTTCTTTTAAGCATAACTCCTGTAAATTTAAGTGCAGTTTTAAAAGGGGAAAAAATGAGTAGGAGAAAAATAAAAGAATTATGAAATGTACACTAATTATTAAGAAAAAAGCCCATTTGTCAGAAAAGAATAAATTATATGCCATTAAAGAAATTATAAATTATCATTCAAATAAAAAAAGAACTACAGGAACATAACTTGACAAAATAGCAAGAATTTCAGATATATTCAGCATAGCCATGTACACACAGAAACTTCTCCCTTAACTTTGAAATTTAAAGTTCCTCCTGAGCTTGGTTGTTGGGGGCGGGTTGTACAGTTCCTGGGAAGAAGGAAGTTCAATTGCAATCAGCAAAGTTTTCCACTACCAGCAGTAGGTTTTTGATCTGAGATTGCCACACATGGTTTATGTTCGGTGAAGGGCAGATGTACACATAGAAAAGCTCTGTGTTAAGCCTTGGCAAATGCCATCAAGAAGGTAGGAGGGCAGAGTAACAAGCAAAGTTGTTACCGTAAAGAGAGTATAAATATCTGTCTCTTTGTCCCAGCGAAAATGACCATATTGAAAAAGATGTAGAAATGCAAGGTGAAATGGAGAGGGGAACAGGAGGAGAGCCAATTACAAATTAACTTACAATTTTGTAAATTTTGAGATAACCGTAGACTTTAAAATATTTGAGTAAATATTTCTATCTCTAAAGGAAATATTATACAAAATTTTTTTTCACACGTGTCATGGCATTTAGATAATTTATAGTTAGTATTGCACGTCCAGAATAATTATAATTTTAACCACCTCATAGAACAATTATAAAAAGTAGTATTGATTTTTCAGCTAAGAATTTTTAATTGTCTTAAAAACTCTTCATTGAAAAGCTACTTTCTTTGGTAAATTGATTAAGGTTACTCTGGTGACCTGTGAGATGTTTATCATGCTGTACTATTCCAGTGCTTTTTGAGGGTATATGTAATGACACTCTTTAAATAACCATGACCGTGGCAGTGAGATCTAGATTATGCTTGCAGGATGTTTTCCTGAAAACCGTGTATGCCAGTTTTTTCAGGCTCCTCCTATTTCTCTTTAATTTTGGACATTTTCAATATCTTCATTGCCTTGAACAGTCTAAATGACTGAGTAATAACGTCAATTGAGAAAATTATTGTTTTCATAAAAAATATATGTCACAGTGCAGCTCTTTTACCTTTTGTTTTTGGATTGCTTAAAGGAAATATGAGTTTAAAAAGCAAGATGGTTTATTTTTCTATGTACAGGCAAAATATCTGAGCTATAGGGATGAATATGAGTATTAAATCTTTAAAGGCAAAAGGAAATTCAAGGAGGTCATCGAATTTCCTTAGACTCATCTATAGTTTCATTTCCCTTTTGTTTTGAATTTTGTTTTATACTCAGCAACATTGCAGTTTATAGACAGAATGTATTTTAAATTCTATTTAATGGCAGAAATGTTATTACTGGAATAAAATTGGACTACATTATTCTGCTTTTGAGAAAATAAGAAAAGACTTGTATGACACAACAATATGATTAATTATTAACCTAAAGACAAAAAAGTCAGAGAATATAAAAATGAAATAAATCAACATAAACATGAAACTCTATAAAGGGAGGGTGAAAAATGAAGATAGTTGTGATCTGTGTTGAAGCCTAAAAACAGATGAATAAAAATGAGAGGAATTAATTAAAGGGTATGGATTTCCCTTATGTTAGTTGTTATTTCTATTAATAATGAATAATCTTGTAATGAGTACTGTCACTTTAAACTGTGAGGTAAGTTACACTTAACATGGTTCACATTATTATTTTAATTCTTTATGTCCAAATACGTCATTGTGGTTATCTCTCTTTTCCCGTACTTTTATTATTGCTTTCACTTTCAGCACCACCAATACATTCTGCACACAGCTGCAGGAGTGATCTTTTCAAAAATGTAATTTGGATTAAGTATTCTCTAACATAAAATGATTTCAATTCATATTATATTATATTTGTGACTATGGGCATACTCAAAAACCAGATAAACTTTTCAAGTTACTGTTAGGAAACAAAAGCTAAAACTATGAGTCTGCTTAATTTCACTTCGAGGAATAGGTGTTGAGTTTTATTTCTGGTGGACGAGTGGCCATGCACTGCAGGAAATCAAAACGAGGCTCACAGCGCTAAACTACTCACTGAAATGGCCCTTCTGCACCCAGAAACAAAGACTATAAACCATCAGAAACTGAGCCCTATGGCTGTGACTTTTATCGATAACTGCTCCCCTGCGATAGTGAGAGGAAAAATGATAACCATTCAACTTTGTATCGGGCTAGGCTACTTGAGGGATGATCTCTCCCTAGTTTCCTCTGAACAACAGCCCGAAGTTGAGGGGCCCAGGACTGGGGAAAGCAACTATAAAATAATGGGTTGGGAAGAAGTGAGCACAGATCTTAAAAAGTAACAACCCCCCCACCCCCACCCACCCAATGTGGAAACCAAAACCTATTATAGTGAATAATAAGCTGACAAAGATTTCAAAGAAAGTGAGAGAAAATAATGGTTTTTACTAATTAAATAAAGTAACTGACAGATCAATACAACAATAAAATGTACATATATATTATATATATATATATATGGCTTTTTTTTTCAAGAGATGAGGTCTCACTATGTTGCACAGGCTGGAGTACAGTGGATATCCACAGATATTATCATCATAGCTCGTGTACGTCAAACCCCTGGCTTCAAGATGTCTCCCAGCCTCAGCTTCCTAAGTACCTAGGACTATAGGCCTGCCACCACACCCTGGATGAAAATTTTTCTTTTTCTTTTTTTTTTGAGACTGAGTCTCGCTCTGTCGCCCAGGCTGGAGTGCAGCAGCGCGATCTGGGCTCACTGCAAGCTCCACCTCCCAGGTTCAAGCGATTCTCCTGCCTCAGCCTCCCGAGTAGCTGGGACTACAGGAGCACGCCACCATGCACAGCTAATTTTTGTATTTTTAGTAGAGATGGGGTTTCACCACTTTGGCCAGGATGGTCTCAATCTCTCGACCTCGTGATCCACCTGACTCAGCCTCCCAAAGTGCTGGGATTACAGGCATGATATACTAAAAACTGTAAATGAAGCAAATTAAATTCCTTGTAAAGGAAGATACTATGATTGCCACAGGAAAAAACAAAAGTGAAAACTCAGACTTCCTAAATTGGATATGCTCTGATCTAGTAATAGTCAAAGAAAATTGATCAATTAGTTATACTCAAGAATTCACTCTAAGTTAGCAAAGAGAAACAGTACAAGAATAGAATAGAAGCCAAGTATAAATCCCTGGATGGGCGATTGAGAAACTCCGTCAAACAATCAATAGGTGTTTTTGAGAAAGAGCATAGACACAATGGCAGGGAAGCTATTATTGAGGGTAATTGCTGAGAATTGTGCTGGCTTTAAGATTAGCATCTCTCTTTCATTTTAAAAGTCCAGTGAGAGCCAAAGGCAATTAACTCAAATAAATCCACACATCTAGACACACTGTAGTAAAACTGTAAGACACTATGTCTTTTAAAAAATCTTTAAATATATTACAAACAAAAAAAATAATTAACTAACCACATGGCCTGAAAGGCCTGTATGACTGAATCTTAGAACCTACCAGGTCTCTAGCTTCTGACAGGGATTTATTCCTTGGGGTCTAGGTAACTACCATGTTGGCCTTGATCATTTCTTAGAGTAGATCAGGTCATTTCTTAACGCAACCTCTTCCTTTATTCTGTTAGGCAGATGAATCATGCTTCTACTCTACTTCTCATAATTAAGCTCTACTTATTGCTCAAATTTCTGCTTAAATGTTTCTATCTTAGAGAGAACTTTCTTGAGCTATCAACCTAGAACATTTTATCATGCACACTTACATTCTTTTATTATTTCATGCACTGTGACCTTCCCCTTCTTTGCAATGAATGGAAGTTGTAATTACTCAATTGTGTTTATATTTTTACATTTTTGAAAAATAATTGTTTAGTACCCAGGCATTATCTGGGAAATATAAAATTTATCTTATGGTCAAGCATTTTTCCTAAGTATTTTCAAATTGTGATTGTTTTTTGGATGGATCTTCTTGCAGCCTTGCAGTGAAATTCATGAGTGAATTGTTTAAGCAGATAGGACATATGAATGTCTTTTTTCCTGTAGATTATGCATTAAAAACTGAGTGCTCTATGAAGCCCCTTGACCAGGAATTGCATTTAAAATATTTCTCTTCTTTGTGTGTCTATTCCCTGTTACATATCAACCTGAAAATTTTGAAAGTAACTTCTCTCACATACTCAGTTCCACAGGCTCCTAATTTTAACCAGCAGAGTGGCCAGCTAACTCCATGATGTTCAAACAAAAAACTGTGATGAACAAATATTATTTGAGGATTTCTTTCAGGAAGGAAATTTGTCTGATTGGCTCTCTTGAGACCTACTTTGTGTAACAAAACGAGTATCTGCCTTTCATTCTTTGGAATTAATCCGGTTCTTCTGCAAATTCTCTTTGTTTAAACTTTGTTCATGCCTTAGAATTCTTTGCTTATTTGTTTACCTTTGCAGAATTGGGCTGTTCTCTCACTGATACCCTAAACTGGATGCAATAGGGTCCATGTGCTCTCTTCTGTTTGTTCGTTCCCTGACTTGGTAAGGAGTCAGAACTTCCAGCTCAAGTTTCAGAGAAAGAGGGCTTTAGCTGGAAATCTTCTTGCCCCTATCCTCTATATATTTCATTACCTCTCAGCAGTTGCTGTCGTCCCTTGCTGATTTTCTGCTTCCTTACAGGATATGTCTCATTTACAGGGACATGAAGCTCTCTAAGCCATATTCTCAGATGAACATGTTATTATCTCTGATTCAGCTCTTTTCAGGATTTTGCAAAGAAAATCTCTGTTCTTCCAAGCAGCTTATGAACAATGTATTTGATTTCTTGTTATCTGTGAGCATATTTTTCTATTGTGCCTCCCACATATTTGCAAGTCTATAAATCTACTTCCCTTTGTAAGATCGGAAAGACACTTATGCATGGAGATGATACTCTGCTCTATTACCAATTTATCAAGAATCTCCTTCTTGATTTGTATGTCTGGACTTAGCCAGGAATACCAAAGCTTAGATATTCCTCTCAGAGATGGAATCTGAGAGGTAAGTATGTAAATTCTTTAATGCTAGTGTGATAGATCTAAGCCTTGAAATATTGCTTATGATTATCAGGTCCTTGGGAACATAGGCGCATGCTGTTCTGATTGAAGACTCTCGTAAGGTCTTTCATGCTCCTATGAAAACCTCAGATCTGCAGCCAACTTTAGCAGAAAATGTATCACTGTAACTCAAAAACTGGGTTATTGAGAATCCAGTTTCTTACTTAGATTTTTCTATAATAAGTTTTTATTTTCTTTTGTTTTTAAATAAATCCCACTGTAATAAGATTACAGTGTTCATAGTTTTATCTCCTACACTTCGATTGTCACTTATGATGTATCATAAATTCTTGTTTACTTATAAATATCTTACTATCATTTCAATATCTGTCTCTAAAATATACTCAATGTAATAGAGACTGTAATTACTTCACAACTTTTATCTACTACCTGGAACACAATGGATGTTCAATTTTATCATAAAAAGAAGGACATTTTCTGATTATTTCTCTCTACCTGACCTGCAGTTACTCTTGTTTTTCAATTCACACATCTTTACGTAGTACCATCTGAACATATTTTGGTCCTTAACTTGCGGAAAAGTCCACTGTCCCCTTACTTTGAAATGAGTTACTCCTCCAACAACAGATGAACCTTTAAATGTTTGACTCAGGCAGGCAGCCAATGCGGTACTAAAGCAGCCATGGTGTGATGGAGTAGCTTCATCACAGCATTTTCCATCTATATCATGTTGATTCTCACTCATGACCATTAACTTCTGTTACTCAAGTGTACTTTCCACAAAGCATTCAGAATGCACAGGAGCATCCCAGATGACTCAGGCAATTAAAATACAAACGTGGTGAACTCCTGCAATTTCTCTTTCCATTCCCATCCTGATGGTGAAAGAAAAAGTCTGAAGGAAGGTTAACTGATAAGTGATTGATTACATAGCTTATCATCTAAACAGAGACACTTTTGAGAGTGAAAGGGAAAACAAATTAAATAAAATTATCTAATGTTGAAACATTTCATTTTTACCATTATTATTACTTCGGAGGGTGTAGAATTTATATTACTATATTTTCAAAAATAAAATTGTTTCTAAAACAAATATAACCTTATCAGTATAGTAAAACAAGATTTTTTTTAAATTTTTATTTTTATTTTGTGAGCAACAAATTACAAATAAAATGAACAGAGAAAGTACTGTACATATTATTACATGGATTAGTTTCTTAACTTCTAATTGTTTCTAATAATTACATTTTTATACATTTATTTTCAATATGATCATATTAGTTTATTTGTTATAAAAGTGCCAGTAACCTCTTCAAAATTGTATTTTATTATTGCAAAATTTGAAACTGAGATGGTCTTTTATTTAAACCATGTTTTTTATTGAAAAAGTAATTTATCTTAAAATGTTGGACTGAAAACAAATTCTACTAATGAAGTATTTTCTTAAAGCTTTCTTTTTGCATTTTAATGTGTAAATACTTAAGCTCTAGCATTTTCACAGATGGTGCATTTTTTCTTTCATTTACAGTATATTTTTTGATAAACATTTTATGAAACACAACTTGTTTTATAAGCTCCCTTTACTTATGATTATTAACAATACTTTTTCCAGAGTTTGTAGACTTAAAAGTGAAAGCCCTTTTCAGATTTACTCCATTTAGGTTCAAGAATATTCATTGACCCAATTTAAAAATGTGTGTTCTATAAAAGTATGCTTCCAACAAGTTAAGATATTCAAACTTCAGGCCAGGCACGGTGGCTCATGCCTGTAATCCCAACAGTTTGAGAGGCCGAGGTGAGTGGATCACCTGAGGTCAGGAGTTCAAGACCAGCCTGGCCAACATGGCGAAACTCTTGTCTCTACTAAAATATACAAAAATTAGCCAGGCATGGTGGCAGGTGCCTGTAATCCAAGCTACTCGGGAGGCTGAGGCAGGAGAATTGCTTGAACCCGTGCAGCAGAGGTTGCACTGAGCAGAGACGATGCCACTGCATTGCAACCTGGGTGACAAAAAAAAAAAAGTAAAATAAAATTAAAAAATTTAAAAAAAAGATATTCAAACTTCAAAATTAAACCATGCGCAATATTTCAGTTTGCTTTATTTAATTTTTTCAGGTTCTTTTTTGCTTCTGGAAGAAAAATTGTAAGTAGCTTCCTTTTGAAATATTTGTTTTCAATAACTGCAATTTACAAAAAGCTTCAAAAGCTGTTGTTGCTGTTTTAATCATAGAATATTTTACTAAATATTTTCAATTGGCATTGAACCAAATACAACCGAAATCCAGCAAACATTTCTAAATCTGATCAATAACTGGCAGTAAAAGGAGAAAGAACAATTACAGTTGAAACCAAGATTTAAAAACAAATCTAAATTTTAGCTTATGGAGATAACACGCTGACACCCATTTTTCCACTCTGCGTATGCACAAAAGAAAACTTCAGATATGAGTAAAATCACTTTAAGATAGTAGTAATTTCATCTAAAAGGGAAGACAGACTTCAAAAAGTGATATGCAAAGAATTCTTTGACAAGCACTGTGATAATTTCTCTTCCTTGGAGATAATCTTCTTAAAATAACTATTACCATTTCCTCAACAGATTTATGTCTTTTGGTTTTCCTGTGGTCAAGACCATTCCTACGGTTTCCATCATGGTTGTGAATGTAGACAAACATTTTATTCATGTTATCTATTCATCTTATATCTTGAGAAATTTAAATATAATACTTAAGTTTTCATTAAATGCACAATTTGTTCATGGAAAGGAAGTGTACATTATTTTGCATATGGAAAGGGTTAAGGAAGAAAAGAAAGAGTATCTCGTTATTAAAAAAAAAACCTGAAAAAATCGGAATGGGAATTTAAGACAACAGGTATAATCTAAGTTTGTTGCCAACAGAATAGATGGTCACCTTTAAGTATATAACACAACTCCTGTCACCTCCTATCCTTTAGTATGGCAGTTTCTAATCATTGATCAAAAGCCTCTTTCCTTCCTGTCCCACATTCTGCCCCATAATCCTTCTCAACATCCACTAATTTCTAATAAATACACAAAAACAGAATTTGGTGACCAAAAGAGCTCAAATTTAATTCATCAAAATAAATGATTTGGTGGAAGCTGTCTATACGTTTCTTGACAGTGTTTGTTTTTAATATCCAGCTTAACATTTGTGTTCTTGAATATTGGGTTTAGAAATCTATGTAACATGTTACCTACTAAATAAATTGTTGTGATTTTCAAGGTATGACACCTAACAAATGTTTGCTGGCAATAATCCCTATGTAACTAGTATCTGGAAACAAAACATCTTACAGAGCCATTTGAAAATGTTGTTAATAACTTTCCTTTTTGTGACTCAGCATCTATTTTTTAAGATACATAGGATTTAAATTTGAATTGTAACATTATATTTCAACTTTTTTCCCTATTCTTTTTCTTTCACTTGAAGGACTATCATACCAAATGCAGAATAAAGAATAGAACTTCATGTAATGATTTGATTATAGCTTGTTAAGAATAGACTTGTTTTCCACTCATCATTCTCTCTTCAATTTTTCACTGAGCTGTGCTCTTTTAGAAATTTTGTTGAGTGGGAAGATGTGAGCTTATGTAAACATGCATTGAACAGCTGAACTGAAATGTTTATAGCCCCAAACAGGAGATTACTCATTGGCACTAGTACAATGCACAGACATTTTCATGCATGGCCTGTAATTGCAATATTGTATTTGAGGAAAAATGTGTTTGATAAAGAGTGAAAACAACTCTACAGTTGCTTAGGGAGATAACATTGGTTAAGTTAACTAAATCAATGCTTCATCTACTGGTTTATGTTTCATCAGATCTAAGGAAGATTATGTTATAAAGCATGCTGAAATGCTAAATTATAATTAAATAAGACATGGTATAATTAATTCTAATTCATCCAATTGAATGATCCTGTTCAATTTTGTATGTATGTAATAATAGTATTATTCATATAGAAATTACCCAGTTACCTTAATGTGCATTTTACTTTTTTCAATTTGTGAAAAAAGTACTACCAATTTCTATCCTACTGTTTTGATCAATCTGTCAAAAAATGCTTGCTCTAGGTGGAAAATAAATGAATCCAGTGTGCTATTATTCTGCTTAAACCAATTTAATAGAATTTCCCATAAAATTTTCTTCAAGTTGGTCATTTAAATTTTAGAATTTTACATAAAACAAAAAAGAATAACTCTTCTGATTATTTTATTTAACTTGCAAAGTATTAAGGAGATGTCTTTGGGAAGAGATAGCAGACAGATTACATGTTTTTATATTTTTGCTTTATAATCCTTGGTATGGTTCCTATAGCTTTTTAAAAATCTTTTTCTAAGGATAAGAACATCCCTCATTATAGCCTTTTAAAATGCTGATCTGAAAGTGGAACTGTTACCAGAAAGGGGTCCCCATCCAGACCGCAAGAGAGGGTTCTTGGATTTCTCACAAGAAAGAATTCAGGGGAAGTCTGCAGTGCAAAGTGAAAGCAAGTTTATTTAGAAAGTAAAGGAAAACAAGAATGGCTACTCCATAGACTGAGCAGGGCTGCTGGTTGCCCATGTTTATGGTTATTTTTTGATGATATGCTAAACAAGGGGTGGATTATTCATGCCTCCCCTTTTTAGACCATCTAGAGTAACTTCCTGGCATTGCCATGGCATTTGTAAACTGTCATGGTGCTGGTGGGAGTGTAGCAATAAGGACGACCAGAGGTCACTCTCATGGCCATTTTGGTTTTGGTGGCTTTTGACAGGCTCCTTTACTGCAATCTGTTTTATCAGCAAGGTCTTTGTGACCTATATTTTGTGCTGACCTCCTATCTCATCCTGTGACTTAGAATGCCTTAACCGTCTGGGAATGCAGCCCAGTAGGTTTCAGCCTCATTTTACCCAGCTCCTGTTTAAGATGGAGTTGCTCTGGTTTAAATGCCTCTAACAGAACCACTTTTCAGCTTTCCAATCAGATTTGGAAAGAACTGGAGTGTTGCTCCCACCCTTAGAGCAAGATAAAAAAAGCTATACAATTACAAATTAATGATTTTTCTTGAAACCATCAGAGAACTGAAGGTCAGGCAACTTAACCTAAAATCTGAGAAAATGTATGTCCTTGAGGAGGGAGATAGAATCTAGACCTTTGCTTATCTTGGATAGACACCTTTCAATGTCATAACATCTAGTTAGTAGATTCAACTGGAAAGTATAAATGAGTTGCAATATGCTAAGTATGAGCTAGCATGAGAGTGTGAAGCTCCAGCTGACCAGAGACAAAAAGGAATTTCTTAGTCTTGCACTTTCAGGCTGTTCGAACCCCACCAGGTGCTCACATGGAAGATCAGGGAGAATCCTTAGAAACCATTCCCATGTGGTGTAGACTCAGGTAGGAGGCACCAGCACTGCAGAAATCCTTCCAGATCTATCTCCCATCTTTCCTATATGGAACAAAAGTCTTAATATACTGGAATAACAACAAAACAAGTGTATTCTTCAGGCATTGGTGGAAACTCACTGCAGAGAAAGTAGGTGGAAAGAAATAGAAAAAAAAGAAAAAAATCTACCCTGAGGGTAGATATAGAGGTGGCAGAAACAATCACTGTATGGGATAAATGGGTAAGATAGAAGAATGAATCTGTAAATATGGAGATAGAATTTTAGAAATCAACCAATCTAAACAACAAAGAGAAAATAGAATAAAAACAGTCTACAAAGCCTCAGGGGCCTGTGGGAATATAGCAAAAAATAAAACATTTGTGTCACTGAAATCCTAGAAGAAAAGGAGGAGAATGAGGCTGAAAAAGTATATAAATGAATAATGGCTGAAAATATCTAAAAACTTACAAAAATACACAAACCTGCATAATAAAAAAATCAAGTTGAGTAAACCTCAAACTGGTTAAGTCCAAAGAAGTATAGGACAAGAGACATTATAATCAAATGGACAGACAGGACTAGGGCGATCTCCTAGGCCTGCTAAGAAAATCTAAGCCTAGTTGGGAAAGGTGAACACACCCACTTTTAAACACAGGGCTGGTAACTCAGCTCACACCAGACCAATCAGGTAGTAAAGAGGGCTCATTAAAATACAAATTAGGCTAAAATCAGGAGGTAAAGAAATAGTCAAATCATATATCACCTGAGAGCATGGGGGTTCGGGGGGGGAAGGGGGGGGTGCCGAAAATGATCGGGATATAAACCCAGGCATTTGAGCAGGGAGGGGAAACCCTTATGTGAGAGCTCTGGTTTCACTCTAATAAATCTTGCAACTGCACACTCTTCTGGTCCGTGTTTGTTATGGCTCGAGCTGAGCTTTCACTCGCTGTCCACCACTGCTGTTTGCCACCATCCCAGACCAGCCATTGACTTCCACCCCTCTGGATCCAGCAGGGTGTCCACTGCATTTCTGATCCAGCGAGGTGGCGCCCATTGCCACTCCCAATCAGGCTAAAAGCTTCCCATTGTTCCTGCGAGGCCGAGTGCCCGAGTTCATCTTAATCGAGCTGAACACTAGTTAGCTGAGTGCCTGAGTTCATCTTAATGGAGCTGAACACTAGTTGCTGGGTTCCAAGATTCTCTTCCGTGACCCACGCTTCTAATAGAGCTATAACACTCACCGCGTGGCCCAAGGTTCCATTCGTCGGAATCTGTGAGGCCAAGAACCCCAGGTCATAGAACAAAAGGCTTGCTGCCATCTTAGCAGTGGCCCGCCACCACCTTAGGAGTGACCCGCCCCCATCTTGGGAGCGGCCTGCCACCATCTTGGGAGCGGCCTGCCACCATCTTGGGAGCTCTAAGAACAAAGATCCACCCATAACAAAACTGCTGAAAAATAAAAACACAGAAAAAAATCTCGAAACCAGAGAGACAAGGCACAATACCTACAAGAGAGAAACGATAGAAACGATCGTAGGTATATTATCAAAAACCAGGGAGATAAGAATTAAAGGACACAGTACTATTCAAATCCTAAAGGAATAAAACTGCCAATTCAGAATTTTACATCAGGTAAAAAAAAAACAGAAAAAAAAAAAGAAAAAAAAACCACAAAAAAAACACACCTTCAAGAATAAAGGAGAATTCAAGACAACCTCAAAAGAATGTCAACTAAGATAATTTGTGGCCATCTGAGTTACACAAAAATAAACATCAAAGAATTCAAACTGATATAATAAAGAATTTCATAAATAAATTGAAGAGAAGGTAAAAACCTTCCTTATAAGAGAATTCTGATTCATAAATAAAAAAAAGTTAAAAAGAAAATCATCATGAGAGCACTACAGTATTGCAGGCTGATCATTGTTAAAATTCTTATTCAAAAACTTTAAAGAGAATCAGAAGTTTCAGAGCTCTAAATTATTTACCTTAAAATATTGTATTGCTGTGGTATTTTTAACACATGTTCAGAAATGAGGCATGATTTTTTTCCCCTCTGGAGTGTAGCTGAACTTAGTGATTTGCACATGATATCTAGTACCTCCTGATATAATGGGATAAGAAGGCATTCCGCTTTGTGGTATTCACACATATTTAAGTAGAAGAATGTTCTGTAAATTACCTGTCCAGTACTCTTCAAAAGGTCATGGAGAAAAAACAATAAACAAACTGTCATAGAGTAAAGGAAGCTAAGGAAGCATGTGATCTAAATGCAATGCAATATCCTGGATTGTATCCTGGAGAGAAGAAAGGACATTAGTGGGAAAATCGGGAAAATCTAAATAGAGTTTGTAATTGCACAAAACATAATTACTAAGTTTTGGTAATTGGCAAAACATATAAACCTACAAAATTAAGAAGCTGAGTAAACCTCGAATAGAACAAATCCAAAGAATTATATTCCAAAGCATAGATTTCGACAGTAATGAAAGCTAGGTAAAGGATATAAGAAAACCCTATATTACCTTTGTTATTCTTTTAAATTGAGACATTATTTCTAAGTAAGAGGAGGTTATACAAATCTTAAGATAAATATCTGTGATATTTCCAGCTCCAACAATTCTCTCTAAGGATGTTCTTATATCCAATCCTTATTTTTACTAATTTCTTGTTTTAGACGAATTATTTCGTGTCATCTGCAAGAAATACAATGCCCAAATATGCAAGTAAACACACTTTCTGAAATATTTAAACTTAAATGAGAAGCACATTTATGAATTCACATCCTTTAATGCAGTCTTTCATTTGAATTTCACATGGATGAGTCAATAATGCAAATATGCTGCATGATCATAGAAAAATTGTTTCTGACAGCACCATTCTCTCACCTAGAGGAACATTTCCATGTACATATAATTGCTCCTTGAGTGACAACTATGAATTTCTATTAATAGGGACAATGTTTTCTCCTGCCCTTAGCCTGCCTCTGGGAAGATATCTTCCCACATGTGACTGTGCCTCAGCAGTTCTGCTTTCTCCTTTGCAAAATCATTGGCTTGTATAACACTTTATATTTTAGCCCCTACATTATTTCTAATTCCTTCAAATAATCTAAGGACTTGACATAGAATTATGTTACACATCCATGTGAACTTTGATGAAGAAAATGTCATCTACTTATTTAAATGTTCATGAAAGTGTTTTAACTTTATTTATCCACACTATCTTCTAGGTAATGGTTTTGTATTGCACCTTTTGTATGGAGACACAAATTTATAAATTCGAAATAAACAATTTGAATTCCATATAGAAACTACAAATCACTACAAGCTAGAAAGGCAGCTTCATTTTTTACTGGAAGTTTAAATCTGATTTGGAAAAACACTATGTGATCCTTTGTATCTCCCTATGTCTATTTATTATGCCACAAAATCATTGATGAATTAATCCATTCTCCTTTAATGTCCATTATGCTTTTTTTGTCATTCTGCTTAATTAAATTATACTTTTTCCCATCTTCACTCACATTGATAACCACGCTCAACAGATGCCTAAGTTATCCACAGTCTATAACCTTTAAAAAGTCTCGATCCAGTGTCACTTCCTAAAAAAGAGTATACTGGAAGAACCCAGCTTCTATTCAACTTACTTTTACATGAATCACTAAAATATAAACAGGAAAAATATGAAGAAAAAATGTTATTTACTCTATATAAATGCTGTGCTGTTTTAACTATCTTATTCATTCATATGTTCACTCTGTAATATGGGTTAAATTAGAAATCCCCTTTGAAGATAAATTTCAAATACCAAATACTCTAGTGTTCATGCTTCATTCCATGCACTTTTGTTATTTGTGTTTGTATGTGATAATAATCTTTTAACTTTATACTTCTCTGACTACTAAAGAAGTATTGAGATTTATTCACATAGTGAAGTGCCTAGAATATAGTAGAATCTCAAAATAATTTGGATTATGATTTAAGGATATCAAAAGAGAAAGAGTATAAGACATTGACATAGCATAATTAAAGAAGTTAGATAAATTATTAGACTTGTAAATATTGATAGAGCCTGCTAAATTTATATTACCATTGCCTTGGTGTTCTAATACAATTCTAACTTGTGCCAGAGCTCTTCAAAGAAGTAGTGTATATCAAGAGACCCCCTCAAAATCCTTATTCACCTATAACAAATAAAAATTCAGCTAAGATTCCATAATAAATTATTAATTTCTTCCTGATTTGGCATATATTCTTCATTAGATATTCTTAATCTTGATTAGGTCAGTTGTAATTACTTATAACCCACAAACTCATGGGTCAGTTCTTATTATCACAGTAGATTTACTGGATAGATGAAGGGAAAATTAGTTCACGTTGTTTTTGTCTGGTTTATCTTCATGGGGAATTTTTTATATTGATTAAGCTCTCGTGGGAAAAGCATCCTGAAACTCTTTGCAGTAGAACAAGGCACTCTGGATCACACCCATGGTGAAACTAAAGATAGTGGAGAAAGCTTGCTTAGTAGAGAAACAAAAACTGTAGTTACTTTGACAATCAGAAGTAGCTTATGCCTACTCACTATGTGACCTTTTTGGTTGTATAAAGTTCTATTCTGAGATAAATAACTTTTTTCCTCATCAAGTTGATTTCTAAGAAGTCTACTCCTTGAAGATGCTGAAGACATTAACCTTATTTACCATGTGAATTGTTGTTAAGTATCTGTTTTGTTCTTTATCCACATTTCCTATTACCATTTCCTATTTTAGACATTATTTTAATACTTACCTTTGAACCAGTGGACGGATATGTACCTTTATAAAAAAGAAAAGCATTATCTCTGTTCTAAAAGTGATTTGTCTTACATGGCACACAGGCGCTCCGTATCAGAACCTTTTCATGCCACACAAAGCCTACATGCTATGCCAAACTAAGGGAAGCATTATGGAAGCCCTTATATTTTTTAAAATTCTAGCTATAACCAATGCATTCATGGGAAATCTGCATCCAGAGATTCATAACACAAGTTAAATTATTACTGGATTTCTCTTGAGTTTCCTTATGCATTTTACCAACTTGCATAGTGTGTAATTTTGTAGAATTGCTCTACAGGAGTAAGAGTGATGTCTGTTTTCTAATCTATGCTGTCCTTTTCGGCTATTATTGCTACGGGGTATGTTTTTCTTATTAAAAAAATACATATGCTCACAAAAAAATTTACTATAGCTATTTCAAAGGCACAAAATTCGGTGAGCTTATTATAAAGAATAGTGATGAATAGTTTATTCTCCTAAAATAATGGTTTCACATTTATTCTAGTATCTCCTTTTTTGGCATTTTGTGTGTATGGTTAGAATTCTTGAATACACTATTCAATTTGCATCTTAGAATATAGATTGTTAGGAATGATAATCTTATGTGATCCTTTAGTTTATAATTCTATCAAAGAGAACAAAGAAAACTCATACTGAGCTAACTTCAAAGTGCTTATCTCAATGGGAATCAGCTCTCACAGACACATCCATTGTACATAGGCTTGTTATCCATGCTGATAGTATCATACTAGACTTATGTGCATTAGTGGAAAAAAAAGATTCACCCTGGTGAATCATTTCCAATCACCACTGGCAGAGATTAACGGAAGCAAAATCAGAGCACTCAATACAAAAATTATATTTTTAGATACCTACGTTTTGTATGTCCAATGTTTTCTAACAGTTTTTCAGTACCTGTGTTGAAAATGGCATTGCTACTTTATTTATTTATTTATTTATTTATTGAGATGGATTCTCACTTTGTCACTCATGCTGGATTGCAGTGGCACGATCTGGGCTCACTGCCACATCTGCCTCACGGTTCAAGTGATTCTCCTATCTCAGCCTCCCAAATAGCTGGGATTACAGGTGCCCGCCACCACGCTTGGCTAATTTTTGTATTTTTAGTAGAGACAAGGTTTCGCCATCTTAGCCAGGCTGGCCTTGAACTCCTGACCTAAGGTGATCAGCCCACCTCGTCCTCCCAAAGTGCTGGGATTACAGGCATGAGCCACTGTGCCTGGCTGTATTTACTTTTGCTGTCTGCAAGAGTGAGAAAAACAAATCACTCACTTGTTTCTAATAGTTTCTGCAGTGACTAAGGTAGCCCTAATTCTAGAATGTCCTTCACATTCTGTACAGTGTTCAAGAGAATATACTGTGTACTTTGTTCCATTTTGAATGAGACTGTGTATGCCCTGCCTTAGGTAAAATGCAGTTCTGTAATATGTAAAATGTGTTACGTAATAAATAAGTAATTTGGAGAATGTTGCATATTATACTAGAGTACAGTAGAATCATATGGTATTATTCTTATTCAAATTTTTCTTATTATATTTACTATGAGAAAAAGGGAGAAACCCATGTAAATTAAGCAGGTCATGCTGCTGTTGGACTCAATGAGCACATTGTATGGTTATGAGATGGGAATGTTAATGTAGACTTTTTATTCAATTATTAATTTCCTTTATAGAAGACGTATATTTCCAAGCTAAGTATAAACCTGGAAATGAAAACATACTGTAATTTTTCTTAGTAAAACACAGCCAATGTACTTTTGCTATTTGGCAAAATAAATAGCCTTCCATTTCTTATTCTATGTTGGTTTAATAATACTGTTGGGTAAGAGGGAAACAGCTTTTGGAAAGGAAGTTCTGACTCAGATATGACCTCAGTGCTTTCTCCTCTTGGTGTTTCAAAATGCATATTACAATATTAAAGACTAAAAATTTCTGCAGTGTGGAAATCTGGGGAAGAAAATATCTTGGCTGACATGGAGCTGATTTGTATTTCATCTGACTTTCTCGGGAATCTTATTTCATTGATTATTTGTGCTTTCTCAGTCTTCTGTTTCTTAGTTCTTATCACTGTTAATATGCCCCATATTGTAAAGCAAACAAACGTGAAGCATACACACACACACACACACAAACACAAGCGCATGCGTGAGTTAATGAAATATCACACTCCAGCTGCTTTTATGTCTCATTTAAAAATAAGTATCTTTATTCACTCACATTACATCATTTCCCATTCATTTCTTTGCACATTAAGAACTGAAATTTAACCCAGCACTCCAATAAATCTTTCCATGGCAAGGTCTCAAAAGTCCCTAAATAAAATATAGCATTTTTAATCCTTACCTTGCATATATTTTAAGAATCACTTAACACTGTTAATTTCTCCTTTATCTTCGATCACACACTTTATTTAGGTTTTATGTTTCCATGCTCTACTTATTTTAAAACTCCATCTCTCAATTAACTGTGCAGATTCTTCTTGCTATACCTTATCCCTAAGTTTTCATAGTTGTTGTTTGTCTGTTTTTTCCAAATTCTTATTCAACACACTTTCCCTCAGTAAACTCATGCACTGCAATGGTTTCAAGTTAAATTTCTAACTCCGTCCTTTCTTCCTACTCTAGAATTATCTATAAAACAATCAAACATATAGGTATATGTATTTACACACAAGACATTCCAACTTTTATCATGAAGGCACAAAATGCTCAAAAATAAATACATCTCTCAACAAACATACTAATCTGCTTATGCCCTCCATGTCACTTATCCCCCCACTCATTTATTGTGTGGCTTATGTTAAATTTTTTGAATACTCTTTGATATCTCCTCTTTCTCTCACTCTGTGAAGCACACCTAATCAATCAGTAAGTCCTGTCACTTCACTCTTTAATATACAAATTAAAGACCTCTATAATTATTTTTACCTCCAGAACCACTTTTCTAGGCAAGCCACTGTAATATCTTACATGGAATTCCATAAAATTCTTGGACAGATTCTTGTACTTTCATTTCTGCCAATCTCCCATGTTTTCCAACATTCACTCATACAAACAAAAAACACCAAATCCCTACTTAATCAAATTCTGTCTATATCTACTTATTCATCCATCTATTCTATTGAAAACTTGACCCACAGAGGTTACTATTCATTTGGATTCTACAGTTATGTTTTAAATTGTCTTCATTTTCTTTATCATCATGAACTATATCCTTACATTATGAAACAAAAAAGAAATACATTTAAAGAAAATATTTTTGGCGAACATAAATGTTTCCAGAGTCAAATTTTAATGTAGTAAAAATAATGAGTTGTTTTTCTTTTTTCAGCATTGAAAGACTATGAAAAGCAGAATTAATTCTAAATGGATAAAGTATTATTTACATTGACAATGGTATGAAATAAGATGTTAACGTGAAGGCATTATATGTCGCAAACTTTGGCATTACAAAATCTTATTCCAACCTTGACTATAATGATAACTTTGAACAAGTCACAGCTCATTCTCATAAACAAAATAGACACACTGCTAAATAGACTGAGCATTTTTAGTAAGAACAAAATAAATGAGAAATATTTGAAAGAAAACTTATTTCTCTATCATCGTTGAAAATAGAATAGAAAATTCTATCAGTACACAAAAGAGTTATAGAAAGCATTTGGAGCTCTTCTCTCCCCTGTCAGTAAAATATAAATTAAAACCTAAAAAAAAAATTCGAATGGTCACTGTTCTTGTACAATGCAAGCTCTTGCTTGTAGGACTCATGTGTACATGTGTAATTCTTTAAAAAAGGAAAAAAAATGACCCACTCTAGTTTTTTATTATACTAGTTGTTTCCAAGAAGTGAACCAGCAGAAAAGAGACCTTTCATTCTCTTTCTGTCAGCCACTTCCATACAGGAAACTGTATAATTATTCTTTCTGCCACAAACTTCTAGTAGCCTTACATTTGCAGATGAAAAAGGAAAGTTAGTTGGTGCTTGTCTGACTGCCAATAAAATAATGTACTAATCCTTCTTTTTCAGTGATGTCTGCATCTCATTGATCTATTTGTAAGAATCCATGAAATTATTGAAATTATTTTGTTTATGTTCAAACCATATAATTTCTAATGTTATGATTAATAAGGCTGCTATTAATATAATTTCATTGTTAAAAAAATAAAAATAACAATAATAAAGTTAAAATTTGAAGACCACATATCTCAGATCACCAAGGTATGTAGGAAGTGGTAATGTGTGTGCATGTGTTTGAATTTATATTAGCACTTTACAGTTTACTATTCTTTATCAATGTCGTATTTACAAAAACTTTAGGTAAAAGAAGCACATTTATATTTATATTTTATCTTAAAGAACATGTAGGTTATTTTGCAGGGAATAAATCATATTCCTCTTAATTCTTAACTAGAATGTTGCTTTAAAGTGAAAAATACGCAAAGCATATTGCAAATATCCAGAGAAGCTTATTTGTGAGCTTACCAATGCTAGTTCCTTTTATTCTCACATCCCATAGATGACAGAGAAAAAAAATTGGAAGATTTTATATCTATAGAAAAATATAAATTCAGCATGTTAAAAGAAATATATAATAGATATGTACCAACTGAGAGTCATAATTGCTCTTTCTGACACTACAGTGTTAGCATGTAAAACGCATATTTAAAAATATATTTTTTACAAAACACATACCCTTAACTATAGAATAAAATTCATACTCAACAGGGTAGATTCTTTGACAACCTAGATTGATCCTCTATCTTTGGTTTCAACTTCAGCCATTCGTCTCAGTATGTCTTAGACTAATGATTTCAGATTTTTAGATCTTCTTGGAATTTGCTAATAACAATTCATTATTTAATAATGTATTTCATTACCAAATTTAGGTTACATGGCTTTCAGCATGGGTCGTGTAACACTGAAGTGATTCCAAACAGTTACAGTGTTTGCTAAATGAGAGACCACATGACTTGGTGTGATAAAAAAGCATAGTTGTAATCTCTCTCCCCACGAAAATGTTACACCACACCTTATCAGAGCACGTGTGTGAGCCATTGGCTTCAACTACTGAACTTTCAAACACATGTAAAACCAATATTTTGACATACAATTTGACAGTGTAGACTGTGGCAAGGACTACTCTCTGCCTGCCTGTAAGGTTTTCTCCAAAGCCTTGCCCATGTCCCATGGAACTGCTCCCCAGCATTAGGGACCTTGGGCTTTGTTGTGAATCTCCACTGTGATGGTTAACCCATCACATAGAAAGGTGTGCCTTGGCTGGGTGTGGTGACTCACACCTGTAAGTCCAGCACTTTGAAAGACCGAGGTGGGAGAATCACTTGAGCCCAGGAGTTTGAGACCAGCCTGGGAAATATGGTGAAACCCTGTCTCTACAAAACATACAAAGAAATAGCTGAGTGTGGTGGCACGTGCCTGTGGCCCCAGCTACTAAGTAAGCTGAGACGGGAAGATCACTTGAGCCCAGGAGGTCGAGGCTGCAGCGAGCTGTGATTGCACCACTGCACTCCAGCCTGAGCAACAGAACGACACCCTGGTATGCCTCAAACTTCTATTACACTATACATGCACAGAGGTCTGCTTCCATTTGTAATTTAGCAACTAGTCTTTAACACTGGACTCTCAGCAAAATTGGAACTCATTCACTATGTGTTTAATGTACCCTGTCTGTCAAGTATATTCCCTGAGATTTGTTACCGTTTTCTCCTTGTCTTTAAGTATTGTGAAAAATAATTCTAGAAATATCTTTGTATGGAAATAAAACATTTGATTGGTGAAATCATACTTTGATCACCTTCTTATTTTAACTACACAAAAGAAAATGTCTTACAGTCTTCTGATGAAGGTTGGATATGATGTATTGAGTGAAAGGCAGTGAGGTATGTTGGCCTTTAATTTTATATTTATGTGGCTAAGGGTTCAGCTTTGTTTGCATTCTGCTGTAGCTTTAGCGTCGAGGCTAAAATTTCCTCAAGTATGCTTGTTGTTGTCTCCCCTGTTGTTTTTGGGTTTTCCTAGAGACTCATTAAATAGATTCTGAGGCTTGTAGATGTTTTAACCATAATAGCTCGTAATTATAAGGAACACTATGGATGTGATGGGAAGGTGTTGGCAGAGAGAAGCCTTCTATAATTCTATGATTGGGTCTTAGTCTTTTAGTGAGGCTGAGTTGGCTATTTCTCTTGCCCCATGTGAGAGGACAGAGGGAACTAGAGATGAATATTTCTTTTTCTCCACATTGGTGAGGCTTTGGTAAAGCCTGGTAGTGCTAGGCTCCAGTGAAATAGTTTCACTTGAGGGCAGGCCCTGTGAAGGATAACAGAGAGCTCTGAGCATATCTAAAAATATATTTCCCCTCTCTGCACTGAAATCAGGATGGTGTTTATCTTCCATCTTTATGGTGAGAAGCAGTAGGGCTCCTTAGTGGCAAAACTCTGGAAAGTGTAGAAGTTCCCCTGAGTCTGGGCTCCCTTGGAGTATTTTACTCTCAAACTATTCTACATTGAGCCTCCATCAATTTGTCAAGTACAGCTTAAGTCTCCCTAAGTTATTATCTATCTGTGGGCTTCTGTTCCTAGGCTTCTACTGAGGTAAAGTACTATTCTTCTTATCTGCCTGTCTGTTTCTTCAATTTTAGGATAAGCAGTTTGCCCTGTGACTTCAATTATCTGACGGATGTAAGAAAAGAAGTTGATTTTTAGTTTGTTTGTTATTTTTCCTTGTGAGGATAGAAGTGGCAAATTCCAAGCTCTTTACAAGTCAAATTGGAAACATGATAGAAACTTAAATATTTGTCTTTTACTTTCTCACGCTCTCCATGTAGATGAGTGAAATTTCTTTTGATTCTGAAGAGCAATATCCATTAAGTTTAACTCAGATAATGAAGGTATCATTCTAGGGCATTAGCAATAAGGAAAGCAAGAACTCAGACGAAAGCCAGAAATAATTGAAAGAAAAGGATCAACTAGGCTTGACAGTATCTCAGGTAAAATATGATTACTTGCAGGATACAACAGAGATCTACTAATAACTCTTACCAGTGCCACATCCACAATTTCCATCACAGCTCACCCCTTTCTGTGAACTAAGTTGAATTGACTAACCACAGTCTATTGTCATTAGTATGGCTCAATGTTCTCTATTTCCGCTTCTCTAGTTTATGAACACCACGTTCCTTATAATCGTTTTTCTCTCTATAAATCTTTCTTCATCGTCAATCCCTTATTGGATTATTTTTGTGTTTTTCAACTTGTACTCTGCTCTCTGCTAGTGACTAATAGATCTCTCCCTCTCTCCTCCCCATCTCTCTCAATATATTTATACATATACACCCACTGACAGACATTACACACACACACACACACACAACACACACATACATCTCTCTGTCTCTGTCTCTCTGTCTGTATGGCTATGCCCAACATATTCACTTTTTAGAACTCACTTGATAATGTATGTAATCCAGCAAATATTAAAGTACAAAAATTTTAAAAAAGAAGACACAGAATAGAGAATACAGTGACTGATCCACAAGAGAAGAGACATGAGTTTCAGGTAGACGGAAGAGGAGACGAAATGGAAAACAACCACAGTAAAAAAAGAAGAGGCGGTCGAGGGTCTTTGAAAGAGATAAAAAGAAAAGAAAAGGCAAAAAAAGGCAGAGTATAGATTTTTTTGGTAGAATCCACACTTTAGGTGAAATTAATGATATAAGAAAGAGAGAGCATGTAATCAATCAATACAATGGCAGCAATCATTACTCTAGCAAAAAAGACAACAAAAATTATACACGAAAGTAATGTTAAAAATAGGAAGTCAACCAAACCATGGTCTAATTTGGAAGAAGAGGTGAGTGGATAAGAAGGTAAGTGTGTGTGTGTGTGTGTGTGTGTGTGTATGTACGCATGTGTGTGAAAGAGAGGGAAAAAAGAGAGGCAGAGAAAGAGAGAGAGAATAACAGAAAAACATAGCACTTTTTATCATGATTATATATTTTTTACTGGCTTCTGGGTTATGAAATTGGGATCTCAGAGAAGGAATTGTATTCTACCATATCATCAGCACATACAATATTTAATTCTAATATTCATGTGGCCATTATCATTTAGTATTAAACTTTTATTGTCATATATGATTATAAACTAAAAATTAAACATTATTTTTCTTTTTGAATTTAAAAGTATAGTGAACAGAGTTTGGAGGTAAAAAGAGGAGAGTTGAAATGAACAAAATAATGAAAACATAAATGTTGAAAATAAATATTAAAAACTGAATGATCAGAAGAGTCAGCCTATTCTTAAAGGAAGTTGTTTTGAAGATTAAATTTGTATGTCCACTAAAGAAAATGAAAGTGGTGATGAACTAGCAATGAAAGCAGTTAGGGAATGAAGATTGAAGGGATATGAGTTCATGAGAAAATCCTCACTCACTCCAGCAGAAAGTGGTCAATATCTAACGTTGACGCATGAAATAATAGCTACAGCATACATAGAATTTAGAGACCTGGAACCAAAAATTGGAAGAACTAAGAGTACTAAGAGTTCTGATTTCTGGGGAAAGGAATGAGGAGTAGGAGGTGTTAGACAATTAACTTAGTTTTCTACAATCTACCATTTTTTACTATGTAATTTTATAAAAACATTTTTTAAAATAATGTGATACACTTTATGGTTTTATTTACCTGGTGTTTATTAAGAATCTCTTATGTTTCAGCCCTATGTTTTGGATTCGAGTGTAAAACAGGCAAGTGTATTTTATTACCAAATTTAAATTATACATGATTGATAATAAAGAAAGTAGAAAAGAAAAAATAATAGTACATGTGATAAGAGCTAAGAAGGAAATAACTAGTAATGGGTAAAGATTAATGGGGCAAGGGGTTCAGGAAAGACCTTCTAAATGACAGCATCAAAGACATCAAAGATGGGAAGGAGCCAGAATAAAAGAACTACATAATTTTTTTTCAAGTCCAAAGGGGCAGACATGCCTAGTATAAAACAGCATAAACTTTTCTAGGGCCATTTAGAAGGCCACGGTATCTAAAATGATCTTCATAAGAGGCGGCGCCTCACCAGATGCTGCCCCAGAGGTAAATGTGTCATAGGCTTGTATAACATTGCAAAGCATTTGAGAATGGTCAAAGGTTGAAGAGAGAGAGAAGTATATAAACATGTGTTTGAAAAAAGGATCAACAGAACATTTTGAGCCATTAAATATATTGGTTTTAAAAAAAATTTCAAATGGAATGCTCCTAGTTTCTGGCTTTGGTAAGTATGCAGACAGGGAAGTAATTATTCACAATGCTGGGAGAGTGAACAGGTAGAGGAGGTATAGGTGAGCAAGCTTCAAACATGTTGTAATGTTTCTCTGACTGTGAACTATCAAATAATGATAAACAGGCAGTGTGACATACAAGCATGAACTTATGAAAAACAATTGGGCTTGAATATGTAAATATGATGGTTTAAAGAATATAGAATCTATAATGTAGATGGTATAGTAACGATGTTATCCAGGGAAAAAATGTAGATTGTCAATAGGTCTTAGAACCAAACCTTGAGGGACTTTTAAAAGATTACTTCATGTCAGGAGAGGTATCAGTTAACTTCAAGTCATAACAGAAATCTACACACTTCAATGAGAGGTGTTTTCAAAAGATTATTGTAAGTGAGAAAAGTGTGGGTGATAAGTTTTTTATCTTCAATATTGTATAATATGGTGGCACCTGTCTAGCAATTTTCTGACAATGAGGTCAGTGAGCTAAATTTGACAATACTTTGTGGCATTAGGGCCACCCTGGCAACTGCGGGTTACGTCTCAGTGAAGTCATGGTGTGAGAAAACTGTGAACAGTGGAGGTGAAGGTGAATTGGTGGCTTTCCACTTACCTCAAATAAGGGCACCAACAAAATTATAATAATTAAAAGCCTGCATTGCAAATGCCCTCTGCTCTATTACTGCCTTGAGGAAATAGTGTTGATTTTCAAACTTTTAAAGACCACCTATCATTAAAGTTCCCAGAAAAGGACCCAGAAAAGGATGGCAGTATCTGAGATGACTTTGGATAAATATGTACATGAATTATCATAAAATAATGTTATAAGTTATTCTAAACATCTGCCAATTATATTATTCAGTTAATGATAACTAAACTGAATGAATAAGTATTCAATTGGCATTGAATAGCGATGCTCAGGTTCACATAAATCTGAATCCATCAATCATAAATTTCCTGAACATCCCTATTGAAGTGATGATTGACTTTGTACTAAATAACTTCTATAAATGTCATTGTATAAGATAAATTTATCCTATGCTCAAATTTACCCTTCATCTCCAATTTCATCCTGTTTAGATTAGCAAGCATTCTTATTTAGAAAGTTTTTTTTGGTTTGTTTATTTTTGCTATTTGTATAACTCATGGGAAAAAGTTACTAATTCTCCCAATTCAACAAAAAAGTCATTTCAAAGGAGTTGACTTTACAAAGCTAAATTAATCCTCCCAAACATTCTGTTTTAGCTGGTAATTCCCTTCATTCTGATTATGTAAAATTGAAAGTTTTGTTGAGATGAAAAAGAAAATGCATGAAATTAAAATTTAAGTAAAATAAACATATCATTAAAACTCATGAAACTAGGAATAATACATACAAATTTACAAAGTAAGCAGAAAAATATCAGAGGAAATGAAACAGTTAAATAGTAATTTCTATATTTACTTTACAGTTTGATTTTTTAATTTGTATGAAAAACAGAAATAAAAATTATATACTTTTTTCTTGGCATCAAACACTTGCCAGGATTCATCATTTATTGATTTTTTCTAAATTCAAAAAAGTAATAAACAATAAGATAACACTTATAAATAAGATCAAGTTTTAGGTAACTGTAGCAATCATACCTATAGAAAACAACAGAAATCTATTAAGCTAAAAGGCAGTTGAAATTTTCCCCTTATACTTCCCAGCCAGGAACCATATATATATATAAAAATGCTAAGGCCTTTCCTTTCCACTCACTTTTTTTAACTTTTAAGTTCAAGGGTACGTGTGCATGCTTGTTATCTAGGTAAAATTGTGTCATGGAGGTTTGTTGTGGAGATTATTCTGTCACCCAGAGAATAAGCCTAGTACTCATTTGTTATTTTTCCTGATCCTCTTATTCCTCCCATCCTTCACCCTCTTATATGCCCCAGTGTGTGTTGTTACTCTCTGTGTGTCCATGTGTTCTCATCACTTAGTTCCCAGTTATACATGAGAACATGCAGTATTTGGTTTTATGTTTCTGCATTAGTTTGCTAAGGATAATGGCCTTCACTTCCATCCATGTCCCTTCAAAGGACATAATCTCATTCTTTTTTATGGCTGCATAATATTCCCTAATGCATAGATACCACGTTTTCTTTATCCAGTCTATCACTCATGGCCATTAGGTTGATTCTATGACTTTGCTATTGTGAATAGTGCTGCAAAGAACATTCACATGCATGAATCTTTATAATAGAATGATTTATATTCTTTTGCGTATATACCCGGTAATGAGATTGCTGGGTTGAATTCCACCTATTCTTTCTTTAGTTTTGTTTTTTCTTTCTAAATTCCAAAATAAATATATATACACTTAAATGGTACATTTTACTCTCACTCTTTGGTCTATAGCATAACTTCCAAAGTACACACTTATATGCAAGATGGATCAACTTAGGAAACAGAACTAACCCATATAAGGTTACCTTTGAGAAAGAAACATACTGGCCAAATAGAAGCTACCTCGCTGGTTTGGCCAATTAAGCAATTTCTTTCATAAGTAAATCATTTCTCAAGCATCAATTGGAAAAGGTCACATGGACTTCTGAGGCTATGTTATATTTGATTTTTCTAGACTCTCTAAAACTAATCCATGTTATATTCTTATAGGATGCTTTTATTGTCCACGATTCATAAGCTGAATTCCGGTTATACATTATGCATAACTTGTACCACATTCAATTTACCTTTCAGCAGGACTTAAAATAACAATCACTCAAGTAAAATGCTATAAGATAAATAAATTTCAAGCATAATAAGCAAAGAATTAATCATCAAGTTTTAGACAAAATGATTCCAGTAATGGCTGGCATCTTAGTCCAGTTTAGGCTGCTGTAACAGAATACCTGAGACTGGTTTACAAAGAACAGAGATTTATTTCTGGAAGCTGGGGTTGAGGGGCCAGCAATTTGCAAGGACCTTCTTGCTACATCATGTAATGGCAGGAGGCAGAAGTGCAAGAGAATGTGTATACATGCACATGCCTGGGAGAAGGTGGGGAAAGGGGCTGATCTGATCATTTTGTCATGAATAGATTTGCAAAATAACTAATACATTCCCACAATAATGACAAGAGGGCAGAGCTCTGATAACCTAATTACCTCTAAAGTTTCCACATCTCAACACTGTTGCACTGGGGACAGTTTTCAACACATGAATTTTGGGAATACCTTTGGGGTCATTTAAACTATAACAGTGGTATCATTCATCATGAAGTTTGAAATATATCTCTATGCCTAAAACAAACTTTTTTTTGTTTACTTTGTGCAGCAATCTGTGAAACTATGATTTTCAAATATCTGTTGTGGGAGTTCAGGTTTCTCTTACAAAGGAAAGGATTTTATTTAATAACTTAAAAAGTTTCCATGCAAAAAAATTCAATCTACTACAAATAATTTATTATTATGTGGCATGGTCATAGACACTCCATAGTCATACACAAGGCTCCAAGAAGAATTACGTTTGTCGTTGTCAATATGCTTCCATGCTAAAATTAATTTATGTATTTATGAAAGCCAATTACTCATCAAATTAATTACTTGTTAATTATGTTGTTATTAATTTTAGCTGGTTGAATACTAACTAATTTGTTTTAGATTTTAAGTTCATTAAAACTTGTAAGCCCCCTATTAATATTGATCTTCAGTGCTATCTATATTTGCTCAAAAAATTTAAAATAACAAACAAATGTATCTAAAGAGTATAAGGTAACAACATATAATTAAAACCTTATTTTATTGAAATTTCTAAAGTCTATATTTTCTCATTTACATACATATATAATTATATTTATATATGACATATAATTAAAGCAAAGATTATAAATATGTAAAAGCAAAGATTATATATATAATATATAATTAAAGCAAATACTATATATATTACAATACACATATTATACAATGTATTTGCTATAAATATAATTTATAGTTATATATATTATATACTTATATATACTTATATAATTTATATATTTATATATTTATAAGTTATTGCCATTTTACTATTGCCATTTTACTACTTGTTTTACAGTTGTTTTATAACATCCTTCTCTCCCTCCCTCCCTCTCTCTCTCTTTCTTTCTTTCTCTCTCTCCTTCCTTCCTTCCTGCCTGCCTTCCTTCCTTTCTTTCTCTTTCTTTCTTTCCTCCCCTTCCTCCCCTTCCTTCTTTCCTTCTTCCCTTCCTTCCTCCGCTCCTTCCCTCATTCCTTCCTTCCTTTTCTGTTTTCATTCTTTCTTGCTTTCTTGCTGTATTTATTGTTGTCTTCCTTTATCTCTGGTGGTATATTTTATTTTTTTAAAAAAATAGTGTATTATAAGTTTGCTTTGTGATTAGTAAAGGATTTACAAAAATATCCGATTGTTATAACAAGTTATTTAAAACTTATAGCAACTTAATATTAGTCACAATATGAAAAAATGAAACATATTAACAACAAAACCCATACACATTACTTTCCTACTTTCCCCACATTTAAAATTTTTGATGTCACAATTTGCATTTTATATTGCCTACCTTGACAAATTGTTAAGTATTATTATTTTTAATTATTTTTATCTTTTAGTCTTCCTAGTAAAGATATAGGTGATTATACATCATATTTACAATATTAGTGTAACAATCACACTAGCATCTTGTTTTTTTCTCTTTTTTTTGGTTTAAGAATTCCCTTTAGCAATACTTGTAGAACATATCTGGTAGTGAAACTTTCTCTCAGCTTTGAGAAAGTCTTTATCTCTCAATTCTGAAAGAAATCTTTTCCAGTTATAATATTCTTAGTTGGCAAAAATTTTCCTTAAGCATTCTATATATAATGTCCCGCTCCTTCCTAGCCTGCAAGGTTTCTGCTGAGAAGTCTGTTGCCAGGTGTACTGGATATTTCTTATACTTTACTTGCTTATTTTCTTTTGCTTCTTTCAGAATCCTCTCATTGTCTTTGACCTTTGAGATTCTGATTATATGTACTGAGGTATTCATATGTAGTTGCATCTGATTGGTGACCTTTGACCTTCCTGTACATAGATAGTTGTGTCTTTCTCCAGGTTTGGGAAGTTTTCTTTCAATGTTGTTTTTTTTTTTGTTTTTTTTAAAAAAGCTTTTTAATGCTTTGTTTTTCAGATCCCTCTTTAACAGCACATTTTCACTCTTTTGATGTTGTTCGACAAATTCTGTAAGCTTTTTTCAGTCCTTTTGATTTTTTTTCTTTTTTTCTCCCTTGACTATGCATTTTTAAATAGTCTGCCTTCAAGCTCACTGATTCTTTCTTCCATGTGATCAATTTGTTTGTATTTTGTATTTCATTCATTGTAATGTTTAGCTCTAGAGTATCTTTTTGATTTTTAAAATTGCTTCAATCTCTCTGTTAAATTTATCTGAGAAAATTCTGAATTGATTCATTGTGTTTTCTTAAAGTTCATTGAGCTTCCTTAAAACAGGTAATTTTAATTCTTTGTCTGAAAGATCACACATCCCCATCACTTTAGCGTCAGTCTCTGGCACCTTATTTTTTTTGTCCATTTTAGTGATGTCATGCTACCCTGAATGTCCTTGATGTCTGTGGAAGTGTGACAATATCAATGTGCATTGAGAGATTTGGTGTTCATCTTGGTCTATGCAATTTGGCTTTGTTTGTGCCTGTTTTTCTTCAGAGGGATCTCCAGGGCTTCTAAGCAGACTGACTGTTGTGTTTCCTGAACCTGTGATCACTTCAGCCATCTCAGAACTATGCGATATTCTAAGCCAAGGCCTGTCACAAGTCTTGCAAGTACTCTGTGGTTGATGTGGCTTTGTGGCCCAAATGTATGAGGGGAAAACCCAAGCAGGGTACTGGGGCTGTGTGGGTATGCTGGCCAGGGCCCTGAGTTCAGAAGACTGTCCTGGTAGCCCAGGTAAGCATGCCTCTCAGTAGGTCTCTGCATGAGTAGAATGGGTCCTTGACTAGAACAGAAATTGCCAGAAATGAGGTGAGGCCTCCTTCAGATTTGTTGTGGGATGGAAGTTGCCTGTCACATTCACTCAGACAGGTGCACATCTCCCAGAAAGTCCTTGCATAGATGGACTGCAGCAGGAGGTGCTGAAGCTGAGACTGAGCCCCCTCGAAATCTGTAGAACAGAGACTGGAGAGTACAGTTCCATTGTCTCAGAAGGTATGCAGCTCCCAAGAGAACTCTGTACACATGGGATAATTTCCCAACTGCAGCTGGAGGAGCTGGAGCCAATACTGAGCTCTCTTGGGATCTTCTATGGGGCTGAGGCTGGAGAGCCTGGTCTTATTAAATTAGAGGGCCATGTATCCCTCAACAAGTCTCTGCAAAATTGACATAGTTCTCCTGTTGCCACGTAGGGGTGCGAGGCGGTGGCTGGAGCTGAGATGGGGCTTTTTGGAGTCCAATGTGAGGCAGAGGCTGTAGAGCCCAGTCTTTTTGGCTCACAGGGGTGCACATCGCCCAGCAAGTGCCTGCGCAGATGGTATAGTTTCCTCACTGCAGTGAGAAAGGCTACAGTTGAGATTGCTCATGGGATATGCTCTGTGACAGAGCTTGGTGAGCCCATCAGGGAGGCCCAGACTGCAAGATATGGCTGATTCTCTCTCTGTATCCTTGTATAAGCCACTCTTAGCTGGGATCTCAGCTCAAGAAGGCTGAAGCAGGGCCACAGGGCCACTTTCAGGTGCTACTGGTGTCAGTGGACAGATGACCCTTTCCGTCAAGGTACTAGTGTGCATGATTACTTCTAGACTGCTTGGCAAATGGTTTTGCTTGCAGGCTGAAAGCCAAATGGGACTGTACCCAAGCCCGTTGAAGGGCTAGGCCATTTCCATGCTTGAATCCAGGAGCAACCTTAGTGGATCAGCCACCTGGGTGTCAGTTTGCCCTCAAAACAACCCTCCAAGGTCTTGTGTTCTACTGGAGTTCACAAACTCCTACCTGAATCCTGAAGCTCCTGAAGAAAGATTTTTAACTATTGATGAGTGCAGAATTTTTGCTGTTTTGGGGGAAAATGAGCAGGCTGTCTTCTATTTCACCATCTTAATTATGTCACTCCCCTTATAGTATATTTTTAAATTTTTTTGATAGATCTTGTTTGTTCTCATGTTATTCAAAGAATATTTATGGCTTTTTTACAGTAAAATTTTATAAAAGCTTAAAGATAACTGTTATGTTCCTCCCCCCAAGAAAGATTATTTAATGTGATGCATCATTAAATCAAAACATATGTCTGCACAGGGCTTTCAAAAAATGTAACACTGACGTTCCATGTGGGAAAACATGAGCATTAAAGTCAGTTAAGATAATATGTTGCTGTTTTTCTAAATGATAAACTTCTGTAAAGATTCTATATAAATAGTTATGTAGTAGGGATACTGTTTGCTTACTAAGTATTAAATAGCATAAAACAGATTTTATTATCTTAAAGTATTTTATCATAAAAATTCAAAATTTAGTAAAACAATTTTAAAAAGAAGAAAAGAAGGATGGAAAAGGTCAGTGGAAAAAGTTAACTTAAATGTAGCAAAATGAGAACCCCTGATTAATCTAACTTTCTGTTTCATTGAATTAAATTTATGTTGAGTCTTTATTTTTATGTATTTATTTATTTTTTGTAGTGGTGAGAACACATTACTTGAGACCCACACATTTGTACTCATTTAAACAATCTTATTAATGCTAATAATAGCGAGAACTTTAGGCAACAGAAAACCTGACCATATTAATATCAGAGCAACTTGCAATTGGAAGTAGAAGAAAAGGCTCCGGACTTTCCCCAGAAGACCTTGGACTTTTCTGCTACTAAGTCGGTGACCAGATTAAGTGAGACAATTCAAAAATGCAATGACAAGCTATATCACCCAAACTGACATGACCAGAGTTAGTGGAAGAAGTGGTGGGTAATTGGTTACCAGAATTCTCAAGGCCAATGATTCAAGACAAACTTTAAAAAATGATAATTAAAATATTCTACTTTTTGACCTTACTCTTTGTGGTCCAAACTTCTTATCAAGTTCTTCCATATTTATATTTTTCTTCATTACAAGATAATTGCTTCAGTTTGAGTTTTGTTCCAATCTTGAGTGAGGTAGATGCAATCTCACCAAAAATACTCACCAAAACTTTGTATTGGTACTTGTGGTACCATCGTTGTGCCATTTATAAGAATATAAAACATTGCACATTGCCATCAGAGTTCACCCAAATTTGTCTCAATTTCTATAGTCTCTTTCATTTGCTCTCACATCTCCTTTCTCTCAGTGTTTCTCTTACTCTCATGAAAATCTGGCTAACTTATTTTTTGATAACCTAGTTTTTGTCTTTCTTTTTTCCTAAATAAATATACTTCCCTTCTAAATCCCCTTTAATTTTTACACTTTATTCAAGATCCAGAAATGCAACAGTTAAATTTAATCTGATAATGCCCCACGTGTAATTATAAAGTCTCTATATTTCTAAACATAATTTATTGATCTATCTTATCATTAATTATCTTGTGGTTTCCAGGTCTATTTTTTAATAACTGTAAAGTCTGCTATTTTCCAGGAGTAATTAAATAAATATATCAATGTATTTTAGTAATTCAAAAGTGCTACATTAAATTCATGGTGCAATATCTCTAGTTCAGAAATCTAAAGGTGTATGATGCATAAAAACGTAATACTTCAAAGACATAGAGCATATTTATTGTATTCATATCCAAATCAATCATTTTATAGTCACTTCCTTCTTGCCTATTGCATTCTTAAAGCAAATACAGTTTAATGTAATTTAAGGTACTTCTATTCTGATTAACCAAGTTTTTCTATAAAATAGGGATTCTTTTAAAAGAGGGCATATCATAGAGTTTTACAACACAGTCTTTGGAGTGAGTGTTCCATCTATTTAAATTTCTAGTCTGCCGTTTACAAGTAATGTAATCTTGGGCAAGTTAATTATGATTTAAATCTACTTACTTGGTTTTAATAAGGCTTTCTTATGATTCCTCTGGGTTGTTGCAAGAATTAAACTATTGGGGATGAAGTGAGGTAAGTCTGATTCCACAGATTACTCTGAACCAACATTTTCTGCTCTCTCCTCATTTTAAACAATCTCAATTCCAAAAAAAATACTAGTATTGGCTTGAGCCAAAATAGCCAATACTCATGTCAAAAATAGTTATCAAGTTAAGTAAAATAATAAAATAAAAATAAAAGGAAGGCATTTGCAAAAAAGAATAAAAGCTAGGGTTTAATGTCAGTCAGTGCTAGACTACAAAACATAAAGACTTCACTACTTACAATTTCCTGGCTATTCTCCGCAAGTTATTTGATCTCCTTAACTCTTTTCTTTTTTCTAATTAAATTAACGTCATTTTTATAGGGCCGTAATGCAGATTAAATAAAATAAGCCATATATAAAATATAGCACAGTTCTAATTAAACAGTCAATAAATAATACCTTATATTTAAATTCTCAATGTTGTCATCATCATTAAAAGTGTCTATTTTTAGAGCACAATTACACTTTTTTACTATCTGAAATGGGTCCATATAATTTTACAGGGTGTTGTTAATATGAAGGTTTACATTTAAAATAATCTGTGAAGAGAGAAATACATGTTAAACAAATAAATATACTATACAAGTTAACCACTAGATTATCAACATCCATTACATTACTTAAAGATTGCCACAGTCTTCAAATTGAGAATTAGATTATCAATGTATATAATCTCTTTATTAAAATATTCTAGACTTTTTATGTACTTTGATAATTCTTAAAGATAAAATTTTTTGTCTAGTATAACAGTTATTTATTATAGTGACTGATCCACCACAGTCACACAATAATGTTTATACGCTGAATCAATTGAGTGTAAATGTGTTTTAAATCATTGAAGAAACTTTTTTAAAAAATTGTTTTTCTGTATCATTTATCAGGTGTGTCAAGTATGTTCTTTTTTGTCTCAGAGAAAGTAATGTCCTCCTCTCCAGCCTGGCAACAGAGCGAGACTCCGTCTAAAAAAACAACAAAAAAAAGTAATGTCCTCCTTATTCTTCCAGAAGACCATTATCCTTTAATAAATAATTTTATTTAAAATTTTAATTTGCCCCCTACATTTATTATATTCCCATACATCACCATTTTACTCTTCACTAACAATTACCTTTCCTTTTGGGACACTTGAGCTATGCAAATATGTATTTTGTTTGCTTTTAATGTAATCTCTGGAATTCACATTTTTTCACAGCGCACAATTAAACTACATTTATTAAATAATAATAAATGATTTCTTACTGTGGGCACTTACAATGGGTAAATAGCAAGATATTTTTAAAATGTCTTGATAGTAAAAGATAGAAGGAAGAATGAGTACCACCCTTATGAAGAAAAGAAGGGAAGTCATTCAGAACAGACAGAAATAGAATCTGAGGGAAGTATTTTGAGTAATGAGATGACACAAAGACAAACAAAAAAACAGAGTTTAAGAAGATTCCTCGAGTCCCAAAAATTATTTTAAATCTCCACAATGGAGAGAGAAATTTTAAATAGACAAAAAAAAAAAAGAACAAATATCTATCGGAAGGCAGTAAGCATATGTCCGTTTTTTCCCAAATGTTTGCCAACTGAAACTTAAAGTAGCCTAATGAAGTCTATTGTGTGGAGAGAATCTAAAATTCAACCTTCATCATAGATAAGTGAGTAGTCACTATGGTCAAGGGGGAAATATCACAGAAAGGAAGAAACAATGATCTATGTTAGTTAAATTCTGAGTTCAGCTCAGTTAAAGCAGTATGTAAGAAACATTTTTTTTTAGGTCCAGCAGCAGCTGTGTCAGAATAGAAACAGATGAGAGACTTAGATATAGATTAGGAACAGTTAGAGGAATTAGTGTGATTAAAAGCTTTTATACCTAATATGCCTAGATGCACAAAATGTTCTGAAACTTCAGCATCAAAGAAAAGCTGGCATAGAGGAAAAACAGGGAAATGCATGCAGCTCAGCACTGTGAGGGCATTTAGAGAGTAATATTTATCTTATTTCTGGAAGAACATCAGGGCAAAAATGAGTTAATCAGTATGATAAGAGGGGATTAAGACAACAAATAGGTTATTGTATTATGTCCTTTGCCTTAATGATCCGTCTGCTTTCTGTTTTCAGGGGCTAAACACATGTAATACAGACAATTAGTTATTTAGATCATTGACTGCTGTTTGTTTAATATAATTTACTTAAAATTTAAGTTAACCTCTGTTTCTGTGTTTTTCAAAAACTAAAGGATGGAGAGAGTAGAACTTCAATTTTCTAAACCATCTCATAGCTCACTATAGCATGCAAATAGAAGATAAATAAGTAGTATCAAAGGTATTATGTTGTTGCATTTTAGTCACATTTGAATTGTTGAAAGCACCAATAACAGAAGAAAAAAATTGAAGATAGTGAACAATAAGCCAATAGGAGAGAGTGATTTTGATTATGTTCTTCTACCTCCTCACGGCTCCTCTTCCTCCTCTTCCTTCTCTTTTTCTTCCTCCTCCTCCTTCTTCTGTCTCTCTCATGAATCTATATGTATATAGATAAATAATATAAATGTATTAAATATATTTAAATATAAATGTATTAATGTACATTTAAATAATATAAACATTTAAATAATATAAATGTTCTCATTAATATATGGTATATTAATATATAATATATACTACATATGTGACATGTAAATTAATATAAATTACATTATATAAGTATATATAAGTAATGTATACTATGTAAGTATATATAGTATATATGTATTTATATATAATATAAATTAATATAAATTATATTATAAAAGTCTGCATGCTATATGTGACATATATATTAATTAATATATTACATATTATATGTGATATATAAATTAATATATACATTATATATACTTAATGAAAACATTTATGTTATTAAAATGTTTATATTATTTAAAAGTACATTTAATAAATTTATATTATTTAAATATATTTATTATTATATACTTAGTATATATATAGAATATATATAGAATATATACTATATATAGTATATATGCACTATATATAGTATATATAATAGTATATATAGTATATATATACTATATGTATATAGTATACTATATATAGTATATATAGTATAGTGTATATAGTGAATATACAATATATAGTATAGTATATATATAGTATATACAGTATAGTGTATATATATACTATACTGTATATACTATATATAGTATATACAGTATAGTGTATATACTATATATAGTATATACAGTATAGTGTATATACTATATATAGTATAACACTACTGTATATACAGTATAGTGTATATATATACACTATACTGTATATACAATATATATACTATACTATATATAGTATATTCACTATATACACTATACTATATATACTATATATACTATACTGTAGTATACTATACTATATATAGTATATATAGTATACTATACTATATATAGTATATATACTATACTATACTATATATAGTATATATAGTATACTATACTATATATACTATATATAGTATACTATATAATATATACTATATATACTATACTATATACTATATATACTATATGCATATAGTATATATATACTATATATACTATATGCATATAGTATATATATACTATATATACTATATGCATATAGTATATATATACTATATATACTACATACATATAGTATATATATACTATATATACTATTATATATACTATATATATACTATACTATATATACTATTATATATACTATATATATACTATACTATATATACTATTATATATATACACTATACTGTATATACTATATATATACTATACCATATATAGTATATTCACTATGTACACTATACTATATATACTATATATACTATATGTAGTATACTATATACATATAGTATATATAATAGTATATATAGTATATATATACTATATATACTATATATACTATTATATATACTATATATAGTGCATATATATACTATATATAGTATATATTCTATATATATACTAAGTATGTAATAATAAATATATTTAAATAACATAAATTTATTAAATGTACTTTTAAATAATATAAACATTTTAATAATATAAATGTTTTCATTAAGTATATATAATGTATATATTAATTTATATATCACATATAATATATATAATATATTAATATACTGTATATACTATATATAGTATATACAGTATAGTGTATATGCTATATATAGTATATATAGAATATATAGAATATATACTAAGTATATAGATGTATATATAATATATACACTTAGAACCATTTTAGTTTGATTCCCCTCTATATAAGCTGAAGTACAAACACACACAAATTGTTTACTTTGTTTTTACAAAGTAATATTTTTGCAAACTTACAGATTTAAATTGAATTTAAATTCATTTTTAAAATATTGTATTAAATACATGTATTCATTCGCTAGGTCTGCCATAAAAAAGAACCACAAAATGAGTGGTTTAAGCAACAGAAACTTATTTCTGACAGCTCTAGAGGCTGGAAGTCTAAAGTGTATGTGATGGCAGTGTCAGTTATTTCTGAGAGCTGTAAGGGAAAGTTTTTTTTCCATGCACCTCTCCTTGCTTCAGGTGGCCTCAGGTGTTCTTTGATTTGTACATCACATTCTCCCTATGTCTTCACACCATCTTACCTTTCTACACGTTTGTCTCTATGTCCATTTTTTTTTTCTTTTTAGAAGGACAGCAGTAATATTGGATTGGGTTTGACTCTAAAACTTCATCTTAACTTGATCATCTGCAGAGACTGTACTTCCGAATTAGATCCCATTCACGGATATTGAAGGTTAGAACTTTCAAATATATCTGAGGGAAAAAAGAAATTCAACCCATAACAACAATCTTTGCCATTAATTGACTTCGATTGCCTCAACTCTGTGTTTTGAGAGCCTGGGAAATGTCCTTCTTGCAGTGCTAAAAAACAGTAATTTGGAAAATAGGCCTAATTTTTTTTTCCAGTGATGCTTTTCCCACAGGTCAAAATACATTTTAAAATGTCCAACTAAATACTATGGGGCTTACAAATATGAAAAGGCATTTTCTGTAACCTAAATTTACTTTGTATTCAGTGGTGTTAAAAGAAAAATTTTAGCTAAATTAAATTTAAAAGAGTTTAATTGAGCAAAGAAGGCTTCGCAAGTCAGGCCGTCTCCAAAGCCAGAGTAGGCACAGAGACTCCAGGTCAACCATGTGGTGGAAGAAGAGTTATGGACAGAAAAAGGAAAGTGACGGTACGGATAAAGGAAGTGAGGTACAGAAACAGCTGGATTGGTTACAGCTCGGTGTTTGCCTTATTTGAACACAACTTGAACAGCTAGCCACCTTTGGCCACAACTCAGTGACTGGCACGACAGTAGTCTGAAGTCTGTTTATGACTCCATTTAGGTTATAGTTCATTATGTACAGAGAAAACTTTGGGCCAAATTTAAAATATGTAAGGAGGCAGCTTTAGGCTAAACTTGATTTAACAGTGAGATTAAGCTTAAATACGTAAGTACAGAAATAACAAGAGCAAGAACAACTCAAGGACTTAGTAGAAGACAGTGCTTGGTTAATAGCTAATTAAACGTTACAGATATTCAATGTAAGAGTTAAAATGAAAGCATAATTTATTCTGGGTAGGCTGAATAGTTTTTCTGGTAGGATTTAAGCTGGAAATCAAATAGGGAATACATTTTAGAGAGCTAAATAAAAGCAAAAACAATAAGTAAGGTAAATATTAGATATGAGAAAAAAACTTGAGCTCAGAAAATAATCAGGTAATTCTCAAAAACACATTTCCATATAAATAAGGTAAACTGAGAAGTGACTGGAAAGGTAGGCCTAGGAAAAAGTGAACTTTTTAATTAATTAATTAATTATTTTGAGAGAGAGTCTTACTCTCTAGCCCAGGCTGGAGTATAGTGGCAAAAACATGGATCACCACAGTCTCCATCTCCTGAGCTTAAGCAGCCTTTCAACCTCAGCCTTCCATGTAGTTGCAACACAGACACGTGCCACCATGCCTGGCTAATTTTTTTATTGTTTATAGAGATGAGGCCTCACTTTGTTTCCCAGGCTGGTCTTGAACTCCTGAGTTCAAGCTTTCCTCCCTCCTCAGCCTCCCAAAATGGGAAGATGTGAATATAAATGTTAGAGAAGAGAGTTTTAGGTAGATCTTGAGGTAGGAAGTGTTTGGATTCATAAGTGCTAAGTTCAAATTCATCACTTAACATTTATGAATTCTGAGGTCTAAAAAGCCATTTTTAATTCTAAATTTTTTTTTAGTTGTTCAGTTGTTAAAAATAAATACATAGGTCTGGATAGCTGACAAGTTTGGCAGGTGTGTTTTTTGTTGGCACATTAAAGATGACTCAAGGAATAACCAAATACTGTAGTTCACAATGATGATCTTTCTATTTGTAATCAGCTGAGCTCTCTCCTGCCCTGGCTATGACCACTATTTTCTCCACTAGTGTCAGTCTCACCCCAGTTCTTTGCACAATTAATTCCTTTTCATTTTTCAATGTTCACCTTAAATATTACCTTCCCAGAGAGTCATGTATTGATCGCCTTCCTCTCTTACACTTGAGGACAATCTCACTTGTTCTACTTTATAGCACTAAGCGAAATTAGTAATTGTTTTTCTACTTACTTGTTCTTTGCTGTACCTTTTAATAAACTATAATAATATCGATAAGACTATATTGTTTATTGTTTTGTGTATATGTGTGTGTATATATATATAGTTTTGGCATGCCATCAGGTTATGACATTTTAAATAAAAACAGAAAACAAACAAACAATAAAACATTTTCTTATGAGAAAAATACAGCCTCTCTTACTGCTATGGAATGAATGTGGGTGTCTCCCCAAAATCTGTGTGTTAAAATTCTAACTGCTAAAATGATGGTAATACGAGATGCATCCTATGATAGGTGATTAGGTCCCGAGGGCAGAGCCCTCAAGAACGGGATTAGTGACCTTATAGAAAAGACTCTGGAAAACTTCCTCATCTCTTCTGCCATGTAAGGACATAGTTGGAAAATGAGCATCTATAAGCCATAGGAACAAGGCCCTCAGTAGATGCTGAGTTTGCTTGTGCATTGACCTTGGACTTTTCAGCCTACAGAACACTGGGAAATACTTCTTCACATGTATGAGCTACCCAGTGTATGCTATTTTTGTTATAGCAGCCTGAACTGACTAAGATAGAAATTGGTACTGACAAATGGGGGTGCTGTTGTAACAAATACCTAGAAATGTGGAAGCAATTTTAGAACTGGGTGATGTGCAGAGACTGGAGGAGTTTTGAGGTGAATGCTAGAAGCCTGCGTTGCCATAATTGAACCATGAAGAGTGGTTCTGATGAGGACCAGAAAAAAAAAAAAGGAGGAGCTCTATAAAAAGCCTCAGTCTTCTTTTAGAATATCTAAGTAATTTTGAACAGAATGTTTGCAGAACTGTAGATAAGAAAGGCTCTTCTCATGAGATCTCAGATGGAAATGAGCAACAAGCTATTGGACAATGGAGAAAAGGCAATCCTTATTATAAAGTGGTAAAGAACGTGACTGAATTGTGTTCATATTCCAGTATTTTGTGAAACGGAGAATTTCTGAGCAATGTAACTGGATATTTAGCTGAAGCAATTTTTAAGTCAACTGTTTGAAGGAGTGGTCTGGTTCGGCTTGACTACTTGTAATAAAATTCAAGAAGAGATAAATGACTTATAGATAAAATTGGTAAGCAGAGCAAAAAGAGAACTTAAAAGATTTGAAAATTTCTCATCCTATCCATATTGTAAAATCTAAAGAAGTATATTTACGGGAGAACTAAGAGTGTGGCCAAACATTTGTTTGACAAAAAGATTAGTATGAGTGTAAACTGTGAATTAAATCAGCCATGCCAGGAGGAAAACTATCAGCTGGAACTGAAGGGGAAGAAGATGGTAAGGAATAAAAATAGACTGTTGGACTTCTGAGATTTTTCTGAATGGGACCACAGAGCTATTAGACTGAGAACATATACTATTCTTCAAGCAGAGGAAAAAATGACACCAAAGGTGACTCAGAGATTATTAGGGCTGCATTTTTGGTTTCAAGAGAGGGTATAATGCCTTATTTTCAAAGGCCAGTTGGCTACTGCCCAAAGCTGTGGGGTCACAGCCACCTAGAGCTGTAAGACAGGGCCACCTGGCAGAGTCCTGAAGGTATGACCTCTGCCGGGTAGAGCTGTGGGGGCGGGACCTCCACCCCCAGTTCTGGATGATGGTACTCCCACCCCAGTGGTTCCAAAAGGCCAGACTTCCCCTATCCCATTGGGTCTGCAAGGTGAGTCCCCCGCCACAGTGAACTCTGCTTTTTCTTTTTCATAGAAATCCCAATAAAGGCTCTAATCCAAGCCTCCTCCTTGCCACCATTTTTTCTCCTGCCCACCGTGGTGTCTTTTTCTTGTGGCCCTGAGTGTCATGCCATGCCTCCAGTCTCTAAGACCTATTAGTATAATAAATTTTATTTTCCTGAGCCTGTTTTTTGTCATCTCTTAGGGCCCCACCTGACTCTTCATCTCATAAAAATATGAAATATTTGTGTTCACCATTTTCACTCTAACATTAACAATACTATGTAACGCATAAATATCTGATACAAAAATAATGGTTGAATAAATATATCTAAGTTTATAATTTTACCTATCATGATTATTATTCTACACATAACACAATTACATTAATTTTTTAGCAGCAGGAGGTGAGAGTGAATCTCTCACAAATAAACTATTCTCTGCCTCATACCATGTAAATACACTTATTATCCTAACACTAACCCCCAAAACACAAACATCCATAGAAAAACACAAGCACAGCCATACGAGCAGTTACAGTCGGACTCACAATCATTTAGGGAGTTAACCTTAGTCATGAAGCAGCCCCTGCCATATATTTCATATGCTATCAGAGGAATTGCATAGGCCCTCAAGATACACAATTAAATACACACACACACACACACACACCCTCACAATCACTGTATTAGGATTCTCCAAACACAGAACCAAAAACGGTGTGTATGTATATATTACTTTATCTAAATGTAATACATAATGTGTATTTTATTTATATATATATTTCAAAGTAAATTTTTCAAAATAAATTATACAAACACAAATAAATATGTGTCTGTGTGTTTGTGTGTGTATAAGTTATTTTGAAAAATTGGCCACGTAATTGTGGAGGTTTGCTGAGTCCAATATCTATTTGTGGAGGCTGGGAGGGCTGGCAAGCTGGAGACGCAGGAAAGAGTTGTGGCTTAAGTACAAAAGCCATCTTCTGGAGAATTCAAGAAGAGCCAATGTTGCAGACATCTGGATAATTCCCTCTTGCTAGAGGGAGGTCAGACTTTTGTTCCCTTCAGGCCTTCAACAGATTAAATAAGCTTGACTCATATCCTGGAGAAAAATCTGCTTTATTTAAAGTCCACTGACTTAAATGTTAATCTCATCAAAAAATACTATCACAGAAACATTCAGAATAATGCTTGAGAAAACATGTCAACCTGGCTGCTATGGTCTGAATGTGTCCCCCGAAGTTCTGGTGTTGAAAACGTAATCCTCAATTTTACAGTGTTGAAAAGTGGGACCTTTAAGAAGCGATTAGGTCATGAATAGATTAATGTCACTATCCCAGGAGTGGGTTAGTTATTGCAACAGTTGGTTCCTGCTGAAAGAATAAATATGGGCTTCTTCCACTCCCTCTTTCATGCACTCTTCCCATTCTGTTTACTGCTGTGGGAAGATGCAGAAAGAAGGCTCTTGCCAGAAGCTGGTACCTTGATATGTGACTTCCCAGCCTCCAAAAGTGTGAGAAATAAATTTACTTTTTTAAAAAATTACCTAGTCTGTGGAATTCTTTTATAGCAACATAAATGGACTAAGACACTGGCCGAGCCAAGTTGGCATATAAAAATTAACCATCACAAGTACAATCACAAAATCATAGTCAGCTGGCAGAATACTAGAATACACAGAGGAAAACAAGGCTGGAGAGAGCTTTTTCTAATTATTATTTTTTTACGATTGGAAAGAATAACACCTTTTCTTCTCCCAATTATCTTCAAGATATTTCATGATCTAAAGTAGCAAATTTTGAGAAATTCTTAGAAAGCTACTTAAGAAGTCAAGGGAACAGAGATCATACATCCTACTTAGAGAGCAAGAGATAATTACTAAAGTGGTTTGTGAAACCACATGATCTGTCTCTCTCACTGAAAACTACACGGTGTGAGACAGGGACTCTGTACTATCTACTGCAGTTTTCTCGGAATATAATACCATGTTATGTATATACAAGAATTAAAAATGAAACAAACAAAAAACCCCCACAGAACCAGAAATGAATGATATAAGAATGTATTGAAAGATAACAAGAAGATGTACTCACTAAGGTAGTACAAAGTAATATGTAATACAAAGGGTTAAAATTAAAATCAGCCTAATGATGATGTATGTGCATAGACCAATCAATACCTCCATGTAGAAATTCAAGACATAGACCAATACTACATAAATATTAGACAAATAATGCTGATCAATAAAAAAAGACCTGTCAAAATGAGTCTAAAAATATTTTTAAATACAATTAATACAGTATTAATATAGCAATTATAAAAAATTGTAAGAGTAGCAATTGTAAGCAATTTCAATACATTTGAGCTTTTATATATTCAAGATGTCACGCTGGGCATTTTACAAACTTAGTCCATTTATTTCTTTAAAATGTATCACTTTTTGTTAAGACAAATTACAAGATTTCAAGTCCCCACTGAAGAATTTTGATTCCTAATTTGGTGTAGACTTGAAAATACGCATTTCTAACAAGGGTCACATTTGAGAGCCGCTGATCTATATAAATTTTAATACAACAATTTTTTTTTTTTTTTTTTTGAGATGGAGTCTCACTCTGTCCCCCAGGCTGGTGTGCAGTGGCGCTATCTCGGCTCACTGCAACCTCCGCCTCACGGGTTCAAGTGACTCTCCTGCCTCAGCTTCCCGAGTAGCTGTGATTACAGCACCTGCCACCATGCCTGGCTAATTTTTGTATTTTTAGTAGAGACAGGGTTTCACCATGCTGGCCAGGCTGGTCTCAAACTCCCAACCTCAGGAGATCCGCCCACCTCGGCCTCCCAAAGTCCTGGGATTATAGGCGTGAGCCACTGTGCCCGGCCAATAAAACAAATTTTAAAACTGCTTTAAAATAAATTTTAAAACCCACATTGCTTTCTTCCATAAAGTATGCTTAGTTTCAAGACATTATTAACAATTCTCAAAATATCCCATTCTATTTTATATTACCTAGGATTTTGGAAAAAGAAATCACTATAATATTTCATATAAAAATCCATATTCTTTATTTTGCCTTTATTAATATTTTAAAATTAACTACACAAATCTATAATTGATCATTAGTTTTATGGTCTTATCAAGGCTTTTGTTTTCCCTATTGATAATGTTTTTTATTATGATACTATATTTTATTTATTATTCTTTGAATTAATTCTTAAATGTGATATTATTCCTTCTGGATAAAACACTGACACCCATACATATTGGGGAACGAAGTAATTATTCTTTAAATTTTGTGGAAACACCTGTGTTTCTTCAAGTGTTCAATACTTGTATCTAGTACTAGTTATTTGATTAACTGAAGAAACTACTTTTATTTTTTCTAAAAAGATCAGCCCCAAAACAATTATTTACTAAATGGTACTACCATCTGAATTTCCTTCTGACACTAAAATGTATATGCAATAATTTGAAGTCACTATTTATAAATTCAATTTATGTTATTACATATTCTTAAATAAATAACTCTTTGTTAGTAAATATAAACTGCAATATTACCTAGAAAGGGATGATAAGTTATAAACTATTTGAATGTAGTAGCTGAATAACTGTTTTCTTCCTTTCCTACTTAAAACTATAAATGTATAAACCTTTCTATAATTATTTAGTGATAATTAGGTGACTATCACTTTTAATTTTTCTATCAGAAAAAAATGGCAATACTATTAAGTATATAAAAGTTAATCTTAGTGGACAATACTTCAAATTTCATACTTATAGTTCAAAGTTAACATATTATCCTGCAATATATTTGCTTCTAAATAAATGAAAAGTAAATATAGCAATAGTGTTTACGATTTAAAATAAATATATGCAATAGCTTAACCATCATCCATATGAAAACTAATAAACATTTTCTCAAGGAAGCATTCAAGACAAAAATATTTATATTTACTTGGCCATTTAGTTGTCAGACATTCAAAAGGGCTTTTTGGACACAGGCGTCTACCTTGTGACTTGATTCAATTGATATGTTAAGTTCATAAAAGCATCCTGCAAACAACTCTACATCCCTTCTTGACTATTTTTCACTTCAGTTAGGCAAATACCACTAAGGAATAACAGCATTAGCTGGAGATACCATTCTGAGATCTTCAACGTAATTGTGCTTGTATATGTTATTTAAATTCTTAAAATGGCTTTAGAGAGGCTTTCATTTCTACAAGAATTAGTATTATGAAAGGCACACATGTAAGAGAACATTTATGTTAACTTGATATTGTACACACATTAATAAAAGTAAAAAGAATTAGACTTTATAGATGCTTTGAGAGTGCCTAGCTAAATTGGGATTCCAGTACCAGAGTGGCTAGCAACCCTAGCAACCCTGTCTTAACATGAAATGAAGAGGAACAGGATGTGAGTGTTTACAAGGTGTCTGCCATGAGATACTTCTTTTACCTGGCACATGGCCTTATGCTTAGTGGTCCAATCTGATACCTGGGAAACGGGGTACAGGTTCTTGCACAAGAAACTTGTTTATACTGTCAGAGGCCCTTGTGTGTGGTTCTTGTGTGAGCAAGTCCAGTTTTATGCCTGTCTGACCATCACTGTGGTGCTGAGAGCCTGACCTTGTGTTTCCCCTGGTGTTCCAGGGAAATCCTGGCCTGGAGAAGCCCCTAGTTTTCCAAGTGGAAGGCGCATATTCCATATACCACCATGACAGGAAACTAGTTCAAAGATTTCTACTTGAACCTGGGCAGGGAAAGAATAATGAGGGCGGTCCTCTGTCCCTGGGTCATCCAAGACAGGAATGAAGAGTCAAGCAAAAAGACAGAGAGAGATTGAGTGAGTGGCAACTAGTGGTATATAAAAGGGAATAGAATGTGGGTGACTTCAAGTTCAAGGACAAATGCCTAAATTTTCCATTTTAAAAAAGTGGCAAGAAAGCAGGGAATCAAATATACTAGTCAGAAAAGATGCTTCTAAGTTCTTATCTCTGGCCCATGTTTGACCCGTGTCAGTGGGATGTAGATCTAGAAACTGTGTTAAGGGTAATTGGACTCTGCTTCTGGTATGAAGAAATTAAACTTGTATTCAAAATGGATGCCAAGGTAACATAAACCTATGGGAATTCACCACAACAGAGTGCTTACATGACAAAAGTTTCTGGATTCTCTTTTGCTTTCAGAAAACTCTGACTCTTTGATTTTAGTTAATTTGAATTAAGCTTCCCATTATGACAGCACTTTACTTTGAAGTGGGATTTTTGAATGTCAAGAATGAAAATCACCTCCCAGTTGGTTGACAATTTATTAAAGCAAGAGGTCTCGGGAGATTAGCACACATAATATTGTAAGACATAATGTCATAGGGTTTGTTGTTACAAAACAAACATTTTAATATGGATCAGAATGCATTTTGAGTCTCTCTTTTAAAAAGTCAGGAAAGGCATTTAAAAGGGTAACATTAATATGAATGTTTTTATATTCGCTTCTGAAAAACAAAATATCAAGACTATTAAAATTTTTCAAATGTGCATGTGTTAAAGCCTGTCAAAATAAATAAAAATTGGCCATGTTTGTACTATTAAAAATAAGCTAAGTGGAGAAACATCAATCATGTGTGTTACATTGTGTTTCTTTCCCTCTGCGGAATTGTAATTGCCCCTCACCTGTTCCTACTGCTAGTATTATAGTCAGAATTTTTTCATAGTTGATTAGCAGTCATCTCCTATGTCTTCAGAATATGTTGGATATGAGGATGATCATAATCCAGCTTGTTTTATGGTACTCAAGTAGCAAATTGAGAACTTAAGATGAAATATAATTTTAATTTGAATATAGAAATGATTGAATTGAATAAGCAAGTATTGTGCTGTTATATTGTGGCAGATCTTTCACTGTTAGGTTTGATAAGGCAAATTTTTTATATAAAGTTTATTGTCAAAGTATGAATATAAAATGTTACCTGTGCCTTACTAGAAAAAGGTATAAGTTAGTAGAGAAAGCATAAAGGAAAGGAAGAGATACTTCATTAATCCCCAGTGTTTATGTTACCACTGTTCAATCTTAAACAATATATTGTATTTCCATTTCCATATATAGTTTACTTTTAAAGGCATATAATTATTAATATATTTTATAAGTTTGAAGAAAATGGAAAGTAAACTATTGTTATTTGAATTATAAGATAGCAATGTTTTAACTTAAAAGTTTATTTCTGGATATATTAATCAACAATAACAATTTATTTTTAACTTAATCATAACGAAAGTGGAAGCAGCATTTGTATGCAGATAGTTAGGTTTTCCCCAGAGATACTCTTTTGTGCTCCCTCGCGTTCTCTCTCTCTCTCCGGCCTTCACTCTGTGTTTTCCAACCCATGGATAATACACACAATTCAACAAGATGCAAAATTTATGGGAAAGAATAAACTTGTATTAATTTAGCAATTATTCTGTGTCAAACTCTGTACTAGATGTCTACCTGTCTATCATCCACCTATCTGAACATTAGGAGGTAAATTGCTTGAGATTATGTCACTCGTAAGTGCTAAAGCTTAAAAGAATATTCTAGACTATTTGATTAGAAAGCCCATGCCCTTTTCTTCCATGATAAACACTTCCAATCCAAGTGGCTATGGTATAAGTCTTAACATTTATCAAAATAATAAAGAAATTTTCAAGTACTATGGTTTTATTTGTCAAAGAGGAATACCACTCATGTTTAGATAATTTCTTTATGTGGATACTAAAATATTTAACTTGAAAATCTATGTCTTAAGGATAATATACATATGAGCTTCTGATGATCACAGAATAATTTGCCCTTTTATTAATCATGTACCATTTTAAATGATAAATTCAGAAATTGTTAAAATATTTAGAAAGGTTAATTTTATAATATTGGTGATTAGCTCTACTGAAATCAACTGTGATATCAAACACAAGCTCTATACCCTGCACTTGTGTATAATTAAATGGCATCTATTCATTAATTACTCACTTATCATTTTATACCTGTATTCATCTGGATATAGTATCAAACTAGAGCATTGTAGACCAGCATATAACCAATAGTAATATGCATTTATTCAATCAGCAAATGCTGCAGAAGAAAACACTATATTCTAGATATAAACATTATTAGCATATATCAAAAACTACTATAAAGTAGTTTTCAGTATGGTATATATGGAAAATAAATTCATAAATATAAGTTAAATAAAATTAACATAACAGAAAAATGTCATCCTCTGTAACAATCAAAGTAGAATTTAATTATATATATAGTCACTTTGAAAAATAAAGGTAAGAGTATATACCATAAAAATTGTTAAGATTCAATGGTATAAAAAATATGAAAATCTACTCTAAATTTTAAGTCACTGTATACATTAAAACTGCAGTTTCTATATATTTGACAGCATTATATGCAGATATCAATAATTTTTACTATACTGGACTCTAACTACAGGTAATTATAAATTTTGTGTGTAACTGGTCCTGTGGGTACTTAGCTATTTAGTATTATTCTGGGTCTCTCTGTGAGGGTGTTTTGGATGAGATAAACTTGTGCATTGGTACACTGAGTACAGTAGTTTCATCTTATCCTTGGAAGGGAGATAGCTTCCAAAATCTTCAGTGTATGCCTGAAACCACAAATAGTTCTGAATCTCATGGCTGTCAGTTGGGACATATTTCTGTTCATTTCTTCCACCCACAAATGTAAAGCCTTTCCCATCTTAACCAAGCACTTATCACACACTGTGACTGTAATTTTTGCAGTTTGAGGTGGGACAGCAAAACTATCCTGAATTTCTTTTGTTCTTCACAATTTCGTGGATAGAAAATTTGCTTTTACTGAAAATTTTAGCAACCTCAACATGCAATATTTTTCCTTGTTAAGTTGAGGACTTTCACTTTTTCCCTTAAAGGAAGCACTTTAAAATTTATTTTTGGCATATTTGAATTATCAGCATCACCACTATTCTACTTTGGGGCCATTGTGAAGTACAATAAGAGGTCCTCGAACACCAGCACTGCTGCTGCATTGCTATACTGCAAAAGTCAAGCTGAGAACCAAGCAGCTACTAAGTGACTAATTGGGTAGGCGGTGTATACAGCATGGATCTGTTGGCAAAGGGGTGATTAGCGTCCTACCAGGGAAGGTGTGGGATGCTGTGAGATTGCATCATGCTGCTCCAAATGGCATGTAATTTAAAACTTATGAATTATTTCTGAAATTTCCTGTTTAACATATTCGAATCATGCTTGACCATGGGTTAATGGAACCGCAGAACTGCAGATAAGGGAGGATGACCATGAAGCAGCTAGCTATCCCTAATGTGAGTGGGCTTCATCCAATCAGCTGAGGAGCTAAATAGAACAAAAAGGCCGAACCTCCTCCAAGTCAGGGAGAATTTTTCCTACCTTCATACTGAGACTGACATATCAGCTCCCCCTCGGTCTTCATCCTGCCAGTTGTTAAACTGGAATTGCACCATCAGCTCTCCTGGTTCTCAAGTTTTTGGACTCAAACAGGAACTACACCATTGGTTCTTCTGTGTGTGCCTCCAACATTTCAACTCACCCCAGAAATACTCAGATTGTCAGCCTTCATAATCACAGGAGCTCTTTTCTTATAATAAGTCTTCCTTTTCTCTTTTCTTTCTTTCTTTCTTTCTTTCTTTCTTTCTTTCTTTCTTTCTTTCTTTCTTTCTTTCTTTCACTCTGTCTCTTTCCTTCCTTCCTTCCTTCTTCTCTTTCTTTCTCTCTGTCTCTGTCTCTCTGTCTCTCTCTCTCTCTCTCACACACACACACACACACACACACACACACACACACACACACACACACACACTCCATTGGTTCTGTTTCTCTGGAGAACCCTGACTAATACACTGTAAATGTCACTCTTACAAAAGATGATAACTGCTCTTAATATTTTTTTTTATTTTTCTAGGTCCTCATTCATTGCCTAGTAAATGAATAATTGTTGAATGAGAAATTCTCAGATTAAGGGTTTTGGTATAACATATACCAATGCTACTCTATTGGTACAACATATTTTCACGTAACTGATTATTGACAGCCAGTGGCAGCAACTCATCTTTTGTTTTGATTCTAATTTTATATTTCATTTTTCTCATTACAGTAAGACATTAACATTATAATTATGTAAGTTAAAAGTAAATTCCAAAATAACTTTTTTTCTATAAAACTACATAGTATTTTGTATTCTTAGCTATTTCAAAAGTACAGAATAAATCTCATAGCTGGTCTAAGGTCTTATCAGCGTAATTCATGGAGACTTCCAAGAAACTGACTCCTATTCTATTTTCACAGTCTTAAGTTTGAAAATAGACTTAAATTCAGCTCAGCCTAGGTAGCCTTAGTGCAATGGGTGGAATTTTTTTTTTTTTAGAGACAGAATCTCGCTGTGTCACCAGGCTAGAGTGCAGTGGCACGATCTTGGCTTACTGCAATTTCCACTTTCTGGGTTCAAGCGATTCTCCTGCCTCAGCCTCCCGAGTAGCTGGGACTACAGACACCACCACGCCCAGCTAATTTTTGTATTTTTAGTAGAGACGGGGTTTCACCGTGTTAGTCAGGATGGTCTCAATCTCTTGACCTTGTGATCCCCCCGCCTTGGCCTCCCAAAGTGCTGGGGTTACAGGCGTGAGCCACTGCACCTGGCCGGATATTTTTAATTCACAAATGTGGTGCATACTTAATCATAAGTACCAGATTGTTTGTTCACTGAAAAATGTTGACACTAAGGAGATACACTGACAAGAATAAGAGATCTCTAATGTATAATCAGTGTCTGCAGTATAGTGAGGACTTAGGACAGATTGCTGTGCTGCTAGAAGATCTGACATGACACTTCCTCAGACATAATCATTCCAACTATTTGGATTTAGGAGGTTGTGGCTTAAACTTTCCTCTATAACAAAACATGGAGCTGCTTTATCTACACTTCAACTGTGATAATTTTCTTCAATATCCCGCAGGATAAATGAAACTTACTTGATTAGCCCTGATTTAATTTTTGAAGGACTTTTCATCGTAGCAACTTACAGGACATTATTGAAAACTATAATATAATTATTAGCATATATGCTTAAAACATCCAAACTATTTTTCGCTATTAGAAGCATTCAGTATATTGAAATGGTAAAAACTATTTGTAATATAAGTGTAGATATTACTTACTTTTAGAGAAATTACATAAGAAATATTAAACATTTTGGTTGACTTCACAAAAGTGAAAACTTATATGTTAATTAGACTGAGTACATGGGATGCATAAAATTTTATTAATGATTTTTTCTCTAAGGTGAGAGAAAAACTGATTTTGTTTAAATGCTGATGGGATCCAGCAAACAGAAATATTTTGAAGACGTTGGTAACAGAAGGGAAAATTGATAGAAAAATGTCTCTAGAGAGCACAGAAATGGATGCAATACAAAGAATATATGAAGTCTTATTTCTCACCCTGAGAAAGCTGTATCTTCCACTGCAATTGTTGGCAAAAGTAAAGAGTGGTGAGCCAGATTTCCGGTAGTCAATTAAGCTTCAGCAATTTCAACTTCTACACTCTCCCTGATATCATATGGACTGGAAACCTGAGAATGGTTTTTCTCAGATTTCTAACCAACATAATGCCAGGTTAGATTCCACCATCAAGAGGTACGTGCATAACATACACAGACTGGAAGCTATAATTGTCTTCCAGAAGGATAGAAGTCCCAAGAGCAGAAAGTAGACACAAATTTCTCCCTAATTCTGGAAATTTTATATAACAAATGTACTTTAGTGCTATTAGTGGCTGAGGCTATTGGTGGCAGCTTCTTCACTTTCTGAAAGCCAGTGGCATTATTCTCTGTCTTTCATTCTACCAGCTCTTCTATAGGCTTGCTAATACCTAACTTAAATATTATCCCTTCCAGTTTGAAATATTTAGAGCACTTTGTACTTTCTTGACTCAAACTTGACTGATGAAGGAATGTGGTTTCAAATATATTTACAGTTATAATGGCTGAAGTTTGAAGCAGTTTCAATCTGAAATGTAGGAAGCAAATTTAGTCATGAAAAGGAAGGGTTGGCTATTTTTAAGAAACAATATTTCTCTGCAGAGAATAAGAGAAAGAATTAACTTGGCAAATATGGTATAGCTTGGCAGCCATATAAACTAGGTAAATTTGATAATGAAGATAGAGTACCAAAACTGTTTTTTTTTTTTTTTCCTATCCCAGCACTTTGGGAAGCCGAGGTGGGCAGATCACCTGAGGTCAGGAGTTCAAGACCAGCCTGGCCAACATGGCAAAACCCCATCTCAACTAAAAAAATACACACACACAAAAAAAATTAGCTGGGTGTGGTGGCAGGTACCTGTAATCCCAGCTACTCGGGAGGCTGAGACAGGAGAATTGCTTGCACCCCGGAGGCAGAGGTTGCAGTGAGCCAAGACTGAGCCATTGCACTCCGGCCTGGGCAACAAAAGCGAAACTTCATCCAAAAAAAATAAAAAACAAAAACAAAAACAAAAAACAAACAACAACAACAACAACAAAAAGTAGCAATTAATGTCCCTGAAATTTCAAAAGTAGATTAAGGAAAAGGAAGCATTAAGCAGACCAACAAACCGAAGAAGTTCAGGATTTTAGTCCAAATGATTCTGATAGCCAAAGTAGGCTGCTTTAAGGGAGAAGTACAAGTGTTGTACAAATAACCAAATAAGTGTGAGTGAAGCATTTAGGCTTATTTGATTTTATTTAGGTGCTTTTAGATTTTTTTATACTTTTAATGGCTGAAGGTAAGTTGATGAAGTAGAAGAGTGTGAACCTAGATTAATTATTTAGTATGACTATGGTACGTGTGGAGGGGAAACAGATTTTGAGATGTCAACTCTGGGTAATGAAGCACAGTGACTGGAAAATCTGAAATCACAGTATACATAGAGATGTGTGATTCATATTTTTCTTCAGGTAATTTATAGAAAAGAGAATTTTGTAGAGTAGCTGCGGGAGCTAATCCCATGGACAACAATGTTTGTAAAAGAGATGTGTGTTTAAGTCCAAAACAACTGACTCAGGAACACAATTCTGACACACAACCCACTTGTTTCTGAAATATAAATGTGCTTAGATATTTCTCAGTCCTTCACTTCTTCTTTAATCTGTGAACCTGAAAGTTTTATTATCTTATTCATATAACTTACTTCTGGGTATGGTCCAAGAAATAAGTAAGGCTTTGTTACTATAGGTAAAGATTTTCATTTCTGTTTTAATATTTCACCTTTTTTCCTTTTCTTATTTCTTTAAAATTAAAGGCTAACTATATGCCAGGGTATTGTATATTTCTTTATTCAATGTCAATATGGTTCAAGTTTTTGATCTGGTGTCTTAGTTTATTAACTATAGTTTGATGAAGTGAAATTAAATGAATAGTAGTGATTTAGATATGGTAAATTGCTTAATAATCTAGACAACTCAGATCATAATGATCATATAAAGTGTTCAGGGCCAATTAATGACCAAAACCTTATTATAAGATTGCATGTATTAGAATATAAATATAAATACATGCTTTTTCTTTTAAATAAAATATGACATGTTGTTGAAAAATTACCACAATCACATCAGTCACAACTCATTCAAAAAATATCTAAAACATACAAGAAATCATTACTACTTCCTCTACTACACTTTATTACATTTAGTTTTTCATCATAAATAAGAGTTCACTTTCTAAAGCCCCTCCCTCTGGAAAATCTCTCAACTAATTTCTGTTCTCTGAAAGCTCTGAAAGCTCTGAAAATATTTTCTTTCCTTAGAGTTTGATTTCTCTCGGGGAGACGGAATGTTGTTGGTGTCCCTGATGTCACTGCCAAAGAATTTCTTTAGGCATAGTACAAGAAACAACAAAGAAAATATTAACCAAAAAAGTTGGAGGGATCCTCCACTTTCTCTCAGCATCTGGAGTTCCATTACTTAACCATGTGGCCAGACGGCTTTTTTATTAGTTTAAAGCATGCTATAAAAAAATTACCTAAGCTTAGTGGTTTAAAAGAACAGAAATGTGTTCTCTCACAGTTCTGTAGTCCCAAAGTTTGAGAGGAGTTTTATGTGCTAAAATTGAGGTGTGGGCAGTGTTGGTCCTCCTGGAGAATACAGGGCAAAATTTATTCGTTGCCTCTTCCACCTTCTGATAGCACTAGCATTCCTTGGCCTATGACTTTATCAATCCAATCTCTGCTTCACAAATCACATTGCCTTATTTTCTTCCACAGCCTAATCTTTCTCTAGTTCCCTCTTCTAAAGACACTTGTGATTACATTTAGGGCCCATCCAGTTAATTCAGGTTAATCCCTCCATCTCAAGATCCTTAATTTAATAACATCTGCAAATTTCCTTTGTCCATATAAAAAATAAAAACATTCACAGGTTTCAGAGAATACGGCCTGTGTATCTTTGGGGCCATTTTTCAGTATTCCACAGCTTCTGCTGGAACTCTTGTTATCAGCAGGCCTGTGCTCACTTTTTTGTTCAGGCTGTGGGATTCAGTTCAGGCTGTGGGGATGCAGGAGAGAGAAAAAGGTAAGCACAGCTAGTTCAATGGAAATTCAAACCCTGGCCTTCTTCCTCAATCTGCCTCCTACTATTCAATTTTAAGATAGTTGTTCCTAGCATTCGGTCTAGGTTTAATACCTACATGTAGTGGGAGAGACAGAATGGTGTATGCTTATGTCATCTTATCAAGAGCTATAACCTCCTAACATGGTTTTTTAACTTTCATATTTAAATCAATGTAATGTAAAAATTAAGTCTTTAAACACATATTTAATGATTAGAATTAAAAAAAGCATTCACCTGCTCTACCTTATCTCTTACCTGATTTCTGTGCCCCATAAGCTGCATTTACCATGTTTTTTGTGTTTGTTTGTTTGTTTGTTGTTTGTTTATTTTGAGATGGAGTCTTGCTCTGTCGCCCAGGCTAGAATGCAGTGATCTCACTAGAATGGCGTGATCTCACTGCAACCTCCACCTCCTGGGTTCCAGCAATTCTCCTGCTTCAGCCTCCCAAGTAGCTGGGATTACAGGTGCCCGTCACCACACCTGGCTACTTTTTTTGTATTTTTAGTAGAGTCGGGGTTTCACCATGTTGGCCAGACTGATCTTGAACTCCTGACCTCATGTGATCCACCTGCCTTGGCCTCCCAAATTGCTGGGATTACAGGCGTGAGCCACTGCGCCTGGCCCATTTTCCACATTTTTATTGATATTTTTGCTTATGATTAAGGTATCATAAAAATATTATGTAATTGTTAAAATCTCTTATAAACATCAATAGCCTGTACGCTCTTTAGTCTTCTGTAAATATACCTGTGTGTGAATGTTGGTGTGTATGTGTGTGTAAGGGTCTTTTTTTTTTTTTTTTTAATTTACCCTTTTGGCTGGTTTTGCATTTTTTTGTGGGAGGGTCTTTATAGACATGGAATATGGTCTTATGTGGTAGCATTCAGTTCCCATATCAACAGCTACCAACTTAAGAGGCTTCTCATTGTTACTCAAGGCTGAGAGAAAGAAGGAGAGAGAAAGAAAAGACAGGAAAGAGACAAAAAGGAGAGAGAGAAAGAGAAGGATATATTGGTATGGGGGTGTCAAAATAAACCATACATGGAATGCTCAAAGCCACATTTACTGGATTTTTGCTTAATGGAGGAAGTGGGACCTGACCCTTAGATAATTTTAAAGGACTTGGAGCCTCAAAGGCCAAGCCTAATGGCTTTTTCTCCTCTTAGGACATTTTACCGGAGAGAAGATAGAATTGTTTTAAAATATGGCATCAAGAAGGAATAATCATGGAATTAAACCAAATTATATTAATAGGGCTAGGGTTACATTAAATGTTGGTGGAAAGTCACATGATAATAGGGAGTTAGAAGAAATGACTTTATTGCAAAGGATCAGAATTCAAACTTGTGGGAAAATGTTAAGAAATGGAAACATTAATGTGGAAAGCCGTTGTAAGGGTTTTAAGATTTTGTGTTGTTTTACTTTGAGATATTAAAAAATAAAAACAAAACTATTTAACATTTAATTTACATATTTTAATATTGTTCTTTGTGTATTTTCTCTTTCTTACACCACTCCCTTCAGAAAAATTAACATATATACATATGCACACATATATACACACACACATATATATACACACACATATACATTTCCTTATTGTGAATATTACAGAAAATAGACAAAGCTTTACAGATTAGACCACAATTATCCCTTTGTCTGCTTCTTTGTAAATGAAACAATTTTATCCTAAGGGGATAATACTGATTATGGGCAGCAACCATTAACTATATGCATCCGTATGAATGTGGAGAAAGCAGGGTAATGCAACTAGAGTACAAACATATACTGTAGATGGCTGATCCTTAGGGGGTCTATTGGTGCATGCATGTGCATATGCTCATGAGCATGCACACAGTCATTAGCATTTGGAAAAGGAAGCCGCCTGATCCTTGTTTTCAAAATGGCACCACTACTTTTTTTTATAAAATAAGCCTCGGCTGTTTCTTTTCTTAGAAATATCTTCTTCATGTTCTCATTTCCTAATTTTATAACAACTTACTCATTTAATGTACATTTTTCTCTAATTGTGGTAGATAGCACTTAACTAATTTCTCTGGAGAAATTAAAATACAAGGAGAGGATTGCATCATGAAATTTACATGTGCCACTATCATATTTTTGCTCTTTTAAGATCTGTATATTTTTCTGTTTCAGAAATAATTTACCAAACTCTATGAACATTAGATCATTTTCTGCTGTATGTGTCAAATCAGTGAACATTTAATTTTAATAATTATTGTCTTTCTTTCCTAGAAGAGTGAAGCAAAGGATATTCAGTCTCCTGTTTATTATCATCTTTTCCCAGTAGAATATAGTCTGGTAATTGGAAAAATGTTCAGCCACCCCAAACTCATTTCACATGTGCTTTCCCTCATCACTGATTAATGATTCCAACTGTCTCTTTTCCTCTAATGTGTGAAATGAGGTCTTCCCACTGTGACATGGCTTGTTAAAAGGGAGATTTACGCTACTGTCATGTGGTGTGATGCACTCCACGTATTATGTAAAGCAATCATTTACAGGGTCAGGCACCATGGGTCAAATCAGGCACAAAGATGTAGGAGAAATGTGCTATGACAACCTGGAGTAAAATGATTTTACTTCAAACTATGTTAATTACTTGATTTTATAAGTCACAGAGGGCTAAGAGTAAGGCAGGGACTACATCAAAATTCGTTTTTCTAGAACACATTACATGAAAATGAAAGGCCACAATGTGAGAGTACCTGGGGCATCCTATGACTGTGAAGCTGGCTGGTTCTTTCAAACCGATGCTTAAAATACATAAGCTTCCGTTATAGATTAGTTTTTAAAATAACCAGCTAAGTTAGATATTAAATTTAAAACAAATCTATATCATTTAAATTCTAAGTAGATTTTAGGGCAAGGAACTAAATAATGTGTTTTCATAAGCCACATACTTTTTTTGTATACAAAGTTGTCTTTACCTTCTGAAAATTAGTTTTAGAACACAGGAAAATAGAGCATATTCAACTGCCTTCCAACAACTTGTGCTATATACTTAAAGTATAAACAGTTTTATTTTTGTTGAAAATTATTTTTTGGACAATGACTTCGGTTCAGGCATATGTTAAAAAATTCCGTTTTGATATAATAGGTTGTGTCTTTAGAGTATGGGTAGTTGTTGGGAAGTGGGAAGTGTTGGTTTAAATATACGGGGAAAAACAAATATTAAATTATCATTTTCATAAGAACAGGGATCTAAGAGCCTTGAACTTGTAAATCATTACTACAATTACAAAAAAAAAACAGAAACACAATAGGTAAAAGTAAATATTACTTTGCAAAGCACAATATAGGCTATTGAAAAATATGTGCAATATAATCGTATTTATATCAATTCATAGACACACGCAAAAACTTAACATGAGTAGAAGAGCCACTGATTAATGATGAATATATTTACTAGGGTCTGAACTTCATGAGAGCAGAGATTTTATTGTTTTCTCTTTCATTCACTGCTGTAAACATAGTGCCTATTAACAGTAATTTACATATCAATAATATTCAGTGAACATTTTCTGAACAAGAATTATTTCCTTCTATTTTAATTAATTTCTTTTTTACTGTGCAATACTAGAAATATGCTACTCATCAGTTACATCACTATCTATCCATTTGGAGTGTAAATGACAATGATTAACTTTTGGTAACATGAACTCTCATAATAATGCCAAAATCTTTTTTTGTTGTTGTTGTTAAAACTCAAAATGAGTAAGTTTTGGTGCTAATTTTTAAAATAATTTTTTTTCTCTCCCAGTATTGAGAACATGAGTTTGTCATAAATAAAGCGAACAAGCAAACAAACACCAAATATAAAATGTTAAAACAGGAGATCATCATTCATTCATCCATTCATTCAAGAAACCTACTATATTTAGTACCTTAAGAGCTTTGCCAAGCTCTACCTACTTTATGTTTAGTACCTTAAGAGCCTGGTGGATAAGAAAGACATACCAACACAAAAATAAGTATAGGAGTAGAAAATATTCAATGTTAGAGACATTTGAAGAAACTAGAAAGGACTGGCCCACCAAACATGAACAGCAGTACAGAGGAGTAATAAGAGAAAGTGGCAAAGTTTAACCTAAGACTTAAATAGTACATAGGAATTTAAAATATTACTTCAGTCATTTCAAAATACATAGACCTAAATCAATTATAGTCTAAAATCAGACTACATATGAAAATATGCATTCCCTATACTTCTAATATTTCAGAATACTTAAGACATTAGTTAACCCTCAAAATTCTTCTAACCAATGAAACTTTTACGCATAGTTCTCAATAATTTTTCCCAAACATAAATCTTACCATCTTGGATAATTTTAAAGTTTTATTTAAAAAAAAACCACAGGGAAACAAACAACAAAACAAAACATGCCTTTTATTGTTTTCAGAGCCCTGAGATAACCCTTCATGTTCACTATACGCAAACGTTCTGTTGATTGTGAATCAAAGCTACTCTACTTGTGTATTCTTAACTTGAACAATCAAAAATTGTCTACATACACCTATTGATTCTCTAGCCCATTTCTATAATGATAATTATTATTGTCCTCCACAGTCACCTGTAGTTCTTTAATGCCTTTCCTTTCTCTCTCTTGCCTTCATTTATTTCCTTATCCAGCTTACATTCTATGGTACAAAATTTCATCTGCCCTTTTGATATTATCAAATGGCTTGATCATATTTATAATATACATACTAAGCAGAATCAGAAAGGGAGGATAGACAGAGCAGTAGAAGGAGAAAAGATATAGACATTTAATGGGATATTATTGCACAGAACAGTTTTATGAACTGACTGTTTTTGCTCTTCCCCCAAATTCTTATGTAGAAGCCTTAACCCTCAGTGTGACTGTATTTGGAAATACAGTAACTCTCCCCACTGACTTATTCATGGTTTTGCATTTCACGGTTTTAATTATCCATGGTCAAGAATGGTCTAAAAATATTAAATGGAAAATTTCAGAAATAAACAATTCATAAGTTTTAAATTGTGTCTCATTCTAAGGAGTGTGATGAAATCTCAAGCCATCCCACTCTTTCTTGCCTAGTATGTGAATCCTTCCTTTGTCTAGCAGGTCCACTCTGTCTACACTATCCGCCCATGAAACACTTAGAATCCCTCTGGATTCCCAGATCAACTGCTGTGGTATTGTTACTGGTGGAAGGGACTCAATTTACTGGTGGTGAATCTGTACGGGTCTGCTGCAACCTCAATTCTTGCCTCCTTAGAAGAAAGAATTTGACTGAAGTGCATAAGGCCCAAAAAGAGACAGAGACAAGTTTCAGAGCAGGAGTGGAAGTTTATTAAAAACTTTAGAGGTCGGGCACAGTGGCTGACGCCTGTAATCCCAGCACTTTGGGAGGCCGAGGCGGGCTGATCACCTGAGGTTGGGAGTTCGAGACCAGCCTGACCAACATGGAGAAACCCCGTCTCTACTAACAATACAAAATTACCCAGCCGTCGTGGCACATGCTTGTAATCCCAGCTACTCAGGAGGCTGAGGCAGGAGAATCGCTTGAACCCGGCAGGCAGAGGTTGCGGTGAGCCGAGATTGCGCCATTGCACTCCAGCCTGGGCAAGGAGAGTGAAACTCCGTCTCAAAAAATAAAAAAATAAAAAAAATAAAAACACTTTAGAGAAGGAAAGAAAGGAAAGTTCACTTGGAAGAGACCCAAGCGGGCACCTGAAGTTCAAGTGCAGTGTTTAACCTTGATCCTAGGACTCTATAAGCTGGCCTCTTTCCCAAGATTCTTCCCTTAGGGTGGGCTGCCTGCATGCGCAGTGCAGTGTCCTCCTTACCCTTGGGAAGTGCGTACATGCAGTGTGTTTAGGAAGTTGTATTCATGCCCATCTGAAGCTTCTTTCCCTTTTCTGGTGAAGTGTCCCGGGAAAATAATATTTCACCATTTTGTCTCTTAGTGCACATGCCCGGCTTCGCTTTCCCAATATCTGAGATTTTACTGGAAGCTCTTTTTGCTTACCCCTGGGACCTTCTGTCAAATTATCATTTATAGAGAGGCCATGTGATAACTGTTGAACCATCACCTGATATTCCTGGTAGGTGGGGGAAGAGCCCTCTCCTGCCCGGCTCATGCCTCCTAACTACCTGTAACAGTACTGCAGTGCTTGTGTTCAAGTCACCCTGACATTACTCAGTATGTTATTCAGTCCCAAAGCTCAAGAGTAGTGATGCAGGCAATTGGGATATGCTAAAGAGCAGCCAGCCATAAAGTGCTTCCTTTAAGTGAAAGTTCTTCACTTAACAAGAAAAAAAAATCCTATGCTGAAATTGCTATGGTAAAAATGAATCTTCTACCTGTGAAATTGTGAAAAAGGAGAAAGGAATTTGTGCTAGTTTGGTTGTCACACTTCAAACTGCAAAAGCTACAGCCACGGTGCAGGAATAATGCTTAGTTAACATGGAAAAAGCGTTATGTTTGTGGGTGGAAGACATGAAAAACATGTTCTGATTGACAGCAATCAAATTCGATACTATCTGTGGTTTCAGACATTCACTGCAAGTCTTGGAAGGTATCCTCCGCGGGGATAAGTGGAGATGACTAGAAACTTTAAGAAGGTGAATGAAGTTCAGTGTGGTCATAAGGGTGGGGCCTGATTCAATAGGATTAGTATTCTTATAGAGGGAAACACTGGAAAGCTCTCCTCTCTCTCTCTCTGAACAAACGCAAAGAAGAGATCAAGTGAACACACAGAGAGATGGCAGCCATTTGCAGACCAGGAAGAAAGCAGAAAGCCTTCCTCAGAAACCAACCCTATTGGACATCGATCAGGAACTTCTAGCCTCCAAAATGGCAAGGGAATAGATTTCTGTCATTTCGGCCATATAGTCTGTGACATTTTGTTATGGCAGCCTGAAGAGAATAATATAGCAAGTGTCATGTGAACAACTGAGCACAGAATTTGTAAATGGCTGTGGTTGGGGAGTATTTTATGAGTTTGTGACTTCAGGAACAAAATAGTTCAGGAAAAAACAAATTCTAAGAAATGGTTATGGGAGTGAGTGGTTGTTCAAGGGGTAATAAAGTTCATTGAATTTGAATAGGTCCAGAGGACTAGGGTTTAGGGTGAGATAGATTTAACAGAGAGAGAAATAAACATGAGTGAAAGGAAGAGGATTTATATTCTTAACTAGTAACAACAAAAAGCATAACAGGCATATAACAAATATGGAATCCTTTACACTGGATATTTCCATGAGAATGTAGTCTTTCTCCTATGTAAAAACAAAATAAGCCTTCTGAAAACTTAGAGTCTGCCATTATAGATGGCATTCATAAGGGTACTCTAATTTCTGTGGTGAATACTCTCTCAGAATAGACAAAGCATTGTACCATCTGCTTTGATAATGTGACTACTAGGGTCAGGCTACAAGTTCAAGACTGCTTGAGTTAAATATCCCAGGAGAGGAAAGAGACATGTTCTGTCTGTATGCAATAAATTTGAAAGGTAAAATGCCAGTGGCCTGAAAACTAACTTCGATGTGGACAGGGCCAGCACACAGCAATACACGTCCAGAAAGTCCACATTAGTCAGGAGAAACTTGAAGAGTACAGCCCATCAGGATTGGGTCAGGAAGGTGAGCTGGCTGTTCCCAAGGGTGATATATTTGCAAAGAATCCTGCAAACAGATTTCTTATATAACAAGAAGTTTAATGCTTAGATAAAACTATTAGCTGAGGAAAAATTACAACTTCAATCAATTTAGGTTTAGCTACTTCTTCCGTGTTTTTATTTTTTCTTTTAAGTGTGTCAGTTTACATTAATTTTTTTTTTCTGGTTTGATACATCAAGGGTTGCAGAGAAATTTTTCTAAAAGAATGCATCCCAGACAGAAAACACAAAGAAAAATAATCAATTCAATGAAAGTTCACTTATCAGACAAATTTATTGTGCAGTTCTAAGTGTAAAAAGACGTATAGCTAAATATGCATTATCAGACCTTTCTATAGCATGGGTCCCAGGATTTCATGTTTGAAGAAGTATTACGGTTCCTCAAAATTCATATGTCGAAACTTAACCCCCATGTTTATCACCATCACATTAGCAGGTGGGGCCTTTGGGATGTGATTAGATCATAAGGTTAGTGCATTCATGAATGGGATTAGTGTCCTGATAAAAGAGGCCTGAGGGAACTTGTTCCCGTTTCCACCATGTGACAGTTCAGAGAGAAGGTGCCATCTATGAACCAGAGAGTGGGCCTTCACTAGACACAGATTTGGCCAGCATCTTCATCTTCATCAAACTACTGCCTTTTTGTTTGTTTCTTTAATTTATATCTTTATTTCTCTCTTTTAAAAACTATTGTATAAATTTAAGGGGTATAAGTACAGCTTTGTTACAAGGATATATTGTGTGGCTGTGAAGTCTGGGATTTCAGTGTAATCATCACCTGAGTAATGTACATTGTACCCATTAAATAATTGCGTAGAAGCTACTCAGTCTTTGGAATTTTGTTATAACAGTCTAAACAAACTAGAACAACAAATTATTTGATAACTATTGACTGGTCAGACTTCTGGTTAGGGAAACTAGGTAGTCTAATAATCCACAGATATGTTAACTATTAGGCTATACTGACCAATTTCAGATATAAATGTTGAATAAACTATATGCCTGCTTATTCATGAAAAATGTAGATTTATATTTACAGTTTCTGGGATAGAAATGACTTTATTAAGAACCTATCTGCTGTTTCTCATGGAACAGAATATTTGAGAAGTCAGGTTACTTATTAAGCATTTCCTTGGGTAGCATAATTTTTACTTTTAATTTGTTATCCAACATTCACAATTGTTGCCTATATACTTCCTCTATTTTAAAAAATAATTATCTAGATATTCCTTTCAAGAAAAGGCCTATTTTTGTACTTAGCAGTGTGACAATCTCTGATGCCTGACAATCTCACAGCCATCTTCCATGAAAGGAAATAAGAGGCCATATTTTTCCTCTGCTACATTTTATGGCAGACACTAAACCTAAGATGGACTAAATAGCCTCTCAAGCCCTGATCTCCAAGCTGTAAGTGAAAAGGGTGAAGCATCAAACCCATGGGACCAGCGGTATTGGCACAAAAATCTTACTGTTCCTACCAAGTGCCCAGTGTCTGCTTCCTGCCACTTAGAGTGCAGAACTGCATGGAATTCTACCAGTTCTCTAACTCTCTTCCATCAAACCCCCATTAATTTTATGAGCCAAATATCAATGAAGTAATTTTATTGTGTAGTGTTATGTTTTTGGCTTAAAATACGTAAAATCGGCCTGGCGCAGTGGCTTGCGCTTGTAATCCCAGCACTTTGGGAGTCCGAGGCCAGCAGATCATGAGGTCAGGAGATCGAGACCATCCTGGCTAACATGCTGAAATCCCATCTCTACTAAAAATACAAAAAATTAGCCGGACGTGGTGGCGGGCGCCTGTAGTCCCAGCTACTTGGGAGGCTGAGGCAGGGGAATCGCTTGAACTGGGGAGGCAGAGGTTGCAGTGAGCCGAGATCCACCACTGCACTCCAGCCTGGGCGACAGAGCAAGACTCTGTATCAAAAAAAAAAACAAAAAACAAAAAACAAAAAAACTAAAATCACTATATATTATAGTATATAGTATATAGTATTATACTCGGTGAGCATGAAGTCAGGATATAGGAAAGAAAATAAAATTCTTTTGTGTTTTTCTAGACTAAGCATTTTTCTGAGCTGGACAGCAGGAGATGCATTCTGAAATATCTTGCTTCTGTGAATATCACTTCCATGTTTAGTATAATTTATTTTGGTAGTTTTCCCATGTTGTTGCTATAGTCAAGTCACACTGATATTCATGATGCTGTTCACATGAGCACAGAGATAAGTTATCTCTTCCATATGTGTTGATTTACTTCAGCATGCTTGAAAACATATGCGTACTATCCACGATGTTTCTGTAGTCATTAAGACAAATAACTTCATCAGATATTTTTTAAAATATTCATTTTATTTATTACTTTTTTTGTTTGTTTTGAGACAGAATCTTGCTCTGTCACTCAGGCTGGAGTGCAGTGACGGTATCTCAGCTCACTGTAACCTCCATTTCCTGGATTAAATTGATTCCCCTGCTTCAGCCTCCTGAGTAGCTGGGATTACATGTACCCACCACCAGCATACCTGGCTAATTTTTGTACTTTTAGTAGAGATGGGGTTTCACCATGTTGTCCAGGCTGGTTTTGAACTCTTGACCTCAGGTGATCTGCCCGCCTTGGCCTCCCAAAGTGCTGGGATTACAGGCATGAGCCACTGTGCCCTGCCTATTTATTTCAATTTATAATTGGAAATGTATGAAATACACATATACATACATGTATATATTATACAGATCTATTAAATAGATATAAATGTCTCAATATATACATAATATACATACATACATTTTATTTACCTATATGTATGTTATGTATCTCTTATATAATGTAATAATATATAAAATACATATATAAAAGATATTAAAAGTGCCAACATCGACAACTCTTTAAGTTGCAGCCTATCAGAGGACATAGATATGCAGCTGACAATATTCTCATGAGTATCTTAGAGAAGTGAGAATTTTTTAAATTTCTGTTTTTGGGTCTATGATGAATTTTGTTTCAAAGTATTCCAGCCCCATAATGTATATAGAAATAAATTCTTATGAATTACAAATACACATACAAAAGCCTACATAGTAAAATATTTTCAAGACATGAGCATAGGGTAGAGTTATTAAACAAGATACTGAAATCACTAACATAAATATTAACTTTATACATCAAGAACTTCTTCAAAAACACTTAATTAGGAGTAAAGAGAAGTAAATATCTTAAGTTGATGAATACTATTCTCTTATACTTTCTGCTTCTCTATTATTAAAATTGCAGAAGATGTACATGTAGTGCTGACCTGCTCTTTGGTGTTTGAATCTGAGTAACTTAGGTCAGGTATGGTCCCTGCCTGAGCAACTAAGAATCAGAAATTCAGAAGCCAGAAATTTGAAGTGTTCGTTCAGACCTATGTCCCCAAATTGTATTCTTTAATTCAACTTTGTTTGCAAAACTCTGAGTTTGGGAGTGTGAGTATGGGAAGAGGGCAAGGTTCTAGGGAGAAAGGGAATCTATTGGAAGGGCAGTGAGTCATTTTAATAATTTGGTTATTATTCTTAGTTTCTTTCTGGGACGGGAAGAGGGAAAGAGATAAGAATGAGAAGAAAAATCCCACCTGCCTTCCTCCCTAACAAATCCAAATAGAGTAATGAATCCCCCAAAATTACCTTCCTTTTTTTCTCTCATCCACCCCATCCCCAAATAGAGCCAATTCACAGCACTTCTGATTCTTTGCACATTAAAAAAGAAAGAGCAGAAATTTTTGATGAGGCTTCGGCAAGCCATCACTTTGAGAATGCAATTTTTTCTTTTTTATTTTTCTTCCCAAGTTTGTCTATTTTAAAATCATAATTCTGGCCAGGCTCACACATGTAATCCCAACACTTTGGAAGGCTGAGGCGGGCAGATTACCTGGGGTCAGGAGTTCGAGAACAGCCTGGCCAATATGGTGAAACCCTGTCTCTAGGAAAAATACAAAAATTAGCCTGGCATAGTGGCACAGGCCTGTAATCCCAGCTACTCAGGAGGCTGAGAGAGGACAATCACTTGAACCCGGGAGGCGGAGGTTGCAGTGAGCCGAGATTGCACCACTGCACTGTAGCCTGGGTGACAGAGCGAGACTCTGTCTGAAAAAAAAAAAATCATAATTCTAATAATACAGGGATTGGCAAATGGCCAAATCTGGCTCACCGTATATTTTTGTCAACAAAGTCTTATTGGAATATGGCCAAATCCATCTTACTTACAAGTGAGAACATGTGGTATTTGGTTTTCTGTTTCTGTGTTAATTCATTTAGGATAATCACATCCAGCAGCATCCTTGCTGCTGTGAAGGACATAATTTCATTCATTTTTATGGCTGCATAGTATTCCATGGTATATATGTATGACATTTTCTTTATCCAATCCACCATTTATATGTACCTGGCTTGATTCCATGTCTTTGCTATTGTGAATAGTGATGCAATGAACATGTGAACGAGGGTGTCTTTTTGGTAGAACGATTAATTTTCTATTGGTTATATACCCAGCAATGGGATCACTGGACTGAATGGTAATTCTTTTTTAGTTCTTTGAAAAAAATCCAAACTGCTTTCCACAGCAGCTAAACTAATTTACATTCCCACCAACTGTGTTTAAGTTTCCCCATTCTCTGCAACCTCACCAATATCTGTTATTTCTTGACTTCAAAATAGTCACTCTTTAACTGGTTTGAAATGATATCTCATTGTGGTTTAGATTTGTACCTCTCATGATTAGTGATGTGGAGCATTTTTTCATATGTTTGTTAGCCATTTTTATTTCTTCTTTTCAGAAATGTCTGTTCATATGCTTTGCCTACTTATTAATGGGGTTGTTATTTTTCTTATTTATTTAAGTTCCTTATAGATTATGAATATTAGTCCTTTGTCTGATTCAGTTTGCAAATATTTTCTCCTATTCTGTAGGTTGTCTGTATACTCTCTTGATTGTTTCTTTTGCTATGCAGAAGCATTTACATTTAATTAAGTTCCGATTATTCATTTTTTGTTTTGTTAGATTTGCTTTTGAGGGCTTAGTCATAAATTCCTTCACTAAGTCAATGTCTAGAAGAGCATTTCCTAAAATATCTTTTAGGATTTTTATAACTTGAGGTCTTACATTTAAGTCTTTAATTCATCTTGAGTTAATATATTTATATAGTGAGAGTGTGGGGTCCAGTTTCATTCTTCTGCATATAGTTAGCCAGTTTTCCCAGCACAATTTATGGAATTAGGTATCTTTTCCCCATTTTATTTATTTTTGTCAACTTTTCCAAAGATGATATGGTGGTAGGTGTATGGGTTTATTCCATGGTTTTCTATTCTGTTGCATTGGTCTGTGTGTCTCTCTGTAGCAATATCATACTGTGTTAGTCACTCTGGTCTTGTTGAATAGTTTGAAGTTGAGTAATGTGATGCCTCTGGCTTTGTTGTTTTTGCTTAGAATTGGTTTGGCTATTTGGGCTCCTTTCTGTTTCCATAATAATATGGTCTAGCAATGTCCCCACCCAAATCTCATTTTGAATTGTAGCTCCCACAATTCCTCAATTCTCCCATGTCATGGGAGGGACCTAGTGGGAGGTAATTGAATCATAGGGGCAGGTTTTTCCCATGCTGTTCTTGTGATAGCAAATAAGGCTCATGAGATCTGATGGTTTTATAAGGGAGAGTTTCTCTGCACAAATTCTCTCTTTTCTGCCACCATGTAAGACATGCCTTTGCTTCTTCTTTGCCTTCTGCTATGATTGTGAGACCTCCCCAGGAACATAGAACTATGAGTCCATTAAATCTCTTTTCCTTTAGATGTTACCCAGTCTTGGGTATGTCTTTATTGGCAGCATGAAAATGGACTAATACAATAAATTGGTATCAAGAGTGGAGTAATACACATATGAATTTTAGAAATTGTTTTTCCTAATTCTGTGAAAAATGACGTTGGTAATTTGATAAGAACAACATTCAATTTGTAGATTGCTTTAGACAATATGGACATTTTAACATTGAAAGAATCATGAATATTGAATCTTCCAATCAATGACCATGGAATGCTTTCCTAATTTTTTGGGGGGGTCTATTTTTTTCAGCAGTGTTTTGTAGTTCTTGTAGATATCTTTCACCTCCTTGGTTAGATGTTTCCTTAGATATGTATTTTTTGTGGCTATTTTAAATAAAATTGTATTTATAACTTGGATCTCAGCTTGGATGTTATTGGAGTGTAGAAATGCTACTAATTTTGTAGATTGATTTTGTATACTGAGACTTTACTGAAGTTGTTTATTAGGTCTAGGAGTCTTTTGTTGGAATCTTTAAGATTTTCTAGGTGTAGAATCATATCTTCACTGAAGACATATAATTTGACTTCCTCTTTCTGTCTGAAAGTCTTTTATTTCTTTCTCTTGTATGATTCCTCTGGCAAGGCCTTCCAGTACCATTTGAACAGAAGATTTGAGAGTGAACGTTCTTGTCTTATTCCCGTTCGAAGCATTTACACTTTTGCCATTTCAGTATGAGGTAGGCTGTGGGTTTGTCATAGATGGCTCTTAATATTTTCAGATATGTTTCTTCAATGCCTTGTTTGTTGAGAGTTTTTATCTCAAAAAGATGTTAGATTTCATTGAATGCTTTTTCTGCATTTATTCAGATAACCATATAATTCTTGTTTCTAAATTTGTTTATGTTGTGATAAAAATAATTCTGTCCATGTGGTTATAAATTTTAAAAACTTATTTATTTGCATATATTGAACCATTTTTGCATCTCTGGAATAAAGCCCACTTGATCCTGGTGAATCAACTTTATTTAATGTGCTTCTGGATTCAATTTGCAAGTTGAAGACTTTTGTGTCTATTTTCATTAGGAATATTGGCCTATAGTTTTATTTTCTGTTGTATATTTGCCAGATTTTGAAATCAGGATGATACTGGTTTTGTAGAAGGAGTTAGGGAGGAATCTCTCCGCCTTGAGTTTTTGGAATAGTTTCCAAAGAACTGGTACCAACTCTTCTCTGCATGTTTTGTAGAATTTGGCTATGAGTCCCTCCGGTGCTGAGATTTTTTTTTTTGATTGTTAGATTTTTTTTTTTATTACTGATTCGATTTTACTACTCAATATTCATCTGTTTAGGATTTCTATTTCTTTCTTATTCAATCTTAGGAGAATGTGTTTTACTAGAATTTCACCCATTTTCCCTAAATTTTCTAGTTTGTGCACATAGAGATGTTCGTAGTAGTCTCTGAGAATCTTGCCAGTTTCTGTGGGATTGTTTGTAATGTCACCGTTGTTATTTCTAATTGTGCTTACTTGTATCTTCTGTTTTTCTTCTTTGTTAGTCTCTGAGTGGTCTATCAATTTTCTTTATGTGTTCAATGAACCAACTTTTCTTTCACTGATTTTTTTGTTCTCACATTTATTTGTTTCTGTCTGATTTTATCTGATTTTATTTCTTTTCTTCTGCTAGCTTTGAGTTTAATTTGTTCTTGTTTTTCTAGTTTCTTTAGGTATGAGGTTATGTTGTTAATTTTAGATCTTTCTGTCTTCCTGATGTAGTTTTTTAGTGCTATAAACTTTTCTCTTAACATTGCTTTTGCTCCATCCCAGAGGTTTCAGTATTTTGTGTCTCTATTTTCATTTATCTCAAAGGATTTTTTTTTTACTTTCTGACTTAAGTTCACTGTTTACTCAAAAGCCATTCAGGAGAAAGTTGTTTAGTTATCATGTGTTTTTGTGATTTTGAGAGTTCCTCTTTGTATTAATTTCTATTTTTATTTCACTGTGATTTGAGAAGATGCTTGACATGATTCTTTTAATTTATTGAGACTTGAATGACTGCACATTGGGTCAGTCTTAGAGTATGTTCCATGTACTGATGAAAAGAATGTATATCCTGTGGTTGCTGGGTGGAGTACTCTGTAGATGCCTGTTAGATCCAATTGGTCAAGTGTCTAATTTAAGTCTAGGATTTATTTTTAGTTTTCTCCTATGACGATCTGTTTAATGCTTTCAGTTGGGTGTTAAGGTCTCCTACTATTATTGTGTAGGCATCCAAGTATTTTCTTTGATCTAGAATTACTTATGAATCTGGATTCTTCAATATTGGTTATGTATATATTTATGATAGTCAAGTCTTCTTGTTGAACTCTTTATCATTGTGTGATGCTCTTCTTTGTCCTTTTATTTTTTAACTGTTGTTGGTTTAAAAGTCTGTTTTATCTGATGTAAGGATAAAAACATCTAATCCTTTTTGTTTTCCGTTTGCATAATAGGTTTTTCTTCATTACTGTACTCCAAGCCTATGGGAGTTGTTACATGTGAGATGAGACTCTTGAAGACTGCAAAAGGGCAGATTTTTTTTTTAAGGCAATTTGCCATTTTTATCTTTGAACTGGAGCATTTAAGCCATTTATGTTCGAAGTTAACACTGGTATTTGATGTTTTGTTCCTGTGGTAGTGTTGTTAGCCAGTTGTTTTGGAGTCTCCATTATGTAGTTGCTTTATAGGCTTTGTGGGCTGTGTGTTTACATGTGCTTTTGTGATGGCAAGAATTGTTTTTTCATTTCCAGGTTAGAATTCTCTTAAGCATCTATTGTAAGGCTAGTCTGATGATGATGAATTCTCTTAGATATTGCTAGTCTGGGAAAGACTTTATTTATCCTTAGTTTGGTGGAATATGAAATATTTGACTAGCATTTTGTTTAAGAGTGCTAAAAATGAGCCTCCAATCTGTTTTGGTTTGTAAAGTTTCTACTGTTAGTTTAATGGACATTCCTTTACAGGTAATATGGCCCTTTCATTTAGCTGCCTTTAAAATTTTTTATTTTGCATTAACCCTGTATAGTCTGATGATTATGTGCCTTGGGGATTGACATCTTGTGTGGTACCTTTTAGGAGTTCTCTGGATTCTTTGGATGTGCATATTGACCCCTATAACAAGATTGAGGGGTCTCTATTGAATTATATCCTCAAATATGTTTTCCAAGTTGCTTACTTTCTCTTCTTCTCTCTCAGAAATACCAATAAGTCATAGATTTGATTACTTTACATAATCTCATATTTTCAAAGGCTTTATTTTTAAAAACATATTTTTTATTTGTCCCTGACTGGATTGATTTAAAGGACCAGTGTTGAAACTCTGAAGTTTTTTCTTCTGTTTGGTCTCGCTTGTTGCTAAGGCTTACAACTGTATGTTTCCTGTAGAAAAATTTTTAATTCTAGAGGTTCTGTTCAGTTTTTTTCTTAATATATATATGTGATCTTTAAAATACTGGATTTTTTTCTGGATTCTTTCTGTTGAATTTCAACTTTTTCTTAGATCTTTTAGGGTTTCTTTTCTATTTTTAATCTAAATTCTATATTTATCATTTCCCATTTTTATTCTGGTTAGGATTCACTGCTAGGGAGGTAGTATAAGACTTTGGAGGTGATGGAACTCTCTAGCTTTTCGTCGTGATGCAGTTGTTGTACTGGTTCCTTCTCTTTTGAGGAAGCTAATTTTTTTTATTTGCTTTTGTTTGAATGGGACTTCTTGATTTTTTTTTTTTCACTTGAGAGTACAACTATGGTGTATATTGTGTATGATTGATTGGCTTTGCTTCTGGGTGCTTTCAGAGAGTGAAGGCTTTGTACAGTTCTTTGGTGGCAGATGGGTTCGTGTGGTGGCTTTCTCAGACATTGCTTGTCTTAGTGACATATTTTTGTTTTGTGGTATAATTCAGATAGTACTTCAGTAGATGGTGCTTAAACATGAGCGCCAGTGGGTAGGTTCTCACTCTTTGCCTGTGCTTACCCTCATTGGAGTCAGAGGCAATGAAGAAGCACCAAAAGCATCTTCCCCCACTATAAGTTCACTCTCAGTGTGGTGGAACTGTGCCTGGAATTGGTGGGTTCTTGGTCTCACTGACTTCAAGAATGAAGCCGCGGACCCTCGCGGTGGGTGTTACAGCTCTTAACGTGGCGCGTCTGGAGTTTCTTCCTCCTGATGTTCGGATGTGTTAGGAGTTTCTTCCTCCCGGTGGGCTTGTGGTCTCGCTGGCTTAGGAGTGAAGCTCTAGACCTTCCCAGTGAGTGTTACAGCTCATAAAAGCAGAATGGACACAAAGAGTGAGCAGCAGCAAGGTGTATTGCAAAGAGCGAAAGAACAAAACTTCCACAATGTGGAAGGGGACCCGAGCGGGTTGCCACCGCTGGCTCTGGCAGCCTGCTTTTATTTTCTTATCTGGCCCCACCCACGTCCTGCTGATTGGTAGAGCCCAGTGGTCTGTTTTGACAGAGCGCTGATTGGTGCGTTTACAATCCCTGAGCTAGACACAAAGATTCTCCACGTCCCCACCAGATTAGTTAGATACAGAGTATTGACACAAAGGTTCTCCAAGGCCCCACCAGAGTAGCTAGATACAGAGTGTCCATTGGTGCACTCATAAACCCTGAGCTAGACACAGGGTGCTGATTGGTATGTTTACAAACCTTGAGCTAGATACAGAGTGCCGATTGGTGTATTTACAATCCCTGAGCTAGACACAAAGGTTCTCCAAGGCCCCACCAGATTAGTTAGATACAGAGTGTAGGCATAAAAGTTATCCAAGGTCCCACCAGAGTAGCTAGATACAGAGTGTCCATTGGTGCACTCACAAACCCTGAGCTAGACACAGGGTGCTGATTGGTGCATTCACAAACCCTGAGCTAGACACAGGGTGCTGATTGGTGCATTCACAAACCCTGAGCTAGACACAGGGTGCTGATTGGTGTATTTACAATCCCTGAGCTAGACATAACGGTTCTCCAAGGCCCCACCAGAGTAGCTAGATAGGGAGTGTCTATGGGTGCATTCACAAACCCTGAGCTAGACACAGGGTGCTGATTGGTGTGTTTACAAACCTTGAGCTAGATACAGAGTGCTGATTGGTGCATTCACAAACCCTGAGCTAGACACAGGGTGCTGATTGGTGCATTCACAAACCCTGAGCTAGACACAGGGTGCTGATTGGTGTATTTACAATCCCTGAGCTAGACATAACGGTTCTCCAAGGCCCCACCAGAGTAGCTAGATAAGGAGTGTCTATGGGTGCATTCACAAACCCTGAGCTAGACACAGGGTGCTGATTGGTGTGTTTACAAACCCTGAGCTAGACACAGGGTGCTGATTGGTGTATTTATAATCCCTGAGCTAGACATAAAGGTTCTCCAAGGCCCCACCAGACTCAGGAGCCCAGCTGGCTTCACCCAGTGGATCCCTTACCACGGCTGCAGGTGAAGCTGCCTGCCAGTCCCGCGCCTTGCGCCTGCACTCCTCAGCCCTCGGGTGGTCGATGGGACTGGGTGCCTGGAGCAGGGGGTGGCGCTCGTAGAGGAGGCTCGGGCCGCACAGGAGCCCACGGAGGGGGTGGGAGGCTCAGGCATGGCCGGCTGCAGGTCCCAAGCCCTGCCCCACGGGAAGGCAGCTAAGGCCCTGCGAGAAATCGAGCGCAGCGCCGGTGGGCTGGCACTGCTGGGGGACCCAGTACACCCTCCGCAGCCGCTGGCCCGGGTGCTGAGCCCCTCATTTCCCGGGGCCGGAGGCCCGGCCGGCTGCTCCGAGTGCAGCGCCCGCCAAGCCCACGCCCACCCGGGACTCCAGCTGGCCGGCAAGCGCCGCCTGCAGCCGCGGTTCCCGCCCGCGCCTCTCCCTCCACACCTCTCTGCAAGCTGAGGGAGTGGACTCTGGCCTTGGCCAGCCCAGAAAGGGGCCCCCACAGTGCAGCGGTGGGCTGAAGGGCTCCCCAAGTGCCGCCAAAGTGAGAGCCCAGGCAGAGGCGGCACGGAGAGCGAGCGAGGGCTGTGAGGACTGCCAGCACGCTGTCATCTCTCAGAACCACAGGAGAAACCTGAGAAGTGTCTCAGCACACTACCTGGATCCTAATGGTAAGAGCTCCTGTGGGAGGCTAGAGATGATTTCCTCTCCAAGTCCATGCCCAACATTGGTTATGTTGCCTTCAGAGGCTAGCACCATACTTCTATTTCCTTTAACTCAGGGGGACTTTGGTAGGCTGTGCTCCTCACCCCCTTAGGGGCAGTCTGCATCGAGGGTTAGATCTCTAAGTGACCGGGGTTCACCTCCATTTTACTCCTTGAAACTGGTAGGGCACTGTCCCCCAAATGACCAAGGGAGCAGTCTGAGACACCCAGCAATGACATATGCAGACTGGTTCTAGGTCGTAAAGTCGTTTCTAGCTGCCCATCTCACTCGCTAAGAGAAATCTCAGCTTCAGCAACTGTCCTCCTAGTCCAGTCTTGTGATGCCAGAGAGCCCAATTCCAGTGCCCATTTCTGGGGCACTGTCCACACTCCCACTCAATTCTGGCTATGTGGGCCTTTACCCCACTCCAGAGCAGTAATTACAATCTCTGGCCCAAGGCTAAAATTTTGTGGGTGCCACTGCCGGTTGTGAAACAGTGACTGACTTTGTATGAGCCTGGATAAAAAAAATGGTGCTCTTCTTTTGGTTCTGGAACTGAGAAAATGTCTGCAGCTTGCTTTTCCTGGGGCCTTTTCCTCTCTCCGTCTTTCAGCCTCTCTCCATGTCGGCTCCAGGGCTTGGAGGAAACAGGGTGCTATTTTTTGTTCTGAATTACACAGATCCCTAGTGGAAAGGTGAGTCACAGAGGGAGACTGACTGCCCCTCTTCTTTACTGGGGCTTCATTCACTTTTATCAGTCAATCACCATCACAAGGAAGGCTGTCCACCTTGTCATTTCTGGAGTCTGGGTTGTTCTTCATTTTTTTCTGATGAAATACCGTCTTCCTTCTTGAATTAAAGCTCTCGAAGTAGATCTTTATGCACTGTTTTGCTGTTTCCAAGTAGCGAAGGCATGCTAAAAGCCTCTAATCTGTCATCTTGGGGGTAAAAAACCTTTATTTTAAAGGTTTTGTTGTTGTTGTTTTGTGTTGTTCTGTGCTTGCCGATGATGTCAATTTAATTGGATTTTGATTAAAGAACAAGTTCTAATGTTTGCTATTTTGCGGAGTGATATGGTTTGGTTGTGTCTCCATCCAAATCTCATCTTGAATTCCTACATGTTATGGGAGGGACTTGGTGGGAGGTAATTGAATCATGGGGGCAGGTCTTTCCCATGTTGTTCTCATTGTAGTGAATAAGTCTCACGAGATCTGATGGTTTTAAAAAAGGGAATTTCCTTGCACAAGTTCTCTCTTGCTTCTCTGCTGCCATGTGAGACTTGATTTTCACCTTCTGCCATGATTGTGGGGCTTCCCCAGCCATGTGGAACTGTAAGTCCATTAAACCTTTTTCTCTTGTAAATTGCCCAGCCTCTTGTATGTCTTTATCATCAGTGTGAAAATGGAATAATACATGGAGATTGTTGAGAGTTTCTTTATATCCTAGTCTATGTTAAAATATCATAAATATTTCTCATGTAGGTCAAAATTATCTCTTTCTGTGCATTGGATATAGTAATTTATGCATGTATCTTCAGTCAAAGTTATTAATTATATTGTTCCAATTGTTTCGATTTTTATCAAAATTTTCTTCCTAATCTAATACTATGAAAAATGTGTTAGAATTGCTCATTCTGATTGGATATTTGTCAGTTATCTTTGAAATTATGTTGACTTTGACTTTTCTTTTTCTTTTTTTTTTTTTTTGCTTCATGTATCCTGAAAGCTTTATTATTAGCTGCTTGCTACATTACAATTGTTATGACTTACTGGAAATTTTATATTTTACTCCATTTTAGTATCTACCTTAATCTTTAACAATGATGTTTCATATAAGATAATTTTATCTAATATTAATATGAACAATCCAGCATCATTTGTTTTATACTTACCTGAGCTACATGCGTTTGTCTATCTGAAATCTATCAATTTATTAATCTATTTATTCTTCCATCACATATCTTTTAACTTTTTGTATGATTTTTATTTGGATATATCTTTATTAATCTGTATATTAGTTAACTTATATTTATATTCTTTCTGTTACTAATTTTCATTAAGTGTCATGGTGAATTTTTTTCATTTATTGTTATCAGTAATCTACTTGTAATCATTTTTACTACATTTTGTGCTATTATCTCTCATTTTTCTATCTTTTCTCTTTTTCTGCCTCCCATTGGATTGATCACATTTTCTGCTTTCTTTTCCTTTGGTTTCTCCCCATAACCCAAAGGTATAGAATTTCTGTATTCTACCATTTTCATTCAGTGTTCATCTGTTTTTTTTTTTTAAAGCATACAGACATTTTTCTTAAAAGGTGAAATTTAACTGTATCCTCACCCTCTAGCTGAACAATGCTGAAAAATCTTTAACCCTTTTTGTGTATAGGGAAAAAAAAGTGCAGCTCACTGCCTGTGCTCATTTAATTTTATATAAACATTCTCTTTGAGGCTGAAGCAAATCCGACTGATTTCCAACATGAAAGTAAAATATAAAATATAAAAGTTAGTTCTGTTTATTTCTAAACAGAACTAACTTCAGAATCGTCTGAATCATCAGAATCATCTGTTTAGGAAAAATTGAATTCATCAAATAAATCTTCAGCTAATACCTGTATGAAAACTATGTTAATATCACACTTAGGAATGCTATGTTTTCTAAAACTTGACATCTTCAGTGATTGAAAATTACTATATTTTATAAATGGAAATACCTCTACAAAAAACAGAATGCTATAAATAGAATGATGTCTTTTGTTTTGAAAGGTGATATACTAGAGTGAAGTGAAAATAATAATAAAATCAAGATCTTTTGTAGAGAAGTTATTTGGGGGTAAACACTGAAGCTGCAAGCACCGCTGGTCAGTATTCTTGGAGCAAATGGGAAATGGTTTAAATCTGTTACTTCTCGCTCCTGTCTCGTATGATGTCTGAGTTTGTTAAATTAATGACAACATATTCCACCTCCAGAATTAACAAAAATTTTTAAAATATCTCTATATTGTGCAATTTGTTTTCTTCAAAATTGTCTTACATTTTATTCTTCCTACCTAGATTCAATGTTGTTCTTTTTGAAATGCCAATTTTTATAGTTCTTGTAGTTCATTTATCTTAGTTTTATGTGTTATTTTTTACTGAAAATACTTTATTGTGTATAAATCAAATAATAGTTAATCGTGGTATAAGATTACAGGTTGGTAGCATATTTTCTCAGCTCTTTAAATATATTATTTTCTTGCTTCCTGGCATATAGTTTTGTTCTTGAGAAGTATGTTTTCCATCTACTAATGTGCATTTTTAGTTGTTTTTAAAAGGAGTCCCTATGTTCTAATTGATCTGCTGATGTACATTTATATATACTTGTCTTGCCCCAAACTCCCCTTCTTTAGTCTGAGCAATGATGCTTTTTATTATTTTTAAAATACTGTATTTGGATATTGCTTCTCCTCTAGCTTCTCCATATGGAGTGTCTATTTTATGCTCCAAGTTTTTTATTCCTTCTTTTTAAATAATTGTATAAACATAATTTGAATCATGTTATTTTGTTTCTTTAAACTATTAGAGACTTCTCTCTGAACTGAAAGCATAGAATCTACACTATGAAACGTAAGACATGATCTAGCCATTTGCTACATCACAAACCCTCATCTCATCACATCTGCCTCTCTTCTTATGCTCATACATGGCAACACCACCAGCCACATATCTTTTTAAAAAGACAGACATTATTAGAAACCTGAAAAGTCTGTTTGGAGTAACCTTGTGTTATAACTAGGAACAAATATAGTTGTTGAATAAGAGTAGCTGTTTAATGAATGATACTTAATTATAAAAGATGAATTAAACAATGAGCACATCAATGGTGGGGATTATTTCAACTGTCATTTTATCTTTTTTGTCAGAAAGAGTGCCTGGCACATTTTAGGTGTACAATAAAAATTGACTCAAATTTAATTGACTTTAGTGAAACAGAATTTTTAAAGAGGTTGACTGGAGGTAGCAGCAGATATACAAATGCTTAAAATATTTAACCTGAAAGTTAGAAATAGCATTAAATAAAGCTTTTAAAGAGATCATAAAATGTGATAATGCGAATTTTTAAAGGTGTTAAGAATGCACACAAATATGGTTAATATAGCAAAACTATTTAACTTTGAAATTCCATAAAACATTCAACTTTTAAGTCTATGTAATAGATATGTGAGAAAATTAGATTGCAAGATCATATTATCAGTCTTACAGATGAGATAGGCTTATCTTACTTTCTTTGTATAGAAAATTGTGAAACTTATATTAGTCCATATCTCAGACTTCCCTGCATAAACTGTACTGGCAATTACCATAAAAACATAGAGTGCCTAATAAAAATGAATCCACTGTTTGGAATAAAACTTGCCTTTTATTGAATTCAGAGTCATCACATTTCTTCTACCTAACTTCTTGAATAATGAGAGTTTCTACTCTCTTTAATGTTCTGAGAATTTTCTTCCTGAAAAACATAAAGGCTTATATTATTATGCAGAGGAAAAGGTATGGCCTTCTCTTGTGAACATGCAGCAGTATTCTATTTAAATAAAGTTGATTCAGCACAAGTCCTCGGGATACTAGCTATTTTATAGTTTGAAGAAATGCAGGATACTTGTCTGAGTTGACTCTCTCATTATATGCAGGCTTTCTACCGTGAGAGACTTTCTCAGAATGCTTCTTATAATATATTTTAGAAGCAAAGGCACAATAAAAACATATTACTACTTTTTTTCTTTTGTAGGTATAAGATAAATATATTTAAATATACCTTTGGCTATTAACAAATAGTAGTCATGGACTGAAGAGGCTTCTATTGCTTAATAATTTAAAGCCTCACATTATTTTATATAAAAGGAATTACTTGAGATTTGAATGTATCTAAAGTTTTTAAATTCATTACATTCGAAACATGCTAAAATACTGAAAGCTTCTTATATAATATTTTTATCACCCATTAGATTATTAAAATTTAATAGCATTGTTTATTTGGCATAATAATTAAAATGATCAAGATTTTTTTGAAAGCAAACTCTCGTAATTGCATGCAACATACAAATTTATTAATATCGAAGCATGAGTAGAAATCTAAAAATATTAACATATAGAATATTTTGATGCGATGGGTATAATTGAACAGAAAATCAAAGAAGGAAATAATATTTTAAAAACGATACAGTGAGACTGAAATTTTTCACATTAAAAAACTTTATTTACTAGAAAATGTATTTATCTAAACATCTCATATTAGGTTAAAATATGAATACTAAATTGAATGCACTCTTTCATATATACTTTCTATTACACTGGTGGGCAGTGTTATACACTATACCAGTAAGAACTTGTATTTTTATGTAAGAAATTTTAAAAGCCTGTTAATTACATGATTTTGAGTAAATTACTTAATGCCTTTCTGATGAATTCCTTATCTTTAAATTTAATAACAATATTAGTGCCTATTTCAGAAGATTGTTATAGGATTTAATTGATGTAAAATGTGTAAACAGCATTGCTGGGTACAAATTAAATGCTCAATAAATGTTAGCTTCTTATTATCACTAAATAACAAATCCTCTACTTTGTCAGATAATCTATTCCTGAAAGTATATAAAATCATTAAGTGTTGTGTAAATAAAGAAGGGTGAGATACATGAATGGCATAAGTACTAGGGTCTTAGAAACAACACAGCATTAATGTGCATGTCAAATTAAATAGAAACTTGCAGCAGATTCTGCTGTTTTCATATAGAATAACCTTGTTAGCAGAACTCTGATTCTGTGTGGCCCTGTGGCCAGTTAAATGTACTCTAGTATTCCTCATTTCATGAAATCAGACGTGACCACATTACAGGATGCTAGGCAACAGAAAGAGCTAGAAGCAGCCCTTCCCATAATCTCATTAAAATAAACCCATTACTTTTCTTTTCCTTTCTTTCTTCTACCTGCCTGGAATAGTTAGTAGAAGTCATCTTGCGATAATGAGACAACATGTATGAAGTTGGAAGATGACAATATAAAGGGTGGAGGCAAGGAAGAGTCTAGTTCCTGTTAAGCCACAATACCAGGGCCGAACAACCTGTATCTGAACCTCATCGAATGTTGTTATAGCATATGCTTGTGTTTAAGCCACAAAAAGAGCTTTTTTTTCTTTTTTATTATGTACAGTTGAATGTAATCCTACCTGACATAAAACTGACGAATGAAAGAAATCATAAAGATACATCATGCAACCAAAAATGTAACCTTCTCTTATATTAAAAGTTCTCTGTCATTCTCACTTTCTTTGTCATTTGCATTGCTTCTTTTTGCTATTTTTCCTCTTATCAATATTCTAGCTGTCCTCTTTCCATCTTCTTTACTAGTTTGTCTTCTACTTGACCATTGAAGTTTCTTGTAGATTGTTACAGAAGTAGCCCCCACTGTGTCCTGTGTCCTGGTAGCCACACCCATGTATTCTTTCTTCTCAAGTTGACTAAGGTGGGGTTTATTGCTGTCCTCTGTGATTGAGATATTGGCAAATATGATGTCAGCAAATGCTTGAAAGGTGTGGCCATAGAGGATTACTCTGCTTTTTGCTGTTTTTGGAATGAAGACTCCATGTGAAGAATCCCAAACCAGCCTGATGGAAGTGTGTGGACTGGAAAACAGCTAGCACCAAGTGCCAATCATGTGAGAAAGGCTATTTTACAGCCCTTAGCCCAAGACGATAAGTTGAGTGACCTAAGTTGAAAGCAACCAAAGAACCACCCCATAAACCCAGTCTAAATTGTTGACTCAAATGGAAGGGAAGTAAACAAAACTGTTGTTAATTTTTTAAACTATTGAGTTTTAAGGTGGCTTGCTACATAAAAACAGATATGTGAGACAAGCTTTCTAAAGTATCTTTTATGTTATTCTACTATATGGCTGCATTCTCTTTTCATCACTCCCAAATGGATATCGTCACACTTTAAATTCCTTCTGGCCTACAGATTCTCATCTACCTACCTTCTCAATGTCTCTGTGAGAATGTTACTTGTACAGGGACTTTAAACATATGAAATGTGTATTTCTAAATCTTTCTTAGTTCCCACTTTTGCCTCTGTGTGCCTCATGTCTCAATAACACTCACTAAATGAGTGATTTGATTAAGTATGAAATCTATAAGTAATAATTTCCCCATTTACTGTTGTTGCTTCACATATCCCTATTAAAAAATCCTGTCAGTTTCACGAAAGACCTCTGCGTTATATCAAATTCTCTTCATCTCTATTGCCACTATGATATGAGCCAAAAATCATCTCTCTCCCTAACTAAGGAAATAAAAATGCGTCCAGTTACTTAAAACGTTTATTTTTCTTCAATTTATTCTGCAAAAAAAGTTAAATTTATTTTTTTAATGCAGATATCATTAAATTAACCTGCATTATATTCCATTGCCTTTGAAATAAAAGGCAAGATATTTATATGATTGGGAAGTTTTTACAAAATTGTTCACCTCATTTGCACATCTTAAATTTCTGTCATTCTACTGTTTTTAAAATTTAAGCCATATTTGAACTTATTTCATTGTATTCAATGTCTCATATCCTTTCTGTGTGTTTTTGTGTTTATGCTATTTAACCCTTCTCTCTCCATGAAGATCTATTTTGTCTTCCTGTCTATTCAGTTTATACAACACTTCATTCAGGAGATTTTCATGGATACCTCTTCCAACTTCTGAATACGTGGAGTGTCCTTATCTTATGTTACAAAGAGGGGCATGATAACAAATATTTAAGACCAACTCTTGTGGGACAAAACAAAATTTTTATATTTGCCTTTGTTGATTTCTATTATGTAAATATTTCCACCATCGTTGATTTCAAGTAACATGACATCAATAGATCTGCAAAATTCCTAAAAGGTTAACAATTCCTGAACACTTAACAACTTGTTCTCATGAGCTGCTATAGGCTAGCTCCAGCACAGCACTAACTTCAGAGTCCAACTTCCTGCCAACATGCCCAGAGCACAGTTAATGTGAAGGTCCCATGGCGTTAAAGTCCATCTCTTTACTTATCTTTGCTCTGTTCCCTCTGGCTGGCATAGTGCAGAACCCAAACAAATATAAGCATGCAGCTTATAAAGATGCATTCAGTGTAAGGAAAAAGGAATGCATGAATGGAAATGCTTTCCTGGCCTCAGGGCTGCACATCATCAGGGAGCTAAAGAAGTGTCTGAAAGCAAACATCTCCATCCCTCTGTTTTGATCTACTCCCATCAGTATATTTGGGAGGGAAATTGAAATGAGTATGTATAGGTGGAAAATGCCTAGCTGGTGATTCCAATTCAATTCATGTTGAAGGCTACCATTTTAAAATTATGTATCTTAAGTGCATATATATTAGTCAAAAATAATTGGTATCGAGAAGATATTTAAAAGTGATTCAAACTATATTATGCAAAGGCTTTTGTATGTATTACTATTAAAAACAACCAAGCTTCACAGATATTTAGTTAAACACCTAGTTAACAGCCAAAATAAGGAACTAAATGGATGCATAACCCAGTCTCTTTCAACTTCTCTATTATCTGTAGTCTGAAGTATCAGAAATAAAATGATCTTGATTACTACAGAAAAGTTGCTTGAATAAGCTATAATTGACTGGAGATTAGAGATTGATTATAGAATAAGTCAATAGGAGATGCAATGAATATGAGTTTAACTTTGAAGCTTTAGGAGAATAATTCCAAAAGAATAACACATGATCTCAACCACCACAAAATTGATGCTGAAATGCTTAATGCCCATGTTTGCAAGTTAAATAATAAAGAATTCTTAAGAAACAATTACAATATTATTTACTAAATTAGCATGTTTCCATAATTCTAAGACGCATGTTTTTAATTTTCATGTATCGAAAATTCAAATGCAATAAGTAAAACATATTGAATTATAATTTAATTGCAGTACTTGTTTCCATACTAGTAATACACTAAATACAATAAATTAATGGTACCATCAATTTGATAAAATACAGTAATTTTATGTTATAGTAGATAATATTTTACAAATAGGAGATAAAATTATAAAAATGTCCCTTTTTTAAAGTCCTAATTCAGAACAACAAAATGAAAGGGTTGTGAGTAATAAATATTAGGTTATAATTAAAACAATGCAACCAAGGGAGCTGAAAACATAATTACAATGATTAAAATAACATTTCTTGAGTTCTCATTATGGCTTTAAGACATTGAGGTAGAAATTTGCAAAGAAATCCTTATACAATCACTTCAACATATTATTTTATGTTTTGCTACAATTCTTCCAAGTTTAATTTATTGAAGAGAAAAAAAGAAACTGGCAGAGATAGAAACAAAGAGGAAACAGACAGACAAAGACGTAAGGAAAGAACAGGTTTGAAGTTAAGCTAAATGTTTAAAAGAATGAGTATGAATAGTTACGATAAAGAGTATTACTAAAATTGTGGTCCAGGAATCATATCTATAATAATTACCTGATAGGCTTGTTAAAAATGAAGATTCTTTGGTTCTGACCCAAACCTACTAAATCAGAAAATCTGTGGAAAGGGACTAGAAAACTTTATTTTTAACAAGCTCCCTAGAAAGTTTTATGCACAATAAAGTTTGAGAAAACCTGAATTATAGGGTGAAAAAAAAAAGATAAGCCAAAAAATAAATCAAGCATAAATTATTACAATTTTAATCATGTAGTGAGAACTGGCTAAGTATGCTGAGTAAGCACTTCAAATTATAATACTTTCATATGCGTTTCATATGAGAATCTATTTAAAAGTGAATGCATTTCAATTGAGTCATGAATAACTGCTTACTGAAAGTGGTTTAATAGCACAGAATACTAGGTAATATTAAACCTTATCTGTTATTGATAAATATGATCTAATGCTATCTGTTTTTTCATCTAAAGAATTTAAAATTAAGGTTGAATGTTCTTACATATATTGTTGCTTTCTTTAGAAAAAAATACTTATTTTTCACATCTCTTATTCAGTTTTCTAGCTTATGTATTTCATCTACCTGGAGTCATCTGCAATGCTACAATTTTGTTGGAAAAATCAACAAGTATTATGTCTGTATCAAATTGTTTGAATAATATTTCTCATAAAATATAAAAAGTATTACATATTTTTGCATGAAACTGAATATCAGCCACAAAGTTTTGAGTTTACTTGTTAACACCAAGCTATCTGTTAATTTGAACACATAGAAAACAAATATGTTCTATATCTTAAAAAAAACACGGTATGGTATATAGAAAAGAAAAGTTAATTGAGATTTGCCTTAAATTAATCAATTAAGTTATACTTAAATCATCACCATTTTCTGAATTGTTAAAACATGTATTAAAATTTCCTGTGAACAATAACAGGATATCCTCCCTAACTCATTTTATGAGGCCAGCATCATCCTGATACCAAAGCCTGGCAGAGACACAACAAAAAAAGAGAATTTTAGACCAATATCCCTGATGATCATCGATGTAAAAATCCTCAGTAAAATACTGGCAAACAGAATCCAGCAGCACATCAAAAAGCTTATCCACCATGATCAAGTGGGCTTCATCCCTGGGATGCAAGGCTGGTCCAACATACACAAATCAATAAACGTAATACAGCATATAAACAGAACCAACGACAAAAACCATGTGATTATCTCAATAGATGCAGAAAAGGCCTTTGACAAAATTCAACAACCTTCATGCTAAAAACTCTCAGTAAATTAGGTATTGATGGGATGTATCTCAAAATAATAAGAACTATCTATGACAAACCCACAGCGAATATCATACTGAATGGGCAAAAACTGGAAGCATTCCCTTTGAAAACTGGCACAAGACAGGGATGCCCTCTCTCACCACTCCTATTCAACATAGTGTTGCAAATTCTGGCCAGGGCAATCAAGGAGCAGAAGGAAATAAAGGGTATTCAATTACGAAAAGAGGAAGTCACATTGTCCCTGTTTGCAGATGACATGATTGTATATCTAGAAAATCCCATCATCTCAGCCCAAAATCTCCTTAAGCTGATAAGCAACTTCAGCAAAGTCTCAGGATACAAAATCAACGTGCAAAAATCACAAGCATTCTTATACACCAATAACAGACAAACAGCCAAATCATGAGTGAACTCCCATTCACAATTGCTTCAAAGAGAATAAAATACCTAGGAATCCAACTTACAAGGGACATGAAGGACCTCTTCAAGGAGAAATATAAACCACTGCTCAATGAAATAAAAGAGGATACAAACAAATGGAAGAACATTCCATGCTCTTGGGTAGGAAGAATCAATATCGTGAAAATGGCCATACTGCCCAAGGTAATTTATAGATTCAATGCCACCCCCATCAAGCTACCAATGATTTTCTTTGCAGAATTCAAAAAAACTACTTTAAACTTCATATGGAACCGAAAAAGAGCCCGCATTGCCAAGTCAGTCCTAAGCCAAAAGAACAAAGCTGGAGGCATCACGTTACCTGACTTCAAACTGTACTACAAGGCTACAGTATCCAAAACAGCATGGTACCGGTACCAAAACAGAGATATAGACCAATGGAACAGAACAGAGCCCTCAGAAATAATGCCACATATCTACAACTATCTGATCTTTGACAAACCTGACAAAAACAAGAAATGGGGGAATGATTCCCTATTTAATAAATGGTACTGGGAAAACTGGCTAGCCATATGTAGAAAGCTGAAACTGGATCCCTTCCTTACACCTTATACAAAAATTAATTCAAGATGGATTAAAGACTTAAACGTTAGACCTAAAACCATAAAAACCCTAGAAGAATACCTAGGCAATACCATTCAGGACATAGGCATGGGCAAGGACTTCATGTCTAAAACTCCAAAAGCAATGGCAACAAAAGCCAAAATTGACAAATGGGATCTAACTAAACTAAAGAGCTTCTACACAGCAAAAGAAACTACCATCAGAGTGAACAGGCAACCTATAGAATGGGAGAAAATTTTTGCAATCTACTTATCTGACAAAGGGCTAATATCCAGAATCTAAAATGAACTCCAACAAATTTACAAGAAAAAAACAACCCCATCAAAAAGTGGGTGAAGGAGATGAATAGACACTTCTCAAAAGAAGACATTTATGCAGCCAAAAGACACATGAAAAAATGCTCATCATTACTGGCCATCAGAGAAATGCAAATCAAAACCACAGTGAGATACCATTTCACACCACTTAGAATGGCGATCATTAAAAAGTCAGGAAACAACAGGTGCTGGAGAGGATGTGGAGAAATAGGAACACTTTTACACTGTTGGTAGGATTGTAAACTAGTTCAACCATTGTGGAAGTCAGTGTGGCAATTCCTCAGGGATCTAGAACTAGAAATACCATTTGACCCAGCCATCCCATTACTGGGTATATACCCAAAGGATTATAATTCGTGCTGCTATAAAGACACATGCACACATATGTTTATTGCAGCACTATTCACAATAGCAAAGACTTGGAACCAACCCAAATGTCCAACAATGATAGGCTGGATTAAGAAAATGTGGCACATATACACCATGGAATACTATGCAGCCATAAAAAATGATGAGTTCATGTCCTTTATAGGGACATGGATGAAGCTGGAAACCATCATTCTCAGCAAACTATCTCAGGGACAAAAAACCAAACACCACATGTTCTCACTCATAGGTGGGAAGTGAACAATGAGAACACATAGACACAGGAAGAGGAACATCACACTCTGGGGACTGTTGTGGGGTGGGGGGACAGGGGAGGGATAGCATTAGGAGATATACCTAATGCTAAATGACGAGTTACTGGGTGCAGCACACCAGCATGGCACATGTATACATATGTAACTAACCTGCATGTTGTGCACAGGTACCCTATAACTTAGAGTATAATAAAAAAATAAATAAATAAAACAATGACAGAATAACCCTAATTTTCTGTATTCATCCTCAATTGTTTTATTATTTTGTTGGATTTTAAATAGATAGGTTTTATTTACACCTAGCATTGAAATATTTAATAAGAGATTGCAATTGTATCCATTTTGAATAAAATAGAGCTAAAAGTCATTATCTATGAGAATGGTTTTATTTTTATTTAAACAGTAAAAAATAATTAAATTTTTTATTTAAGGAGTGACGAGATGTTAACCAAAATGTACAGCAATTTAAGTTAACATCTTGCCACTCCTTAAATAAAAAATTTAATTTTTTTTTTGCCTAACTACACGTTACTATTTTAAATTTTTTTCAGTATTAAGACATTTAATGTATATGTCTCATGCTTAGACAGCTATAAACGACTTCCCTACAACTGAGAAGCTTTAAGTTAGCACAGGTACCTTTTTTTTTTTTTTTGACGGAGTCTCGCTCTGTCGCCCAGGCTGGAGTGCAGTGGCTGATCTCTGCTCACTGCATTCTCCACCTGCTGGGTTCACTCCATTCTCCAGCGTCAGCCTCTGGAGTAGCTGGTACTACAGGCACCCGCACCTCGCCTGGCTAATTTTTTGTAATTAGTAGAGAGGGGGTTTCACCGTGTTGCCCATGCTGGTCGCCTGCAGTCCCAGCTACCCCCCGCCACGCCCGGCTAATTTTTTGTATTTTTAATAGAGACGGGTTTTCACTGTGTTAGCCAGGATGGTCTGGATCTCCTGACCTCGTTATCCGCCCACCTCGGCCTCCCAGAGTGCTGGGATTACAGGCGTGAGCCACCGTGCTGGGCCTAGCACAGGTAACTTTTATTTACCTCAGTTTTATATGAAGAGTCAAGGAGAGAAATGAAAACTTAAAAAGGACAAATATTGTCTACATTTTCTAATGGAGGTTTGCTCCATATCATGTTTCTCTCTTGCTTTTCCTGGAGCAACTTCAAGGTGGAGAATATCTTCTCAAGTCAAGATTATGCTATGGTAACATATTAGCTATGAATTGATGCAGACAGCTTTCTAACCATTTGAAATTGCTCAGAAATACATAAAGGCTATGGATGTTAAAAGGAAAAAGCTCTTTTCCAAGTTTGCTATGTTGTTGATTTATGAGGTAGGGCAATTAAAAGTGTGTCTAAGCTTAAACAAATGTGCCTTTTCTACCTCTGCTTATTTAGCAGAATTCTTAAAAGAACAAGCTCACAGATGTAAGAAAAATGACACTGGGACATTAGTAAACATTTTTACACTTACATAATTATATATTTTTGACACTTATAAGACAATGATTTAATAGAATCCAGAACTGAAGTGCATGCTAAAGTCATTTTTGTAGAACTTTGCCCTTGATAGTGGTGTATAAATGATGTTCTTACATTGTACATACGCACATATAGATGCACAGCCATAAACACAAAAAGACATTTGAGTGTTGCTATTTTACCTTGAATTTAATGGTTTAACTGTATGCTGTCTTTTGTTATAAATTTATGCATCCATTTTGAAAGCAGTATAGTAGTGTTGGTATAAATAGTATACTAATTAATTTTAAAAAACAAGTTACATAATTGAAAATGGCAGAGTAGAAACTAATCTTTGAAATTATGATTGTTGTAGCTCTCTCCAAAGGTATCTTCTAGGATTATACATTTTTGTTAAACAGATAGTTTTCCTTTATCAGAGGTTATCATGAATCTACACTGTCATTACCACATTAAATAAATTTTATCCCTCTGAGGAGAATTCTGACCTTTCATAGCACAGAAAATAGACTGATAGCACTTTCAGCAATTCCCATAAATTACACACCAGTTGCTGTGGTTTGGATGTTTCCTACAAATTTTATGTTGAAATTTAATCGTCATTAGTATTAAGTGGAGGATTCTTTGGGAGGTAATTAGAATTATGTAAGGTCATCAGAGTGGGGGCTCCATGTTGGGACTGTGGCTTTATAAACAAAGGGGAAGAGAGACCTGAGCTAGGACTCTTGCTCTGCCTCACAATGTGATACCTCTTACCATGGGATGATATCGCAATAAGGCCTCACCAGATGTGTCACCTTGATCTCAAACTTTCCAGGCTCCGGAACCACAAGAAGTAACATTTCTCTTTTTTTTAATGAATTACCCAGTCTCAAGAATTCCGTTATAGCAACACAAAAAGAAATAAGACAGTAGTCTTGCACATCATTAAGATTATTATCAATGCTGCACATTTAGGTTAAAATTTGTGAAAAGTTAGATGAGAATCTTAATGGATATTTTATATTTCACTTTTGCTTTTCTGCTACTGAGATGCTCATTACTTCTTATCGTAGCAAAAATAACAATAAGTTGCAAAATCCATTGTATAAATTACATGTTTTTTTTCTCATTATGAGTGACTCCATGCAATTTACTTCGAAGTTAGTTCATGAGGAAATTATACTTTGGAACTCCTAAAGAAAAATTGCACCCAACAGGTCAACAGGCAAAGGAGACTATTCATGACTATTTCAATAGAGAAAAGAGACTGAATCTAACTCTGATGAAACAAGAGTCAAGAAAATTTTCAAGTCCTGGGGTGATCTAGTGGAAAAGTACTGGAAGATACTAATAGAGAAGTTAGTCGGTGTGTTTAGACCTTCTGTGTTTGCTAATTGGTGGTTATTGAAATTAGTCTTCTACAGAGAGACTGGAAGATAAGGCACTATCTTTCTGGATGATTACATTTCAAAAGGATGGTTCCCAGGTTCTTGAGAAAGGTATTAGCTGGTAATAAAACTGGCCAAAGGCTGGGAGAAGATTTACATCTCAAAGGGGCAGGGAAAGAATTTGCATTTAAAAGTTTTCTTAAGTAAATGCTCTAAGGGAAGGGAGGCTAGAAGCCTAGAGTCAGTGTCTAAAAGTTACTCAAACTGAGGACAATGTTAAAGCTATCTTGCTCAAAATAAGAGAAACCATACCTTCATTTGCAGGCTACTTCTGCAGAGAGAACACCAGAGGGGAAAGGAATCTATCAGAAGGCAAGGTGAGTTTCTATAACTGGAAGTTCTTTTCCTTCACTATTTCTTTTTGAGTCAATTTTTCTTCTCCAAGAAACTTTCAAAATATATTCACTTCACGTGTCCCCACAAGGAGTATCTTTTTCAAAGTACTTATGACTAGAAATTTAACTTTTGAGGTCACTTTTTGCCTTCCTAATTACACTGTAAGAATTTTTCTGGCAAGATATTATGAATTTTTTTATATGAATTTCCGAGAACAAACTAAGTGCCACACCTAGTAAATAAACACTGAATATTGTTGAATGAAAGAAGCATTGTTTTTTCAAAGTAAATACAGTTTAAAGTAAGCTAGGGTAAAGAGAGTCACATATGGAGAAAGAATTCTACAAAGTCCCTAAAATCTTGAGTCTTAAAGCATTTATTCTGTCTCTTTGAGCATTAAGGCCAAATCTATTAGGGGGCATTATAAATGAAAAATATGCAAATTAAAAATAATAGCCCAGTTTTAATGGGATTATAACAAAATCGAATATGAGCTTAACTTTGAATTTCTTAGCTTTTATGTTTCAAGTTAAATCCATGATACCATTTGAAACTATCTTTTGGAATGCAAATCAGTACCAATACTGCTGAGCATAGTGAAAATTAATGAAAATAATAACAGAAAAGAACTTACGAAGTCTACTAAATCCCATTTTAACATAAGTAGAGTCAAAGTGGTCTTTGTTATTGTTATAATTAACTGATTGCATGCAAACACAACCCTACTTATTTAACTGAAATATAAAGAAAGTTGTATATCTTCTAATAGGATGTATATTTATATATAGTCTAAAATGCCAAAAAAAAGTCGTATTTTGAATTTTACCGAGAAATAGTAACCAATAACTTCAAATCTTTTGTTTGGTTGGAAAATACTTGTTGTATTCTGAATAAACTTTTAAACATATGTTAAAATTGTGTGTGAATTTTAAATTATAGAGATAAATCATTAAATATTGAAAGCCAGTTTTTCTGCATTAATATTCTTATAAGGAAGCGTAATTTTAACAGAAAGTTGTATTGTGTTTCCTATTTAATTATAGATAATCACATATTTAAAAGATAATTGTAATTTTTAATAAATATTAAACCTGTTGTTAATAATGTACAGAAACCCAGATAATTACTTTTGACAGAATTATTTCTCACAGAATTGAACATTTTCTTACATCAACAACAAAAATGTTCTGTCTCTGCTTCTGTGATATAAAAATGATGATACATTATGGTATTTAACAGTAAGCATGAATGATTTTTTTAAATAGAGTATATTTTAAGTGTTTATTTCAAGCTCACTCTCTGTGAACATTTTAATTTAGTGAAATTTAATTAAGACAATGGGACTATTATTCAGCATGCTCAATTTTTATGTAGTTGTATTTTAGAGAGAAATTTAGATTTGTATAAACTTCTGGCTTTAAGATAATATCAAATGCACATCAGTTGAGGAAACATATCATATGGGAGAGAAAGAGACAGAGTCAAAAAGAGAGAAGAAAGAGAAACTAATTCTATAATTATGGGAATAAGGCGTATATTTTTTGTGGTTTTGATTTGTGCCTTTTCACTAAATATTTTTTATGACTTTAATAATTTTAGATATCAACATTTTAAGATTTCCTACTCTTCTATGTAATAAATAACAGCTAGTAAATAATTCTATTATTGCTAGAAACATATATTATTAACAGGAGATTCATATACTTCTATTAATGTAATATGTTAAAATTTACATAATTAATAACATTCAGTGAATGATGACAAGTCATTAAAATACTCTGAAATAATGAAGGCAGAGGCTGAATAGTTACACAGTTAACTCTGAAGTCACGCAATACCACACAGCTAATCTTTGTGACACACCTGCCTCCCCCTTTAGACTTCAGTAGTGATAAGCATCATATACTGATAACTGCATCTACCAGTATAAAAACATTTCCACTTAAAAAAGGGAATATTTCTATTTTGGCTTCCTCAGAAGCATAAAAAGAAATTGCCAAAAACAGGAAAAGAAACAAACAACAACAAATCAAAACCCATCCCACACTTCCCTTTATGTTGCATGGGAAAGATTCTCAACAATAATCATGTCCAATTATTCTTTACCAAGTAAATCACTCCAGAGACCTCCTATAGAATAATATTCTGTGCCTGGAACAGGACAAAGCCCTAGAATTTACAAACGGCCAGTATTAGCCTGTTTTCACACTGCTATAAAGAACTACCTGAGACTGGGTCATTTGTAAACAAAAGACATTTAGTTGACCCATAGTTCTGCATGGCTGGGGAGGCGTTGGGAAACTTAAAATTATGGCGGAAGGTGAAGGGGAAGCAAGGCAGTCTTACATGGCAGCAGGAGGGCGGGGGGAAACTGCAAAACACTGTTAAACCACCAGATCTTGTGAAAACTCACTCACTGTCACGAGAGCAGCATTGGGGAAACTGCCACCATGATCCAATCACGTTCCATCAGGTTCCTCTCTTGACATGTGGGGATTTCAAATTAGGATCATTAGCAGAAGGGTAAAAAAATAAAAAAAAATAAGAGTTCTGCCATGTATATCAGTCATCTTAGATTTTGATGTTGCTGTACGTATTTTCTATGGCATATTTTATCATGGATTGTAGGGCTATTATAAATATTAAATATGATAAATTCAGACACATATGCAGAAGCAAATATAAACTTAATTAGTAATTTTTTACCACATACAATGGGGGAACTTTCTAGGAGACTAGTATTTGTGAATTGTACTATGTTTCAGAAAATTACCAGGCTGTTTTCTTGTAGGGAAGTCAAAATAAAAAGCTCATCAATTTAATCATAGAATACATTCAACATTAATAAACATAATTATCCATATTTCCGAATATTTTTTGCAGAAGTACTTTAATGTAGAAAATATATTTATGAGAAAATGACTTATGCCTAAGTTGAGTGATACACAGTGTTGGGATGCTTCAAATATATACATCAAGCAAGCGTATATATATATCTCTTTTTTTTTTTTTTTGGTCGCCCAGGCTGCAGTTCAGTGGTGCTATCTTGGCTCACCGCAACCTCTGCCTCCGGGATTTAAGCAATTCTCCTGCCTTAGCCTCCCGAGTAGCCGAGACTACAGGCACATGCCACCACACCTGGCTTATTTGTGTATTTTTGGTATATACGGTGATACGGTCTGGCTGTATCCCCAACAAAATCTCATTTTGAATTCCCACATGTTGTGGGAGGAACCTGGAGGGAGGTGATTGAATTACAGGGGAGGGTCTTTCCTGCACTGTTCTCATGATAGTGAATAATTCTCACGAGATCTGATGGCTTTATAAGGCAGAGTATCCATGCACAAGCTCTCTCTTTGCCTGCTGCCATTTATGTAAGACGTGACTTGCTCCTCTTTGCCTTCTGCCATGATTGTGCGGTTTCTTCCACCACGTGAAACTGTAAGTCCAATTAAACCTCTTTCCTTTCTAAATTGCCCAGTCTCAGGTATGTCTTTATCACCAGAGTAAAAACAGATTAATACAGATGGGGTGTTACCACGTTGGCCAGGCTGGTCTCAAAGTCCAGACCTTAAGTGATCTACTCATCTTAGCCTCCCAAAGTGCTGAGATTACAGGCATGAGCCACCATGCCTGGCCAACGATGTATATATATATACATATAAAATCATTGCTGTTATATTTTAAAATAATAAATTTATGACCAATTTTCTCAGGAGGTCCTGAATTCACAATATTCTATTGCAGCTTTTCTACATGATGATGAAATCAGTCATAAAAACCATAGTTAATGAATTACATATGATATAAATTATATTTACATTATTTTGAAGGCATTAAAGCAAACCCCTGTATTCACAAGTTGAATGAGCTAATAATAATGTTAGTGTTAGATTCTCAGAATAAACCATTTATATTCTTATACCTAACCTGAAAGAGCACTACATAAAGCTGAAAGATTTGCTGCAGACTGCTACTTCAAATTTTGAACTCAGCCAAACAAGTTGATACATTTGCGGGCTATCAATTTAATTATTTAAGTTTTGTGGCAAAGAATCATTAACTGGGGCACAATGGTATATTTAATTTTAAAAGATGCTTATAGGCAAATTTTCAGGATTTATGTTGGTTATAGAATAAGGCATGAAGTAGAAAAGTAAATAGTAATTGTCCTAATTTCTCTTTGGTATGTAAGCAAAGGAGGTTGTAACAGGAAGCATGAATATATAATTCTTTTTATTCTCCTAAATATGTTTGTTATTTACCCTTCCACAAGCTGGTGGTGACAAAAAAAAGAAGACTGAGAAAAATGCAATTTGTATATATTTTTCTGGAGATTTTCAGGTGATTCTCTAGGTTTTATCCCTGAAGCTAAAAATCTGCTGCTGGCTAGCCTGAGTGTAGGTTATGACAACCTACCTGGAAAGCTGGCTAATCACTTCAAGCATGATGTGAAAATTACATTAAGTTTTGAAGTTTCTCTTTGCTAAGTTTAGCAAAGTACTTAGACTGTATGTTTATGTGCCTGAAAAAGTGAATGAAAAAGTGAATGAAGGCGCATAGGAAAAAAAAAAGCTTTTAAAAGTAAGAATGAACATGAATATGAATGTAAATATGAATGTGAATAAGTGAGATGTTAAACAGTGACTAAACAGTGAGCAAACAAATTTCTGAAATTAATGCATACAAACGCAACAGAATGGAATTGTGAAGAAAACAGACACTTATATGTATGTTTTAATCCATCATAAATTAAGTTTCTTCTTTCACATCTGGCTGTGGCAGAGAAACTGGTACCAGAAATGGCCCAGAACTAGAATGAAGTAGAAAAATTGGGCAAGATGTATATATAAAAGAAGTCTGTTTTTACAATTTTGGCAACTGGAAGCTGAGAAATATTATTTCTGAAAGAAGGAAAACAAATGAGACACACGGTATGATTTTCCTCAGCTCTCTCTTTGTGGGACACTTTCTGAATTGTGGCAAAAGAAGGAGTCACTCAAGCAGAATACTGAGATCTTCAACCTACCGATTGAAATTCCAAGAGACTGAGGCAGAGTACCAGAAGGGAGAGAACTGCCCAGCATACAGGTTCCCTGCTATCTGCATAGGGCCAACTTGATTCTTTGGATATCTGACCAATAAGAAGAACTGGCTGTGTAAGAACAACTATTTAGGAGCTAATATCTGAAAAATTATCAGAAGACATGTAGGATGGGAGATGCTTGATTTACAATCCATGAGAGTGCAGAAGCAGTGTTGAACACCCAGGGTCTTCAGTGGAGGCATAAGAATTGTCGTGCTTGAGCAGTAGTCCTCATCCAAAACTACAGGGAAGACTGCATTAGTTTTCTTCTGCTGCCATAAAAAAAATGCCACAAATTTAGTAGCTAAAAATAACACAAATATGCTATCTTACAGTTCTGGAGATCAAAAGTCTAAAATGGGTCTCACTGCTAAAATCAAGGTGTGAAACTGCATTTATTTCTGGAGGCTCTAGGGGAGAATCCATTTTCTTCATTTGCAAGCATCAAGAGGCAGTCTGCATTCCTGGGCTTCATTTATTTATGTCATCTTTAGTTTTAATCAGAATTATTTCATAGTTTTCCCTATACAGGCCTCTCACAACCGTTGTCAAATTTTCTTCTGTCTTGAAGATAAAAAATTTATTTTATATTACTTTTAGATGTTAATGTATCAAGGAAAGATAACGAACTAAGACAGAGAAAACTGGGCAGGAATATGCAGGTAATGTCACTTTTAGAAGTCATGATAGATATATACACTAGAAAATCAACTAGCAAAATATATAATATTGATAGTTTGCTGTTCTAAATGATTTTTATATACAATTTGTTTTCAGATATCTGTGTTTTAAATATATTAGACTCTGTTGAATACATAACATATACATTTCTTAAACATACTTATAATTATATTCACTTATAATCTTCCTTCAATTAAATTTATAATTATCTAGAATTTCTTTTATACATAAAACCCTATTATTTGATATTTTATTATTAATAGAATAACCACTATAATATTTATTTTACAAAATAATAGGGTTAATACAATTTCTCAGTAATCATATGTAATTTATTGTATACAACTTTTATTTTACTTTAGTTACTATAAATTATTGAAGTTATATTTTTCTTACTTGCAATTACTTTTAAAAAAGTGGATGTTTTACTGGTCTCATTATTTGCACGTGTCAGGTAAGAGAATATCTTTATAAATGAATAAAAGAAATGACTATAAAACCACAACCATAAAACACTGGAAGCCTGCATGGTAATAAGCCAATTTTTGTGGAAATGAACTCATTAATGCTAAATTTTTGCTGACTTCCAACTGATCTAAAAACTGCTTTACAAAATTCAAAAGGCACTTCATGAATTGTAGAAGAGATGAAGAAAAAGGGAATGAACCAACCATTACCAAGCATACTTCACTCATTTGGTTTCCAACAAACTCCCCTATAATCTATAGCTGAGAGCTGGGGAAATATGAATAAAATTGATGAGGGTGACAGAAGGGTTTTATCAGAGTTTCACCAAAAGCTTCTTGTTGAGCAGTGCAAAGCAGTTTAAACATGAAGTGCAGCTGGGCTTTGACTATTTGTTAGATTTTATTGTACCTTTCCTTGCACTTGCAAATTTTCACAGGTTTCTCACCAAAATGTCATATTGCCATAAGAGTGGGATGTAGACACTGGAGGGGGCAAATTAAGAAACAAAACAGAATTTGAAAAAGATAATTGTACAATAGATAGAAGGCTATGAAAAAAATCTCATCTTTTGTTAGAGTACTTATGTAAAAAGTCATTTAAAATACTTGATCAAATTGAAAATCGTATTTAATAAATATTCATAGGTTTATAAGCAGAAAAAGAAGTAAAGATAATAATTAAAGATGTCAGTTTCCTATGATAATAATTCTTTTTATTAAAATACCCCTGAATGTATGTGGTCCATTTTAAAGCACACAAAATGTCAACACAGGTTAAAAGATAAGAATCTCAAATACAAGATTTTAAACATCTTAATAATCAAAACAATCAAAAACTTGATATTTCTTTTTCATTGTATTTTGAAAATGTGATGGCAAATTATTATTTTGCCACAGTTATTCACAACCTATTTTCTCAAAGAAGTAGACCCAGGTAAACCTAACTGCATCATTTTGTGTCTCTGATTTAAAACAGAGAGAAGCAAAATGCCGCACTAACAGAAGGTATTCTCAGTTAAGGGGCCGATTTTGTTTCTACTTATTGTTTACGTTCTCCATACTTAAAAAATTTAAATAATAAATTGTTGTCATAAGACAGTTATTACACCAAGAAGAACCTTACAATTAAGCTCAAGACCTACAAGAAGCTATTAAAATTAATGGAGGAGCCAAATGTGGAGCAGAACATCTCTGGACATCAAGTTGACCGGCCAAAATTTCCTGGAACAGGTACCTTTCTGTTTTCCACAATAAATATACAAGCCAAAATGCAAACAGAATTGGAAGCAGAAATGAGATACAGTCACTCATGCAAATTTACTAGTTAAGCTAATTAAAAGAAAATATTCCATTCATTTATTCAGCCTAAGTTTACTTGAAAGTTAGTTTATCCCTTTGAAATCCATCAGTATCTCATATACCATAAAAAAGTAAAATTTAGTTAAATATCGTTTGATTTTATCTACTATATGCAAATAAATGGTTAGACATTCAAGGAGGAGAAAAGTTCATGAGACATTTACTATCTCTGGGTGCTACAGGATAATTGTCAGGAGTTTACTATATGCTTCACAAAGATATAGTAAGTGCTATAGAATAAACAATTAAATTTAAGTTATAATGGAGTCACAGAGCACATGAAGGAGCCATTTTTTTTTTTTTTTTGCAATAGCACAAGGGGATTTTAAGGCAGGAGATGGCAATATCAACTGGCTACATATGTCTATAGGACTTCAAAATAAAAGTGATGGTAATGGTAGTTGGTCAAACAAAGGCAAAGATATGAAAAATGTTTAATGTTCTCAGAAAATGGTGATTCAAATTATGTTTTTTAAATGGATTTTTAAGGGATTGTTGGAGAAATTGGGATACGATTTTTTAATAACTTGTATGTCTTCCAAGAACTGGTATGCAACAGACTCTAAATTTCATCTTGTTATTATTGGTATAGACTAATCTTAGGTGGTTCATTTTCTCCTATATTTATCTACCTTTTCCTGTCACTCGATAAAGATTTACTGCTCTATCTTTTCCTGTCTCTCAGTAAAGATTTCCTGATACCTACAGTAAAACTTTGCCAAGGATAGGTTAGTTACATTTATTCCCAGGTAACTGAAATAAAATATACTGTAGAGAGTTCATTAGCACATATTCTTGAGAAACTTCCTTCTTTGATTGTATTTCTTATTTGCCAATCCATCACAAACCAGAGTTATCACTTCTCATTTCTATACTTAAAAAAATCATAGCAGCAAAACTCTTTGTTTAATGACTCCTAAATTGGATCATTCCCATAAAATTGCCCTGCTCTCCCAAGCTGTTTCTCACCTTTGATCTGCTTAGGACAGTCTTTCAGCCCTGTCCTAAGAAGAGTTCCAATTTCCCTTCTGAGCCACCTTTTAAAAGAAGTAATTATATTTAGAACCCTGGAGCCAAAAATGGCTTATGTCTGATAAAATAAATTGGATTAATTTTCTTTTCCCTTTAAGTGAACAGCACTTGACTGAATAATATCTTAAAGATGCTTTGGATTCAAACACTGAGCTTATGAGCATAGTCTCAGTTTCATTGCCACTGTAAACCTGGGAAGAGCATTCAAAACTACAAAAATAAACAAAAACATAGAAAAAGTAAAAAAGCACACAAAAATAAACAACAGACAATAGGAAAAGCCAACCTAATGTTTTTAAGATTCATTAATCTTGTAGTATGTATCACAACCCATTCCTTTTTGTGGTGAATACAATTTTGTTGCATAAATAAGTCACATTTTGTTTATTCATTGATGGAAATTTTGGGTTGTTTTCACCTTATGATTATAGTGGCTAATGATGCTTTGAATCTCCTTGTGTGTTTGTGTGCGTACATTGTTTTCTATCTTGAGTTTATACCTAACAGCAGGATTGATGGATCACATGTTAACACTATGTATAACTTTATGAAGTAATTTGAAACAGTTTTCCAAGGTGACTGTACCATTTTGCAATCCCACAGTAATGCATGAGAGTTCCTATTTGTCCATATCTTCTCCAACACTTACTTTCCATCTGTTTGATTAGATAATCTATTGCATAGGAAGTGGTATCTCATGGTTTGACCAATTATGTGGATCCTTTTTTTCACATGCTTATTGAGCATTTATATACATTCTTTGGAGAAATGTCAATTCAAATCCTTTGTCTGCTTTTTAAGATTGAGCTATTTGTGGCCAGGCATGGTGGCTCACATATGTATCCCAGCACTTTGGGAGGTCGAGGTGGGCTGATCACTTGAAGTCAGAGGTTCAAGACCAGCCTGACCAATGTGATGAAACCTCCTCTCTACTAAAACTGCAAAAATTAGCCAAGTGTGGTAGTCCTTGCCTGTAATCCCAGGAACTGGGGAGGCTGAGGTAGGAGAATCACTTGAAACCAGGAGGCAGAGGTTGCAGTGAGCTGAGATTGCGCCACTGTACTCCAGTCTGGGTGACACAGCAAGACTCCATCTCAAAAAAAAAAAAAAAAAAACAATGTGTTATTTGTATTTCTACTGTTTAGTTGTAAGAGTTTTAATATATTATAGGTACAGATGTAATGCAAATGTTATTAATTTTAGTGAATACTATTTTATTTTACTGTTTATTGCTTGCAGTTTCATATTATATCTAAAAACCACTGCCTAATCCAAGGTCAAAGAAATGTATGTACAGTGGAGAAAATAAATATAAAAAAGAAAAATAATTATGCCTATATTTTCTTCTAATAGCTTTGTAATTTTAGCTCTTAAATTTATGTATGTAATCTATTTTCAGTTAATGTTTTACATGCTATGAAGTACCATTCCATATTTATTAATTTGTACATGAGTTTCCATTTGCCCTAGCACCATTTGTTGCAAAGACTATTCTTTCCTTCATGGAATTTTCTTGGCTTCATTGTTGAAAATCAACCTACCATTAACCTAGAGTTTGTTTCCGGACTCAGAATTCTGTTTCACTAATGTCCATCTACAGTGTGCTACTAACACGATATCTTGATTACTGAAGCTATATAGTGAGTTTTGAAATTGGGAAATGTAAGTCTTCCAAATTTTTCTTTATTTTCAAGAATTTTTGACTATTTTGGGTCTTTTGCATTTTCAGATAAATTTTTCAATCAACTTGCCAATTTCTGAAGTAAAGAAAGCTAAGATTTTGATAGGGATTGTGTTGAATCTGCAAATCAATTTTAAAATAATGCAATGAACATGATATGTCTATTTATTGATTACTTTTAATACTGTTTTGTAGCTTTCGGTATACAAGTCTTGTACTTCTTTGTAAAACATTTATAATTTTTATAAAAACAAAAATAATTTATTAATTGTATTTTCAAATTTTCATTACTAGTGGATACAAATTGATTTTTGTATGTTGATCTTGTATCCTGAAATATTTCTGAACTAATTTATTATCAGGTTGGTGCAAAAGAAATTGTGGTTTTTGCAATTATTTGTAGTTCTTATAATTTTCCACATGTAAGATCATGTAATCTGCAAAAGAATATAGTCTTATTTCTCCCTTTTTAATCTGTCTGGGTTCCTTTTTTTTTTTTTTTTTTTTTTTGAGATGGAGTCTCGCTCTGTCTCGCTCTGTGTCGCTCTATCGCCCAGGCTGGAGTGCAGTGGCGCTATCTCGGCTCACTGTAAGCTCCACCCCCCCAGGTTCACACCATTCTCCTGCCTCAGCCTCCCGAGTAGCTGTGACTACAGGCGCCCGCCACCATGCCCGGCTAATTTTTGTTTGTTTGTATTTTTAGTAGAGACGGGGTTTCACCATTTTAGCCAGGATGGTCTCCATCTCCTGACCTTGAGATCCGCCCACCTTGGCCTCCCAAAGTGCTGGGATTACAGTTGTGAGCCACCACTGTCGGCCTGGGTTCTTTATCTTTTAATTGCCTAATTGTTTTAGCTAGAACCTCCAGTACAATATAGAAATGATAAACTTGTGGAGATTTACTTTAGGACATACTTTTTCTCATATATTGGTTTTGAAGTAAGCAGGTTACAATAAGCTGAAGGAGTTGAGATGAAAAGAGGCCTCTGGATACTGATGCTTATAAAAAATAATAGAAGAATCAGAGTTGGTGGGGAATTTTTTTGACTAATCAAATAGCAGTCTTCACTAGAGAATTCTATATTTTCTCTCACTTTTGTAAATCAAAATCAACTGAAGGGCTTTATATCAAAAAATTACTGAGTCAAGGCTATGGTGCATAGTGTTTCCTTTGTTATTATCACTGTACTCCAATATTTATCTGGCTTATGTTAGGTAATGCAATAAAACTATTTAGCTAATTTAATTAAGTATTGTTGACAATACTAGAAAAGAATATGTGGTCCACATTATTCCAACCCCTTAAACAGTGATTTTACTGACATTTAACTGGAAGTTAGTTTTAGTAGGGGTGTAATTTTTTTCTCTCCTAAGTAACTAATTTGATTTTATTACTGTCATAAATTAGTTAACTGACTGTGCCATCTTCTTTGCATTAACTGTGGGGTTGGTTTGAGATAATTTGTAGCCATCCATTAGTAATAGATTTAGTAAATAATTTTGACCAAAACATGTTCTGTGTACTCCCTGCTGGATTTACATGGTCTTTCCGCTTGCCATTTTTTTCCATGCCATTTATTTTCCAAGTGATTTTTCAGTGTCTCCTTTTGTACTGTATCTGTTTAAGTCACTTTCAGTGTTTCCTGAAACTGAGACACCTGTAAGTCAACAAGAACAATAACAAAAAATCTCAAAAGTATAAACTAAAAATCTTGAAAAGAAACATATTACTATTTCTACCTCGAAATGATAAATGCTTTACAAAGGTGGAGGAAACAGATGTCCCATCCTTTTTTTATTCTTTCTTCTCCCAAATTAGCCTGCCTGTAAGCACTACTGTGGATTTTGCTTGAGTTCCACCCTATCTGGACAATTTACACTGGCCAATGTGCTGCTTTTATCAATGTATCTCCAGTTGCAAAAATATCTATGTTATGTTGTATATATATATTTTAATAAATAATTAAATATGCAATTGAATTTGATCAGTGAAAAAATAGAAAAGCCCTCATCCTTGACAAAGTAATTTTTTTCAAGTTGTATTTAGGAAGGTGGCGGAGATCTTAGAGTCAGTGAATCAAGTCAAATGGCAAAAGAAGCAGAAAATAATGGAAGGAGCAACAGAAGGAAAAATGATTTTCCCTCAGCACAACCATTTAAATAAATTGAATACACTATCAGAAAGGCAGTGTGCTATTTTCAGGACTTAGAAATTGTCAGAACAGCCCTTTCTAGATTTGCTTCAAGCTGCTGGCAGTCTCATTCCATTCACCCATTAGGCTGACGATGAAAAGCAAGCCAGGTGGCTTATGTATGCATTCAAAAACAAAGTTGTTTTATCCAAATATGAGAATGGACAAGAAGTGAAAATAGTCCTATGATCTGCAAATGAGAAAGAGACTTCTTTCAAAAAAGATTTCTCACGCTGAAAAAAAAAGCCTCTTGAAATACAGAAGAAATTTTTGCTTGTTCATTTGGCAGGAGAAGAACCTGTCTGTATTGCCTTTACGAGATTTTGAAGCTGACACATACAGATTATTTTTAAAAGTATAGAGCTAACGTTTGAAAGACTTGCCAATTAACTTTTAGTTAATCCTGATGTGTGTCATTTGAAGTCAAAAGGACAATTACTTCAAGATAAAAATATATTTCCTGCTGCCAATGACCAAAACCATAAAAAGAGCAAAGCATGGAATTTTGAGTGTGAATATGCACACTATAGGTGAGAAGATGTACCTATGTATACAGACACACATACACACAGTCTGGAAGTCACTTCTTTTCTTCACAATATTAGCAACTAAAAATTGTAAACTACCTGAATTTTAGAAGATATCCTGATTGAGAACACATCTGATTTAAAAGCCCATGTTTGGTGCAACATTGACAAAGTTGAATTGTAACGGCCTTACTTAATACTTATAAAATGCTAGGTTTTAAAAGGCAAAGAAAAAAAAAATAGAGAGAAAACCATAGTTCTGACTCCTAACTCATAAAACTAAAATGAGTAGCTCTTATAGGCACACACGTCACAGATCTCCTTCGGTCTCCTCCATTATACATGGACCAGTTACGCCTTCCAGACAGAAATGATCATTGCTTGCCCTGTTGGAAGTGTGAGCACATAATAACATGAGGACATTTGGAAAGGTGGAAAATAGTACGCCAAGAAAGAAAAAGAAAAAGAACTCCAGACAGGATTTGCAGAAGGGAAATAATTTATTCTGCTATTGGTTTAAGGTTTGCAAATATGATAATTCATGGACATTTGGAATTATGGTTCATACTTGAAACCTAATGGTTGAAGAAAGCAAAAAATACCACAAGATCTATTTCATAATATTAAAATACTTATTTCAAGCTTTTTGGAAACAAGTTCAACAGCTAAACCTTTTTTTTTTTTTTTGAGACGGAGTCTCGCTCTGTCGCCCAGGCTGGAGTGCAGTGGCGCGATCTCGGCTCACTGCAGGCTCCGCCCCCCGGGGTTTACGCCATTCTCCTGCCTCAGCCTCCCGAATAGCTGGGACTACAGGCACCCGCCACCTCGCCCGGCTAATTTTTTTTATTTTTAGTAGAGAAGGGGTTTCACCGTGTTAGCCAAGATGGTCTCGATCTCCTGACCTCGTGATCCGCCCGCCTCGGCCTCCCAAAGTGCTGGGATTACAGGCGTGAGCCACCGCGCCCGGCCAACCGTTCTTTAAAAGAACGAAATTAAACAGTAGTTTAGGGTCAGATGTTTAAGCGCTTTTGACTGTTAAAAGGTTAAATGAGTTGTGGGTGTGCACCTTGTTCTAAGACTGCATTACGTAAGACATACTGAAATTTTGATTCTGTCACTCTGTACCTTTTGATCTGTCTGCCTGCCCTTTGTCAAGACAAGTGCAGTACCAAAATCCTAACACTGAACTGTTGAGAATTTCTATCTTGTCTATTATTGTACTGTATTATGGGAAGCTTTCTCCATCTTTACACCAAGTAATTAGGGGAAAAAAAAAACCCTGTATACTTCTCGGCTGTTTCAATATCATAAAAAAGACGAAAATTTCAAACAAGGCTGGAAACTGCTGAGCTTGAGTGCAACACCTCTGGGTTTACCATTTAACCATTCCCCTCCGAGGTTTTACTACCTTTCTAGGGCACAGCTAGGAATCAGTGCCATCATCACTGGTAGGAATCACAAGTGTTAGTCTTTTCTTTACTATTGGGAATTTCTTGCTTTATACTTACTTCCCCCACATTCTCTGCTTTCTTTCAACTGCTCCAGAACAGCTTGTATTTTCCCCTCACTGCATTGGACATTTATGAAAACAAAATGTTCATTTAACTCAAGCTTCTCCAAACTCTTGGAGGACAAAGAATTACAAATCCCAAATATATGTAACCTGAGGAAGAAAAAAACATGGAAATGCAAATAATAATTTAATAGTTTATTAAGTGGTCCTGCCACAAATATAACTTGGAAATACGCTTTCATTTCAGAGTCCCAAGTTGCCAGATTTCATGTTTGGAGTTTCATGGGATTGTTAAGCTCTAAGAAAACCTGAGGGTGCCTAAGTTCTACCCAATTTACTTCACTATATTATTTTTACTTTAGAAATTTCATAAGGACAAAGAATTCAGCCACTAAAAAACAAAAGCAGTAGAACATGGGTTAGAGTGAGGTTTCTAACTCAAGTGCATTGCTTTCACATTTCACTGCTTTAAAAAATTACATTTATACACACATACACACTCAAGGTCACAATGCATAGCTATTCTATATTACAGGCATTCCCCATAGATATTGTGAGATCAGTTTCAGACCAATACAATAAATATCACAATAAAGTGAGTCACACAAATGTTTGATTTCCCAGTGTATATAAAAGTTATGTTTACACTATCCTGTAGTCTATTAAATATGAAATAGCATTATTTCTAAAAAATGTACATACTTTAATTAAAAAGTACTTTATTGCTCAAGAATACTAAGAATCATCCAAGCCTTCAGTGAATTGTAATCTTTGCTGGTGGAGGGTATTGGCTCGGTAATAATGGCTGCTGTCTAATTGGAGTGGTGATTGCTGAACTGGAGTAGCTATGGCAATTTCTAAAAATAAGACAATGAAGTTTGCTATGTCAACAGACTTCTCCTTTCATAAAAGATATCTCAAAAGAATGCAATGCTGTTTGATAACATTTTACCTGCATTAGACATTCTTTCAAAATTTGAGTCAATCTGTTCAAACTCTGTCAATACCTTATCAACTAAGTTTATGTAATATTCTAAATTCTTTGTAGTCATTTCAACAATGATCATAGAATCATCACCAGGAGTAGAACCCATATTACGAAACTATTTTCTTTGCTCATTCGTAAGAAACAACTCCTCGTCTGTTCAAGTTTTATCATGAGACTGTAGCAATTCAGTCACAACTTTAGACTCCATTTTAAACTCTTGTTCTCTATTGTTTCCACCACATCTGCAGATACTTCCTCTACTGAAGTCCTGAAATTCTCAAAGTCATCTATGAGGGTTGCAATCAACTTCTTCCAAACTGTTGTTAATGTTGATATTTTGATTTCCTCTCATGAATCACAGATGTTTTTAATAGCCATTAGAATGGTGAATCCTTTATTATTGAAGTATAAATCACAGAATGGAAGAATTTCAATTAACTTTGCCCTGATCCATCAGAGGAATCACTATCTATGGAAGCTATCACCTTACAAAATGTATTTTTAAAATAAAGAGACTTGAAAGTTCAAACCAGTTCAAACGAGATTATGAGAAATGTGCTACTCTTCCTTTCACTTGAACACTTAGGGATTATTGTGGAGTTATCAGTTAGTCTAATGATAATATTATTGTGTCTTAGGAAATAGAGGGGCCTGAGGATAAGGAGAGAGATGAGGGACCTATTAGTTGGTAGAGCGGTCAGAACACCAACATTTATCAATTAAGTTTGCTGTCTTACATGGTCATGGTTCATGGAATGCCAAAACAATAACCATAGTAACATCAAAGATCACTGATTACAGATCACCATAACAGATATAATAATAATGGCAAAGTTTAAAATGTTGCCAGAATTACTAAAATTTTTCACGCATATTATAAGCACATCCTATTGGAAAACTGTTGCCAATAGACATGCTTAACTTAGGGTTGCCACAAACCTTCAATTGGTAAAAAGCACAATATATGCAAAGTGCCAAAAAGTGGAGTATACTCAAGCAAAGCACAATCAGATGATACATGCGTGTATTTTAAAAAGCCATCTCAATACACTACTCCATGATTAACAACATTTCATTTAGTAGCAAAAGCCTTTTGAGGCATTTTTGGTGCTGTTTAAAGCGTTTTTGTGCTGATTTCTGTGACCCAAACACTTCCAATCAGTTCATAGCAACACATGTTAATGTTGAGAATTACTTCTCAAGTAGGAAAAAATAATTCAAGGTCTAAGAGAATATGGGCTCTTTTCTAAACTCGATTGCTGTGTTTTGGCATCAAAAATCCAATTGTGACCATTCATGAAAAATAGATGAAAAAATATTTGTTCAAAACAAAAATTATAGAAGGTTTACAGGTATACTCATATAATTATCAGTGTATAAGTATAGTTATGTATGCATAATTTCCAGTTTGTAACAGTAAACCTGCAAAGGCCATAAAATAAATTAATCAAAATCAGTATCGTTTTTTCTATGGAGTTTTGACCATTCTCTTGGTTTTTGTTTGTTCATTTTTGGTGTTCAGAAAGACAAGTTTCTTATGAATTAAACTGTTTTTCAAAGAACAATTTTTCTCTTTGGGAAATTCGTATTTTCTTCTAAGCCCATTCTACTTTATATTGGTTTTAAAAACTATTATATTTCATGCACTAGCAAATTTTAAACAATGACTGTAAAATATCAAGAAATTGCAAATCACATTTGAATGTTCCATCCAAAGTATTTCTTTTATTATTAATTTAAAAGGATTATTTGTGGTAAATGTGCCAGAATATCTTGATTATAATTAAGTCAATTGTTTAGCTTAGTTTTATATTCAGGAAGGTGAAGAATGTGGATGTCTGACTGTTTAAATGCAAATCTATAAGGAGATAAATCCTCAGCAGCATATTTATTTCTGGCAGCATTACTATTTTTAGTGATTTAAAAAAATAGCTACAACTGAGGATGTAAATAGAATTAATAATCTGATGATTTTAATCCAGTGGTTTAAAAAATTTAACAGTTCACAGGTCTTGTTAGTTTATACTAATTTCATCAGAGAGAAAGTCATGAGTCTCACTGAAATTAATTTTGCCCAATTACTATGTATAGTTCTTTACAATAGAAAAGAGATGGCCTGTTATTTATTATGGTTTGCTTTGTGATAAGAATGTTCATTGTAAAGTGATTTTTAATTTTCAGAGGCTATTTAATTTGCTGCCCTTGGATTTAGTATATGAACTGCCTGATCAGCCTCTTACCCTTTCAAGATAAGGGATTTACTACTTTGAAAGTTTGGCTATCTCAACTGCAGAGCTAATAAAAAAACATTTTGTATGCTCTAGGCTTTTATTTTATTAACTGCTGCTTTCTGAAGTCTATGGCACTGTAGGAACTAGAAATAAAGAAGCATCAGGGTATTCAAGTAAAAGTATAAATCATAGAATCATATGGAACGAAAGAAATGCAGCTTTTTTTTTTTCCCCAGTGATCAACCAAAACCAACTCCATTTCACAAGCAACTATCAGAAAATCCTTAAAAATCTGATTAAACATATTTATTAAGGTGGTCAAAAAATTTTTATCTAGGTTTTATCTGCTTTGAGATAAGTAGAGAGAAAGTATCTTCGTTTTCCTCAAAACATTTATTTTATTAATCACATTGACATGTGAATATGAATCATTTGAATATGTTAATTAAATCCTCTAAGTCTAGTTCACTGAAAGTCATAAGACAGCAGTTTCAAAGGACAACTATTGAGATATAACTGATCCTTTCTGTCACTTATCACTCCCTCCTCCCCATTCAGCGGGTCACCAAAGTCTTTAAATGTTTCCTTTAAACTGGTTGCTTTTTTACCAACCTCACTGAGTCAGCCTCCTCAGGAACTATCAGACTGCATGAATCAGCTAACTGACCTTCTTGTACCCAGTCATCCGCGTTTCAGTCCATCCTCCATGCAATTAACTTTCTAAAGTAGAAAGCTTATAGAATTCTTCCTGGCTAGGTTACCTTGAACAAGGTCAGCTGCTTGTAGTCTAAAGCAACTTCCAAATACCTCAGAAATGTCTCAAGGTATTTAATAAACTCTATAGTAGCTATGGGTCTGTTTATTTGCCCTCCCTTGGAAGGGGTTTTAGCCAGAATCAATTGTTCTTCCCTCACACCCTCCCCAAAATGTCTTTCCAGTCTCTTATGTCTGTGTTTGACTCTTATTCTGTTCATTCTTTAAGGTCCAGAACAAATGCCACCTACCCAATGAAGCTCTTCTTATAAAAACCCTCCATTAATTAATTTAACTAATCCTAAGTATGTTATTCATACCTTTAAAAAATCTAGTTAGAGCTCTTATACTGAGATAGATAACCTATTTTATGTTATTGAATGACTTGCTTATGCCTTTAGGACACAGCGTCATAGAAGACTGATAGAGGCTTGTATAATTTATGACTAAATTTTACCATATTTTATAATCCTTTCTTCTATAAGCCATCTTACTTCCAAGGTAGTGATTATTTTGCATGTAGATTTTGTGATCTCATTAATTATCTCAAGTGATATTCATATCCTTTCAGATTAAAGTATATTTAGGCCTAGGATTAATATAATAAAGGTTCTAACTGAGCTATATTTGAGGACCATCTAAACATTTATAAAAAGGTATAGATGAATGTGCTGGGAAATTAATTAAAAATCCAAGTAACATATAGATTAAATACAAAGATACTTGCTAAACATATTTTATATTAGAGAATATATTTACACACATTCATATAGTCATATCAAACCCACAAAACTTAGCCCTGATTGGTCCCAAGAAGCTTTCTCTCTATTTTTGGAACAATCCCTTAGTCTTTAAATGACTATTTCACATCATTTTTCACCTTAAACTTCAACCAGCTCTTTTTCTAACAAGTCTCTCAGCTGAAGACCTTACTCTCAATCTCAAGAAAATACAGGTAATCACAAGAGAGCTTTCACATGCTCCAATCTCCACACCAACTTACCTTTATTGCTAAGCACATGCTTCGTTCTCTCTCCTCTTATCACAGATGAACTCTTCAGCGGAAGCCAACCCTTCTCCACTGCGTTAGATTGCATCCTTTCCAGCTTACTTGTGTATATTGCTTCAGCAATTGCTGTCTTTCAGTCTGCACTTGTTTCTCCCTTCAAATGAATCATTCCCTTCAGCATGCAAGCCTATTCCAATGCCTCCTAGTTTTGAAAACACAAACAAACAAACAAAAATCACACACCAACACACAAATGATTTTATTTATTCTACTTCTCTCCACAGTTACCCACCTATTCTCTTTTATGGCAGACCTTTTGAAATGAATTGTCCGTAAATTATATATTATTTCCTCACTTTTTAGTCTGTTTGGAGCACACAGTAATAGATGAACATCACACTAACCCACCAAAAGAGCAACGAAGTTCACATGTTCTTTAAGAAATTTTCTGCCTCTTCGTTCTTCTATAAACTATGTTTTGATGGCTTCATTACATGTTTCCTAACATCACTTGCAATGGGTTCACTCTTACCTTCCCAATTTTTTTTCAGTCTTCTTTGCTTTCTCAATACCTCCCTAACTTCCTAACATTTGACTAGGTTCAGTATTAGTCATACTCATTGCATGATTCATCTCACCCAGTTACAAGGTTTAGTGTCTACAGTGATGGCTCTCAAGTGTATAACCCCAATCAAGATATCCCTCCTCAACTCTACATTAATTTTCCCAAATCCCTATTGGACATCACAACTTGGAGGTCCAACAAATATACCAAGCTTATCAGGTCCAGAACATATGTCCTGATTTATATCCCGTCAAACCCCAAACTGCTTTGGTTGTGCCTTCCCTAATTTAGTGAACAGCAACTCCAATTTTATAGGTACTAAGACAAAAATATGTAATAATTGTTCTTCCTTTCTTTCTCTTTTATTCTACATCAACAAATACTTTAGGCTGTAACTTTAAAATCTACCCAGAATCCAGCCACACCTCAGTATATTCACTATTATGATGACTCCACTCTCCCATAGAGTGTTTTTTGATTATTAGCAAGAGCCTTTACCAAATTGCCTTCATGTTTCTCAGATCATTAGAGAGTTTCTAAAAATGTAATCCTGTTAAAACATTGGTTATTAACTAGGGGATATTTTACCCCTTAATGGGGGATACCTGGTAATGTCTGGAAGTATCTTTTGTTGTCAAAATTAGGGAAAAGCTAGTGGGTACAGGCCAGAGATGCTGTTAAACATCTTATAATGCGTATGGCAGCTCCTTGCAAAAAAGAATGATCTTGAAAAAATTACATAGAGAAACTTCATCTGGAAATATGTCACACCCTTTGCACGACCTTCCATAGACTTCTCATCTCACTTTGAATAAAAACAAACATCTTTGAAGTTAATTGCCTACAATGGTCCACATTACCTGATCCTCTAATACATCTCTAATTTCATCCTCTCTCTTGATGTGTCACTCTTCTCCAGCGATAGTGGTCTCTTTGAAAAGTTTCAAACAAGTTCGCATATTAGTTTCCATATTTTTGCATTTTCTTTCCTCTCTGCTTGCAATGTTCTTTAAACAGGTAATTATATGACTTGCATGCTCCCTTCATGTAGATGTCTGCTCAATATTGTCTTTATAGTGAGGTCTTCTCCCATTATCATTTATAAAATGTCATTCTCCAATACCAGATACACACTCATATAACTGGCTTTGGCTGTGACATTTCTCTGCTTTACTTTTCTGCATAAATACTTCCTTAAAATATTTACTTTAAAAAAATGTTCACCTCTAAAATATAAATTGAGGAAGTTAGGGACAGTTCTCTTGCTCTCTCTCTCTCTCTTTTTACTTTAATACCACTTATGAGAATGCCTGAACTAGAAAGATATATTTAATAAATATTTGTTGTATGAATGAATGCATAATCTGATTGAAAATGTATAGTTATTTTTCTGTTGACATAGCGTTAGATTATACTTCGCTACTGGAATCAAAGGACTAAAACATATCAGTTTTGAACTAAAGAGTTTTGATTCCTCTCATATTTTATTTTGATTACACCAAAGTAGAACATCTAATAAGCTCCTTCTCAGTCAAAAAAAAAAAAACAAACAAAACATGGAACACATCAATAAAAGAGAGATCAAAGGGCATGGGGACCAAGGGAGAAGAATTTAAATGTTCTTTCATTTTCTCCTTTACTTTCTATTGATAAGTAATTATGAGGGTTAGTCCTCAGTTCTTTGATTTGCTTTAAACCAATTTGAAAAGGAACAAATGTCCTGAAACCTTAAAGACAAGTTCTATTAATCAGTAAACTGTAGATCGTAAATCCCTTATGCCTATCATGTGCTGTAAACAGCTAATTCCAGATCTATCTAAATTCCAACCATAAATTCCAAGTTGTTATGGCCGAGTTAGCTTACTCAAGCTAGCTCATCCCCTCATTCATTCCAGCTTTGTTTCTTGTTTTTTTGTGTAGTAAATATGGGGAAATCAGTTCAGTTATTGCACTATAGTTTGAAATACAGTTCATCTTGGTATTTTAAGGTTGTGAGTTACACAGAGCCTAGTTAGAAAACCACAAATATCAATATGAGATGTGTAACATGTAGGATGATTTGGCTACAAGTTCAGCTAATGCTATTACAAACTAGCTTTCACTAAGAAAATGTATTTCACAATACAATAAGCTGAGAAGAAAGATAACTATTAGAGATGTTTATATCGGTTGATAGCCTTAAGGATGGAAATTATTACCTTCTCTCTGTTTCGTTATTCTACGGATCTTCCCTTTTATGTTAGGCTGACATCCTTGAGCGTTCAATATAATCCTAGGTACAGAAGGATCCATTTTAAATGTGTCTTTTTTAGAGGAAAGAGATCTCTCCCAGTAGCTCCTCCATCACTAAACCTCATTTCTTATCAGATCAAGATTTGGCTAATATGGCAAAATCAGTCACTAGTGAGGGAAAGAGGTTGTTTGGTTTAAATAATTCATAATTTTCCCTGAAACTGATGATATGGTTATCTTTTCAAATATATGGTTCTGTTAGCAAGTAAGAATGAGGGAATGGATAATTGAGAGAATACAGACAGTATATGCTACGAGAGATTTGTCTTTGTTGGAACCCAGCATTATTTATTTGCCCTTGTCCCAAACTTTTATGCCTCTGGCACCACAGTGCCTTCATCGTGCTTCCTTATTACCCAGTGCTTCCTAATGTAACCATCCAGGCCTTTTCTTGGCTAAAATGCTTTATATTTCTCAAATCTACCTTACCTATTTTCATTATTCATTATGAACACATATTAATTCTTCAAAAATGTTAGGACTTACCTTAGAAAGAAACGCAATTCAGATAAATCATATCATTATGAAAATAATTGAGAAGTGATATTAATTTGTGTATTGACCTCTAAGCTTCTGGGTGTTCCCCTGTTACATACTTATGTTGAAGTCTAAGTCCTTTGCCTCAAACTCATAATGTATTATCTTGGCTTAACATGATTCAGCCTACTATTTTAACCAGGAACATAGACTTTTGTGATAGACCTAAGTCAGAGGCCCAAATCTAACCCTAGATTTCTGGCCTTTAGCAAATTGCTGAATTTATTAAACCTCTGTTTCATCAATTAGGAACAAAATATGAAATGTCAAGCCCTTTCATAATGCATATGAAATGCTTAGCACCATGCTTGATACCTAGCAATGGTTCCCTTAATTATTGTTTTTCTGTTATTAGTGTTATCATTACCATGATTATTCTAAAATCTCCAGCACCTATAATAAAATAGTATTCAGGCATTTCAAGAGCTCTGTAAATGTGGTTTATATAAATTAATTAATTAATTTTACAGAAAGGTAAGATTAAGTGTTATAGTCTCTAACTTGTTCTAGAATTTAGATAAAATAAAGAAAGAAAACTGTAAAATTTAGCTCATCCTGAGACTGTCTCAACCAATATCCTAAATAGAACATAATGCTGGGGTTTATTCAATGTCCAGGATTTTCTGATTTCAGAAAATCTCACATATAAGATGCAAATGTAGGAGTAAGTTGGGTACAGGAATGTGAAATGTGGGATGACAATGAGACATCTAGTGTTCCTTGTTTTTTTCCATTCTTTATTTTTTTTCTTTTTTTACCCTTCCTTCCTCCCTCCCGCATTTCTCTCACTCTCTCTATAAAATTTCTCAAGACTCTCAGCAGACTTGCATTTCTTTGAAAGCAACACTTGCAGAATCTGACTCCAAAAAGACCAAATTTATCTGGCTTTATGTGCAGTACATCGTCACTTGCGTTAACTGCTTATTAGTTCTGCCTAATCACCACAAAGTACAACCTGGAGGAAATAATCTGGACATCTGTTTAAACACGGTGGATTGAATGACACATTTATCTCTGATACATTTAGAAAACAAGTAAGTATATTACAGGAATAGATAAAAGAACAGAGAATAGACAATCAGGCAACAAACAGGGAGATGTCCTTAACGTTCTAGAGTGAAAAGCAAGTGAGAGGATGGTAACTGATGCAGCAGAGCTGAGAAAGAACACTTCTCTGCAGATGAGGCTGCTAATGAAGAGCAAGTTGGTAGTTCAGAAACCAGAGGTACACAAGTTCCACTGAAGGCAGAAATTAACATGTAGTCAGGGGAAATGGATAGGACTGAACACAGGAGAAGTGATTAAAATTTTTTCTGGTAGGCAAGGTTCTAAAAATGTACAGGTCCCCAAGATTTTCCACCCTAATTCAGGGGACTTTGAAAACAGTGAGATGTCATGCCCCCTAATGTGCCATGTTTCACGGCAAAGGAATCTTGCTGGTGTAATTAGGATTACTAATCACACTAGATTCTTAAAAGCAGAGGGTTTTCACTTGCTGGCAGTAGAAAAGGAAATCAGAGCTTTGAAGCATTATCTGTATCTGATGGTGGAAGGGGTCATGTGCAAGTGATGCACGTCAGCTTTAGAGCTGAGCAGCGTCTGCTGCTAGCCAGCAAATAACAAGGAACCTCAGTTTCACAAGTTCAAGGAACTGAATTTGGCCAACAGCCAGAATAAGCTACAAGCAGATTCCTCAATCTCCAGATAATAGTTCACTCTAGCTGACACCTTGATCTAGCCTGCAAGACTCTAAGCAGAGAACCCATTGAACTTACTCAGATTTCTGAGCTGCAGAATGGAGAGATAATAGATGCGTGTCAGGTTACTAAGTCTGTGGTAATCCGTTATGTGGCAGTAGGGAAAAAAAAACAAAAACAAAAAACCACGTCTGATCTAGCCCAGCGTGGTGGCATTGTAGTTCCAGTTTCTCTGGAGACTGAGGTGAGAGGATTACTCCAGTCCAAGAGTTCAACTTCAGCCTGGGCAACAAGGCCTCACCTCTTAAAAAAATTAACTAAATTGACTAAAACATTTGAATTCAGCAATGAGATCACCTGGCCCCAATCATAACAGCGATTTATTCTCTGAGTTTCCACAATGAAGGGAGGAGGAAGGAAACACCCATTTGAGTGTCTTATGATGAAATGGCCTTATTCCTTCCTCATTAACTAGACAGCAAATCACACCAGTTGATGAGGCTAGTCAACTCACAAAGACAATTTTTATTGGAGAAATGGGGTTTTTCTACTCAAACTCAAGGTCTATAGTCCACTATCAATTCTTATTGTGCAGGTGACCACTTCTTTCTAACCTAATTTTTTGTTTTCATATAGACAGAATTTTAGTATTACAATCTTCTTTGACCTCAGTCCTCCTGTTTACTCATTCCTCTCATCAGAGGAGGGATGATCTATTCTTATTCATCGATGTGGAAGGAGAAATTGAACGTGAAATACCCCATCCTCCCCATTTTTCTGTTGGGGAATCAAACTGCAGGTATTCTCCAGTTCCATCTTGTCATTTTCAATGGCTCACATCAAGGAGAGGACCTGATGTTTCCTCAGCAGGCTGTCTGGGCCTCAGGATGGTGTGTGGGATGAGATAAGTGATTCTTTTTAATTCCAGTCCTTATTCTCAGGAAGCCCACCTGAAAAAGATGTAAGGCTCATTCTCTTAAATTATTTACACAGCAATAAATATATTTTGATCATCCAACTGCTCTTTTGAGTAAATTCTCAATGATTTCAACACATAATTGGGAAAATAACGGAGGTATTACTTATTGACATAAACCCAAAATGATGAATCTACATCCTCAATTAACTATGTGTAGGAGATCTAAGAATATATGAAATTTGGCGAACACAAATAGCATGAAGAGGAGAAACAGGTGAATGCCAGGAGGTCTAATTAGGAGGAAATTGTGATATTTTTAATTTCACTTGTGCCTGACCATCATAAAATAGCAAGAGGTATTAGTTGTTGGTAGTACACTAATTTTTTGTCTTAGGCATTTATTTCTGTTTGCAGATTTTAACCACTGAAGGAAAAAATATTAAGCAGTAAAATTGCGTATAAAAAGATAAATTCCCCAATAATTTGTATTATAATTTAAATTTTTCATTTTTTGCAATATTCTCCAAGTATTTATTTATTATTATAAACCCTGTTTTTTAAATAAGTCTGTTCTTATTTTTTTTGAGTTATTTATTTCTTAAAGTATTCCTAGATCTCTTGGACTCTTTCAGTGTAAAAACTCTCAAAAAAGAAAAGGGTGAAGATAAACAAATTATTCAAATTAATATAGTAGAAAACACTCAAGAAAGAATGACTATGCAAAATTTTTGCTTTTAAAAGTTTTTAATTTTATTAATTGAACATGGATCAAGGTAGAAATATATTAAAAGAACAAGTTTACTGACTCAGGAAGAGTTATCTATAAGTTGTCATTTTTCAACATTACTGTCATTTTTATGATCTGCTGAGGCTAGTTCACAAAATCTGTTTTGAACTATCTGATTCTTAGGATTTATTGCCCTCAGGAATTTGGCAAAATTAACTGCTTTGCTTAGGTCCTGATAATGCACTTAGGCCCAGAACTCCAGTTCAAAGCTGATAAATGGAAACGTACAGTTTTTCTCAAATTTCTTTTGGAAACATTTCTGGATATAATATAATTAAATTCTTATTATAACTGTAACTTAATGTACTTCTCTATTCTACATTAATTCTTTGTCTTAAAGGATTATTTATCTTTCTTATTATTGAATCCCTTTGATAAAGCAGCTTAATTGTTCCAATGGCTGTGTTCTTATAGAATTTTATAATTTTATATGTGCCTTCATAACAATCTTTATCTCATTAGATCACCAGTATCTGTTTAAATTAATGTCTTTTGAAATCTGTCCTTGAGGTCTGCGACTATTGCTTATTTATATTTTTATCACCATTATCTAACATCATGCCTTGGACAACATAGTTGAAAAATACTGCTATGTTAAATTATGTAAGGTGTTTGTTTAAAATAGCCCATTTTAGCATCTTATCTTTGGTCCATAATGGCCACAAATTGGGTTATAGTGGCATCAAAAAATAATGTTAATAGAAATGTAACTGATCAACATTGAACATTCTTTTTTCATCTACTTTCTGCTGAGATTAAAATACTAATTTATACGGAAACTATTTTTTCCTGCTAATGTGATTCCTATTTGCTCTATTTTTCTTCTTAAAAACAGATGGAGAAAAAATGTGTGCCTGCTAGATTTTCAACAAGTAATATTTTATTAACACAAAACATAAAATAGATGGAGCACAAATATATTAAAATATCACATTAATCGATAAAATACAAGGACACATTGTTTATTCTGTGACATGTGTATATCATTAAGGATAAAATCAAAAATTATCCCTACTGTAAATCAACACAAATAGTATTTTTTAATGGTCTATAACCTTAAGTGAAGTACAGCAAGCCATTGTGAGACAGGTAGTAAGGTGCCTAGGAAACATTTCCAACACAAGAATTCACATGCGGTTAGAGGCATGGAGATAAATCTGAAATATAAAGGGCTACAATATATGTACACACTGTAATGTAAAACTCTAAAGAGTGAATAAATACAAGACAGCTTTATAAATAGAATTTTCAGAGTCTATAATCTTTGTGTATTCAAAATGGTTATGTTGGGTCTTATTGTATACATTAGACAAGACAGTCACATGATGTTCAGTTTTTAGCATTGTGTACTTTTTATTTGCCACATTTCTCTATTGTTGAGGTTCACAGCCTTGCAATTTTCATTCTGTAATTATGTTCTCTGCAATCGCAGCAATAACTCTGTAATTTTATTTTATCCCTATTTTATAGATGAATTCCCAAGAGTTTAAGTAGCTTGCCTACATTCCTTAACTTGAACATGACTAAATCAGGGTTTTTAATCAAATTTGTTTTATTCAAATCTCCAAGCACTTTCTTTCTACTATGTCCAAGAAGTGAGAATTCTGCTTTTCAAATAAAAAAGGGGCCTACAGATTAGGAGAAAATATTTTTTAGCCATGTAGCTGATAAGAGATTAATGTCTAAAGTACACAAAAAAACTTACACAGCTCAATAACAAGAACAAAAACACCCAAAGAAAAAACCTAATAGCTCTGTTAAAAAATGAGCAAAGGACCTGTATATACGCATTAGCAAAGAAAACAGAAAAGTGGCCAACAGATAACACAAAAAGTGTTCACTAATGATTAGTGATGACATCACTAAACATCAGAGAAATCAAAAACACAATGAGATATATTACTTCACACCTGTTGGAATGGTTACTAAAAAGACAAAAAAGAACAAGTGTTGGCTAGAGTGTGGCAAAAAAGCAAACGTTGTACACTGTTGGTGGGAGTGTAAATTGGCACAGCTATTATGGAAAAGAGTATAGAAACTCTTCAAAAAAAATTAAAAATAAGACTACCATATAATATAGTAATCTCTCTGCTGGGTATATATCCAAGGGAAATAAAATCAGCACCTCACAGAGATGTCTGCACTTGTGTGCTCATTTTAGTATTTTCCATAATCACCAAATATGGAATCAACTTAAGTGCCCATCAAGAAATGAATGGATAAAGAAATTGTGATTGTATATGAATACTATTTGGTTTCATTTGCTACAACATGGATGAACTTGGAGGACTTTATATATGTTAAATAAAACAGGCCAGACACAGAAATACAAATAATTTATTATCTCATTCATATGGGGAATTAAAAAAAACTCAAATACATGAAAAGAGAATTTAGAATGTCGGTTATCAGGCTTAGGGAGAGAGAGAAAAAGGGAAATGTAGGTCAAAGAGCACAGACTTACAGTTACGTAGGATCAAATAGTCTGGAGATCTAATGTGCAGCAGGAAGACTATGGTTAATCATATTCATTGTGCATTGAAAACGTGAGAATAAGAGTATATTTTAGATGTTCATATTACAAGGAGAGATAATTATGTGTTAATTTGTTTGTAAGTATAAGTAACATCAAGTTGTATACTTTCAATGTATACAAAAAAAAATTTTCGAAAATAATCTTACAATTTCTACCTATTTTATCATTTTAAAGATTTTTGGATCATAAAAAAACATAGAAAATCAGGAATGAGATACCTTGTGGAAGTAATCCATTTCTATAAAGTATTTGACTTTTGTATACAATATTTGCAGTTGTCAGTCTCTCAGCGGTGAATTTAAATAACAGTGTACAGGAGTAATTACATCCAGGTATATTCCAACATAATCTCAGTATTGGAATGGCTATCTTAAAGCAAATTCTGTATGTATGTAATTTTTATGCTGTATTTCTTAGAATCAAAGATAACCTAGGTAACTGTTCTAAATAGTCTTACCTTTCAGCTTTCTTCTTAATGTATTGCCCCCCATTTAAATAAGTGAGATCCAAAAAAAAGAAGATTCCTTAAAATTATTCTTTGTGACTTACTGAGAATAAAAACATAACTAGAGACAACTCAGGCACTCCAAGTGTTCCAGAAGTCCCACTGGGAGATCCAAATGATTTTGATTACTGTGGCTAGGTGAAGCTTCCAGGACACCAACAGGGAATGAGTCAGGAAATTTCCAGTTATTTGGAGCCAATTGTGAGTTTCCAGAGAGATAGCATTGAAACAACAAAATCAATAGTCTTCTCACTTCAAAATGTACCTCTCAGGACCCTGGGAGCAACCTACTGCTTTATAATCAGTCAAAGTGAGGTTCTCATAAACAAATGTCCTGGTATTGTTTTCTCATCCTGTGTTTCTCTCAATATTTCTCCAAGATAAGAACATTAGCCTGATCTCTTGAGAACCGGACTAGTGTGCTAATGACATGTTATTACAATTTGAATTCTTGTGGAATTTAACTCTAATTTACCACAAATTAATGTGAGGCTCTGTCTTCGTCTTACTCTACTTGTGCTGCTATAACAAAATACTGTAGACTGGGTGATTTATAAAGAAAATACATTTATTTCTCACAATTTTGGAAACTGAGAAGTGCAAGGTCAAGAGGCCAGCACCTTCAGTTGTCTTCTTCAGACTGCTCTATGATTCCAAGATAGCGCCTTGTTGCTGCATCTTCTGGAGGGGAGGAGCCATGTGTTCTCACATTGCAGAGGCACAAGGCAAGGAAGCCCAATACTGCTGCTGCCTGAAGCTTCTAAATCCCGTTCATGGGGGACGACCTCTCATGACTTAATCACCTCTTAAAGGCCCCACCTACTTGGCCATTTAGTTTTAACACCTGAATTTTGAAGTGGACACATTAAAAGCGTAGCAAACCTTAATGCAGATTAGAATAACTGTGAAGAAAATAACATTTATTTGCTTTACAGTGATAATCCATAATAAATTTACAGCCAATTAAAATTGCTGGTTTCATCCCCCACCCCTTTCTCTTTTATCCCTCCTTTTTCTCCCTCTCTTTTCGAGACAGTGTCACACTGTCTCACCTAGGCTAGGATGCAGTGGTACAATCATAGCTCATTTCAGTCTCTACGTACTGGACTCGAGCTGTCCTCTTGCCTCAGTGTCTTGAGTAGCAGGGACTACAGTTAAACACCACCATGCCTTGCTAATTATTTTATTTTATTTTATATATATATGTGTGTGTGTGTGTGTGTATATATATATAATTTTTCTATAAGTTATTGGGGTACAGGTGGTATTAGGTTACATTAGTAAGTTATTTAGTGGTGATTTGTGAGATCCTGGTGCACCCATCACCCGAGCAGCATACCCTGCACCATATACTTTGTATTTTATCCCTCGCCCCCTTCCATTCTTCCCCTCAAGTCCCCAAAGTCCATTGTATCATTCTTACGCCTTTGTGTTCTCATAGCTTAGCTCCCACATATCAGTGAGAACATGCAATCTTTGGTTTCCCATTCCTGAGTTACTTCACTTAGAATAATAGTCTCCATTCTGATTCAGGTCATTGCAAATGCTGTTAACTCATTCCTTTTTATGGCTGAGTAGTATTTCATTATATACATATATAAGTAGTATTTCATTATATATATATAATTCATTATATATACACGGAGTATATAATTTCATTATATACACGGAGTATATAATTTCATTATATACACGGAGTATATAATTTCATTATATACACGGAGTATATAATTTCATTATATACACGGAGTATATAATTTCATTATATACACGGAGTATATAATTTCATTATATACACGGAGTATATAATTTCATTATATACACGGAGTATATAATTTCATTATATACACGGAGTATATAATTTCATTATATACACGGAGTATATAATTTCATTATATACACGGAGTATATAATTTCATTATATACACGGAGTATATAATTTCATTATATATACATATAAGTAGTATTTCATTATGTATATACATACATGTATATATATGCATATATGCATATATATACATGTATATATGCATATATGCATATATATACGTGTGTATATATGCATATATGCATATATACATGTATGTATATACATAATGAAATACTACTTATATGTATATATAATGAAATTATATACTACGTGTATATATACATATATATACACACACATATATATACACATATATACATACGTATATATGTATATATGTATGTATATATATGTGTATATATATACATATATATACATGTATATATACATATATGGTGTATATGTATGTACATATATGGAGTATATGTATGTACATATATATACATATGTGGTGTATACATATATATATACACCACAATTTCTTTATCCCCTCATTGACCTCATTGACCGATGGGCATTTATCCTCTCATTGACCTCATTGACCTCTTTATCCCCTCATTGACCTCACTGACTGATGGGCATTTAGGTTGGTTTCAGGATTTTGCAATTGTGAATTGTGCTGCTATAAAGGTGTGTGCAACTATCTTTTTCAAAAAATGACTTCTTTTCCTCTGGGTAGATCCAGTAGTGGGATTGCTGAATCTAATGGTAGTTCTACTTTTAGTTCTTTAAGGAATCTCCGCACTGTTTTCCATAGTGGCTGTACTAGTTTACATTCCCACCAGCAGTGTGGAAGTGTTCCCTGATCACCACATCCATGCCAACATCTACTTTTATGAAATTTTTTGATTATGGCCATTCTTGCAGGAGTAAGGTGGCATCACATTGTGGTTTTGATTTGCATTTCCCTGATCATTAATGATGTTGAACATTTTTTCACATGTTTATTGGCCATTTATGTCTTATTTTGAGAACTGTCTATTCTTAAAAGATAGTTTCATGTCCTTAGCCCAGTTTTTGATGAGACTGTTTTTTTTTGTTTGTTTGTTTGTTTGTTTGTTTTTTTTGCTTACTGATTTGTTTGAGTTTGTTGTAGATTCTGGTTATTAGTCCTTCATGAGATATACAGATTGTGAAGCTTTTCTCCCACTCTGTGGGTTGTCTGTGTACTCTGCTTACTCTTCCTTTGGCTGTGCAAAAACTGTTCAGTTTAATTAGCTCCCAGCTGTTTATCTTCATTTTCATTGCTTTTGTTTTTGGGTTTTTGGTCATGAAATCCTTGCCTAAGCCAATGTCCAGAAGAATTTTTCCAATGGAATCTTCTAGAATTTTTATGGTTTCAGGTATTAGGTTTAAGTCCTTAATTTATCTTGGTTGAATTTTTTATAAGGTGAGAGATGAGGAACCAGTTTTATTCTCCTACATGTGGCTAGTCAATTATCCCAGCACCATTGGTTGAAAAGGGTGTCCTTTCTGACTTCATGTTTTTGTTTGCTTTGTCGAAGATCAGTTGGCTGTAAGTATTTGGGTTTATTTCTGGGTTCTCTATTCTCTTCTACTGGTTTATGTGCCTATTTTTATGCCAGTACCATGCTGTTTTGGTGACTATGGCCTTACAGGGTAGTTTGAAATCAGGTAGTGTGATGTCTCCAGATTTGTTCTTCTTGCTTAGTCTTGCTTTGGCTATGCAGGCTCTTTTTTTTGGTTCCATAAGAATTTTAGAAGTGTTTTTTTTTTTTTTCTAGTTCTGTGAAAAATGATGGTGGTATTTTGATGAGGATTGCATTGAATTTGTAGATTGCTTTTGGCAGTATGGTCATTTTCACAACATTGATTCTACCCATCCATGATCATTGAATGTGTTTCCGTTTGTGTCATCTGTGGTTTCTTTCAGCAGTGTTTTGTACTTTTCCTTGTAGAAGTCGTTTGACTCCTTTGTTAAGTATATTCCTAAGAATTTTTTTTTTCAGCTATTGTAAAAGGGGTTGAGTTCTTGATTTGATTCTTCACTTGGTTGCTGTTGGTATATAGAAGAGCTACTGATTTGTGTACATTAATCTTGTACCCAGAAACTGTGATGAATTCTTTTATCAGTTCTAGGGTTTTCAAGGTAAATGATCATATGGTCAGCAAACAGGGACAGTTTGACTTCCTCTTTACTGATTTGGATGCCCTTTATTTCTTTCTGTTGGTCTCATTGCTCTGGCTAGGACTTCCAGTACGACGTTGAAGAGGAGTGGTGAGAGTCAGCATCCTTGTCTTGTTCCCCTTCTCAGAGGGAATGCTTTCAACTTTTCCCCATTTAGTATTATGTTGCCTGTGGGTTTGTCATAGATGGCTTTTATTACATTAAGGTATGTCCTTTGCATGCCAATTTTGCTGAAGGTTTTAATTATAAAGGGATGCTGGATTTTGTCAAGTGCTTTTCTGCATCTATTGAGACGATCATGTGATTTTTGTTTTTAATTCTGTTTATGTGGTATATCATATTTATTGGCTTGCATTTGTTAAACGATCCCTGCATCCCTGGTATGAAATCCACTTGATCATGGTGAATTTTCTTTTTGTAATGTTGTTGGATTTGGTTAGCTAATATTTTGTTAAGGATTTCAAATTTTTAGTACAGAAGAGTCCTCACTATGCTGCCCAAGCTGGCCTTGAACTCCTGACCTCAAGCAATCCTCTGACGTGGCTTCCCAAATTGATGGGATTACAGATGTGAGCCACCACACCTGGCCTAAATTGTTTTCTTGCATTGAGGCTTGTCAAATTTTTCTGTATTTTAAAGTTAGATCACAAAATGGAGGACTTTTATTAATATGTTTTATTTAAGTAAAATCTTTATTCAACCTACCATTAAGTTTTTTTAGGATTCTGAGTATTTCAAGTGAATATTTCCCATACATTTTATTTTTATTTTATTTATTTGTTTATTTATTTTTAGAGATAGAGTCTCACTCTATTGCCCATGTTGGAGTACAGTAGTGTGATCTCAGCTCACTGCAAACTCTGCCTCCCAGGTTCAAGCAATTCTCCTGCCTCAGCCTCCTGAGTAGCTGTGATCACAGCCGTGTGCCACCACACCTGGCTAATTTTTGTATTTTTAGTAGAAATGGGTTTTTACCATGTTGGCCAGGCTGGTCTCAAACTGCTGACCTCAAGTGATCCACCCACCTTGGCCTCCCAAAGTATTGGGATTACAGGCATGAGCCACTGCTTCCAGCCTCCCATACATTTTATTTATTTAATTAAGTATTAATTTGCTCAGCAAAATGTATTCATTCACTTGGAAAATTAAAAAAATACATATATTAAATAGAAGTTGGCCAAGAATGGAGGCCTTTTAGAAAATATTAGACGAATGTATTAAAATCTAATGCCTGAATAAGAGGCCCATGTATGGATTTGCTTTGTTATGGCTCTGTGAGCAGAGTAGTGAGACAGACATAGCAATAACCAATTTGTGTGTACTGAACATGGAACATATGGCAGAAATTCCCTCAATGGGGAAAAATAAGTAGCATCAGTTTTACACTTTTCATTTGTTTTGTCCTCCATAAAATAATTACAATGCAAACTTTACAAGGAAACTGCTGAGTACATTCCATTTCCTGATTAACAGACGTCAACTGTGTTATAAACCTTTAAGTGCAATATTTGTCAAAGGCCACCTAATTGTTATTTATAGCATTTTTAATCATAAATTAATATTTTAACATATCTGTGGCATGTATAGAAGCTGAAAGATTTAGTATACACCTCCTCATCAAATAACCTAGTTTGACATAAAACATATGTTGTTTTGATAGGCAATCCATGTTTATTTCACAATCTTTTTCTGAGATGAATACATTCAAAATTTATTGATCTTCGCTAGACTAGTTTCTATAAAATATATCTCTGAGTATCTCAACATGTCATAACAAAATCAATATAGTCTTCTGTTTCAAAAATGTAAATATTTTTATGTAGGTTTTTAAAATTATTGAGAGTCCAAAATACTTTTTTTGGTGTGTAAAAAAATTAGTTAATGCCTACTAATATGGATCTACTTATTATTAGAGAATGAACTCTCTCTCTTGAAGGTTGAAGTTCCAGAGCATTTTTCAAATAGAAAAAAATTCCAGTTTAGCAAGTCTGTGTTGCATTGGGTGGAGATGGGAGTTGCAGTTAGAAGAAGCAGCTTGCTGAATCTTCCACTTGTATTCCTGATACTTCTTCGTAAATTTGCTCCACAAATGTTGCCTTCTCTACTCCACCATTTTATTTTCCCACCAGACAGACTTCCAAGATTTATTCGAACTCAGGATATTGCAGAAAGATGACTTCATGACCTGATGTTTTTGTGACTTGGTCTAGTGTGTATCTAAGATGGCTAAAACAAATCAGCATTTTTATCAAACTCATTTTTGTGACACTGATTATTAAGAAAGATAAGAAAACTATTACATCTAAACAACTGGATCTTTCTATTTGATATGTTTGATGCATTATACTTTAATTTGGAGAGATATAAAAATATATCTTATTATTTCTGCAATGCTATAACAAAATACTATAAACTTGATGGCTTTTTTTAAATTTTAATTTGTTAATGTTTATTTTTAGATTCAAAGGATACATATAGAGGTTTATTAGAAAGATATGTCGCATGATGTTGAGGTTTGGAGTATAAACTAATCTGTCCCCCAGATGGTGAGCATAGTTCCCAACAGGTAGATTTTTAATGCTTGTCCCCCTGCTGCTCTTCCCACTCTTGTACTTCCTGGTGTATGTTGTTCTTACTTTTATGTCCACGTGTACCCAATGTTTAGCTCCCACTTATAAAAGAGAACATGTAGTATTTGGTTTTCTGTTATGCATTAGTTCTCTTAGGATAATGGCCTCCAGCAGCATCCATGTTGCTGCAGAGGACAAGATTTTGTTCTTTGTATGGCTGCATAACATTCCATGGTGTATATGTACCACATTTTCTTTATGCAATCCCTTGGTGACTTTTAAATAATAGAAATTTATTTCATATGGTTCTAGAGGCTGGTAAGTCCAAGATCAAGTCACTGGCATATTCTGTGTCTGGTGAGGGACTGCTTTCTGGTTCACAGAGTTTTCTCTCTGTGTCCTCATATGGTGGAGGAAACAAGGAAACTCTCTGGCACTCCTTTTAAAAGGATAATAATTCCATTAATGCTGGTTCTGCCTCATGACCTAATTAACTTCCAAAAGACCCATTTCCTAATATCATTGCAATAACCCAACTCTTAGGGTCTGAATGTCTGTCTCCACCCCACATTTATAAGTTGAAACCTAATTCCCAATGTAATAGTATTAAGAGTTTGAGCTTTTGGGAGGTGATTAGGTCATGAGGCTAGGGTCTTCATAAATAGAATTGGTGCCCTTAGAAAAGATATCCCAGAGAAGTTTCTTGCTCCCTTTCACCGTGTGAAGACACAGCAAGAAGCCAATCATCTTTGAACCAGGAAGTAGGCTCTCACCAGAACCCAGCCATTCTTGCACCCTGATTTTGGACTTTCTAGCCTGCAGAACTGTAAGAAAAAATTTCTCTTTATAATCCACCCAGTTTATGATATTCTGTTATAGCAGAGTCTGAACAGGCTCAGACACTGGCACATTCATGATTAGATTTCTACATGTGAATTTTAGGGAGACACAAAGATTCAGGCCACAGCAGTATAATAATAATAATGGTTATTATTATTATTATATCCGTAGGCATGTTGGTTTCCTAGCTGCATAGATAATTATCACAACACAAACTTAATATCTTGAAATAACACACATTTATTATCTCATGGCCATTCAGGAGTTCGGGAATCTGGGCACAGCTTTGTTGGGTGCCCTGTTCGGGGTTTCACAAGGCTACAGTCAAGGTGTCAGCTGGATTATGTCATTTGGAGGCTTGACTAGGAAAGAATCTGCTTTCAAGCTTATTCAAGTTTTGTCAGAATTCATTTACTGGAGGCTGCATGACTGAGAACCTCTGCTTTTCTGGGCTTCTGGCTGGAGGCAAACTTCACATTTTAGACCCTGGTCAGAATTCCCAGGACCCATTCCCCACTTCCTTGCCCCAGAGGCTTCCTTAACACGGCTGTTTAGTCAACCAGAAGAATCTTTCAGTAGAGTCTGCTGGGATAAAATCTTATATAGGATAATAAAATCATAGAAGTGGCATCTCATTTTCTTTACCATATAATATAACCAAATTGAGTGATTCATTAGAAGCAAGGGACAGGTCTTGCCTGCATCCAACAGGATGAAATTACACATAGGGGTAGATAACAGGAGGTAGGAAATTAAAGATCACCTTATGGTCTGTTCACAACGATATATAAGAATTATTGTATTCACCTGGTTGGCTAGAGTTGCAAATGTTTTTAACATTGTCTTGTCAGTGTAAGGAACTACAGAAACTACAGATTATGAGTCAAAGAATTCCAGAATGTGAGCTGCCTTCTGTTACATTAAACTTGCTGTAACTTCTTGTGTGTTTCTGTGGTCAGAAGAAGATGAGAATAAAGAGGGATATCTTTCTTAAAAATACTCATCACTGAAGTGCTCTTAGTCTATGTAGATTTATAGACATACACAGATCATTATATAAATAATGCAGAAAATAGTTCTGCTCAGAAAAATATGAACACCTCATTATTAGATTAGTCTTAAAATTCTATTGAATATAAAATACTGTTGTGGTCAGAGAAATGTTTAAAAGACTTTAAACACTGGTACTTTCCCAGTACTAAAAAAAGAGTCTGACTGAATACTGTTTTGTATAATTTGGCCTATTTTAAGTTGTCTGCAAACCCCCCCCAAAAAAAAAGAGAGAAGATTAAAAATAGCTTTACTGTACATATAGGGAATATTTAAGTCTCACTAATTTTACATTTTATAGAAAAATCTCTTCAAACTTGATTTTGTGATTTGCCATAAATTTGGAGCTATGGTTATGTAAAAATAACATAATTGAGATAATGCTGGTAAGTATGCATTACTATTGAAAATAAAGTAAAATTTGTAATAGCTAATTAGTTATTCCAACTATTCTTAATATTTCATATATTTCCCCTTGAGTTTTTATTTTATGCAAATCCATACTTATTGTGCTAGTTACCGGAATTGAATTAATTTATTGATTGCAAATGCACTTGTCGACATAATTAGTGTAATGCACCTCTACATTTACTGCTTGGTTAGACATATAAACAGTGTTCCTTAGAAGTTTAGGTCGACTAGCTTTTGAAGTTCTAAATATAGGAGAAGGTTTTAGCAGTAAAATGCACTTAGCAAAATCAAACAAAAATCCATGTAATTGCTTTTAGTTGAAAACAGGGATTTTTACCTCTTCACAGAAACAAGTGTGAATACATAAAGTGTTAAACTACTAATGAGCAGTCTTAGAGCAGAGGAGAAGAAAATGAGACATTTTTCTTTGCTATTTGCTCCTGACAGACAGGAATAGTCAAGTGCCTGCTCTGCAAATCTGAAAAGGCATTTGGGCATGTGCTTGAAGGTAAATGGGTAGAATAAGTAGATGACTGTCATTGCTTGCTTCTGTGTACTAGGAAAATCACAACGCTTTCAGATAGAAATCATTAAGAAAACATTTCTCCAATTTCAAATAGGACTGTTTGTAAATTACCTTCACAGTGTTATTCAGATGAAAGAGAACAGCTTTCTTAATAGAATCAGATTATGTGTGAAGAAATCTGTTTTCCTCTGTAGATGATAAGATTCCTCATACCTAGTTGCCAGCGTATAGTCAGGGTTTAATATTATAGAAAACTCTGAATATGACCCGGCGAGGTTAAGGGTATGGGTCTTCCCCCATATGTCATGGAGGAAACAAGTGAAAATAAATGCACCATGTTTTTGATTACCTTCTGTATAGTTTTGATGGTCTTATTTACAGTTTTATTAACCTAATATGGTTTCATGAGCCTTAAAAGTCATGTCAGTGTATGACCTTTAAAAATGTATTAAATACACACTGTAAATTTATATCCTGTCAACTCTTTCCCTCATGGACCTATGTCCTAGCCCTGATCATATCTCTGCTCTGGTTAATTGCAAATATCTAGAACAATATCTAGAATTGTCTTGCCTACTCACTCAACAAGATATTTCTAAGACATGAATGACATCAAAAGGTGTAGATGATGCCACTATGATGGGTTGAATAAAAATTATGCTGAAATTAAAATATCTGTAAGAATATAAGGCTTGAATTTTCAACACCTTTTATATATCCATTGTCAAATGGTAGAAAAGTTTTGGGGATTATTTTTTTACCTTCAGTGGGGGATTTTATTTAATATAAGAGCCAATGGAAGGAACATTTGAGAAGACAGAGTAATAATTAAAATAGGGATATACTTAGTGGAACAGAGTCAACATTATGACATTTTTTTAAACTAGACATTACTAAATTTTTAAATAATGTACAAGTCCTTATTTCCCGTGTCTAAAGAATGAAGATGGTATTTTACTAAAGATGAGAAAGAGGACGCCCAAGGTTCCCATTTGTGCTAACTGTGGTCTTTCAACTGTATTCACTCAACAATAGGTATTTAAAAAATATTTAGTGACCTTCTTCTCTATGCAAAATATTTTGTCTGTTTTTCCAGGGAATAGAAAAATAAATAAATTATTATTCTAAACTAAAAAGACTCAAATATTAATATGGAATTAGATCATTATACAAACAACTATTTTATTGAACAGAATATATTAAGCAGGAAGCAAACACCCTTTGAGAGCACAAAGGAGGGAGCAAATCTTTGGTCTGTAATTGTCAAGGAAGACTTTTGGAAAAACTGAGTTTGCTTTTAGCCTGGATGGTCATGTTTAATGTTAGAGGAAGGTTAATTTTGAATACATAATGAAACATCAGCTTAGGTCTGTAAGTAAGAAAGAAAAGGTAGTAGCCTATCTTTACGTATTTCCCTACATAAGCAGGTTTAAAGATAAGCTACTTCATTTCAAGGCACTGGTTTAAAGGCTGACAGTCAACTATTATAGAGACTTTTGCTCTGAGAGCAAATAAATCTTTTACTTTAATTTTTTTCTTTTACTTAAAGAGTTAGTGACACGTGTTTTAAAAGATCTTCACTATATTATATTACCTGCTTAGCACTGAAGATTAATGTATCTTAATAAACCCAAGCACTGGGATTTTATAAGGCAATACAATTTCTAAGATATTTCTTCTTTCTTGATTTCCTATGAAATTCAACAGCTTATGGTTCTACAAAAAAGTAAGACTATATGTCAAAGAGCATTACCTGAATTTTCTTCTCATTTTTGAAAAAGCCATGAACACTGCTGTGAATTAGTCTGAAGTAAAATGATCTTCCTGTTTTGAGACTTTATGGACATGAAAATATAAAAACTAGTATGTCCATATATCCTGAGTTGCTAGCAGAATCCCAATTTAAGCCTCTAGTGTTGAAGCATTTGTTTTTTTTTTCAAATTTTTAGTTTTAGTACATGTTTGCCAAAACAGTGCTTTTTGATAACATTCTTTGATCTTATTTCTTGTTTTAAATGTATTGCCACTAATTTGGAGTTACAGATTTAGCTCATTTATGAAAAATATCTGTCATAAAACCTCATTGGCAGGGCCAATCTTTACTGTCAAACCAGTTAGCCAAATCAGATATACTTTTTGTCAGAAAAAGTTTTTCATTTTTCAATTCAAATAGCTATTTTGAGGAATATTATAAAAATAAATGAGAACTAAAAGTATATCTTGTGAAACTGATCACTAAAAACAATTAAGATAAAGATCTAATATAATTAACTTTTCCATGTTTAAGTTATAAAAGCAAGATGACCAATACACTATTTCTCATATAAAGCAGGAAAATGATAAAAGGCATGGTGTATCTCTAGTAAAATCATGTACAGGTATTGAATACTGCTAACTGGCTTTGGAGAATGATTAAACAAGAAATGTGTTATAAGATAAAAGGGTAGAAACAACTATGGTTTGAATGTGTTTCCCAAGTTTCATACATTGAAAAATTAATCCTCAAATTCATATGTTGATGGGGTAGACTCCATGATGGGACCCATGGCTTTATAAAAAGAGGAGAGACCTGAGCTGAAATGTACTTTTTGCCCTTCCACCCTTCTATCACAATTTGAGGCAGCAAGAAGTCCCTCACCAGATGTTGAGCAAATTCCAGTGCCAGGTTCTTGGACTTCCCAATCTCCAGAACCATGAGCAGAATGTTTCTTTTTTTAAATAAATTATCCAGCCTGGTGTTTTGTTATGGCAACAGAAAACAGACTGAGACAAGGATTGAATATAATTGAATAAATGTTTCATGTTATGGTTTGATACAATGGGTTCTGACAACCTTATTAATGGATGCACATCAAATCAGAAAGAACCCATGTGAAAGTTTTTTTCCCTGGGTTCTATCCATGGCATCTTATAAAAATTTGGCATTCCCAAAAGGCATTCTGGTTACATTTAAAATAATCAGCATTAGCAATGGCCAGTGTCCAATCTCACCTTCTTCTGTTTTCTACATTATTGAATTCTAAAGTTCTAGACATACATGGCTGTTTTGAGTTGAATTATGTTCTCCAAAAATGTATGTTGAAATTCTGTTAACCTATGAATATGACCTTATCTGGAAATAAGGTATTTGAGATGTAATCAAGTCAAGACTAGGTGATACTGGATTACGTATGCGATGGCTGGTGTTCTTTTAAAAATAGAGAAAGACAGAGAGATACAGACACTCAAAGCAAAGATGACTAAGTAATAATAAAGGCAGAAATTAGAGTCATGCTGCTGCAAGCCAAGCAATGCCAAGTATTTCCAGCAATAACCAGAAACTAAGAAGAGGTGAAGAAAGATTTTTCTCTAGAGCTTTCAGAGGGAGCATGGCACTGATGATTCCTTGATTTTGGGCTTTTAGCTACCAGTAATGTGAGAGAATACATTTCTATTGTTTTAGGCCACCCAGTTTGTGATACTTTGTTATGGCGATACTGAGAAACTAGCACAATGGTTATGTCCATAAATGCCTTTATGGCTTAAAGCATGTACATACTGACTGCACAGAATATATATTCTATCATTTTTATATGTCAGTACTTTAAATAAATGGAGTTATATTCTCACTATCTTTTTGCTATTTGTTCCCTTTTTTGGTTTAACTATGAAATACTATTCCATTTTGTAAATAAATATATAAGTGTATAAACTACAATATGTGTATTTGTTACTTCTCTTATTAATGGATTCTTAAATTGTTAGCAATTAATGACTAATACAGATATAGCTTATATTTGTCTTTTTATCCATATGTGCATATAAATGAGTAGGCAATGCACATTTTCAAATTTATGTAGTATTGCTAACTGGCTCCCCAAATTTGGTATACTAATTTTTAACCCTGTCAAGAATGTATAATAAGCCCCTTGACACCCTGTTACTGCTGAGGTTAGTATTACTAGTACAACACTACTATTTTCAATTTTTTTTGAATGATTGGTGGTTTTGCTGTCCAACTCCGTGTGGGGTTATTTTTTCTCCTTATTTTAATTTGCAGTTCTCTGATTACTAGTGAAGTTTATAAAATCATATGTTCATGGGGAATTCAGATATGCTCTACTATGGATAACTCATTCATAGCTTATCGTGACATTATGTTCATATATTTGTATTCCCCACAACAATATATGATAAAGTTTTTTAATATTTGGATCACAATTCTTTGTTGGTCTTATGTCATATAAATATATTTATCTAGATTGAGGCTCATATGCAATTCAATAAATATTTACTACAGACAAAATTATTCTTTCTCTTCTCTGTGATACCTTTACTGTTGTAAATATCACAATGTTTGTTACTTGATTGCGTCTTTGATTTCCTATGAAATTGTGAGTTCTCTGAGAACAGGGCCAGTGATATTCTTCCCCTCTCTAGCTGAAGACACACACACAAGACCATATAACAACAGATATTAAGTGATTTGAAAGAAGATTTTAGTCTTAAGGGGCTATTAAACACATTACCAGGGAGTACTGGATAATCATTTCTGGTAAAAGTTAGAGAATATTGTGTGCATAATAATCCTTTTATTTGTAGTAAAAGTATTACAGTTAAGAACTGACAGAATAGATTCCTCAGTCCTTTATGTCCCTCAAACATTTGACACAAAAATGCAGTAATATGGTTTGGCTGGGTCCCCCCACAAAATCTCATCTTGAATTGTGGCTCCCACAATTATCATGTGTTGTGGGAGGGACCTGGTGGGAGGTAAATGAATCATGGGGGGTGGGTCTTTCATGGGCTGTTCTGACAGTGAATAAGTCTCACAACATCTGATGGTTTTATAAACAGGAGTTTCCCTCAACAAGCTCTCTTCTCTTGTCTGCTGCCATGTGAGATGTGCCTTTCACCTTCCACCATGATTGTGAGACCTCCCCGCCCACATGGAACTGTGAGTCCATTAATCCTCTTCCTTTTGTAAATTGCCCAGTCTCAGGTATGTCTTTATCAAAGGCATCAAAAGGGACTAGTACAGTAAATTGGTACCAGTAGAGTGGGGCACTGCTGTAAAAATTCCCAAAAATGTGGAAGCTACTTTGGAATTGGGTAACAGGCAGAGGTTGGAACAGTTTGAAAGGCTCAGAAGAATACAGGAAAATGTGGAAAACTTTGAAACTTCCTAGAGACTTATTGAATGGCTCTGAACAAAATGCTGATGGTGATATGGACAATGAAATCCAGGCTGAAGTGGCCTCAGATGGAGATGAGAAACTTGTTGGGAACTGGAGTAAACGTAACTCTTGCTATGTTTTAGCAAAGTCAGTGGCAGCATTTTGCCCCTGCCCTATAGATTTGTGAAACTTTGAACTTGAGGGAGATGATTTAGGGTATCTGGCAGAAGAAATTTCTAAGCACCAAAGCATTCAAGAAGGGACTTGAGTGCTGTGAAAAGCATTCAGTTCTAAAAGGGAAATGGAACATAAAAGTTCAAAAAAATTGCAGCCTGATGATGTAATAGAAGACAAAAACCCATTTTCTTAGGAGAAATTCAAGTCAGCTGCAGAAATTTGCATAAGTAATGAGGAGCCAAATGTTAATCACGTAGACAATGGGGAAAATGTCTCCAGGGCATGTCAGAAGTCTTCACAGTATCCCCTTCCATCATAGGCCCAGAGGCCTACTGGGGGAAAATGGTTTTCTGGGATGGGTCCAGGGCCTTCCTGCTCTGTGCAGCCTAGGGACTTGGCACCCTGAGTTCTAGCTGCTCCAGCCATGGTTAAAGGGGACCAAGGTACAGCTTGGGCCATTGTTTCAGAGGGTGCAAGTTGCCAAAGCTTGGAAGCTTGCACATGATGTTGAGCCTGCGAGTGCATAGAAGTCAGGTTTAGGAGCCTCTGCCTAGATTTCAGAAGATGTATGGAAATGCCTGGACACCCATGCAGAAGTTTGCTGCAGGGGCAGGGCCCTCATGGAGAACCTGTGCTAGGACAGTGCATAAGGTAAATGTGGGTTGGAGCCTCCACACAAAGTCTCTATTGGGGCACCACCTAGTGGAGCTAAAAGAGGCAATCATCCTTCAGACCCCAGAATGGTAGATCTACCGACAGCTTGCACCGTGCACTTGGAAAAGCTTCAGACACTCAATTCCAGCCCAAGAAAGCAGCCAGGAGGGAGGCTGTACTCTGCAAAGCCACAGGGTCAAAGCTGCCCAAGGACGTGGGAGCCCACTTTTTACATCAGTGTGACCTGGATGTTAGACATGGAATCAAAGGTGATTATTTTGGAGCTTTAAGATGACTGCCCTGCTGAAATTTGAACTTGCATGGGGCCTGCAGCCCCTTTACTTTGACTAATTTCTCCCATTTGAAATGGGTGTATTTATCCAATGCCTGTGTTCCCATTGTATCTAGGAAGTAACTGACTTGCTTTTTATTTTACAGGCTCATAGGTAGAAAGAACTTGCCTTGTCTCAGATGTAACTTTGGACTGTGGACTTTTGAGTTAATGCTGAAAAGAGTTAAGACTTTGGGGGACTATTGGAAAGGCATGATTGCTTTTGAAACGTGAGGACATGAGATTTGAGAGGGGCCAGGGGTGAAATGATATGGTTTGCCTATGTCCCCACCAAAATCTCATCTTGAGTTTAGCTCCCACGATTCTCATGTGTTGTGGGAAGGACCCTGTGGGAGGTAATTGAATCATGGCGGGTCTTTCCTGTGCCGTTCTCATGACTGTAAATAAGTCTCATGAAAACTGATGGTTTTATAAAGGAGAGATTCCCTGCACAAGCTCTCTTCTCTTGTCTGCTGCTATGTGAGATGTGCCTTTCAGCTTGCACAGTTCCCAGACACATGGAACTGTGAGTCCATTAATCCTGTTTCTTTTGTAAATTGCCCAGTCTCTGGTATATCTTTATCAGCAGCAAGAAAATGGACCAATACATGCAGCCAGGATGTATTTTTTTTTCTTAGATTATCCGATTTGTGTCCAAATATGTTGTGAAATGAAGAAAAAATATTGAGGCAACAAATACAGGAATATGAACTCAGCAAAAGTCTGTGGTACTCTGATTTGAGAAAAACTTTGCACTTGTATTCTGATCAAAAAGAATGACAAGTCTTTACTACTATATTTCACAGCACATTATACTTATGTTTTATTATTTTTCATTGGGGCATTTTCATAATCTTCAAAATTATGGTTCAGTTTACTTTCTTCTTCGTTTTGTTTTGTTTTCTAGATGTGTACACTTTATTTTTTATTTATATATATATATTTGTTTATTATTATACTTTAAGTTCTATGGTACATGTGCACAATGTGCAGGTTTATTAAACAGATATACATGTGCCATGTTGGCTTGCTGCACCCATCAACTCATCATTTACATTAGGCATTTCTCCTAATGCTATTCCTCCCCCAGGCCCCCACCCTTTAGCCGGCCCCACTGTGTGATGTTCCCCACCTTGTGTCCATGTGTTCTCATTGTTCAACTCCCACTTATGAGTGAGAACATGAGAACATGCAGTGTTAGGTTTTCTGTCCTTGTGATAGTTTGCTTAGAATGATGGTTTCCAGCTTTATCCATGTCCCTGCAAAGGACATGAACTCATCCTTTTTTAATGGCTGCATAGTATTCCATAGTGTATATATGCTACATTTTCTTGATTTAGTCTATCATTGGGTTGGTTCCAAGTGTTTGCTATTTGAATAGTGCTGCAATAAACATAGGTGTGCATGTGTCTTTATCGCAGAATGATTTATAATCCTTTGGGTATGTGCCCAGTAATGGGATTGCTGGGTCAAATGGTATTTCTAGTTCTAGATCCTTGAGGAATCACCACACTGTCTTCCACAATGGTTGAACTAATTAGCACTCCCACCAACCGTGTGAAAGCATTCCTATTTCTTCACATCCTGTCCAGCATCTGTTGTTTCCTGACTTTTTAATGATTGCCATTCTAACTGGCATGAGATAGTATCTCATTGTGGTTTTGATTTGCATTTCTCTGATGACCAGTGATGATGAGCATTTTTGCATATGTCTGTTGGCTGCATAAATGTCTTCTTTTGAGAAGTGTCTGTTCATATCCTTTGCCTACTTTTTAATGGGGTGGTTTGTTTTTTCTTGTAAATTTGTTTAAGTTCTTTGTAGATTCTGGATATTTGCCCTTTGTCAGATGGGTAGATTGCAAAGATCTTCTTCCACTCTGTAGGTTGCCTTGCCTGTTCACTCTGATGATAGTTTATTTTGCTGTGCAGAAGCTCTTTAGTTTAATTAGATCCCATTTGTGTATTTTGGCTTTTGTTGCCATTGCTTTTGGTGTTTTAGTCATGAAGTCTGCCCGTGTCTATGTGCTGAATGGTATTGTCTAGATTTTCTTCTAGGGTTTTTATGGTTTTAGGTCTTCCATTTAAGTCTTTAATCCATCTTGAGTTAATTCTTGTATACGGTGTTAAAAAGGGACCCAGTTTCAGCTTTCTATATATGGCTAGCCAGTTTTCTCAGTGCTATTTATTAAATAGGGAATCATTTCTTCATTGCTTGCTTTTGTCAGTTTTGTCAAAGATCAGATGGTTGTAGATGTGTGGTGTTGTTTCTGAGGCTTCTGTTCTGTTCCATTGGTCTATATATCTGTTTTGGTACCAGCACCAAGCTGTTTTGGTTACTGTAGCCTTGTAGTATAGCTTGAAGTCAGGTAGTGTGATGCCTCCAGCGTTGTTCTTTTTGCTCAGGATTGTCTTGGCTATGCAGGCTCTTTTTTGGTTCCATATGAACTTTAAAGTAGTTTTTTCCAATTCTGTGAAGAATGTCAGTGGTAGCTTGATAGGGATAGCATTGAATCTATAAATTACTTTGGGCAGTATGGCCATTTTCACTATATTGATTCTTCCTATCCATGAACATGGAGTGTTCTTCCATTTAATTGTGTCCTCTTTTATTTCGTTGAGCAGGGGTTTGTAGTTCTCCTTGAAGAGGTCCTTTACATCCCTTGTAAGTTGGATTCCTAGGTATTTTATTCCCTTTGTAGTAACTGTGAATGGGAGTTCGCTCATGATTTGGCTCTCTGTTTGTGTAGTATTTGTGTATAGAAATGCTTGTGATTTTTTCACATTTATTTTGTATCCTGAGACTTTGGTAAAGTTGCTTGTCAGCTTAAGGAGATTTTGGCTGAGATGATGGAGTTTTCTAAATATATAATCATGTCATATGCAAACAGAGACAGTTTGACTTCCTCTTTTCCTAATTGAATATGCTTTATTTCTTTCTCTTGCCTGATTGCCCCAGCCAGAACTTGCAACACTATGTTGAATAGGAGTGGTGAGAGAGGGCATCCTTGTCTTGTGCTGGTTTTCAAAGTGAATGCTTCTTGTTTTTGCCCATTCAGTATGATATTGGCTATGGATTTGTCATAAACAGCTCTTATTATTTTGAGATATGTTCCATCGATACCTAGTTTATGGAGAGTTTTTAGTATGAGGGGTTGTTGAATTTCGTTGAAGGTCTTTTCTGCATCTATTGAGATAATTATGTGGTTTTTGTCATTGATTCTGTTTATGTGATGGATTACATTTACTGATTTGCATATGTTGAACCAGCCTTGCATGCCAGGCTGGCTTGCTGACTTGATCATGGTGGATAAGCTTTTTGATGTGCTGCTGGATTCGGTTTGCCAGTATTTTATTGAGGATTTTCACATAGATGTTCATCAGGGATATTGGCCTAAAATTTTCTCCCTTTTTTTTTTTTTTTGCTGTGTCTCTACCAGGCTTTGGTATCAGAATGATGCTAGCCTCATAAAATCAGTTAGGGAGAATTCCCTCTTTTTCTATTGATTGAAATAGTTTCAGAAGTAATGGTACCAGCTCCTCTCTGTACCTCTGGTAGAATTTGCCTGTGAATCTGTCTGGTCCTGGACTTGTTTTGGTTGATAGGCTATTAATTATTGCCTCAATTTCAGAGCCTGTTATTGGTCTGTTCAGAGATTCAACTTCTTTCTGGTTTAGTCTTGGGAGGGTGTATTTGTCTAGGAATTCATCCATTTCTTCTAGATTTTCTAGTTTATTTGTGTAGAGATGTTTATAGTATTCTCTGATGGTAGTTTGTATTTCTGTGGGATCGGTGGTGATATCCCCTTCATCATTTTTTATTGCGTCTATTTGATTCTTCTCTCTTTTCTTCTTTATTAGTCGTGCTAGTGGTCTACCTATTTTGTTGATCTTTTCAAAAAATCAGATCCTGGATTCATTGATTTTTTGAAGTGTTTTTTGTGTCTCTATCGCCTTCAGTTTTGCTCTGATCTTAGTTATTTATTGGCTTCTGTTAGCTTTTGAATGTGTTTGCTCTTGCTTTTCTAGTTCTTTTAATTGTGATGTTAGGGTGTCAATTTTAGATCTTTCCTGCTTTCTTTTGTGGGCATTTAGTGCTATAAATTTCCCTCTACACACTGCTTTAAATGTGTACCAGAGATTCTGGTACATTGTGTCTTTGTTCTCATTGGTTTCAAAGAACATCTTTATTTCTGCCTTCATTTTGTTATTTACCCAGTAGTCATTCAGGAGCAAGTTGTTCAGTTTCCATGTAGTTTTGCAGTTTTGAGTGAGTTTTTTAGTCCTGCGTTCTAATTTGATTGCACTGTGGTCTGAGAGACAGTTTGTTATTATTTCTGTTCTTTTACATTTGCTGAGGAGTGTTTTTACTACCAATTATGTGGTCAATTTTAGAATAAGTGCGATGTGGTGCTGAGAAGAATGTACATGCTGTTGATTTGGGGTAGAGAGTTTTGTAGATGTCTGTTAGGTCTGCTTGGTCCAGAGCTGAGTTCAAGTCCTGGATATCTTTGTTAACCTTCTGTCTTGTTGATCTGTCTGATATTGACAGTGAGTTAAAGCCTCTCATTTTTATTGTGTGGGAGTCTAAGTCTCTTTGTAGGTCTCTAAGGTTTCTTATATATCAAATGGACATATAATGAGCTTAGATGTGAAAATAAATGAAAGTTATATGAGTTTTTATTTATAAAACCCCAAGAATATCAAGTTTATTCTTTCAGTCCAAATTAATGTTTGAAGTAACAAAGTGATTTTGTATTTATTTGGAGATTTAGGTTACATAATTCCTATAAGATTACTGGAAATATTATTAACCCTAGTCCTTCTTAATTAGACTCTCCATGTCTTCTCATGAATAGCATATGTAGCAATGAGGAATACTGGTTTATGCCTTACCACTTAGCTGTACATTTTGAGATGCATTGATAGTTCTTGTCATTTACATTATATGTGTGTCCTTTCCTTGGCAATATGCTGACAACATATCATTATGATTGAGAATGCATCGATTAACTTCCAGGAAAGTAATGATCTAACTTGTTCCATTATCTGCAAACAAGTAACATTTTTTTCCTTTTCTTTCAAAGTTTCTATGTGAGAGAATAACCATCATAAATGGCATTTATAACATAAAAATTAAAAACAATGTATTTGCACAACTATCTAAATATATTGAAATTATCATTTTTTAAAAATAATTCAATTAAATATTGTTAATAACACACAGAAGTTTTATAAATGTGGGATGCATGAACTACATAAATCAGTACATCTTTATTAAGAGGCAGGATTATTCTCAAATGCACGTATCAATTAGACCAATGTATTTTTAATTGTTTATTGTTTTCATCATAGTTTTGCTGTACTTATTTCTATTTTAACATGCATTATTATAATGCAGAGATAATAGCATGTTTAGAGAACACTGGGTAATATCATGGATTAAAAAAAAACTAGGACATACAGGTCTTGATATGTAACATACCTCCTTCTCCATCGCTATATTTCTATGATTATGCCAGCAAACAAAAGGCAGAAAATAAGCAATAATTCCTCCTACAGTGTTGTTAGAGAAATAGTAACAGATAACTAGTGATATATCTCTATAGTAATACATATATAGTGATATGTAGATATGTTTATGTAAAATAGTCCAAGCAATTGCTGAAAATGTAGCATGTAGTTTTCCTGCTCAATTTCCAGCATGCACATAATGTCAGCAAAGTATATTTATAAACATAAAATTTAACAGGCTAAAAAACTTGCCTTAAATTATATGAAGCAACCATAGACAAGTTTTTATTGTAGACATCACACCATACTAATTTACCACATTTTAAATAAAATGTTATGTCAAAATTGAATAGGTGCACAATGGCACTGGGCTTGAAGAAAGTGGTGCATTACAATGTGGGCACAATTTTATTGTATTTAGACTGTTGGTGACTCAGGTATTCTCTATTGAATATATACATATATATCACATAGAAAATGCAACTAACCCTTAAGGAAAAGAACTGGAAGAATAACTTAGTAACTGCATTATTATTATTAGACCCAGAGGGTCAGTGAAATACCCATACATAGAACTGCAAATAATTAAAATTTAAAGTTTACATGTATAAATGTGTTACTAGAAATATATGTCCACTAATATATAAAACAATCACAACAGTCTGATTATATTTTATAAGATCGTTACATACATAACTACAGGATTTCTACTTTATAACTATACTTACAAGTAGAATTTTCTTTTCCTCTTTTGACAGGTAACCAAACTTAAAAACATAAACTATTTAGAGAAATAAACTTGATACCAAGGGACAAAGTACATACCAGAACCCTCATGGCATATTGCAAACTTGATTCAAATTCTATTGCTCTAAGCTTTGTGATATATGTTTAAGTAAAGGTGTACCTACTTTTATTTTTTAATTAATTGAATATTATTTACTTGAGTAAATGAAATTATAAATGTTGTTTTAGTCCACTTGGGCTGCTACAACAGAAATACCATAAACTGGGTGGCTTATACAGCAAACATTTACTTATCACAGTTCTGAAGACTAGGGAGTCCCAGATCAAGGTGCCAGCAAATCTGGTGTCTTGTGAGGCTATGCTTTCTAGTTCTTCTGCTGTGTCCTCACATGACTGAAAGGTGTAAAAGATCCCTCTAGATTCTCTTTTACAATGGCACTAATCTCATGCATGAGGGCTCCAGCCTCATGACTGAATAATCTCCAAAAGACCCCACCTCCTAATACCATCACTTTGGGGGTTAGGATTTCAAAATAGGAATTTGGGGGGATATGAAACTTCAGTCATGGCAATGTATATGAGTGAGTAGTGAGTGCGGGGCATTATGGATAATGTCTAGTGTCTTTATATTGGAGAAGGGACCACCAAATTGCTGCTCTGACATTATCCAGATTGATTTGATATTTACATTGAATATCATTTGCAAGTGACTTGTGGAAACAGACAAAATGCCAAACAACAACAGAAAAGTGTCCAAAAGAGAGCATTCTTTCTTGATAAGCTAACAATAAGTAAAATTGGTGTGTATATTGATATATCTACTAGATAACATTTAAAGCTATATTTTCTCCTGTAAGGTTATTTTGCATTTTGCCTACATATCTATTTACAAATATGATGAAAATATGTCTCACTGCCCAGGACATTCCCATTTTAAACATTGTCTTCTTGGTGTATTTTTTTATTATCACCTCATTTTACTCTCGAAAGAGCCCTGGTTTGGACAATAAATTATGTGGTTACTCCATAAATCTAAAATATAATTAAAACACTTTTCACCTTTGGTCATATTTGACACAGATCACAAAGGAAAATTTATAATAGTGTATTTTGCATGTGAAAATGCTGGAAGCAATAAATAAACCCTGAAATTTCACTGAAAAAGTAAATTTTTCATTAGTGGTGTATGTAATCAGAAATTGTTCTAAGACTATACTTTCTAACACATTTTATGTCTGTTAAATAAATAAATGAAGTCAAAAGGAACTTAGAAGTTATCTGCCTAATATTTTCAAATGTGTCTTCTAATTTACATAAGAGGTAAGATGTATAAATATTTGAGAAATGCCGAAGTGCTTTACAGCCCTAATAGTTCAGAAATGAAACTGAGTTTGGGAAAGATCAAGCTACATCATTAAGCCAGTTGTACCAGAATCAGGACTGAAAGTCAGTTACCTTGACCTTGTCAATTTAGTTTTACTACAGCGTTAGGAGTTTAATCATTAAGGAGTAACTGGGCCACAGTTGTGTATATTATTACAGAAATATCAAATCTATAAAGTCCTTCCGTAAGACAGAAAAAATAATTTATTATCACTAAATTCGCAGTTTAAGTAAATCAGTTTTATATGTACATATATGTACACACATATATATATATTACACAGTCTGAATAATCATTTCATCTTTCCTCTTGTATTTTCTTCTTGTATGTAACATGGTAACCTATAGTCCAATATTAAAATGGAATATAAATTGGGTTTCTTTTCCTTCCTAAATTGTAATTATTTCCTAAATTGTAATTATAATACTGTTCTTCCTTAGGAAGCCACATAATTTTGGTATGTGTTTTAATTTAAATTACTTTCAGTCTGCTTCTCTTCTGATTATTTTAAAATACTGTATTGAGATTAATTTCAGTAGTATTAATGTATATAATTTAAATAAAAAACTTGAAACCAAATTACCACAGGCTTACGCAATATTTAGGGAAGGCAGCTTAAGTTGGGGAAAAGTGGAATAAAGTACTGCATACTATTGAAATGTGTAAATTAATTCTTTCCTGCTGGGTTAAGTAAAGGGATTGACATGAAATGTGTAGTTCTGAATTAAAGTGCTCAGAGTTTACATAAGGAGCTACATGAGTGAGCAAGGAAGGATTATCCTAGGAAAGAAACAATAGCTGTTCCTTTAGGGAGATTTAAATAAGATTAAGTAAGCACACTCAAATTGTTCCTTCTCCTTTTGCAATATTATGTTTTACTGCTTGTTATTTTATTTTTATAGTAATTACATTTACCTACTTTTCTTTGTAAAGTATAGAAAATGGCACACTTTTTCATCTATGTACGTAATTGTAGAATGGTAAAATGGTGCTAATTTGATTTAGTGCCGTATTTTTCTTTGAATTCTACTGAAATAATCTTTAAACAATAATCAATGTTAAGAAAATAAGGTTTAAGAATAATAGCAAGGCCATTTATAGAAAATGTCCAGAATAGACAAATCCATAGAGACAGCGAGAAGTTTATGTTTCCAGGGCATGGGGAGAGAAGTAAAGGGGAAGTAATTACCATTGGGTACAGGATTTATTTGAGGAGTGAAGAAAATATTATAAAATCATATTGTTGAGATGTGGATAGACTCTGTAAATGTATCAAAATCACAATGTATAAAAAGTTATACATAATTTAATACTAAATCTTACATTAATGTTTGTCTATTTCATTGGCTAAAAGTACCACAAGTCTTGAAATAGTTGTATCCTTTAAACCAATAAATCCCTCCTCGAAATATTGTCTAAGAAAAATAAGGATGCAAAGGTTGAGTTAAACAGCATTTATATCAGTGCTATAAGAGTATTTCCATGATTGGTATTTATAATTAAAACTTTGAGAAACAAATAATAATGGCAAGGGTAATAAGTACTCTCTTTGGACTTTCGCAGACATGATGAATTTAAACACAGGCTGTATATACCAATTTTGCATGTAACTTTTCATTTCATTGCTAAATCCTCACATTAACTAATAGCAATATCAGTTTGTGTGAGGATTTATAAAATGATTTAAATGGTAATTCCACCAAATTCTACACTGAATGATTTCCTAGTGAAGGGAAAGTGCAATATGTTTACTGACATAAATTTATCTTTAAGATATGAGCCAGTAAATATTAGATTTGACAAAAATTTAAAGGTTAATTTTTAAGTATAAATTTATTTTTAAAGTCTCAAGCTAAGCTTTGGGTCACAGTGTATAGTTAGGCTCCTATAAATGCTGGGAGAATAATTAAGTTTATCGCCTATACCCTAACCTAGGATACTCTTGAGATGACAGATGTGCCTTCAGTTCCATGGGATATATATGATCCTGTTTGTATTTGGGAGTCTTAAAGTTTTTTTAAGTTTGCTCAGAAATGAATGATGTATTAATTTTCATGACTATCCTTGAGAACTTTTCTAGCCTGGGAGTCTTGAAAGAAGCTTTCCGAACTCGAGAGGAACTTTAGGTCGAGAAAGTCACACATTTCAACCTGGGAAAAAACAAAAAACAAAAAAACCTAATTTTCCCAGAATAAACCTGTGTTAGGCATGCCATAGGTAAGTTGACACTTGGTAATTATTTTAGCATTTCCCTTTTTACTATCAAACATATCAGGTTTGAATGAAAAATAATAAATAAATTCACTCTGTCAATTACCATTCTGCGGGACTATTCACAATAGCAAAGACTTGGAACCAACCCAAATGTCCAACAATGATAGACCGGTTTAAGAAAATGTGGCACATATACACCATGGAATACTATGCAGCCATAAAAAAGGATGAGTTCATGTCCTTTGTAGGGACGTGGATGAAGCTAGAAACCATCATTCTCAGCAAACTATCGCAAGGACAAAAAAACCAAACACCACATGTTCTCACTTAAAGGTGGGAATTGAACAATGAGAACACATGGACACAGGAAGGGGAATATCACACACCAGGGCCTGTGGTGGGGTGGGGGGAGGGGGGAGGGATAGCATTTGGAGATATACCTAATGTTAAATGACGAGTTACTGGGTGCAGCACACCAGCATGGCCCATGTATACATATGTAACTAACCTGCATGTTGTGCACATGTACCCTAAAACTTAAAGTATAATAAAAAAAAGAAAGTAGTTTATCTTCGCTGAGACTTTTGTTTTCTGCTTCAAAATTATCTAGTTATACTATTGGTAATCAATGCTAATAGCCATTTATGGTTTACTATCTATCTCACATGAATAAGACCTCTTCTGTAAGTCACCTCTTTCCTCCCTCCTGGAAAAAAATTCTCTAGTTTATTATTGACTGGGTCCCTCTGAGACTTTCCTCAATGTCTTTGGGACCCTTTAGTGGGTGGGGTGCTTTAGAAGCCATATAGGATTTGACCCTGTGCACCACTGATCATGTTCACAGAAAGTCCGAGCCAATATGCATAGGTGAAGAATTAACAGATAAGTTCAAATACACACACAGAGGTGTCTAAAAAAAAGGAGATACAAAGGTGTAGTTTCAAAAATCTCACAAAGAATATTCAGATGTAAGAACAGCGCAATCCTGTGTCAATGCTTGTCTTCCTTTCTCTCCAGTGAGCTTGCATTTTATGAAATTTCTTATTCTTTTTCGGTAACAATAGTGAAAAAGATTCCCCTCAGTAACCAAGAAGTAACCTGTACCCTGTATGACTCAGTACTTGCCTACAAAACCTCAACTTATTGCATATGCCTTTCAATGGACTGTATAACTTTTACGTCATCAGTAACTGTTTTTGTATATTTGAATTAAGTAAGTAACAGGGTATGTATCTGCATCAAGAAGCTGACTCCCTTAGAGTTCTGTGCAAGACTTTCTTCTCACTCTCAAGCTAAGAGTAAACCTGCCTCATGCCTCTTTTGTTGAAATCAAAGCGTATCCTGGATACAGTGAGACTCCGTAAGCTACCACAGTCTGAATTTTAGGTCTGATGTGGAGTTGAGTCCAGGAATTTCACAACATGTTAAATTGTTCATTGTAGAGGAAATCAACAATTAGGAGTAAAGTCACTTTCCATCTGGTATCACATTTTATATAATTTGAATAATTCTTATTTATGCTTTTTTTATTAAGTATGTGTTTGCATTTATACTGAAGTCCTTAACTGAGACATTTCACTGTAGATTTATGATACAGAATTCTTTTTGAAAACCTTGATAAATTGGGTGGGAGAATAATTTTACAACAGGAGATAGTGGGGTATCAGTACTGAGTTATCTGATATTGTGGCTTCCTAAATTCCTGGTTGCAAAGGATAAAATCCTGAGATAGGTAATAGAAGATTACCATCTTTCCAAGGTCAAGAATCTGTTCGCAGTTCAACAGTTTGTAAATTATACATGTATTTTTGGTACTTTTCCCTTACATAATTTTACTTCCAAAATAGCTCGTCAACTAATATTTTTAAAAAATGACATTAGTTTAAAAATTATATAATCACAAGCTTCATCTAAATCTTTCCAGTGTTTAAATTTCTGCCAATATTTGGGTTTTTAATAGGTACTGTTGGCAAGTAATACATCTCATTCACTGAATTTCACATCTTGAATTACATAAAACTTTGGACATTTAAAGATTAATACAAAGAAAAAGAAAAGAATAACTTTCTTTTGAAAATACTTAATACAGTGGAAAAAAGACAAGAAAATGTTATGTGTTTCACATCCTCATAAAACATAGATTTTTTTGGTAGCCTGTCTTTCTCTTTGACGTAAATGACTATGGAACCATATTCACCTAAGTAATACAAACTCATGCCAGCCTTTAAAATTTGAATGAAACCACTAATGTTATGTGGAGTCACCAGAAAAATGATAACTATGTGAGGTGATGTATTTGTTAATTAGCTAGATTTGACCTTTTTACAATGTATTCATACTTTGAAACATCACATTTTACATTACAAAAACATAAGCAAAAACCACAAGCAAACTCAAGCAAAAATAATAAAGCAAGAAGCATCACACTACACGACTAAAATATACTATAAATCTATAGTAACAAAAACAGCATGTTCCTGGCATAAAAACGGTTATGTAGCCATCTGTGCAGCCAACAGACACATGAAAAAATGCTCATCATCACTGGTCATCAGAGAAATGCAATTCAAAATCACAATGAGATATCATCTCACGCTAGTTAGAATGGCAATCATTAAAAAGTCAGGAAACAACAGATGCTGGAGAGGATGTGGAGAAATAGGAACACTTTTACACTTTTGGTGGGAGTGTAAATTAGTTCAACCATTGTGGAAGACAGTGAGGCTATCCCTCAAGGATCTAGAACTAGAGATACCATTTGACTCAGCAATCCCATTACTGGGTATATACCCAAAGGTTTATAAATCATGCTACTATAAAGACACATGCACACATATGTTTATTGCGGCACTACTCACAATAGCAAAGACTTGGTACCAACCTAAATATCCATCAATGATAGACTGGATTAAGAAAATGTGGCACATATGCACCATGGAATACTATGCAGCCATAAAAAATGATGAGTTCATGTCCTTTGCAGGGACATGGATAAAGCTGGAAACCATCATTCTCAGCAAACTATCTCAAGGATAGAAAACCAAACACCACATGTTCTCACTCATAGGTGGGAATTGAACAAAGAGAACACTTGGACACTGGGTGGGGAACACCACACACCAGGGACTGTCAGGGGGTGGGGGGCTAGGGGAGGGATAGCATTAGGAGAAATACCTAATGTAAATGACAAGTTGATGGGTGCAGCAAACCAACATGGCACATATATACCTATGTACCAAACCTGCATGTTGTGCACATGTACCCTAGAACTTAAAGTATAATTTAAAAACATGGTTATGTAAACCAATGGAAAAGAATAGAGAGCCAGAAATAAATCCATGCACTTGCAGCCAACTGATTCTCAACAAATGTGCCAAGGACACACATTGGAGAAATGATCGTCTTCTCAAAAAATGGTGTTGAGAAGACAGAATATACAAACGCAAGAGAATGAAAGTAGATCCTTATCTCTCACCAGACACAAAAATCAATTCAAAATGAATTAAAGACATAAATTTAAGACCTGGAACTAGGAACTACTAGAAGAAAACAGGGAAAATGCTTCATGATGTTGGTGTAAGCAAGTCGTTTTTTGTCAGGACATCACACACACACACACACAAGCAACAAAAACAAAAATAGACAATTGGGATTACATTTGAATAAAAAGCTTTTTTTTTTTTTTTGGAAACGGAGTTTTGCTCTTGTTGCCCAAGCTGGAGTGCAATGGCGTGATCTCGGCTCACCACAACCTCCGCCTCCCAGGTTCAAGTGATTGTCCTGCCTCTGCTTCACAGGTAGCTGGGATTACAGGCAAGCGCCACTAAGCCTGGCTAGATTTTGTATTTTTAGCAGAAATGGGGTTTCACCATGTTGGTCAGGCCTAGTCTCAAACTCCTGACCTCAGGTGATCCAGCCACCTCAGCCTCCCAAAGTGCTGGGATTACAGGCATGAGCTACCAAGCCCGGCCATAAAAAGCTTTTCACAGCAAAGGAAACACTCAACAGAGTAAATAGATAATCTACAAAATGGTAGAAAATTTTTGCAAACTGTATACCTGAAAAGGGGTTAATATCCAAAATATATATGAAACTCAAATAACTCGAAAGCATAAAAATAATAATAACCTAATTAAAAAATGGACAAAAGGCCTTAACAGACATTTGTCAAAATAAGACATAGTTGACTAACAGGTCTATGAAAAATACTCGACATCACTAAACATCAGGGAAATGCAAGCCAAAACCACAATGAGATATCACTGCACCTGGTTAGGATGGCTATTATCAAAAAGTTGCGTGATAAAAATGGTCAGCAAGGATGTGGAGACAAGGGAATCTTTACACACTATTAGTGAGAATGTAAGTTAAAACAGCCATAATGGAAAACAGTAAGGTGGTTCTTCAAAAAATTAAAAGTAGAACTAACATGTGGTTAATCAATCTCATACGGGTATATATCCAAACTAAATAAAATCATTATCTTGAATAGACATCTGCATATTGATGTTCATTGCGGTACTATTAACAGTAACCAAGAGAGGGAATCAACCTAAATGTTCACCAACAGATGAATAAAGAAAGAAAATGTGGTATATTATTTGGCAATAAAAAAAAAGAAAACTCTGTCATTTGTGAACAACATGGATGAACCTGGAGGACAATATGTTAAGTGAAATAAGCCAGGCACAGAAAGACAAATATATCATGATATGACTCCTACTGGTATGTAAAAACATTGATCTCATAGAGGTAGAAAATACAATGGTGGATATCAGAGCTAGGGGTCTAGGGGAGTTGCGATGATGTTAATCAGAGAACACATACTTACAGTTAGATAGAAGGAATAAATTTCAGGAGATGTATTGTAGAGCAAGACGATTGTAGTTGATGATGATATATTGTATTCTTGAGAAATAGAAAGTTAATGTTATGTGTATTCACCAGAAAAATGATAACTACGTGAGTTGATGTATTTGTTAATTAGCTAGATTTGACCTTTTCACAATATATACTTACTTTGAAACATCACATTTTACATTACAAAAAAAATGCAATGTCATACGTCAATTAAAAATAAAAATAAATAAAATAATTAATATATGACCCAATGGTGTCCATTGTTAGGTTTATCTGTCCTGGCAGTCAGAGACAAGTTATTGATAAACCTGGAAAAACAATACCAGAACCTTGGGATCAGAGTTGTTGCCTTCCGTGGTATGCATTTTGAGAGCATTAAAATTGATGTCAAGCCTTGCAAAATGAATCCAACCCTGTTTGCCTATCAGTGTACCTAAAAAACACCAGAAGCTGACACAAAGCCACAGTATTTATGGAAATTAAAGCAATAAATACATTACAGATCACAGACCAGGCAGAATAGACAAATAGAATGGCTTCTGGATTAGTTATCTTCAATTTTTTTTTCTCTTGAATCTATAAATTAATTTTTTATATTCTTGTCACATTTTTAATTGATCTTTTAAATTTTTATTATTAATGTAAACAGTAACAAAGGATGTATTCCCCACCAAATTTTAAGTTGTTTAAAATTTACATTACTTTCAGATGTATTACATTTACTCTAATAGAGTGATTTTCAAGCAACCATATAAAGAGCAAATAAACAAGCTCCTCTTAAATAGTAATATATTTTGTATTTTTTATCTTTGAACTTTGCTTTAAGTTTATCTTCTCTAAAACATTTCTTCAATATTTTTATACATGTGTTTATATATATTTAAAAACAGAAAGTGTGTTGTGCGCATTATATTTATTTATAATTTACATACACTTTAAAATATTTCCTATGCCAATAAAGTGTTTTCCTGGTTTAAGACAGCATTCATTTTTTAATAGTTCACCATTGACCACAATAACATGATATATTGCAGCTTTTGGAAATGTTTAATTATAAAATAAATTTTATTGGAAATGTGTTTAATTTAGGTGTATGGCAGGGTTATGATGCTTTTGTAAGGAAGACTTTAAGTATTACACTTAGAACTATCTCTCTTCTTAATTGTTCTGAAAATTTTACAGTATAGGGCAATATACCTTATTGAGATGTAAAATGTGCTTGTACTTGTAAAAATGACAGAAGCACACTAGTGAAGGAGAAGATTGAAATAGGAACAATAGTTGTCAAGCAGATCAACTAGGAAAAAGTATATAAAAGTTAAGTATCTAGAAGAATATTCCTTTAAAATAATGTGTGCATGAGTTTTTAGAAAGCTTTTCTGTAATGCCATAGGTACATGTGTCATAAAATGAAGACCCCTGTTCTATGTGATTTGTGTGATTTTCCTCATTTTGTTTGTGTGGGTTAGGCAATTCATTTTAGAGAAACAAGTGGTTACAGAATGAGAACTCCAAAACAGAATGCTAATATATTGACTAAAATGTAGTTAGGTAAATAAATGATAACTTTCCCCTATCCTTACTACATAGGCTACTGATTTCTGTTAGGAATAACTCCCTCCTCACTCCACCCCTTCCAGGATTCAGATGTAAGTATATCAGTGAACCTACTCTCTATAAATAGTCTCTAATTGTGTAAATCATTTCTAGGAATTTGCTAGGGAATGTTAGAAATTGTAACTAAGACACTTCAGGGCCATTTAGCAAGATACTGTCTTTGGTCATGATGGTGGGATTTCTTTATACCAATTTATTATAAAAAGCTGTTTAAAACTCTCTGTATAATTATATACAACAAATAATTACTTGTCACCTTGATAAAATTTCTTAGCATATTTTGCTCTAATAAAGACAGTTAAATTGGTTTGGTCCATTTATTTTTTATATTCTATGCTCCCAGATTGTGTAAGTGATTAGAGAGCTTATATTAATTTTGTATACATCTTTGAAAACAGAGCAAGAGAATAAAAAGCTGGGTCTGTATAAACGCTGAATGTGCTTTGAATTAAGAATCCTTGGCTTGCTCAGCAGCTTATTGAAAACATAGAGATATTGTATTCCAAAATCAAACTTCTAATTCATACAACCATTATTCATGGGTATTGTTATGGTCTTCCAAAATGTTCTTCCTTATGCTTTATAAATAATCCCTTTTAAAAACATGTTTATCATACTTAGAGAGCCAGAGCCTAGTTGGTAATACTGAATGAAAATAACTCTGTAGAAAATCAATTTCACTTATTCACAGTACCAATGCCAAAAATTCAAACAAACAGGGCTATTCAGTTAGTCTTCTTGTAACTTAATTAACTCAAGGAAATTTCATGGAGTGAACATAATCACTTTTTTATGTAGCACACAGAAAGTGGCAGAAAGTCTACTTTTTCCCCCAGAATATATTCTATAGACTGTGCTAGAAGTACATTATCTGAAATCTTCCAATTCTTTTGAAGTTATATTCTATATTAATATTTTTTAAAAGAAAACATAAAACATCTAAGGATTTAAGCTTAATGTAATTTATTTAAATATTAAGAAAAATGATACTATTTAGCAAAATATTACTGTTTTTCCTAATGTGAACAGAACCATTTACTGTTTTCAAAACCAGAATATTGATCCAATTTTAAGTCAATTACTTTCTTTAATAATCATTTTTATAAAGTTTTTCTTCACTTGATAGTCTTATAATATTTGCTCTTTAAAGATGCAGTCACTCAGAGAAATAAAAAGATATATGTGGTAGAGCAAAAATACTAAAATTGCATCACTACTTTAAATGGTTAACTCTAAGAGAATAAACAGAGCAAAAAACTCCAGATATAAGCTTCACGGTGTCTTCTGTAGTAAGTTTCATTTCCTTAACTATGACCTGTTTCTCAAATAAGTTTTAGGTTTAATGAGTTTGGTCATGGATATTGTCTCTGGCCCTTTCATCTTTGATTGTTTCCCAATTCCTTCTCCGTCTTCCTTGATAGTTTTATATGCCTTTATTGTGCTCCAACCACTGAAAATACTGTAACTCAAGTAAGGAAATTAGTACTAAAAAGAAAAAAAATGTAAACAGAAAAATTTACTGATGTGGTGAGATATGGTCCACCAAACACTGGAAAAGGAGTGAATTTATTCCATTGCGATTGGAAGGAAAAGATAGGTAATGTTTGGTTGGTAGGCCTAGGGTAGAAGCAGTTCCTGGATGATGTAAGTGTTGTGAAAATAGAGCCAGAAAGACTTGGGAGAAATATAAAGAACTAAGTTTCATGAAATTTAAATATCAAAATTGGAGTGACTAACACGGAGCAGTACAGTCACAATAAATAAGGTGAGATTTAGTTGGATTCTAGATTCTATTTTAACATTTTTGCTTAAAATATTTTTCATCATACACCAAGAGGAGAGAATAGCAGCCAGGCCCCATCAGACTCACCCTTATGATACAATTATCTAGCTTCATCACACTTGTTTCATCTATCACCTTCTTTGTTGTCCTTTTCTTGTGGAAGCTTCTTGAGATAAATCTGATATATCATAACATCCTCAGCCCATGATAGCTGAATATTAAAAAATATAAGAATATTCCCCTTATATAAAACATCTAACAACATTAACCATAATAATATCTAATATCCGGTATATATCAAACTTCCCTACTTTATCAAAAATGTCCTTTTATGAAATTTCCAGTCATGACCATTGCACTTCATTGTGTGCCTTGAGCCTCAACAAATATAGAATTCCCCCACTTTTTAATCCCATGTCATTGTCTTATTATAGAAGCACTGTCAATTGCCACACTGCATGTTCCACATTTTTATTCATCTTATTGCTTTCCTATAGCATTGTCTAACTGTTCTTCTATACATCATACACTCTGTAACTTAACTTATACGTGTGATTAAATTCAAGTTTATTTTTTGTTGTGAGCAAATTTCATAGGTAGTGCTCCCTCTATATTTTTATAAGAAAACCAATATTCGCTGGTAAAGTATTTGTGTGCTGGGAGAAATAATTGAGGAAGAGTCCAGATTTGTTGGGCTGAACAGCAGGAAATATGAAGTTGCCATCAAAGGAGATGGAAAAGGGTGTAGATTGAGCAAGCTTGTTGTGGATATCTGGAGTATGGTTTTTGAGATATTAAGTTTGAGAGGTGATGTGGTGATAGCGTGTACACAGGTGAACAGAAAAAATGAGAGAGTAGGAGAGAGAAACAGTCAGGAAATATGAACAAGGAAGTGGTCAATGTATCAATGTCATCGAACACCTTTAGAAGGAATGAGAACCACAAATGAGTAAGTATACAAAAATACTGGAAATCATACAATGACTGGCCTTAATATTAAATGATCAGGAAGAAGGGTGGGATTCAGCAAAGAAGACTGGAAAGGAAAGCCCAAGAAAAATTAGTGGCTTGGATATCACGTAGAAAGACTAAACATTTTTCCTAGGTCAAGCAAGTTGAGGACTGAGGATTAGCCACCAGTGCCGTTGAAAATATAAGTTTATTGGCATGGTGAAGCCCAAGGGATGATTCAGGGCATTCAGCAGAGATTGGAAAGAGAGAGATTGGAGATGTTAAGTATAGAAGGTATTTTCAAGTACAGACTGTTCCTGACTTGCCATGGTTTGCTTAATGATTTTTTGACTTTATGATGATGCAGAAGGTATACACATTTAGAGAAACCGCATTTTAAGCAAGCATACAACCATTCTGTTTTTCATGTTTCACCACAGCATTTAATAAATCACATGAGATATTCAATATTTTATCATAAAATAGGTTTTGTGTTAGTTTATTTTGTCCAATTTTGGGCTATTACATATGTTTTGAGCATGTTTAAGGTAAGCTAGTCTAAGCTATGATGTTCTATGGGTAATATATATTTAATGTAGCTTCTTTTATATTTTTAGTTTTTACTTTTTTGACATAGCCTATCACCCAGGCTGGTGTGTAGTGGCATGATCATGTCTCACTGCAGCCTCCACCTCCTGAGCTCAAGCGATCATCCCACCTCGGTCTCCCAAGTAGCTGGGACGACAGGCACACACCACCACACGCAGCTAATTTATTTATTTATTTATTTCTGGTTGACATGAGGTCTGTCTATATTGCCAAGATTACTTCCCAAATGCAACTGAAAATCTTTCATTTATCCCTAGCATGCTTCATCACATATTCCACTTACTTGACTCAAAGCTTCATGAGAGTCAGCATACAAATGTTCTCTTTATTCACTCTTGTAACAGCAGAACATAGCAGTTTTCCAGTACATGTATGTCTAATAAATATATATATAAAATTTAAGACCAATGAAAAGTAATCTTTCCCTCTATAAACATGTTAAATCTTTCTTTGCTCTCCCAGAATCTCCTAGATTATAAAAATCGGATGCAAGCTCTGACATGTTAAAATTACAAGTAGATGAGCATGCTGTATTAATACAAATTCTTCCTTCCTAAAAGGTGGCTTGATGAGGTGGCAAGATGTTTTCAATGCTGTCTTCAACTCCCAGGGGTCTTTTTAGCATCCTAAAACTAATCTCTCACTTCAGGCACAGGAAGTCTCCCCACTCTAAATAGTAATCCTATGGGGTACAATGGAACTCTCACACCAAAATCATTCCCGCTCATAACGAAATTTTTACCTACTGGATTGAATTTTTCTAAAATTCAAAACTAGACTTTCATGCCTTTGTATAAACTTGTAATATCTCCTCGCTGCTCAGTTAAATAATGATGCTTATCTCATGGTCTGCTCCTGCTCACCTTGGTGTTCACTAAGTTTTCCCAAAGAGAGCTCTAAACCCAGCTCCCAAGACAGGTTAGATGATTTACCAGAATCGTTTTCCTTTTTTTTTTTTTTTTCCAGTTTTCTCTGTGTCTGTATAGATTCTATATAAAAAGTTGGTTAAACTAGAACTCACAACTTTTAAATTATATAATTTCAAAATTTCTGCTCAGAGTGGAAATAGCAATGGAGGTTATCGGCTTTTTATATTCAGGAGCTTTCTCTGTTACGATTCAGTCTCCCTACAGTTCAATGGCATGAGCCTAAAACAATGAAAACTGAGGGTATCCAACTAAAATTTACTGTTGAGCAGTTTCCAGTCAAATTAAACTGAAACATTTAATTATGCAGCTATAACAGTTTCTCCATTTCAAGGTAATCAGGAATAAATGGTAAGCTATTTTCAGAAATGACAATGATACTAATGAAGTCAACAAGAATGACATATTTCTCAGTATGGTATATCTCTTTTATCTATAATTAACATCTATAACAGATATTCCTTGGAGAAATACACCATTTAGTTATCATCTGAATGATTAAACATCCACATTCATTACATCGATTAAAGACACACACATTTTGAAAGGTTAAGTGCAGAATCTGATGACATGAAGCTGTATCTGCCTTGTTCTAGTACTGACAGGCTTAACCTCTTAACAGGGAAGTCGACAAAACAGCATAAACGAAGACAGCTTTTTTTTTAAAGGAAACATACATTATGTTTGACAAAAGTATGTATTTTTGTTTGACAGAAGCCAGTTGGATATAGTTGGCAGTAAAGTGAAAGTATGAACTTAGGGGAAGCCAAATTAATGAAAGCTTAGTGTAATGTGAAAAAAATGTGGGCTTTTTTCAAGTACAGTAGAAAAAAGTGAGAGCAATAGTAAAGAGTAGAAAAGTATGATTGACAAAATAGAGTAGAATGACAGATTTAAGAAGATAGTGAAAGCACAGGCTAAAACTTGAAGGCCATGGATGAAACCGGAGATCATTATGTTAACCGAAATAAGTCAGATACAGAAAGACAAACATCTCATGTTCTCACTTATTTGTGTGATCTAAATATCAAATCAATTGAAACCATGGACATAGGGAGTAGAAGCATGGTTACCAGAGGCTGGGAATGGTAATGGGAGGTTTGTGGGGAAGTTGAGATCGTTAATGGATATGAAAAAAATAGAAGGAATGAGTAAGACCTATGTTTCGAAAGCACAATAGGTGGCTATAGTCAATAATAACTTAATTGTATATTTTAAAATAATTTAAAGAATGTAATTGGATTGTTTGTATTTCAAAAATGATTGAGGAGATGGATACCTCATTCTCCATCATGTACCTATTTCAGATTGTATTAAAACATCTCATGTATACTATAAATATATACACCTATTATGTACCAACAAAAATTTTATAAATAATTAATTTTTTAATTGAAGGTAAATTTTCAAAGGAAATAAAGTGATGAAAGTTTAAAGAAAAAAGTTTCTAAGAAGTAACTAATGTGAAACCCCTCCTCATATGCACATATATGTTAGATTTTAATGTTTTCTTTTTCTTTCATACACAGAGAAGCACATTTTAATAAACAAATGTAAATTTCTTTTCGTGGGGATGTAGCAATAGTGCAGAGCCAATAAGGCGTCCACTCCTTTTTCCCTGCTACTCTGTGTGCAGGCCCTGCTGTGTGAAGGTTGAAACCAGGCCCTGACTCAATCAGTAGAAAGTCACCACTCATACAAGGTGAAATGTCCTAGAATCAGAGACGGATTATACTCAGACTTCTTTTCCTACTGTCGCACATTTTTTTGGTACTTTTTTTGCAGTATCTTTTTTTTTTTTCTTTCTTTCTTTTATATTTTAAGTTCTGGGATACATGGGCAGAACCTGCAGGTTTTTCACATAGGTATACAAGTGCCATCATGGTTTGCTGCACCCATGAACCCATCATCTACTTTAGGTATTTCTCCTAATGTTGTCCCTCCCGTAGCCCCTCACCCACTCACAGACCCCAATATGTGACGTTCCCCTCCCTGTGTCCATGTGTTCTCATTGTTCAACTCCCACTTACGAGTGAGAATATGCGGTGTTTGGTTTTCTGTTCCTGTGTTAGTTTGCTGAGAAGGATAGTTTCCAGCTTCATCCATGTCCCTGGCAAAGGACATGAACTCATCCTTTTTTATGGCTGCATAGTATTCCATGGTGTATATGTACCACTTTTTTTTTTTTTATCCAGTCTATCATTGATGGACATTTGGGTTGGTTCCAAGTCTTTTCTATTGTGAAGAGTGCTGCAATAAACATACATGTGCATGTGTCTTTATAGTAGAATGATTTAAAATCCTTTGGGTATAACCCCAGTAACAGGATTGCTGGGTCAAATATTATCACCTACTTTGCAAGACAAATAATTTAAGAAACAATCAAAAAGTCTGCTGGAGACACCTGTATTCCCAGCACTTTGTGACGTCAAGGCAGGTGGATCACTTGAGCCCAGGAGTTGGAGACCAGCCTGGGCAACATAGCGAAATCCCATCTCTACAGAAAGTACAAAAAAATTAGTCGGGTTGAGTGGTGAGCACCCGCCTGTAGTCACAGCTCTACAGGAGGCTGAGGTGGGAAGATTGCTTGAGCCCAGGAGGTAGAGACTGCATTGAGCGATGATTCACCACTGCACTCCAACCTGGGCAGCAGAGCAAGAGCAAGACCCTGGCTCAATAAACAACAAAAACAACCCCCCCACACAAAAAAATAGAGTCAAATGTTAATACTTTTAGTTTTCCTTCCTTTCATAAATGCAAATTTGTACTATGAAATAATAATCCATTCTAATTGGCTTAATAGTTTTAGTAGAACACTCATAGAAAATAGAGATAGATATTTTAATACAGAGAAAATGTATTTTAAAATACTTTAAATATTGGTTTAATAGATATTGTCACCAAATTAAAAACAAATCACTTCCTGCATTTAGTCTAAAAGAAGCACTAGAGAAGTATCAAGGAAAAATGATTTCCAAAGATAAATATATGCTTTTTAAAAACATATTTGTGTAGATTTTACTTTGGGGATACATATTCTCAATTTTAAGATAGAACTCAGTAGAAATAATAAAGGAGTGGACTGTTAAAAATCCCTTTCTGTTTGAGTCAAGAAGTTTAGATTAAAGGCTTAGGATAAAAGTGTTTCCAAATCATATGAGTTGTTTAGTTCAAATCATTTTCTCTTGAAGGTACTTTTGATTCATGATAAGAATTTATATTGAAACAAAATGTGTATAAAAGTCAGCACGAATTTCTCTAAGTGGTTGAGATATCATCTAGTTTATCACAGGCAAAAATTGTAGTATAAAATAAACACAAAATGTTATTATTTTAAATCTGATATATGTTAGGTAAAATAGAGAAATTTTGTGATTATTTTTCTAATATATGAAGCTAGCAAAATTATTAAAATCAGGTAAGTTAGAGTGTGATTAATCTTCCACTTACAAGTTATTTGAGTAGAAAATTATGCTCAAATGCTCAACTAAGATACAAATGTCATATTGAATAATCAGTAATATACGTCTGTATTAATTTGTTTTCTTAAAAAACTTGTATCCCATACTATAAAACAAAAAATTGTTAAAATTTATTCTAACTATAGAGCGTAATTTAATGGATCGATGTGGCAAGTTCAATATATTTCAGGCACAAATAAAAATATTTAATGGACCGGTTTTATTTTTCATTTAAAGATACATTATATTAATTGTCAAAGCAATAAATTTGCTGAGTGATTTCTTAGCTTCGCGTTTACTTTTCTGCTGCAGTCAAAGCCCAGAGGCTATAATTTTCTAAAACTTTGAAAAGCACCGCCAGTCTTTAACAACAGGAGTAACAGGCCTTGGAAATATTTATTGATTGATCCGAGGGGAACTTTTTTTTTTTTTGAGACAGAGTCTCACTCTGTTGCCCAGGCTGGAGTACAGTGGCACTGCTCACTGCAACCTCCACCTCCTGTGTTCAAGCAATTCTCCTGCCTCAGCCTCCTGAGTAGCTGGGATTACAGGAACCGGGATTACACCACGTCCAGCTAATTTTTGTATTTTCAGTACAGATGGTGTTTCACCACTTTGGTCAGGCTGGTCTTTACCTCCTGATCTTGTGATCCGCCCACCTCAGCCTCCCAAAGTGCTGGGATTACAGGCGTGAGCCACCGCACCTGGCCCTAGCAACTTTTAATTCGTATAAAAATATAATTTTATCTCTATATTTGTACTTTTATATGTTTATTTATTTTAAGCCTTTTTTAGGCACACCAAGCATGGATGACCACTGTTATTTCACTTGGATTTCTTGCAACAAGGTATTATGTCAAACTAGACAAACTAAATAAATATAAAACAAACCACCTAAATGAAACTTTGTGGAAAATTTAGAGTATTTTAGTCTTTCTGATGTCTCACTTTTAAAAATTAAAGTCAATTATTTAATTTTTGAAAAGCAAATGTCCCAGGCAGAGGCAAAATGTAAATCTGCGCATCATTTAATTCATGTATTGAATGTTTTAAAGGATACTTTCCTAAAGAAACGTTTTATTTATGCTATATAGCTATTTTACAGGTTTTTAAAAATTTTTGCTGTGTACTCAGCACTTGTAACAATGAATGACAACTGTTCATATGATCTTTAATTGTTATACTGGTAGGGTTCACATTACTAGTGTAATGGATAGATACATTAAATTGTGGTTTGCTTATTAAAAGAGGGAAGCTTAGTTTTCTCTAAGAGTAAAAACAGAGACTTGAGAATTCAGTTAATTCTATAAATTAGAAATGATTTATAAAGTGATACCTGAGTTGGAAGCAGTATTTAACTAAATAAGAAGTCAAAGAAAAACTATTTTCAGAAGAGTGCATAGAAAATTAGAAGGCCTGAAGGTGGGAAAGAGCAGTATGTACACTGGGAAAACTGAGTAACTCATTTGTGTGGAAAATGAAGCTGAAGGGGATAGTTGCAAGATGACACCATTCATGATACTGAGGAGGCAGTGGCTCAATTAATGTAGGGCTTCAAAAGCCACAATAGTGTGTTTAGATTTTTATCCTGAAAGCAATAGGAGGTCTTTATAGTTAGTTCTTAATAATAGCTGCACAATCAAATTTGACTTAATAACACATTGTACATGTAGAGGGAAGGATGGTAAACACAGAAATAGCAAGTAAGGCACTTTCACTGTAATCTATGCATTCTATCATAGAGTAAACAAAGACAACAAGAAGGGCAGGAGGAATAAAAAAAGATTAGTGAGGAATTTTGAATTTCAGAATTCCAGAATTTGGAGATTAAGTAGATGTGGGGGTGGTGAGCAAGAGAAAGCGCTCCAAAATGTCATCTTTCTGGCTTTGACAAAGTGAATTGCTCTTACATTCATTTAGATGTATTTTGAAGTAAACGTACCTCAAATAGCCAATTATTTCTGTACTTTCTTTATTTCATTTATCAGTGTTTCCACTATGATACCTGTATCAAGCCTAATTTGATTACTGAGGCTTTCTAGAAATTTTCAAAATTGAAAAGTGTAAGTCATCAATCTTTGTTTAGTTCAAGATTTTTTGCTGGCAATTCTGAGTTTTTTGAATTTTCGTATAGATTTAGCATCAACTTGTCAATGTCAACAAAAATAACAACTGGGATTTTGAAAAAAAATGTGTTGAAACTGTAGGTAAATTTATATCTTATTAACATCATCTACTATGTCTTCTTATCCATGCCCATGGAATATATGTTTATTTATCTAAGCCATCTTTAATTTCTTTCTATGCTGTTTGTAGTATACAGTCTTGCCCATTGTTTTGTTCAACTCATTTCTAAGAATTGTTTTTTAACTTTGATTCTATGAAAATAATGTTTCCATAATTTAATTTTTGGATTGTTTATTGCTAGTTTAAAAAATACACTTTCTTTATTTCATTCACATTGCATTCTACAGTCTTACTGTACTTGTAGATAAGTTGTAGTCTTATATTTTCTGTAGGTTCATTAGGATTTTATACATACAAGATCATGTCATCTGTGATTAGAGAGAGTTTTACTTCTTGTATTTCAATCGGAATGTCTTCATTTATTTTTCTTGCATAGTAGCCCTGGATAAAACCTCCAATAGTGTTAAATAGAAGTGGTGAAAAGTAGACATCCTTGTATTGTTCCTGAACTTGGCAGAAAAACATTTAGTTTTTCAATGATTTTTCAGGTTAAGAAAATTTGCTTCTATTTGTAATGTCAATGTTTTTATCAAAAAAGAGTATTGGGTTTTGTCATATGCTTTCTTTTTGCGTATCTTAAAAATATTATGTGCTATTTGCTATGATGTGATACACACACACACACACACACATATATGTATACATATATATATATTTTGTGTTTGTTTGTTTGTTTGTTTGTTTGAGACGGAGTCTCGATCTGTCGCCCAGGCTGGAGTGCAGGGGCGGGATCTCGGCTCACTGCAAGCTCCGCCTCCTGGGTTCACACCATTCTCCTGCCTCACGCTCCCGAGTAGCTGGGACAACAGGTGCCCGCCACCACGCCTGGCTAATTTTTATATTTTTAGTAGAGACGGGGTTTCACCGTGTTAGCCAGGATGGTCTCGATCTCCTGATCTCGTGATCTGCTTGCCTCGGCTTCCCAAAGTGCTGAGATTACAGGCGCGGGCCACCGTGCCCTGCCATGTATTTTAATTTATTATGATGGCATATTACAATGATTGATTTTCATACAATGAAATAACTTGCATTCCTTGACCAATTACCTTTTCATATATTTCTAGATTTGGTTTTCTAGTGTTTTATAGGACTTTTGCATTAATACTCATAATAATTTTTTCAAGTGTAGTTTTCTCTTCCTGCAATGTTATTGCAGGAAGTGCCATTTTGATATTAAGGATTGACTGACCTCATGGGATGACGTTGGAAATATCTCATTCTCATACTTTTGGAAGAGTTTTTGAAGGGTCAGTGTTAAGTTTTTTCTAAACACTATGTAGATTTTATTAGTGAAACCATATGAGCATAGACTTTCCTCCAGGGAATGTATTTTGGTTCCTAATTCAATCTCTATTTATTACAGGCCTATTTAGGTTTTCTTTTTCTTCTTGAGTCTGTCCCAGTAGTTTTTGTCTTTCATAAAGTGCATTTATTTTATGTAGATCATCTAATTTATTAGCATACACTTATTCAGAGTATGTCCTTATATTTCATTTGATTTCTGAATGTTTTTTAATTATGTCATTAGCAAACTTCTTGCATTCCTGATTTTGGTAATTTCAGATTCTGTCTTTTTTTTCTTGCTTAGTCTAGGTGGGGTTTTCAAATTTTTGGATGGTTTCAAAGAACCAATATCAGGTTTCATTGATGTTATCTCTACTTCTTTTCTATTCATTAATGTATTGATTTTCCTTTACACCCTGCTTATGGAAATGTAAATTATTACAGACATTATAGAAAACAGTATGCAGGTTCCTTAAAAAATGAAACATACAACTACCATATAATAAAGAAATCCCATTACTGAGTAAATATATGTATTAATCCTATCTCATGCTGCTATAAGGATATACCCAAGACTGAGTAGTTTATAAAGGAAAGGGGTTTATTGACTCACAGTTTTGTATGACTGGGAAAGCCTCAGGACCCTTACAATTATGGCGGAAGGGGAAGCAAACACATCCTTTTTCACATGACAGCAGGAGAGAAAATTGCAGAGTGAAAAGGGAAAAAGCTCCTTATAAAACCATCAGCTCTCATGAGAACTCACTCACTATCATGAGAACAGCATGGTGGAAACCATCTCCATGATTCAATTACCTCCCACCAGGCCTCTCCCGTGACAGGTAGGCATTAGGAAAAAACTACAAGATGAGATCTGGGGGGAGGGTCACAAAGCCTGACACATTATCCTGCCTCTGGCCCTTCCCAAAACTCATGTCCTCAGATTTCAAAACACAATTATGCCTTTCCAACTGTTTCCCAAAGTCTCAACTTATTTCAGCATTAACTCAAAAGTCAAAGTACAAAGTCCCATGTGAGACAAGACAAGTCCCTCCTGCCTATGAGTCTGTAAAATCAAAAGCAAGTTAGTTACTTCCTAGACACAATGGAGGTACAGGAATTTGGTAAATACATCCATTCCAAATAAGATAAATTGGCCAAAACAAAGGGTTACAGGCTCTATTCAGGTCTGAAATCCAATGAGACGGTAATTAAATCTTAAAGCTCTGAAATAATCTCCTTTGACTCCATGTCTCATATTCAGGTAACGTTGATGCAAGTGATGCAAGAGGTAGGCTCCCAAGGCCTCGGGCAGTGTCACCCCTGTGGCTTTGCAGGGTACAGCGCCACCTCCTGGCTGTTGTTGAGTGTCTGCAACTTTTCCAGGTGCACTGTTCAAGTCATTGGTGGATCTACCATTCTGGGATCTGGAGGATCATGGCTCTCTTATCACAGCTCCACTAGGCAGTGCCCTAGTGAGGACTCTGTCTGGAGGCTCCGACCCCACATTTTCCTTCTGCACCACCCTAGCAAAAGTTCTCCATGAGGGCTGCACCCCTGCAGCAAACTTTGGCCTGGGCATCTAGGTGTTTCTATACATCCTCTGAAATCTAGGCAGAGGTTCCTAAACCTCCATGTTTGACTTCTGTGCACCTGCAGGCTCAACATTACATGGAAGCTGCCAAGGCTTGGGGCTTGCACCTGCTGAAGCCATGGCCCGAGCTATACCTTGGCCCCTTTTAGCCACAGCTGGAGTGGCTGGGATGCAGGGTATTAATGGCTGAGGCTGCACACAGCAGAAAGGCAATGGGAAGACCCATGAAACCACCTTTTCCTGCTAGGCCTCTGGGCTTGTGATGGGAGGGCTGCCATGTAGGTCTCTGACATGCCCTGGAGACATTTTCCCTATTGTCTTGGTGATTAACATTTGGCTCCTTTGTTACTTATGAAAATTTCTGCAGCAGGTTTGAATTTCTCACCATAAAATGGGTTTTTCTTTTCTATTGCATCATCAGGCTGCAGATTTTCTGAACTTTTATGCTCTGCTTATTCTTGATCTCTTTGCTGTTTAAAAATTTCTTCTGGCAGATACCCTAAATTATCTCTCTCAAGTTCAAAGTTCCACAGTTGTCTAGGGCAGGGGCAAAATGCTGCCAGCCTCCTTGCTAAACTATATCAAGGGTTACCTTTGCTCTAGTTCCCAAGAAGTTCCTAATCTCCATCCGAGACCCCCTAGGCCTGAACTTAATTGTCCATATCACTATCAGCATTTTGGTCAAAGCCATTCAACAAGTCTCTAGGAAGTTCCAAACTTTCCCTCGTTTTCTTGTCTTCTGAGCCCTCCAAATCTCTGGAAACTTTTATACTTTCCCACATTTTTTGTCTTCTTCTGAGCTTTCCAAACTGTTCTGACTTCTGCCTGTTATCCAGTTCAAAAGTCGTTTCTACTTTTTTGGGTATCCTTATAGCAGCACCTTACCAACTTACAGTATTAGTCCATTCTCACGCTGCTATAAGGACTTATCTGAGACTGGGTAATTTGTAAAGAAAAGAGGTTTAATTGACTCACAGTTTCACATTGCTGGAGAGGACTCAACTCCAGCAAACCAAACTGATTTTGATTTGTTACACGTTTCTTTCCATCATCTCAAATTATGTTCTATTTCTCATAATTTCTTCTTTGACCCATTGGTTATTTAGAAGTTTGTTGTCAGATATTCACATAATTATGCAACTCAAATTTTTCTTCTGTTACTGATATCTTAATATTCTCTTTTGGTCTAAGGGCATATTTTATATAATTTCAACTCAAATTTTATTGAAATTTATTTCATGAACTAAGGTAAGGTCTATCCTGGATAATATTTTATGTGCTCCTGAGAATATTGTATATTCTGTAGTTGTTGGTAAGATTATTGCATACATATCTGTTAGTGTCAATTATTTTCCTATGTTTTTTCAGTTTTTGTTTTTTTTTGTAATGATCTTCCATTTTGTTCTATACTTTTCACAAAGTGGGATATTAAGGTCTGTTAGTTATTGTTGTTGATTTTTACACTCTTGAATTCTGTCAGCTGTTCTTCAAACAATTGAGCCTCTAATTAGGTATGTGTTTCATTGTAATTTGTATATCTTCAAGATGGATTCTGTCTTTGTCATTAGAAAATGTCATTCTATCTCCAAGAAACAATTTTTATCTGGAAGTCTACTTTGTTCAAGATTAGCATAGCATTTTGTTACTGTTTGTATGATGTTTTCATCCTATTTATCTTTTGAATCTAAAGTGAGTCTCTAATAGTCAGCATATAGTGCATCATTTTTAAACCATTCCGCCAATCTCTTTCTTTTCATTGGAATATTTATTCCATTTATATTAATGCATTTACTGAGACAGGACTTTTCAGCTGCCCTATTGATATTTATTTTCTATATGTCCAATATATTTTTATTGCTGCATTCCATCATTACCACATTTTTTGTTAAATAGATATTTTCTAGTATATTATTTTAGTACTCTTCCTCTTTATTTTAATTTTAAAATTTATTTTTATAGTTGTTGCCTTGGGAATTATAATTAATTTATTAATTGATACAAATTGGTTTGAATTAACTCAATTTTAAATTATACAGAAACTTTGCTCCAATATATCTTTATCCCCATCTTTTTAGCTATTATTACCCTATAGATTACATCTTTATGTATTATAAACCCATCAACAGCTTTATAATTATTGCTATATGCAGTTGTCTATTAAGCTACATATCAGGAGAAAAATATTACAAATAAAAAATCTAAACTGTCTTTTAATGTTAACTACATAGTTACTTTCCCCAGTATCCTTTATCTTTTTCTCTGGTTTCAAGTTACTATCTTGTGTCTTTTTATTTTAGCATGAAGCATAACCTTTAATATTTATTTTAGGGAAATATGGCTTGGTACCAATTCTACTAGCTTTGTTTATCTAGCACTATCTTAATTTCTGCTTTAATTTTAAAGAATAATTTTGCCAGATATAAAAGTCTTGGAAGAGTATTTTTATTCTAGTACATTGAATATGTTATCCCACTACCCTCTTATCTGTATAGTTTCTGGTGAGAAGTCAGCTGTTAATTTTATTGAGGAGTTCTTATACAAGATGAATCACTTTTCTCTTGCTGTTTTCTAGTTCTCTGTTTGTGTTTGGCATCAGATGTTGAAGCTGAACTTACTCCTATATTTACATCTAGTGATTTGAATAACTATATAAGTAAAAAACATATGCATCAAGAACATACAAAAATGTTAATAGCACCACCATTCCTAATGGCTTCAAACTAGGGCTATTTGTGATATGTCTAATGTTAAACAAAATATAATGCATATACATATTTTACTAGATATTTTTATTACATATTTGAAACTATATATGCGTGTGTACATATATATCTACATATAAATATATACACTTTGGATACATCGAGTAATAAAAAAGCAGCATCATTACAAAAGTTGTAACAAGATTTGAGCTTTGAAGAATAAGTAGACACATTTTGTCATTTCAAAATATAAATAAAAATTTAGAAATAATAAAAGCTAGCTTGTAAGCAACTAAAATAGTTTCCTAAAAATTCAGGGAAAAATACTGGTATTTGTTTTAAGATAGATAAAAGATCAGATTTCTTCATAAAAATATTTTTAAAAGTCATGTAAAAATAAAGGGTGGGCCAGGCACAGTGGCTCACACTTGTAATCCCAGCACTTTGGGAGGCCGAGGCGGGCAGATCACCTGTGGTCAGGAGTTCAAGACAAGCCGGGCTAACATGGTGAAACCTAGTTTCTACTAAAAATACAAAAATTCAGCCGGGCGTGGTGGCACACACCTGTAATCCCAGCTACTCTGGAGGCTGAGGCAAGAGAATTGCTTGAACCCAAGAGGCAGAGGTTGCGGAGAGTCTAGATCACCCCACTGCAGTCCAGCTTGGGCAACAAAAGTGAAACTTGGTCTCAAAAAAAAAAAAGGTGGAAACCACTGTTAAAAACATGCTGAAACCCATCTACAAATAATAGCATAATAATTTTAAAAAACAATTGACACAACCTCAAAAATTGTCTGGTGTAATTTAATTTTGTATATACAGTCTAAACCTAAAAGTATTATAGTAATTACATATAACAGTACACAATAAGAAATGATGCTGCCAAACAAAAGTTCAGTTAAACTTGATTTGCACTAAACTATATACGTTAACTTGCAATTTCTGGGACTAATGAATTAAAGAGAATATTTAGATTTTAGAGAAGTGAACATCATGAAAATTAGAAATGAGTTTATTAATAATGTCTTATTCTCTAAAGATCAAGGTTTTATATACATATATACACACATATATGTGTAAATAGTATAATAGTATTGTTTTGTACTCTGTAACCAGATAAAAAAAATTTGCCATTCTCTAAAACTTTAACATTTAAATAAGGGAACTCTAAAGAATATAAGTGACATAAAGAACAAGCATTTTTTTTCTAAAGGGAGAATACATGTATACTGCATACACATAAAGATTTTCTTTGATAATATTATGCTATCAGAGCCTACTATCATGCATAGAAAATAGGTGTGCATGCAAGAAAATGTTTTAATGAAGAAATAACTTAATTAATTGTGTCTTAATTTATTTCATTGATGTTTTCTCATTTTCAGTGTACAAATCTTTCACCTCCTCAGTAAAATTTATTACTAGTTATTTTTTTACAGTATCATAAGTGAGCTTGTTTTCTTGATTTCCTTCTCATCTGGGTCATTACTTGTATAGAAATGCTACTGATTTTTGTGTATTGATTTTGTATCCTGTAACTTTACTGAATTTATTTATTAGTTCTAAAAGATTTTGTGAGGCCTTTAGGGTGCTCTACATATAGATATGCCATTTACTAATAAAAACACAGTATTGTGTTGCTTAGCACTTCCTTCATGACCATATATGATTGTAGTCCCTTAAGAATAACATAGAGCTAAAGAAAAACCCTTGTTGCCTAGTGACATTGTAGCCATCATGACATTATAAGTACAAGGCATTATTACTCATTTGTTTGTGGTCTTGCTGATGGAAGCAAATCTACTGTGCTGCAAGTCGTACAAAAATACTGTAATGCCATAATGCACAGTATATAATACTTGGCAATAATCATAAATGACTGTGTTACTGCTTATGTATTTACCATACTATACTTTTTATTGTTATTTTAAACTGTATTCCTTTGACTTAGTTAAAAAAATAAGTTAGCAGTATAATAGCCTCAGGCAGGTTCTTCAGGAGGTATTCCAGAAGAAGGCATTATTGCAGAAGATGACAAAGCCATGTGTTATTATCCCTGAAGACTTTCTAGTGGGACGAGATATAGAGATGGAAGAGAGAGACATTATTCATTCTGGCCCTGTGTGGGCCTAGGCTAATGTGTGTGTATGTTTCTTTGTTTTTAACAAAAAGATTTAAAAGGTAAAAACAAAATAAAGTAATTAAAAATAGTAGAATAAGGATATAAAGAAAATATTTATGTGTAGCTGTACAGTGTCTTTGTGTTTTAATGTCAGTGTTATTATAAATGATTTAAAAAGTTAAAGAATTCAAGTTTAGAAATTTAAAAAAGGTATAGTAAGCTAAGGTAAATTTATTAGTAAATATATTTTAAAAATATATTTCATGTATACTAAGTGTACAGTGTTTATGACACAACACTGTGGTGTAGAGTATTGTTCTAGACCTTCATATTCACTCAGCACTCAACTTCCGGTACTGTAAGCTGCTTTCATGGTGAGTGCCCTATACAGGTGTACTATTTTAAATCTTTTATTCCATATTTTCACTGTACCTTTTCAATATTTAGCTATCTTTAGAAACAGAAATACCTTTGTGTTACAATTGCATGCAGTATGTAACACAGTAACATGCTTACAGGTTTGTAGCCTGGGAGAAATAGGCTATACCATATAGCTTAGGTGTGTAGTGGGCTATACATTACACTCTATGATGTTCACACATGATGAAATCCCCTAATGACATATATCTCAGAATACATCCCTGTCACTAAGTAAAACATAACTGCAATTTTGCTTTTTTCTTTTCCACTTGATGCCTTTTCTTTTCTTTTCTGACTGCTCATGCTAGTACTTCTAGTACTATGATAAATAGAAGTGAGGAGATTGCACATCCATGCCTTGTTCTGAACCTGAATGGAAAAACTTTTGGGTGAAATTACTATCTCATAAGAAATATATGCACTGCCATGTACATTGCAGCATTATTTATAATAAAGAAACAACCTAATTGCCCATGATGGTCAAATGGATTCAGAAAATGTGTCCATATACACGGTGGAATATTATTCAGTTTTAAATAGATGTACTTGGAGGACATTATGGCAAGTGAAATTAGCCAGACACAGAAAAAAATATTGCATGATCTCATTGAGAATGAAACAGTAGTTACCAAGGTTAGGGGTGCAGAGGAGATAGGAAGATGTGTGTCAAAGGATGCAAAACAGCAGATATGTAGGATGAACAATTCTAGAGAGCTAAGGACTAAAATTAATAAAATTGTATTAGGATTTTTGTTAAATAAGTAGAGTTTATCTGCTCTAGTCACAAAAAACTATGAGAGATGATAGGTATGTTAATCTTCACAGTAGTATTCTTTTACTATCTATACGGATTCTATAACATCATGTCATAAACCTCAAATAAACACAATGTAATTTATTTAAAAAATAAAATAATCCGATGCAATTATTTATTTGAGGTAAAACATAAATTAATTACTATCTGTTTTACATGTTTTCACATAGGAAATAGGCAATTTTTCACATCAAGGATAATATCAATGTCTTTCTCTTAATGATGCCTGTTAAGTACAGGTACTAAACATAATAAAAGCGCTTATTTTATGGTGTACCTACCTATTATGAGTTATATCCTGTAAACTCTTTTCTAAATACCACATTATCTTTTCATATAAACCTTATTTTCCCATTTCTACAAATAAACAAGTTTTAGGGAGGTTGAGAATCTTGCCCAGGGTTTTACCTAATGGCAAGGGCCATGATTAAAATCCAGGTTAATTGTCCTGAATTCAAAGCGCATTATCTCAACCTCTATGTTATAAGTTTTTATAAACCACATTCTACTAAAGATAAGCTCTGTTTTATTTCTTTTCAAGAAACATTATAGTTTTTCACACTATTCCTTTGGAATTACCTATGTTTTCCAATGATAAAGCTAAGTCAAGGATGGCTATTTTTAAGACTATATATTAATAGATTTCTAAATAGATCTTGAATTTCTGAATCTTTTTCAATATTAATTAACAGTGGGATGTACTACTCAGAAAATTAGTTACTCAGAAAATCTTTTTAAGTAGATACTATGTGTTAAAATTGAGTTTAATACTAATATTCATTGATGATTTATAACCAATTCCAATTAATATTTTTATTTATGCAATATTTGAGGTTAAGAATCCAACTATAACATACCGTATATTTTGAAAAATTAGATACAAAGCAGGAAAATCTGTTTTAGCTTGTTTGTTTAATATGTGTTCCAAGAGTCTTGAACACTTACAGGAAAATGCAATATAAATTTAAATATTGATTATTTATAATTTCTAGAAGGTTATATTAGTTCACCGTATGCAATAAGAAACATTTCTATTAGAATAATTTTAGAGACAATATAAAGAGCTAGATTTTATGTGTATGTGTTTTAAGTGAGAAAACAGATCATCAGTAACTATCACTATAATGCATAATATGGACTTGCAGCGTTAAAAGGAAAATCATCTCTCGACAGTAAATTTTCTGCAGTTTCATGCCAGGGTAGAAATAATTTCCTACTGTTCTAGCTCTTGATAGGTGTATAGACAAGATAGAGAGCTAAATTTCTGTTCTTCTGTTTTGCTTGTAGTGGTCATTAAATTTCAATCTTTTAAATTTTAGATATGTGTTTCATCAAAACATTATATCTCAAGCATATTTAAATTGTATTTTTAAACAGTTCAGGGCAAGACAAAATTGAGAAACATTATGATAATCATGTGTGTAGAATTTAAGCTCTTAAAAACTGACTTCATAAGTCATTTGTAAGCTTTGTTAATACTGTCCATATGCAGAACCTGTTGGACTTATTGTCATTTTAATTTTATTTAATGTGATTACACTTAATTTAATTTTGTGTGATGTATTAAGTGACCTGCAAGAAAAAGTTGTAGAACTGTTAATGCTATTTATGATAAGCGACCACAATGTTAAGTGCCTATTAGTGGCTTAATAGCTACTTTAATGATATACTGACATTAAAAAAAGTAAAATTATCAGTTACTGTCAAAATGAGAATATTTCCAAATATAATTTAAAGAGACAGTGGATTTAGTTTTACTTTAAAAAGATAACAGTGCATTAGCTTTTTAACAGTCTGTATTTTTCTAACACATTCAGTATATGTTAATTCATAGTAGGTCACTGTAAAAAGTAGTCACTGTGTAATTTTTAAAAATTCAAACTAATCCATATATACAAAATTTGAAATGTTAGAAATTCTGTCAAAGTAATTACTTGAAACACAGGCAGCAAATAAGCTTATGATATCTTAAGAAAATTTTATATTTATATTTATTTTAGAAATTATAAATATTACTATATAGATAAAGTAACATAGATTACTTACAGGTTAGGGTTTTTTCTTCCACTCATTTAGAAAACTTAATTTAATTGCTCCCTATCTTTACTTATATTTGACAAAGATTATAAGGGACACCCTAATCACTTTTGTCAATTTAAAGAATTGACCATCAAAATATAGGGACAGAAGGGGTATTCAAAAACTTTATAAATATGTAATGAGAATCATTAGAGAAAAAAGACAGGTCTCATGAAATATTAAATAGAAATTTTTTTATTATTACACTTTAAGTTCTAGAGTACATGTGCACAAGGTGCAGGTTTGTTACATATGTATACATGTGCCATGTTGGTGTGCTGCACCCATTAACTCATCATTTACATTAGGTATATCTCCTAATGCTATCCCTCCCCTGTCCCTCCACCCCACCACAGGCCCCATTGTGTGATGTTCCCCTTCCTGTGTCCAAGTGTTCTCATTGTTCAATTCCCACCTATGAGTGAGAACATGTGGTGTTTGGTTTTTGTCCTTGCAAAAGTTTGCTGAGAATGATAGTTTCCAGCTTCATCCATGTCCCTAAAGGGACATGAACTCATCCTTTTTTATGGCTGCATAGTATTCCATGGTGTACATGTGCCACATTTTCTTAATCCAGTCTATCATTGATGGACATTTCGGTTAGTTCCAAGTCTTTGCTATTGTGAATAGTGCCAAAATAAACATACGTGTGTCTTTATAGCAGCATGATTTATAATCCTTTGGGTATATACCCAGTAATGGGATGGCTGGGTCAAATGGTATTTCTAGTTCTAGATCCTTGAGGAATCGCCACACTGACTTCCACAATGGTTGAACTAGTTTACAGTCCCAACAACAGTGTAAAAGCGTTCCTATTTCTCCACATCCTCTCCAACACCTGTTGTTTCCTGACTTTTTAATGATCGCCATTCTAACTGGTGTGAGATGGTATCTCATTGTGGTTTTGATTTGCGTTTCTCTGATGGCCAGTGATGATGAGCACTTTTTCATGTGTCTGTTGGCTGCATAAATGTCTTCTTTTGAGAAGTGTCTGTTCATATCATTTGCCCACTTTTTGATGGGGTTCTTTGTTTTCTTCTTGTAAGTTTGTTTGAGTTCTTTGTAGATTCTGGATATTAGCCCTTTGTCAGATGAGTAGATTGCAAACATTTTCTCCCATTCTATAGGTTGCCTGTTCACTCTGATGGTAGTTTCTTTTGCTGTGCAGAAGCTCTTTAGTTTAGTTAGATCCCATTTGTCAATTTTGGCTTTTGTTGCCATTGCTTTTGGTGTTTTAGACATGAAGTCCTTGCCCATGCCTATGTCCTGAATGGTATTGCCTAGGTTTTCTTCTAGGGTTTTTATGGTTTTAGGTCTAACATTTAAGTCTTTAATCCATCTTGAATTAATTTTTGTATAAGGTGTAAGGAAGGGATCCAGTTTCAACTTTCTACATATGGGTAGCCAGTTTTCCCAGCACCATTTATTAAATAGGGAATCCTTTCCCCATTTCTTGTTTTTGTCAGGTTTGTCAAAGATCAGATGGTTGTAGATGTGTGGTATCATTTCTGAGGGTTCTGTTCTGTTCCATTGGTCTATATCTCTGTTTTGGTACCAGTACCATGCTGTTTTGGTTACTGTAGCCTTGTAGTATAGTTTGAAGTCAGGTAGTGTGATGCCTCCAGCTTTGTTCTTTTTGCTTAAGACTGTCTTCGTAATGCGGGCTCTTTTTTGGTTCCATATGAACTTTAAAGTAGTTTTTTCCAATTCTGTGAAGAAAGTCATCGGTAGCTTGATGGGGATGGCATTCAAACTATAAATTGCCTTGCGCAGTATGGCCATTTTCACGTTATTGATTCTTCCTATCCATGAGCATGGAATGTTCTTCCGTTTGTTTGTGTCCTCTTTTATTTCATCGAGTAGTGGTTTGTAGTTCTCCTGGAAGAGGTCCTTCATATCCCTTTTAAGTTGGATTCCTGGGTATTTTACTCTCTTTGAAGCAATTGTGAATGGGAGTTCACTCATGATTTGGCTCTCTGTTTGTCTGTTATTATTAAGTTTGAAATCAACTTCTTTTTACTGTGTTCTGTGCAAAAATGTTTATGGTTTATGTTTTATGAATGATTTTTATAAATAGTTATATTTTGTGAAAAAATTAATTTGATACTTTTATTTATATTTTTAAAAATTTTATACAAATGCAATTATATCTAATTTACATATAAATAGAATTTAAATTCTATACAGCTTTAGAAAACCCAGAGTTGATTTTCATAAACAAAGGTCAGTAATAGTTTCAGTAATAATAACAATAAATTTCCAGGTAAACCCAGGAATATGGGATGTCACAACACAAAATATATATTAACTATTTATCAGTGAGAACTGTCTGTATGAGCCTGTCTATTCAGAAAATGAAAATAAGAAAGGAAAGAATGAAAAAACAAAGAAACCCAAATGCTCAACTAAACGGTTTGGATGATAGTCTTAACAAATGAAATGGATTGAGCACATTGTTTGTACACTGCCCTGTGTTTTGACTATTAAAAAAATAAATACCAAAATGTAGTCTTAATGATATAAAGAATAGAAAAGGAGAAAACTACACTCATGATGTCAGTTAATTTTTGGAAATTTGAAATGATGGAGTCGTGAAACACTCAGGTACTTTGATATCTACTACAAAAAAAGTGATGTAAGCTGTTTCACAGTGTAGGACCCAATAAATGTTCAGAAATTGTATGAGGTGGGTACCTCAAAATGCCTCGGTGAGAAATGGGATGAATACTAATGAATTTATTCGAAGTCTGTATATAAAGTATTCAGAACTGCAATTCCTCTTTTTTACCTAGGCCGGAGATGGAGGCTTTATTCCCTAAAAAAAAATTGAAACATACAATATCTGGGCCTGAGGCACATTGCACTCCAGGGGATGAGAAAAGATGCTTGAACTGTGAACAGCGGGGCTTCTCAGAAATCTAAATCTTCTAGCTCCCGGAATGCTACCAGAAAGCTTGTTTCACCACCTCTGTGGCCAAGAGCCCTATATTCCCTGCTCAAGTAATAGAGTAAAGCATGCTCTCTAGAGGAATGCTTGGCCAAAAGAGTAAAATGGAATATTTAGATGCTACACGTGTTTTCTCAAAACAAAGAGACCAATTCGATTCCAGCTACTTCGGAGGCTGAGGCAGGAGAATGGCGTGAACCCAGGAGGCGGAGCTTGCAGTGAGCCGAGATCGCGCCACTGCACTCCAGCCTGGGCGACAGAGTGAGACTCCATCTCAAAAAAAAAAAGAAAAAAAAAAGAAAAATTCCTCCACATTCAACTCCTGCTTCTCCACTGCTCCCAATCAGCTTTTAAGTTTTGCACTCAGTTTTTCATTTAAAGAGTTAAGAATTAATATACAGTTGACCGTTAGACAACATGAGGTCTAGGGATGACCCTTGCACTGTGTAAAATTCACATATAAACGTTGCCTCTCAAAAAACTTAACTACTAATAGCCTGCTGTTGACTGAAGGCTTTAGCAATAACATAAATAGTTGATTAACCAATTCTGTATATTGTATACTGTATTCATGCAATAAAACAAGCTATAGGAAAGAAAATGTTATTTAAAAACTCATAAGATGAAATATATTTAATATTCATTGAGCGGAAATGGATTATTTTAAAGGTCTTTACCCTGTTGTCTTCATGTTGAGGAATCTTAGGAGAAGAAGAAAGAAAAGGGGTTTGTCTTGCTATATCTGGAGTGGCAGAGTGAAAGAAAATATGTATGTAAGTGGACCCAAGCAGTTCTAACCTATGTTGTCCAAGAGTCACCTGCACATGGTAGAAAACTTATCAAGAGGAGGTGGAGCAAGATGGCGAAATAGAAGCCTCCACTGATCATCCCCTCACAAAGACACCAATTTAACAACGATCTACACATAAAAGCACCTTCATAAGAACCAGAAATTACGTGAGCATTCACAGTACCTGGTTTTAACTTCATGTCACTGAAAGAGACACTGAGGAGGTAGAAAAAACAGTCTTGAATTGTTACCACCCCTCTATCCCCCGGCAGTGGCGGCTTGGTGCAGAGAGAAAATCTGAGCTACTTAGGAGAGGAAGAGCATAGCAATTGTGAGACAGTGCATTGAACTCAGTGCTGCTCTGTTATAGAAGAAAGCAAAGCCGGAAAAACTCAGCCAATGCCAGCAGACAGAGGGAGCATTTAGCCCAGTACTAAACAGAGAAGACTCACTCATCCCAGCAGTTGGAACCTAGGTTCCTGCATGCTTCGCTACCACAGGCTAAAGTGCTCTGGGGATCTCAATAAGTTCGAAATGCAGTCTAGGCCACAAGGACTGCAACTCCAAGGTTGCAGGAGTGCTGAACAGGGCGCAGAGCCTGGGGACTTCGGGGACATGCAACCTACTGAGACACCAGGTGGGGTAGCTAAGGGAGTGCTGGTGCCACACCTCCCCTAACTCCACGTTCCACAGCTCATGGCTCCAAAAAGGACCCCTTCCTTCTACTTGAGAAGAAGAGAGGAAATAGAGGGAAAACCTTTGACTTGTGTCACAAATACTAGCTCAGTCACATCAGGAAACGGCACTGGTCAGAGTCATGAAAGCCCCTGTCTTCTCAGTGAGAAGAGGGGTGAGTTTGAATAGAATGGGAAGCAATTTTGCCTTAAGCAGTTCCCAGCTTGACTTTCCCCTTTAGCTTAGTGATTTTGGGGCCCCGAGATTTATTTTCCTTTCACAATGTGTATGGTAAGAGCATGAACGATTATTCACAAAAAATAAATCAAATATACATGTAAAAGATGTTTCTTCATGATTAATCATAAAAAAAAATTTAACCTGTAATTATGTGAAAATATATATAAGTAGTACAACTTATATTATATAATATATATTATATATGCATATATGTGCATAATATAAATGCATATGACTTCTAGACTGTGGAGTTATGGTAGTTATTTTTTTTTTACTTTAATAAGTAAATGTAATTATAATAGAATGTGACCTTTCTGTTAAAACATTAAATTAACTGGGATTATATGTATATATTTGTACTACTTATTATTTTATATATATAATATTAACATAGTAGTACTTACATATTATAACATTATAATATAGAAGCAGTAGGAATATATACATATATTAGTAGTAAGAAGCTTTGATAAGGATAGAAAGAAATGCATGTTCTTATGTTTTTGGTAGAAGTTTTTATAAAAAATTTCTGAAAAGTATTTTATTAATATGTATCAATATGTGATATATATATATATTTTGACAAACATTTCTACTTCTAGAGTTGCTCTCTAATGAAATAATTTGATTAACATGAGAATAACTTGTAATATGTAAAACTGAACTCATAAATCTTCAAATTTATGGTAAATATGAATTGTGCAAAATAAGAATAACTGAAAAAACCCAAATAACCACAAACATATGGATTTTGTTAAACTATGGTAGACATATGGTATAATTTTTTGTTAAACTATGGTAGACATATGGTATAATTTGGTACTATGAAATTCTTGATGTGATAAGGATATCTTATGTGTTGTTTTAATCCAGTCAACAATTTACACTTATTAAGGTCAATGTAGTTGAAAAATGATCTCATTTTATAACTTTTTTTTTTTTTTCTGAGACAGTGTCTCCCTCTGTCACCCAGGCTGGAGTGTGGTGGCATGATCTCGGCTTACTGCAACCTCTGCCTCCCAGGTTCAAGTGATTCTCCTGCTTCAGCCTCCCGAGTAGCTGGGATTATAGGAGCCTACCACCACGCCTGGCTATAATTCTTTTTTTGTACTTTTAGTAGAGACGGGGTTTCGCCATGTTGGCCAGACTGGTCTAGAACTCCTGACCTCAAGTGATCCACCCCCCCTTGGCCTCCCAAAATGCTGGGATTATAGGCGTGAGCCACCTCACCCCGCTGAGAACAGTTTTTAAGAAATAGGGTTCACTGGGCCGGGCGTGGTGGCTCACACCTGTAATCCCAGCACTTAGGGAGGCCGAGACGGGTGGATCACGAGGTCAGGAGATCGAGACTATCCTGCCTAACACAGTGAAACCCAGTCTCTACTAAAAATACAAAAAATTAGCCAGGCGTGGTGGCGGGTGCTTGTAGTCCCAGCTACTCGGGAGGCTGAGGCAGGAGAATGGCGTGAACCTGAGAGGTGGAGCTTGCAGTAAGCCGAGATCGGCCACTGCACTCCAGCCTGGGCCACACAGCGAGACTCCGTCTCAAAAAAAAAAAAAAAGAAAGAAATAGGGTTCACTGGAACCTCGGAGATCACGCCAATGCACTCTAGCCTGGGCGGCAGCGTAAGAGCTTGTCTCAGAAGAAAAAAAAAAAACAAAAAACAAGGGTTGACCAATGCTTAAACACAACTGTTTTACATGTCAGAATTTATGATATTTCACAACCAATAGGCAATATAGGAATTATTTTTAAATCGAATATGTTTTTAGATTTTTAATTTTTCTAAATTAAATAGCAGTCTGTTTAAGGTAGGGACAAACTTTTTCTAGCATAGATATATGTTTTTGGTGTAATGTTTAGTGATACATTAGTAAAAGTATAATAAAATCAAATTTATTTGTAAATCAATATATTGAAAATTTATGGACAAATATATAACCATATGAACAATGATTATCTCACTTTTTAGTATTATGTTTAGTTTTTTTAAGTACAATACTTTTTTAATTTTTCCTGTGGTGCATAATATAGTTGTAATGGTTAACATTGAGTGTCAACTTGATTGATCAATACAAAGTATTGATCCTGCATGTGTCTGTGAGGGTGTTGCCAAAAGAAATTTACCTTTGAGTCAGTGGGCTGAGAAAGGCAGACCTACCCTTAATCCAGGTGGGCACAGTCTAATCAGGTGCCAGCATGGCTAGAATATAAACAGGCAGAAAAATGTGGCAAGAGAGACAGGCCTAGCCTCCCAGCAAACATCTTTCTCCCATGCTGGATGCTTCCTGCCCTCAAACATCAAACTCCAATTTCTTCGGCTTTGGAACTCAACTTGTTCTCCATGCACCTCAGCCTGCAGACAGCTTATTGTGGGACCTTGTGATTGTGTGAGTTAATACTTAATAAACTCCTCTCTCTCTCTAAATATATATATATATATATACACACACACACACAATTATATGTTATATATTATATATGATGTAATATATAATATAATATATTTTTATATTACATATTATATATTAAATATACAATTACAATATATTATATTAATATTAATATATAAATATAATATATATTATATTTATATATAATTATATAATATATAATCTGTTATATATAATATATATAAAATCTCCCTCTATATAGAATATACATATTATATATATTATATTCTATTAGTTCTGTCCCTCTAGAGAACCGTGACTAATACGAATTTTGGTACCAGGAGTGATTCTAGAGCAACAGAATAGTAAGAATGGAATTCTTTCGTTGGTTTTGGGGTTTCTAGAGTTGGTTGCTTAATATGATTAGACCCCAAAATGCTAAGGACTCTACTTCTAATATTATGAAGAGCACTGATAGTCCTTGGCAGAAACTGTTTAGAGAGTTTTGCAAAACAAATGCATTTGACACTCCTGATTCACTGTTCATGAGGGGCACGGAGTTTAGTGACTATACATAATAACTTTGAAGATAGTTGGAGAACCAACACACATAATGAAGCTGGTTAGTTGCTCCTAAATTCAGTGGACAAAGTGATGAAAGAAAATGACGAACTCAGGGATTCTATCTCCCACCTTCAGAAGCAGTATCTGAGCCTCAAATCTGCTAAGACTGCCCTGAGTGAGAGTCGTATCTCCTGTAGAGAAAGAGCTGAAATTGTAGAAAAACAGACACAAGTTCTTGTCATGAGAGTGGCTGACCTGCAATGAAAGGTGCCTGCACAGCCTCGCCAGGTGGCTACTGTTGAAGTGAGAGTATTACTGGAAAAGAATGAAACCCTGCAACTTGGAATGGAATGCAGACATATGGCGAGACCCTAGTAAAGTTGAGGACACTGAGCTTGTAAACTCTGATAGACCTTTTTTGCCAAAAGAAACAGCTGCCCCATCTCCAGTAGTGGCCACATTACCTGCCTGACCCATGCTGCCATTCGCCTTTTCACCTTTGTCTGAGGAGATAAATCCTGCCCTGCCTGAGGCAACAGTGATGGCCTCCCCCAAGGCAGTTGCCAGGCAAGATAACATTGATTCTCTTCAGGAGCCACCTCCAACACCCATGTTTGCTTCTAGACCTCTAACTAGACTAAAGTTACGGCGGGCCCTTAGAGGTGAGGTTGAGAGTGTGATCCATGAGGAGGTGCACTACACTCGAAAAGAACTGCTTGAGTTCTTTAATTTATATAAGCAGAAATCTGAAGAAAAGGCATGGGAATGGACATTAAGGGTGTGGGATAATGGTAGAAGGAATACAGAGTTGAATCAGGCTGAATGTATTGATTTGGGGTCACTAAGTAGGGACTTGGAATTTAATATTGCAGCTCAGGGAGTTAACAAAGGTTCTAATAGTTTATTTGCTTTTTTAGCTGAAATATGGATTAAAAGATGGCACACTGTGAGTGAGCTGAGAATATCTGATCTCCCTTGGTTTAATGTAGAGAAAGGGATCCAAAGACTTAGGAAGATTAAGCTGGTGGAGTCGATTAGTCACTTTAGAACTACTCATCCAAGCTGGGAGGGTCCAGAAGATATACCCTTGACCAATGCCTTGTGAAATAGATTTGTGAGGGCAGTACCTGCGTCTTTGAGGAGCCCTGTAATTGCTTTTTTCTGTATGTCAGATCTAATGGTAGGAACTGCAGCCACTCAACTAAAAAATGTAAAATACAATGGGAATAATTTGATTCCAGGATGGCAGGGGCCAAATGGCGGCACTCAACCGTCAAAGGCAAGGTGGGCGTAGATACTGTAATGGACAAACAGCAGAGACAAAGCAGCAATCAGAATACTCTTACTTGTGTAGAGATCTGGCATTGGCTAACTAACCATGGGGTTCCTAGAAATGAAACTGATAGGAAGCCTACTGCATTCCTACTTAATTTATACAAGCAGAAAACTTCTAGGTCAAATGGACAGAAAACTAATTTGAATTGTAAAAAGAGAGAATCACAGCCCCTCAATCAGTCTCCAGACTTGAGCCAGTTTACAGACCCAGAACCCCTTGAGTGAAGGGGAGGTCGGGTCCCCTTGAAGTAGGACACCACTGAATACCAACAATTTATGCAGTGAATCTTTCACTCATTCTTCCCCAAGGAGACTACTGTCCTTTCACCAGGGTAATTGTGCACCGGGGAAAGGGAAATAATCAGACATTTTGGATACTACTGGACTCTGGCTCTGATCTGATATTGATTCCAGGGGACCCAAAACCTAATATGGTCCTCCAGTTAAAGTAGAGGCTTATAGAGGTCAGGTAATTAATGGAGTTTTTGCTTAGGTCCTACTTATAGTGGTTCCAGTGGTTCCCTGGACTCATCCTGTAGACATTTTCCCAGTGCCAGAATGCATAATTGGCATAGATATACTTAGCAGTTGGCAGAACCCCCACATTGGCTCCCTGACTTGTATGGTGATGGCTACTATGATGGGAAAGGCCAAATGGAAGCCATTAGAGCTGCCTCTACCTAGGAATTTATAAATCAAAAACAATATTGCATCCCTGCAGGGATTGTGGAGATTAGTGTGCCACCATCAAGGACTTGAAAGATGCAGAGGTCATGAATCCCACTACATACCCGTTCAACTCTCCCATTTGGCCTGTGCAGAAGACAGATGGATCTTGGAGAAGGAGAGTGGATTCTTGTAAGCTTAACCAAGTGGTGACTCCAATTGTAGCTGCAGATGTGGTTTCATTGCTTGAGCAAATTAACACATCTCTTGGTAGCTGGTATGCAGCCATTAAGTTGGCGAATGCCTTTTTTCTCCATTCCTATCCATAAGGCCCACCAGAAACAATTTGCCTTCAGCTGTCAAGGTCAGCAATATATTTTTACTGTACCACCTCAGTGGTACATAAATTATCTGGCTTTGTGTCATAATCTTGTTTGGAAACACTTTGATAGATTTTCGCTTCCATGAGATATCACACTGGTCCGTTACATTGATGACATTATGCTGATTAGATCCAGTGAGCAAGCAGTAACAAACACACTGGACTTATTGGTGAGACATTTGCCTGCCAGAGGATGGAAAATAAATCCAACTAAAATTTATGGACCTTCTATCTCAGTAAGATTTCTAGGGGTTCAGTGGTGTGGGACCTGTGGAAATATTCCTTCTAAGGTGAGGGATAGGTTGCTGCATGTGGCCCATCCTATAACCAAGAAAGAGGTACGATTCCTAGTGGGCCTATTTGGTTGTGTTACTCTGACCTATTTATTGAGTGACCTGAAAGGCTGCCAGTTTTTAGTGGGGTCCAGAACAGGAGAAGGCTCTGCAACAGGTCCAGGCTGCTGTGCAAACTTCTCTGCCACTTGGGCCACATGATCCAGCAGATCCAATGGTGCTTAAGATGTCAGTGAAATATAGGTATGCTGTTTGTAGCCTTTGGTGGGCCCCCATAAGTGAATCACAGCAGAGGCCTCTAGGATTTAGGAGCAAGACCCTGCCATCTTCTGCAGATCGCTACTCTCCTTTTGAAAGTCAGCTTTTGGCCAGTTACTGGGCTTTGGTGGATAATGAACGTTTGACTATAGGTCATCAAGTCACCATGTGACCCGAACTATCTATCATAAACTGGGTATTTTCCAACCCATCTAGCTATAAAGTGGGTTTTGCACAGCAGCATTCCATCATCAAATAAAAGTGGTATATACGTGATTGGACTCGAGCAGGTCCTGAAGGCACAACTAAGTTACATGAGGAAGTGGATCGAATGCCCATGGTCTCCACCCCTTCCACCCTGGCCTCTCTCCCCCAGCCTGCACCAATGACCTCATGGGTAGTTTCCTATGATACATTGACAGAGGAAGAGAAGACCAGAGCCTGGTTCACAGATGAGTCTGCACGATATTCAGACAACACTCAAAAATGGACAGCGGCGGCACTACAGTCCCTCTCTAGCACATCCCTGAAGGACAGCAGTGAAGGGAAATCTTCTCAGTGGGCAGAACTTCGAGGAGTGCACCTGACTGTGCACTTTGCATGGAAAAATAAATGGCCAGATGTCTGATTATATACTGATTAATGGGCTGTGGCCAATGGTTTGGCTAGATGGTCAGGGACTTGGAAGAATGATGATTGGAAAATTGGTGACAAAGAAATTTGGGGAAGAGGCATGTGGCTGAACCTCAATGAGTGGTCAAAACTGTGAAGATATTTGTATCCCATGTCAGTGCTTACCAATGGGTGACCTCAGCAGAGGAGAATTTTAATAATCAAGTGGATAGGATAACCCATCTGTGGACACCACATAGCCTCTTTTCCCAAGCACCTCTGTCATCACCCAATGGGCCCATGAACAAAGTGGTCATGATGGCAGGGATGGAGGTGACACATGGACTCAGCAACATGGACTTCCACTCACCAAGTCTCACCTGGCTATGGCCTCTGCTGAGTGCCCAATTTTCCAGCAGCAGAGACCAACACTGAGCCCTTGATATGGCAGCATTCCTCGAGGTGATTAGTGAGCTACCTGGTGGCAGGTTGATGATATTGAACATCTTCCATCATGGAAAGGGCAGAGGTTTGTCCTCACTGGAATAGACAGTTGCTCCAGATATGGGTTTGCCTTTCCTGCATGCAGTGCTTCTGCCAAGACTACCATCCGTGGACTCATGGGATGCCTCATCCACCATCATGGTATTCAACACAGCATTGCCTCTGACCAAGGCACTCACTTTACAGCTAAAGAAGTGCAGCAGTGGGCTCATGCTCATGAAATTCACTGGTTTTACTATGTTCCCCATTATCCTGAAGCAGCTGGATTGATAGAACAGTGGAATGGCCTTTTGAAGTCACAATTACAATGCCAACTAGGTGACAATACTTTGCAGGGCTGAGATAAAGTTCTCCAGAAGGCCCTGTATGCTCTGAATGAGCATCCAATATATGGTACTGTTTCTCCCATAAATAAAGATTCATGGGTCCAGAAATCGAGGTGTGGAAGTGCAAGTGGCACCACTCACCATCACCCATAGTGATCCACTAGTAAAATTTTTGCTTCTTGTTCCCACAACATTACATTCTGCTGGCCTGGAGGTTTTTGTTCCAGAGGGGGGAACGTTGCCACCAGGAGACACAACAATGATTCCATTAAACTGGAAGTTAAGATTGCCACCCAGATACTTCCTCCTCCTACCTTTCAATCAACAGGCTAAGAAGGTATTTGGAGTGATTGACCCTAAGTATCAAGATGAAATCAGTTTACTACTCCACAATGGAGGTAAGGAAGAGTATTCATGGAATACAGGAGATCCATTAGGGCATCTGTTAGTATTACAATGTCCTGTGATTAAGGTCAATGGGAAACTACAACAGCTCAATCCAGGTAGGACTACTAATGAGCCAGACCCTTCAGGAATGAAGATTTGGGTTACTCCACCAGGAAAAGCAGCACAACCTGCTGAGGTGCTTGCTGAAGGCAAAGGGAATACAGAATGAGTAGCAGAAGAAGGTAGTCATCAATAGCAGCTACGACCATGTGACTAGCTGCAGGAACAAGTACTGTAACTGTCATAAGTATTTCCTCCTTCTTTTGTTAAAAATATGTTTGTGCATGTATACACTTGTACTTAAAAAAATCTTCATTTTATTTCCTTTCTCCTTTATCATATGAAATAAGATTTATTGCCTTCACATCAGCATTTAAGTATTGTTAACTTCATGTAGTAGTATTTGGGTTGGAAATGTATTTGGTGTGTCCCAGTTGTATGAAGGATAGTTGTATTATGTTAGGCTTAATTATGACCTTTGTATTATAAGGGGGGCATGGTAGGCCAGGGTCATCTTGGGAAACGCAACATTTGAGCACAAAGGCAGGAGTGCCTGTCTCACCTTGGTCTGTGGGCACAGGCCCCTGGATGGAGCCCTCACCAGGGACCCACCTTTCTCCTCCAGCACTTGTCTGTCCCACTTCCATATCACTAGATAGATGTCCATGGTTCTTTTTTCAAATTTTAAAATAAATATATGTTTTATAACATTACATAAAGCTAGAGATATGTGAAATGGTTTTTTTTTTTAAAAAAAAAGAACTAGAATTTGAGGTCTCAAATATCAGAGAACCTATTGGGTTAGAATACAGTAACCTAATAAGTAGAACATCGGTGTCACTGGGAGTTGTTTATTATTTATTTTATACATCTTTATCAAATCTCATATGTCTTCCCCAGAGAGCATGATTTCAAATACCTAGGTAGTTTGCCATGTTTAAAGAATCAGAATATTCAAGGTAGATCCCAGCAAATTATATTTCAATAATCTTTGAGATATTTGGTTTTCATAATTAAGCCTGAGAACCTATGGTTTAAATACCTTAGTAAGGTATTTGCTGTTAGCTAATTTCAAATACTCCAGAGGAGGTAAGAGCTATTTTTCTAATTTTCTTCATTGATTTGTCTTCAATGAATGTCAGCCCCTAATAAGTTTCTGAGAGTGCATTCTTCCTGTGGTATCCACTCCTCTTTTCTCTTACTCCTGCTTTCCCTCAGTTTGGTTATTGGCTTTAAAGAGGAAAAAAGAAGAAAACTTTTACCTTAGGTCATCTGAAGATAGTCTTTTATGAATGATTGAAGACTTCCAAGAATAATAGTAATATCACTGCAATCAGATAATGCAAGATTTATATAGTACTCTGTGTAATAGTCACAATGATATATTACATGGCTACTGTAATTGAGGAACATAAATATAAAGTTCTGGGAATGAGTTTAATTTGATCACATAATTCTAAATGATGCACATTAATATTAATGTATTATACTCAAATATAATTTGGGTTATATAAATTCCCACAAAAATGTCATATTAAATGATTATGATTAGCATTAACTTAATAAACATAAAATAAATTATTGTCAAACCATTATTTTAAAATTACTCATGATGTATAAATAATGCATAAAATATGTCAAAAATTAATAAATATTTTTAAATAACAGTTCCTTGGTATGGTAGAGTAGTTGCACAAAAGACCAGAATAATTCTTGCTTCATTTTGTAGTATGACTTCACAGATTCTCTTATCAAGAAATTGGGACTTATTTGCTCAATCCTTGAGACTGGGCTGGCTCTATGACTTGTTTTGTCCAATGGAATGCTGCAAAACTGATTCTGTAAATTTCTAGGCTTTGTGACTTCTTTTCTCACCCTTATTAAATGTTTCTCTGAAATCAACATTTAAAGACCATTATTCTCTTGTACGGAAGGCTGAAAATACCTGTGGAGCAACTGGCAATGACCAGAAGAGTTAGTGCAGCTATATTTGACCACTCAGTCACAGTTGAGTCACAGATGACTGCACCTGCATGGGTTACCCCAGGAGAGAAAACCAGAAGAAGTGTTCAGCTGAGCCCAATCAAATTGCTGAAACTCCTGACCAAATAATAGGATTATTGTTTTCAGCCACTAAATTCCAAGGTGGTTTCACATTTGGCAATGTAAACAGATTGACTTGGATGAAATTTTAAAATTATACCATTTCATATTTAGATTTATTTTTCATAATCATCATAAACATTTTAGATATAGTGAGGAAATATCAGACAAAAATATCAGATAATACAATGCACTGTTTAGGAAATAATATTTTGGAGCAAGTACTGTGTGCTAAGATATTGCTAAAGGATGTGTTTTATGTTTATGCTGAATAATCCCATATAATATGACATAGATATATAGGTATAATTATATATATGTAAGCTACATCTACTTTACACATATGAAAGGAACACAGAGTAAAGATGAATAACTTAATCACTGACATATGAGCAGAATTGAAAAGCAAGCCTGACTGTGTCTGAATTCAGAGGATATCTTTTTTCAGTAGAGCATAGTAAAAATTCATAACATAAAATTTCAATAGAGCATAGTAAAAATCCATTAAAATCATATTTTTCCATTGTGTAGCTTTAAATACAGATAATTTTTATGAAGCTAGTCAATCAATAGATATTAAACTTTACTATATATTAGACATTTGGTTAGATCTTGTGATTTAATTGTGAACAACATAGAAATACTATCAGAGCCTAATAGGGATTCCATTTGACTGTTTAGAAAACATTGATTAGCCATTAAATAAAAATATTGTCTTGACAATAATTATGATTTTTAATTACATACTTCCATTTAGAGACATAATTTCAATTGCATATCAAGAAAAGCTGCTATGAAGGTGCTATGATGTGAATGTCCCCTCCAAAACTGTTGTTGAAACTTTATCCTCAATGTGGCAGTATGGAAAAATAGGTATATTAAGAGGTGATAGGATCATGAAGACTTTGCCTTCATGAATAGATTAATCCATTCATAGATTATGGATTAATGGGTCATCATGGGGGGGGGGGGGGGGAACTGGTAGTTTTAAAAGAAGAGGAAAAGAGACCTGAGCCAGCACATTAGTACACGCAGCCCCCTTGAGATATGAGGCCCCCCACCACCACCAGCAAGAAGATTCTTATCAGATGTGGGCCCCTCAACCTTGGACTTCTCCGCCTTCATAGTCATAATAAATAAATCCCTTTTCTTTACAACTTGTCCAGTTGCAGGGCAAGCAACAGAAAGCAGACTAAGAAGTAGTAACATTTTAGGCACGAAGAATGATCAGCTATTAAGCAGAGGGATCATTAGGGGAAGAACATTTCAGGAAGAAAAAACTAGAAGTTTCATGCAACAAAGTTAAAAAAAAGATTGATACTCTCAAGAAACTGAAAGTCACTAAGAATGATGGACTATGAAAAAAAGAGAAAGGAAAGCTATAAGAAAGAGCTGGGGAGGTATGCAGAAGCCAGACATTGTAGGACCTTGAAGGACACAGTAAAAATTATGTGTTTTCTAAGGATTACTGACAATCAACAATGAGCTTTAAACAGTGTAATAAACAATTATGTTTTCTAGGCAGATTTTGTTTTTCTTTCTGTTCCTCGATCCACTGTCTGAATGGAGGAAAGTCTGGCTAGAAGAAACAAGCGCCAAAATAAAAATAATTGGTTTCCTAAGCACTGAAATAGTTATTATCATAGATGCCCCTTTTTACTGACATGAAAAACTTTTCAGGTAATATACTTAGTTGTGTTTTTGCGTGATCTTTCATTTTACACATCTTTAACATTACTACATTTTGGCAATTTATCTTCAAGGTGATTGTAACAATTTATACGTTTTCCAACAGTACTTGTGTTATCGTTGTCTCAAATGCCTTTCAAGAGTATAATTTTTTGTTTGTTTGTTTTTTGTTTTTTGTTTTTTTTAGACGGAGTCTCGCTCTGTCGCCCAGGCTGGAGTGCAATGGCGCGATCTCGGCTCACTGCAAGCTCCGCCCCCCGGGTTCACGCCATTCTCCTGCCTCAGCCTCCAGAGTAGCTGGGACTGCAGGCTCCCGCCACCACGCCCGGCTAATTTTATTTTTGCATTTTTAGTAGACACGGGGTTTCACCGTGTTAGCCAGGATGGTTTCGATCTCCTGACCTCGTGATCCGCCCACCTCGGCCTCCTAAAGTGCTGAGATTACAGGCATGAGCCACAGCGCCCGGCCGAGAAGTTTTTAATTTATGATCTTACATGAATTAAATATCAATTCATTTTTTAACATTTTATTGCGAATCTCAATATTGTATTGACCATACAGGTAGCCCTTTAAAATTTTTCTCTATAAAAACATTTTCATCAAAAGGTTTTAATGTGGTTTTTTTTTGACACTTAGCAATTAATCCACTTAGAATCAACTTTTTTGTGCATTATGAGGCAGAAGAAAATTTTATTTACTGTTTTCTACATTGGTAGTCAGTTTCCCCAAAATAATTTAAGTCATCTTTTCTTCCCTGTGTTAATACTGCTCTGATAATAAATTGCCAAAAATCTTAGTGGTATAAAACAGCACATATTTATTATCTCACAGGTCTATACTATAGGTCAGAAGGTTTATACACAACTGGCCAGACTAAAAGGAAATTGGTGATCTGCTGCATTCTTTCTGGAAGCTCTAAGGCAACTGTTCTTTGCTCTCTGCTGTGGTTAGTAGAGCTCTGTTCTTTGCAGCTATAGGACCAAGGTTTCTGTTTTCCTGCTGGTTCTGTACTGAAGGTAGTTTCCGCTTCTAGAGACAGCTGCGTTGATTGGCTTATGACTACATTTCTCCACCTTCAAAGCCAGACACACAGGGTCAAGTCCTTCTCATATTATATCTTTCTCCCTGGGAAAGATTCCTCTCTTTTAAGGACCGATGGGATTAGATGTAATCCATCAGAATGATGCAGGACAATTTTCCCATCTCAAGACTTGTGACTTTCAGCACACCTGCAACGTCGTTTTGGCCATGTAAGATAACATATTCACAGGTCCCAGGGATGAGAGAATGAAAATCTTTGAGTAGCCATAATTCAGCCTGCCATACCCTTCTGATGACTTTAAATGAAACGTGTGTGTTACACATAACTTTTTAATATGTGAGTTGGCCTCTCAGGCATTCTATTCCCTTAATTTTCCTATATGAAATCATAGCTGAGAATTTCCTCAAATTGATGAAAAAGCTTAACTCACAAATTGAAAAAGGAACACAGGCCAGGTGCGGTGGCTCACGCCTGTAATCCCAGCACTTTGGGAGGCCGAGGGTCGAGGCGGACAGATCACGAGGTCAGGAGATTGAGACCATCCTGGCTAACACGGTGAAACTCCATCTCTACTAAAATGGCAAAAAAATATATATATATACACATATATATATGTGTGTGTATATATATGTGTGTGTGTGTGTATATATATATATATATATACACACACATATATATATGTATTAGTCGGGCATGGTGGCAGGCACCTGTAGTCCCAGCTACTTGGGAGGCTGAGGCAGGAGAATGGTATGAACCCGGGAGGCAGAGCTTGCAGTGAGCCAAGATCGCGCCACTGCACTCCAGCCTGGGCGACAGAGTGAGATTCCGTCTCGGGGAAAAAAAGAAAAAAACAAAAAAACAAAGTAAAAGGAACACAAACCCCAAGTAGGATAAATACAAGTTAAATCATGCCTTAGTAAATCATTGCAAAACTACTGAAAAGCAGAGATAAATAAAATAATCTTAAAAACATTCAAAATAGAAAGACACATGAAAGACGCACTAATAAAAATGATGTCTGACACAAAAAATAGATGTCATAGGTAATGGTGTGATATTATTAAAATGCTAAAAGGCAAACCAACAACACAGAGAAAACACACCAAACTAAAATTTTATACTTGATATGTTTCCCAAAAATACAAAAAAAAGATATTTTATGCAAGCCAATATTGAAAGAACTGTCGCAAGAACTGCCTTACAAAAAAAAAAAAAAAAAACTAAAGTGTTTTTTTTAAAACGTGATAATCCCACATTGAATTATGAATCTACAAGAATGAATGAAGAACTTTGGAAAAGGTGAATATGAAAAGAGTCAAGGACAATCAAAAGAGGGTTATGTGCAACAACAAATCTTGCTTTTGATCCTCTAGACATTATTTACATTTGCTATGTTCTTGGTGATCATGAAGCTTGTTATCCATTTCATAAATTGGAAGGAACTGAGCATGTTTCAAAGGACAGTGAGGCTGTTCGGCTAAACCTAATCTAATTCTAAACTTTTTCAGCTTTTCAAATTGCATTTTCTGCATCTTGGGGAGAATCAAGTGAACAAAAATTGCTGTGGGTTTTGATAATGGGGCCCCAGGAGACCCCGCTAAGGTCCCAAAGTGCAACCCCTGCTTCTCTTGCTTCTCCCTCCTCCACGTTGTATGTTTTGAGGACTCTACTGTTTTCCTCCTGGAGCCTACGCTTGCTCCTATTGCTTCTCTCACTTCCTTCTTTCTGACATGGCCACTTTCTTACTTCTCCATTAATTGCTTCCTAAAAGTGCATGCTATTGTCATCCATTGTCACGCTACAGAGAGATGGCTTCCTTTCAGTACTCTGTGCTCTGGACTCAAGGCATCATCCTGAATAGTCTTGTGTCCTAGTGAGCTGGAGTTACTGTAACAAAATACCTTAGACTGGGTAATTCATAACAATGGAAATGTGTTGCTCACAGTTCTGGAGGCTGAAGAGTCCAAGACCAAGACACCAGCAGATTCAGCATCTAGTGAGAGCCCCCTACTTCATAGATTGTGACTTGTTGCTGTGTTCTCACATGGCAGAACAGACAGAAAGAGCAAATAGCCTCCCTCAAGCCCTCTTACAAGGGCTAAGCTAGTTCATGAAGGTGGAGGCCTCATGACCTAATCACCTCACAAACGGCCCCAGTTCTTAATACCATCACTTTGGGAGTTAAGTTTTAATGTATGAATTTTTGAGGGACACAAATACTCAGACTATAACATCTGGCTTTTTGGCCAGTTGCTCTTTACTATCTGTCCCATCTTTTGTCTTGAGATGCTCATACGCTAGGCTAGAAAACATGAAAAAAACATGACCCCATGACAGAGGTGCACAACAAGCAACATTCTTCACTGACCACCAGCCAGTGTTCCCAGACAGATGTTTCTGCAAGCTACCTCCTACCTTTGGTGTATTTCTGCCCAGCTAGGTTATGTCTTGCAGGTGTGTGGGGCAACAATTGCTCATTAGAATGGTTGATCGTACTGTCTGAAAAGTCCAACATTGAATCCAAAACTCCTTTTTGATACATTTTCTTTAGTATATCTTCATGTCAAATAGACTCCCAAAAGACTTTTTGGATAGCTCTGTTGCTGGGAGGTGACCCCTTCACCACTCATACCACACTTGCCCCTCCGTCAAGAACACTCTCAATATTTCACGGCATCACTCTTAATACTTTACCACTTAGTGACTCTGCCTTACCTCAGCTGTCATGGCTGGAGGACAACCTTGCCCACCAATGCCCCTGCATATTTTTTTGTGATTTGCTCCCAGACCACCATCTACCTGTTTTTCTCTTTTAAATTCTTAACAGTCACTCCATATTTGTTAATATCAGAATTCCCCAGAAGACTACCAAGAACTTAAATGCAGGGAATCTTTGCTTGTCTGCATTGGCGTGATGCAGGACATCAAGAGGGCCACAAAGAATACTTGTTGAATAAGAAATAAGATAGGAACATTTGGAACAAAGATGGCAATGACAATATATTAACAATAATTGTTTCTGGGTGATGGTTACATGTTTAACTGTTATTAATTTGTTGTTTATCTATAATTACTATATATACTTAAATCTATATATAGTATGCATATTGTTTCAAGTATAAGAAAATAAAAAGTGTTCTCATGACTATAATATTTTACTATAGGTTATCTTAAATTAGTCACTTTTTTAAATATTATACCTTGTTTTGTAAATAGCACAAACTGATGTGTTTTTACCTTTCCAGAATCTATTTTATATTCTTAATTTCTTGACAGAAGATTATTTTTCTCATGTTAACTCAATGGCTTATTAAATTTATAATGTATCCTTACAGTTATATAAGCAGTCGGATACTCTTTTCAAATGAATAACAAAAGAGCATGACTTGGGCTTATCCTACTTTGCCAATTTATGTTTTTTTTCTTTTTTTTTTTTTACATACAGGTGTTAAAATGCCATAACATTTTTCAATTTTCAAGTAGTTTGAATTGACATTTTCCTTGTATGAAAGGATGTAAAAAAAAGTATTAAAATGAATCTGGTTACTAAATTGGCTTTTCTGATAATTATATGAGTTGGCATTTGTAAGCCTAATTCTCCCAAATGTGTGGGTTTTTTAATTTAAATGTCAGCAAAAGTAGTGTCCTATGTAACTGTTAAAGCCTAGAATGAAGATAGATATTTAAAAAGAGGTTTTTCACTACTGAATAGATAATGTATTCAGATCATTAATAATTATATTAAAAGCATACAGGGTTTCACATTTATAAATATAAAATTATAAACCCATTAAACACATGTATATAGTATCAACAAATTATAGAGCTTGTAGGGTTCCTCCAACAAATTAATGCTTGCTAATTACAATGTTTATTTATGCTTATGTTACATTGATAAGGGAGTATATAGATGTCCTTTTGAGATATTGAGAGATGCATTATTGGCTCTAATTACAGGAAGTCAAAATTGCAAGTAGAAAAGAATCATAAATTAAGATAAAATTATGTGTTTGGAGTTAGAAAGGCAGGAAAGAAAGGCAAGAGATTTGGTTGGAACTATAGGAGACTAGAGAAATCATCAGCCGCAGTGATGCTGTTGGCACTTGTAATACCTGACTGAAATATAAGTTCTTCTATTCAGGTGTTTCTTGTTTCACAGGTTAAGTATTATCACATTGGGAAATAGGGCTGCCGTGTTCTAAAGATGATAATTTAAGAATATTTGCTAAAATTGTGAGTTTAAAATTAGAAGTTGTTTGTTTGAAATTAATAATAATAATTGCGACAGTTAAATGTAATGAAATATTCTAACTTTAAAAAGCTAATTTATAATATTGGAAGTCGCTAAAAACACTTGGAACTATATATTTTTAGAGCCATGTCTTTTGTTCTTCGAATATGGACATACCCTTGCTGGAAAGTGTCACACTTACTTTTGCTTCTGTCAGTCAAACTAAATCTGTAACATTTCAGGGTTTTAAGAATTATACACTAAATCTGGAATAAAAAAAGGTGATACTTATTAATGGGTATTCATAAGATTTTCAGTATGATAATTTTCTCATCCACATTAACTAATATGAAGCCATGGTCTAACAGAAATATATATGAACTTTTTGTTTTATTTTTATTTTTAAAACACAGATTCTTTGTTAGTATGAAACATTTCAATCTTACACGTAGAATCCTTCATTTTTCTTAAGATATTTAAAATCATTTCTGAAAATAAATATGGCTTTCAAAAACTTTAAATGTAATTACTTCCCGTTAGTGAGGAAAGGTATTTTTAAGTTTAGTTTAGTTTATTTTCTGCAGATATATTCAAAATATGAACTAAATATTAAATCTCTGAATTTATCAGTGAAAACTCATATGCTTCAACTAAAATCTGTGTAGTTCAGATTTCTGTATAATACAGATTTGTATTTTAAACTATGTAAGATATTTAAAATAAATATCACGTGTAAAGGCAGTTTTAAATTGATAAATAATATGAAAATACCACTTCATACCATTTATTTATTTGGTTATGACTACATTATTTTGCACTCACCTTTATTCCAAAGAATTCCTATGAGAGTTCTAAGATGTTTTTGTTAAGAAAACAAATAACAACGACAACAACAAAAAACAAGCAAAAGGAAACAATAGATATATAGGTTATGGAGAATCTCTAAGTTCAGATGTAAATTAAAATGTTATTTTAAAAAACAGAAAGAGCTAAAAGTTAGAAGCATTAAGTCCAACCAAGTGCCATTCAATATCTCTGGAACTGTTTAAAGTCTGGGGGTCATTTTCTGAGTTAGGTTGGGTTGGGCTCAGTGATAAATCTTCTGTTGGCTGCAGATTCTGGAGTTGGGTAGGAATCAGCTAAGAGATAGTAGGCAGGGTCAAATTGTAAAATAGCAAGCAAACAAACCAGTAAAAAAAAAAAAATCAAACAATGAGATAGAACAAATAGAAATGAAATAGAATGTAGGAAGCTACTTCTGGAAAGATATACTAACGATTCATGTGGATGGTTTTTGTTAGGTCTTCTGACCTCACTTTGGGTAGGAAAAAATGCTGTAGAGTAGCTGTACTGCTCAGACATACTTCCCTTAGGCTGCTACCTACAGGTGGAAAATATCTAGAGTAGCTCTGTGATTTCTAAAAGGAAACATTAACCCTTTTCGCCAAAGGTCTCCCACTGTTTGTGTTACCAGAGACCCGTTTTGTGGAAGAATATTTTTCCATGGACCAAGGTGTGGGGAGAGGATGGTTTTGGGATGATTCAAGTGTATTACATTGATTGTGCATTTTATTTCTATTATTATTACATTATAATATGTAATCAAATAATTATCCAACTCATAATAATGTAGAATCAGTGGGAGCCCTGACGTTGTGTTTTTACAACTAGACGGTCCCATCTAGACAGAGGTAATAGGAGTCAGTGACAGATCATCAGGGATTAGATTCTCATAAGGAAAACACAACCTAGATCCTGCACATGCACAGTTCACGATAGGCTTCATGTTCCTCTGAGAATCTAATGCAGCCTCTGATCTGACAGGAGGTGAAGCTCAGTTGGTAATACCAGGGATGAGGAGCAGCTGTAAATACAGATGAGGTTTTGCTCACTTGCCTGTCACTCAACCTTCTGCTGTGCCACCTCGTTCCTGTGGCCTGGGGGTTGGGGACTCCTACTTTAGACCAGACACTGGAGCTGGCTCTTGAATCTCTTTGGCCCAGTTTTATAGTATGTTGATGTTCCCTGATATGGTTTCAAGTAACTAGTCCTTAAGATACCAACATAAGTATGATTTATTTCTTAGAGACTGGTACATCAGGCTTAGAGATTGATAAACTGAAAATATTTCTTCTGTGAAAGATGATATTGAGTAAATAAAAAAGAAAGGTGCAGATGGGAGAAAATATTTGCAAATAACATGCCCCACAGTGTTGTGTATCGAGAATAGATAACAGACCCTCACAACTCAACAATAAGAAAACAAACCACTCGATTAAAAAATAAGCAAAACAAATGGACAAATGTTTCACCAGAGGATATAAGTATGGTACATAAGCACATGAAAAGGCGTTCAACATCATTAGTCATTATAAAGATAAAACATTAAACACAAGAAACAAATGAAACAACCCTAATGAGATATTATTACATGCAAAAAAGCCCTAATGAGATATTATTACATGCTTAATTACATGGATGGATAAAAATAATGCTGACAATTCTAAGCACTGAGGAGGGTGTAAAACAGCTCACATTCTCAGACATTGCTGGTCGGGATATAAAATTCCACACCCTGAAAAACACTTTGGCAGTTTTTATAAAGTTAAACAGTTACATATGTTAAATATGACCAAGAAATGCTACTCTTCAGTATTTGCCCAAAAGTAAATTTATGCCCACAGGAAAACAACATGACATTCTGAAGCATATTCATGCTGCCAAAATGAATCACAACCCAAATATCCCCAGAGAGGATAATGAGTAAGCAAATAGAATACTAAAGACAATGGTTTGGAATGAAATACTAATTAGCAATAAAAATAAATAGACTTTCGGCTGGGCGCGGTGGCTCACGCCTGTAATCCCAGCACTTTGGGAGGCTGGGGTGGGCGGATCACGAGGTCAGGAGATCGAGACCATCCTGGCTAACGCGGTGAAACCCCGTCTCTACTAAAAATACAAAAAATTAGCCGGGCGCAGTGGCGGGCGCCTGTAGTCCCAGCTACTCTGGAGGCTGAGGCAGGAGAATGGCGTGAACCCGGGAGGCGGAGCTTGCAGTGAGCCGAGATAGTGCCACCGCACTCCAGCCTGGGCGACAGAGCGAGACTCCGTCTCAAAAAAAATAAATAGATAGACTTTTGATAGATACAACAATTTGAATGAATCTCAAATGGGTTATGCTGAGTGAAAGAAGTTGATCTCAGAAGGTTCTATCTGTACGATTCCATTTATATTATCCTTGAAAACAAAATAAAATTTTAGAGCTATAGGAATTGAGACTAGGTCAGTGGTCATCAGGGGTTATGGGTGAGTGAAGGGTGTGAATATAAAGATATGGCAAAGTTTGTTTTTCGAAGTGATGGTCCTGTTTCATAACCTAACTATGGTGGGTGCATGAATCTATACATGTGTTAAAATTCATACAAATATACTAAAAAATATCTATTTCATTACACAGCAATGAAAAGATAGAAATTAATAATTAAAATAAGTGTATCTCAGATCAGGCATTTAAGTTGCCTTGTTAAAATGTTATTTTCAGAGTTAAAGTTAAGTAGTAATTCTTCCTCTAGGTTCAAAAGATTTTCTGAAAAAATGTTTTAATTAAACTAACAGCTTGCCATTATCTTTAAGTGAGTTTCCACAACAAATTAGGTAATCTTCAGGCCCTTCTTGATGACTAAAAAATTAGGAGACTTATAACAGCAAAGGACATGATTATGGGGATCTTGGATTTGATTAGAGAAAGCAACTGCTTCAAATTCCTTATTATATTAACATTATATTCCCTTCCATAGACAAGAAGTAACTACAGTTTTATTTTTCAGATTCTTGGTTATTTTTATAATCAACAGTCACAAATAAAGAATGACCCTTTTTGCCTTGCTTTATCATCCACTTTTCTCATTTTAATTTTTAAATGAAAATGACTTCTTTTTTTAAAATGTATTCTAGTTTCCCTGAGGATTGGGAAAGCATATAGTCTGTATTATTTGATTATACGTATATTTTTCTTTTGTTAATCTCTATCTTTAATTTTAAAAATGCTACTTTATTAACACTGAACTTTTTTTTTTCTCACCATCTCTGTGTCATAGATAACAATACCAAGTACTTACAGTGTTTATCCACCAGGTTGTTCTCACAACAGTACAGACAGACATGTTATTTTTATATTTTTACCTATGAGAAAACTGAACAAAATACTTAGAACTCATAGACTACTGTAGAAAATATAACAGAAAATATTAATCTAAGAAAAACAGTTTTTAAAAAGAGTATATGAATTTAGGAAGAGAGGCCAAGAAGGCTGAATAGAAATAGCTCCTGTCTGCAGCTCCCAGCAAGACCAATGCAGAAGGTGGGTAATTTCTTCATTTCCAACTGCAGTACCCAGTTCATTGCATTGGGACTGGTTAGGTAGCAGGTGCAACCCACGGAGAGCAAGCAGAAGCAGGGTGAGGCGTCACTACACCCAGGAAGCACAAAGAGCTGGGGGATCTCCCTCTCCCAGGCATGGGAAGCATTGAGGGACTGTGCTGTCCACTCTGGGTACTATGCTTTTCCCAAGGATTTTTGCAATTGTGGATCAGGAGACTTCATCATGAGCCTACACCACCAGGGCCCTGGGTTTCAAGCACAAAACTGAGTGACTGTTTTGGCAGGCACTGAGCTAGCTGCAGGAGTTTTTTCATACTCCAGCAGTGCCTGGAGCTTCAGCAATACAGGGGAATCATCCATTGCCATAGAAAGGCGGCTGAAGCCAGGGAGCCAAGCAGTGTTACTCAGTAGGTCCCATTCCCATGAAGCCCAGCAAGCTGAGAAACACTGGCTTGAAATTCTCACTGTCAGAAGCAGTCTGGAGTCAACCTGAGATGATGGAGCTTGGTGTGGGAAGAGGCATGCACCATTACTGAGGCTTTAGTAGGTGGTTTTCCCCTGACAGTGCTAAGGAGATTGGGAGGTTTGGATTGGGCGGAATTCACCACAGTGTGGCAAAGCAGCTGTGGCCAGACTGCTTCTCTAGATTCCTCCTCACTGAACAGGGCATCTCTGCAGGAAATATGGTGTATTTCCTAAGCCCAATCAGGGGCTTACAGAAACTCTCACCTCCCTGGGACAGAGCACCTTGGGGGAAGGACAGCTGCAGTTGCAGCTTCAGCTGACTTAATCTTTCCTGCCTACCAGCTCTGAAGAGAGTGGCTGATCTAGACAAGGGAGATGCTCCCAGCACAGTGCACCAGCTCTGCCAAGGGACAAAATGTCTCCTCAAGAGAGCCCCTGACCCCAGTGCCTCCAGGCTGGGAGGGACCTCCCAAGCAGGGGTCGTCAGACACCTCATACAGGAGAGCTCTGGATGGCATTAGGCCATTGCCCCTCTGGGAAGAAGTTTCCAGAGGAAGAAGCAGCTAGCAATCCTTGCTGTTCTGCAGCCTCCACTGGTGCTATTCAGGTGAACAGGGTCTGGAGTGGACCTCCAGCAAACTGCAGCAGACCTGCAGAAGAGGGGCCTGTTAGAACAACAAAAACAACAAAAAGAACTAACAAACAGAAAGCAACAACATTAAAAAAAAAAAAGACCTCCCACAAAAATACCATCCAAAGGTCATCAGCCTCAAAGATAAAAGGTAGATAAATCCATGAAGATGAGGAAAAAACAGCACAAAAACGCTGAAAATTCCAAAAGCCAGAATGCCTCTTCTCCTCCAAATGATTGCAACGCCTCTCCAGGAAGGGCACAAAACTGGACGGAGAATGAGTTTGATGAATTGAAAGAAGTAGGCTTCAGAAGATGGATAATAACAAACTCATGTGAGCTAAAGGAGAATCTTCTAACCCAACGCAAGGAAGCTAAGAATCTTGATAAAAGGTTACGGGAACTGCTAACTAGAATAACCAGTTTAGACAGAAACATCCCACTGTCAATATTAGACAGATCAATGAGACAGAAAATTAACAAGGATATTCAGGACTTGAGCTCAGCTCTGGATCAAGTGGACCTGACAGACATCTACAGAACTCTCCACCCAAATAAACAGAATATACATTCTTCTCAGTGCCATGTGGCACTTATTCTAAAATCGACCACATAACTGGAAGTAAAACACTCCTCAGCAAATGCGAAAGAACTGAAATTATAACAAACAGTCTCTCAGACCACAGTGCAATCAAATTAGAGCTCAAGATTAAGAAACTCACTCAAAAACACAAAAATACATGGAAATTGAACAAACTGCTCCTAAATGATTCCTGGGTAAATAACAAAATTAAAGCAAAAATCAAGAAGTTCTTTGAAACCAATGAGAACAAAGAGACAGCATACAAAAATCTTTTGGCAAAGCAATATTAAAAGGGAAATTTATAGCACTAAATGCCCACATCAGAAAGCTGAAAGGATCTCAAATCGAAACCCTGACACCAAAATTAAAAGAATTAGAGAAGCAAGAGCAAACAAATTCAAAAGCTAGCAGAAGACATGAAATAACTATGATCAGAGCAGAACTCAAGGAGCTAGAGAAACAAAAAGCCATTCAAAAATCAGTGAAAAAATTAACAAAATAGATAGACCGCTAGCTAGACTAATAAAGAAGAAAAGAGAGAAGAATCAAATAGACACAATAAAAATGATAAAGGGGATATCACAACTGAGCCCACAGAAATACAAACTACCATCAGAGAATACTATAAACACCTCTACCAAATAAACTAGAAAATCTAGAGGAAATCGTCAAATTCCCGGACACATACACCCTCCCGAGACTAAACCAAGAAGGATTCGAATCCCTGAATAGTTCAATAACAAGTTCGGAAATTTAGGCAGTAAATAAGAGCCTAACAATAGAAAAAAATGAAAAAAAAAAAAGCCCAGGACCAGACGGATTCACAGCCAAATTCTACCAGAGGTGCAAAGAGGAGCTGGTAACATTCTTTCTGAAACTATTCCAACAATTGAAGGAGGAGTTCCTCCTCCCTAACTCTGTGAGGGCAACATCATACTGATACCAAAATCTTGCAGAGACACAACAAAAAAAGAAAACTTCAGGCCAATATCCTTGATGAACATTGGTGCAAAAATCCTCAATAAAATACTGACAAACCAAACCCAGCAGCAAATCAAAAACTTATCCACCAAGATCAAGTCAGCTTCATCCCTGGGATGCAAAGCTGGTTCAACTTACACAAATCAATAAATGTAATCCATGACATTAACAGAACCAATGACAAAAACCACATGATTATTTCAATAGATGCAGAGAAGGCCATTGATAAACTTCAACATTCCTTCATGTTAAAAACTCTCAATAAACTATTGAGAGTATTGATGGAACATATCTCAAAATAATAAGAGCTATTTATGACAAACCCATAGCCAATATCATACTGAATGGGAAAAACCTGGAGGCATTCTCTTTGAAAACCAGCCAAAGACAAGGATGTCCTCTCTCACCACTTCTATTCAACACAGTATTGGAAGTTCTGGCCAGGGCAATCAGGCAAGAGAAAGAAATACAGAGTATTCAAATAGGAAGAGAGGAAGTCAAATTGTCTCTATTTGCAGATGTCATGATTGTATATTTAGAAAACCCCATCGTCTCAGCCCAAAAATTCCTTAAGCTGATAAGCAGGTTCAGCAAAGTCTCAGGATACAAAATCAATATGCGAAAATCACAGGCATTCCTTTACACCAACAATAGACAAGCAGAGAGCCAAATCATGAATGAACTCCCATTCACAAATGCTACAAAGAGAATAAAATACCTAGGAATACAGCTTACTACGGATGTGAAGGACCTCTTCAAGGAGAACTACAAACCACTGCTTAAGGAAATAAGAGAGGACACAAACAAATGGACACTTCTCAAAAGAAGACATTTATGCAGGCAAAAAACATGAAAAAAGCTCACAATCACTAATCATTAGAGATACGCAAATCAACACCACAATGATAGACCGTCTCATGCCAGTCAGGATGGCGATTATTAAAAAGTCAGGAAACAACAGATTCTGGCGAGGCTGTGTAGAAATAAAAACACTTTTACACTGTTGGTGGGAATGTAAATTAGTTCCACCATTGTGGAAGACAGTGTGGCGATTCCTCAAGGATCTAGAACCAGAAATACCATTTGACCCAGCAATCCCATTACTGGTTATATAACCAAAGCAATATAAATTATTCTACTATAAAGACACATGCACACACATGTTTACTGCAGCATTATTTACAATAGCAAAGACATGGAACCAACCCAAATGTCCATCAATGATAGACTGGATAAAGAAAATGTGGTAGATATACAGCATGGAATACTATGCAGCCATAAAAAAGAATGAGCTCATGTCATTTGCAGGGACATGGATGAAGCTGGAAGCCACCATCCCCTGCAAACTAACAGAGGAACAGAAAACCAAACACTGCATGTTCTCCCTCATAAGTGGGAGTTGAATAATGAGAACACATGGAAACCGGGATGGGAACATCACACATCGGGACCTGTCAAGTGATGGGGGCAAGGTGAGGGAGAGCATTAGGAGAAATACCTAATGTGTGTGGGGCTGAAAACCCAGATGGTGGGTTGATAGCTACAGCAAACCACCATGGCACATGTATACCTACGTAACAAGCCTGCATGTTCTGCACATTTATCCCAGAACTTACAAAATTAAAAATAAAAATAAGTAAAATAAAGAAGAATGTAACAAATTTTTATATTAATCTTTTTTTAAATGTCAATATTTTCCTAATATTGACCTGAGGTCTAAAATATGCTGTCTTTGTGACAACTGAACCATTCCATGACAGTGCTTAAATGATGTAAAATTGCTGAAATCAGGACTAGTAAGTGCCTTTCTTGAGCTGTTTATATTGAGCTTTTCTAAAATCCTCTAAGCAATTTAAATCTAAAAATAGTCTAAATTATTCAAATCTTTAATAATGTGCAAATACGATTCCATCGTTTCTAAGCTCTAGGTATGTGATAATTCCTACCATTTTTCATTAAAGGCTGTTGGATTTTGAACATTTAGAATTGTAATCTCATTTCCACAAAGAGATGAAATGGCATTAAAATTAACCTCAAAGGAGATCACACATTTCATCTGCTTAAAGAAAGAACTGCGCTCTAGGAGCCTTTGACAGAAGGAGATGGGGAAGAGAGAAACATGACATTATGTCACCAGGAAGATGTTTCTGGTCAAGATGCTGGGCATCTACACTACAAAATATAAAAAGAAAACAGAACAGAATGTTTATAAAAACATTCTTCTGCATTAAAAATTATAGGTTGTTTTTCCAGTTTGTCTGTAGGAAGACTGAAATTTTCAAGACCATTCTATAATGCAACCTATTGAAAAACTAAAAAATTCCATGCATAGTATATTTAATATTTAGCAGTCTAGATGAGAGTGAGAAAAAATATTTTATATATCTGAAATCAAAGAATTTGAAATGTATGATGTTATCAGTTTAAGCAGATTGAAAAACAAATGATGCTTTTGTATTAGAAATAATTTCACTTGAAAATAACAGGTTTTTGAGAATTCTCAACTGTATAACTTAGGTATGGTTTTAATGGTAAGGTTAACTTACGAAATACTGAACTACAGAAACCACAGTAAACGTCATCATATTATCAAACCTAGCAATTATCAGCATTAGGTCCTTTTTTTTTTTTTTTTGGAGGTTTAATCCCATTACTCTTTTGCCAGTGTATGAATCATGTATTTATATTAGTGTAACGTTCTTTCTGGTTACTTTCCTAAGATTGAGATTTAGCATTTTTATCTTGGAAGTAACTTCCCTTACTCTTCGATGATATTCAAAACTATGATTCTACGTTTTTTCAAGAAGCTTTCTCTCTCTGACTACATGAAAGGTAATGTGAGGCCACGACAAACTCAGTACAAGACAGGAAAAAGCAAGTCAGTTCAGCTTCTCTGCAATTTTAGTGCCTCCCAATTTCAAACTATAAAAAACTGAAGTCCCCAGGAATTTTCCATTTAGGTTAACTTCTGTCACCCAATACAGTAATTCCTCATCCTCAGGTGGTATGTCCCAAGATCTCCAGTGGAGGCCTGAAATTGAATATAGTACTGAACTCTATCCAGTATACTTGGTGGTTTTTTTTCCTATACATACATAACTATAATAATGTTTAATTTATAAATTAGATAAGAATAAAATAGAACAATTATAACAGTATACTGTAATAAATGTTTTATTAATATGGGCACTCTCACTCTCTCAAAGTATCATATTGTGCTATACTCACTCTTTTTGTGATAATGCAAGATTATTACATGCCTACATTAATGGGACTAAGAGAGGCGAATGACTTAGGTATTGTAACATAGCAGTGGGCTTCTCTTCAAAGCTAATAATTTAACACATAAATTATTGATTTCTAAAATTTTCCATGTAATATTTTCTGACTGCACTTGACTGTGAGCAACTACATCTGGAAAGTGAAACTGCATATCAGGGGGACTCCTGTATAGTGCAGCTTTGTTAACCTGACCCCTATTATAGACTTACCATTATATACACATTAGTATTGGCTATACAACTTAAACAGTGGTTCCTCCAAGCTTCTTCAAAGATTGCATCACAAATATTATGCCTTGTAAGTGATTCTGATGACATGAGGAAACCAAAATTCTGTCTCAGGCAGTAATTAGGTGCATAACTTTTGCAAATACTTTGATAATTTAAAATGGGAAGTTCTCCTAATACTGTAATTAAGAATAAGAGAATGTTTGTTCCAATGAAGATTTCTGGACATCACAATATAAGGCTCAGGGTCGATTCCAGGAATCATATTGAGGGTAATGAAGAATCCAAGAAACACTCTTCTAGGCATTAACTTCCTAATCTGTGACCAAATACAACTGATCAGGATCTCTAACACGAATCATCCGGATACCTTACTAAAGAGGTTACAATTTTGAAATCTTCTTAAATGTATGCCAATTACAATATCCTTCTACTTCTTCCCCCACTACACTCATAGACACCTAAATAACTTTCTCTTTCTCTGCAGGAACCACTGTTTCATTTGGTTCAGAAGCATCCATTCATCTTTAATATTCATATGTGGTTCCCTGTCACAATTTGTTTGGCTTGGAACGCAAACAATGAACATGGACAGAACAAAGACATTTCCATTGCATATTAGTTAAGAGACAGGGAGATTTTTAGTCAAAGGGATCAAGCTTTAGATGTAAACCAATTGCTGACTCCATGACCTTGGACAAATTGCTTACCCTCTTTGAAACTCAGTTTCCTGTCTTTGAAAGTTGACTGATGGTACCTATCATTCAGTTTTACTGCATTGATCTACAAGATAAAACACAATGAGTTGTACTGCAGTACCTGCTGCATAACGTGTCCTCAAATGTAGTAACTATTTTTATATTATTATTGTTATTGTATTTCAAAAAATTGTGCCGTTACTCATCAAACTGTATAATAAACAACAAATGCATAACCACAATTATAATTAATTCTCTAAAAACAATTACAGTGTTAAATTCTTGAGCTTTCTTCTGACACCTGTCTAAAAACCACTTTTATTTTCAGAGCTGACATAATTAACTATTGCTTTAAAGTTATGCTTACATGGAATCAGTTGGAACTGGGTCTTAACCTATCAGAATGCTTTCCTTTCTCTCTAGTCTTCTCTTTGTTCTTCAGATTAGGAATTTGACTTTCAAATTAAAATTATATAATTTACATATTAATTTGAAGCCAGAGGCTTAAATGCTTTTAATACTAAAGTCCTGCCTTGCCTGCCATTAATCTTGGTATTGGTGGCCAAGACCCTACCTCTTGCTATAGGTGTAACCAGACCCCACTGGCTGTTGCCATTTTTGCTGAGGGTACCTAAAAAGACATTTTTTTCCACCTGCCATGTACATCGCCTTTCATTTGTATTATGTTTTTCAGGTCTGTTTGTATCCAAGCACTAGAAGACTCCCTCATGGACACCCATGAGTTTCATTTTTGAGAGTTCCGTGTAATAAAGTCCATCAACAATTTTCAGCTTTGGTGTATTTCTCAATCAGAAGCCCAGCAGTCCTTCAGACTATAACAGCTTGAGGTTAAAGATTCTTCATTTTCAGGTTCACAGGAACGCATGAAATTTTAACTACTGGCTGAATAATTCCCAGGCCAAATGGATTTAAATCTCCTCCACTTATTTTTCAATTAGTTATTCAGTTTTAAGGGGTCAATTGTGAGGACAGGCAAAGAAAGAAGTGAAAATATTATAAAATTAAGAAAAAAACTTACTTCATTAAATTATCAGACCAAATTGCAATGGATGGTGGATCAGTCTCAGCAGACCTACCTAAGCAGCACGTTGACATGAAGATGGCTACTGTTTCTCTAGCGTGTCATTGTCGTTCCTCAAAAACAGAGCCTATTGAGCATTCTCTTGTTTCTCATTCTAAAACCTCATGATTATCCATGCCACGGTGACTCTTCACTTTGTTCTTGCCTAAAATGTCTTTGCTGCTCTCTTTACCTCTTCAAATTTTATCAACAATTTTTAGTTTAAAATTTACATATAAGATTATTCATTTATCTTGAGGGATTACATGCACATATCAGTGAGACCAACCACTGCCATCGCTCATCTTATTTACTGCAATGGCCTCTTCTCTGGAATTTCTGCTTCTGCCTTCATCCATCTCATTCTATTCTCAATTCAGTGAAAATTATCCTTTTAAGGCATCACATATCATATCATGCTTTGCTCAAAGTCCCCTGGTGTTTTTCTTTATCATGCAGAATAAAGCCCAACTCCTGAATAAAGATGTTGCTCCTGCTCTAAGCAATGTCTCTGACCTCATCGCCTCCTACCTTCCCTTTCATTCTTCTCCATTCCCACTACACCTGTGTTGCGATGAGCATGCCAAGTACTCTTCTGCCTCAGGACCTTTGTGCTTGCCTGCACCAGCTGACTAGAATGTTCTTCATCCACTTCTCTACATATTTTGCCCTCATACTTCTTCTACTTTTATGTTCAAATGTTAAACTGTTCTGTGAGGGTTGCCCCAGCCTCAATTTTATATCACATGCTTAACATTCCCTTTTTCCTTTATCTGCTTTATTTTATTCATATATAATACATTTAACTCATTTATTTCATCTATTGTGTGTATCGTGTCTCTTTCCCCCAAAAATGAAAAACTATGAGCTAAGGGATTTATCTGTGTTGTTAGCTGTTATACTCTCAGACACAACAGATACGCAGTTAAAAATTAATATGGAGTGTTCACATTTTATTAACTTTCTAGAAAGTGATTTTTTCTATTGTGAGAAGTAGACCAACTCCTAGCTCAAACACTGCAAGAAGGAGTAAGAGTATCACGACTAGATTAGTTAAATCAGTTATCCTGTGTGGCTGGATGCACTGGCTCCAAAACAAAAGTGAGGTTCATTTGAGAGACAATGAGATAGCAGTTGTGTAGACAACCTGCAGTGCATGACAAAGCTGTGAAGATTGGAGCACACTGACAGACCAGTACATAGCAGGAGCTGGAGGTAAATATAAATATTCATATTTATTTTAACAATTTGACCAGGATCTACCTATTAGTATTGCCATTAGTCCTTCAAGTAGCAATTCTGGAAAGAAAGGAATTTAACAAAGATATTGGCATTACATGTGACTAAATATTGAAAAAGGAGGTCCTGAGAGCTATGAAGTCAACATTGCCCTAGTTTTATAATTTATATTCTATTTATTTAAGGGTGATGTAGGATGATGACCACCACCTTGCATTTGGATTTTGAGTTAGGAAGGCATCCATTTAACCTTACTCTGCCACATGGTATCTGTGTGACTTTTGAAAAATTACTTAACTTCTGTAATAGCTTTCATAAAATGAGGTTTCAATCAATAGACACCTTTCAAATTTAATGAAAAAGTTACAGAGAATGAGTCAACATATCTTTGTAAACATGAAGGAGCCAAACACAAATAAGTAGTCAGTAAAATAATTATTAAATCACTTTGATCTATAATTTAATCAGTAATCATATTTTAACAATCCCTATTGTTATGATTTTGCTCTAAGCACTGACAATATAGTATGTGTAATGATGTGAATATTTTATTCTCATGAAAATGTTATATTAGGAAAACTATAGAACTTAGAGGTCTTTATTACTAATGTAGTTGCATTTTTTAAAGTGGTGATCCTGATGATTTTACTAACTGCATATACCTGCATATAAGATAGAATGACAGAGTGAAAATACAATTGATTTTAGAATCACAGAGTTCTGTTTTATAGTTACCTTTTCTTAATTCCTAGTTATATAATTCTAATAATTCAAAATTTCTATGCTTTAGTTTAATCATTTCTAAAATGAAGAAAAGGATTATGTAAATATTTCTATTTATGTATCTAACTCTCATCTGTCTACAGATAATAATTAAAATACCTTAGCATATTGTAGGAGCTTAATAAATCATGGTTTCTATTATTGCATATATCTGTATTCACATAAAAAGATACTTGAGGCATATACTAATAACAAGGATGATAATGGCAATTTAAAATATTTGGTAGGGCCAGGTGCGGTGGCTCATGCCTGTAATCCCAGCACTTTGGGAGGTCACGGCGGCGGATCATGAGGTCAAGACATCAAGACCAGCCTGGCCAACATTGTGAAATCCTGTCTCTACTAATATACAAAAAATTAGCCAGGAGTGGTGGCATGTGCCTGTAATCCCAGCTACTCAGGAGGCTGAGGCAGGAAAATTGCTTGAACCAGGGAAGCAGAGTTTGCAGTGAGCCAAGATCGCACCACTGCACTACAGCCTGGCGACAGAGCGAGACTCTGTCTCAAAAAAAAAAAAAAAAAAAAAAAAAAAGAAATTGGTGGGCACATATTCAGCCTCTGAACTGGGAACGGGATATGCTTTGAATAAATTGCTATCTGACGTTATTTTTGTAATTAATATTAAACTCATGAAAATTCTTGTTTTATTATGTCCTATAAATCAGAATGGGTAAAAAAAATTATACTCCTTCCTCTGTTCCTTTCTTTCTCTAGATCGCAATATCTGGTCAATACTAAGTACTTAAACATATTACCTATTTTTAATTTTTTGTTTTTTCTAGCATTTCATAGTTTTGTCCACTTTCCTCCTCCATGACAAGGCTTTTACTTTATTGATATATGTTACTGGCCATGGCAAAGAAGAAAACCCATTATTAAGTGTGAAGTCCACATTGATTTGGATGGTTATTGTTCTTACATTCTCACCATGCGGTGAGCCTTGCTTCATACTGAGACACCAATGTTGTCTCCTTAAAGTTTTATTTTGTTTCAGAATGTTGAAGAGAGTTTTGTGAAATATTTGAAAACCTGACAATTTTAACTGAATAAAATTCAATGGCAAAGTAATTTTAAATAGCAATAGAATAAACTGATCAAAAGCTTCTTACTATGTCTATTTAAATAATTTTGATATTTCCAGTGAGTTGTGTGCAATTCACTGCCTACTGAACTATTTTATTTCGAATTTCATACTATGTTTTAATTAATACATTACATTCTATGTGCCTTTATATCATTACATTGTTCAAGTTTTAATGTTATATTTTAGATGATGTTAAATCAAAGTAGTTAATGATTTAAGTGTGTTCAGATTGATAGTATTATTTTTTGTGTGATTTCAATTCATGAAGGTTTCAAATTTTTTACCAGAGCTACAATCAATCCATTAGATCATTTCTTTCAAAAGTACTAACATTAAACAAATATTAATTAAGTAATCACAATAACCTAAGTACTCCTCTGGGTGACGAGTTCCAAGTAGAAGAACATAAGGTCGCCTGAAAGAGTGAAGCAGAGTGATCTAAGTTATTGGAGTCAGAGAAAGCTGTGACCTGAGAATGAATATTAGCTCCCCACATGCGGAGCTGAGAAAAGGGAATTCCATTTGGAGAAAGCCTAGGGCAAGGAATGATTTGTCAAATTTTATGACTTATAAAATACTAAGATAATAATAAACGTGTCTGAAGACTAGTGAGATAAAGGAAGATTGCAGTGAAGTAAGGCTGCCGACATAGGCAGAGACAAAAACACAGTTCTGGACATAGTAAAGTGCTTTTAAAAAGTCATTGAGTAAAGAATGTGAGAAATATGATTTTTCTTTGCATTAAACTTTAATTTTTAATCGAAGTTTTACGTGGTAATACTGTGAAAACTAAAAAAATCGGTGAAAATTAAGCCTGAATTAAACATCCCAGAAAATGCTTGTGTCTACTTTTTCCATTAGTCCATTCTTTAAAAGACAGTTTTTATGACATTTAAAAGGATTAATAAATTTTATTTTTCATAGCAGTTTTAAAATTACCAAAAATTGCACAGAAACTGCAAAGAGCTTTCACGTGCTCCATCTCTCCTTCTCCATTATTAAAGACATCAATACTATCCTTTAAAGGACATTTTACTGATGATGCCTTCAGTTTATTTCAATATTTCTAAATAAGTTTTTAAAATTGCAGCAGAGTCTATTAAGTATTTTTAAGGCAGAGGAAGTTTTTATTTCACTTGTGTAAGGGTAAATACAAATTAAAAGTAAGAAGCATAAATCTCTCCATTAGAAATAAGGGAGATTTCATCTGCCACTCTCTTTTCTTAGAGCATTTACATTAGAAAATTTGTAATTATAAGGTCTTCCTTTGCTCTTTGAAATGCTGTATACCTTTTGAAAGTTTAAATAAGACTCTCAGCAGCTTTACAACCCAGGGATGTCTTTCTCAGGGAATTGGTGGGAAGCATTTCTTTGAAATGAAATCTTCAAGGAAAATAGTACTTCTCCCATTTCCTGAGGGACAGTGGGAGGCTAACTTTGGTGGATGCTTAGAAATTTATTTTTCTTTTGCATAAGGCCAAATTAGCTACCACAGTTGGTCATTAAAACTACCAAATGAATTTAGGATGAACTACGTGTGACAAATGGCGTTGTCAAGTGCTCTTACTAGAGGACTAGTTGTTATTCTGAGGACCTGTTCATGATGGGGTATATTTGCTTGGCTTTATAAAAGGGTGAGAAGATTCCTCTGTCTTTGCAGTCTCTTAGGAGATTGCCTGTGATATGCATCATGGTTGAAGTCTTATTCAATAATCGTCATGTTTCCTTTCTTTTCCATCCTTGTGGGGAGATTTTCTAGGTAGAGAGAAGATTTTGTTTTTCATTATATTTTCTCAACAATTGCACTTCACTGGGTCATACCCCGTAAGTAATTGATTAATGTTCTTTCCTCGGAAGATAAAACTCCGTGAACACTTACTTATCCTGCCTCAGTCTGGACTGGTCATTTTCTTGGCTTGCTGCAACAGGCATCTATTAATACAGTATCTTCTGGCTGAGGCACATAAAATCAGTATCTGGAGATCTTTTCTCTTGTTGTGGTTCACTTTTCCAACTAAAGCAAAAATGAATAAATAAGTAAATCAATAAATAAATCACAGTTTTCTTTCTTGCTAGATATAAGCATCACTGCTGGTTCCTGGTGTTCTGGGGCTTGTGGGTATCAGAGGTTGGGGGAATCACAATTCTCCTGGCAGAATATTGTTTATCTCATTCTTGCCCTCCTTTATTTTGAATCTGGTTAATTTTCTCCTGAAAATAAACTGCTTTCTAATCAATCCTCACCTATAAGAAATAAATGCTGTCATTTCATTTGCCATAGCTTACTTTTGTCCGTTCTTTAACTTCAAATAGGTAGAATCATAAGTATGCAATCTTTTAATTTTTAATAAACTTAGTGTAGCCTAAATGTACAATGTTTTTAAATTCTATATTAGTATACAGTAAGGTCCTAGACCTGCACATTCACTCACTCACTATTGACTCACAGACTCACATAGAACAACTAACTTCCAGCCATTCAAGCTTTATTTATGGAAAGTACCCTATACAAGTTTACCATTTATAAAACCTTGTATATAATATTTTCACCTTACCTTTTCTGTTTTGATATGTTTAGATGCACCAACACCTACCATTGTATTACAGTTGTCTATAGAACTTTTCTTAGCATGGTAACATGCTATTCAGGTTTGTAGCCTGGGAACAATATCTTATACTATATAGCCTAGGTGTGTAGTGGGCTATGCCATCTAGATTTATGTAATTAGTACACTTTATGATGTTTGCACAAGGATGAAATTATCTAACAATGTATTTATCAGGATATATCACGGTGATTAAGTGCTACACAACTGTATGTATGTATTTTTTATTCTACCAAGCATTATTATCTCTCTCCTCCTCCTGCTTCAATTAAATTCATGTAATTTTTCTTAATATTTTCTCTTAGGTCACTGAGATTTCATAAAGTTTAATTTTTCTGTTGTTTATATAGAAATATGCTTCAGGTTTACTAATCTTTTCTGCTGCAGGGTCCAGTATTAATGTTAAAGGCCTAGTATTTTTTTTCTTTTTAAGATACTATAATTTTTATTTGTAGTATTTAATTTTTTTAGTTTCCATTTCTAACTTAAATACCTTTATCTGTTTTTTAATCATCACCATTTAAGTCCTTCAGCATATTGGCTTTGAATTTCTTTACCCTCTGAAGAATTATTTAAAATACCAAAGAGCTTTGATTATTCAGATTAGACCTATTCTCATTTACCACATTTGAAACTAGCACTATTTTTTTGTTCAAAAAAACAAAAATATACAAGCATATGTCATGTAGCCTTTAAAAAACTTTACCACATACATAGAATGATAGAAAGAAGGCAAAACAAAAGGTTTCAGCATCGTCATGAACATAGTTTTGACATTGAAGACTTTCTAAATGAAGAAAGAAGAGTCTTCAGACCATGTTTTGAGAAATTCTGGTCTAACTTCACTCATCTTGTGGTTTTTGGAAATTCAAACTGATACTGAATATAGCATTAAAGCTATCTTTAATTGTGGGTAAACAGCACAAAATTTTCTCAGAATTTATGGGCAAGATGATGCCATGTATTAATCAAACCATTACAATATTTTCCTGGGCACATAAGACAACTGCATTCCCTACCCTGCCCTATCTTATGTGATACCATGAGGCCAGTTTTATAATATAAAATATAGAAGAAATTATATAACACTTGGCTTCCTGGATCTTCACTATTTCCACCAGCATTCTCCTTTATCTTTCAGCTCTGTAAAGAGTATGCAATGCTTCCCTGCACTGGTACAAATAGAAGGAGAAAGGATCCCTGAATCACCATTTGAAAGAGAGTTACTGTGTCAAGATACATCAGCTTTGGAATTTGTATGAGTGAGAATCCTTTAAGAGAGATTTTCAAGCCACTGAAATTTGAGAGTTTTTGTTATAAAAGCTAGAGTATTTTCCCTAATACACTACTAACCACATTTTAGACTCACTTTTAAAATATTATTCCCTATTAGGTGAACCTGGAGTGCTCCTTTTCTGTATTCATCTAGCCTGTGCTCCAGCCCATCTGCCCAAAAACTCATTCCCTTTCATCTGCAAAGTTTACATCAAGGCATGCCTTAATTTGTGATTCTAAATATGGCTATAAAGTTTAATTTTTAAGTATCTTCATTTTCAAATATGCCTACCATTTGGAAACATAGTATTTTTACAACTGTTATATGTAATTAGTGGTATTTTAAGTGACATGAGGTATAAATACCTGTCTTGTGTTGAATATTGTTTATAGCTTCTTCCAGTTACATGCAGGTTGTATTATTATCCTGTTCCAAAAATTCTTCACAAAATAAAAACAAAGTGATTCTTTGCCACTCAGCTTGTAAGATATTTCTCAAACTTTTATCAGTGCATTTTTCATTCTGTGACAAATTGATTCACTTCATTTTTCTGTATATGATGTCTAGTCCCATAATTTAAAAGAAATGCAGAGAGCCAAGTCCTAATTGCTTTCATGCTTTTCTAAAGTAATGAGTTCAACTTTCAGATTGCCCTGCCATAAAACTTTTAATGGGATATAGAATTTGCTTGTCACTTATGTATCCAGAAATATATCATTATGGAAAACATGGAAGAAAAAATATATTTCTATTTGTTAACCCCCCCATTTAAAGTAAAAGAAATACAGATTCAAGTTTTCTTCTCCCATGTACTGGCTGTGTGACCTGAGAGACTTTGTGTGACCTTGGCTTCTTCATATTTATAACAAAAATGTAAAAAATAAAATAAATTATTTTCGTGAGATTTAAAACTGATAATAATTCTAAAGTACTTTGTATAATTTCTGACACACATATTTAAATAAATAATGTTTTTTTATTTTTATCTACTTTAAGGAGTTATTTTTTTAATTAAATGATGTCATTGAAAGAGCTACAGATGAATAAGAGCAAAGATTATTTTTCCTCCCATCACTGCAACCCTATCTTAGGGAAGAGTAAATCTGTTATAAATGAGTATATATTCTCTGCTAGTCCCAGATAACTATGTTGCTAATAATATAATAACACTGAACTATTAAAATATCGAGTATGTGTAACTCGTTCATTGAATGGATTAAATCTATTTTGGATACACAAATGAAAATTGCTTTTTTCTCTAGCTTTCCCTTTTCTACCTCTTGATGTGGTCTTGGGTAGATCCCACAGCTTTCTGGTCAATCTGAAGTAATACACAACTTTTTTTCAGTCCAAAGATAAACTCCAAACTCACATCCAAAATTTACACCTTCTTTGTCTTCTCAATTTAGGGCACTGAGATATTGGGATTGGCAGTGCCTGAATAGTGGTAGTTATTCGTTTACCATAACTCTCTTCATCTTATGGTTTTTCCAGGGCTTGGAGGAAGATAACAAAAGAAAGATGTGGTAAGTGAAATAATGACCTCCACTGTTGTATATTTACAAATTCTTGAAGCCTGTGACAGTGAATCTTACATGGCAACAGGAATCTTACAGATGTGATTAAGGTTACAGACTTTGAATGTGAAGGTCACCCTACATTATTTAAGTGGACCCAATCTAACCATGTGAGTTTTTGAAAGCAGAGAATCTTTCTCAGCTGTAATCAAAGAGAGATGATTTGATGAAGGCAGGTAAGAAAGATGACAATGTAAGAAGGATTCTACACCCTGTTGATGACTCTGAGATGTACAGATTATGCGAAAAGACTGAGAGAGGATATTAGGAGATGTGCGTTGCCTCCAGTTGGCAACACAACCGAGACCTCGGTCCTAGAACTACATGGAACTAAATTTTGTCGATGAATGACCAAGGAAGTAGATTATCACTTAGAGTCTCAGACAGAAAAGTAGCTTTTTGAAACCTTAATTTTAGCCCAATGAAATCCCAAGGGATTTCTGACTTATTAAAACTTTAGCGTCATAAATATGCATTGCTTTAAGCCACTCCTTAGTTACTTGTTGCATAGCAATAGGAAAATAATACAGGTAATAACTGATACAGTTTATGCTATTTACAATTCGCTTTTAACTGTTCCTGCTCTGCATATGAGGTATCCAAATTCTGATTTACCTTGGAATGAATCTGTGAGTTTTTACAGCCTTCAATTGTTCCTTGTGCTTTGGAGTTCCCTGACTAATACGGTTTGGCTCTGTGTCTACATCCAAATCTCATCTTGAATTATAATCCCCATGTTTCGAGAGAGGGACCTGGTGGAAAGTGATTGGATCATGGGAGTGGATTTCCATGCTGATCTGTTGATAGTAAAGAAATCCTAATGAGACCTGATGGTTTAAAAATGGCAGTTTCCCCTGCTCTCTCTCTTTCCTGCCACCATGTAAAACGTGCTTTGCTTCCCCTTCCCCTTCTGCCGTGATTGTTACGCTTCCTGAGGGCCACCCCCCTCCCCAACACCCAGCCTTGGGGAACTGTAAGTTAAACCTCTTTTCTTTATAAATTACCCAGTCTCAGGTGTTCTTTATAGCAGTATGAAAATGGACTAATATACTGAAGTCGGTGCCGTGCTACCAGACAGAAAACTTTGTGACAACATTCTTCCATTGATCCCTGAAACTGTACTGACTAGCTGGCTGCTTTCTTGGGAAGAGTCCCATCTAATTAATTTGAACTCTGCCATCTCTTCACAGAACCACTTGATCTACAGGAAACTCATAACTGCCTTGCCCTCTGTATTCCAAGGGTGGGAGCTGTCACTACTTAATAATGTACTCTTCTTTTTCTCTTGGGAATATTTGGCTTGGGGTGGAAGTGAGGGGCAGAGTAGGTAGAGAAAAGCCAAGGCAGTTCTTATGGGGCCTACAAACTCCTTGATTCTCCTTCCCGGCAAACTCTTTTCTTATGTTGCAAAGGCTGGTATTGGGGAGTTGGGATGGGTAATGCTTATTGACATGAGTTGCCTTAAGATTAGCCTTTGAAATACTTTTCTTAAGCTACAATGCCCATTCACTGAAACAGCTGGAAAAAAATATGCTTTCGCACATTTACTTTTTATTTGTATTTTTAAAAGAAGTCTTTATTTTTATTTCTTAACTAGATACAGGACTTCACTTTTATATATTTAAAAGCATTACATGAAGTTTGACTTTATGTGTATCTTAGAGTTAAAAAAGATAAGAGGTTAGATATCTGATTCTATTATAGACTATTGATTTTTCGTGATGGCTACACAGGCTAGGAAGGGGATTCTTTAATTAAACATTAGCCATACAAGGCTAACATTAAACCTGATTATCTTCCTGTCATCTTACTCCACAAGTTCTTCGTTCACGTAACAGAAATATAAGTACCTTTTCAAGTAGCTTTCCCTACCCTCATAAAAAATGATATTAAAAATCACTAGACTGTTTCAGGGTCAACACAACTGTATTGAAGAAGAGGCTGGAAGAGAACTAAAACCACAGTTGTGTCCATTAACCAGACACAGAGCCATGTGAATGCAAGCACCATTGGAAACTGGCAAGCAGTGTTCACATTTTCGTTAACAAAAATGGCTCTCAGTTGTAAAGAAGGATCTTCCCAGAAATTTGGAAAGAATGAAAAGAACACAGATTATACTAATTGAAGTGATGGAAGCCAGCTTGTAGGGCCCAGACTAATCTCTTTTTCCATAATAAGTCCCATGCTCATCACTGGCTTGTATACAACACAGACAGTGGAAAAAGAGTCACTCTAAGAGAGCTAAAACTAGGCTTTCCTGAATTCCACATGCTAGCTTTTCCCTTGGCATAAAGTTGAGAGCCCATACAAAAATTCCTTTTTACTGTAAAAAAATTAAATTGTTAAGCTATTTTTTTTTGTTGTTTACTACTACAAGATGACTGCAATGGAACCCAGTAAAAGAATGTTCAAAGTCAATAATAAACTTGTCATATGAATGGAGGATGTAAAAACCCCATTTCACTGGCTTTAAGATTTTCATAACTTTCTCGTCCAGGAAGAAACCAATATTAGCACTTCTGGGAATCAAACTCTTGCTTGAAAGAACAGTAGAAACAGTAGCAAAGACTGTGGAAAGATTGAACATGAAAGATAAAGATTCAGAGAATCAATCAACATGAAAGATAAAGATTCAGAGAATCAATCAACAGGAAACTGTCCAACATTCTTTCCCTAAAGAAAAACTAGCATATAAACCTGGTATCTTTATTATCTAGCTTGGAGAAGCTCTCTCAGTGGGTCGAAACTTTGTTTACTGTTTGATTCTGTCTACCATTCTACCTGCAGCTGATTCCTGGCAGGATGCCAGAGGATATTTAAACTCTTTTAGATCTCTGTCAAAAATGAAAGAGCAGTGGACTGTATTGAAATAGATGTTAAGACATTTTTTATGTGAAACAAGGTTAAAAAAAATCATGCGTGAAGAATAAGCTGCTTGGGAGAGGAAAAAATAAGACAATTTCAAGGTTCTATGTTTTTTAATCCTTAAGAATAACTTAATGATCTGCATATTCTAGGTTATGTTAGGCTATATTTTAATAGAAAATTCAAGATTTATAACATCATGTGAAATGTGTAAAACAGTTTCTCATTCCTTTTCTGGTTATCAACAGGACAATTGAGATACGATAACCTTTTAGTTTTCTATATCTGTATCTATAAACTACAGCTTTCTGTTACTCTAAGAAACACAAACCTGTTTTTTGCTTGTGCCAATATTACTGCTCCTATTTAATAAAACAAAAATATATTCACATTGCATTTCAGTGTCCAAAAAATTAGAAGTTTTTTTTTCCTATAAGTCACTTAATAATTCCTTGTGATTTTTCCTTTTTTTTTTTCTGGTTGTGGTAGAATTTAAAGTCAACAATTTACTATGAATTATTTCTAGTTAAAAAAAAGTTTTTTAAGTTTAAAACAATCATTTTCATGTTAATGGTAGACGTTCTTCCAGCATTAAACTTAATTTTTTCATCTTAATAATTTACATAGGGTTTTTTTTTCATGGTCGGAGAAACACCAACAAGCTTTGGTCTGAGTTTGCTGCAAGGGGACCTCTGGAAAATATGAACTTTTTTCTTTTAGGGATACTAAGCTGTGAAAGGGATTAGGACAGTCATAAAAAAAATCAATGACATATTATTCTAGGTAGCATATATGTTCTCCTTTGAGGTTCTCTCTTAGAGAAAGACACAAACTGATTCAAGAGCAGAGGTGAGGTCATTCAAACTTATCATTTAAATGTGTTCAATGTAATACTTTCATAACAACTTTCTTTTTTTTCTCACCAACAGAAAATAAAAATAGAATACTGTTGAGTTCCTTCTCTGAGGTGGAAAAACTCTTAAAAAGCGTACATAATACAGCCTATAAGGCACTAGGGAAAAAAAAAACAGCCTATTTATATTCAATTCTCTTTACTAAACTTTACAGAGGAGCAAGCTCACATGGGTTCTGGCATCTGTTTGGGCAAACTTATAGATCTGGGTGACAAACACAAATAACTTAGCCACTAGAACACTTATCCACCTGTAAAACATTTACTAACTTTATTTTATTTTCCAAGCAAATATGCTCTAGTACAAGTAAATCTAGGGGCAAAAATATGAGGAAGGACAATAATATCTTTTATTTAAATTTTACGTCTAGACTGGCAATAGCCTGTTTCTGTTTGTGTGTGGTGGTGTATTTATTCATGCATTTGTGTTTATTCACTGAGTAGATTTTTTTAATTGTGAATTTTTAAAGCTTAAAGAATAGAACTTACTGTATTTCTTGCTTTAAAAATACTGCCTAAAAATTAAGAGGCCATGTTTCGTGGTATCCATTTGTTTTAATACAGAAAGCATCCTCAAATAAAAATGACATTTCTCAATTAAAATTAATCAAATTATTTTTATGAATCAATATTACAAACATTTTAAATCTAATAAGCATAGGCAAAGATCCAAACTGTGATAAAGGGAATTTTATTATATATTCAAAAAATAACACAATAATTATATTTTCAAGTGCCTGAAATCAATATGATTTCCTGAGCAAATTTCTTCTTAATATGAATAGCTCTTGTTGCAGGAGGTTAAATGAGACTGGCTAAGTTATATAACCTAAGGACATCAAGGTTTAATTCCCTTTCTTCCATTTTCCTTAGAAGTGTTTCAAGGATATGCATGGTTCACTCAGTTTAATGATCTGGGACAAAAGGAATGTGCCCATCTTGGTTTGTGGCTTTCTGCAGATAAGGCATTCATAAGTACATTGAGGACAAAAGCCAAGTACCACTATTTTTCTTCTTATTGAAAGCTATTAAGCACAAACAAAGTAAATTTAGAAATATATTTTAATATATCGTATGTTTGTCTTGGGTCTACTTCAAAAGGTGAAAGCAGGGCAGAATAATTTCTTAGTAGTATATCTTAATCAAGATCTATTGACTTTTTTAAGCTTTAAAATAATTTTAAGTAGTGCACTTTCAGTACACCAGTAAATCTGATATTACCCACCACAATGATGCTATAAAAGAAATACGGATTAGGAAACAATCATAGAATTGCTTTTTGTTATTCCTCACAAAAAATCATAACACCAGTGAGAAATAGTTTTGAGGTAAAGGGGTTGAGATGTGTGGTAATACAAAATCATGGCTTATGTTTGTTTACTATTTAAAAATAAAACTGGAAGTAACATAGGATCTGGAATAGAACAATTCTGGAATCACAGCATTTTAATATGGTAAATGATTCTGAAAGCAACTTTGTTATTTTTTAGCTAATGTTCGAATTACACTTAATTTTTAAAAATTGAAATGAGAAAATATACAGGCATGACGACAATAACTCATAATCCATGTATGCTTTATAAATTATTTTACCTTTATTTAAAATATTATTTAATATTTTATTTAAATAGTATTTAATCTACTAATACAAAGAATTATTTTAAATTATTTGAAAGAGGAGAATAAAAGTTGCCCATTTTCTTGTCTTTGAAAACATGTTAGCAACGACATACAGTGACAAAATGATTTCAATGTGTTTGAAAAACCAATATATTCCATTAGCAAGCAGCTCTGCTACTAGCCTGTGATCTTGATTTCTTATTATTCTTCACGTGTTTCTGTTTTTAGTGTCAATCTGTCGGCAAAGTAACATATTAAAATATATTTTATGTATAAAATATTAGATATATCCATAAAAGACTACAATGTTTATTGGGTATGGTATGATTAGTTTGTTGCTTTAGAGCTCAAGTTCAGCAATTAGATCCACCATATCCCAACTAAATGAATGAGCTTGGGAAAGGTTAACCTCTCTACTTCAGTTTAGTCATTTTTAATATAGGAATAATAAGACTTATTAAAAATTTAACATATTCCTATATTTAATATAGGAATAATAAGACATTAAAAATGTATTGTATCCTGATTTTTAATTCTTACATATAAAGTCTCATATATAGAGATCAGAGAGAAAAAGGCAAGAGTAGATAGGTAATGCTGAAGCCAAAGCTGAATAGAGAGGAAGCTGGGAACCCCATGTCAGGTACCCAAACAGTAGGACTGATTTCCCGCACTGAAAAGCCCCTGGGAAAAGGATGAGTGAGGGAACTGAAAGATAGCTCACTCTTGCCATGGACATCTGAGATACTAGCTACAAGGGACCCCTACATCCCCAGTGGACATGTGAGCTGGCAGGGAGATCTCCCAAGGGAGGAAGCAAAAGCAGGCCCTTGAACAGTGTGGAGCCCTGGGAGCATTTGGGCACTAGGCAGCTCTGGTGGAGAATGGTCATAGAAGCTCATTCCCCAGGGCTCCCCATATCCCTCTGGGAGGTGCTGGCTGCAGTTGACCTCTAACCCAGGAGAGAGCGGGGCTGGCTTCTCCACAGGACTGGGGCATGCCTAGCTGCCCTGCAAAAGTAGGTGCGCAGTGCAGCCTCCCCAGCTCAGCCTGAGTGCATTGCTCTACCTAAAGTACTTTCCCAGTGACCTGGCGGCACGTTGGATCTCCCAGCATAGCTAGAATCTGACCCAGGCCACAGGATATCCCAGTGACCCCAAAGCTGTGGTGCACAGCTTGGGAGTACAGAGCTGAGATCTGTGGCAGGCACACAAGTTGGGGAGGAGTCCTCACCTACAGAGCACTGACAGGAGCTCGATGTGGAGCCTCCTGGGCTGGGGAAGGAATGGGTTGTTCTTCTTCTGCAGGACCAGTCAGGAGAGAGGGTGGCCTAGCTCCCTGTCACAGCCTCTACCTGAGAGGGACACACAGCCCAGAATATCTAAGGGAAGAAATGTGGGTGTGGCACCAGCAATCAGAAGGGGCTCCCCCAAAGCCCAAGAGTGGACCTGGTGTGGGAGCTGTCCCTTCCATCCCCACCACAAAGCAACCCCGTGAATGCAAGGAAGTACAACAGAGCTGCACAGCTGGGTATCAGCCTAGCTACCGGCCATTATTCTTAAAGGCCATCTACCGCATTGCAGCCCAAAGTACAACACCAGAAATTATCCTGCCAATATATACACCTATGAAACCAAGCACAAGAATTTACCCACACAATCAACAGTCTATACAGAACGCTGGTCCTCGGAAAGCATGCAGAAATGAAGCCAACTGACTGTATTCAACTTAACCAAAGTTACAGGAACACCAACCCTTCCAGATAAGAAAAAGTCAGCATGAGAACTCTGGTAGATCAAAAAGCCAGAGTGTCTCCTTACCTACAAACGAGCCCCCAGCAAAGGTGTTTAACCAGTCAGAAATGACTACTATAACAGAAATTCAAATCTGGCTGGCAAGGAAACTTATTGAGATTCATGAGAAAGTTGAAACACAATCCAGGGAATCCAGTAAAATGTTCCAAGAGCTGAAAGACAGGATAGCTGTTTTAAGAAAGAACCAAACTGAATTTCTAGACCTGAAAATAATCACTAGAAGGATAATACAATCAGAAGTGTTAACAGCAGAATAGAACAAGCTGGGGAAAGAATCTCAGAGCTCAGTGACTTGTTATTTGAATCAACTTAGACAATATTAAAGAAAAAAGATTTTTTTTAAATGAACAAAACATCTAAGAAATATGAGACCATGTAAAGAGAACAAATCTACAAATTATTGGCATTTCTGTAATAGAAGGGAAAATAAGCAACTTGAAAAATACATTTGAGAATATAGTCCAAAAAAATTTCCCTTATCTCACTAGAGAGGTTGACATGCAAATACAAGAAATACGGAGAACCCTGGCTAAATATTATAGAAAACAACCATTCTCAAGGCACATAGTCATCAGCTTCTTTAAGGTTAACACAGAAGAAAAAACCTTAGAGGCAATGAGAGAAAAGGAACAAGTGATGTACAGAGAAACCCCATCAGGCTAGCAGCAGATTCCCCAGAAGAAACTGTAAAAGCCAAATAACATTGGGGCTCTATTTTCTGCATCCTTGAAGAAAATAAATTTTAACGAAGAATTTTATATCCTGCCAAACTAAGTTTCATAAATGAAGGGGAAATAAAATCCTTCTCAGACAAGCAAATATTAAGGAAAATTGTTTCAATTAGGCCAGCCTTACAAGAGGTCCCCAGGGAGTGCTAAACCTAGAACTAAAAGTATGAGACCTGCTACCACAAAAACATGTAAGCACATGGCTCACAGGCACCATAAAGCAAGTAGGTAATCAAGTATAAATACCAACCTGCTAACATCATGATGACAGGGTCAAAATCACACATATCAATAATAACCTTGAATGTAAGTGAGCTAAATGCCCCGATTAAAAGACATAGAGTGGGTGAGCTGGATTAAAAGACAGGATCCAATCATCTCTTGTCTTCAATGTACTCATGTCACATGGAATAACACCCACAGGTTTAAAGAAATGGAGAAGGATTTCCATGCAAACAAAAAGCAAAAAAGAGAGCAAGAGTCACTATTCTTATACCAGATAATAAAGCAGATTTAAAACAAAAAATGAAAAATAAAAACAGCAATGAAAGGCATTATAGAATGATAAAGGGTACGATTAAACAAGAAGACTTGACTATCTTAAAATATACACACACAACATTGGAGTACCCAGATTTATAAAACAACTCTTCTTTGGCCTAGGAAAACACTTAGACAATGACCTAATAATACTGGGAATCTTCAACACCTCATTAACCGCATTAGACAGATCATCAAGGCAGAAAACTAATGAAGCAACTCTGAACTTAAATTCGACACTTGACCACATGAACAATTGGACCTCTGCAGAACAATTCACCCAACAATCACAGAAAATATTTTCTTCTCATGTGCACATGGAACCTATTCTAAGACTGACCACATATTCATTATAAAGCAAATCTCAATAAATTAAAAACAAATTGAAATTATGCCAAGAACAATCTTGGACAGTATTATAATAAAAATAGAAGTGAATATCAAGAAGAGCTCTCAAAACCACACAAATACATAAAAGTAAACAAATAGTTGCTGAATAACTCCTGGATAAATATCAAAATAAAAGCAGAAATAAAAAATAAATCTTTGAAATTAGTAAAATTAAAGATACAACTTACTACAATCTCTGGGATGCAGCATATGCATGTTCAGAGGAAAATTTATAATGCTTAATGCCCTCATGAAGAACTTGGAAAACTCTCAGATTCACAATCTTAACATTGCACCTAGACGAACTAGCAAGAAACAAACCAACCAACCAACCCCGAAGCTGGCAGTAAAAATATAACTAAAATTAGAGAAAAACTTATGCAAAAATCCCTACAAAATATAAAGAAACCAAGAGTTGATTATTTGAAACATTAAACACTAAAGAAGATAGATAGATAGATGATAGATAGATAGATAGATAGATAGATAGATAGATAGATAGATAGATAGATAAAAAGAGGGAAGATCCAAATAACTACAATTAGAAGAGACAAATATAACATTATAATTAATACCATAGAAATATTAAAGGTCTTCAGAAAATAATATAAACAACTTTATGCTCACAACTCAGAAAACCTGAAAGAAATGAATATATTCCTAGAAACACACAACCTCCCAAAACTGAATCAGGAACAGATTGAAACTGACTAGACAAATATCATGCTCTAACATTGAAACACTAATAAAAAACCTACCAATCAAAAAAAAGTTCTGGACCAGACAGATTTACAGCCAAATTCTATCAGACCTACAAGGGAGATCAAGACCAGCCTGGCTAACACGGTGAAACCCCATCTCTACTAAAAATACGAAAAATTAGCCAGGTGTGGTGGCACGCGTCTGTAGTCCCAGCTACTCAGGGGGCTGAGGCAGCAGAATTGCTTGAACCTGGGAGGAGGAGGTTGCAGTGAACCAAGATCATACCACTGCACTCCAGCCTGGGCAACAGAGCAAGACTCCGTCTCGAAAAACAACAACAACAACAACAACGACAAAAACTAATACCAATACTAATGAAACTATTTCAAAAAAATCAAAGAGGAGGGCTTCCTCCTTAACGTATTTTATGAGGCCAACATCAGCCTAATACCAAAATCTGGCAGAAAAACAATGAAGAAAGATAATTTGAGGCAAATATCCCTGGTGAACATAGATGCAAAAATCCTCAATAAAATACTAGCAAACTGAATTCAGCAACACATCGAAAATTAATTCGTCACAATCAGGTATGCTGTATTCCTGGGATGTAAGGTTGGTTCAACATACACAAATCAATAAATGTGATTCACCACATGAACAGAATTGAAAGCAAAAACCATATGATCATCTCAATAGATAAAGGAAAAGCTGTCAATGAAATCCAACATCCCTTCCTGATATAAATTCTCAGACTAGGCATTGAAGGAACATATCTCAAAATAATAAGAGCCATCTATGACAAACCTACAGCCAACATCATACCGAACAGACAAAATTGAGAAACATTCTTCCTGAGAACTGCAACAAGACTAGGATGCTCACTCTCACCACTCCTATTCAACATAGTATCAGAAGTGCTAACTGAAGCAATCAGGCAAGAGAAAGAAAAGGCATTCAAATACAAAAGTAAGTAGTCAAACTATCTTTCTTTGCTGATGATGTGATTGTATATTTAGAAAGCCCTACAGACTCCACCAAAAGGCTACTAGAACTGAAAAATAATTTTAGCAAGGTTTCTGGATAAAAAATCAATGTACCAATAATCAATAGCATTTCTACACACCAATAATTCCCAGACAGAGTCAAATAAAGAACGTAATCCCCTTTATAATGGCCACAAAAAACCCCAACATACCTAGGAATGCAGCTAATCAAGGAGGTGAAAGATCTCTACAAGAAGAACATGAAACAGTGCTAACATATGCCAGAGACAAGATAAATAAATGAAAAAACATTTCACACTCATGAATTGGACAAATCAATGTTGTTAATATTGCCATACTACCCAAAACAATTTGAAGATTCAGTGTTATTGCTATTAAATTACTAATATCATTCTTTACAGAATTAGAAAAAAATACTATTCTAAAATTTATTATAAAATTTATATGGAACAAGAAAAAAGAAAGAACCTGAATAGACAGACAAAGCAATCCTAAGCAAAAAGAATGATGCCAGAGGCATCACATTACTCAACTTCAAACTATACCGTAAAGATACACTAACCAAAACAGCATGGTCCTGGTAGAAAAACAAACAGAGAGACCAATGGAACTTGCTAGAAAACCCAGAAATAAAGTTACACACATATAATCATCTGATTTTTCACAAGGCTGACAAAAACAAGCAATGGAAAAAGGACTCCCTATTCAAAAAACGGTACTGGGATAACCGGCTAGTCATACGTAGAAGAATGAAACTAAATCCTTACCTTTCAGTATATACAAAACAACTCAAGATGGATTAAAGATTTAATGTAAGCCCTCAAACTATAAGAAGGCTAGAAGAAAATCTAGGAAATACCCTTCTCAACTTCAGCTTCTGCAAAGAATTTTTGACTAAATCCCCAAAAACAATTACAACAAAAACAAAAATTGTCAAGTGGTACCTAATAAAACTAAAGATCTTCTGCACAGCAAAAGAAACCATCAACAGAGTAAACAAAGAACCTACAGAATGGGAAAAAATATTCACAAACTACTCATCTGACAAAGGCCTAGTATCCAGCATCTATAAGCAACATAAACAAATCAATAAGCAGAAAATAACTTTATTAAAATGTGGGCAAAGAAAATAAACAGATACTTCTCCAAAGAAGACATATAAGCCACCAAAAAACATATAAAAAATGCTCATCATCACTAATCATCAGAGAAATGCAAATCAAAATCACAGTGAGATACCATCTCACAATAGTCAGAATGGTTTTATTAACAAGTCAAAAAATAACAGATATTGGCAAGGCTGCAGAGAAAAGGGAATACTTAGAGACTGTTGGTGGGAATGTACATTAGTCCAGACACTGTGGAAAGCAGTTTGGAACCTAAAACAGAGATACCATTCAACCCAGCGATCCCATTACTTAGTTATATACCCTAAGGAAAATAGATAATTATACCAAAAACACACATGCACTCATATTTGTCACAGCACTATTCACAAAAGCAAAGACATGGAATTGACCTAGGTGGCCAACAATGGTGAACTGGGTAAAAAGAGGTGGTATATATACCCCATGGAATATTACACAGCCATAAAAACAATGAAATCATTTTTTTATAGCAACATGGATGCTGCTGAAGGTCATAATCCTAAGCAAATTAATGCAGGAAGAGAAAACCAAATATCGCATGTTCTCACTTGTAAGTGGAAACTAAACATTGAACTTACAGGGACATAAACAAGGGAACAATAAACATTGCTGACTATTAGAGGGAAGGAGTAACAAAAAGGAAGGATGTGGGTTGAAAAACTACCTACTAGGTACTATGCTCATTGACTGGGTGCAATATACCCATATAGCAACCTGCACATGTACCCCTGTATCTAAAATAAAAGTTGAAATTTTAAAAATAAATAAAATCACATCTATAAAATATATATGTGCATTTGCCAACAAATATTTACTAAGTAACTATGACATGATACCAAAAAACCTTGTAGCTACTGTTAAGTATTCTAAAGAAAAAAATAAACAAAGCAGCAACATCACTAGCCATAAGAACTCTACTCCCTCAGACACAAAATGATATTTGGGAGGTATGCAGCTTAGTTAGACATTCATTTAGGACTTTATAACTAATTCTTCCTATAAAAATCTGTTTTAAAAATTATGGGCATTGGGAGATAAAATACTTCACTTTACAAAAGACTTAAAAATTTAGTTATCTGAAAAACAAAAAATGGAACTACTGTTATTCTTTATTATAACATGTAATATTGATTCTACTGCATAAAAAATGTCTTGAAAATTATGAAACAATTAGGAAAACACTTATTTTTTCTTCAGTGATTTAGATTGCGTGGGATTGACAAATTAAGGCTTGTCTTGGGGAGATAAATGTGTATGAAATTTCAGTTATCCCCTGGGAAACCTAAAAGAAAAAATGAACCTCATGTGAGTGTAAATTAATATCATTTTTTGGAATACAAGTATTTTGGTCCTGAAGTGCTAATTCTTGGTTAGTCTTTTATTCTACAAAGAGGGCTATACAAGCATATTAGTTCAATCCATGTTTCTAACAAAACTTTGAAGTTTTTTAAAATAACTTTAAAGAAATTACTGTCCTATTGTATATCTTCACTATGAAATATTTTGCTGCCATTGTAAAAAAGGAAATGAAACTTTATATACTTACCTAAGGAGATTCTTAGATTCTTTCTAGAGGTTAAAAGCAAATTTTAAGATAGTGCAATTGTATTATCCCAGTTACATAAAAACTCATAGACTCCAGCACTCTAGTAGGTATCGTAATAGTATATGTATATATTTGAACATAGAAAAGCATTTAGGACTGTAAACATATTACTGATGACAGCTCTTTTCTCAGGAAAAGGAACTAAAGGTCATCAAGATAAATAAGAAATTTAATTTCATCAATAAATGCCAAATGTTAAAGTGAATCTTCTGCAACTGGCTGTGGAATTACTCTGTTCAGAAATACTCCTTAAGATTCATTGATAGAAAAGGGGTCAGAGCAAGAAAAGAAAATACATGCCCCAGGAGTTCAATAGGCTTCTCTCAAGAAAGGAAAATGGGCCTAGAATTCTGTTCATAATCTAATGTGACCAGATATGGTCAGCAAACCAGAAATACAATCAGAAGGGTCATTTATATTCACCGCTTGAAATAATGAAGAAGAAAATCTGCAAGGACCTAACAGTGTCAAGGGAAACAACCTAGAAATAACAGAGCTGAAGATATACAGCTGCATTGTGAAGTACAAAATACAGGGGAGCATCAACATTTTAAGTTTTCTGGGGAACATACTATGTATGATCATATCGGGTAAAATTCCTGACCACCTCTTTAAGAAAACTCATATTGATGACCCACTATTTAATCTAGTGTTTCTTCAGGTCATACTTTTGTTTCCTTGAGCGAACTTTGTGTAGAAATCATGTCCCATGATATGTCATCTCTTATGAGGGTTATACTGTATATTGGAGTAGAAATTCATTTGGGATCTTGGAGCTAACTAGTGTATTAATTAATACTGTGACTTGAATGTCTCATTCCTAGGTTGTAGGCTGAGCTTTGTGTTTCTATCCTTGAAGGAGCGAGTTCCTTTCTGGACGCCCTGGGGAAGAATGTTTACTTGCTCATATACATTGTTAACAGAATTTACTTCCTCAAATTTGTAAGGCTGCGGGTACCCTTTCATTGCTGGCTGCCAGCTGAGGGCCACTCCCAGCTTCTAGAAGTTGCCCAAACCCATGCCCTTGCTCTACCCCCAAATCTAGGGAAAGCAGCTGAAGTCACTCTCAAGCCTCAACCTCTTTTGCCTCTTTCATATCTAGATTTCTCTGACTCACTTATTTATTTTTTTTTTTGCCATTCTCCTTCATATTTAAGGTCCTGTGTAATTATGCGTATGATTTAGAAAAGGATAATCCCTCTAAAATCCATAAACTTAATTCCATCTGCCAAGTTACCGTTGCCATGTAATGTAACAAAGCAGAAGTAACAAGGACATCTTTGGGCGCAGGAGGCAATTACACTGCTCAAGACAATATATTTAATCTTTATTAGTGCAGATAATTATTTCTTACAAGTTGTAATTAAACACTTGGTAAATATGAAGAGTAACAGGGTTAGTGAACTTTCAGATAGTGATGGTCTTGTTTTTGTTTTTGTTTCCTGTTTGGCTGATTGAAGAATGAGGATGAGGATGTTCACAGCGAAGTGGGATGTATTCACTTGTTTGAAATTTGTCAACTTTTCTGAGAATCCTTGGAGGAAAAAGAATTAATTTTTAAGCTAAAGATAATGTTCTGACAAATACCAGAGTTGAAGAAAACCCTAATGATATGGAAATAAGGAGAGGGTGCTTTTATATTTGCGTATTTTCATCTTTGCTTTCAATCCAAATTTTTAGAAAAGTTGTCCTGTCACAGCAACAAATGCAGGTGGCTTTACTTAAAGATTTAATTTCTCCTTTGTATTTTAGCAATTCCTACAACACTTTTTTATTTCTTGCTTGTAGCTGTAGTGTTCACATTTTCAAAGGACTTAAAATACTGCCGCTATTGAAAATCTTGCTCAAGAAGCAGTATTTAAAATTATGACATTACCCAAATAAAAATGGAAAACTAATAAACACACAAAATATGGTAATGTAACTCACTAATCACTACATAATGGCAATAGAGTGATAATTAGTTCAGAGGTCAATTTCATGATATTTCAAATTCATGAAAAGAAGATTTCCATGAATGCTAGTATGTCAAAAAAGTAGAATATAAATTCTAGATGTGTTTGAAAATAAAACTCATTTTTCACAGAGAGTTGATTGATTGTAGAGTCTGAGTAATTTCGGCCTTCCACAGACAGGAAACTTCATGAGCATTGTCCTAACTTCTGATGCACCGCTAAATGCTAAGGTAACGATCTAAAGTCTAAACACCAAAGTGAAATATAAAGCACTTGAAATTCAAGGTAAAAACTAATATTAAAGTGAAATCTATAGTTTCTCTAAATTAAAACTTGTGAACACAGGCAATATATGATGCAGTAATGTTAGCAAATTGCATTCACGTCGCGCTGCCAACCTGCCTATTTTTTAAATGAAGGAAATGAACAAACCCACATGAATTTTTTGTCCATATGTCTATTTGCAAAGCTGAATGGGTGAGGAAAAAATGATTTTGAGGATGTACTGAGTGTTTTCCTAGGCTTTGTAATGGGATCTGGCAGACCAAGTTTTACAATCTGAAACAATATGGCTTCATATGATTGAAGTTTTTCAAAAGAGGGTCAGACAATTGAAAGCAGAATTAGAACTTAAAAATCTGATACATAAGACGATCTATTGAGCGGGTATTGGTCAGCCTCTATCCCCAGCCATCTCTTTCATATTTAGACCCTGTCCATTGTGCTTGTGAACCAAGTGACTATGCTGACAGCCATGAAGGTTATTCATGAGCTCAATAAAATGGACTTTCCGTTGTCCAGGTCACTTGAACCTCTGTTTGAACATGTCCAGAAGAAAGATCAACCCTGAGCGAAAAATATGACATCGTTTTCCAGGGTGTCAGCCAGATACCAAGTTGCACAGCGATCATAGAGAAGAACTTTAATCAGGCAAGGGATAGCACTGTTTTTTTTTTCCCCCTCACTGAAATAGACACTGCTTGGATATGCATTTGCCTTTCTGTCAGTAACATTGCGGATACACAGCATGGTCTCTGACCAAAAATTTCATTTTCTAGTAAATGAAGGTGAAGATTGAGTTTATGGTGATGAAATTCAGTGATTTGGTTATTTTCCCATTCAGCCTGAAGCAGCTGTCCTGAAGAAACAGCAGAATGATCTTGAAAGTTAGTTACGGCTTCAGAAAGAAGATAATGTGTTACCCTGCTGGGGAAATGCCCTCTTCAATTTGTTATATGCTCAGAACCAGTGACCAATGTGTTGTCTCCCCAAAGCCAGGATTCACAGGGCCAGAAATCAAAGGGAGGAGACAGGTCCTCCTCACTATTACCCTTTGGCAAAGAAAGTATACACCAAGTGAGGTTAGTGAAGGGACAGTTTATATTCTTTTTTTTTTTTTTTTTTTTGAGATAGAGTCTCGCTCTGTCGCCCATGCTGAAGTGCAATGGCGTGATCTCGATCTCGGCTCACTGCAGCCTCTGCCTCCCCGGTTCAAGCGATTCTCTTCCCTCAGCCTCCCAAGTACCTGGGATTACAAGGGCATGCCACCACGCCTGGCTAATTTTTGTATTTTTAGTAGGAGAGTTTCGTCATGTCGGCCAGACTGATCTCAAACCCCCGACCTCAGGTTATGCATCCGCCTTGCCCTCCCAAAATGGGGAATGACTATGTTCTTACTACCTCTCAGGGATAAGAAAAAGTTTATTTGGAATGCAGGCAATCCCCTGGGTTTATTAATTGTATTCTAATGTTATAATTTTAAATGTAAATCTACCCCAATAGACAGTTTTGCTAATAACCAAAACTCATCAGGAAGGAATATTGAGGTCACCCAGTTAGACAAGGAACCACGACCAACTGAAGTGGCATTTTAGAACAAAGAGAACAAAGAATGAACAGTTACGATAATAAAAATCATAAGAGCTGTGATTTTCTGGCCAATTGAAGAAATGAGGACTTTCTTATTTATACGGTTTTCTGCCTTATTTTAATGTGGGTGTATTTATAAATACAACTAGTACTTTCCACTTGTTTCTCCTCACCCATACTCTTACCATCTAGCATCAGTTTTGTTTATAGTAATTACTTTTTATTCACATTTCAGTAATACAAAGGTGATGAGTGTGATTCGGCTATAAGCAGAATAAACATTATTTTAAAAAGAATAAGTTGACCTATGGGACTTCGTTTATCTTTTGGGGAGATGATTAGTGCATTTGTGGTTTTAGTAAAGATAGCTGTGTCATGAGGAGATTCAATTAGATTACAAGAGTGATGATAGCTTTTGAAGGAATGAGAAAATGAGACTGATATGTTAAGATACATTTACAAGAATAAATTGTCGGCTGATACGTTGATAATATTTAAAATTATTTTCTGTTGCATTTAATTATTTCCCTGTTTATTATAAAATATACTGGTATTTGATCAAATAGATTTACAATTATGACATTAGACTTTTTTTAAAATTTTAGGATTTTTAGTTTCTTAGGCTTCCTTTACAAAAATAACTTTATGGTAACTACCTGCAGAAAGATTTTTGGCAATTTATTTTATTTTGTTTATTTTCTGAACCCATATGTATTGCTACACGTCCTTTCACTGCAAGCATTTCATAAAAGCTCAATCATTACATAATTTAATAGATTCAGTTATTCTTTTTCATAAATCACTGTATTTTAGTATGAATCTTAACTTACCTGAAAAAATGCTAGGTTTTGCTACTTAGTATATAACTTTATATCTTAGTATATATATATCTCTATAACTAAACTTTTACTTAAAATTAATGCAATATTTCAGTCTGTCCAAACTTGGGTTTTTCTACTGAATTCTGGAAGTATAGTCTATTTCTAGAGAAAAAAAATACCATGCAAATAGCATTAAAATGCCTTTCAAATGCTGCATAATGAAAACCACTAATTTTTTTGTACTGTTGGGGTGCATGATAAGCAATAGCATGGCCTACATAGAAAATTAAACTATACGTTTATATAACTGAAAATCAGTAAAAAAAATTAACAACATAATGACTGTACAAAATCAAGATTCTAGTCAATTCTAGCGGGGAAGGAAACAGGACAAAGAAGCCTATGTAGGAGACTAAAGTTTTCTATTTATTGATCTAGGTAGAGAAGAAATGGGTAATCGTTCTGTAATTATTTATTAAGCATTTCATTTTTGCATCTTTTTGCATCCACATTATATTGCCCCATCCAGCTATGAAGAAAACATATGTGTAATAAAATGTACAATAATCTTAAGAAAATGTGTTTCCTTTCTTGGTAATAACATTACCAAGAATAATTTAGCATTATGTTTGCAGTTTTATATTTTAAATTTATTTGCATTTGGATTGTATAACTTTTTAAATATCTCAAAGAAAAAGTGTTATATCAGCATTTTCTACTTGTTTTAAAAATAATTTTAAATATAATACAAAATACATGATTGTGTACTGAATTTATACAGTCACATATAAACTGTTATAAATATATTACTAATTATTTCACCTTACCTGAGACATATTTTATATGTAGTACTTTATGCTTTAAGCCCTGTGAGCTATTTTCTCTGACTTAACATTAATAAATTATAAAAATTCAAAATGAGAAATTTCTTCTCAGAATGAGCTTAGAATTAAATCATTTTCTCCCTTCAATATTTTACTTTATTTAAAAATTTATAATAAACCTTTCTGAAGATATAGCTATCTACAAAGCTAATCAGATATCCTCAATAATTTTTCTGTAACACTTTAACAAAGACCTGTTTGACATTTCAGCACTTTAATAAGCCAGCTTAAAACATCTAAAAACTTTGCATTTTACAGACATATGGATTATTATTTTAGAGCAGATTTACAGTGTTTTTATTAAATTGCTGTTTAAAGAAAGTTCATTTTAAGGGTTAGAAATATAATATGGGACTATTTCTTCTAAAAGTCATATAAAATTATAGCTAGTAGAGCTGGAGCCAGTCTTAGAGTTTGTCTCAATCAATGCTCCCTACTTAATAATGAGTAAAGCAAGACCCAAAGAGAGGAAGTAACTTTCAAGAAGTCAAATTAAGAGACCAGTTTCCAAAAGAATTAAATTTCCTTAATATTTTACCTAGTTTAACTCACTCTTGATATTATGAATCTTTGTTGAGTCTACATTATCATTTGATTCACTGCATTCAGCATTTTAAATTAAATTATCTAAGGAGTAACAGAAACATGATTTGGATTCTGCATTAACCTCAGACCCAGTGTTTATCTAGCTTTTCATTATAGAATAAATGGAAAATCCAAGAAGACTGCATTTTTAGATTAGTAGTAATCTTTACGCAGTAAGTATCATCTAGCAGATGAGTATTTTGGAACAATTTTTATTCTTCCATTAAGCTTCAAGCACTTGGAAATAGTAGAGAATACTGTTACTTTAGACATCCCAAAACACACCTCACCTAAAAGTTACCTGTTTAATGAGCTGTCAAGGGTAAATCTATTTCTCACCTTCTCTGGGACACCATTTTCACAGAATAAAAAGTTACTAAATCCATGCAGAGGTTTCCATGACAATGCCCCCATAGAAAACTAATAGAATTGAACCTTAACAGATAATCTAGAGTAACTATTAGCCAACTTCACAAAGCCACTGAGAATGATTAAAGTCAAAGTATTCAGAAATATTAGCAGATTAAGTATTTTTTTCACAATTTAATTAGATGTATGTTCCAGATTTTGTTCCTTTCATTTTATTTGCATAGATTTCCAACTATGCTCGACACCTAGCAGATATGTAAAAATGGGTTTTCTTTGTAATTTTTAAATGACCTTTATCTTCTCTTTCAAATAATGTTTTTAAAGTAGAAAAATAATGTTCATTTGGGTAAAAAATCTGAATAATCTATGTAATAAATGGTAAAATAATAAAACATGAAACAGTTATTTTTAGATACTAACAGAAAAAGTTAAAGGATTAAAATGGTAGTTGTTGTACTAATTTTTATTTTTTTAATATACATAGAAACACTCTTAAGCATTCAAGTAGATTTTGACAGTCTTAAGACTAGCTGAATAGTGGACAGAAATTACCAATCTTTACTGTGTCTGAGAAGAAAATGAACCAAAAGTGAACAATTCCTACATTTCAGAGTTATATTTAGAATTAAATGATTTCTCTTTATTATGACTAATTTTGATAGATAAATATATTAATAAGAAATAGTTCTGTTTTATTCTTGTTCAAGATATTGGATTTATCTTCTTTAACAAGTAGAAGTTGAGATCCTGTCAATTTAAATACAACTAGTGTCAGGTCATTTGCCATTAATTTTAGAAATTAAGTGAAAGGCTGGAGGCATGATGTAAGAGTATAACTAAATTATACTGGGTAATAACCTTCTGATTTAGACTCTGTGTTATAACTATGGACATACAAGGTCACATGTTCTTTGTCATAAGACATAACATGTATTTCAAGCTAAAATTTTAAATCTTTGAGGACAGAGACTCAGTTGCACCCTTTTCTTCAAACGCACTGACAGAAATAAACATGTAATATGTAACGAATATTTTAACTGGTGATTGAGGTAAATACAGATGGTGTAAAATATAGTTTTGTTTGCTTTGATTTTAAAAATTTTCAAAATGTCCCCTCGTTGTATGTCAGAATTCTATTTGTTTTATTTATTTTTAAAATTTTATTATATATACCTAAGGTGGACGGCATGATGTTTTCATACACATATTCATATTAAACTGATTACTGCAATCAAGCTAATTATTATGTCCATCTCCTCACATAGTTATAGTTTTTGTGTGTGGTAAGCACATTTAAGTATACTCTCTTGGAAGATTAAAGTGTGCAAAGTAGCATTATTAACTACTGTCACCTTACTGTTCAGTAGTTCTCCAGAACTTAGGTGTCCTATGTAACTAAAACTTTGTACCCTTTAACTAACATGAGATGTCAGAATTTTTATTTATTCATTATTTATTTATTTATTTAGACGGAGTCTCACTCTGTTGCCTACGCTGGAGTGCAGTGGCGTGATCTTGGCTCACTGCAAGCTCCACCTCCCGGGTTCATGCCATTCTCCTGCTTCAGCCTCCCAAGTAGCTGGAACTACAGGCGACCGCCACCACGCCCGGCGAATTTTTTTTTATATTTTTAGTAGAGACGGGGTTTCACCGTGTTAGCCGGGATGGTCTCGATCTCCTGACCTTGTGATCCACCCGCCTCGGCCTCCCAAAGTGCTGGGATTACAGGCGTGAGCCACCGCGCCCGGCCGAGATGTCAGAATTTTAATAATTCAGAATAAGAATACATACAAAGGGTTGGCTGCAATGTCTGACTGTATTCTTGCAGATTGTATAATTTGGGAAGGAGGGTTGGTTTTATTCATGTTTGAATCCCTGATAGTGTGGCAGAACTCTGGCCACACAGCGAAACTTAAATGAATGTGCTGGAAGATGTCATTGATTTTAACACAACATAACCTGTGATTCTTGATAAATGAAAAATGAACAACAGCAATAAAGCATGCTCTCCACTTTGGTAAATATGTTTTGAGGTAAATAAATCTAGAAGATATATGCACACACACACACTATACATATAGATACGTAGGTTTATATATGTTGCATATATTTTATATTACATACAGATTAATATATGAAATAAAAATTAAAATTTTTATTGATAAATCCACCCATTTAGATGATAGTTTAAAAATAGATTCAGAGGTTAATTGTGCATGTTTGTTGCATGGATATATTGTGTAGTGGTGGGGTTTGGGCTCCTAGTGTATCCATCACCCAAATAGTGAAGACTGTACTCAACAGGTAATTTTTCAGTGCTCACTCCCCTTACATCCTTCCCCTTTTAGAGTCCCTAGTGTCTATTATTTCCCTCTGTATGTCCATGTGTACCCATTATTTAGCTTCCACTTACGGTCTTTGATTTTCTTTTTCTGAGTTATTTCACTCGGGATAATAGTCTTCATCCATGTTGCTGTGAAAGACATGAATTCATTCTTTTTTATGGTTGCATAGTGTTTCATGGCATATATATATATGGCATTTATATATAACGTTTATATATATAATGTGTATATATAATGTGTGCGTATATATGTGTATGTGTATATATAAAGTATATATATAGTGTGTATATATATATAATGTGTGTGTATATAGGTGTGTGAGTGTATGTGTATTTATATATATATATAACAAGAATGTGACATATATATATATATATATATATATATATGTCACGTTCTTTATATCCAGTCATCCACTGATGCAAAATTAGGTTGATTCCATGACTTTGCTATTGTGAATAGTGCTGCTATAAACTTATGAGTGTATGCGTCTTTTTGATATATTTATTACTTTTCCTTTGGGTCAATACCCAGTAGTGGGTTGCTGGGTCAAATGGTAGATCTGTTTTTAATTCTTCGAGAACTCTCCATGCTATTTTCCATAGAGATTGTACTAATTTACATTTCCACAACCAGTGTATAAGTGTTGCCTTTTCTCCCTGTTCTCACCAACCTCTGTGTTTTTTTTTCTTTTAATAATAGTCATTCTAACTGGTGTGAGATAATATCTCACAGTGGTTTTGATTTGCATCTCTCTAATGATTCTTGATGTTAAACATTTTTTTAAAATGTTTGTTGGCTGCTTTTTTTATGTCCTTTCTTGGAAAATATCTATTCACGTCCTTTGCCCACTTTTTAATGGGGTTGATTTGTTACTTGTGGTTTGGGTTTCTTATAGATTCTGGATATTAGCCCTTTGTTGGATGCACATTTTGCAAATAATTTCTCCTATTTGTAGGTTGTCTATTTACCCTGTTGATGATTTATTTGGCTCTGCAGAAGCTTTTATGTTTAATTAAGTCTCAATTGTCTATTTTGGTTTTTGTTGCATTTGCTTTTGAGGTCTTAGTCGTAAATTCTTTGCCTAGGCCAATGTCCTGAAGAGTTTTTCCTATATTTTCTTCTAGGACTTTATAGTTTCACATCTTACAGTTAAGTCTTTAATCCAGCTTAAATTATATTTTGAATATGATAAGAGATAGTCATTTAGTTTCATTCTTCTACATATGATACAATTTCCCCAGCACCATTTACAGAATAATGTGTCCTTTCCTTATTATTTCTTTTTGCCCACTTTGTCAAAGATCAGTTGGTTGTAAATATGTGGCTTTATTTCTAGGTTTCACTTTCTGTTTCATTGATCTACTTGTCTATTTTCATACCAATACCATAATGTTTTGGTTATTCGCCTTGTAGTATAATTTGAAGTCAGGTAATATGGGGCTTTAAGCTATGTTCTTTTTGCTTAGGATTTCTTTGGCTAGTCAGTCTCTTTTTTGTTCCATACAAATTTTAGAATTGTTTTTTCTACTTCAGTGAAAAATAATGTTGGTAATTTGATAGGAATTGCATTGAATGTGTAGAATGCCTTGGGCAGTGTGGTCATTTTAATAATATTGATTCTTCTGATCCAAGATTGTGGAATGTTTCTTCAATTGTTTGTGTCATCTATAATTTCTTTCATCAGTGTTTTCTACTTTTCACTTCCTCTGCTTAGTATATTCCCATGTATTTTACTTTTGTAGCTATTGTAAATGAAATTGAAATTTTTATTAATAAATCTACCCACTTGCGTTATGAAATTTTTTATGAAAGGAAGATGTCACATGTATCTATGGTTCAATTAATTGATTCATCTATCTTTTCCTCCATTGATTTAAACATCCATCTATCTATCCATTTCCAGGAATAGTTATGACCAGAATTATACATTAAAAGTATATTTGATGAAATAAAAAGTGAAATAATAAATACATTATTATATATATACACATGTTATAAAATATTATTAGTGTTTCATGGCATATATATAGATATGTATATAGCAAATTTATATATATATCACGTTCTTTAAATCCAGTGATCCACTAATGAAAAGTTAGGTTGATTCTATGACTTTGCTATCATGAATAGTACTGCTATAAACATATGAGTGTATGTGTCTTTTTGGTCTATTTATTACTATAATAAATATATTTCTAAATAAATATATTTTTATTTATACTTTTATTATATTTTTATTTATTTATATATTTACTTAAATATTATTATAAATATATATTGATGTTTTATTACTATAATAATTACATTATAAACACATATATATGCCATGAAACACTAATAAACACAATAAATGAATAAACCATTTAACTAAATTGATATTCTCAATTTTTTTCATAACTCATACTAAACATTTAGCACTACAGTTTTGGTTGAAATCTAAATTATTGTAATTGCAAAATTTTCTTCGGGCAGAAGGCAAAAACTAAAATAAATTAGTATAGAATACATTTTGTAAATGCAGATACATGAGAGAGAGAAAGACATGTAGAGAGAGAAAGAGAGAGAGACACAGAGAGAGAAAGAGGCATGGGAGGAAAGAGAAAGGGAGGGATGTATGAAAGGAAGAAGAGATGACAGAATAAAATAAGGAGAATATCTACACAAATTTGGCATTTGGTATTTGCCCTTTTCTATATAGTAGAACTCCCCTTATCTAGATATAGTCCAAGACCCTCAGTGGATGCCTAAAGCTGTGGATAGCATCAAATCTTTTGTATATAGTGGACTCTAGAAAAGCATGGGTTTGAACTGTGCGGGTCGGCTTATACGTGGATTTTCTTCTGCCTGTGTTAGTGCTGAGTCAATAAGATAACCCCCTCCTCTTTATCTTTCTTCTCAGCGTCTCAATCTGAAGATTACAAGCATGAAGGCATTTATAATGATCCATTTGCACTTAATGAATAGTGAATATATTTCATCTCCCTTTCCTTTTCTTGTTCCTTTTTTTTTTGAAACGGATTTTCTCTGTCACCCAAGCAGGAGTGAGTGCTGTGGTGAATCATGGCTCACTGCAGTCTTTACCTCCTGGGCTCAGGCGATCCTCCCACCTCAGCCTCCCAAGTAGCTGGGACTACAGATGCGTGCCACCACATCCTGCTAATTTTTGCTTTCTTAGTAAAGATGGGGTTTCACCATGTTGGCAAGGCTCTTCCTGAACTCCTGATCTCAAGTGATCCACCCGCCTCCCAGAGTATTGGGATTACAGATGTGAGCCATCAATTCCGGACTCCCTTATGATTTTTCTTTATAACTTATTCTTTTCTGTTACTTACTTTAAGAATACAACATGTAACACAAATAACATAAAATATGTGTGAATCTACTGTTTACTTTATTGGTACTTTCATTTAACAGTAAGCTATTAGTGATTAAGTTTTGCGGTAGTCAAAAATTACATGGAAATTTTTTCCTGTGTGGGAGTTTGGCGCCTCTTACTCTTGTATTGTTCAAGAGTCAACTGTACTTTTTTCCAATACATAGATACTTATGATAAAATTTAAATTATAAATTAGACACAATAGGAGATTAACAGCAGTAACTAATAATAAAATGAAATAACGTACTCTAATAAAAATTATGTGAATGTGGTCTCCCTTTCTTTCTGTCTCTCTCCCTGCCTCTCTCTCTCTCATCCCACAAAGTATCTTTTTGCACAAAATATTTTGTACTACCGTTTCAGTAACTGAAACTGAAGAAAGGGAAATCATGCATAAGAAGGACCTACTATATTAAAATAATTAAACAAAATTTTGTATATTTCTCCAAAGAACCCCTATGGTATTTAAGTTGTCTTTGTAAAACTGTTTTTCTAAATTTTCGTTTGTACATTATTGTATTTGTAAGGGTTGATGCCCTGTTTTGTGACAGTCAATGGGACTCTTTTTCTTAAAAAAAATTACCTTATTGTCTAGAACTGATATTATATATGTTCCTATATTCTCAGATAAATCTCTTACTTTATTTCTACTTGTTTTTTGGTAATAATATTTTGTTAGTTATTTATTACTGTGTTGTAAATTACTAAAACTCTAAAAACTGAGCAGCTTAAAGAAATATACATTTAGTATCTCACAATTTATGTGTGCCAGGAATCTAGGCACAAGTTGTGAAGTTCACCTATTTATTGTCTTACAACGCTATAATCAAAGTATTAGTGAGTTTTTGTTCTCACCTGTAATTTTGAGTAGGGAAGAATCAACTTCCAACTCCCTAATGTTATTGGGAGAATTCATTTCTTTACATTTTTAGGACGAAAATTTTCACGTTTTTCCAGAATGTCAGATTGAGGCCACTCTCAGCTCCCAAGAGGCTACCCACTGTTCCCCGCTACATAGCTTTTTCCATAGACAGTTCACAAGATGGCAGCTTCCTAATTTAAAGACAGCGGGAGAGCAGAAAACAGCAAGACTCAAAAGCAAGTTAGCTAGGAAGATTGTCTTATGCTAAGTTAGCTAGAAAGATAGTCTTATGTAATGTAATCATATGTTTGACATTCTATCAATTTTGTCACATTCTATTGATTAGAAGCAAGTTAGTTCACCCACATTGAAGAAAATGGCACTGTACTAAATTGTGAATAGAGAAGGCAAGGATCAGGCGGTCATTTTAGAATCTGTCTGCCACATTGATTTATGATCTTCTATCAAAGTTTTTCTTTTAATATTGGGACCCAGAAATTGTTTTAATATATTAGCTTTATGTTTTCTAAAACATATTTTATGGTGGAAACTTAAGGTTCTTTTTGATGTGAAATATGAGCTCTGTACCTCCAGTCAGCCTCATTTTATATACTTACCAAATCTGATCACATATTTTCAATTGACAAAAGCAATTACAATTATTTTTAGAAATCGGTTTTATGTTCAATACTTTATAACAAGTGATATTGTTTCAGTTTCCTTAGAAAAATATACTAAATAACCTAAACCAATTATATACATTTGTGTATGTATACGTATGTGTGTGAATATATATATACACATACATATGTATAGTAACTGTAAAAGTTATGATAAGCTAACTTTAAAGCCTCAACAATGAAAAAATCTATAATAACTAATACATATTTTTCAGTTCTGAATTTTTCTTCTAATATGTGACTTTAATAATGGCACACATATAAATACAGGTTGAGCATCTGTAATACCAAAATCCAAAATCTAAAATGCTTCAAAATCTGAAACACTTAAACACCCACAAGATGATCAAAGAAAATGCTCACTGAAGCATTTTGGATTTCAAATATTTTGATTAGAGATGCTTAACCAGTATAACATAAAGATAAAATGCTTCTGGTCCTAAGAATTGCAAATAAGGGATACTAAACCTCTAGTAGTCCTGAACAAAATATGTGTATTTTATCAATAATAAGTTCCTTTTAACTTTGTTCTTCATTTAGTCTTGAGTGGGTATGTTGCTATATAAAATATGTGTACATATACACATTATATACTGAGTTTTAAGCATATTTTAAACTAGTAACATCCAATCATTTTTGTTTAAATAAAGGGAAAGTCTTCATATGTGTGTAGATATTTAAAATACTTTATATATGATTGTTTCCTTAATTAAAACCTTTTTTGTCTTTATAGCTTGACTGATTTTTACTCATTATTAAACCTTGAGATTCTAGTTATTATACAGTGAATGCAGATAATTATTTTATTGTGTAGCCACATATAAATTATAGCTATACTAAATTTGATGCAAGCACTATGGAGAAGCAAATTTCTTGCTGCAGAGGGAAATATATCAAGAATATTCAAAATATCAACTAAAATCTTCTGACTGAAAATTATAACTTTAGTTGTATTTTATATTTACATTGTACTTTCTTAATAAGAGTACAGTTATTTTACTTATGTAAAAGTAGTTAAAATAATTTTTCCTTATTTTAATAAAAATGATGAAAAGAATAAGGTCAAGATTAAATGACACGTGTAGGGTGAGGAGTCAGAGAAGTATGTATCCAGCATTTACTTAAGACTCTGAATGCCAATTTGAGTCACTCTAATGGAAGGCAGCCATGCCCATGCAGTGGAGAGTTCTGTAGAATGGGGAACAGACACATGTAGGGCCTCGGAAATGGGAGTCCCAAGCATGTCTTGGGCTCTATCCAGCTAAACTTTTTTCAACATACTTCTGGATTGTTGAGCTAATTTCTTCACAGTCTTGTGTTTCAAATTAAATAGGAAGATTTAAAGCAATTCTGAAGCATATTCAACATCTTGAGAGCAGAGGCAATTTTCTTTTCAATACAATATCATAAATACAAGTATAATGCTAGCAATTGGTAATTGTTAAACATATGCTTTCTGAATGAATTAATATTCTGTTTGGTTTTTTCCAATACCTTGATTTTTTTTTTTTAGAAATAAGTAATATACTAGTTATAGGAGTGGTTTGAGTATCATATAAGTAATGCATTTCCTTTCCAGAGATTCTTGTGGGTAAAGCCTGAATATTAAAGTAGTTCACCAATAACTTTTTTCTCTATAAAAAGGAATTAAAATTATAAAATGAGAAATAAAGGAGTTATCACATAGCTGAATATTAATCACTACAGATTGCAATATACTTTAGGTTAAAAAATAGCACTACTAATGATAATCCCCCAGATGTTGCCTTCTTTCTTAAATGTGATTTTAAAAAAAGTTTAGAAAATATGCACCATTTGGGCTTGCTGTACTGGTTGTATTTTTATAACATGCACTTACTTTTTTTTTTCTTTTAGGAAATTGATGTTTTAACTTCTCTTAGATGTAATTATGAATTGATCAGCATTGACGGAAATATAACTATTCATTGCTTAGGCATACACTGGCATGTACTATGTTGGGGTAATATGTCTAAATGTCATTTTATAACACAAATGGAATTAAAGTAAAATATTTTAATGAATGTATTATTTCATTTATTCTCAATTCATATGAGAAGATAATTTCTCTGGAGAAAAAATTTAAAAAAAGTTTTCAATTATAAAGATTAAAGAGCATTTAAAATGTCTCCGATTGGGGATTCACTTCACAGAGATCTTTACCTGGATTTAGCAACTGAGTCTTTCTGTTTTGAAAAATTCCCCTGCCAAGTGAGGAAGGTTATTGAATAACTAGAAACGTTGCAATTTAGGAAAGATTTGTGTCGTAATTCCTTCCCCACACCAGTAGATAAAGAGTGTGGGTCAATCCTACAAAACTTATTTTGCTGTCACTTATATTTGTATGAAATAAAATAGAATTCTGCAGAGCTTTGCACAGTATTAAGTTTAGAGGAGGAGAAGAGGACAGAAAAAACGAATTGGGGTAGGTTACATGACAGCAATGTTTCCTCCACCACCTCAGAAAGAGTGCATGTACTCCTCTCTGCTTGTTTGTCTCATGAGTCTGGATGCTCAAAAGCTTAATTTTACTGCCCTTATGATTATCTAGTAGGAAGCTGAGAATGAAATGAAGATAGAGAGTTTTCCCTTTTCTTGAAATTAATAGTTAGCAAACTTGCAGAAGTGTTTCTATAATTATAATATTTCTGCTGGAATAAGGAATACTCATATTCATGAAGAGAACTTGATACATCTTTATAGGTTTTGTTCCTTCTTTCCAGAAAAGTCTAGAAAAATCCAGAAAACATACTTTTCTCTTTACTTTTGAAGGCTATAAGGGATCAAATTTCACAAATTTCTTTTATAATCTATTTCAGGGTTTTACCACTGACATCATGAAGACAGTCATTTCTGCAGTCAAAAAAAAAACAATTCTGTTTTTATTAAAGCATATTTTATCCTTTTATTAGTGCCCATTTATTAATTTACTAGCAACTTAAACCAATAAATATCCTCCTCTAAACTATTAAATACATATTAAGTCAAACGAATTACATTTTCAAATGAAATTTATGATTTTGCAAATTATTTTTGGTTTATAGGACTCACTGTGAATCAACATATGATATTGGAGGTGCAAATGATTCAATCCTAAAATTATACTTTCCTAACTGGACAATGCCAATTCTCTTAGCCCTCCACATTGAGTAAAGTTTAATATCTATGTCTACTTTACCGGGCTGTGGACTAACTAAATAAAATTCAATACTCACAACTATGATATTTCATATGTTCCTATTATCTACTCAGTTCAGCTTGGTTTTTCTCTTTTAATTGAATCAACATATAAAAAACTATATTCTAAAATTTGTAGACTCAATTATTTGGATATCTCAGCATATATTTTGAATAAAAAATAATGAGTGACTTTTCCATTGTCTTCTATGTAGTAGCTGAAACCTAATCCACTGTCTCACCAAATTTTGCATATTTTCATTTTCATCAGCTGTGGCATTTATTTCTCAAAATCCCACATAAGATTAATAGGGATACCTCAGGATATATATTTCTCTAATATTTAAAATTTAATATTTTATTCTACCCAAAATGACATTTAGGAGACCTATTATTTCTATATAAATATAATGACATTATTAATGTATTTATTTTTAAGCTATGTTTAGTTTAAATATTCACTTACTAAGGTTAGCTATCAAAGTTAGCATTTTAAGCACATTTGATCCATTTGTGAGAATGATGTTTGGTAAGGGACATGCAACACGATATCAGGAATGTAGCTAGAGTTGGAGAAATCAAAAATCACAAACTCCTTCGTCTTAGAAAAGATAATTATGGTGTTTCAATCACAGAGACCCTGTACAACTATTCTGAGTTTTCCCAAGCTTTTTGAAAGACAAAGGATAAGACCTCAAGTAGTATGATTTGCAGAAATTTACTTTAGAAATAGCTCATGAGGGAATTCAGTTCCTGTATGAACCAGCTATATGATCATTGGTAGAGCTTCAAGTAACTGGAGACTCTGGATGCTAAACTCTCTTGATGCCTACTGTTCTTTCCTAATTGAATGAAAATGTGGGAAACATTGGATCTGAGAGGTTGAAGACACTCAATTGTTGTAAAATGAATGAATGTATTATATAAATTATAAATCTAAGATTATATCCTAGCATTATATCAATATAGCTCTTGACTGAGTTTTTCTTTCTGAACTCTCCTCTAGTTTTTACACTAAGATAATATCAACTCACAGGATTTTGGAAACTGAATGATACTATCTGAGAAAAACGACAATGTCATATATTCACTCAATACATGTTCTTATTACACATAAATTTACCGAGTAATTGCTGCCTGCAAATCATTGTTCTGTGTGGTCAGAATATATTAGTAAATAAAATGAATTTACAATTTTTTATGATGATGACAAAGACAACAATGATATCATCATTATCATCATAAAAATAACTAACAATTTTATAATTTTTGATATGTGACCAGCAATATTATAAGTATTTTATATCTAACATAATCCTTCTCTAAAAACAATGAGACAGAAATTTTTAGTTATCTGCACTCAATACATGATAAATTCAAATATAGTGAGATTAAAGCACTTGCTCAAGGTCATGAAGCTAGTAGATGGCAGAACTGAGATCAAAGCCAGGGAGTCTGGCTCCAGGATCTGTTCTTCACCATAATGCCACCTAATTATACTAAGTGACTATTAGTTGATTCTCCCAGTCTACTGTCTGAAAAAAATCTGATAGTTAAAAGTTACAGTGACTGAGAAATAATCCCTTATTTTTACCTAGGGAAGGCTAGAAAAGTTTAGAAGAAAAAAACAAGATTTATTTTAAGCATTAATTTTAAATCATTAAGGACTAATAAGCATGAGGTATAATTAATCTAAGTAACTTGTATGGTGTAAAATTGTTCAGTTACATGGATTCTTATATATTTAGAATGTTCTTAACTTGTGGAAGAGAAAGATGACCACTGTAGAGCCTAACTAGTTTTCTATGATGACTGCAGGATACAGGGTAGGACTGCGACTAGGATGCCCAATAAAAAGGAAGGTCTCAGTGGATTTTTTCACACATTTTTTTCTGTCTCTATTGTGCAGTCATCCAATTATAATATATAAATGAATGATTTAATTAAATTAACACCAACATACACACAAAAGATATGCATTATTCTGCCTTAGGTAATAAGCCAAACCCAAGTTAACAACTCAAGCTGTCACCTTTGAGGTTAATAGTGTCCTTACTGAAAATAATTCAATAAATATTAATGAATGTTAAGACTGTGTTTATAGTAAATATTGGTGTTAGGGTAGTAAATAAGTTGGAAAAATAATTATTAAAGCAAATCTCGTGCTAAGATTGCTTTAACTACATAACCGAAACAAGTAGATCTAAATGATATAATATTTTAATATCAAAAATTTTTTATGCTCTTTGAAATGATGAATGTAAATTATAATATTATTATTCATTTTTCTAGACTTCTAGACTGTTACTAAATTATTAACTATGAAAATCAGTAAACTGATTCTTCATTTATGTATTGGTTACCTCTAGTACACAAAAATACTATTTCACTCACCTAAACATATGCATAAAGTGGACTCCTGTTCAATTGAAAAGTAACACACAAAATAAATGTATTTTTAAGAAAAATTTAAATAATCCTGGATGTAAAAAATACATGTTTATTGCTAATCATAGGTACATTTTCCCTCAGTATGAGAATGATATTTTAATAAATTATGCTAAAAGAAAAATGAGTGAAACATTTTTTGAAGATAATTTATAATGTCAAGTTATGCATGAGAGTAATGAGATTAATAATAGAAAGTATAGATTTATTCATTCTCTGGATGATAAATCATGATAAGTCATTACAGTCATTTAATTCTGGTGCAGTAAAACCATGTGATGGCAAAGAGAATGGATAATACTATTTAGAACAGTCCATGTCTAGTTGATGTGTTAAAATTAAGTCAGAGTTGTTAGTAGTGTTCTAACATTGTTTTACATTAATAGAAGTCAGGCAAATTTGAATGGAATATAAATCATATAAGAATTGAATACTCTCTCTGAAGATTTCAATACAGTACATGAAGAGAACATTCCAAGATCAGCTAATTTATCTTATAATTTATGATTTTATGACTCATACATTGATTGAACACTTTCATGAAACATATCGTTAGTCCAAAAATTAAGTTATAATAAAGTAATAAACACAAAGATCACAAACTTCATTTTAATCAGTCCATAACCATTTGTATCTTTATTATTTCTATGTAAAATCTCATTTTATTTTTTAAATAATTATACGTTTATAAGTATTATTTTAAAGTTATGTAAACATCAGGCCCACAATTCATAAGTTACAAAGGGATTTTTCTTGGTTGCCTCCGATCTATAGTCCTAGTAAATTATTTGGAATTGCCGAGTGTTACAAGCTTACTTAGTAGTCTTTAGGGGATACTTCTCACATACAAAGTATACATATTTGCTTTTATATTCATTTATTCACTGCCCTTTTTACACAAAATTTAACATAATATACACACCATTCCAAACTTTTCATTTTATTTTACTGTTGTGAAGTAAGTCTTGGAGACCATTTTATGTAGCATAAAAATAACCATTTGTTAAATTCGGGTGGCCTATTTCATGTTAGAAAACACTTACTAAAAAATGTAAAAAGTGAGATATATTAATATGTATATTTTGAATTAATACATTAAAAATAAGATCAAGTAATAGGTCTAATTGATATTCTAATTTTGAAATGTATGAGTTTAAACCATATTTTGAGATATTCATGAAAATGTAAAGTATGATAAAAAAACGTAAGATTTCTACTTTTAATTATATTCACAGCTACTCTGAAAGTATTATGACTTGTGTCCTGTGATCACAATTTAAGAAAATGCTCAATTTTAGAGCTTAGTGTGAATAATTTGTTTGTTTGCTTGCTTGCTTTGTTTTATTTTCTAATTCAAAATCACAGATCAACTGAATGCTTTTACATGGATCTGTGGACCCCAGGTATATATCCTACCGTTGAAGAGAATGCAGTATTTATTTTTGTTTTTAAATTTGTCTGTTTAGAAAGTATAATCACTGACATCAAAACTCTGAAAAAGTACACATTATTTATTTTTATGTTAGTTTCTATCTGGCAAAACTGAATATTAAGAAAGTATTAATCTGCATAAATACTCAGTTATTCTAACTTTACTTTCTGTTATATATTTACTTTCCATTATAACATGAAATAATATGTTATTCCATTATATAACATGAAAGAGTTCATATAAGTTCTTAATGGATACTGAAATAATGATATAAAATTAAGATTGTCAAAATCTATAGTTAATGTTATACCCATAATAAATTAAATTTGTTACCATTATCAGTCATCTGATTTTAATAGCATTTCTGAGAATGAAAAATATTATCTTTTGAAAGATTTATTAGCTGAAATCATGTACATCTGTATTATGATTGGTGAGAGTTTTTCCAAATAGTAATGTTAAAAGAAACACAGATACATCATTATAAAATGAAATTAACCCAGGTCAATTTAACATTTTAACCATCATTACGCAGATGTAAATTTAATCTTTTAAATACATTGAAGTAAAAGGTGATTTCAGAAGTTTGGTTTACTTACATGTGGACTTTGGCATAAATTAGCAAGTGAGATTTTATAATTCTATGAGGATAATTTCACCTTTATTGAAGTGCAAATGTATTAGAATATAAATTATAAAATCTTCTCCCATGTACATTGATGGCATGCTTTTTTCAAGTTAAAACTAAGAAAAATAAAATGTTCTCTAGATAGGTTAAAAAATTTTCTCTGGCCTCTTGGAGGTATTTATTAAAATGTCACATTCTTAGTGAGGCCTTTATAGGCCAGCTTTTTTTTTTTTTTTTTTTTTTTTTTTGAGACGGAGTCTCGGTCTGTCACCAGGCTGGAGTGCAGTGGTGCAATCTCGGCTCACGGAAACCTCTACCTCCCAGGTTCAAGCGATTCTCCTGCCTCAGCCTCCCGAGTAGCTGGGACTACAGGCGTGCCACCAATCCGGCTAATTTTTTGTATTTCAGTAGAGACGGGATTTCACCATGTTGACCAGGATGGTCTAGATCTCCTGACCTTGTAATCCACCTGCCTTGGCCTCTCAAATTGCTGGGATTACAGGCTTGGGCCACTGCGCCTGGCCTAGGCCAGCATTTTTAACATTGCAACCCCATGCTATTCTTTCCCTATATTTTTTTTCCTGTGCACTTAAATTTGTAAAGGATATCATACATTTTATTTATTTATTTATTTATTTATTTATTTAGTTTTTTTTTTGAGATGGAGTTTTGCTCTTGTTGTCCAGGCTGGAGTGCAATGGCGCGATCTTGGCTTACCGCAACCTCCGCTCCCTGGGTTCAAGTGATTCTCCTACTTCAGCTTCCCAAGTAGCTGGGATTACAGTCACGCACCACCAGCCCGTCTAATTTTGTATTTTTTTGGTAGAGACAGGGTTTCTCTATGTCGGTCAGGCTAGTCCCGAACTCCTGACCTCAGGTGATCCGCCCTCCTCGGCCTCCCAAAGTGCTGGGTTACAGGCATGAGCCGCCGCGCTCAGTCGGATATCATACATTTTCTTTTTCCTTTTTTCTCTTGTTTACTGTCCACCCTGCCATCTAGAATACACGCTCCAGGGGTGGGGATAGGCAAAACAGGGGGAAGACAGGGCTTTGTCTTTCTGTAGCTCAGACTCTATAACTTGCCTGACACAGACTAGGCACTATATAAACATATGTTGATAGAGTCTAATTAGTGTTTATAACTGCACTAGTGTGTCCAAACCTCATGAGCTTCCCTTCTTAACTACCTATGTCTCAGCCTGGCCACTTTTAACAACACACCCATTTAACTAACCACCAACCCCAGCAATGATTCTCACATTGTAGCTAAGCATATTGGTACCCTGGCATTATTACAAAAATTTTGAATCAAAAGATTTGTATTATCTCTAGACCTAGTGCTCCAGGGACTATTCTTAAGGGCCTTAATTGTAATAATAAAGATTTCTGAGCTCTGGAATTCTGGTCTAGTTTCAAAGACTTGGAAACTCTACCTTCCCAAATTTAATTTAATGCCTTCCCTCTACAGGTATGCTAATTTCTACCACTTGTTCTAACTACCATGTCAAAAACCGATGGATTTTTCATTCATTCCAGCATGGGGAATTGGGGCTCAATACCCAATAAATCACAAAGGTCCATGGTATTTGGGATCTCAAAGTGATTTGGATTCAGACCAGTGGTTTTTATGGATGACAGCACATACGTATCACTTGGGGGAACTTTTAAACTCCAGTTCCCCCAGTCCTCAAAGTCCATAGTTTCACTCAGACATAAATAGTGTTTAAAACTTCCCGGGTGACTCCACTGTGCAATTCCTGGGCCAATGTTCTAGCTCTGTTGCATCACTAAGAGTTCAGGCATTCTTAATCAAGGTCTGAACACTCCTTAAATAATCAATATATTCCATTTGATTCCTACTAAAATTTAGCCATGGGCATTTCAATCGTACTTAGTTGCCACACATCACAGAACAAAATTTGCAGGTTGCAAGGGAGTTTAACAAGAAAGATAGAAAGTTGTTGTGTTTCCTTATCAGTCCAGACAATCTGGGCTAAAATTTTGTCTTCTTTTTATTACAAGTTACAAGACGTTAGAAAAAACAATTCAACCCCACTATGATTTCTTTTCTCTAATTATTGCTTTATTTTAGTGGCCACCAAGATGCCTGTCTGACCTTTAGTAGGTATTGCAATTTGAGTCTCAAAAAGATTAAGCTCCAGCAGAGCAGAGTCTGTGTCTGGCATTCCCAGTTCCTGGAACAAGGCCTGGTACATAACATGCTATGGTGAACAAAACAGAAATCTGGCAAAGGCTTAAATGGCAGATTAAATGCATTAATAGCATTAGACAATGGTACTCCATCTCATGATTTGTAGGAGAGTATCATATCCTTGCATATAATCACAATACTCAAAATAATTCAAAATACCTCGTATTTGGGGTTGGGTACATGCAATTCCTTTCTACAATCAGTTGTTGGGTCATAATTTGACTCCACATAATTAGGTGTATGTTGTAAGGCTGTGGCTAACCAAGGAAGGAAAAAAAAAAAAGAATCTCAGCATCCCAGCTATCACTTCCTGACGGAAATCGTTCTCAACATTGGCTCTGCATTATAATAATGTGGGTAGCTTTAAAATTTTTCCATACTCAGTGTATTTGGAATATACAAAGGTATATTCCAAATCAATTTCATCTGATGTTCTGGGTTCATGGACTCAGTTGATCAACCTTTTAAAACGCTCCTATACATGTGATTCTGATATATGAGCAGGATTTAGAATTATTAAAGTAGGAAAAGCCAAATTTTATTTCATAAAGAATTATAATCATAGACACTAAGTCACTTAGCAAGGAAGATCACTTATCAAATAAAACAGCACTAAGGAACTTGGAAGGAGATATTTCCGAGTATTTTTTCCTGTGCTTTCACATTTAGATGACTCCCTTACTCTCTCTTGCTGTCTGTTTTTCTTTACAGTCTTCTTACTGAACCTCCTGTTCCCAAGTGGCTTATTCATGTTTTACTCCATATTTTTCAAATGTTAACATGCGCCTATCTGAATCACCTGGAAGCCTTCTTGGCCCTATCCCCAGTGTTTCCATTTCAGAATGTTTGAGATTGGGCTCAAAAATGTTAATTTTTATTTTCTTCAGAATTCAATGGTATACTCTAAGAGTTGTAAAGCAATCATGATCATCTATGTCAGATTGTTTTCATTATCTCAAAAAGAAAAAGGAATCCTCATACATTAGCAGTCATGTCAATTATTTATTCTAGACATTTTATGTAAAGGAAATAGTAAAATAGGTGTTTTTTGTGACTGTCTTCTTTATCTTAGCATAATGTTTTCAAGGTCCATTGATGTTGTAGCATACATTAATATATTATTCAGTTGCATTACTAACATTAATTTGTATGGCTGTATATTTTATTTATTCATTCATTAGTTGCTGGGTATTTGTGTTGTTTCCACCTGTAGAATATTATAAACAATGTTTCTAAAGCATTCATGTTTTTATGTTAATCATGTTTTCATTTCCCTTGAATATATATGCAGAAATGAAATGAAGGGGTCATATGGTAATTCTATGATTAACCTCTGTGGAACTGCCAGCCTCTTTTCCAAAGTGTCTGCACCATTTTACACTCACACCAACAGTGCATGAGAGTCCAATCTTTCACCATAAGTATGATATTAATTAAAAGGTGGTTTGTAGATGCCTTATATCAGATTGTGCGCATTCCATTCTATTCCTAGTTTGTTCAGTGTCTTTATCATGTAAGCACATTTGATTTTTTAAATAGCTTTTTCTGTGTCTACTGAGATGATCATGTGTTTTTTTACCCTTATGATATTAATATGGTTTATTATATTAAGTGATTTTCAGATGTTAAAACAAGCTTGAACTTCTAAGAGAAATCACATTAGTCACAGCATGTAATTCTTTTGATATGAAACTGGATTTGGTTTACTAGCATTTTTGAGAATATTTACATCTATATTCACAAGGAAATTTTTTTCTATAATGTCTTTATCTGGTTTGGGTGTCAGGATAATACAAGTTTATAAAGTGATTGGACAGTATGTCTTCCTTTTCTACTTCGTGTAAAAAATGTGAATTATTGATTTTGATTTATTTTATTTTATTTTGCTTTAACTTTTAACTTCAGGGGTACACGTGTAGGATGTGCTGGTTTGTTACATAGGTAAATGTGTGCCATGGTGGCTTCCTGCACAGATCATCCCATCACCTAAGTATTAAGCCCAGTATCCATTAGCTATTTTTCCTGATGCTCTTCCTCTCCCAATTCCATCCCCAACAGACCCTAGTGTATGTTGTTCACCTCCATGTGTCTATGTATTCTCATAATTCAGCTCCCACTTGTAAGTGAGAACATCCGGTGTTTGGTTAACTGTTCCTGTGTTAGCTCCATCCATGTTCCTGCAAAGGACATGATCTCTTTCTTTTTTATGGCTGCATAATATTCTATGGTGTATATGTGCCATATTTTTTTGAAATCCATTTTATCACTGATGGGCATTTGAGTTTAGGCAACAGGTACAAAATTACAGATAGGAGGAATAAGTTCTGATGTTCTATTGCACAGTAGAATTACTATGGTTAAGAATATTATATTGTATATATCAAAATAGCTAGAAGTAAGAATTGTAAATGTTCTCACCACAAAGAAGTGATAAATGTATGAGGTGATGGATATCCTAAATACCCTGATTTAATTTTTCCACAATGCCTACATGTATCAAAATATCTCCCTGTATCTCACAAATATGCACAATCATTATATGTCAATTAAAGAAATTCTATAAAAATAAAAATTAAAAAATCTATAATCAAAAATCTTTCATCAAGAACATAGCATACCTAGAACGAAATAAACCCCAAACAAGAAGTAAGGCCATATTAAACAGCAGAAATCAATGAAATTGAAAACAGAAAAAAATAGAGAAATCAATGAACAAAAAGTGGATTAATTGAAAAGATTAATAAAAATTGATGAACGTTTGGCAATGTTGTCCAAAAAATAGAGAAGTTGCAAATTACTAATATCATAGATATAACAAGAGATATCACAGAGGACTTTCAAAGATCTGATGGAGACATCAGAAATATAATAAGGGATTACTAGGAATAAAAATACACACATAAATTAGACAACAAACAAAAATTAATCAATTTCTCAAAAACACAATTCACTCAAATAAAATAGATAATTTGATTAGCCCTATTCTGCTAAGAATATTAAATTTCTAATTAAAGAACTCTTCCCCAAAATCTCCAGAACAGATGATTTTCCTGGAGAATTTTATGAAACATTTAACAAAGAATTTACACCAATTCCACTTAGTGTTTTCCAGGACATATCGCAACATATTTCATAAAACTAATATTATTCTGATATTAAAATCAAAAAAGACAAATATGCATGCCAATATATGTCATAAATATAGACGTAAAGTTCATAGCAAAATGCTCACAACTATAATTCATAAATAAATGAAAATAATTTTATTCCGTGATCCAGTGTGGTTTATATCAGAGATGCAAGGCTGGTTTATATTTAAGAGTCAATTGATATAATCTATTAATAGACTGACAAAAAGCTCTCAAATAATATGAATCAATAAAATGAGGTCCATATGTTTTTTGGTAAGAAATAAAATAAAATGTCTTTTGGCAATTTTAGAAACAGTTTAAGATGTCATATCAAAAATCTCCCCTGTCAAATATCTAAGTCAAAATGTTTAAGTTGAAACATAGCTTCTTTGCAGTACCGTAACCATTTCTAAGAATTTAATTTTTTATCACATTCCATTATTTTTCTGGAAAAGATGATAACTGTGATCATTCAATAATGGTTCCCATATTTTTAAATATGTAGGTAATTTCCATGTACATTGTATATTGTATTTTTAAGACCTTTGTTTCGGTTAACATATGTGTTTATGCGTGCATATTTAGGAATTTAAAAGTGAAAATATGTAAACATTTCAGCTTTTGCCTTTTAAATAATTATTGGGTTTATGTCACTATTTTACTTTTGTTAAACAGTTGGAATTTTATGGAGTCAAGTATCAAGGTATTTTTCTGGCATTCCTTATTGATGTAATTTTTATGGCTAATTTTCCCCCAGATACATACACATACACATGGACATACATATATGTGTAATATTTTATCATTATTGTGAAATTTAAATTCTAAATCCACATGAGATTTATTTTGGTGTTTTGTATGCTACATAGATCCCACATTGTAATTTCTAAAAACAGTATTATCTTGAAAATGTTTTTTTCCACCTATTTTGCATACATTCTTGATTATGCCAAAAGGTTTCTTAAAAACTTCTTTGTTTCGTGAAACATTGCGAACTTCAGAATGACAAATCTATTTAGCAAAATAAGATTAAATTGTAAACTTTAAATATAAAATTATTCCCTCATTCAAGCTTTTCTTCCTTATATCAGATTCTACCAATTCAATCAATATGTTTGAAGGACAGACACATAATAATATTTGGATGCATTAGACAATTAAAAGGTGAAAAATATGTAAAATTTACACAAATGTACCAATGAATTATCTTGTTTAGAACTTAAATGTGAAGATTGAAAGAAAAAGAATTCATTGGCTTGCAATTGACATGTTGTTTCTGGTAAGGAAACTCAAATTTACACATGTAAATTATTTTAAAAATTAGCAGAAAATAATTTGAATTAATTCATTCTTCTATGGAATATTAAATAATATAGAATTTTAACCGGATCTTTTATGTCCATAAATATTAGTTTTTAGTTTTGATTATTTAAAATCACTTATACTTTAATTTGCATACTTAGTTTCATGGAAAATTTTGCCTATTTTATGTTTTCGAACTTAGCACTAAAAACAGAATATAATTCCCAAGGAGATTTCTACAGAGAACTTATTAGATTGTGAGATGATGATTCATTTTACAGTCAGTTATAATACAACTGAGAAGCTAGAAAACAAAACAGAGCAGAAAAAAACACAAAACCTAAAATAGCAAAGATAAGTTCATTCATTTTAATTATTCTTATATTGAATACATATTTGTTACAAAATAAAGTTTTGCCTGATTTACACATCCTGTTGTTACTCCATGAAAACCATGAATATCAAAAAGGTACGTGTCCTTATTGCCACTTCACTGAAATAAAAATTGGAATTTAGATATATTCATACAATGAAGCAGAAATATTTTAATGATAAATTGTTTCTCAAGCCTTTACTCATAGTTACTGCCTTCAGTTTGGATGTATTTTAATGCATCTGTATGTACCTTGCTTTTGCAGTAAATACTCTTCAAAAAGTAACAAAGTAGATTTTAGGTGTAGTTTCTTAAAATCAAGAACATTCCTAATAAAGGGATGTTTAGGCAACAAAATTAAATTTATTTGACCCAACAGGGAATTTATAATAGGAGAATTTTATAGCTCAGAAAGTAAAAATAGATGAGAACTATTTAATATTATTTTAATATTTTCTAAGTAAACACTGTATTTTAGCAGAAGAAAATTTTAGCAATGCATCCTGATAGAAAAATGATTATAATTAACAATACTGGGTGAGAACACAACATTGTAATGTATTTCATTTCAAGACAGATCTGCTGGCACCTTGATCTTGGACTTCCCAGCCTCTAGAACTGTAAGAAATAGATTTCTGTTGTTCATAAGCCACCCAGTTTATGATATAATACCACAGCAGCTCAAACAGACTAAGGCACTTGATAATGAAAATAAAATAAAATGGTTCATTGCAAGACTATAAAGTTTTACCCTGTACAAAGAGAGAATTAGACTCTTACAAGAAATAGCTTTACTAGAAAGTTTTCCAAACAATGTTTAATATTGTCATTGTGTTACCTCTATTATGAGAATGTTTTCCTGGTCATTTATATCTTGTTCATCACTACATTAATAATTTAAGAATCACTTTCACACAATTACCACGAATCATTGTGTGGATATTATAACAACTCTAGTAACTACCATTTTGCTTAATGACCTCAAAATTCATTTTATTCAACGAAATTATTCTTTATTATATGTGAGGAAAGAAACTACATATTTACAAATTTTAAATGTGCTTATTTTACCATAGATATGTAAATTAGCTGCAAAAGGCCATTGTCTAAGATTTAGTGCACCCATATAGACATATTAATTATTGCTTCCTTGATTAGAAGAATTTCTTTGACATTAATTGTATAGTATTTATCTCTCTTAATATCTGTGTACAGACTTACACAGACATCTGACATTAAAGTGTAAAATACTGCTTATTTATCTGGCAGTACATAATTTTGAAACAACGAAAAGTAATGTCAATTGCTTTAAAGTAAACCTTTTCTCTAACAAAAGTTAAAAACATTACTATCTCAATATTTTTGTTAGTAACATAGCAGTCAGTGAGCGTTATATTAATAAAAAGTCACCCTGATGAGCATAATAAACAAAGAGTTCGATGGACTAAAGAAGCAGTTTTGTTATTATGTAGTAGACAAATAGGCACCAATGGACATAATTATTTCCTTAAATATGTTTTGAGGGGAACATAAAATACAATGAAATTCACCTTTCCAGAATATGTGCCTCTTTAGGGTAAATTTACCTTTCTTTCCTCGTTGAATACAAATGTTAATACAATCCCTCTTTTTTCTTCTCCCCTCCCAACTCTCCTTTTTGACTAGACCAATGTCCAAGGCTAGTGTGCACTTTGTAACTCCACTGCAAAGCACATTTACTTCCTAATAATCTGAGACTTAAATGCAGTTTCCTCCAGGTATCATTGAGAGATGGTTTTAAGGATTAATAAAATATGGCCTATGAGACTATTATCTTTCTCATACCTGCTTTTCCTTCAGATGGTGTACAGGATAATCACAGATCGATTGTTTAAAGAAATATTCCTATATTCTTAAAATAGCCAGCAATTTTCACATATAGGTTAAATAATAATAAATTAATATAAATTCTTAATTGTAAGTTCCCTGGATCATTCATTGATGTATTCATTAAGCAAACTTTGGATGAACATCCTATAACATACTTTTAGGTTCTGGTTGTACAAATATTTGTATCAATATGTCATATTTATATTTATATTAATGTCCAGGTGAATGAAAATTTTTATTTTAAAATTATTTTTAAATGTTATCTATTTATGATGCTTGAAATCGCCAATATTTTACAAATGAAATATGTTCATTTATTCATTCATTCCTCTCTGGGAACTTAGGATATAATATTGAAGAGACACAGGATGAACAAATTAAAAATTCATAGCCCCTTACTCAATATGCTCCTTCTGAAGAATGAAACCTTGCCTAAAGACCAGTCTGACCTCAGGAACTCTCACTCCAGCTCCAGATCTGGAATGCAAACTTGGGAATGGAGCTACAGTGGCCCTGACCCACAACAAGTGAAGTTTTGGTGCTCATCATACAAGATACCTGGGAGACTGACGATTTAAAAAATTGAGATATAATTCATATGCCATAAAATCCACTCTTTTGAAAGTGCACAATTGAGGGAAGAGCCAAGATAGTTAACTAGACTCAGCCAGGAAGAGCGTCTCCTACCAAGAAACCAGACTGTCAAGTAGACCAGCACACTCTGAACAAATATTTGGAAGGAAGTCATTGAAAGTGGAAAGAGGGGGGATGCAGACTCTGAGATGAAGGATGAGGAAGCTGGGATCCCCACATGGTGTTACCAAGAACCAGGACTCATTCCAGGCCCAAAGTGGCTCCTAAGGATGGGCTGATTTAAATAGAAATAAAGTGACCCACTCTCACTGCTGGTCACTACAGACCAGCAGAATTCTAGCTTCAACAGACCTCACAACCCTCATGGATATTTGAGCTGGCAGGAAGAGCTGTTTGAAGAGATGGCAAGGACAGGACTCCAGATTGTGTGGAGCCTAGAGGGTTTGGCCTGGGAACAGCAGCAATGAAGTGTGGTCAATTATGCCCTCCTGTAGGTGGTTTTGGGATTTATTGACTATCGGACCTGTACAGGGACCGAACAGGGCAATCTTGCCAGTGGAATGGGATCAGTCTGATCTGACTTCACCCCTGCTTGCTGGCCTCTCCCAGGGTTCCTGCCTGACCACACCCATTTATGGCAAAGCCTCAGATGCCCAACTGGGGCACTTCTCAGTGGCCACTGCCATAGCTCCTTCACCTGCAAATCCCACCTAAGCATCAGAGAGCTTCTGCAAACAGGTACCTTCTGGTATGCACCTGCTTGCTGTCTCCCCCTACTGCTGTGTAGGCACACACTGCACACACTTGCAGCATCCCCCCACCATTTTGTTGGTGTGCACACGTGTGGACCCAACGACCCTACCATCCTGCTGCCTCTGCTATGTGCAAGTGCAGACCCCACTGCCGCCAAAACAAAGTGCTTTTGCCAGCATCTCCATCACAGTGTTGTTGCCAGTTGACTGGGAACACTTCACCTCTTTCAGTAGCAGGTGATAAACCTTGAGTGGCCACACAACAATGTCATGGGCTTGGTCCCACACCCCAGGCTTAGAGCATGCAGCCTAGGACTGCAGAGCTGAGCCTTGCTTCCCTGATATTGTCCAGAAATAAAACCAGTTGACTGAAACCAATTTATACTACAGTCAAACCCCCAAGGGTACCTATGAATGTAAAATCAAAAAGCCTCACTTGCAGGAGAGTGACTTTAAAAAACCACAGATCAGAAAGAACTAGTGCAAAAACTCTAGCAATGCAAAAAGCCAAAGTGTCTTCTTACCCCCAAATGACTGCACTAGCTCCCCAGAAACGATTCTTAACCAGACTGAAAAGTCTGGAATAACAGACACAGAATTTAGAATCTGAATGGCAATTAAGATTATTGAGATTCAGGAGAAAGTTGAAACACAATCTAAGGAAAATAAGGAATCCAATAAAATTATGCAAAATCTCAAAGATAAAATAGCTATTTTAAGAAGGAATCAAACCGATCTGTAAGTTTAGCTCAGTACAAGAGCTGAAAAACTTAGTACAGGAATTACATATCTACAAGAATTTCATAATATAATCAAAAATATTCACAGCAAAAGTGATCAAGCTGAGGAAAGAATCTCAGAATCTCAGAGCTTGAAGACTGTTTCCTCAAATCAAATCAGTCAGATAAAAATAAAGAAAAAAGAATATTAAAGAATGAATGAAAAGTCTGAGAAATATGAGATTATGTAAAGAGAACAAATCAATGACACATTCGCTTCCTGGAGAGGGAGAGAGAACAAGCAAAATGGAAAACATATTTGAGGGTATTTTCCGTAAAAAAAAAATTCCTGAAACTTGCTAGAGAGGTAAACATACAAATTCAAAATATTTGAAGAACACATATGAGATAGGAGGTAAGACAATAATCTTCAGAACAGAAATTCATCAGATTCTCCAAGGTCAAGGTAAAAGAAAACATATTAAAGGCAGCTAATAAGAAGGGGCAGGTCACCTCCAAAAATAGCACCATCAGGCTAACAGCAGAACTTTCAGCAGAAACCCTAAAAGCCAGAAGGTATTGGGGGTCTATATTCAGCATCCTTAAAGAAAATAAATTCTGTACAATAATTTTACATACAGACAAACTAAGCTTCATATGCAAATGAGAAATAAAACCTTTTGTATATGAACAGACACTAAGGGGATTTATTACCACCAGGTACACCTTACAAGAGGTCTTGAAGGAATCACTGAACTTGGGAATGAAAGACCATCACCAGACACTGAAAAAACACAATTACATACAATATACAATTATACAATAAAGCAACTATACAATCAAGTCTGCATAATAACCAGCTAACAACACAATGACAGGATAAAATCACACATATCAATATTAACCTTTACTATAAACGGGTTTAATGTCCCACATACAAGGCACAGTGGCAAGTTGAATAAAGAAACAAGACCCAACTATCTACTGTTTTTCAGAGACCATTCTCACATGCAATGACATCCATAGGTTCAAAGTAAAGGGATGGAGAAAAAATCTACTAAGCAAATGGGAAACATAAAAGAGCAGGGATTGCTATGCTTATTTCAGATAAAACAGATTTTAAGTGAACAATAATCAAAAAGGACATTACACAATTAAAATAATTCAACAAGAAGGCAACTATCATAAATATATATGCACTCAACACTACAGCATCCAGATTCAAAAAAGAAGTTCCTAAAGACCTGTGAAGAGACTGAGATAATCACAATAATAGTGACAGACTTAAATACCCCACTGATGGCATTTGACAGATCATTAAGGCAGAAAACTAACAAAGGTATTTGGGACCTAAACTCAAAACTTGACCAAATAGACCTAATGGATATCTACAGAACATTCCAACCAACAACAACAGAATATACATTCTTCACATCTGCAGATGGCACATACACTAAAATTAAGCACATGCTCAGCCCTAAAGCAATTCTTTCAACAAAATCAAAAACACCAAAATCATGCCAGCCACACTCTCAGACCACATTACAATAAAAATAGAAATTAGTACAAAGATTTCTTAAAATGGTGCAATTACACGGAAATTAAACAACCTGCCCCTGTATAACTCCTGAGTAAACAATGAAATTAACGCAGAAATCAAGAACTTATCTGAAACTAATGAAAACAAAGACACAGCAAACCAGAATCTCTGGTACACAGCTAAAGCAATGTTAACAGGAGAGATTACAGCACTAAACACTTACATCAAAAAGTTAGAAAGATCTCGAATGAACAACCTGACATCACACTTATAGGAACTCGAAGAAATAACACAAATCAATTCCAAAGCTAGCAGAAGAAAAGAACCAAAATTAGAGCCAAAATGAATGAAATTGAGATGCCAAAAAAATGCAAAAGATAAATGAAACCAAAAGTTGTTTATTTTAAGGCATTTATTTTAGGTTTAGGGGTTCATCTGCAGGTTTGTTATATAGCTAAATTGCATGTCACAGGGGTTTGGTGTACAGATAATTTTGTCACCTAGGTAGTAAGCATAGTGCCCGATAGGTAATTTTTAATCTTTGCCACCCTTCCACCCTTCACACTCAAGTAGATCCTGGTGGCAATAGTTCCCTTCTTTGTGTCCATGTGTACTTAAGGTTTTGCTGCCACTTATAAGTGAAAACATTCCATACTTGGTTTTCTGTCCCTGGCTTGGTTTGCTTAGGATGATGGCCTCCAGCTTTATCCATGTTGCTGCTGCAAAGGACATGATCTCATTCTTTTTAATGGCCGTGTGGTATTCCAGGATGAATATGTAGATTTTCTTTTTTCAGTCTACTGTTGAGAGGCATCTAAGTTGATTTTGTGTCTTTGTTATTGTGAATAATGCTGTGATGCATACACAAATGCATGTCTTAAAATAGAATGATTTATATTCCTTTGGCTATGTACCCAACAGTGGGATTCCTCAGTCAAATGGTAATTCTGTGTTAAGTTCTTTGAGGAATCACCAAACTGCTTTCTGCAACGGCTGCACTAATTTACCTTTCTCCCTGCAGTGTATAAGCATTTCCTTTTCTCCATATCCTTGCCAGCATCTGTTATTGTTTTTTACTTTTAATAACAGCCATTCTGAGGGATGTAAAATGATATCTCATTGCAGTTTTTATTTGCATTTCCCTAATGATTAGTGATGTTGAGCATTTTTTCATATGATTCTTGACTGTATATCTGTCTTCTTTTGAAAAGTGTCTGTTCACATCCTTTGCCCACTTTTTAATGAGGTTATTTGTTCTTTGCTTATTGATTTGTTTAAATTTCTTATAGATGCTGGATATTAGCCCTTTGTCAGATGCATTGTGTGGAAAAATGTTCTCCCATTCTGTAGGTTGTCTGTTTACTCTGTTGACAATTTCTTTTGCTGTGTAGAAGCTCTTTAGTTTGATGAGATCCCGTTTGTCTATTTTTGCTTTTGTTGTAATTGCTTTTGGCATCTTCGTCATGAAATCTTTGCCCATTGCTATGTCCAGAATGGTATTGCCTAGGTTGTCTTCCAGGGTTTTTATTGTTTGGCATTTTACATTAAAGTCTTTAATCCATCTTGAGTTGATTTTTTATATGGTGTAAGAAAGGGGCCCAGCTTCAGTCTTGTGCATATGGCTAGCCAGTTAACCTAGCACCATTTATTGAATAAGGTGTCCTTGCTCTATTGTTTCTTTTTGTCAGCTTTGTCAGAGATCAGATGGTTGTAGTTGTGCAGCCTTATTTCTGGGTTCTTTAATTTGTTCCATTGGTCTATGCATCTGTTTTTGTACCAGTACCATGCTGTTTTGATTACTATAGCCCTGTAGTATAAAGTCAGGTAGCATGATGCCTATAGCATTGTTCTTTTTGCTTAGGATTGTCTTGGCTATTCTGTTTTTTTTTTTTTTTTTTTTTTTTGGTTACACATGAATTTAAAAATAGATTTTTCTAGTTCTATGATGTATGCTGTGGAAAGCAGTGTGGTGATTCCTCAAAGACCTAAAACCATACCCACCATTTGACCCAGGAACTACATTACTGTGTATATACTCAAAGAAATATAAATCATTCTATCATAAAGACACATGTACAAATATGTTCACTGCAGCACTATTCACAATAGCAAAGACGTGGAATCAACCTAAATAACCGTCAATGGTAGACTGGATAAATAAAATGTGATACATATATACCATGGAACACTTTGTAGCAATAAAAAAAAAGGTGATCATGCTCTTTGCAGGAACATGAACGAAGATGAAGGTCATCATTCTTAGTGAACTGAGGCAGGAACAGAAAACAAAATACAGCATGTTCTCACTTATAAATGGGAACGAAATGATGAGAACACATGGAAACATAGAGGGGGACAACAAACACTGGGGCCTACCGGAGGGTAGAGGGTGGGAGGAAGGAGAGGATTATCAGAAATAACTAATGGATACTAGGTTGAATCCTGGGTGGCAAAATAATCTGTACAACAAAGTCCTGTGACATGAGTTTATCTGTATAACAAACATGCACACATATCACTAAACTTAAAATAAAGATTTTTTAAAAAATGGAACAGTCACACAAGATTTTGTGTGCAATTTCACAATATTAACACATTTTCCTAAAGTTCAACACTAGGTTCCCTCCAAGAGCTTGGTGCACCTTTATGGGTCCCAGTTAGAACCCCTTGACTTAATTTTACTTTCCTTTCTTAATGTAAATGGTTTTCTTTAGAGAAAAACTTGGATGCCTACCCTTCGTGATTATATGTGCCTTGCCAACAGCATATCTTTTCTTTATTCCTGGTAAGTGAAGAATATTTCAAGACATAAAAGACACTGGAAAGCATTGTTTTACTTATTGTTATTAATCACATCTTCTTTAGAAACTGTTTTGTGAATGAAATATGTGTACCAGAAAATGTATCTGCTTCCTTTTGTAAATCAATACAACAAACAAATACATGCTGTTTAAATGCTGATATCATATTCTCAACTCATCTGCCTATTTTGAAATATTAGAATACTATGAATGTGCTTAAGAAACAAGTAATGCATCAATGTAGATAAAATATTAATCTTTTTAAAAAATTTAAGTTTATCAAAAAGCCTTAAGAAATTGTGAGAAAGAAAAATAAAATATTGATGCATTAAAATATAACAGAATTTCGTTTTACTAAATTTTGATGTTATTATATTCATTTTACAATGGAAGAGCTTGCAACATAATTCGTAAAACAGAGAAAATGTCTGCGCAGAAATGTCAGAGTTATATATACATGAGGCACTCAGTCACCCTTGCTCATTACATTTTCTTTCACTGAGAATTTTAAGAAAATAATATATTTAAAACATTTTTAAATATGAATATTCACATTATATTTGTATCTTTAAAATCAAGAACGCTCAAACATTAGTATTTTACAATGCTGAAAAAATTTCTGCCCCCAAGAGAATGTGATATGATTTTACAAATTATTCATTTTATAATTTAAAAGCTTATTGTCATCATATGTCTCCCAAAGTATGTGCATGTATATGCACATATACACAAACACATACATACATATATGCACACAAAAATGTTTATATATGTAATTTTGGGCTGATAACAATTGAAACTTTTCTGAAAGAACAAAACTACTAAAAAACCCAAATGTGTGCATACAAATATACACACACACACTCAGGTTTTTGATATATGTATATCAGAGTATAACATATATATATATATCAGAGTCTAATCAGAGTATATCTCTGATTTCTGTGAATCTTGTTGGCTTTATAGACAAGATTTTTAAAGTCTGCATCATGACTTTTAAAAGTTACAGGATGAATTCCTTCATGCAGCTGATTTTTGATGATTTCACAAGGACAAACTTTAGTTATTTGAAATTCATCACTAGCATTTTCCCAAAGATACATAAATAGTATGGTGCAGCACTGAATTCATTTAAAATGAACTAATCACAAAATCATATCATGATGAAATACGTGTCAAAAAAATGACATAGCCATGTTTATCTTAAACCAAGCATAGTCGTCCACAGTCATTAAAGGTGGTCAGTTTGCAAAATGGAAATGAGATTTAAGAGTAAATATTCTTGTTTATTCCAGTGGTTCAAACAGAATAGCAAGCATGTGAGCCTATAAATACCTAAACTTTTGTAAAGTTAAGTGAGAAATTAAGGAAAGGGAATATAATCATACTTTTTAAGATAAGGCAAGAAATTTTTTCTATAAGATAGAGCTATGATTATGCTATAACATTGGTAAAATAGTGGACAACAAAACAGAGAGCATAAAAAGTATGAAACTAAGTCATTTTAAACTGTGAAACTCCTATTTGTTAGAAAAAATTACAAATCCATGGGTATATCAATTCAATAAACCTTATTAAAAATGTAGCTATTCATAAGAAAAAAGTAAGGTATGATTCCATCACACCACATGAGACAAAATTCCCAAATAAGTTTACCGTTATTAATCCACTCTCACGCTGTTAGGCTATCAATAAAAACATACCCAAGGCTGGGTAATTTATAAAGGAAAGATGTTTAATTGACTCACAGCTCAGCATGGTTGAGGAGGACTCAGGAAACTTACAATCGTGGCTGAAGAGGAAACAAACACATCCTTTTTCACATGGCGACATGAAGGAGAAATGCTGAGCAAAGGGGTAAAGTCCCTTATGAAACCATCAGCTCGCATGAGAACTCACTCACTATCACAAGAACAGCATAGAGGTAACAGCACTCATGATTAATTTATCCCCCACCAGGCCCCTCCCACAAAACATGGGGATTAATTATGGGAACTACAAGATGAGATTTGGGTGGGGACATAGAACCAAACCATATCATTCCACCCCTGACTCCTCCCAAATCTCAAGTTCTTACATTTCGAAACACAGTCATGTCTTTCAAGCAGTCCCCAAAAGTCTCAGTTCACTCCATCATTAACCCAAAAGTCCAACTCCAAAGTCCAATTTGAGACCAGACAAGTCTCTTCTGTCTATGAGTCTTGACTGTAAAGTCAATAGCAAGTTGTTACTTCCTAGATACAATGGGGGTAAAGGCATTGGGTAAATACACCCATTCCAAATGGGGGAAGTTGACCAAAACCAAGGGCCTACAAGTCACATACAAGTCCAACATCCAGCAGGGCAGTCAAATCTTAAAACTCTGAAATAATCTCCTTTGTCTCCACGTATCACATCCAGGTCACACTGACGAAAACGTGGGCTTGCATGGCCCTGGGTAGCTCCACCCCTGTGGTTTTGCAGGATACAGCTTCCCTCCTGGCTGCCTTCATGGGCTGGTGTTGAGTGCCTGTGGGTTTTCCAGGTGCACAGTGCAAGCTGTTGGTGAATCTACCATTCTGGGGTCTGGAGAACAGTGTCCCTCTTCTCATAGCTCCACTAAACAGCACCCCAGTGGGGACTCTGTATTGGGGTGCCCACCCCACATTTCCTTTCCACACTGCCCTAGTAGAAGTTCTCTATGATGGCTCCACCCCTGCAGTAAACTTCTGCTTGGACAATCAGGTGTTTCCATACATTCTCTGAAATGTAGGTGGAGGTTCCCAAACCTCAATTCTTGACTTTTGTGCATTAGCAGGCTCAATAACACATGGAAGCTGCCAAGGCTTGGGGTTTGTAACCTCTGAAGCCATAGACTGAGCTGTACCTTGGCTCCTTTTAGCCACAGCTGGATCTGGTGGGATTCAGGGCACCAAGTCCCTAGGCTGCACACAGCCGGGATGCCCTGGATCTGGCTCACGAAACCATTTTTTCCTTCTATGACTCTAAGCCTGTGATGGAAGGGGCTGCCATTAAGACCTCTGGCATGCCCTGGAGACATTTTTCCTAATTGTCTTGGTGACTATCATTTGACTCCTCATTACTTATGCAAATTTGTGCAGCCAGTTGGATTTACTCCCCAGAAAATTGGTTGCCCTTTTCTATCACATTGTCAGGCTGCAAATTTTCCAAACTTTCATGAAATGCTTCCTCTTGAATGCCTTGCCACTTAGAAATTTCTTCCACTAGATATCGTAAATCATCTTTCTCAAGTTCAAAGTTCCACAGATCTCTAGGGCAGTGGCAAAATGCCACTAGTCTCTTCCCTAAAACATAACAACAGTCACCTTTATTCCAGTTTCCAACAAGTTCCTCATCTCCATCTGAGACTATCTCAGCCTGGACTTCATTGTCCATGTCACTATCAGCATTTTGGTCAAAGCCATTCAAAAACTCTCTCAGAAATTTCAAACTTTTCCATATCTTTCTGTCTTCTTCTGAGCCTTCCAAACCATTGAAACCTTTGCCTGTTACCCAGTTCCAAAGTTGCTTTGGCATTTTCAGGTATCTCTACAACAGTGTCCCACTACCCAGTACCAATTTACTGTATTAGTTCATTCTTATGCTGCTAATAAAGACATACCTGAGACTGGGTAATTTATAAAGGAAAGAGGTTTAATTGACTCACTGTTAAGCATGACTGGGAGGCCTCAATAAACTTAAAATCATGGAAGAAGGGGAAGCAAACACGTCCTTCTTCACATGGCAGCAAGAAGGAGAAGCACCAAGCAGAAGGGGGAAAAGCCCGTTATAAAACCATCAGGCCTCATGAGAAGTCACTCACTATGATGAGGGCAGCATGGAGGTAACCACCCCCTAGTTTCAATTACCTCCCACCAGGTTCCTCCTACGACTTGTAGGGACTATGGGAACTACAGATCAAGATAAGATTTGGGTGGGGATACAGCAAAACCATATCAATTTAGGACATAAATATTTAAAGAAAAACTGTCAAATAACATCTAGCAAATAAGATACTATTATTGTGATATTGCATAGACTAGAAATAAAATGAAAATACAAGGATTAAAATGAAGATTAAAATATTATATATACTTTAGTTTTTTCTGAACAAGGAAAATGAAATAAATAATATTAAAATATAAGCAAACAATTAAGGAAAGATATTTCAAAGCATGTAATTAACCAAGAATTTTTAACCAAAATATATTGCAGACTTTCTTCAAAGCAACAAGCTTAAAAAAAACACACAAAAATTTGGAGAGAATATAATCAAACACAAAATTAAAGAATTCAAAATGCTCTCAAAATAATTATGTGAAAAGAGGTTGAATTTTACACACAATCCTGACAATACGTGATGAAACAACAGTGAGATATCATTTCACTCACAGCACATTAATAAACTGGTTCTTTAAAAAATAAACTTTATTTTTTACAATATCTTGTATTTTTGCAAAATAAAGTTTGACTACATTTTTTAGTCATGTGCTGCATAATGATGTTTTGGTCAATGGCAGTCTGCATATATGACAGTGGTCCCATCAGATTATAATTGAGCTGAAATATTCATATCACACACTGACATAGCTGTTGCAATGTTGTAATGCAACACATTACCTTTTCTATGCTTAAATAAGATTAGATACACAAATACTTACTATTGTGTTACAATTGCTAACAGTATTCACTACAAGAACACGCTGTACAGGTTTGTAGCACAGGTGCAATAGGCTATGCCTGTATAGCCTAGGTATATCGTGGACTATGACATCTAGGTTTGTGTAAGTACATTCTATGATGTTCTCATGACAAAATTGCTTAATGACATATCTGAGAACATATTCCCTTTATTAAGCAATGCATGACTACGTTTTAGATTTACAGAGAAACTGTGAAAATTGTTCAGACTTCCTTTGTAGATCACACCCAGGTTCTTCTATTATTAATATCTTCCATTAGACTTGTTCTTTTATTTATTGGTTTATGAATAAACCAATATTTATACATTATTACTAACTAAAATCTGTACTCTATTTAGATTGCCCTAGTTATTTAGTTTCCTTTTTTTTTTAATTCCAAGATCTCATCCAAGATGTTTTTCTTATTAGACTAAGGTTATTGGTTTGGGGGAGGAAGACCACAGAGAGTATGTGAATTTTTACCAAAATATATCAAAGATACATGCTATTCATGTCACATCACTGTTGATGTTGACACGTTGACCTTGATCGCCTGGATATGGTAGTATTTGTCAAGTTTCTCTACTCCAAAGGTAATATTCTCCTTTTACATACTGTACTCTTTGGAGAAACTTATTATGCCCAGCTAACACATCATGAGTGCAGTTAATTTTAACTTTTTTGAGGATGGAGTACATATATAAATTATTTGGACTTCTTCTATATGCAGTATTTGTCTCTTTTTCTTATTTATGTTTTCAAACATTATATCATTACAGATTCATAAATATTTATGTTATACTCTGGTTACATTCAATAACACATTTGTGTTTTTTTTGTTCAAATTGTTCTGACTGTGTCTATTAAAAGCTATTTCTATTGGTTTCTGTTTCCCTGGTTATGGCTAGGTTTTGGCATATTATCTTGCGGTACTTTTTTTAACAAGTCCTCACTCTCTGGAACTTTAAGATACTCCAAAATAATCTTTTGTATTTCCTACCCCAGCCTTACAAACAGCCATTTCTTCAAGGAGTCCTTGATTCTTTTATTGTAGAATTGTATTAAAAATCAAGATCTGGGTGCTAGATCTATGTATGATAACTGGAGGGCCCTTGCTTCCAGGTCCTCTCTGCTGAAAAAGCAATTAAATACATGCAATTAAATAATTACTTAATTGCAATTAAATATACTATCAAATGTATAAATTTGATAGCAATTAAATATACTATCAAATGTATAAATATAAATACGCACATAAATATGTATCCATCTGTACCTATAGTTAACTATACATGAACTTACACGAATGTCTCCCACTCTAATCCTGTAGCACATGGATTTGCCTCACCAGCCCCGTTACTTTTCTAGTCTCACTCCATCAGTGAGAAATCTGACTCCCACCATTCACCATATATTTGCTTTATTGCTCATTTCCAGTACACATATACAGCAGTGTCAAAAATGTTAATCAATAACCTTGCAGGACACAACTTTATAATTAGATTACGGTGCTTATGGGCCTTTTACATTTAGTCTTACAAATTTCAACCACTTTCAAAGTTACTAGATCAACAGCTTTCTCCCCCAATGTCCTTCAATAAAGTTGTTTTATACATTTGACATAGAGTTAAATCATTTTGTCACATTCTGCATTTCATTCTGCAATCCCCATCATCAATGTTTCTTAAATTTGCATACATAAGTGTCCACTTTTTTTGTTGTAGAGTGCAATTGATTTCGGCTTGCATAGTGTCATGTCTCCACAATTACATTTGCATATAGAACAGAAACAACAACAACAGAATACAGGAGAATCCCTGAATATGCAGGAATTAATGATACATTTAAAAAAGAAACATGAAGGGAAATTTAAAAGTATATATATTTTTAAATAGCAAGGAATAAATCAAAAGTTAAATTGGAATATACTCTTTCCCTGGAAAAGAATAAAAATACTATCTATTAAGATTAGCGAATGTAGCTGAAACAGAAAATTCACCCCACAAAGAAAATTTGTTTCACCTATTTAACCCTCCCCTTACTCTCCAACCTCCACAACCACTGATATTTCTATCATTGTAGCTTCATCATTCCAGAATGCCATATAATTGTAATCATACTATATACAGCTTTTGCATACAACTTTTTATCACTTAGAAATGTGCATTCTAAGTTTCCTCCATTTTTTATGTCTTGATAGCTCCTTATTCTTTATAGCTAAATAAAAACCCATTGTATGCATGAAGCATGTCCAACACTTTGTTTATTTATCTATTGAAGGACATCTTGGTTGCATTCTTTACACACAACTTACTTCTAATTTGGGGCAGTTATGAATAAAGTTTCTATACACATCTGTGCAAAATAAAACATGATGACTTTTTAAATGTCAGTCTATTTCTGGGTTTTTAGTTATGTTTCATCGATCTATGAATCCATTCTTTAGCAAATACCAGGCTGTCTTCATTAGTATAAATCTATATTGTCTTAAAATTGAGTAGTATTAATTTTTCAACTTTCTTTTTTGAGTACTGTGCTGTCTATTGTATGTCTTTGACCTTTCCATATAAATTTTAGAATCTGTGTACTGATACCTAAATAATTTTTGATGGAATTTTGACTGGGGTTACACTGACTCTGTAGAACAAACTGGGAAGAACTGGCAGCTTAACAACACTGAGTCTTCGAATGTATGAACATGGAATACATCTTCATTTATTTAGGTCTTTGATTTAACTTCAACACAGTTTTATAGTTTTCAGCATATTAATCCCATATATATTTTGAAAGATTTATATCTTTCTTACATTTTTAATATTATAAGTAATTTTTTCAGCTTTTATAATCAATAGGTACATGTGCAGGTTTGCTACTAGAGTATATTGTGTGATGCTTAAGTTTGGAGTATACAATTGAATAAATCATCCAGATAATGAGCATAGTATTCAATAGGTAGTTTTTCAACATTTGCCCCACTTCCTCTCTTGCACCTCTAGTAGTCTTCAGCGTCTGAAGACTGAAGTCATATTTATGTCATATTTATGACATGAAGTCATATTTATGTCATATTTATGACATGAAGCCATATTTATGTCAAAGTGTACCCAATGTTTATCTCCTACTTATACATGAGAACATACAGTATTTAGTTTTCTGTTTCTAGATTAGTTTGTTTATAATAATGGCCTCCAGCTGCACCCATGTGGCTGTAAAGGACATAATTTCATTCTTTTTTATGGCTGCGTAGTATTTCATGGTGTATATCTAACAGATTTTCTTTATTTCATCTACGTTGATTCCATGTTTTTGCTACTGTGAGTAGTGCTGCAATGAACATATAGGTGCACATGTCCTTTTGGTAGAAAAATTTATTTTACTTTGAGTATATACCCAGTGATGGGATTTCTGGGTCAAATGATAGCTCAAATCTTAGTTATTTGAGAAATCTCCATAAAACCTACAGAATGGAAGATAATATTCCCAAACTATGTATCCAACAAAGGTCTAATATCCAGAATCTATGAGGAAATTACACAATTCAACAAGCATAAAAGAAATCACCTCATTAAAAAATAAGCAAAAAGACTTGAATATATACTTCTCCAAAGAAGACATACGAGCAGCCAACAAACATATATAACATTGCTCATCATCACTAATCATCAGATAAATGCAAATTAAATCTACAATGAGGTACTATCTCACACAAGTTAGAATAACTTGTTTAAAGGTCAGAAAATAACAGGTTTTGGTGAAATTGTAGACCAAAAGGGGCACTGGTACACTGTTGGTGAGTTTAAGTTCGTGGTGTAAATTAGTTCAGCCACTGTGGAAATACTTTTAAATTTTAAATTCCCATTGTTTAGTAAGATATAAAATGCAAAATGATTTTTACATGTTAGCCTTGTGTCATGTGAGCTTCTACATCACATAATAGTATCTTGGTGAATGTTCTATATGAGTTTGAGATGAATAAATATTCTGCTGGTGTTGAGGATGGAGTATTCTATCAATATCAGTTAGACAAAGTTGGTTGATAGTGCTATTCACTATCACTACATCTTTATTGATTTACTCCTGTTTGGTTTATCAATTATTTAAAGAGGAATGTTAAAGTCAGTAATTTTTTTTCTGTAAGTTACTGCCTCTTGTAGGTTGACACTGTGTTGTTAGATGCACACAAGTTTAGGATTTGTTATATTTTCTTGAGGAACGACCCCTTTATCATTACGTGGTGTCCCTTTATTAGTCCTGAAAAATATTTTTATTTGAAATTCTGCTTTGTCTGAAATTAAAATAGTAACTGCAGCATTTTTTTTTCACTGATGTTAGCATGGTATACCTTTTCCACTTTTCCTTCAAATTATTTGGTTCTATAATTAAGGTCTATTTCTTGTAGACATATAGTTGGGACTTGTTTCTATAAACATTCTGACTGTCTCTACCTTAGAATTAGTGTATTACTACTGTTCCCATTTACAGTTACTTTTAATATAGTTGAGTTAAACATTTCTTAGCCCTTGTTTATAATCACGTCCTACTTATTGCACCTTTGTTTATTTTTACTTCTTCCCCTTTGTTCAGCCTTTTTTTATTGTTTTCATTTAATATTGTAGATAATTGAATTTTTCTCTCATCTATTACCATATTAACTATATCTCTCTTTATTATCTTTAATGGTTATCCTACAGTTCTCAATATCCATTTTTAATTAATGTACTCTAACTTCAAATATCACTACAGCATTTCACATATAATGTAGGTACCTTTGAGTGTTATAATCTTCTCCCTCTCGTATCTTATATCACTGCTTTAATTCATTTCACTTATCCATAGGTTATAATTACCCAACACACTGTTATCCTTATTACTTTGAACAAAGTTATTTGTTAGATCAATTAAAATAAAGATTAAAATATATTTTATCCCTATTGATTCCCTCTCTGATGCTCTTTGTGTAGATCTGCAGGGAAAAGAAAGAGAGATCAGACTGTCACTGTGTCTCTGTAGAAAGGAAAGACATAAGAGACTCCATTTTGAAAAAGACCTGTACTTTAAACAGTTGCTTTGCTGAGATGTTGTTAATTTGTAGCTTTGCCCCAGCCACTTTGCCCCAGCCACTTTGACACAACCTGGAGCTCACAAAAACATGTGCTGTGTGAAGTCAAGGTTTAAGGGATCTAGGGCTGTGCAGGACGTGCCTTGTTAACAAAATGTTTACAAGCAGTATACTTGGTAAAGGTCATGGCTATTCTCTAGTCTCAATAAACCAGGGGCACAATACACTGTGGAAAGCCGCAGGGACCTCTGCCCTTGAAAGCGGGGTATTGTCCGAGATTTCTCCCCATGTGATAGTCTGAAATATGGCCTCGTGGGATGAGAAAGACCTGACTGTCCCCCAGCTCGACACCCATAAAGGGTCTGTGCTGAGGAGGATTAGTAAAAAAGGAAAGCCTCTTGCAGGTGAGATGGAGGAAGGCCACTATCTCCTGCTTGCCCCTGGGAACTGAATGTCTCGGTGTAAAACCTGATTGTACATTTGTTCAACTCTGAGATAGGAGAAAAGCTGCCCTGTGGCGGGAGGTGAGACATGTTTACAGTAATACTGCCTTGTTATTCTTTACTCCACTGAGATGTTTGGGTGGAGAGAAACATAAATGTGGCCTACGTGCACGTCCAGGCATAGTACTTTCCCTTGAACTTAATTATGATATAGATTCTTTTGCTCACGTGTAATTTGTTGACCTTCTCCTTATTATCACCCTGCTCTCCTGCTACATTCCTTTTTGCTGAAATAATGAAAAACAATAATCAATAAAAATTGAGGGAACTCAGAGGCTGGTGCCAGTGCAGGTCCTTGGTGTACTGAGTGCCGGTCCCCTGGGCCCACTATTGTTTCTCTGTACTTTGTCTCTGTGTCTTATTTCTTTTCTCAGTCTCTCGTCCCAGCCGACTAGAAATACCCACAGGTGTGGAGGGGCAGGCCACCCCTTCATAGATCTAAGTTTCTGACCTATGTTATTTTTCTCCTTTCTGAAGAAGATTTTAAAACATTTTTAAAAGAAATGTCTGCTGATAATATATTTTCTCTGTTCTGAAGAGGTATTTTTTCTCCTCATTTTTGAAGGATAATATCACTGGCTATAAAATTCTAGGTTGCTGGTTATTTTCTTTGAACACTTTACCCCATTGTTTTCTTTTTTATATAATTTCACACAAAAAAATCAGCTGTAATTATTTCCTAGTTTCTCTAAAGTTAGGATAATTAGGCATATACATATAGTTATATGGTATTTACAAATAATAAATCATATCATTTAATTAAAACAAAACAAAAATCTTTGGAACAAAGGATATAGCATTGACTCCACTTGTCACTCGTGATGTCATCTACACCATACTCAATCTACCCTTTCTCACAGGGCCATGGTTTTGTCAACTTATTCCCTTTGACATATGGTTTTAAATAAGTTTTAGTGAATGAAAGTTACTGATAAGAGATTGCAATTCAGTAGCCACAGAGAGGAAGGAATATTTATAATATTTTATTTATAAGAGATTAAAAACAAAATAGATAATTATAAGTTATTTTTATACATAACAAGATCAGTGAATTTCTGATTAACGATGAGAAGTTATTTTAACCGTGTTATTGTTACCACTCTTTCATTTTCTCCTCCTCTTCTATTTTCTCTTCTCCACTTCTCCACTCCTTTTCTTCCTTGATCTCTTCTCTTTCTTCTTCTGTAGTATATGTCCTTCTTTCCCCATTGTTGTACCTAGTCTTTAAGGGTGAGTTGATTTCCTTGCTGGTCTTCCTTCAAGTTGAGAATGAAAGACCAGAAGTAATCAGAATTAGGTGAACTATTTTTAGCCTTGCTTATATCAAAATAGTATACAATGAAGCTATTTCTAGAAGCCATCACAACTACAAATATTTTCCATTGTTATCTTCTTTGCACCTTTATCTTTAGTCAAATCACAGACAACAATCTAAAGTATACAATAGGAAAATGTAGAAAAAAGCAACTATGACTTGCAATTAAACAGTTAATGGTATTCTACTTCCATTGTAGCATAGTAAAAGAAATTACTACTAAAATACAAAATTTTAAGAAGAGCTGCAAAAATGTAAGAGAAGAATGGAATCAAAATAAAATTTAATTATGATAGAACATCCCATACTATTTTACCTTTGAATCTAAAGTATTTTTTCTTATCTAAATAATTGAGGGAGAAAGAGTAAGAGAAACTAAGTTTATAAATTGCATGAGTTCTTGAATTCTGACAAAAATATTTTTGACTTTTTCACACAGGTATATTATAGAAATCTAGAAATTAATTTCTAAATGAATATGTGTGCATGTGCAGGTAACAATTCTTACAGTATTTTAATGAAAAACTGTGCATACGGGAGGTCTTATGGTGTAGAAATAAAGAATACTGACACTGAGGTCAAACTGCCTGAATTTAAAACCTATCTAAATTAGTGACCATGTGATCATTTATAAGGAAATTAATCTCTAAAGTTAAAATAATAATACTAACATCAAACATGTTTATGAGTCTTAACTTACATACATTAAAAATTCTTTAATACATATAATTTATTAAGTATTTAATATATGTTGGTTATATCATGGCAAAAAAACAGTCTATGCAATTTAAGCAAATATAATCCATACCTACCATAATAGATTTTAATATCAAATAAATGTATATTTTGGTTTATTCATTTGCTTTTTAACTTTCCTAAAAATAAATGGAATTTGATATTAATAAATAACATAAAAAATACAACTGAAAATCAAGATAAAATATTTGGATCTTCACTGTTAAATTATTTAAAGAATTAGAGATAATAGATTGTTAATGGTCATAATCACATAATCACGATCATAGAAACTGACGGGAATTTAATTTCTAAATGGTTCATAGAAAGTTTCCATTAATTTTAATATGCTTTCACTCTTCTGATTCTATTTTAAATCAATAATTTTGATAGCTGTTTAGTATTTTTATTGGTATGGTCAGTAAGATTTGGATATAGGAATCAACATTTCAAGAGAGGAAAGAACAGATAAATATTTTCAAGTTTTGCCCTTAGCACTCTACTCTTTTCTTTCTACAATGTTTCTGTTGAAAATCTCATTGACTGCCATTATTTTAACTTTCCCAGTTATAAGTAAGTCTTAGTTCTGCATTAACTTTTCTCTTTAACTGGAGTCAGCATTTTCAACAGTTACTGGTTTATTTCTATATGTAAAATACTTCCATTTAAAATATTATCTAGAGAAAGAGAACTAAATCATAAACATATGTTATAATTAGTTATACATAAAGAAAATGGAGTCTCTTAGAATTTATGTGATGTAACTTAAAGCACAGATTCAGTAACTAGAAAGGCAAGGGCTAAAACATATGTTTACAATATAAATCCACTGCCCTTTGTATATGGTACTCTTATATGTAAATGTATCCTAATGCATAACACTGTTATAATAATTCAGTTTTATTATATCACTGTACTTATATCAACATTCATAACATGCACAATTGGTGTTTCATTCAGATTTAATTTATTTTATTAGCTCTTTCCAGCATTGTATATATGGAGAAAGCCCCTTACACTAAGTTATCTGAATGAACTGCTCTACATTATGTTTTGATGAAGGCATTATTGCTTTGTGTCTCTTTAGGGTATTGCAGATTCAAAAATATAAAGCTTATTAACATGAAACAGCTCCCTGAAGAAAAGTGTTCTGTGGAATCCAATGTTTACAAACATTTATAGCCCTATCCATCTAAAAGCTGTCCATTAGTTAGCAGTAAATCAGAATGATTTGCATTGAAATACACTATTACCTTTAGTGGCCATGCTACAATGCACGCAAGTGCACAGACACACACACACACAGACCCCCCCACACACACACACATCTGTATATAATATATATATGATGTGGAATAATACTATTCTGCAATGCCTTCTTCTAAGTTAAAGCAATCCACTAACAAATTTAAAGAGAGATACATTATATATTTATTTTCATATTCAATCCATGACCATTTCTGTAGTGGTCCATACCTAAGATTTCTTTTATCTCAACTCTGTAAGTATTACCTTGAATTCTGAAAAAAATGATGATTTCAATCCTGAATAGTAATATTTCATATCTGCTAACCAGATTGAATGAGTTTCAGTTGTAACATAACAAGAGATATCAGGATTTTATACCAACATATGTATTTGTTAATTTATTAAATATATGTGAATATATGTGCAATATGATCTAGTTTCATTAATTTATTCATTTACCTACCAAGTATTCATTAAGCTCACAAATGTCATATTTCTAACTCTTTACAGTAGACACAGGTTTGAAAGAAAAAAATTAAATTAAAGGAGGACACAAAAATAAAAAGTAAGGCAAAACTTAGTAAACAGATACAGACACTATCCTTGTATAAGAAAAGACCGGCATCACACAAGAACTGTAACAGGTAAGGTGATAAGTTATTGTCTCAACAACTTTTCTGCACATCAAAAAAAAAAATGAGGCACTGCTTTTAGAAAATACTATTTACCAAATAAAGAGGAATGTCATATAAAGATAAGGAAACTCTGGACTTCTGATGGAGGCTGGTTGAGGATGGGAGCTCTTACAGTGATAATTTTGATTTAGCAAACGAGATCAGACTTAAGAAAATCAGAGGTGAGCCTGTTATATGCTTTACACATAGACAATGACAAATATATCAGAAGCAACTTAACTAAATGAGTAAAAATATAGTGTGCTGAGACTGGGAGATTGTCCAGTGCAAATGCTTAATTTTTCTCAAATAATTTTATATATGTAATCATATTTACATTAAAATCCCAATAAAATTACTAACCAAGCTCCATTTTATTTGAAAGCACAGGGTTTTGGGGATTATATATACTTAGTTTAAAATATCATTTCGCTTGTTAATTGAGCTATGTACCCTTGGACATTTGACTGATTTTTCTGATCCACTCTCTTACACTGGGACAATAATGTTATCTTGTTTAATGATAAAGGTGAATAAATGAGATTTCATGTATGAAATAGCCACTGTAGTGTTTGACACTCAGAAGGTGCTTTCTGAATGTTGATTTTGCCTGTTTTTTCATATACTCAGTGACTGAGAGACCTATTTGATGAGGAAAATCTGTGCTCTTTCTTACAAAATTGTCACTGGGAAGTATTTGCCCAAATAGAGACTATATCTTCCAGACCAATCAGTAGGTACATAAGTCCATGTTAATAGTTCTTGCACATAAATATAAATAATGTGATGTGTTTCCTCAGAATAGGAATGTTAAAATTAGTGTGCTGAATTTCAACTTTCATTACCAACACGTAATGAGATTAGAAATCATCACTTCCATTTTTATAACAACCTAAAAAAGTAAAACAAAAGAAAAACAAAAACAAAAACAAATCTATGGGACTCGTCAGAAAATTGACCTACAGGGCAGACTACAATCCTGAAATTTGCAGAGACAGATGAATAAAAAAGTTATACCAGGATCTATTTATTTGCAACAGAAGTTGCTGGGGCCATAAACTGTAAAATATATTTAAATGCTAATATTATGAAAACACTGAGGCTGAATATAGACCAGCAATTAGAGAAACTCTAGGGGGCCATAGCCTTGTTGGTAAGTGGGGAGGTACTTCTTTTGGTTTTATCTTCAGCTACCCCACCAGCATACCAGTGTAGTACCAGGAAGAGTAAAAATGATTTGTGTATGTGTGTGTGTGGCTCTGATAGATGGTGGAGGAAGAAGCAGCATTATGAAATATTTCCAGAGAGTTCTATGTAACAAAAACCTTCTCTCCAACAGAAACCTACTTTACCAGAGCTTAATTTTTACCTACAGGGAGGCATGTAATAAAATTATGTGCCATTTAGCTTTCCAATCTCATAAGTTATAAAAATAGATATATCATGCCAATATTAATAAGAAGAAAGCTTGAAAAGCTATATTATTTTCAGAAAAAAGCAGACTTCATAAAACAACAAATCATAAGGGACAAAAGGAGCATTGCATAATTATTAATAGGTAAATTCTTCAAGAAGACATAACCATCTCTATTATGTACCTACTTAATAATAGAGCATCAAGATATGTAAAGCAAAACCTGATAGAACTTCAAGGAAAAATAGGCAAATCTATGACTATATTTGGAGGCTTGAACACTTCTCTATCAGTAACTGACAAATTGAGCAGGCAGAAAATGTATGAAAATAGGTAAACTGAACAGCAGGAGCAGTCAACTGAATCTAATTGACATTTATAAAATACTTTATCCAAAATAGCAGGACACATTCTTTGCAGCATGAGACGTTCACAAAGATAGACCAAATTCTGGGCCATGTAACACACTCAAACAAATTTACATAATAAAAATCATACAAAGTATGCTCACAGACAATTCAGGACAATTTTCTAGGTGGCCTGAGTCTGACCTAGTTCTACCTTTTCCTCTTCTTATTTACAGTTCTCAAGAATAACTGTGGAATAATGCTGACAATGCAACATCCTGAGATGTGTTCTAGTCCCTTTTAGAAACAACATATCCTTCAGTGTTTTAGCCCAGGGTGTCCAGTGCCCTGCAGGTTATAAAACCCAGGGTACACTGCTTTCTATTTCCCTTCAGTTGTAGTGCAGGTGAAGCATGTGCAGACACAATTCCACCTGCCCTGAGCAGCTTTCCTGAAACTTGAGGGAATGGCTTCTCCTGAATGCTAGACTTCTGTTGTCTCTTATTTTCTATGTGTAAATAATAAACTCATGTTGTACAACTTCTGTCTTACTGGACTTGGGCAAGTAGTAAAAGTGCAGTTCAAGATTCAGTAGGTTACAACAGTAACCAGTGCACAGTGAATCTACCTAACAGACCATAGTACAATTAAACTCAGTCATAGATAGCAGGAAAACCTCACTATATTGGATTAAACAACACACTTCTAAATAACACTTGGATCATGGAAGTCTCATGACAAATTAAAAACAATATTTTGGCCCATCTCTACTACTCTGTCTCACCAGCTCCAGGAGTTCCCAGATGGCTCCATCACATCCTCTGTCATCCTGTGTCCTACAGGTTATCTGTATGAAAGATGTCCTACTGGGGTATCTGTAGGAAGGATGCTGAGTTACTCTGGAATCCAGGAAATGTTTTGCCTCCTTTGAAATTTAAAAATGAGTATTGGGAAATGAGGGCAAAGGTAGCCAACTAGATCCAGCCAGGAAGTTCTACTTCCACTGAAAGATAACAAAATATTGAATACACCAGCATACTTTAAGCAGATCTCTGGAGATGAAACACCAAGTGTCAATAGTGAGGCAGCACAGAAACTGAGACTGAAGAGAGAGGAACCTGGCAGCCCTGCACAGATATGCCAAATGCTAGGAATAGTTCCTGGTCCTGAATGGCTCTAAGAGAAGGGAGCACGGCTGTGAACATAGGGAAATATAAAAAAAGGTACATGGCTTGGTAAGTGCCTACATGCTAGCCGTTACTCTTAAGAAGCATCTACTGAATTAAAATCCAAACTAATATATATCCCTATGAAACCAAAGGCAAGAGATTAGTCACAAGTAAAGATCCTGTACATAACCTTGGCCATCTGAAACCATCTAAAATGAAGCCAATTGACTATATTAAATTGACACTACCTTTAAAGACAAGCCGTCTCAGATGAGAAAAAAATCAGTGCAAGAACACTGGAGATTCAAAAAACCAGAGTGACCCCTTGCCTCCAAGTAAGTCCACCGGCTCCACAACAGTGGTTCTTAACCAGAGTGAAATTAATGACATGACAAATATAGAATGCAGAATCTGGATGGCAAGGAAGATCATCAAGATTCAGAAGACAGTTAAAACTCAATTAAAGACGGACAAAGAATTCTGTAAAATGATGCAGGAGCTAAAGGATGACATAGCCATTTTAAAAAAGAACCTAACTGAAATTCTAGATTTGAAATATGCACTGCAAGAACTTCATAAAAGAGTTGGAAGTATTAATATCGGAATAAACCAAGCTGGAAAAGGAATCTTAGAGCTTGAAGATCAATCCTTCAAGTCAACTCAATCATACAAAAATAAAGAAAAAATAGTTTTTAAATGGATAAAATCTCCAAGAAGTAGAGATTATGTAAAAAAAAAATCAAACCTACGATTTATTGATATTCCTGAGAGAGGAGAGAGAGTAATAAACTTAAAAAACATATTTGAGGATATAAACCATAAAAATTTCACTAATGTCACTAGAGAGGTTGACATACAAATTCAAAGACATAGAGAGAACTCTGGCAAGATACTGTACAAGAAAACCATCCCTGAGAAACGTAGTCATTAGATGCACCAAACTCAGTGCTAAAGAAAGCATCTTAAAGGTAGCTGGAAAGAAAGATCAAATCATATACAAAAGAAACCCAATCAGGCCAGCAATAGACCCCTCAGCAGAAACATCACAAGCCAGAAGAGATTGGGGTCCTATTTTCAGAATCATTAAAGAAAATAAATTTCAAACAAGATTTTTGTATCCCATTAATCTAAGCTTCATAAGTGAAGGAGAAATAAAATTTTCCTCAGACAAGCAAATTCTGATGGAATTTGTTACAACTAGGCTAGCCTTACATGAGGTCCTTTAAGGAGTACTAAACATAAAACCAAAAAAAAAAAAAAAGATACTACCACAAAAACACAGGTAAGCACATAGCAGACAGGCACCATGAGTAAGCAAGTCTACATAACAACCTGGTAACAACAAAATGATGGACTCAAAATTACATATACCAATACTAATCTTGAATGTAAATGGGCTAAACACCTTACTTAGAGTTAAAATATGTATGTACCCAACATTAGAACAACCAGATTTATAAAATATGTCCTTCTTGACCTACAAAGAGATGTAGCTTCACAATAATAGATGGAGACTATTTGCGGACAGGCGTTACAAGCAAGCAAGTCCACGTAACAACCAGATAACAACAAAATGATAGAATAAAAATCACACATACCTATACTAACCTTGAATGTAAATGGGCTAAACACCTCACTTAAAAGGCATAGAGTATCAAGCTGGATAAAAATACAAGAGCCATCTGTTCACTGTCTTTAAGAGACCCATCCCACATGTAACAACACCCACAGCCTTAAAATAAAAAAGATGGAGAAAGATTTACATGCAAATGAAAAGAAAAAAAAATAACAGGTGTCACTATTCTTACATCTGATACAACAGAATTTAAACCAACAACAATTAAGAAGGAAAAGAAGGGAATTACTGATAATAAAGGGTTCAATTAAACAAGAATACTTAATTATCCTAAATATATATGTACGCAATATTGAAACACCCAGATTCATAAAATAAGTCATTCTTGACCTACAAAGAGATGTAGCCTCACAATAACAGTGGGAGGCTTCAAAATCTTCCAGACAGTATTGGACAGATTATTAATGGAGAAAACTAACAAAGAAATTATGGACTAAACTTGACACTCAACCAATTGGACCTAATTGACATCTACAGAATACTATACTCAAGAACCACAAAATATACATTCTTCTCATCTTCACACTGAACATATTCTAATATCATGCTTAGTCATAAAAGTAAGTCTCAGTAAATTAAAAACATAAAATAAAATCATGCCAAACACCCTCTTGGACCACGTTGCCTTAAAAATAAAAGTTAGTATCAAGAAGATCTCTTTAAATTACATAAATATATGGAAATTTTGGAACTTGCTCTCAAATAATTCCTGGATGAACTATGAAATTAAGGCAGAATCAAAAAATTAATAAAGACAGGAACACAGCTTACCAAAATTTTGGGGATGCAGCTAAAGCTATTAAAAGTTTATAGTGCTAAATGCCTTCATGAATAAGTTAGAAAGATGCCAAATTAACAATCTAACACTGCACCTAGAGGAACTAGAAAAATATGACAACTCCACCCTAAAGCTAGCAGAAGAGAAGAAATAACTAAAATTAGATGAAAACTGAAAAAAATTGTGGTGTAAAAATCCATACAAAAGTTCAACAAAACAAAGAGTTGGGTGTTCAAAATATTTTAAAAGATTGATAAACCTCTAGCTAGATTAACAAAGAAAAAGAAAAAGAGAAGATCCAAGTAAGTACAGTTAGAAAAGACAAAGATGACATTATAATCAATCCCACTGAAATACAAAGGTCCCTAAGAGACTATTATGAACAACTCTATGCATACAAGTTAGAAAATTTAGAGGAAATAGATAAATTCTTGGAAACAAACATCCTCTCAGGAGTAAATCAAGAAGAAAGTAAAACCCTGAATAGACCAATAAGTTCTGAAATTGAATTGGTAATAAAAACCTATCAACTGCAAAAATCCCTGGACCAGATGAATTCACAACCAATTTCTACCAACATGTAAAGAATGGGTACCAATCTTACTGAAACTCTTCCAAAAATTCAAGGAGGAGGAGCTGCTCTCCAACTCATTCTATGAAGCCAGCATCAGCCTGATATCAAAATCTAGCAGAAATACAACGAAAAAAAAAATAAACCTCAGGCCAATAATCTTAAGGAACATAGACATAAAAATCTTCAATGAATATCACACTGACTCCAGCAGCATATCAAAAAGTTAATACACCATGATCAAGTAGGTTTTATTCCTAGGATGCAAGACTGGTTCAATATATGTTAATCACTAAATGTGATTTACTCCATAAACAGAATTAAAAGCAAAAACGATATGATCATCTCAATAGACACAGAAAAAGATTTTAATAAATCCAACTCCTTTCATGATAAAAACCTTCGACAGGCGAGGCATCAGAGGAACATACATAAAAATAATACATACATAAAAATAATAAGGGCCATCTATGACAAACCCACAGCCAACATCACACTAAATGGGCAAATGCTGGAATGACTCTGCTTGAGAACTGTAACATGATAAGGATGCCCACTCTCACAACTACTATTCAACAAAGTACTAGAAGGCCTAACCAGAGCAATTTTGGGTGTTGAAACTATTCTGTATAATACTAAAATTATGGATATTTAACATTATGCATTTGTTAAAACCACAGAACTATTTAACAAGAGTGTGAACTTCAATGTAAACTATGAATTTTATTAGCAATAATGCATCAGTACTGTGTTATAATCTGAAGATATTAATAATAACAGAAATGTGTGTGTGTGTGTGCACGTGCACACACATGCATGTTTGAGGAGAGGGGCAAGAAAACTCTGTACTATCTGCTGTAATTTTTTATAAGAATTGTTTTAAAAAGTTAAAAAAGTATACAATGACTAGAGACTGTTAAAATTGTACCAAAGTAGAAAAACTGGATTTTATATCATAGAGAATAAAATGATGAGGATTTACTCTATACTATAGCCTCTAATCATTGTATACATAACAGCCTCTAATCATTGTACATAGAATAAAATGATGAGAATTTATATAACAGCCTCTAATCATTGTACATAGAATAAAATGATGAGAATTTATATAACAGCCTCTAATCATTGTACATAGAATAAAATGATGAGAATTTATATAACAGCCTCTAATCATTGTATATGTATAATCATTGTACATATAATCATCTTTGTCTGGCACAGATTTTTAGGATATTTGATTTTTCCAGTATGTAAGGAGAGATTGACATGCATAAGACGGGATGTGTAACTTGTCGGATCAACAGCATATCAAATTTTCCATGGAAGATGCAGTGGTTAGTAGGTGAGTAGAATGTAAATACACTGGGCCAAGATTTAAAAAAAAATGGATGAAGAAAGAATCTAAATTAGTGTAAAGGAAATAAATGTTAAACTTCAAGAAATGAATATTAACTGAGGATTTTAATAACAATTGAACTTACAGGGTTATTATTTGAAGTGTGAGAAGATGTAAGCTATGGGAAAGGTAAGGCCGAATTTCATATGCTGTGCTAGAGATTTGTGACTTTATCCTGTCCTGGGAGACAAGTCTGTGTGCATCTTTTGCATTCCATTACATCTTACAAGAGGAGGCACTCACTGCTTTTGTTCCAAATTGTGTTCCAAGTATGTATACAGAAGAATAGCGGCTACCAAAAAAATGGAAGAAACAGTCAGAGAGGGATGAAATACAGAAGATATGGCAGGAAAAAGAAAAACAAAGAAAAAATATTTAAAGTTTTTCAAAGTAAATTATCAACAGTGACAAATGCTTTATAGATCAAGTAGCTTGAAAACTAAGTGAGCCAATCCATTTCAGTAATCAGGAAATTACTAGTGATCAGAGTCATTTTAGTGGTAACTGGATTGAAGTAGATTGAGGAGTAAGTTTGCAGTAAAAAATGAGAGACAAACAACTAGAGCAATGCTTTAATAAAATTAGACAGGCTAGTGGCTAAAGAGGGACCCATGTTGGAAGTAAATTTGTTTAAGATGGAAAAAAAATAGAACATGACTTTATGCTACAGCAAAACAACCTTGAGAAATTTGGAAATACATGACAGGAGATAATCAATGGGTCAATACTTCGTAGAGATAGAGTTCTCTGAAATTGGAAGAAAAAGTGGACATAAGTAAAAAAAGAGTATGTGGGTGTTGTCACATGATATTGAGGAATTCCGGATGTAGAAACCAAATTCAGCTAACAGGAGAGTTAGGATAGTATTGGATATGAAATTTGAGGACTGTGTTATGAAATTGTGTCTTGTGGTTTTGTGCTAAAGCTAAGTCACAGTGATCCATGACAATGATTAAAAACATTTTGCCATTTGTATTCCAAAGACTCCCTGAATTGATGATAATATTGGAGCAGTGAAGGAATAATATAAAATATTCATTAAGGCTATTAAAGAATATTCTTAGGCTGGAAAAAATGGAAATCAACAATAAGACTATTTCCTTAATCCCTTTTCTAACCCTAGCATTTTATAAATACATAAAAACCCTGTAGAAGAGTAAGAACGGGTAACCACTTCTGAGAAAGTAGACTCCGGAGGCACACATTTTTGATAAGTCCAGTTAATTGCCTAGAAGTTCCTCCAGGCCAAAAGCAATGAATCAGTGAACATTTGTGTAGGGATGGCAGTGCCAATTCCCTTTGGCTATAAAAAGTTTATTGGAATTGATGATTTAAATCTCTTTTCAGCTAAGAGCATGTATGGTTTAACCTAGATTATTCCTTGTTCTGTGTACTTTTCAGGTCTGTATTCACTACTGAATTGTATGGTACCTTAAGGCAAAGAGTAGGTGTTACTCATTCTTTTCTTCAGTCCAGAGTCTCTCTCTCTCTCTCTCTCTTTCTCTCTCTATAGATAGATAGATAGATAGATAGATAGATAGATAGATAGATAGATAGATAGATAGATAGAGATATATAAAATGCATGCTCAATGGCTAAAATTATATACACATTAGTTTTAAAAAAGTGTTTGCTAAAGAAAAAATGCATTGCACAAGGAAAAAGCACTCACTGTTAAATCGTCAGTATTTCTGCTTGAGAATAGAAAAGACAAAATTCCACTGAAGTATGAGATTTAGTATATGCCCTCTGGTAATCCACTTTCCACTTTCAGAAATAATTGAGATGAATCTAAGAGAAAGATCTTAAAGTGGTCCTGAAGGAGTTTACAGCTTTGCCCTCTTTACCATGAAATACTGTAGTTTTAGCCAATATCGCATACACTACATGGAATGTATATAGAATTTGACATTTCTTTAGTTGTCCTACAAGTCCATCATCATCTGAAACAAACAATAAAATAGTTGAAACACAATTCTTATGAAATACCAATGATCCTGACTTTTTGAGCAATTATAAGTAATTAATGACATTATCTCTCAAATGCTTTGTACAGTTTTTGGTACAAGATGAGTATGGAATAAATGTAAACTTTTGTATTAGTTTGCTAGGTGACTTACAGAAACAGAGATTTGTTTTCTCACAATTCTGGAGGCTGGGCCTTCAGGAGCAATGCACCGTGCTGGCAGGCTTCTCTCACTGGCTTGCATATGGCTGCCTTCTCCCTGTGTCTTCACGTGCCTTTTCTTTGTGCATTCCTTGTGTCTCTCTCTATCTTCTTATGATGACATTGTGATTTAGGTCCCCACCCTAAGGTCCACAGTTTATATTAATCACCTCTTTGATGACCTTATCTCTAAACATTCACATAGATAAGTGCTCACCGTTATGAGTTCATTTAGCCTTAATCACCTCTTTAAAGTGCTTAACTCCAAATATAGTTACATTTCTAGGTACCAGAAGTTGACACTTCAATTTATGGATTTCGGAGGGCTGGGTCATGTCCCTCCAAAATTCATATATTGAAGTGCCAGCTTCAATATTAAATATAAAAATAATAATGTTAGTAATTATAACATTATTAGTAATATCATTATTTTATTATAATAATTATTAAATTATAGCATATTATTAAAATATAAAATACTAAAATAATAATTTTACTAATATTCAAATAGCTTAGCAAAATTACCATTCTTTTGTTAGAGTCAGGTGGTAAACTTCTACAATTTTCTTTAAATATCAAGGTTTTTTTTATTGTATATTCTTTTGTAAGAAATTACCTTTAAACTTAATAACTTGAAATCAAACTTGTTTTCTTCACAATTTTGCATGTCAGGAATGTGAGAATAGTTTGGCTGAGCAGATAATCTTTGGTCAATGTTGAGTCAGTTGGATTGGCCTGGCCTGAAGAGTTAATTTCTAGAACAGCTGTTGCACACATGACTAGTCTCTCTGACCACCCTCTCGAAACCTCTCCAAAGATGTCTCAACCTCCAGGGTCTTTCCTCATGACCTGAGAGTTTTTTTTTTTTTTTTTTGCGGGGGGTGGGGAGGGGTTGTTTGTTTTCTTTTCACAACATGGTGATCACAGGTTAGCTCACTTTTTTTTTTTTTTTTTTTTTTTTTTGAGGCAGAGTCTTGCTCTGTCGCCCAGGCTGGAGTGCAGTGGCAAGATCTTGGCTCACTGCAACCTCCACCTCCCGGGTTCAAGCAATTCTTCTGCCTCAGCCTCCCGAGTAGGTGGGATTACAGACGCCCGCCACCACACCCAGCTAATTTTTGTATGTTTAGTAGAATAGCTCACTTTCTTACATGGCAGCTTGGGGTCACCACAGCTTTTCCATAGTCCGGATGCAGGTGCCTGCAGCGGAAGCCGTGTGCAGTACATCCGGTTCAGCAGGAGCCTTGCACGCAGCCGGCACGTGTGCAGGCACCTGGAGCTGCCCGCCCCACTGTGCTAGCCGGTGTGCGTGGCTGTGCACGGCGGCCGGAGCCCGTGATTGCTCGCCCGCACACCCTGCGCCGCTCCTCGCGGGGCTCATCCTCAGCAGGTGCGGAGTCCAGTCCAGTATCATGAGCAGAGCACAGCCTGCTGGGCCGGCCGAGGGGGTGGAACAAATTCAGTGGGTGTGAACAATACTCAGACAGAAGGTGCCAACGGCCACATAGGTTTCTGGCTGGTGAAGCAACACCCCAAGGATCATGTTACATTACCAAACATTATTTACTTATCAACAAAATGTAATTGCAAATCTATGTCCACAGAATATCCCGTATGATATCACACAAAGTAACTTAAATAGCCACAACCCCTACCTTCTGGAATTTTACAACATAGAGCAGAAAACAGACTGCTACAAAGGCATTAAATAAAAACCAAAGCACTGAATGTTTACATTCCGTGCAAGAAAATGAAATCAGGCATGACTTGCATGTCTTCACTACATTTTTATCAAACTTTTACTGGCAAGTAGTAATACTGATTAATCTCAGACATAAATTTAACATGTATTTTATTTATCATTGTAGTATCATTTGTAGCAATCTACAAAATGCTCATACTCCACAAAGCATGAGAGAAACTACAGGCTAGATATTAATTGAAATTATGGATTGGCTTTGTGTGAGTAACATTTTTATGTATCATTTTCTTAGAGATTAAAGTATTACAGAAATGTTATTACAGGCATTGAAAACTTGATAACACCTTTCTTCATTTTACATAGTGCAACTTGAAAGTGTGGAATAAATATATGTGGGGGAGGAATAAATATATATATCAGTCCTGTATCTGAGATTTGTTTTGCAAAGTTATTCTCCCAATCTTTTCATTTTTCTAAATGCTGTTATTTCAATTTAATTATGGAAAAAAAAAATTTGTTTTGTTTTAAGGTAAGGTACTCATTTCCATAATTCATGATCTTTTATTGTTTAGAGGCAGATAGCTTAAATATCAAGCAAAGTTTACTTTAGAAAGGCCAAACAATTCTTATTTTAGCATATACTCAAAATAACAGAATGAAAATATCCCTATTTATTGGTGTCATGTACAACCCAGAAAATTTCTAAATCTCATTTCCATAAGAAATGCACGCACACAAATAGTTCTATATCACATAAGACTGTTTAGAATTCCTCTACCCTACACCATAGATCACAGTTTAAAAATTTTTTTCTCATATAATGTGATCATATAATAACAGGATATCAGAAATTTTTAAAAATGCCTACCATACATGTATGAGTTTTGTCTTTTAAAGGGAAAAATAATTGAATAACTGTCTGGATTTCTTGTTTTGACATTATGTCAAAAATTTTCTCTATTTTTTATCTGAGAGTTTTAAATTGGTGAAAATTGTTTTTCTGTAGAGAAACGTACCCATTTTGTTATTAATTCTCTGCTTGAGTATTGGAATTTTATTTTAGTTTGTTATAGTGACATTTGATTTAATAGAAATGGGGTATTCAGTATTAAAATTGTTTTTGATAAAGTAGATATGCAAAAACAGTATGGAAAAGATTTTGTAATAGAAAAAGTTCAATTGATTTAATTACATATTCCAAGTGAAAACGTACATTTTTCATGAAAATGTGCTTTAAAGTTCTTGTATATAATACACTATTAGTCAACAAGAAATGGTAGCTAAATATGATACAAATTAACATTCATGTGTGTAGCCTACTCTATAAACAGTCACAGGCCAATTAGTGTGGTAGGATTTTTCATCTTTTCTTTCTTTTTAAATGTTATATTAGAAATATTTTAGACATATAGAAAATAAAACAAATGGCGTAATGAACCTTCATTTACACAAGTGTTATCAACGCACGGCCAAACTTCTCCATGCAGCATCCCAACCATTTCCCACCGTCACCATTTTAGCACCAGATTCTTTTAACACAAAGTCTTGATAACATATCATATATTAAAGGCAATATTATATCCCCTTTAAAACATATATGCATGGCTTTTAAACCCTTAGTATCGTTAAACAGCCAGTGTTCATATTTACCTGAATATTGTGTAAATTTTTCAATTCCTAATTTTTTAGTTTCACAAAGTCATAAGTATATAAATTTTTACTTTCTGAGATCTTCCTCCTTTTATCCGAATCTAGCCTTGTCATTGAGTTTATTGTCCCTGTTTTGTTCTGTTTGGATTTCACTCTCAGCAGTTTCTCTTTAGTGCAAGCTTTTACCCTTGAGTGGTGCTTAGGTTAGTTATTTAGATTCTGAAACAGCTCCATTCCTAAGGATTTCCAATAGTCCCCAGACACTCACTGTAAATTGTAGTCTGTGATACTCCTGTTTAATTCCTGCTGATGTTCTTAGATTTTTCTGCAGTATGTGTTAGCAATATGTGGGCTTCTTTGATCCAAAGATTATGACATGTTTATTTCCTCATTTTTTCTAGCCCAAACTCTTGTATCAAGAGATTCTTAAGACTGCGGTGGCTAGTTCCTACCCATTCGTATTTTGAGGTTTATGGGAATATGTTGTTATGCAATGCATTAGTTTCCCAAGGCTGCCTTAGTAAGTTCCATCACAAATTAATATCTTCTAGTCTGGAGTTCAGAAGTCCAAAATCATTTTAGGTGTGCTAAAATGTAAAGATGTCAGCTGGGATGTGTCCTCCTGGAGGCTCTGGGGGAGAATCTGTTTCTTTTTCTTCCGTTGTTTTCCTTGGCCTTCTAGAGGCTGCCTGCATTCCTCAAACTCATGATCTGTTTTTCACAAAACTACAAGTTTTTGTCTCTTTGGCACATTTCCCATTTCTCAGGTCTCCCCTGCTGAACTTTTATAAACTCACATGTGATTACATTTCGGGCCTGTGATGGTTAATATTGAGTGTCAACTTGATCAGATTGAAGGATGAAAAGTATTCATCCTAGGTGTGTCTGTGAGGGTATTGCCAAATTAGATTAACATTTGAGTCAGTGGGGTCGGGAAGGCAGACCCACCCTTGATCTGGTGGGCACAATCTAATCAGCTGCTGATGGATATAAAGCAGGCAGAAAAATGTGAAAAGGCAACACTGGCCGAGCCTCCCAGCCTACATCTCTCTCCCATGCTGGATGCTTCCTGCCCTCAAATATCAGACTCAAAGTTCTTCAGTTTTGAGACTTGGAATGGCTCTCCTTGCTCCTCAAGCTTGCAGAAAGCCTATTGTGGGACCCTGTGATTGTGTAAGTTAATGCTTAGTAAACTCCCATATATATAATAAACTCATATAAGAGGAGATATATATATATATATATCCTCTTAGTTCTGTCCCTCTAGAGAACTCTGATTAATACAAGGTTTAGCACCAGGAGTGGCTCTAGAGGAATAGAATATTAAGGATGGAGCTCTTCCATTGGTTTTGGGGTTTCTGGCATTGGCTTCTTAATATGATTTGACCCCAAAATGCTAAGCACTCTACTTCTAATAGTATGGAGAACACGGATAGTCCTTGTCATGAACTGTTTAGAGAGTTATGCAAGATAAATTCATTTGATACTCCGGATTCACCTCTTGTGAGGGGCAAGGAGTTTAGTGACTCTATACATAATACATTTGACCATATGTGGAGAACCAAGGAGCATAATTGAAGCTGGTTGGTTGCTGCTAAGTTCAGTGTACAAAGTGATGAAAGAAAATGGTGAACTCAGGGATTCTGTCTCCCACCTACAGAAGCAGATGCTGAGCTTCAAATCTGCTACGACTGCCCTGAGTGCGAGTCTTATCTCCTGTAGAGAAAAAGCTGAAATTGTGGAAAAACAGCCACAAGCTCTTATCATGCAAGTGGCTGACTTGCAATGAAAGGTGCCTGCACAGCCTCACCAGATGTCTACTGTTAAGGTGAGGGCAGTGATTGGAAAAGAATGGGACCCTGCAACTTGGAATGGAGACATGTGGGAGGACTCTAATGAAGCTGGGGAACCTGAGACTGTAAACCCTGATGAACCGTTTTTGCTAGAAGAAACAGCTTCCCCATTCTCAGTAGTGAACACAATCCCTCCCTGACCCATGCTGCCGTCAGCCTTTCCACATTTGTCTGAGGAGATAAACCCTGCACTTCCTGAGACAACAGTGATGGCCTCCCCTGAGGCAGTTGCCAGGCAAAATAATGTTGATTCTCCTCAGACGCCACCCCAAACAACCTATTTGCTTCTAGACCTATACCTAAAGTCTCAGTGGGCTCCTAGAGGTGAGATTGAGAGTGTGATCCATGAGGAGCTGTGCAACAGTAGAAACGAACTGCTTGAGTTATCCAATTCATATAAACAAAAATCTAGAGAACCAGTATGGGAATGGATATTAAGGGCATGGGATAATGGAGGAAGGAACAAGAAGTTGGATCAGGCTGAATTTATTGATTTGGGCCCACTAAGTAAGGACTCTGCATTTAATGTTGCAGCTTGGAGAATTACAAAGGTTTTAATAATTTATTGGCTTTGTTAGCTGAAATATGGATTAAAAGATGGCCCATTATGAGTGAGCTGGAAATGTCTGATCTCCCTTGGTTTAATGTAGAGGAAAGGATTCAAAGGCTTAGGGAGATTGGGATGGTGGAGTGAATTAGTCACTTTAGACCTACTCATCCAGGCTGGGAGGGTCCAGAAGATATATCCTTGACCAATCCCTTGTGACATAGATTTGTGAAGGCAGCACCTGCCTCTTTGAAGAGCCCCGTAATTGCTCTTCTCTGTATGTCAGACCTAACAGTGGGAACCACAGGCACTCAACTACAAAATTTATATACAGTGGGACTATATTGGATGCTGAGGTGGCAGGTACCAAGTGGAGGCACTAAACCATCAAAGGCAAGGTGGGTACAGCTACAGTAATGGACAGCGAAGACAAGGCAGCAATCAGAATAGCCTGACTCATGTAAAGCTCTGGCCTTGGTTAATCAATCATAGTGTTCCTACAGGTGAAATTGATAAGAAGCCTACTGCATTGCTACTTAATTTTTAAAAGAAAACCTGCAAGTCGAATGGACAAAAGACTAATTTGAATTATAAAAACAGAGAATCACAGCCTTTCAGTCAATTTCCTGACTTGAGCCAGTTTCTAGACTCAGAACACCTTGAATGAAGAGAAGCCAAGTCCCCTTGAGGAAGGACCCCACTACATTACTGACAATTTATGCAGTGCATCTCTTTCCCATTCTTCCCCAAGGAGGCCTCCAGTCTTTTACCAGGGTAACTGTGCATTGGGGAAAGTGAAATGATAAGACATTTTGAGGGCTACTGGACACTGCCTCTGAGCTGACATTGATTCCAGGGGACCCAAAACGTCATTGTGGTCCTCCAGTTAATGTAGGCGCTTGTGGAGTTCAGGTAATTAATGGATTTTTAGCTCAGGTCCAACTTACAGTGGGTCCAGTGGGTTCCCAGACTGATTCTGTGGTAGTTTCCCCAGTGCCAGAATGCAAAATTGTCATAGACATACTTAGCGACTGGCAGAACCCCCACATTGACTCCCTGACTGGTAGCATGAGGGCTATTATGGTGGGAAAGGCCAAATGGAAGCCATTAGAGCTGTCTCTACCTAGAAAAATAGTAAATCAAAAACAATATCGCATCCCTGGAGGGATTGTGCAGATTAGTGCCACCATCAAGAACTTGAAAGATGCAGGGGCGGTGATTTCCACCACATTCCCATTCAACTCTCTCATTTGGTCTGTGCAGAAGACAGATAGATCTTGGAAAATGACAGTGGGTTATTGTAAGCTTAACCAAGTGGTTACTCCAATTGCAACTGCTATACCAGATGTCATTTCATTGCTTGAGCAAATTAGCACATCTCCTGATACCTGGTATGCAGCCATTGACTCCGCAAATGCCTTTTTCTCTACTCCTGTCCATAAAGGCCCATTAGAAGCAATTTGCCTTCAGCTGGCAAGTCCTGCAGTATACTTTTACTGTCCTACCTCAATGGTATATCAGCTCTCTGGCTTAGTGTCATAATCTCATTCAAAGACCTTGATCATTTTTCCCTTCTGCAAAATATCACCCTGGTTCATTACATTGATGACATTATGCTGATTGGATCCAGTGAGCAAGCAATAGCAACACATTGTACTTATTGGTGAGACATTTGCTTGACAGAGGATGAAAAATAAATTCAATGAAAATTCAGGAAACTTCTACCTCAGTAAAATTTCTAGGGATTGAGTGGTGTGGGGCCTGTTGAGATAGAGATATTACTTGTAAGGTGAAGGATAAGTTGCTGCATTTGGCCCCTCCTACCAAGAAAGAAGCACAATGCCTAGTGGGCCTATTTGGATTTTAGAGGGAACACGTTCCTCATTTGGGTGTGTTACTCCAAGCCACTGATCGAGTGACCCTAAAGGTTGCCAGTTTTGAGTGGGCTCCAGAAGAGGAAGCTCTGCAATAGGTCCAGGCTGCTGTGCTAACTGCTCTGCCACTTGGGCCATATGACCCAGCAGATCCAATGGTGTTTGAGGTGTTAGTGGAAGATAGGGACGCTGTTTGGAGCCTTTGGCAGGCCACCATAGGTGAATCACAGTGGAGGCCTCTAAGATTTTGGAGCAAGGCCATGCTATCTTCTTTAGATAACTACTCTCCTTTTGAGAGACAGATCTAGGCCTGTTACTGGGCTTTGGTGCAAACAAAACGTTTGACTATGGGTCATCAAGTCACCATGCAACCTAAACTACCTATCATGAACTAGGTGCTTTCTGACCCATCTAGCCGTAAAGTGGGTCATGCACAGGAGCTTTCCATCATCAAATGAAAGTGGTATATACATGAATGGGCTCTAGCAGATCCTGAAGGCACAAGTAAGTTACATGAGGAAGTGACTCAGATGCATGTGGTCTCCACTCCTGCCACCCTGCCTTCTCTCCCCCAGCCTGCACCGATGGTCTCATGGGGAGTTCCCTATGTTCAATTCACAGAGGAAGAGAAGACTAGGGCCTGGTTCACAGATGGGTGCTCATGATATACAGGTACCACCAGAAAGTGGACAACTGCAGCACTACAATCCCTTTCTAGGACATCCCTAAAGCACAGTGGTGAAGGCAAATCTTCCCAGTGGGCAGAACTTCGAGCAGTGCACCTGGTTGTGCACTCTCCGTGGAAGGAGAAATGGCCAGATGTGTGATTGTATATTGATTCATGGGCTGTAACCAATGGTTTGGCTGGATTGTCAAGGATCTGAATAAAGCATGATAGGAAAATTGGTGACAAAGAAATTTGGGGAAGAGGTATGTGAATGTACCTCTCTGAGTGGTCAAAAACTGTAAAGATATTTCTATCCCATGTGAGTGCTTGCCAATGGGTGACCTCAGCAGTGGAGGATTTTAATAATCAAGTGGATAGGATGACCTGTTCTGTGGACACCACTCAGCCTCTTTCCCCTGCCACCCGTGTCATAACCCATGGGCCCATGAATAAAGCGACCATGGTGACAGGGATGGAGGTTACCTATGGGCTCAGCAACATGGACTTCTACTCACCAAGGCTCACCTGGCTATGGCCTCTGCTGAGTGCCCAATTTGCCAGCAGCAGAGACCAACACGGAGGCCTCCATATGGCACCATTCCTCAGGGTGATCAGCCAGTTACCTGTTGGCAGGTTGATTATATTGGACCTCTTCCATCATAAAAAGGGCAATATTTTTCCTCACTGGAATAAACACTTATTCTGGATGTGGGTTTGCCTATTCTGCACGCAATGCTTCTGCCAAGACTACCATCCATGGACTCATGGAATGCCTTATCCAACATCATGGTATTCCATACAGCATTGCCTCTGACCAAGGCAGTCACTTTATGGCTAAAGCAGTGTGGCAGTGGACTCATGCTCATGGAATTCACTGGTCTTACCATATTGCCCATCATCCTGAAGCAGCTGGATTAATAGAACAGTGGAATGGCCTTTTGAAGTAACAGTTACAATGCCAACTAGGTGACAATACTTTATAGGGCTGGGGCAAAGTTCTCCAGGAGGCCATGCATGCTGTGAATCAGCATCCAATATATGGTACTCTTTCTCTCATATGCAAGATAAACGGGTCCAGGAATCAACAGGTGGAAGTGGAAGTGGTACCATTCACCATCACTCCAAGTGATCCACTAGCAAAATTATTGCTTCCTGTTCCCATGACATTATGTTCTGCTGGCCTAGAGGTCTTAATTCCAGAGGGAGGAATGCTGACACAGGAGACACAACAATGATTCCATTAAACGGGAAGCTCAGACTGCCACAGGGAGAGTTTAGGCTCCTCCTACCTTTAAGTCAACAGGCTAAGAAGGGAGTTAAAAGTGTTGGCTGGGGTGATTGAACTGGATGATCAAGAAGAAATCAGTTTACTACTCCATAACGGAGGTAAAAGAGTGTGCATGGAATACAGGAGCTCCATTAGGGTGTCTCTTAGTATTACCATGCCCTGTGATTAAGATCAATGGGAAACTACAATAGCCCAATCCAGGCAGGACTACAAATGGTCCAGACTCCTTGGGCATGAAGGCTTGGGTCACTCCACCAGGAAGAAAGCCACGACTTGCTGAGGTGCTTGCTAAAGTCAAAGGGAATACAGAATGGGTAGTAGAAGAAGGTAGTCATCAATACCAGCTACAACCATGTGATCAGCTGCAGAAACGAGAAAGATAACTGTCATGGGTATTTCCTCCTTCTTTTGCTAAAAATATGCTTGTGAAAGTATACAATCGTACTAAGAAAATATCTTCATTTTATTTCCTTTTATTTGATCATGTGACATAGTTTTATTGACTTCATATTAGCATTTAGTATTGTTAATTTTATGTAATAGTGTTTGGATTGGGGATTGGTGTGTTTCTGGTTGTACAAATGACAGTTGTATTATATTAGACATAATTATGACCTTATTATTGTCTTTATTTGAAGATTATCTACAGTCTCAGCAGATACGTTTGGGTTCAAGTTGACAAGAGGTGGACTTGTGATGATTAATACTGAGTGTCAACGTGATTGGATTGAAGGATGCTAAGTATTGATCCTGGGTGTGTCTGTGAGGGTGTTCCCAAAGGAGATTAACATTAGGGTCAGTGGGCTGGGGAAGGCAGACCCACCCTTGATCTGGTGGGCACAATCTAATCAGCTGACAGTGAATATAAAGCAAGCAGAAAAATGGGAAAAGGCAAGACTGGCCTAACTTCCCAGGCTACACGTTTCTCTCGTGCTGAATGCTTCCTGCCCTCAAACATCAGACTCCAAGTTCTTCAGTTTTGAGACTCGGGCTGGCTCTCCTTGCTCCTCAAGCTTGCAGATGGCCTATTGTGGGACCTTGTGATCATGTAAGTTAATACTTAATACACTCCCCAGATATATGTACATATATATGTATGTATTTTATATATAGGCAATTTTGCCTAGTAAGTCTTATTTTCACATTGTTAATAATAACAAGTGTTTTTCTGGGCACCTAGGAAATACCATTTGTTCAAAAGCCAAAAGTTAGTATCCATATTCTTATTTATCTTTCAGGTTAAGTATTTTCTCTATTGCAAATTAGCCACAAAATTATAGCAAGTAAAACATTTTGTACACTGAACAGTAGACCTGAAGAGTATCTTTGTAGATAGGATAAAAGAACTTGTTTAAAACAAGGTCACAGAAATCCACTCCTATGTTTTGTTTTAGAAATGTAATTATTTAAGCTCTTACCTGTAGATCAGTTATGCATTTTTATTTAATTTTTGTATGTGGTCTGAGGTAAGGGTCCAACACCATTATTTTGCATATAGATATCTGTTTTATTCAGCATCATTTTTTTAAGGCAATTCTTCCTACATTAAATTGTCATGTCTCTCTTGCTGAAAATCAAGCTATAAGCATAAGGGTTAATTTCTGGACCCTCAATTTCATTTCACTGATTTTATTTCTTTTTCTTATGCCAGTACAACACTCACTCAAATAGTGTAGCTTTGTATTAAGTTTTGAAATCATGAAATGTAAGTTCTCTTATGTTATTCTTTTTCACAAGTGGTTTGGCTTTTGGGGGTTCCTTGCTTTTTTACATGAAACTAAGCCCAGTTTATGAATTTCTACAAAAACTTTAGATTTTAAGTGGCAGATGTACTACTCTTCCTTTCACTTGAACATTAGAGGCAATTATATTTTTCATCATTGGCCAACTTTCAACATTTTTTATCTCAAGAAATAAAGAGGCCTGAGGAGAGGAAGAGAGATGGGGGGATGACCGATATGCAGGAGTCAACACACACAACATGTGTCAATTAAGTTCTCCCTCTTATATGGGTACTGTTTGTGGTACCCCAAAACAATTGCAATAGAAACATTAAAGATCACTGATCACATATCATAATGACAGACAGATTAATAATTTTAAATGTTTGAAGTCTTATGAGAATTACCAAAGTCTGAAACAGAGACGTGAAGTCAGCACATGTTGTTGAAAAAATGGCATTAATATACTTGTTCAATGCAAGGTTGCTACAAACTTTCAATATGTAAAAAATGCAATATCTACAAAG